>NC_138770.1:604360002-605705835 GCF_965119305.1 Pelophylax lessonae | reverse complement strand
TATGACCTGCTTTATAATGTTGATCTACATAAACTCTGTGCAAGTCCATCCAATCACTTTATATCCGTATACGTCGGTTCTGCTCAGTCTGACAATCTGATCTCATTCTTACCCATTGTTCTCCTGCATTCCAGAAAATTCACTTTGGACGAACTTCTGACCAATGTCATGATTTATTGGCTCTCTGGCTCCATTGCCTCCTCCATGAGGTTCTACAAGGAAAACCTGGGAAAAGGAATGGGCCATGCCAAACATGAAAAGTATGTGATGGGTATATTTAGTAGGAGAAAATGTATATAATTTTTTTATGTTAAAGCGTTACTAAACCCAAAACAGCAAAATTTGTCGGTATATGTAGTAAAGCATGCTTGTTATACTCACTGTGGAACCTAAGGGGTTAATCCTCTACATTTTTAAAAAAGGTCCTGAACCTGTCTTTTCTGATCCTCCCCTTCTTCCACTGTCCCAAATCCATCTCCTGATATGATAGAAAAAGAGGCTGGGAGACTGTAAGATCCTGGCACTCTCAGTGCCTTTCTATCATCTCACTTCCGGTTTGCCTTCCACCACTCAAATTTCTGAAATGGGAAAGGACAACGCATTGTAGTAAAAGGATTGCCACACCCTTGCCACGTTCCCATTACACAGGTTATGGAGAATTATGCCAAATTTTTTTTTTGATTATGCTGACAAGTACTCTTTTCTACCACAACTTTATACTGGCATTTCAAAATAAAAAAAGCAGTATTTTAGGGCTGAACTGTAGGTAGATATAACAGACACAAATTATTGAAGCTGTAATCAATAATGCTTCATTAAATGTGTTTTAAATACTAGCTGTGAGGATGCCTGAATTTGACCTGACATCAGCCTCTTACAGTCCCTGTACAGAGTGTCAGAGCAGAAGCAGTACAAGGAGTCAATAGATTCATGAGCTGATAAGGAGCATGCAGATAGGAGAAGAAAGCAGAGTGACAAAGAGATGAGCTCATCATTGTGCTGCTTCTCCTTTCACTGTTCAGTCATAGGCTGGCAGAGGGTACAGGATGCCCTGGGCTCACAGGAAATTTGCTGAATGATAATGGCCTGCAGACTGAGGACATCTATGAAGGAAATTTCAGGACTATAGGTCAATATTGCAAAAAAAGCATTTTTTTTTTTACTTACCCCTTAATGGGTTAATTATTTTTATCTTCTTGCTTTTTTTTATTGAAGTTCTGCTTTGGGGCCGGTTCCCACTGCAAATTGCACAGGAAAGTGCTCTGTGTTCCTGTGCAATTCACATGCAGTTCTGTGCGGTGCATGCACAACTTTTGGAAATTCACTGCAAATTCGGTACCATGCGATCCAGTGTGGGCAAACGCATGTCATTAACTTAACCACTTATCCCCGGAGGATTTGGCTGCTAAAAGACCAGGGGGTATTTTGCGATTCGGCACTGCGTGACTTTAACGGACAATTGCACGGTCGTGCGACGCTGTACCTAAACGAATTTGACGTCTTTTTTTCCCATAAACAGAGCTTTCTTTTGGTGGTATTTGATCACCTGTGCGATTTTTTGATCACGCGCTATAAACAAAAAAAGAGCGTCAATTTTGCAAAAATAACAATATTTTTCACATTTTTTTTATATGAAATTCCCCAAAAAAAAAAAGTAAAAATCAAAATTTTTTAACATTTTCGGCCAATTTGTTATGCTACATATGTTTGGTAAAAAAAATCGCAAAAAGCGTATTTTGATTGGTTTGCGCAAAAGTTATTGCGTTTACTAACTAAGGGAAAGATTTTTGTAATTTTTGTTGTTTTTTTTTTAACGCGTAATGGCGGCGATCTGCGATTTTTTTGCGGTACTGCGACATTACGGCGGACAGATCGGACCCTTGACTGACATTTTTGGGGTTACCAGTGACATTACTGCAGTAATCAGTGCTATATATATGCACTGTTACTGTAAAAATACACTGGCAGTGAAGGGGTTAACTTTATTTGAGAGGGAGGGGCTGTGTGTGTCCCTAGGGGCGTGATTCTAACTGTGATTGGCTGTGGCTTGAGCTGTAGTTACACTGATCAACGGTCCTACATAGTAGAACCGTGTGATCAGTGATTCTACACAGGGGAGAATGACAAGCGGCTTGTTTACGCAAGCTGCCTGCCTTTCTCCCTCTCCCCCGACGATCGCAGAGTGAGCGGCGGACATCGGTCCGCCGGTCACACGCGCGGGGGGGCCGTGACCGCGCGGGAGCGTGCCGCCGGCGGCGCGCGGGAGCGTGCCGCCGGCGGCGCGCGCTCGCTCCCCAGAGCCTCACAGGCTAGTGACGTAAATATACGTCACTTTGCCTGTGAGGGGCTGACTGCCGCAGTATATCTACTGACGGCAGTCGGCAAGTGGTTAATATTGACACCCGCTGCAGAGCGCTACTGCATTCCTCCCAACTGTCCCTGATTTCGAGGGACTGTCCTTGATTTAGAGCAAAGTCCCTCTGTCCTCCTCATTTGTCCCTTATTTTGGTCTGATCTATTTAGTTGTATATAAAATGCACATTTTATCTATCAAAAAGTGTTTCCCAGTGCTAAACCTCTCATCCAACTTCTAAATTGTTGCATTTGTAAATTTCAAAAGCTAATATTTAAGGGGAGAGTAATAGTAAAAAAAAAAAAAGTACTTGTGGGTTTAACCAATCATTTCTTTGTACAATTCTCCTTGAAGGGGGCGTGGCAGAGGGTGTGTCCTATGCCTACATGCTTTTGCTAATAGGTGTCCCTCATTCCTTTTTCATAATGTTGAGAGGTATGCGCAACTGCAGTGTGATTTGAACGTGGTGCTGGAAATGCAAACGGAACGCAGGTTTCCCACACCATGTTCTGGTGTAAACGGGCCCTTAAAGACGGTTGAAAGGAGCAAGAGGCTTGAAGTATATGCTGTGAATTTAACCCCTGTCTACCAAGGTGTTTTTAAAAATGTCCTGGAATTCAAGGGGTGAAAGCCAGCAATGGTCAAAGGTAAAAGTTATCCGGGTGGCTCTAGATCACTATTAAGAGGCTCTAAAGGGGTGGCCATCGACCACCTGAAACAAATTATTTCCTACACTAACAGGTTTTCTCGAAGGGCATGCAGTATAAACTCTATGTAGCTTCAAATACATACAGTACACCGCCTTGTGTCTTCCGGCTGTTGGATGCGAACATCTGTTCCCCACCCAGAACATAATTGAGTTGAGCAGCTCTCAGCCACTCATAGGCAGCTTTGTATTCTCTGATTGGCCGAGATCATGACATCATCCACTGGCCTCTCTGCCTCTGCCAATCAGAGGAAGCTTTGTATTTGATTATAGAATACAAAGCTGCCTATGAATGGCTGAGAGCCACTCAGCCCAACTGGGTGTGTTCTGGGTGTGGGTGTGTTCTGGGTAGCTAAATATGCATACAGTTTATACAGCACGTCCAGCGGGCACACCTATTAGTGTAGGAAATAGTTCCCTTGGCCAGCTTGACCCAAATTAACTATTTAACATGACAGTAAAGCTGGAGATCAGTTATAACTCTAAACTGTCAACCTGTAAAGGCTTTAAAAGCCTCACCTATGGAAAATTTGGGGAATTATAGTTTTTTTGCGATTTCATGGGCAATTTTAAGGCTTGACATGTTTGGTATCTACTTAAATAATGTAATGCCCTCTATTTTACAAAATAATTGGGTATTATATTTTGTTTGTATGCACCAAAATTCGTTTAAGTGTAATTTTTCGTTTGATAAACATCTGCGCAAATATCAAGCAACATAATAAATTGCAACTACCACCATTGTATTCTCCAGGGTCTCTGCTTTCAGAAAATATATAATTGTTTGAGGTTTAAAGTAATTTCTAGCAAAAAATGCAGATTTTAACATGTGTGCAAAAGAAAAAAAATGTCCTGGTAGAAAAGTGGTTAAGTTATTACAGTGATTTATTGCTGGGACTTGTAGTTCTTTGGTGAGTGAGGTGCACAAGGCTATCCATTGTAAAAGTGTCTCCATAACTCTTAAGTGCTTTTCATAAGACATATTATGGCTTTTCACAGTTCACTGAATGTCCCCCCCCCTTCTTTCTCTCTCTTCTAATATCTTGCAGAGTCCCTGTCATGGTCCCCACAGGCATCGCCATTTTCCCCAACGATCTGTTGCTTTGTCCTCTCCTGTGGGCCAAGCAGAAGTACGTCAACATCGTCTCTTTTAATCACATGCCCCGAGGGGGCCACTTTGCTGCCTTTGAAGAGCCAGAAATTCTGGCAAAAGATATCCAACAATTTGTAGCAAAAACGGAACGAAAATAACGGTGTCCTAAATAATGCAATAGAGGAGACAGAGTGCAAAGAGGACCTGTTTTATATGAAGAACCTGCAACTGTTTCTTTCATACTATTAAGTTCTATTTTTTTTTTAAAGAAATTATAGTGAAAATGTTATAGTCATGCTGCAAAAGATTGTATTTTATACCAATATATCAACATTTTTAGAATTTGCTTGGTATTTCTAGGTAATATATGTATGAAAATCATAAGCTTATTTCTTGTTTTTTTTCTGTTTTTAAAATTGAAAGACTTTTGAATAAATGGTAAAGTACTTTAAATGTAATCACTAGAATCGTATACGTTTTAATGTGTAAATGTAATTTCAGCAGTGGCGGCCGGTGCGTTGGGAGCGCAGGGGCGCCACCCCCCCCCCCATCCATGCGTCCGGCCCCCTAATCTGCATGCGGGATGCATGGAGTTCAATGGGTTTTTTTTTCTTCTGAAGCACGTGATTAGAGCCAAAGGCTCTAATAGGCTTCAGAAAAGGGTGGACCCGGGGCGCAGAGCAGTGCTCCCCGGGCCCATCCATTGTGTGACAAAACGAAAGAATATTCGCTATTGTCACATGGATCCTCCTCCTGGCCAATCAAGAAGCGAGTTCGAGACCCGTTTCCTGATTGGCCGAAAGGAAAATTCTTGCGATTGCAAAGAGGAGGAGGAGGAGGAGGGAGACGCAGGGGACTGAGAGGAGAAGCCGCCGCTGCATCAGGTAAGTGCACTGGTCTCTCTGCACGCTGTGCTAACTCTGCATTGAATGGGGGCACGCTGTGCTATCTGTGCATTGAAGGGGGCACGCTGTGGTAACTGCATTGAAAGGGGGCACGCTGTGGTAACTCTGCATTGAATGGGGGCACACTCTGGTAACTCTGCATTGAATGGGGGCAGGCTGTGGTCACTCTGCATTGAATGGGGGCATGATGTGGTAACTCTGCATTGAATGGGGGCACGTTGTGGTAACTTTGCATTGAATGGGGTCACACTGTCGTTACTCTGCATTGAAAGGGGGCACGCTGTTGTAACTCTGCATTGAATGGGGGCATGCTGTGGTAACTCTGAATTGAATGGGGGCATGCTGTGGTAACTCTGCGTTGAATGGGGGGCAGGCTGTGGTAACTCTGCATTAAATGGGGGCGGGCTGTGGTAACTCTGCATTGAATGGGGGCACACTGTGGTAACTCTGCATTGAAAGGGGGCACGCTGTGTTAACTCTGCATTGAATGGGGGCTCGCTGTGGTAACTCTGCATTGAATGGGTGCACACTATACTTTGATTACTGAAGGCCCCTTTCACACTTTTGTGACCTCAAAGTCATGCAATTTTTTGCCGCGTTTTTTTGCCGCAAGGCAATGCCTATTACATTTTTCTGTTTGCGCCCCCCCCCCCCCCCCAAAAAAAAATTTGAGCACCAGCCGCCACTGAATTTCAGTATTTTTTTTAAACTTTTTTTACATACAGTATGCAGCGTCCATTAAAATAATGCCTGGTGATCCTGCCATAAAGATCTTTGGTCAGGCACTTCTGTTATGGAGTGACAGCGCACTGTCCTTGACTCCCAACTGTGCTTCTGTGTTGTCCCGCTGTCATATGTGCCCCTGGTGGGCGAACTGATGGCGTTAAATTATTTCTGGCCACAAGCCCAGAGTTGGGATTTAGGCTAGGTTCACACTAGCCTGCACTGTGCATTCTGGTTGTGGGTGCGCATCCACACCCTCAACCCCCTGCAGCCAAATTGCACTGCTCTTTCGAGACGTGCGGGGCTGCCATTTATTCTGCCATTCACCCCCACACATCTCAGCCCACAGCGCGATCGTGGGTGCTGGAACCGCACTGAAACCGCATGGTCAAAAAGACTTGTTTTTAAAAAGGTTCATGCACCTTTTTTGTGTGGTTCACGTGACAAAGCAGCCCATTCAAATGAATAGGCTGCCGTGCCCAAGCAAATGTGGGATGCATGGCTCGCACTAATGTGAACCTAGCCTTAAGGTCGCAGACTTTTTTTTAACATTAACGGATGCCAATATCAATCTGTGTATAGATTCTGCCCATATAGACTGCTTTGGTTACAGAGGACCTTATGCCATCTAGTGTCCATTCTGTTTAGAACCAGAATCAGCACTTGGATATGTCAACATGCAGATATTTTAAGGGTTGTAATCCAGCTCATAAAGTCAATAAAAAATGTTAGCATGTGCTGCAAAACACTTGTGACTATTTACACTGTATCACATATGGAAACCTGTTCATTAAAAAAAAAAAATAATAATAAGCTTGTATTAGACATACTAGGATTGATTTACTAAAGACAAAAAAATGTGCACTTTGCAAGTACAGCTGCACTCATTTTCCCCAGCAAATGTAGTAAAGCACTGTTGATTTCCATCATCCAATTATGTGCAAGCAAAACTGCTTTTCTCTTTCGTTCATTGACGGACACAGCTCCTGATTTTCACAACCATTGGGTTATATTCCCCCCTACAGGAGTAGGACACTAGGCAGAAAAAAAGTCTGGCTACTCCTATGGACAGTCCCAGGGGGTATACTCCCTCTCTCTGCTATAGGTACTTCTGACTAGTCAGGAGTAAGGACCTAGTTCCTTGCTGGGATTTCTGGTCCTGGCAATTTTTACTTTTTAGATAGATTTTTTTTTCCTGGTTTGTTCCTGTGAGATCTCCAATAAACTGCCGGGCTGGGTGACGGACTGGATAATCTAGATCCAGTGGTCACCCCAGTCTGGCCAGTGAGTGCGGGCAGACCTCAGCTCTGCGTTGGGTCGCCGTTACATAGCTCCACCAGACGGGGGCTGGCTTGCAAGCTAAACACCTCGCGAGGTCGCATATGACCGGGTCTCGGGCCGAGTCGCAGTGTTCCTCCTGGCCGACAGCCCCCCATTCCGATGGCAAGGGGTCTTGTCTGCAGCATTGCCCGCCTGGTTCCTGGTATAGTAAGCACTCCTTGGGACAGTCGGATCCCCAGGTTCCCCTCCTTCCCATCAGGCACCCCCCTTCATCTATCCCCCCATCCTACCCCCCTCCCCTTAGGCTGGGACTGTGTGGGTGGTCTGGCCACCTCTTGGGGTGGAGGCAATGCGCTATGCGGGCGATGGGGGTGAGGGTGTATGCCGCAGGTGACAGACGATCGGCTGCGTGGGGGGGGGGTTGTACCTGGTGGGGGCTCCTGCCCCCATCCTGCCTCCAAGCCTAGGGATCCCTCCTGAATCCTTGGGAGCCTCGTGGTGCCGTGCAGGGCCGCTATTTTCTTGTAGCCTTCATGCTTCAATGTACGGTCATGTTTGTGTAGTCCGGCGGCCATTTTGCGGTGGTTTGCCATTGAAAATAGCAGTGGCCATGACAGTGGAGCCTTCTGGGCAGCAGTTTTGGCGATTTACCTTAGCAGTGTTTTACACTTTTTTGTGTGGTCCCCCTGGTGACTCATTGAGTCTTTGGAGCACATCTACCCACCTGATCCCCCTCTCTTGGGCTGTGGGACGCTCTGGGTCCCTTCCATGTATCGATGCACTGACGGCGGTCCTGGAGTCCCTCGTGTCCTGGGTGGAGGTGGTTTTTGGGCAAGGGGCTGGCATAAAAGCGCCACCCGCTTTCCTCTGTCCTATCTGTCTCCTCAGATCCTGAATCTGATTCGGCCGCCGCGGATGTGGGTCACCCTGTTGGGTCTTCGGCCACACGCCCTGAATCCTCAGATAGTGAGGATGATTTCTTCTCTTCTGCAACTGCGCACAAAAAGGCGCTGGAGGACGCACTGATTGTTACTGTGCTTGGGAGTTTAAGTTGGAGGACACAGATGCGACTGCAACGGAGGTGCAGGTTCCCTTTGGCATTCACAAGCCATCCAGAGCGGCAAAGGAGTTCCCTTTCCCCTCCTATTTTGAAAGAATTGTCATTGAAGAGTGGGGACGACAAAGGGCGTCCCCCTTGGGGTCCCCAAGCGAGTTGCTAGGCGATACCCTTATAAGAAGTTCCTTCTTTAGAAGTGGACTGTTTCCACCAGTGGTGAACCCTCCGGTTTCCAGGTTAAACAAGGCAACCATGATTCCAGGTGAAGAATCCCCCGCCTTTAAGGACCCGGCTGACAGGAGGGCGGAAGCTGTGGCCTGCAAATTGTACCTCTGGCTGCTTCGGCACTGAGGACGATATTCACCGTAGGAAATAGGTGGTAGCCAGAGCAGCAAGGGGTTGCCAGGTGTATGAACTGAACCTGGGCGTGAAGACAGTAAGAGACAGACAAGGGCCTAAAGCAGGTATCACTAAATAGAAGACCGCAGTCCACATCCAGACCGACTCACTGTCCTGTCTGGACCACCACAGTCCCACCATTTGGAAGCCTGTTGTGCCCTGCAGCCATCACCGCTGTCATCCTCTTAGCCTACAGCTGGAGGCAGGTCAGTTCTGGATGGAGGGTTTGCTTCTTGAGTTCACAGGCAGGTGATTGGTTGCTGGGGAGGTCCAATTACCAGCTTTCAGCTTCCACCCTCTGTCCAGATCCACTGTGCCTCCCGCTCTCCACCCTGTCTAAGGTAGGATGGAGGGGGGGTCAATGTGAAGAAAGGCTGCTTAAGACAGTAATGGGGGCTAAGGACAGTGAGGGAGAGCTTAGGATTGTTATGGGGGAGAGCTTAGGACAGTTATGGAGGGGCTGAGGCCAGTAATTGGGGGGGGGGGGGCTGAGGACAATTATGGGTAAACTGAGTACAGTTATGGGGGGCTGTGGACAGTAAGGGGGAGCCTAGAACAGTAAGGGGGAGCTCAGGACAGGTATAGGGGGGGGGCTGAGGGCAGTAATCAGGGAGAGGGGGCTGAGGACAATCATGGGGAAACTAAGGAAATTATGGGGGGCTGAAGACAGTAAGGGGGGAGCTTAAGACAGTAAGGAGGAGCTTAGGACAGTTAAGGGGGGGGGGCTAAGGACAGTAATTGAGGGCTGAGGACAATTATGGGGGTGCCTAAGACAGTAATGGAGCAGCAAGGGAAAAGCAAAAGAATTACCCCCAGCTCTACTGCTAATATGAAAGTCCATAGACTGAAGTCCGGTGCTCTAGCCAGGGCATTCAACTTCCATGGATGAATACTCAAACAGAAAGACTAGCGACTCAGCATGTTCTTGAATAAAAGTACTTTAGCCAAAACACGTCATCTATTAATTTATCATATACTCTGTACCTTGCAGCAATAGATTACTTTTTTCAGAGCACGCCCAGTCGCCAGCCTTTTTGTTTTAGAGTAATGGAGGAGCTGAGGACAAATATGGGGAGGCTTGGGACAGTAAGGGGGAGCTTATGACAGTAAGGGGGGAGTTTAGGACAGTTATGGGTGGCTTAGGACAGTAATTTGGGGGCTGAGGGCAATTATGGGGGAGCTGAGGACAATCATACGGGGGGACTGAGGACAGTAATTAGGGGGCTAATGCAATTATGGGGGGAGCTTATGACAGTCATGGGGGAGAAGCTGAGGACAGTAATGGGGGGGGGGGCTGATGACAGTAATGGGGGGAGGGCTGAGGACAATTATGGGGGAGCTGAGGACAGTAATGTGGGCAGGGGGGCCTAGGGCAGTAATGGGGGGGCTGTGGACAGTAATGTGAGGGGGGGGGGGGCTGAGAACAATTATGTTAGGGGGAGGGAACTGTGATGTAAAGTGAGGGACTGTGATATGAGGCTCAGTTCAGATATGTGCATGCATATTTGCACACACTCATGTCGCAGGTAGGGAAGCCTATTAATTTTAAACGGCTGCTCTACTAGTGAGAAAGACAGGAAAAGAGGTCCCTTTTTTTTAAATGCGCTGCATCAAGCTGCACTGTGCTTTAGCACCATATGGTTTGGTGAATGCGAAAATGTGCCATAGGTGGCGATGTGTGGGGGTGCCTTTAAGAAAAAATGATGGCACCATTGCACATCTGCTAAAGTGCAGCACACTTTTCTGTGCATCAGGAACGCGTTAAAATTTGCGCACATTCGCCCGCCACAAGATGTGAACCTAGCCAAAGAGGAGAGAGGCCTACGATGCAAAGGATATACATCACCACATGAACATGCGATTCCGATGTCTGCTGGAAGAATATTTCACTGACTGGATCTCCATCATTTTTAATTCAGTACCCCTACCCTAAAGAGAAGACCAACAGCAGATGTGCTTCAGATGTAAGCCAGGAGGCTAAGTGTACTTTTCTTTGCAAGAGAGAAATGCTGAAAACCCCTGAGAGGGAAACTCTTTGATTTTGATGTCTGGAACTGTGTTGAATCCTTTTTTAAATAAAACTGGGCAAGAAAAGCCCTTAAAAAAGAAGTAAGTGAGTGGCTGAATCCTTAAGGCTCTATGAATTGAAGTGAGTTCTCACATATAGTGGAGGATGCAGTGGGCAGAATTGGAGTTCCCTGCAAAAGAAGTAAGGTAAATCTGTTATATGAACTGTGTTATGTGTGAAGCGCACCTCTTAAAGCGGAGTTCCAGCCTCAAAAAATGTTTTCGATAAAAAAAACCCCGGAACAGTCAGGGATAGTGCATTTCAGCCTCTGAACTGTCCTCGAGTTCACTTACCTTTTAGAAGAAATACTTACCTTGAAAATGTCTTGTCCAGCGCTGCCATCTCAGGTGTGGGCAGCTGAAGCCAGAGCGTCCTCTTCGGTGACGTCGGAGTCCGAGAATGCCCTGCACCGTCCCTGCTCGTCACTTCCGGTGCAGGCGCGTCATCCCTGCACAGCTTCTGGGCATGCCCAGAAGCTGTTTAGCAGGGAATTGACTCCTAAGAGCGATGACGTTCAGCTCCCAGGAGTCAATGCAAGCAGGAAGAGACAGTGCTGGCTGCGGCCGCAGAGGGAGTTGGAAGGAAGGTAAGTATATTTTTCCAATCCTTTTTCAGGTTACTTAGAGCAAGAGGATGTCAAATTTTCGTTTTGAGGCCGGAACTCCACTTTAAGGAGCCACAAGTATAATGGGATCCCCCCACCCTGCACAGCCAGGCACGCCAAATCTTCACAGTCAGAGTCAGAGAACAGTTCATTACTTTTTTTTTTGTTTTATTGAGGGTAATAAACTTTGATAGGGACTGGATTATATGGGATGCCCACTTTACTTTAGAAAAACTTCAGAGACAACTTTTCCTATATACAGTCTATATACACTCCACACTTGCAGAGCTCCAGCTGTGTCACCTTGTTGCAATTTGGTAGCCAAGACCCATTACAGGCATGGACTCGCAGCCCCTATACTTGAAGATAGGGTGACACAGATTACAGTTTCCCAGCACTTCCTCCCGTGGTCAGTCACTGATCCCAGCACCACCTCTTCAGGCACTGCCAGTCTGCCTGGTTGCAGCTGCCCCTTTCACTAGCCCTCCTGGCTAACTTCTCCCCACAGTCCTCCCAGACTGAACACTCACCAGCCCACCTGGCTGACTTCTCAGGATATTGCCCAGATGTGCCAACCTGCCCCTGCTGTCCTCTATTTGCTCCTGTGCCTCCAGAAAGAATTCCTCCTTGTGTTGTGGGGGATCCTTTCAGCACCTGAGCCTGAGGTCATCCCCCCGACTAAGGGGCACCCTGCAAGGGCCTTCAACAGCCTTCTTAGCACTCCATCTCCTATTTTCCACCCAACTGCTCCTGCTGGCATGACTCATAGCTATATGAAGTTATCTGGCCTCTTCTATCCCCTTTCTGCTTGGGATTGGCTGGGGCTCTCCTAAATATTCCAAACAGCTCATCCTAGCTTCCACCCACTGCATCTGGAAGCTTCTCCAAGGTTCTAGAAAGCAGGGGCAGGCACCAGAAGAGCTGTCTGCTGAGTTATTAAACCTCTCTGAGTCACTCAACCCAGGTTTCCTACAGGTCAAATCGCATGACAAGTCACATCCTATTACCAGCAATGGCAGAGTTCAAATTGATGCAACGCCGACTTTGCGGTACCACATCGATTTTAAAAAGTAGTGCGTGCACTACTTTTGGCAATTGCCAGTGTGACTTCAATAGACATTTGTACATGAAGCTGCACAGATGTCTTTAAAGTTGCACCCAAAGTCGTACTGAGATGATTCTTTGAAATTGTGCGATCTTAGGTGAAATCGCACAATTTCAAAGCTGCACTCAATGTGAACAGGGGCTTACAAACCTATTTACATCTAGCACACTAGAGGGTGCTAAATGTGCATGAGACAACCCAATGTGTGTGTGCAGGTGGGGAGAACCTGCAAGAGGAGAGAAACTAGCATTAAAGAGACATTGCTTCATTTTGTTGCTGGCCTGTGCAGAAGTGTTGTGGAGGGACTGCGAGGATGAGGCATTTAGAGAAAAAGGACATTACTGTATGACAAAAGAGTCAGCATGTTTCTGAGGATTCTGTGGAGTGGTGCCAAGACCTATTGGCAGCAGGAACCCAGTTAAAGAGGAAAGGCATGCTGTTGCCCCTGGCAATGCTGGTAGAAGTAGATCAGTTTTTGATGCGTGTAGTCAGCTTGCAAGATAATGCAATATGGGAGGCCCTGTCAAAGCACTGAGGGGAGAGTGCTATTTGCAGTGCAGTGACTGAGGGCATGCTGTTTCCAAATGCCCTTTGTCCTTGCCTACGGTGCCGAGTAACATGGCATGAGCAGAGATCAAGGTCTCACACCACTTGATGCTGAAAGGCCAAAGTGCCCCCCCATTCCCGCTGAAGTGCCCAAGGTGGCGGCCTTTTCTGTCCATCACTGGGCCCAGCTTAATTATAGTAGAGAACACCTGCTGTAATTCCCCTGAGGTAGTGAGCGCCCAGTTTACTGGCTTATAGTGTCCTCCTAGCACCCAAGCAAACATATAGGTGAAAGAAAGCCGACAGCTTGATCTTCTGCAATGAACGAGGTTATTTATTCAGGTGTAGTACAAAATAATACAGGGCTTACGCGTTTAGGCATGTAGCCTTACTCTATAGCTAGCTTTGATTAGGGCTACACACTGAAAAGCGTAAGCCCTGTATTTTATTGTACTTCACCCAGATTAATAAACTCATTCATTGCAGGAGATTGAGCTGCCAGCTTTCATTCATCTATATCCCTGGGCCCAGCCCCGTGCCTAGCCTTCTTTGGCTTCAGTACTTTCAGAGACAACCAGGAATGTCATAGTAAAGTCTGGTGATCCTGTCTGGCATCACACAGCCTTTGCAGACAACAATTCTGGCCCCCTCCTAGGTCCTGCTAGGGCTGCTTGCACCATTTCAAGGGCTGAAGCTGTACTGATCTGGTTGGCTGGGGGCTGCCATGAATATAGACCAGCCATGCCTACAAGGGCCATGCTGCACCACACAGCGCCGCACAGAAAAAAAAAAAAAACCTAGGAGTGGGTCTAAAGATAAGTATTTTGGTAGGTGGCTGCCTCTCTGCGGGGTGAGGAATATTTAAAATACTGCTTCAATAGAAGTAAAGTTGTCCTTTAAGCATGAATAACACATGGTGCTTATATGAATGTTACAAGATTAATGCAGAGCAGAATGTTTTCCTCATGTAATGACCATTTAAGGGAAAACTGAATGTTAATTATAAACAGAGTATATTTCCCCTTTAATGTAATCACTGACCTGGTCTCCAGCTTGGCAATGCACCAGCCTGCAAACGTCTAAACACATGCAGAAAGACGATGATTAAATTCCGAGTTCTGTATACAGCACAGCTCAAATTACCCCAAATGTTTAACCTTATCCTCCACTCTTTTGTCAAATTCTGCATGCCATTCTCTGTAATGCTTTGAGGCTGAAACTAGTTTTCATTTTAAAGGAAATCTCTTCCAAGAGAATACCTCCCCTGAAAATGCCAAATGCTTGGCTGTCTCTGGTCACTGACCTGGCACAAGCATGCGGATTAGCATGATAGAACTCCTGATCCGCATACCTGCTCCTAGATCAATGCTTCAAAAAGTACTGAAGCCACTTAGTTAAACCTCCTAATATACCATGGTCAGGTCTAAAAACAACAATCAACATTATACAAATATTTTTTAGTCTACTATGTAGTTCTCTAACCAACCACTAGGTGGAAGGTTTATGCTCCTTTTTACATGTTGTTTTTCTGTCTTCTTTGCTCCTTTTGTTACATTGCTCAGTAGCTCAAGCTAATAGCACAAAATGATTAAGGCAGTAGAATGATTCTGATTTGAGCCGCTTCATCCGAGTTTTCATTTCAGTCCTGCCATCTGTCACTGCCTGCTGTCATTTGGACAATTGCATGTTTACAGTACAAAAACAAAGAAAAACACCCTTTGTGACCCACAGTCATGGTTCAAATTTAATACTAACTGTGCTGCTGTGTGCTAAAGAATATGACACACTAGTGATCCTGTCACTGGTGGCAACTCTGCAGTGACAGGATCATTATAGAGGGCTAGGGAACACTTGCTTCTATGGGGTCACTTATTGGCCAGACCATCTAACAGGTGACGAAGATTCTGCAATATTTCAGCCAGTGAGAAAAAGTATTCCTGCTGGTATAGCCAACAAGGGTGTGACACCAGAAAAACAGGTCGTTTTCTTGCCCTCTCTAGAGATCCTGTCACTGATGGCAACTAGTTTGTCATAGGACTAACTGTGCTGCCTATTGCGGTTGCCTTTATGCTGGGCCAACGCTAAGCATCATGTGAAGGAGACAGCTAGGGTTTCCACCTGGGTTGTAACAACTGGACTTGTTTCCTAGGTAAAAAAGAGTGAGATTGGTATTTTTTTCTCAATAAAAGGTGGCTTAAAAGCATGTTTGTTGAGATGAACAATGCAGAGTTAGGGGTTGAACGTGGGTTGTAGAGTTCCACCCCTGAGCAGCAAACAAGTCCTTCGCATTGATCACAGCTAAAAGAGCCTGCAGGGAGTAGCAGGGCACTGCTCTGCAGCCTACAAGGGATCTGAAGGATTATAGATGGCAACACACTGACAAGCTTTGGGGAAAGGATGGGGTGGTGGGAAAGATCAACTGGACACATGGCACCAGTGGTGTATTTTGGTTTTGTGCTGCCCTAGGCAAGACTAAAATTGGGCGCCCCCCCTCCTATGTAAATTTGCCCATTCTTTTTTTAACCGATGTAACTCCCTCCAAAATTGAAGGACTACAAGTCCCAGCATGAACCCCTGAGATCTCACGAGAGGGGAGGGGGTGGGAGAGGGGGGTGGGTGAGGAAGAGAGAGAGGGGGGTGGGTGAGGGAGGGAGAGAGGGGGGGATGAGAGAGAGGGGGTGAGGGAGAGAGAGGGTGGAAGAGAGAGAGAGGGGGTGATCAAAGAGAGAGAGAGGGGATGAGAGAGGGGGGGAGAGAGTGAGAGAGAGAGCGAGAGAGAGGGGGATGAGAGAGAGAGAGAGGGGGGAATGAGAGAGAGAGGGGGATGAGAGAGAGAGAGAGAGGGGGATGAGAGAGAAAGAGAGCTGGAGAGAGAGGAGGGGTGAGAGAGAGAGAGGGGGCAATGAGAGAGGGGGATGAGAGAGAGAGAGAGGGGGTGAGAGAGGCGGCTCTAGCAACCAGTGGCCAATAGAGTTTCATGTGGAGGGGGGGCAGCTTTTTTGCTGCCCCCCTGCAAAGTGCCGCCCTAGGCCTGGGCCTTGTTGGCCTAGGCCAAAATAGAGCACTGCATGGCACCCCAATATCTCTCCATGATACTAGCTGGCAAACAAGCCAGGTGGTATACAGCCTAGGATTTGGACAATAGCTTCTTCTTTCAGGGGTTTCAGAACTTGACTATAGACTGGACGCATACATCATTTTTCCAGCTTGGATAAATTATTATTTACTCACACAGTATTGGCCCCCTCTACTCCGAATTGTCTGCTCTGGTTATGCAGGCTGTACAGTATACCCTTGCTCGGGTTCCCTCTGCTTAGCCCAGTCTGACATTTGCAGGGATTGTTGTACACTGCCACATGTTTACTTACATATTGGAGATGACAATTATTAGATCACCATAATCCAGTGACATATGGGGCCATCCCTCATGATACACCTGTTGTGTTTAACCCCAGCAGGCTCCAGTACAACCAGTAACTGGCTGTGCATGGCAGCAGCTGTTCTTCTCCCCCCTGTGCCGTAGTCCGGGTCAGTGTAGCATAGAGCAGAGTACAATAGACACATTCTCAGCTTTATGACTTAATCTGACCTGGATCTTGCTAATTGTCAAGCATATGGCACTGCATGGCCTTCTCCTCTTTCATTTACTGTAACTGGAGGCTGCGCAGTCTCTACAGTCTGCTCATCCAGCTCTAAGAGCAGCTGCAGCACCAAACAGCTCTAAACTGTCCTCTACATCACCCGATATATAGGGCCTGACCCTTTATACACTGTAATCTAAATAGCTGAGGTACAGTGACCATCAGATTTATGCCTGGTACACAAAAAGAGATTATCGGATGAACAATCGTCCGTTTTTGTTTTTTTTTGCATGCTAGTCTTATATCGAAAATGAAGAGTTTACTAAAGTTACAAAAATTCTCCTACGACAGAATAAAAATGTGTGATGTAATGTGTTGTAATGTATTTGTATTGTATTTTCGAACGACAACTATACTGATTAAACTGAAATCGTATGATCTGGTATCATACGAGAAAGGTTTTGTGCTTGTCCCCTCAGATAATATCAGATAAACTGTCTTGATCGGCTCTTAAAAGCTGTGTACAAACGTTCAGATTATCATACGATCACTTCAAAAGCGTTTTTTTTTCCGTTCTATTTTCTGATGGTGTGTATGGGCCATAAAGCTGGGTTCTACAACTTAAGGCCCCTTTCACACGATCAGACTGATCAGGTCCGCATGTCCATTTTTCAGGCAGACCCGATCAGGCCACCCATTGACCTCTATGGGGAGGGGGATATCAGCAGACTTATGTCTGCTGACACCCGCCTGGCATCCAATCCGACAAGATCCCCTGAAAACAGACGTATGGCGATACATTCGCCATCTGTCCAGCGGGTCGGATGGGATGAAAACGGACAGGCTGTAAGTTTTCATCTGATCTCCCCATAGAGAAGAGTGGGACTCTAAAAGGTCCATCTCTGCACAGTGAGCGGAGACGGACCTGTAGCGGAGACGGACCTGTCATCTGCCTGCTCAGGGGAGATCAACGGAGAGATCTCCGCAGAGCAAGCGGAGTCCGTCCAAGTGGATTTGCCCTGTCTGAAAGGGGCCTAAAGGAATTGTATTTATTTATTTTTTTTTACTTATTTTGTTCAGTACTAAAATTTTAAATTTTAAACAAATTAAAGCCTCTTTCACATGGCGTTCCGTATGTCCGTATATCACCCCATCCATTTGTGGGTGATATATGGACATAATGCATGTCAATGGGATTGCGGATGTCAACGGATGACCATCCGTTGACATCCGATTTGCGTCCTTTCAGTTCTGTTCCGTTTTTTGGAACGGAACAGAACCCTATTTTTCTTCAGTTTAAAAAACGGAAAGGACGCAAAATCGGATGTCAGTGATGTCATCCGCTGACATCCGCAATCCCATAGACATACATTATGTCAGTATATCATCCGCAAACGGATGGGATGATATGTGGACATACGGACCGGATGACACAAGTGTCATCCGTGTCCGAAAAAAAAAAAAAAAGTGCCGGAGCGGATCGCAATACGGTCCGCTCTGTGTGAAAGAGGCCTTATTCTTCCTAATACTAATAACTAGCGTTTTAATATTGACCAAACGTTTAGTAAAAGAGAAGATATTCACAGTTATTAAACTCTTTCAATATTGTAGAACAATTACAATAATATTAAACTAAATTTGAATTGCATTAGAGATCAGATCACACATGATGATTACATATTCAGCCTCACCAGAATGAGAGGTATTGTCACTAGGGCAGGGTAATTAAAGGAGTTGTAAAGGCAGAAGATAAAAAGCCTTCTGTGTGTGGCAGCCTCCCCAGCACCCCCTAATACTTACCTGAGCCCCATCTCTGTCCAGCGATGTCCACTAATGTCCTCGGCCATCTGGGACTGAGAGAAAGGGGACGGAGCTGAACCGCAGCTCCGTGTCTGAATGGACACACAAAGCTGCAGCTTGGCTTGGGTGCCCCCATAGCAAGCTGCTTGCTGTGGGGGCACTCGATAGGAGGGAGGGGCTAGGAGGAGCGAAAAGGGACCCGAGAAGAGGAGGATCCAGACTGCCCTGTGCAAAATGAACTGCACAGAGGAGGTAAGTATAACATGTTTGTTATTTTAAAAAAAAATGAGACTTTACAATCATTTTAAACAGGTAACATTTTACACACACATACATGGTAGCCGCCACTTTGTGTTTTAAAAGGAACTCAGAGACTGTTCACAGCATCTGCTGTTGTAATTCTGACCTTTAAAATAAAATGTGTCTATATCACTTGCTGACACGCCCAGACAGGAATTTAACAGAGTCTGTACAACGATATCTCTTCAAAGAGGCAAGGTTCTTTAATTCCAAGTTTCTAAAGGCTTAAAGTGGTTCTAAATTCTCAAGTTTTTTTACCTTCATGCATTCTATACATGAAGGTAAAAAAAACCTCCTCTGTGCAGCAGCCCCCCCCCCCCCCCAAATACTTACCTGATCACCATCTCGATACAGTGATGTGCAAGAGAACCTCGGCTGTCCAGAGACTCTCCCTCTTTAGTGACTGAGACAGCAGAGGGAGCCATTGGCTCCCACTGCTGTCAAACACAGCCAGTAAACCAATGAGGAGAGAGAGGGGTAAAGCCAAGCCCCAGCCGGTGTGTGAATGGACACGCAAAGCAGCGGCTTGGGAACAGTCCTGCTTGGGTGCCCCCATTGCAAGCTGCTTGCTCTGGGGGCAGGAGGGAGGGGCAAAGAGCACCGGCGAGGGACCTGAGAAGAGGAGGATCGAGGCTGTTCTGTCACTGTGCAAAACCATTGCACAGAGCAGGTAAGTATGAAATGTTTGTTGTTTTTTTTAAAGAAAGCCTTTAGAATCACTTTAAGGATTTTTACCTTTATGCATTCTATGCATGAAGGTAAAAAAGCTTATATGTGCAGCTTCCCCCCAGATCCCCCCTCCAATACTTACCTGAGCCCGATCTCAATCCAGCGATGTGCATGAGAGCAGCTGCTCTCCAAGTTCTAGGCCTCCTCATTGGTTCTCGCTGCAGTCAATCAAAGCCAGTGAGGAGGGAGCAGGGCTGAGCCCCGTTCTGTGTGTCTTATAGACACACAGAGCAGGGCTTGGTTGCGAATACACACGAGTGCCCCCATAGCAAGCGGCTTACTATGGGGGCACGTGGCAGGAGGGGATGAGCCAGGAGCGCCGGCAGGGACCCTGAGAAGAGGAGGATCAGGGCTGCTCTGTGCAAAACGAATACACAGAGCAGGTAAGTATACTGTAACACGTTGTTATTTTTAAAATAAAAATTGTACCTTTAGGATCAGTTTAATAGGTTTTGAATATTCTTTTTTAAAAAAAGAAAAATAGTACAGAAAATATTTGCCAAAAAGATATAAAAAAGACATTTGAAGACACTAAAGAAATGTCTGCTCTTTGGCTCAGAGCAGATCACTAGTAGATCATGTTTAGGAGAAGTTGGGCATTTTTTCAGCAGCCCATGAACTCTCCTCAATGTTATCTCATGTGTACAATCATGTACACTCAGTCCTGTATAGTAGTTTAGAGGCAGTTGAGTTTACTGACGCTTTTTTGAAAGCAGATAAATCGCGTTCTGGACTGTAGTTTACCGGCATTTCAAACGCCAAATGCATGTTACTGCTTGTAAATGGAGGAAGATTTTTAATAAAGGACTTGTCAAAACCGTCTCTTGTTTTTGTTTACACTACACTGCCTTTTTTTGGGCTGAATGTTTAGGGGGGCTGGGATATGGGGCCCCTTGTTAATACAGTGGTGGGATTCAGCCGGTTTGCACCGGTTCCATAGAACCGGTTACTATCTTTTTGCAAGTTCGCAGAACCGTTTGAGTTTGACCATGCTGATGACCGCTCTGCTGCTCCCTCCCCTGTCGGCGCTGTCTCTCTGCAGGGAGGCGGCCGGAGCCCACACACAGTCACTGGTTGCTAGGCTAGAGCCGCTTAGCGTCTAGCAACCAGTGACGTCACCCATTTCTCCTGAAGGCCGCCGCCTCCCAGACAGTCCCCGACTCCCCGCCTATTGGCTCTAGTAGGAAAGGGTGGACCCGGGGGGCACACCAGTGTGCGCCCCGAGCCCACCCATTGTGTGACAATATCGAATGAAAATTCGCTATTGTCACACGGATCCTCCTCGGCCAATGCCATTGGCCAGGAGGAAGCGGGACTGTAATGTTCTGGTACCTTTGGGTACCCTAATTACTCTTTCATAAGTGTATGCGCCCCACCATTCTCTTTTGGTAAGGTGCGCATACACCTTTAAGACTGATGATTGATTGATGCTGTCATCACTGAGCGCCGGACTGGATGGCTATTTAGATCGCCGGCTCTCACTCACATGTGTTCGTTCAAACTGCTTTGTGCCTTGATGCTAACCTGTCTTGAAGCTCTCATGCTTGCAAGCATACCTCGCTGTCGGAACCACGCTGCGCTGATCCCTGTATCCCGCTACCGGATCATTGTAATGTTCTGGTACCTTTGGGTACCCTAATTACTCTTTCATAAGTGTATGCGCCCCACCATTCTCTTTTGGTAAGGTGCGCATACACCTTTAAGACTGATGCTGTCATCACTGAGCGCCGGACTGATGGCTATTTAGATCGCCGGCTCTCACTCACATGTGTTTGTTCAAACTGCTTTGTGCCTTGATGCTAACCTGTCTTGAAGCTCTCATGCTTGCAAGCTTACCTCGCTGTCGGAACCACGCTGCGCTGATCCCTGTATCGCGCTACCGGATCATCCGCTCTTGCCGAACCTCTCCTCTGCTACATTGCTATTAGTGATAAGTACCCCACAGGGGAAACCTCTATAACTTTCATACTAAAGCTTACACTATCTAGCTCTGCATACTAAGGACTATTACTACATCTGCATTATCTAAGATTGCTAGCTCTTGAGCCTACTACCACCTGTTCTTGCACTGGGTTGATCTCTCTTGTATGTCCACCTGCTACTCTGTCATCTGCTACCATACATGATTGCTAAACCTATCTGCATCTCATCTGCTACTATCTTACTTTCAAGAACATTTCCTTTCAAGTGTCTGTCATCTACCATCTCTACCCAACCTGTCTCTTCAGCCTATCATCACTGTGTTACTATATACATAAGCCACTCTAGGAAACATCTTATTGAGTGTGTGTATTTACTTGCTGAATTGAGATCCTCCACACATGATGAGTCATTGAGAGTTGGGAATAGTGTCTCAGCGTTTCTCTACATGACTACTGAAGTGGAATATTTCTGCAGCTGAAAATCCACATCATACATAAAACACAGGAGCGTTACAGATTGAACGAACCACAAATGGATTCAGCAGAAATAACCACTCAGATGACACAATTAAAACAGCAAGAAACTGCGTTAATACACGCATTTGCTGAATTAAAAGAAGACAATCAGGCTCTGTCGCAGCAGGTAATTAGACTGACACAACTTACCACTGCTTAGTCCCCTGAACCCAAAATAAATCCTCCTTTGGTATTTACAGGCGATCGCAAAAAATTTCGCGAATTTAAAAACGCATGTGAGTTACTTTTCTTGCTAAAACCCCGTACCTACCTTACTGATCACATTAAGGTTTGTACTATTATTTCTTACCTAACAGGCGATCCTCGGGCCTGGGCAGACTCTCTTTTTGAGAAAAGCGATCAGCTTCTCAACTCCTATGCCTTGTTCCTAGCAGAACTCACTAGCCTATATGATGATCCCAATAGGCAGAGTACTGCCGATCTTCAATTAAGATCCTTGAAACAGGGTGGGAGACCTGTAGAAGACTTTGTCGCAGAATTCAAGAGATGGACCCTTGATTCAGAATGGAATGATGCATCTCTGAAAACCCAATTTATGCTTGGCCTATCAGAGGCCGTTAAAGACGAGCTCGCCCGAGCGGATCTGCCAAAAACCCTGGATGCATTGATACAACTCAGTATCACCATAGATAGAAGACTACGAGAAAGAAAGGCTGAGAAAATGGGAATGCCATTATCCAGTTCTTCTCGGATTTCGGCCGTTGACCCCGTTCCTATGGAGATAGGAACCATACGCCCACCTCTATCAACTATGGAAAGAGCCAGAAGACGATCTGGTAATCTCTGCTTGTACTGTGCATCCCCGGATCACAAGATAAACGTCTGTCCCCTAGTCTACAAAAAGAAGGGTGAGTGTTCACATGTCCTCCTAGGGGGATTGACAACTTCAATCACTAACCCTTACCTTTCTGTTTGCTTGACATTACAGTGGGACCAGAACAGGATTACTACTAAGGCCATGATTGACACAGGATCTTGTGGAAATTATATTGACATACGTTTTGCTGCTTTAAATAAAGTTCCTATTATTTCTAAACTTAAACCTGTCTCAGTGAGTCTTATTAACGGTGTTCCTTTATCCTCTGGTCCGATCACTGATCAGACACAGGCACTCCTAGTCACTACTAACGGGTCTCATATGGAGACCACTACCTTCGATCTAATATCTTCACCCCACTTTCCCATTGTTTTGGGACTTCCCTGGTTGCACACACATCAACCAACCATAGATTGGAAGGAACGGACCCTGACCTTCCTCTCTTGCTATTGCGAGGGTAAGTGTAACCTCCCGTCTTTCGGGAAGATCCTGTCTGTGGTGACAGATGAGATTGCACCACTATGTTATCAGGATCTCTCTGAGGTTTTTCTTGAGAAAAATGCTCAAGCACTACCTCCCCATCGAGACTATGATTGCAGCATTGATCTACTCCCAAATAGCAAATTGCCGTTCGGTCATGTTTATCCTCTTTCACAGGATGAACTTTCCCATCTCAAAGACTATTTGGATGAGAATTTGGAAAAAGGTTTTATTAGACCTTCCACTTCTTCCACAGCAGCTAAGAACAAAAAGGCGGATGCACTATCACGACTAACTGAAGAAAACTACTTCGAAATCCCTTCCGTTCCTATAATACCTCACAAACGCATTATTAGAGTTGTCCGTTCCTTGAAGGAAGAGGTTTTGCATGGTATAAGTTTGGATTCACCCCCACCACAACTAAATACTGATGCAGAAGGCTTCCTCTACTACAACGACAAACTTTACATACCACCTACCATACGCACCAAGATCTTGGAATTATCGCATGATGTGCCAATGGCAGGACATATGGGTATGACAAAGACTATTAATCTGATTGCCAGGCAATTCTGGTGGCCTGACATGAAAACATCTATACAAAAATTCGTCTCTTCATGCAATGTCTGTGCCAGGTCCAAAATTGACACTACGAGACCATCCGGTCTACTATGCAGTCTACCAATACCCCAAACTCCATGGGAAGTTGTGTCCTTGGACTTTATAGTGGAATTGCCTCCTTCCAAAGGATTTAACACCATCTTAGTATCAGTGGACCATCTGACAAAAATGGCACATTTCATTGCTATTCGCAAACTACCTTCGTCTAAACAAACGGCAGAACTCCTGATGAAACATGTCTTTCAGTTACATGGTATCCCAAAAACTCTTCTGTCTGACCGTGGATCACAATTTATTTCCAAGTTCTGGCAAGAACTATGTCACATACTACGGATCGAGCGGAAGCTCACTTCTCCTTACCATCCGCAGACCAACGGACAGACTGAAAGAGTCAACCAATGCATCGAGCAATATTTACGTTGTTACACTTCTTACCAACAGGATGATTGGGTGGATCTTCTCCCTCTGGCAGAATTTGCCTACAACAACGCAACCCACAGTACGACCAAGCAGAGTCCGTTCTACTTGAACTATGGGTTTCATCCCTCTATTCTTCCACCACGCATCCTTCCTTCAAATAACCCAGTAGCTTCAGACTATCTTACCCAAATAAAGGACTCTCTGGGTTTGCTTAATACTACCATTGCACACGCTCATAGTCAACAAAAGAAATACTATGATCTTCGCAGAAGACCTTCTCCTCAGTACGCTATCGGGGACCTCGTTTGGCTCTCAACAAAAAATTTAAGACTGAAAATCCCTAGCAAAAAGCTTGGACCTCTGTTCTTGTGACCTTTCCCAATCAAGAAACTTATTGGAAAAGCTGCAGTACAGCTTACATTGCCAATAGACCTCAAAATACATCCCATTTTCCATGTGTCGCTACTGAAGCCCCATGTTCCTGACCAAGGAATAAGGCCTACTATCCCACCTCCTCCTCCTGTACAAGTTGAAGGTGGAGAAGAATATGAGATAAAAGAGATTCTGGATTCTCGTATCCACAGAGGAAGACTTCAGTACTTGGTTCGATGGAAGAACTATGGGCCCCAAGACGACACCTGGCTAAACACCTCTGACATACATGCCTCTAGATTAATCCGCAATTTTCATGCGAAGTACCCAGACAAACCAGCTCCAGAGGCCTTCAGGAGCCGGCCTTAAAGGGGGGGTACTGTAGTGTTCTGGTACCTTTGGGTACCCTAATTACTCTTTCATAAGTGTATGCGCCCCACCATTCTCTTTTGGTAAGGTGCGCATACACCTTTAAGACTGATGCTGTCATCACTGAGCGCCGGACTGATGGCTATTTAGATCGCCGGCTCTCACTCACATGTGTTCATTCAAACTGCTTTGTGCCTTGATGCTAACCTGTCTTGAAGCTCTCATGCTTGCAAGCTTACCTCGCTGTCGGAACCACGCTGCGCTGATCCCTGTATCCCGCTACCGGATCATCCGCTCTTGCCGAACCTCTCCTCTGCTACATTGCTATTAGTGATAAGTACCCCGTAGGGGAAACCTCTATAACTTTCATACTAAAGCTTACACTATCTAGCTCTGCATACTAAGGACTATTACTACATCTGCATTATCTAAGATTGCTAGCTCTTGAGCCTACTACCACCTGTTCTTGCACTGGGTTGATCTCTCTTGTATGTCCACCTGCTACTCTGTCATCTGCTACCATACATGATTGCTAAACCTATCTGCATCTCATCTGCTACTATCTTACTTTCAAGAACATTTCCTTTCAAGTGTCTGTCATCTACCATCTCTACCCAACCTGTCTCTTCAGCCTATCATCACTGTGTTACTATATACATAAGCCACTCTAGGAAACATCTTATTGAGTGTGTGTATTTACTTGCTGAATTGAGATCCTCCAAACATGATGAGTCATTGAGAGTTGGGAATAGTGTCTCAGCGTTTCTCTACATGACTACTGAAGTGGAATATTTCTGCAGCTAAAAATCCACATCATACATAAAACGCAGGAGCGTTACAATCATCCGCTCTTGCCGAACCTCTCCTCTGCTACATTGCTATTAGTGATAAGTACCCCACAGGGGAAACCTCTATAACTTTCATACTAAAGCTTACACTATCTAGCTCTGCATACTAAGGACTATTACTACATCTGCATTATCTAAGATTGCTAGCTCTTGAGCCTACTACCACCTGTTCTTGCACTGGGTTGATCTCTCTTGTATGTCCACCTGCTACTCTGTCATCTGCTACCATACATGGTTGCTAAACCTATCTGCATCCCATCTGCTACTATCTTACTTTCAAGAACATTTCCTTTCAAGTGTCTGTCATCTACCATCTCTACCCAACCTGTCTCTTCAGCCTATCATCACTGTGTTACTATATACATAAGTCACTCTAGGAAACATCTTATTGAGTGTGTGTATTTACTTGCTGAATTGAGATCATCCACACATGATGAGTCATTGGGAGTTGGGATTGGTGTCTCAGCGTTTCTCTACATGACTACTGAAGTGGAATATTTCTGCAGCTGAAAATCCACATCATACATAAAACGCAGGAGTGTTACAGATTGAACGAACCACAAATGGATTCAGCAGAAATAACCACTCAGATGACACAATTAAAACAGCAAGTAACTGCGTTAATACACGCACTTGCTGAATTAAAAGAAGACAATCAGGCTCTGTCGCAGCAGGTAATTAGACTGACACAACTTACCACTGCTCAGTCCCCTGAACCCAAAATAAATCCTCCTTTGGTATTTACAGGCGATCGCAAAAAATTTCGCGAATTTAAAAACGCATGTGAGTTACTTTTCTTGCTAAAACCCCGTACCTACCTTACTGATCACATTAAGGTTTGTACTATTATTTCTTACCTAACAGGCGATCCTCAGGCCTGTGCAGACTCTCTTTTTGAGAAAAGCGATCAGCTTCTCAACTTCTATGCCTTGTTCCTAGCAGAACTCACTAGCCTATATGATGATCCCAATAGGCAGAGTACTGCCGATCTTCAATTAAGATCCTTGAAACAAGGTGGGAGACCTGTAGAAGACTTTGTCGCAGAATTCAAGAGATGGACCCTTGATTCAGAATGGAATGATGCATCTCTGAAAACCCAATTTAGGCTTGGCCTATCAGAGGCCGTTAAAGACGAGCTCGCCCGAGCGGATCTGCCAAAAACCCTGGATGCATTGATACAACTCAGTATCACCATAGATAGAAGACTACGAGAAAGAAAGGCTGAGAAAATGGGAATGCCATTATCCAGTTCTTCTCGGATTTCGGCCGTTGACCCCGTTCCTATGGAGGTAGGAACCATACGCCCACCTCTATCAATTATGGAAAGAGCCAGAAGACGATCTGGTAATCTCTGCTTGTACTGTGCATCCCCGGATCACAAGATAAACGTCTGTCCCCTAGTCTACAAAAAGAAGGGTGAGTGTTCACATGTCCTCCTAGGGGGATTGACAACTTCAATCACTAACCCTTATCTTTCTGTTTGCTTAACATTACAGTGGGACCAGAACAGGATTACTACTAAGGCCATGATTGACACAGGATCTTGTGGAAATTATATTGACATACGTTTTGCTGCTTTAAATAAAGTTCCTATTATTTCTAAACTTAAACCTGTCTCAGTGAGTCTTATTAACGGTGTTCCTTTATCCTCTGGTCCGATCACTGATCAGACACAGGCACTCCTTGTCACTACTAACGGGTCTCATATGGAGACCACTACCTTCGATCTAATACCTTCACCCCACTTTCCCATTGTTTTGGGACTTCCCTGGTTGCATACACATCAGCCAACCATAGATTGGAAGGAACGGACCCTGACCTTCCTCTCTTGCTATTGCGAGGGTACGTGTAACCTCCCGTCTTTCGGGAAGATCCTGTCTGTGGTGACAGATGAGATTGCACCACTATGTTATCAGGATCTCTCTGAGGTTTTTCTTGAGAAAAATGCTCAAGCATTACCTCCTCATCGAGACTATGATTGTAGCATTGATCTACTCCCAATTGCCGTTCGGTCATGTTTATCCTCTTTCACAGGATGAACTTTCCCATCTCAAAGACTATTTGGATGAGAATTTGGAAAAAGGTTTTATTAGACCTTCCACTTCTTCCACAGCAGCAGGACTCTTTTTTGTCCGCAATAAGGACTCAAGTCTCAGGCCTATCATCGACTATAGGCAATTGAATGCTATTACAATAAAAGATCGCTATCCTCTACCGCTTATCCCTGAGCTCATTGAGCAGGTGCATGGAGCTACCTATTTTTCAAAATTGGACCTGAAAGGAGCATACAATCTCATTCGAATCCGTGATGGACACGAGTGGAAGACTGCATTCAGAACCAGATACGGATTGTTCGAATATCTTGTAATGCCATTCGGGCTATGCAACGCCCCTGCAGTTTTTCAACGATTTATAAACGATATTTTCAGAGACTTACTAGATGTCTGTGTTGTGGTATATCTGGACGATATACTTATATATTCACGATCCCTGTCTGAACACATAAGACATGTAAGACTAGTATTATCGAGATTGCTTGCACACAACCTTTATGTGAAACTGAAAAAATGCTTGTTTCATAAAGAAGAGGTACTGTTTCTAGGCTACATCATATCCAAAACAGGAATCGAGATGGACATGAGTAAGATATCCTGCATTCAGGATTGGCCTACACCAACCACACGCAAGGCGCTACAGCGATTCCTTGGATTTTCGAATTTCTACAGGAAGTTCATTAGAAACTTCTCTGCCATTGTGAGACCCCTCACACAGCTCACTAGCATTAAAAAAACATTCAAATGGTCAGATGAAGCAAATAAAGCTTTTCACCTGTTAAAGACAAGGTTTACTTCTGCTCCCATACTACGCCATCCAGACCCATCCCTCCAATACATTCTGGAAGTAGATGCGTCAAACATGGCAGTAGGAGCAATACTCTCCCAACGACCAACTCACACTTTATCCAGTCGCCTTTTTTTCTAAATCCCTAAGCAGTCCAGAGATAAATTACCCCGTGGGTGAAAAGGAACTGCTTGCTATAAAATTGGCTCTGGAGAATTGGCGACATCTACTCGAAGGCACCCAATTACCAATGCTTATATACACGGACCATAAAAATCTCCAATATCTTCAGACTAACAAAACTCTCTCGCACCGACAGGTACGATGGTCACTATTCTTTCTAAGGTTTAACTTCCTAGTGACCTACACACCTGCAGATAAGAACAAAAAGGCGAATGCACTATCACGACTAACTGAAGAAAACTACTTCGAAATCCCTTACGTTCCTATAATACCTCACAAACGCATTATTGGAGTTGTCCGTTCCTTGAAGGAAGAGGTTTTGCATGGTATAAGTTTGGATTCACCCCCACCACAACTAAATACTGATGCAGAAGGCTTCCTCTACTACAACGACAAACTTTACATACCACCTACCATACGCACCAAGATCTTGGAATTATCGCATGATGTGCCTATGGCAGGACATATGGGTATGACAAAGACTCTTAATCTGATTACCAGGCAATTCTGGTGGCCTGACATGAAAACATCTATACAAAAATTCGTCTCTTCATGCAATGTCTGTGCCAGGTCCAAAATTTACACTACGAGACCTTCCGGTCTACTATGCAGTCTACCAATACCCCAAACTCCATGGGAAGTTGTGTCCTTGGACTTTATAGCGGAATTGCCTCCTTCCAAAGGATTTAATACCATCTTAGTGTCAGTGGACCATCTGACAAAAATGGCACATTTCATTGCTATTCGCAGACTACCTTCGTCCAAACAAACGGCAGAACTCCTGATGAAACATGTCTTTAAGTTACATGGTATCCCAAAAACTCTTCTGTCTGACCGTGGATCACAATTTATTTCCAAGTTCTGGCAAGAACTATGTCACATACTACGAATCGAGCGGAAGCTCACTTCTCCTTACCATCCGCAGACCAACGGACAGACTGAAAGAGTCAACCAATGCATCGAGCAATATTTACGTTGTTACACTTCTTACCAACAGGATGATTGGGTGGATCTTCTCCCTCTGGCAGAATTTGCCTACAACAACGCAACCCACAGTACGACCAAGCAGAGTCCGTTCTACTTGAACTATGGGTTTCATCCCTCTATTCTTCCACCACGCATCCTTCCTTCAAATAACCCAGTAGCTTCAGACTATCTTACCCAAATAAAGGACTCTCTGGGTTTGCTTAATACTACCATTGCACACGCTCATAGTCAACAAAAGAAGTACTATGATCTTCGCAGAAGACCTTCTCCTCAGTACGCTATCGGGGACCTCGTTTGGCTCTCAACAAAAAATTTAAGACTGAAAATCCCTAGCAAAATGCTTGGACCTCTGTTCTTGGGACCTTTCCCAATCAAGAAACTTATTGGAAAAGCTGCAGTACAGCTTACATTGCCAATAGACCTCAAAATACATCCCATTTTCCATGTGTCACTACTGAAGCCCCATGTTCCTGACCAAGGAATAAGGCCTACTATCCCACCTCCTCCTCCTGTACAAGTTGAAGGTGGAGAAGAATATGAGATAAAAGAGATTCTGGATTCTCGTATCCACAGAGGAAGACTTCAGTACTTGGTTCGATGGAAGAACTATGGGCCCCAAGACGACACCTGGCTAAACACCTCTGACATACATGCCTCTAGATTAATTCGCAATTTTCATGCGAAGTACCCAGACAAACCAGCTCCAGAGGCCTTCAGGAGCCGGCCTTAAGGGGGGGTACTGTAATGTTCTGGTACCTTTGGGTACCCTAATTACTCTTTCATAAGTGTATGCGCCCCACCATTCTCTTTTGGTAAGGTGCGCATACACCTTTAAGACTGATGCTGTCATCACTGAGCGCCGGACTGGATGGCTATTTAGATCGCCGGCTCTCACTCACATGTGTTCGTTCAAACTGCTTTGTGCCTTGATGCTAACCTGTCTTGAAGCTCTCATGCTTGCAAGCATACCTCGCTGTCGGAACCACGCTGCGCTGATCCCTGTATCCCGCTACCGGATCATCCGCTCTTGCCGAACCTCTCCTCTGCTACATTGCTATTAGTGATAAGTACCCCACAGGAGAAACCTCTATAACTTTCATACTAAAGCTTACACTATCTAGCTCTGCATACTAAGGACTATTACTACATCTGCATTATCTAAGATTGCTAGCTCTTGAGCCTACTACCACCTGTTCTTGCACTGGGTTGATCTCTCTTGTATGTCCACCTGCTACTCTGTCATCTGCTACCATACATGATTGCTAAACCTATCTGCATCCCATCTGCTACTATCTTACTTTCAAGAACATTTCCTTTCAAGTGTCTGTCATCTACCATCTCTACCCAACCTGTCTCTTCAGCCTATCATCACTGTGTTACTATATACATAAGTCACTCTAGGAAACATCTTATTGAGTGTGTGTATTTACTTGCTGAATTGAGATCATCCACACATGATGAGTCATTGGGAGTTGGGATTGGTGTCTCAGCATTTCTCTACTGAAGTGGAATATTTCTGCAGCTGAAAATCCACATCATACATAAAACGCAGGAGCGTTACAGGGACACGGGAGGACTCGAGGAGACGCGGGGAATGAAGAGCAGAGGCCGCTGCCTACAAGTCTACAACAGGTAAGTGACAGTCACTGGTCTGGGGTCTTGGCAAGTTGGCATGCTGTTCACTCTGCATTGAAGGGGGCACGATGATGTCTGCATTGAAGGGGGCACAAGCACGATGATCTCTGCATTGAAAGGGGACATGCTGGTCTCGGTGCATTGAAAGGGGGGCACGCTGGTCACTGTGCATTGAAAGGGGGCACGCTGGTCACTGTGCATTGAAAGGGGGCACGCTGGTCTCTCTGCACTGATAGGGGGCACACTGGTCACTGTGCATTGAAAGGGGGGCGTGCTGGTCACTATGCATTGAAAGGGGGGCACGCTGGTCATTGTGCATTGAAAGGGGGCACGCTGGTCTCTCTGCATTGAAAGGGTTGCACGCTGGTCACTGTGTATTGAAAGGGGGGCACGCTGGTCACTGTGCATTGAAAGGGGGGCACGCTGGTCACTCACTGTGCATTGAAAGGGGGGCAGGCTGGTCACTGTGTATTTAAAGGGGGGCACGCTGGTCTCTCTGCATTGAAAAGGGGGCACGCTGGTCACTGTGCATTGAAAGGGGGTACGCTGGTCACTGTGCATTGAAAGGGGGGCACGCTGGTCACAGGGCCGGTGCTAGACTTTTTTGCGCCCTAGGCAAGACCAGCTACTTGCGCCCCCCCCCCCCCCCACAAAAAAAAAAAAAAGCAAAAATCTAAATAAATTCACTAATTCTAGCACCAAAACTCCTGCATAACGTTAAACTGATGACATATAGGGTCTTTTCGTGTGTGCACCCATGAAACAGCGAAAAAACTTCAGTACCCTTTTTTCATAGGCAACGCTCAAAAAGCCCCTACAGGACATCAGGTTAAGCTGGATACACACTATACAACTTTTGTTGTTAGATTTTCTTTAGATTTACCATTCTTTAGATGGACCTGTCTGGTTGCATACAAATTGAAAGTGTTTAGATTTGACCTCATATTATATGGTTTTGGTAAATCCAAAGGAAAAAATCTAAAGACAATTGTATAGTGTGTATGGCCCATAAGTGTTATGCAGTAGTTCTGATGCTAGAAATATTGCTGTCACTCTGGCGTGCGCGGTGATGCATAACATGTGCACGGTAATCGCATTAATCTTTTGTGTGTGTCTTGGGGGGGGGGGGGGTGGTCTCTAAAATGTTTTGCTTTTATATGTGTCTCTTTAAATGTTTAAAACTTTTTTTTTTGTTCTTTATTTTTTATTTTTTTTACATAAAACTTTTATTGCTATTCGACAGAGGACCAATAGCCCCCTATGTGGTAGCATATAGGTGACAGGTACTCTTAATTAGACATTCGGGGTCTATTAGTCTCTGGATGTCTCCTCTCTACTCCTCTACAGCTGATGGAATACAGATGGTGTTCCATCAGCTGCTTCCTGAGCACAGCTCCTGTACAATGAAAGCGCCAGTCTAGTAAGTGACGTCATATACGCCCGTCACTTCCTGGTCTTTGCCTAGGAGGGAGGCTCAGCGGATGGATGTCCGTGGAGCTCCCACCATCCTTCCCAGGGGCCCCCATGACCGCCCTTGGTCCACAGGTGGGATAGCTGAGCCCGGTAAACAGAGACAGAGCCAGGTGGACAGGAGAGGGGGAGTGCAGTCTGGTGGAGGGGGATGCAGCCAGGTGGGGGGGGGGGCAGAGCCAGGTGGACAGGAGAGAGGGTGTGCGGCCAGTTTGGGGAGGGCAGAGCCAGGTGGAGAGGGGGAAGGGGGGGGGTAGCAGCCAGATGGAAAGGAGATGGGGGGAGCAGCCAGGTGTACAGGAGAGGGGGGGGAGCAGCCAGGTGGACAGGAGGGGGGGGAGCAGCCAGGTGGACAGGAGAGGGGGGTAGCAGCCAGGTGGACAGGAGAGGGGGTAGCAGCCAGGTGGAGGGGAGAGCGGGGTGCAGCCAGGTGGGGGAGAGGACAGAGCTGGGTGAACAGGAGAGGGGGGGGATGCAGCCAGGTGGGGGGTGGACAGAGCCAGGTGGACAAGAGAAGGGGGTGCAGCCAGGTGGAGGGGGGAGATGCAGCCAGGTGGACAGGGGAGGGGGAGGTTACAGCCAGGTGGGGGGGGACAAGACAGGGGGGTGCAGCCAGGTGGAGAGGAGAGGGGGGGAGGGTACAGCCAGGTGGGGGGGGGGGGGGACAGAGCCAGGTGGACAGGAGAGGGGGGTTGCAGCTACAGAAAGTGGAGGGGGGATGTGGACCGGAGAGGGGGGAGGGTACAGCCAGGTGGGGGGGTTTCAGAGCCAGGTGGATATGAGAGGGGGGTTGCAGCTACAGAAAGTGGAGGGGGGATGTGGACAGGAGAGGAGGGTGCAGCCAGGTGGGGGTAGGACAGAGCCAGGTGGACAGGAGAGGGGGGGGGGCTGGGCACAGGGGGAGAGAGAGAGCAGGATCTGGTCAGTCAAAGTGCTCACTCACTTGGAATGGTCCCAGGTGCTCAGTGTGGCTTTTAATCTTCCCACCCACCTCTCCTTCCCAGACAGAGCACATTGGTGGGGCTGGAGAAGGGATGTTATTGAGGCTGCAGGCATGCTGGAGGTGGAGAGGACAGAACAGAGGAGAATGGATCCTCTCCACCTAGGACAGTTACACTTCCCACCTGAGCACAGTGACACACAAAGCAGAGAATGGAGAGGCCATCAAAGGAGGGGAGGAGAGGAGCAGGTGAATGGGTTTTCTGAGTCCCTTACCTTACATAGCAGGTAGAAGACAGAGGCTGTAGCATGTCCGAGCAGAGGGCAGAAGCTGTGAAACTTTCCATTTACCAGGCAGATGATTGGTTGATAGGACCGCCCATACTAACAAATCACAAGCTTTTTAACTTGAAAAGTTGGACAGCTCCCGCCTTCTGCTCGGACATTCTGTCTTCTACATGCTATGTAAGGATGAAACTGGCGGTGGGGGAAGGAGGAGTCACACAGGAGAGGAGAGGACACATAGGCAGTCTGCCATGTAGAGATACCACAGCGCGCTTGTCACCTGCACATACTCCCCTCCCCCCCCCCCCCAACCTCTCGTATCTGATCAGGGCGGGCTGGGGCGGGAGAGAGAGTTCTCTGTGTCATCTCAGGCAGTCCGTCTGGCAGCACAGCTGAAATGCTCACTCCTCACCGCCGCATGCAGCCAGCAGGATGCCAGAGCAGCGCTCCTGAATGATGTGCGCTCTAGGCCTGCGCCTACCTTGACTATAGGTAGTGGCCTTGCAAGCATCCAAACAGCATAAATCAAACAAAACATAAAATAAACCCCATAGGATACGGCCGTTTATCACCTGTTGCACTACGCATGTAGTATACCTATTAAGGTGTCCATGCGGCAAGGATTATGTAGGCCGTACTATTCGCCAGCTCCATGTTCGCCTACAAGAGCATGTTGCGAACATTGTAAAAGGGTTCCCAAAACACAGTGTATCCCGTCATTATGACTTATGTCATAATTGGGATCCTAGTGGCACTTTGCTTTTGGGCATAGACCACTTTGAGGGTAGCTGGAGAGGAGGTAACAAGACGAGAGGTGTTTCTAAGCTTGAAACCTCCTGGATCTACAGGATGAAATGTTATGTCCCTTTCGGTTTAAATATTGATTGGGACTTAAACGCTTTCATTAACAATTCATAGTATCATCCACTCTTCAGTTTTTTTCAGTACCTCCTTATCTTGTTTTTATTTATATATATTACCATTTTATGTAATGTTTTGTGTGTTATTTAAGGTGATTATTATGACACTACGGCCATGGATTTCGTTAGTCGCAGAGCCGTTTAAACCTACCATCCAAAAGTTTTTTAGCCATTGGGATGTTGTTTGTTATAATTTTATAATATGTGAATTGTATGTGAAATATGTATATTGGCTTCCAGTGTAGAGATGTAATGGGTTTCTTGGCCACAAGATGGAGCTGCTTCCCAGTTTGTGCCTCTGTATCAAAATAACTATTCTTAATTTAATTTGGGATTAGTTTTTATCATTAAATATGATTTTAGAGGCCCGTTGTATGCTGAGTTGCTTCCATCGGGTTTTTTACCATTTACTCATATCTGTCTGTGCTTCGTGGGTATACAGCAATTGCAGACAGTTATAAGTGAGGTCCGGTCTCTATGATGCCCGTGAGGGGCGTATACTTCCGGGCTAGATGTCACGTCCGGTCTACATAGGGCGCCTATGATGGGCGGACATCCGGACCTGGCCTGACGATCCCGCCTCCCTCGGCTATTTATTGGCGAGTGTCTCGGGCCAAGCCACACCCCTGACGACGTCACTCTATGACGAAACGCGTCGGGACTGGCTGGCGCCGAGACGCATGCACAGACGAGGGACGCGGCGGCCATCTTGTAGGTTAGAAACCCACGCTACCGATGTGCAAGTACACCTCTATGGAAATGTAAGCTGCTTTTTATCTTTCAAATAAATGCTGTATTGAAATGCTACACCATGAGGGGATTCTGTTTTCTATATTTTCGGAGTGCCTGAAGGAGGAGTTGGGGGAACCCAGTTTTATCAGTATTGGAAAGAGGCTTCTGGAAATTGTTTGGTCCCTTCCTGCCAGTGTCAGCAATACAATTTGGGCTTGTCTTGACCCGTAGGGGTCTGTACAGTTGGTAAGAGTACCCTATTATTTTGCTTGGTGGTGGTTTTTCCTGCTTCACATTTCTCCATCGTTACAGTGGATGTGGACCCTGCCAACACTTTTGGGACTTACTCTTATATATCTGTTTGTTTATCAGCATTGTTGGATATGGACTAGCGCGACACCATTTTACAACATAAAATAAACCCTGGCCACTTGGGGCGTCTACCTTCACAGCACAGGAACCTACCTATGGAGTCTGTCCCAACCTACTGCTGGGCAGACACTGCTGGTCATACAGCAAAAGACCAATAGTCTATTTGTTTTCTTTTCACACAGAAAAAGTCAACACCACCTCACCTTTAGAAGTCTCTCTCAGCTCACTGCTCTCCTTAACGCACAAAGCCTCATGATGCAGCAATCAGTAGTCATCCTCTGGATAACTTATAGAGGCCTTAATTGCCTCATTCTGAATAGCTGAAGCTTTCCAACGTCCTTAAACCTTTCTGGCTATCTCCGCAGCCGACACCTGATAGTAATTGGTGAATTGTATAAACAAGACAGAAATATATCTCCCGTCTGTGACAACACCCACAGATTTACCTGACTTCCTGTCACAATACACATTGTAAGTTTTGGTCTTCCCTCTCCCTTTTTTACCTGTCCCCCCCCTCTTTTCCTTTCTTATCCTCCCTTTCTGCTCTGAGGCCTAACAACTGTCTCTAACTTCAGGCATTTATACATGTATCTCCTGAGGAAGCGAGCATGGTCTCGCGAAACGCGTAGAGGAATTTTACCATATATACATTTACACCTTGGATTGTCAGTCATCTTTTGATTTATGTAACTATGGTAACTCATGCATATATCTATGTACCTATGTTTATATTTGTACTAAAGTGTTTGAAATTTAATACATTTTGTACATTTTTATACCTTGTGGTTTGTGTCTTACAAAGTCCCTTGGGCATTCTTCTTTTTTATATTCACTTCTATATTTTTACTTCATGGTTTCAATTGCAGGCTTCTTTTCTGTGCCATTATGTACCAATGCCATCTTACTCCTGTCTGTATGTTAAAACTACAAATAAAGAAAGCCCAGAGTTAAATAAGTGAAACAATAGACAAAGGGCCAGCATGACAAGGTTGAAAGGGGCTTGGGCATAGGAGGGGGTCAGAAAAGTTAAGGCTATAATTTATTTAGGGAAAAAGAATTAATCGGATTGGGGGAAAGGTTTGGGAAGAAAGGAGTTTGTGAGGAAGTATTGTGCTAACTAAGGGGGTGGTCTTCAGCTGTAGGGCAGACAGCAAGGAACATCTTCCCACCCTCCCGCCCTGAATTTGGTTGTTGATATGCCATGTTGGGTATCTGAGGTGGTGAGAAGTCAGGTATGAAGTTTGGCAGGGTGCAAGGTCCTTTTAGGTTCATATGGGCTCAAAAAGGTACGGTGTAGGGACCCGTCTGAGGTACGGCTCCCTGGTGGTGGGATGTGTATCTGCAAGTTGTCTCCGAGCTGGTGGTTTTGCAGCTGGAGGCCTGAGAAGTGGCACGGAGGTACTGTCCTTTGTTTTTGATGCCTATTAGGACCTTGTGGCCAGGGGAGGAGTGTGCCAGGGGGCAGGGGGGCAATTTCCCCCTGGGCCACTCTGATGCCCTGTAAAAAGGCTGCACTGCTTCTGCCACAGACATGCCTAAAGGATTCCTGCTGAAGAGAAGCAAAAAGTCCCCACTGCTGACCTACTGAGTGCGGGTTGAAGACAAGGACAGAGCGTAGGCCTCCCCCCCAGCATGGATGGTGTAAACTGTGTCTGAGCAGAGACCAGTTCCATGCCCCACTGGAGACTCTTCTTCCCCGGCCAGCCCGACCGAGCTGTCCCAGCTCCCCCCAACCGCCCCCTGCTGGCCAAGTCGGGAACCCGGATTCAGGCGGTAAGTGGAGATTATCTGGAGCGGAGCTTCAGCTTGGAATGCGGGGTCAGGAGGAGGACGGGAAGAGGGAGAGTGAGAGGGGGGCCGAGTCGCTGCACTATGGGCCTCTGGTTTGTACTTGCCCCCTGGGCTGAAAGTTGCCAGTCGGCCCCTGCTTGTGGCTCCATTCTTTATGCACTATGTGTTCATATTATGTTATTTATCGTTATTATTTGTGATTTATGTTTGGTTAATAAAGGCTGCTATAGCCAATTAACTACAATCTGTTGTATGTGGTTATTATATTAAAGGGTGGGGGTATTGGTATAGAAGTTTCATCACAAGCCATATTTAATACCTTAGTCAAGTATTTAATAAAATGTCATACCTAGCTGGGAAATATTAGAATTCAGAACTATGAAACCGCTTTAAGTTAAAAAGTATTTGTTTCAGACATCCTGGCCTTTAAACCGCTTGAGCTCTAATTGTGTGCGACCCTGTAATTATCGTCAGACAAACATAAATAGCATGTTCAATTTTTGCAGAGTCGGCGAAACAGAAAGTCTGTAATCTGATACAAGCTGTGGCAAAGTCAGCTTAGTTAACATTTAGCAGTGTAAAAAGAAAAATCAGTGTAACTGTTAAAGTGTAGTGCTTCGTACACGCGATCAGATAATCGTACCAAAAAATAAACATATGTTTAGTACGCATTGTTGAATTTGATACCAGCAAAATGCAAACGATAAGTCGTCCGATTATCTGATCGTGTGTACGAGGCATAAGTCCACCCTAAATCTAAAACCCCTGCATCTATAGACCTCCACGATCTAACACTAACCTATCTAGCCCTGTAAAGAAGAAATCAGTATACTTACCTTTTTTGAAGGCGATACGTTCCGGTATCCAGCAGTGGAAGCTCTGCAGAGGACACGGGCAACAATGGCTGTCAAATAAATTGGAAGTGACGTCACCCATAGACTTACTATGGGGCTTCCAGTGTCTGCTGTGTCCTCTGCACCCGCCTCCACAGCGAAGCCACGGCTGACAGCTCAGCATGGGATCGGGTCGGATCGTCTTCAAAAAAGGTAAGTATACGGATTTCTTCTTTACAGGGCTAGATAGGTTAGTGTTAGATCATGGAGGTCTTTAGATGCAGGGATTTTAGTGTTAGGGTGGACTTACACTTTATATTATCAGTTAAATTATGTAACGTATATATATATATATATATATATATATATATTGCAAATGCCTGCAAATTAAAACCCCGATCAGTGTTTTTTTTTTACCTTCTGTGCCCCATTGTCTGGGAAACACAGTAGAAAGTGAAAGAAATCCTCTTTTAGTTGTCACTAAAATAGGTGTTCTCACTGGAGCATTTCCCCTCAAACACCTCCCCTTTTACACGAGAGGTCCGAATAAGTCAAGGCGGATCCGATAGGACCTTCCATTCTCCTCTATGGGCAGTTGGATGTAAACGGCCTTGTGTCCATTTACACTTGGCTACTTCTGATCTGATCTGGCAAAAACAAAAAAAAAGGGGGATCTGTTCCCCCCCATCTGGCCGGATTGGACTGGAGGGCAGTCAGGTGTAAATGGACAGTCGGTCCGTTTACTTTCGACTGCCCATAGAGCAGAGCAGGCTGTTTCTGTGTATGCTTTGCATAAGTGGAGCGGACATAGACCTGTCATCCGACTGCTCTGCTCAGATTCTCCCACTGATCCCCTGCTGAGCAAACCCAGATCCAATCTGTAAGAAAGGGGGCCTTAGCCCTCGGTACCACACACACCAATACAACTTTAGGCACGACATACAATTTACAAATCGCACCTGAAGTAGCATCAAATGTGTTCCTATTCTTAATAGATACGATTTCAAGTAGTGCGATTTGAGAAGTACTGGTAGTTCATGTATTACTTTTTCAGGATTTTGCCCTCGTTCTCACAGAACACAGCTTTGAATTTGCGCAACTTCATCTGAAATCGCACAATTTCAAAGCCGCGACTTTGGCTGTGACTTGAAAGACATCTTTGTGGCTTCATGCACACATGTCTATTGAAGTCGCACTCAAAATCTGCAAACTTAGTGCAGGAACTGGAACGGAGTGGAACGGTGTCATTGCCAGCAATAGGCTGCAACAAAACGCTTTAATGTGAACGAGGGCTTCAGCACAATTTCACTGCCATAGACTATAATGTAAATCGTGCTGCAAATTGTACCAGTGTCTACATCAGCACTACTTGAGCCTGAAAGAAGGTCAAAATTAACCTTTTGCTAGTTAAACTTTTGTTCATAACATCCCTGTTCCTCAATGTGTCATGGACAGCCCCTCTCACTGAAGTAGTGCTGAAGTCTTATCAAATCATTACAAATCTTACAGAAGAAGTAGCACTGAAGTCTTATCAAATCGTTAAAAACCTCACTGAAGTAGCACTGAAGTCTTATCAAATCATTACAAATCTTACAGAAGTAGTGCTGAAGTGGTATTAAAGTCGAACTTTAAATCGCACTACTTTAAATCACACCTGATGTGAGCGCAGGCTAATTCCAGTTTGAACTAAAAATTTTGGATTTTTCCTTGACTTTCCATCCCGGTGACATTGGTGAAAAAGACAAATAGAGAGGGGCAATCTCCCTCTCAGAACCACAGACAGCAATAAAAGCATAACAGGGGATCTAACCCTTCTGCACTCCCTCTAAACCCCAAAAAAATGTAATGAAAACATTTTTTGTGCGAGAATCAGAAAGGAATAACCTCAGCGTATAACCAGGTCCAGAATGAAGGGGTAGAGAGAAGAGGCCTTGGATGCTTTAAGCAGGGCCAGACTGGCCTACCGGAATACCTGGAATTTTCCCAGTAGGCTGGCAAGTCCGCCTGTCCTGGGGCCACTTTGAGGGCAGCGGCGCCCATAAACAACATGTCTCCCAGCCCGGCTTTTTCGGCCATACAGCGCATGCGCAGATCCAGTGACGTAATGGTGCCGGACGGCGCCATTTTTAAATGTATTTCCACTGGTCTCCATGGTGGCGCGCGCCAGCCCGCCGGCCGGGCAATAGGACTGGACACCTCTGGCCTCTGCAGCCTCTGCTCAGTGATCACCTGTTCTCTACCATCCATTGCACAGCCTCTGACCACCTGTCATACTTTGCTCTCCTGTCCCATCCAATGCACAGCCTCTGACCACCTATCCTGTGTTTCTATCCTGTACCATGTTCACACAGCTCCTGACATCTCCTGTACCATGTTCGCACAGCCCCTGACATCTCCTGTACTATGTCCGCACAGCCCCTGACATCTCCTGTACCATGTCCGCACAGCCCCTGACATCTCCTGTACCATGTCCGCACAGCCCCTGACATCTCCTGTACCATGTCCGCAGCCTCTGACATCTCCTGTACCATGTCCGCACAGTCCCTGACCTCTCCTGTACCATGTCCGCACAGCCTCTGACCTCTCCTGTACCATGTCCGCAGCCCCTGGATTCTCCTGTACCATGTCCGCAGCCTCTGACATCTCCTGTACCATGCCCGCACAGCCCCTGACATCTCCTATACCATGTCCGAACAGCCCCTGACATCTCCTGTACCATGTCCGCAGCCTCTGACATCTCCTGTACCATGTCCGCACAGCCCCTGACCTCTCCTGTACCATGTCCGCAGCCTAAGACATCTCCTGCACCATGTCCGCACAGCCCCTGACCTCTCCTGTACCATGTCCGCACAGCCCCTGACATCTCCTGTACCATGTCTGCACAGCCCCTGACATCTCCTGTACCATGTCCGCACATCCTCTGACATCTCCTGTGCCATGTCCGCACATCCTCTGACATCTCCTGTACCATGTCCGCACAGCCCCTGACATCTCCTGTACCATGTCCGCACAGCCCCTGACATCTCCTGTGCCATGTCCGCACATCCTCTGACATCTCCTGTGCCATGTCCGCACAGCCTCTGACAACTCCTGTACCATGTCCGCACAGCCCCTGACATCTCCTGTGCCATGTCCGCACAGCCTCTGACATCTCCTGTGCCATGTCCGCACAGCCTCTGACATCTCCTGTGCCATGTCCGCACAGCCTCTAACATCTCCTGTACCATGTCCGCACAGCCTCTGACAACTCCTGTACCATGTCCGCACAGCCCCTGACATCTCCTGTACCATGTCCGCACATCCTATGACATCTCCTGTGCCATGTCCGCACAGCCTCTGACATCTCCTGTACCATGTCCGCACAGCCTCTGACATCTCCTGTGCCATGTCCGCACAGCCTCTGACATCTCCTGCACCATGTCCGCACAGCCTCTGACAACTCCTGTACCATGTCCGCACAGCCCCTGACATCTCCTGTACCATGTCCGCACATCCTCTGACATCTCCTGTACCATGCCCGCACAGCCCCTGACATCTCCTATACCATGTCCGAACAGCCCCTGACATCTCCTGTACCATGTCCGCAGCCTCTGACATCTCCTGTACCATGTCCGCACAGCCCCTGACCTCTCCTGTACCATGTCCGCAGCCTAAGACATCTCCTGCACCATGTCCGCACAGCCCCTGACCTCTCCTGTACCATGTCCGCACAGCCCCTGACATCTCCTGTACCATGTCTGCACAGCCCCTGACATCTCCTGTACCATGTCCGCACATCCTCTGACATCTCCTGTGCCATGTCCGCACATCCTCTGACATCTCCTGTACCATGTCCGCACAGCCCCTGACATCTCCTGTACCATGTCCGCACAGCCCCTGACATCTCCTGTGCCATGTCCGCACATCCTCTGACATCTCCTGTGCCATGTCCGCACAGCCTCTGACAACTCCTGTACCATGTCCGCACAGCCCCTGACATCTCCTGTGCCATGTCCGCACAGCCTCTGACATCTCCTGTGCCATGTCCGCACAGCCTCTGACATCTCCTGTGCCATGTCCGCACAGCCTCTAACATCTCCTGTACCATGTCCGCACAGCCTCTGACAACTCCTGTACCATGTCCGCACAGCCCCTGACATCTCCTGTACCATGTCCGCACATCCTATGACATCTCCTGTGCCATGTCCGCACAGCCTCTGACATCTCCTGTACCATGTCCGCACAGCCTCTGACATCTCCTGTGCCATGTCCGCACAGCCTCTGACATCTCCTGCACCATGTCCGCACAGCCTCTGACAACTCCTGTACCATGTCCGCACAGCCCCTGACATCTCCTGTACCATGTCCGCACATCCTATGACATCTCCTGTACCATGTCCGCACAGCCCCTGACATCTCCTGTACCATGTCCGCACATCCTATGACATCTCCTGTACCATGTCCGCACAGCCCCTGACATCTCCTGTGCCATGTCCGCACAGCCTCTGACATCTCCTGTACCATGTCCGCACAGCCTATGACATCTCCTGTACCATGTCCGCACAGCCTATGACATCTCCTGTACCATGTCCGCACAGCCTATGACATCTCCTGTACCATGTCCGCACAGCCTATGACATCTCCTGTACCATGTCCACACAGCCATTGACATCTCTTGTACCATGTCCACCCAGCCTAAGAAGTCTCCTGTTCCATCCAATATGCAGCCTCTGACCATCTGTCCTGTGTTGCTATGCTGTAGCATATATTGCCAGAACATATCTGTCTTATCTATATATAATACACTTTTCAAATGTGCTTTAAAATGCATGGTTTTCCCTTTTATGAACAAGTAAATAATGACGTTCTGCTGTTGGGTCGGTTTAATAATACTATGTGGCTGGTATGAAATTTCCAGGGCTGGTTTTTATTCCCAGTCCAGGCCCTGGCTTTAAGTCCCTTCCACACATAGCAGACTCCATTGGAGTCCACCTGCACAGCGGGAAATCTATCTGCTGGTCCCCGCTGAGTAGGTGGATGGATGGTCCGTGTCTGCTTCACTTATGCAGAGCAGACACATAATCAGCCTGCTCTTCTCTATGGGCGGTCAGACATAAAGGGGCTGTGTCTGTGTCATCCGATCTGCCAGACGGATGAGTAACGGATTCCCCTTCCATCTGTGTTTAGCGGATAGGATCAGATCAAATGTGACACGTCAGTTTACATCCGCAGCTCCATGGAGGGCAATGAATGGTCCAATCGGTCCACCCATGTGAAAGGGGCCTTAGGGTGAAAATAACAGGCAGGATCTCCAACCTATGCTGCTGAAGAAGTTGGCTACTCATGCTGGGGATGGGGGGCACATTGGCCTTTTAACATTGGCTGTTAAAGAACCCTGTCCCACCACTGTGTATGTATTTGGTGTTCTGCGTGTGGATAATATCAGATTTTACTTGTACTGTCCTACTGATCTCTTGCAGACCTATAATGAGTCTGCAGACAGCAGGAGAAGGAAGTATAATGCATTGGAAGCAGTGTCAGTTGCAGAAACACGAGCACTATGTGCCCCTTGACAGTGAAAGTCCCCCTCATTGTCGTAGTGCTGGCAGCATATGTATCCCCCCAGGACTGTGTGTGTACACAGCTGTCCCCGGAGCCCAGACAGTTGTCACTGAACGAAGGACGGCTGTCTCCTCCACCTGCTCTCCAGGGGAAGTTCTGTTCTCTACAGCTGTGTGCTTCTATAAATACAACCCATCAACATGTTATGCCCAGACTCAAGGCTTCAAGTAGAACTGCAGGCAAGTGTATATATATATATATATATATATATATATATATATATATATACATTGTGTATATATATATGTGTATATATATATACATTGTGTATATATATATATATATATATATATATATATATATATATATATATATATATATTCTTAGTTTATTCTTGCAGTGTAGTTGTTTTGTACTTTCTTTAATTTATTAAAGAAATCAAAACATAAAAATGAAATATTTTGCAGCTTGCCAGTCCTTAGATGGGATGGCTGCATTAAGCTGGCCATACACAAGTGGATCTTCAAAGGAACGTTCATATAAATATTCGTACGAAAATTCATCCAAAATTTCTCATCAGTACGTTTGATGACTTGGCGAATGTTGTTCTAAAATATTTTAAAAAGTTTGCATTTAAAATCTTATTTTGGAATTATTGGACTTTCCTGAATGAAAATCACATACACTGTTAGAAATCTAAAGAAAAATATCTTGCGCTTGTGAACAGCAAAAATGTAAACATAAATCTAAACCCAATTAAGGCAGAGCTGCAACATTTATTGTAAGACATTTTGCACAAAAAACAGGAATGATGTGATAAATATGTTGCGCTTCACCAAAAAAACACTGTCCAGGTGAATCTTGTGTATTTCGCACGTGAAACAACTCATAAACTCATAAAGTCCAAAATGGGGTAACAGAAAACAGAAGGACTTACATTCTGAATTCAAGCCAGAAGAAATCCCTTCACCCTTCAAGCTTAAGAAAGGAGTGCGCCTGTCCTTGTCATCGCCAGTGCGCATGCTCAGAAACGCGTTGCCGTCATTTCCGATGATGTCACACGCCTGCTGCTGTGGTCCACCTGCGTTCCAGCCCTCCTCCCTGGTCCAATCAACACACAGAGCTGGCGGACGACTCAGACAGGACACATGGAGGAACACTGCGTAGACCAGCGTGCATAGTGACTCATCCATGCAGGACTACCCTGATGTGACGGATTTTAGTTACCTCAATCTACCAAGGTGGAGGATCCAATTTTTAAAGAGCTGAAGTTGCCTACAAACCTGCTGGGTGCGGTTCATTTTTGTCTCCCATGGCGGATCACTAGTGGAGGATATACTTAAGCTTATGTGACCTTCCATAATAGCAAGTCCATATTCTGTGGTAGGAGTACATCTTGACTTTTGATGTTGGTGACTCCACACGGTGAAGGGATTTCTTCTGGCTTAAATTTAGAACACAAGTTCTTCTTCTGTTTACTGTTAGCAATCTGATAATTCAAGAACATTTTTTCATCTTGTTCTTTGAATTTTCTTGTCACTGCAGTCAAAAACAAACATCAATTTGACCCCACTAATGATTAGAAAATTGAACAAACATTCTTAACATTTACGAAGTCATGTACAGCAGTGGTCCTCAACTCCGGTCCTCGGGGCCCACTAACAGGCCGGATTTTAACGGAGGAACGGAGTTGAGAACCACTGATGTACAGTATGTCCTCAATCTTCTGGGTTGGATGAGGCTTTAATAACCTGGAAAACTGAGGACATCTTATGGTGAAGAATAGGTACTGCAAGGCAGTTGGATCCTTCTTTTTTTTTTTTTAACTTTTTTCTATCTTCTATTTAATTTTATTTATGCCAGATAGGAGTCCATTTGAAAAACAATTAGGAACAGAGCTTTGGGCTTTAATAACCTAAGTATTATTGTACAGAAGAATATCTAATAATCTGCCAGAACTGAACTCAGCTGTTGTGGGCTGACAACACACAGCATTTTAGTGGACTGAATGGTGTCAGCCCTGCCTAGTTGTCTTTTCCTAATCTACACAGATGCTCCCACACTCAGATCTCTACTACATAGGGGGTAATCATTCTGTAGTCCAAGATAAAAAACTTGGAGGGCTGTTTGAGATGAAGCAGGAAGCATGGAGAAGACACAGGACAGATCTGAATTGCTGACATGATCAAGAGGTTTTTTGCACTTAAACAGATATAATGAGGGCTTTTTTCAGCAGGAACGTGGGGGAACGCAGTGCCGGTACCTCCAGCACTGAATGTATGCAAGGGGTGCTGGGGTGTGCTGAAGGGTCTACTGATGCTGGCTGCTAGGGGATGTATTGTAGCTGCAAGGGATCCATATTTGCACTGCAGGGGGGTTTGTTCTTGCTGGGGAAGTCTATTGTTACTGGAGGGGGATCTATTGTTGCTGGGGTTTGTCTTATGTTGCTGGGGGGGGGGGTCAGTTGTTGCTGGGAGAGATCTACTGTTAAGGAGGGTCTATTTATGCTGGCTGTAGGGAAACCTGTTGTTTCTGCCAGGGCTTTATTGTTGTACTGTGGGATATTTTGTTGTGGGTGGTGCATTGTTGTTGGGGGGATCTATTGTTGCTAGAGGGTGTATTGATGTTGCTGGCTCCAGGAGATCTATTTTACAGATTTTCTTGTTATCATTAACAATCATTAACAAATTCCATACTTACAGTACTTGGTACCAAAAATAGTTTTGCATTCTCTATAAAGGGCAGTACTGGGAGTTGGGCAGGGGGTGGAATCGGGGAACGGTCCTCGGAGGTGGGTAGGGGCGGAGAAAAGGAGTGAGTCAGAAAGGGGGAGTTCCTGCACCTATTCTTCAAGAAAAAAAGCCCTGGATATAATAAAAACACTTCTAGTGGTATATTAAACAACCCAAAGGGAAGCAAATAAGAGAAGTTTATTTGTAGGATTTGCATACACTTTAGGGTCAGTAATACTTTTTTTTTTTTTATCCTCCCCTGGACAAACGACAAGTGAGCATTTATAGTGCAATTATTTTTATAGTACCAACAATTTACATGACACTTTCATATTGTACATTCACATCAGGCCCTGTCCTCAAGGAGCTTACGATTTAAAACAGAACTTCACTCAAAAGGGGTAAGTTCTGCTCCTCCTTTACATTTAGCACATTATTTCTATTGCAGGGGAACAGACACCTGATTTTGACAGGTACCCGATCTCACACTTCTGGTCAGATCGCCACAGCGATCCAAGCGCAAGTTTGTCCCCCCCTTCTTCCTCAGCCTTCTGGGACACTTCTGGGCTCGAGCATGAGTAGTTAGAAGCCGGCTGTGAAGAATCGGCTCAGGTGAGGACATGGCTGGATCCAGGGGCAGGTAAATGTACTTATATTAAAAGTCAGCAGCTACGGCAGTATTTGTAGCTACTGACTTTTACTTTTTGTGGGGGGAGGCTAAAGCTCCACTTAAAAGTGTTACTAAACCCACAATAGAAAAATCAGTCTGTATATGTAGTAAAGCATGCTTGTTACATTCACTGTGGATCCTAAGAGGTTAATCCTGCGCAGTGTAAAAAGGCTGTCATCTCTGAGCCTCCCCTTCTTCCACAGTCCTCAATTCATCTGATGACAGCACAGAGCCTTGGGGGCACTCTGCACATGCTCAGTTTGGTGTTTATTTTTAGAGAGTTTTTTTTTTTTTTGGGAGAGTGCATGTGATTGACATATGGCCAATCAGCACTGTCCAGACAGAGGATCAGGGGTCATGCAGCCTCATAGGACAGTCAGAGGAGAATGAAAACTCCTCTTAAAAGCTTTAACCACACACTAATAGAAGTCATAAGACTGCTATATACTGCTGATGAGAAAAGGTGTTTGGCAGTTTATATTTACTAAAATAATTGCATTTCCATGTTCTGTGTACTGTGGGAGACCAGATATAGTGAATGCATGGTCCAGGGTTTAGTAACACTTTAAGGTCCTCATTTCTCCTGCATATATATATATATACACATACTGTACTAGGACCAATTTAGACAGGAGCCAAATAACCTTCCAGCATTTTTTTGGAGTAACCAGAGACAACTCACTCATGCAAGCACAGGGAGAAAATGCAAACTCCATGCAGATAACATCCTTTATAGCTAGGATTTGAACCATGGACCCCAGCGCTGCCAACCAGACATATAACTAAGCCACAGTGTATCTTATTCTCCTACGTCTGGGAAAAATTTATTAATTGAGTGCTGGCTGATTTTTTTTCATGCAAGGGGTCATTTTAGGCCAGAATCTAACTTGGAGTGTGGATTCATGTAATGGATTTAGGTTAGTGTTTATTGAGAAAAGGGATTTATCATATTCTCAGAATCTGCACCAAGAAGTACACATTCCCCACTGTATGCACAAGTTTACAGCAACTAAATAAAAGCCTTCTAACTTAGAACTTAGAAATTTTCCAATCAGCCGTATACATGTGGCTTGTAAACGGTTTATAAGCTGCAGAAATAATAAACACACATTCACAAGGACCATAGTGACCCCAAATACACGGCTCAGCGTGCGAAAATCTCTCATGCTGAAGAAATCTGATTTGATGCTGGACCAGCGATTTAGACCCAGGAACTCAGCCACCGCTGCCGTGTCCTAAGTGAAGGGTCAGGAACATTCTGTGTTTGGCACTCAGACATGTGGAATAGTTACAGCGATAATGACTTCACATCTCGGGGTGGAATGTCAGCGCGGTCCCAGTAGCGCAGTGTGAGGTAAGCCCTGGCCAAATTTATCCACAAAGGGAAATGACGCATTGAAAAACAATTTCACCAAAATAGAATTTTACTAGCTAATCTCTCCACTGCCTCCATCTATGCTCTTAAAGCTGAAGTTTAATCTGCTTCTATTTTGCCGTGCCTGGTTGCTGCTTTCAGCCATCATCAACACATGCTACTTACATTTTTATATAAAACCTTTCAGATTGAATTACAAACCCTATTATAGAACCAGTAATGGCACCATTGGGTCTCTGTGCTTCTCTATGCAATGCAGGCAGATTATAGCTGGTGGGAGGAACCAGCAGGGTGCTCTACATAGAACCTGGGTATCACCCTGCCTCACTTCTCTTCAGAACTCCTAGATCTGATGGAAGAAGTGGGCAAAGTTATATTTGCAAGATGCCTTGACATGTAGATTTCAGTCTGGAGGAGTGGCTGTATTTGCTTGCAGACCATTCTAAGTAATGCCCACATGTACTGCTGAGCTTCTTCAGCACCCCCTCAGGTATGAGATATGCATACTTACATTGGTCAAAGCTGGTACATAGCAACTAAGCAAGTAAGATCAAACCTGGCGTATAGTATGTCCTCAGTCTTCTGGGTTGGATGATGCTTTAATAACCTGGAAAACTGAGGACATCTTATGGTGAAGAATAGGTACTGCAAGGCAGTTGGATCCTTTTTTTTTATTTTATTTTTTTACCTTTTTTCTATCTTCTATTGAATTTTATTTATGCAGGATAGGAGTCCATTTGAAAAACAATTAGGAACAGAGCTTTGGGCTTTAATAACCTAAGCATTATTGTACCCTGCATGAATTTTTTGTTTGTAAAGCTAGTTTTTTTTTTTTTTTTTTTTAATAAAACTTGTTACAAAACACTTTTGAAGCATCCTAAGTAATGCCCACATGTACTGCTGAGCTTCTTCAGCACCCCCTCAGGTATGAGATATGTATACTTACATTGGTCAAAGCTGGTACAAAGCAACTAAGCAAGTAAGATCAAACCTGGCGTTCAGCTTTTACATGATTTTTAAACAAGAAATGTGAAGAATTTACTTAAATAAATACCAATAAAGTTGGTTGGGTCACTATGAGGACAATTATGGACATATACAATAGATGGTGTGACAGAGGGAGGCTCTGTCAATGTAAAAATGTAGAAAAGTGTGACAGGATTCACTTTAAGGGTTAATGCAAGGTTCAAAACTATCATTTCTGAGTGGAGAAAGCTGTGTTTTTGGTTTTCTCCAGATTCTGTAGTTCTGAATCAGAACATTCAATACTGTGCCTGGGTTTTGCTAGACATCTGCAACCTGGCTGACTACACAGGTGTGTAGGGTCATTATTATACTCAGGTCTTAGAGCTTCCATTTTGGAGACAGCCTCCAGTTTGGAGACTTTTCACAGTGTGGATGATGGAAGGTCTCATCTGGGGTCAGGGGGCCCCAGCAAGAAGCCAAGAGACAGAGGTCTCATTGAGGGGTCAGGGGGCCCCAGCAAGAAGCCAAGAGACAGAGGTCCCATTGAGGGGTTAGAGGGCCCAGCCAGAAGCCACGAGACAGAGGTCTCATTGAGGGGACGGAGGGCCCAGCCAGAAGCCATGAGACAGAGGTCTCATCGAGGGGTCAGAAGGCCCAGCCAGAAGCCACGAGACAGAGGTCTCATCGAGGGGTTAGAGGGCACAGCCAGAAGCCACTAGACAGAGGTCTCATCGAGGGGTCAGAGGGCCCAGCCAGAAGCCATGAGATAGAGGTCTCATTGAGGGGTCAGAGGGCCCAGCCGGAAGCCACTAGACAGAGGTCTCATCGAGGGGTTAGAGGGCACAGTCAGAAGCCACTAGACAGAGGTTTCATCGAGGGGTCGGAGGGCCCAGCCAGAAACCATGAGATAGAGGTCTCATTGAGGGGTCAGAGGGCCCAGCCAGAAGCCATGGCTTCTCATAAAACTCATGAGACAGGAGTTTTATCAAGGGGTCGGAGGGCCCAGCCAGAAGCCTAGAGACAAAGGTTTCATTGAGAGGTTAGAGGGCCCAGCCATGAGACATAGGTCTCATCCAGGGGTCAGAGGGCCCAGCCAGAAGTGAAGAGACAGCAGGTCTCAGTTCCAGGAGTCAGGTCAGCTCCTATCAGGGGTGTCAGAAGAACCCCAATCCTTGGGCCAAAGGTGGGCCATGTAGCAGGGCACTGCAACTAACGGCTAAGCAAGCCAAGTGTTCCAGGAGAGCTGGACATCACAGTCAAAGGGACTGGTAAGAGGAGCTGTAGTGCTGCCAACAAGTGAGCCAGGTGGCTTGGTATTTTCATTCATGCATGTTATGTGGAAGAAACCCCTGCGTGGGCAACTGATGTACAAGTGAACTTTTCCATTTATTGAATAAAAGTTTGCTGCCATGCCCTAAAAAACTGGTGCAACTCATTGGAAACCCACCTATCGATTGAGTTTAATCACCCCAATCTCACAATGGCTAAAATAATATAAAAAGTGGAAAATGTATTTTTAATTTTTATGATAATTTTACATAGCTTCAAACAGCCACAGTATCTGTATAGATATCTAAACAGCAGCAATAATGAAATTAATTGATGCAATTTGTGTTACTGTACTGCCCTCTCATGGCCATAGATGGTATTGCTGGAGTTGAAATGTTTGTATTATACAGCAGAATGACACTAATATGAACTGGTGATCGATGCAGCTTGAAGAATCATTGACAGATTTACCATCAGATGCAGTAGGCCTGGGCCTGTCTAACTGACTTTTTCCTGCATATTTTTCATGCTAAACAGTTTTCTTCTGACATAAATAAAACATGGAATAAATAGCTCTAATATAATCTTATCTCATATAGATGATCAAAACTAGAAGATATAATTGAGATGAACTCACTAGGGTGTTGGTGCATTTTACAGGTTTCACATATTAAAACCAGGTCCTTTGTTTCCATGACAATCCAAAAAACCCAAAGTATATGTAAACCCTCACCTTGTAAAACATCCCATTCGGTTTAAAATAGAAATGAAAGGCAAAACGTGTGTGTGTATACAGTATAAATATAATTTTCCCCTTTTTTTTTTTTTTTTTTTAATTAGTGATAACGTATCTTCTGTTCTCAGCTGCATAAGGAGCTCAGAGAGCTGGAGGAGGAGAAACAGCAGTACGCTGATCTTCCCACTGAATGGCTGGGCAGGGGGAGGCCTGTCAGCATAAGTCTGATCATTAAAGGAGAGCAGGCTGATATCCCAGCACAGCTAGAAAACTGACCACGCTGTGCTCGCATGCCTTGATAGGACAGCAGAGGAACTGGCAGGAACACCAGGGATTTCACATAAAGCAATACAAAGAGAACAGGATACTTTCTCATACAAGTACATGGTACAGCAGGCCCATATCAGGAGTATGAAATGTTGGGTTTACATATTCTTTAAAAAGGAAGTTTATGAGTTAACAGGAAGCATGTTGATAGGAAGAGAAAGCAGAGTGACAGAGATATGAGCTCATCAATGGACTGCTTCTCCTTACTGTACTGTCTGGTCACATGATAGCCTGGGCTCAGGTTAAATAGATTGAATAATGTTGGACATCATTCAACCCCTAAAACAGAGGGCATCTAGTGGCAGAAAAGAAGTACTGCAGTGGCAGCTCAGTACAGTATTTAGATTGAGTATTGCAAAAATTGATTTTTTATTTTAGCTTTTTTGGACTTTTTTTATGTTTTTTTTTTTTTTTTTAAAGTTGTGCTTTAAAAAAGAAGTGAGCTGGAACAAACATGGCATCTGTTGATATAATGTGCACTGTGTACCTAAACCTTAGATTAACTTTTTTCCCAGAGTCTTTTCTTTGCTACCACTGCCATCTGCGTGAATGTAGGAGTTGCACTATCCTGCAACTTGATTCTCCTGGACCACAAGCAGCAAATACCAAAAAAAAAAAATTCTGGTATAATAGGAAAGAAATTTTTGGTGGAAAAAAACATACAAAATCTCATTCACCAAATAAATTCTACCTATCAGCATTTTTTTTTTTTTTTTGGAATAAATGAGTTAGGATTGCGGTTTGGGTTAGATAATATTAGGTGTATGATTACCATTTGGTAGAACATCCATGGGTAACCAACCAGTCTCATATTGCTAACTTTTGGTCTTCACGCTACATGGGAAATGTCTCCCTCCAGTGTTGATTTATTGTCACTACACTGTACCTTATACTGCATTCATACTTTGTATATCATTGTTATAAAATGTATTTTGTATGATGTATTATTAACCACTTTTGGACTGGAAGGATTTGCCCCCCTTAATGACCAGGCCATTTTTTGCGATTCGGCACTGCGTTACTTTAACGAACAATTGCGCTGTCGTGCAATGCTGTACCTAAATGAAATTGATGTCCTTTTTTTCCCCCACAATTAGAGCTTTCTTTTAGTGGTATTTGATCACCTGTGCGATTTTTATTTTGTGCGCTATAAACAAAAAAAATAGAGACAATTAAAAAAAAAAACAATATTTTTCACTTTCTGCTATATAACATTCCCCAAAAAATGTAAAAATCTATTTTTTTAAATCCTTTTAGGCCATTTTTTTTTATTATGCTACATATTTTTGGTAAAAAAAAAAATCCCAATAAGCTTATTTTAGATTGGTTTGCACAAAAGTTATCGTGTCTACAAACTAGGGGAAAGATTTATGTCATTTTTATTTTTTATTTATATTTTGTTACTAGTAATGGCGGCAATCTGCGATTTTTAGTGGGACTGTGATATTGCAGCGGACAGATCGGACCCCTAACTGACATTTTTGACACTTTTGGGGGGACCAGTGACATTACTACAGTAATCCGTGCTAAAAATATGCACTGTTACTGTAATAATGACTCTGGTAGGGAAGGGGTTAACCCAGGGGGGATCAAAGGGTTAAGTGTGAGCCTAGGGGAGTGTTTTCTAACTGTATGGGGGAGGGACTTGTGAAATGAACACAGAGACCTGTGATCCTATATAGAAGGATCACAGGCGCTATTTGATCAATTCAGAGAGAACAAGGATCTGCTGTGTTTACAACAGCTGACCATCCTTCTCTCTCAGCGGGGAACGATCGCGGGTGCCTGGCGGCAAACGTGGTCGCCAACCCCATGGGTCTGCATCCCTGCTGCCTAGTGAGGGCTCACCCCCTGGAGCGCCCCCCCACAAACCGCTGTACAGGTATGGCTATATATACAGCGGGCAGTCGGCAAGTGGCAGTATCGTTCACTGGAAACAGAACTCCATTTAGAGGGTGTCAGCATACTTTTGGCCCTATATTCTATCTCTGGATATACTGACCATTTTGACAAGTGGTTCTCACTTCACCGGTGAAGAATTATTGTTATGAGAACATGCTGAGGTTGGCTGGTTAACATTGTCTGGAAATCCTATATAGAGACCATTACCATAGTTGCGCGAGACCATAAATTGGGGTTTCCAAATATTTGGGAGATACTGTATAAGGGGCTCAAATTAGACAGCTTTTTTTGTTCTTCTTGTTTGATTATTTTATCTTTGATATCATGCCATAACTCAAACATCAGATCTCAGCTCACAAAGGTGCATAACATTCTATCTCCTACTTTATAGGGTTACTGTACCACTATTAGAATGATTATACCACTGCCAATGTTAGACAGGACAGTTTGATTTGTTGCAGACTGGCTGGTAAGTTGAGCTGGGAGTTTTTCTTTCTTTTTGTTTGACATGTGTCGCCCTTCCCTTTCCGTGGGGTCCGTGCTGTTACGGCCAGTTATAGGTTGGGACAGTTGCCGTTTGTACAAACATGTTATACTTACCTGTTCTGTGCAATGGTTTTGCACAGAGTTGCCCTAGAAATGCTCTTCCGGGGGTTCCTCCATCAGCGCTCTGTGCTCCTCCTCTTTCTTGTGTGCCCTAAAAGCAAACCACTTGCTATGGGAGCACACCTGCAGGCTTGACCCTGAGCCAGGCTGTGTGTGTCTGTAAGCAGGTGATTCCAAGACGGTTCTTAAGAGTTTTCTTTTGCTGCGTACATGCTCTGGGGTTAACCAGGTCAACTATGTTGCAAAGTGTTACAATGTATATTTGCTTGTTGTGTCCTTAGGTTGACCTGCTGTGCTGGTGATTCCTGGGAAGGAAGGGTTAACACTGCTGGACAGGTGTTCTCACTATTTTCAGAAAGGTTGCCACCCCCCTACAGGTCATACCATATAATTAAGAGCTCATTGATGCTCAGGGAGTTTAGGGGGCTCTGTCAGAGTGAATCACACCTAGGGGGAGCTGGGGTTCCCATTGGGGTCTGGAACCTAAGGACCTGCATGGATTTGTGTTACCTTGAAGTGTTTGAAGGCTCAAGGCTGGGCCAAGCTGCGCTCTGTGCGTAAATGGACACAGGGAGCAAGCTGCTTGCTATGGTGGCTCTAGGCAGGAGGGAGGGGTCAAGTGCACCGGCGACGAACCCGAGAAGAGGAGGATCTGGGCTGCTCTGTGCAAAACCACTACACAGAGCAGGTAAGTATACCATGTTTATTAATTAACAAAAAAAATACAAAAACAAACCTTTAACCACTTTACGACCGCTCACATTGCTGCTACTGCAGCAATGTGGCTCGTTATCGTCCAGCGACATAGACCTACGTCGCTGGACTCCTCCCCACCCCGAGTGTGGCTCGGGGTTACCGCTTATGGCAGTGAAATCCCACCCTGACCCACACTCGGGAATACCGCCAGGGAGGTTAAAGAAGGAATGGTGGCAAAACACTGGCAGTTTTTTTTCTTGGTGCCTCCATACATGTGGTCGTAGCCCTGCCTACTTCAGCCAACAGGACCAGTGCATAGCTATAAAGAGCTAACACCCACACAATTCCCTTTTTTGTCCTTTTTAAGAAGAAACCCTTACCTGCCACCTTTGGTGGTTTTCCGCGCAGGTTCAGCCTCTTCTGTAGTGCAGTCTTTGACCTTAGGATGCTAAATGCTCTGATAAGGCAGGGAACCCCTTGTGTGGATCTTTTGGGGTGATAAATCGGGTGCTAACTAGCCCAACATAAGCAGTGCAGCCAGGGCTATTGTTTCTCAGTCTATGTCTGGAGCCTGCCTCCCAGAAGTGAGTGGATCCTTGGAAATGTGACACTGCATTTCCAAGACAAGCATGTTTTTTCATTTTTTTGGATGAAGCTTTAAAGGACTGGTTTCAGATGCAAGTTTTCCATAGAAAAATACAAAATTTGCATTGCCTCCCTTTGCCTGGAACAATTTCTGGCTTTGGTTGGCTTCAAAGATAATTAATGTTCCCATCCCTTCAGCAATTTCTGTGCCTTGCTATAGGACCCGTGCACTACCAATCTGGGATCTTGCTCCTCGTCCATTAGTCAGCACCTCGTGTTTTAGGATGCTGGACCCAGTACTAGCTTCATTGCCTTCCTGAAATATTCTCATGGAGATCCTTACATGGGGAACAATTGGTGCGGGCTTTCGAGCTATCTGACATGGTCCTTTATGATATCCCATACATTTGGATAGGTTCAGAGCCTTCAGAAACCATTGCTGGAACTGAATAGCCTTGAGAATAACTGGATGGTCCTGCTCACAGCTCAGGACCGAGTTATTTATCTAATTGATAACTTCACACGCTCTGGTCCTAGATTCAGGCTATCTTGGACCAGGAGTGATCTCCACTTTTGTACGAGAGGCCTTGAACTGATGGTAGCCTCATGTGAAGCAATTTTTTTGCCCTAATTTCACCCCAGGCCTTTACAGGCCTTTGTTCTTCAGGCTGACAAAGTTGACTCAGTCTTTTGTCAGGTGATTTCCCTATTTCTAATGCTCAGGGGTCTTTTACTGGAGCAAGGAGGTCTTCTCTTCCTGTTGTTAAGATACCCCCATGGCAGGACACCACAGACAGCGGATCATACTGGGGAAGAGACCTAGACGCCTTTGATATAAAGGGGCTTGGTTGGCTTGGCGTCTTTGTTTCCCAAGGTAACATCCAGAAGTTCTAGGCTGTTTGGCTGTCCCTAAAGTATTAGACCTCCTTATTGGAAGGGTATATAATCTAGATCCAAGCAGAGAATCCAATGAAGGTGGCGCACATCAATTTTCAGATTGATTCAGAGTTTTGCCAAAAGATAGATTGGTATCCTTGGCAAGACATCAGGCTTCAGCTTTGTCAGGCATGAGCATTCCAGGTATACATAGTGGTAGGCAGACGGCATTTGACACCCGTGCCTAAACCTGTGAGATTGGTTTCTACCCCTGGAGCTATTCCTGGAGTTATGTCCTAGGTAGGCAACTTCAGATATTGGCTACCTGGCCCCTGAGGTCAAAAGACTAAAGACTAAGCAGTTTTGTCTCAGGTGCAGTGGCCCTTTGGAAGGATGCTCCGGTGACTCTCAGTATTTCCTTACCTCGTTTGTCTCACGTGTTCGGAATGGAAACAATGCCGGTGTTCCTCATTGTTCCTGGCTGATCCAGGCAGATGTGGTATGCCAACCTAAAGGGACGCTGGAACAGTTGCTCCGAGAGATCGACTGGATCAGGATAATCTGTTCCCAAGGAATGTGTTTTGCCATTCAGCTTCAAGTTGCCTTTGACAGCTTGATGATTGAAGCTCAAATTCTGAGAGACAGCGCATCGTGGGGTCTAGAAATCCCTTGATGCTAAGCGGGGAGGTCTACTTCTTTATGTTAAATCTATCGCTGGACATGTGATGCATGCTTATCTTGGTGTAAGCCTCAGTACTTTCTCCCCAGGAGCTTCTTCACTGGACAAGTCCTCTCTTTCGGCTGTTTCTAGGTCAGCATTTAGCTCTTAATATTGCTGCCCATGTGACTTTGTGGGATCTTAAGTATTTCACTCCTAGCCTTCACTTGGGGAGGGGACTGTTCAAGACTGGTGGCTATGTCTGGCATGGAACCTTTCACAGGTTTAACATAAGACAAGGTAGTTAGAACCCAGTTCTCCATCTTGCATGGGGTTGCTTCTATCTGTCTCCTCAAATAGGAAATCCTTATTCAGTTCTTTGGTCTGCATCCAGTTAACTGAAAGGAAGTTTCTGTCTCTTGGTTGACTGTGGTCAGGATGGAAAGTTTATCTCTCAAACTTTACTTTCCTCTTGTTTTTCAAGATAGACCCTGTACTGATGCTCCAATTTCTAGCTCCATAATGTCAAGTAGTCGACTCAGCAAGACCATCAACCAACTCCATGGTCTAAAGTTCAGGTTCCATCCTGTCCTGACAAGATTCACTCTACTAAATGAGTGCGTGCTATGCTGAGCTTTGGGCTGCAGACTACTCTTTCTCCGATTAGCAAGGCTGCCACCTAGGCTTCTTCTATCCCCACTTTCCCTGTGTTTAACTGGGGGTTGAGGTGATTGTAGCCAGATTAGCGCACCTGCTATGGGGGCAGTGGGTGCTGTCCATCGTCTTTTTTCTGTTTGCACTGGCATTTTTGGGGCAGGCTTTCAGAGCATGCCCCCTTGAGGGGGTGCGCTTCAGAGGCCTGTCTTGGGGATTTGGGTGTTTGTGTGGATGGGGAGGGTATCCCAGATGGTGCTCAATTGTTTTTTCTTAGAAACCAACAATGGTTCAGGGCTCCAGTGCACAATCGCCTTGCGGTTCCTAAAGGTAATTCTAAAGTCCCACTATATGGCTGGGCTGCAACTGTAATTGCTGTACGTTACTCCAGCAGCATCTGGACATCTTGGGCAACTTATACAGAGATGTCAGCCAACACAACAGGCAGAAGAGCCAATAAGGTTCTATTATGGCACGTTCTTTCAGCTCTACTGATGGGTTTAGAAGTCTTCACTACAGCTGTCTTTGGCAGAAAGCCAGTAACTTACTAACTTTCTTATGATAGAATTTGCTAAAGCTTTCCACCCTGGTAGCTAGTTATTGATCTTCCACATGTATGCTGCAATGGAGGCACCAGGAAAACAGAAAACTGTATTATACTTACCTTAATTTTCCTTTTCTGGTGACTATCCATGGCAGCATACTGAACCCACCCAGTTTATTCCTAGCAAAGTACAGGAGATGGGCTGTTGTGTGGGTGCTAACTCTTTATAGCTATGCACTGGTCCTGTGGGCGGAAGTGGGCGGGGCTATTGCCACATGTTTGCTGCCATGAATAGGCACCAGGAAAGTAAAATTACGGTAAGTATAATACAATTTTCTGTTTTTTTTTTTTTTTTGGTTTTTTTTTGGCAAATTTCCCTATAATTCCTGACCCATAACCACAACAGGAAGTGGGATTAAATCTCTCCAAAGTGAGTACGAATACGAATTCACATTAGTGCATTGACCTTTGTTTTGGTGCAGCTGTAAAATCACAGGTCAATGCAAGGACACAAAAAAAATAAAAATGTGTTTTTAATGTTTCCTTTTCACACTACAACGCTGCGTTGACCTGCGTTGCATTGCCTTAAAATGCAACATGTACACATTTTAACGCAGCGCAAGTCAACGCACGTATAATGCAGGTCAACGCAAGTAAAGAAAAATAAACGTTTGCGTTGTGATTTATTTTGCGACCCACGGGACGTAATGTCAGAGGAAATCCTGCAAAATGCAGCGCATTTTCACACATGCTAAAACACACATCAACGACCATTAAAATGTGCATAAAATTGATGGAAATGTACATTTTTCCTGCATTTGATCACAAGTCAGTGTAAATTCAGCCTGAGGGTCCAACCAGGGCCCCCTTTGGAAAATGCCCCCCCCCCCCCCCCCCGTTCCTGTTCTGATCACAACTCATTTGGTAATTTGGAATTTTCTTTCATTTTCAGTAAAATCTGCCACCAGGACACACAGAAAGGGTGAATCTCACAGAGTCAGCAATAAAAAAAACTCTCTCCACTCCTAATCTAAAAAAGAAAATATAGAAAAAAGTTTTGCCTTCAAGTATAACTAAATGCAAAACATTTTCTTTATTTCTGCATAGAGTGGCGGGGGATTTGGAGATCAGTTTTTATGGCTGTCTGTGTCTCCATTAAGAGATTTGCTTCTCTTTGTCGTGTTTACCATTATCACCGAGAGTGAAATTGTAAGAAAATCTTAAGTTTTGAGTTGTCTCCAGAGTAGGAATAGAGGGGAAATCTTCAAATGGGGAGATGACTTCTGATGAAATCTCCCCAATGGGACACAGGTGGCAAAAAAAAAAAGAAAAACGAATGGGGTTATAGCCCTCCCTTATTCTATCAAAAAAAAAAAAATGGAAAATTGTATTATACTTACCGTAATTTTCATTTCCTGTTGCCTATCTATGGCAGCATACAGGTGATAGAGCTCCGCTTCGACTCCTCCCTCAGGACTAGTGAATAGCATAGAAGAAAGGCATAGCCCCCATCCATCATTCTTCGTAATATAGAATACCAAGGGTGGGAACGTATGCTGCCATGGGTAGGCACCGGGAAAGAAAATATACGGTAAGTATGATATATTGCATAGGTTATACCAGTTCTGGAGACGAATGTCACTCCCATATCCCAAGTCGTAAAAGTTTCCACAACAAATAGAGAATATATAAATATATCTCTAGAATATGGGGGACTTTAAAGAGAGTGTTGCTGTCATTGAGGTGAGCATATACAACAAAATTTTAAAATTTAAAGGTTTTATTCATATTCAAAAATATAAAAGCCATCAATACAATAAAAATATATTGGCAGCTGAGGCAGCACAGCTCGATATACAACCTAGGATCTCTAACAAACCACATAGACCCCGCCTAAATCAAACAAAAGGAGAACCATACATAACATTACCATAGATACATCCACATGTGTAACATCCCCCCCCACACATACACCATCACACACCTAGACATATGAGAACATACATACAAATACATAACCCACACACATACATACTCCTCAGTCACCCCCAGGGTGCCCATGCTGCCCAACACCACCATCCATCCACCTTCCCAATATAAAATTACATATGCAAATCTGTAGCTAAATCAGCCCAGCAAACACTCCTCCTCCCTCGAAGCCCATACCGGCCCCATCCACCTCCAAAAATCGTCTCCAGATACTGACGTACAATTGTACGGTATAACTGGCAATGTATCCCTCCCCATTAGCCGTGTTCATCTTATCTTTGTATACTCCCTATGGGGCGGCGAGACAGGAGAGGCAGCGCGCCCTCACTCCTTGTTCTGCCCTCACCGAGGGAGGGGGAGTGTTTGCAGGGCTGATTTAGCTATAGATTAGCATATGCAATTCTATATTGGGAAGGTGGATGGATGGTGGTGTTGGGCAGCACAGGCACCACCGGGGTGACGTAGGCGTATGTATGTGTGTGGGTTATGTATTTGTATGTATGTCCTCATATGTCTAGGTGTGTGATGGTGTATGTGTTGGGGGTTGTTACACATGTGGATGTATCCTTTTGTTTGATTTAGGTGGGGTCTGTGTGGTTTGTTAGAGATCATAGCTTGTATGGACAGTTTGATCGGATATATGGTGTGATAGGTGGGTCCTAGCACACAGCCCCACCCTGACATGTTTAAACCCATACATTTCAGTAGTCTGGAGAAAATCGTTACACGGACTGAGTGCGGTCTGATATTCCCCAGACCTGACCCTGGTTCATTACCAGTTGTCAGTTGGTTACCATCTGGCCGAGATCATGCCATACCGTTAGGAGACAGTAACAATACAATGTGGACTGTCGGTGAGCATAAAGTTTTTATCGTATGTCTTGTGATATACATTGTGACGGTATTCACCATCACTGGAATTTAAAGACAGATAATTAATGGTTTGGATTGCTTCATATTTGGCAGCAATATCTCCATATAGAAATATTAAGATTTATTCCCATTTGCCATGAAATCTGTAATTCCTAAATGCTGTGTATATTAAATATCTTTCAATGTCAGCAAGGTTTTCCTTTTGTTTGTGTATTGGAAATGTGGATTGCCCTGTCTCATTGTAAGTGCTAATGACCTCCCATTGTTCTGTGTCTGGCTATTGTGTACATTGATTGCCCCCTGGGGGCTTCTGTCTCATTACACATAACAGTCCTTCTGTTCAAGCTATCGGACCAATCATTGCTGACTCATTTTCAAGTCCTCATTTGCATGGCTAAGGAGGACCTGAAGGGGAACTGCAGGTACTTTACAATTGACCAATAGGAAAGCGGTTGTTGGGGGCGGGATGTTCCAAATTCTGTATATAAGTCTTGTTCAATAAAGTTGTTGTAGAGTTCCTTCACCTCAATCTAGAGTCCTGTCTCTTATTGGGAGAATCTGCTGCAAGGGATTGCTATGTCCTCCATACTCCCTTGGATAATCACTGAGCTCTTGTAAGAGCTTGTTCATGCTGCACTCTCTGGGGAAAAAGAGGTTCACCCACAGGAACCTGGAGCCTTGCCGTAGGTCCAGGGTGGGTAGGAGATGCCAAGACCCTAACCAAGCTGCGGCGGTTCGTGGAGTCTGAAGTGCTTACGGTGTCTGGTGGAGTGCTTGGGGCCCTCGGGAAGCACTAGGAGCATCTGTCAACGGAGGTACCCGCTCAGGGGTGCCCTGTTCCGTTACATTGGTGGCAAGCGGTGGGATGGCGTCCTAGTGTGAGGAGAAGCAGCTCGGAGACACCGGTAACGTTATGGAGCAAGCTAACACCCGTGCAGCTTCCCCATATGAGGAGGAGTTTATCTGGAGGTTGCAGCAACACTTGGTCCAACAGGATGGGCCTGTATCAGAAGAAGCCATATTGAACTGGAGAGATGCCACTAGAAAGGAAATGTGGTATGAGGCCTTAGAGGATGTGCAGTGGAGGCGGAGAGAGAACCTTCCCAGCGAAGAACAGCGGTAACAGGTATACGTTGCCCTGCGGTTACCTTTCCTAGGAGAACAACCCCTGGATGAGTGGGTGACGGAGCTGTGGAACCTGATTTGGAAGGAGTTTTGGCTGGATAAAGCTTACCGGGCACTAAAGTGGTACGCCACCCGGCACGACCATTGGATGGCTGATGACAATATGCCGGAAGGTGAGGACTATAGTGGCCCGGGCTTGCTGTGGGAGGCCTTTGAGGAGAGGGACTTTGGATGTCCAGCAGAGTTTCGGCGCTGGGAAATCCAGGACACCAGGGAAGCCCTACTGCAGGGCTCGACAATCCCCGGGCGCCAGGTCGCATTTGCGACTAGAATTAGCGACCTGGCGCCTGGGGGTGCCCTGCAGAAGGTGTCCTGTAATTTTTGCCCGGACTTCCGCGCACGGAGTGCACGGACTTCCGGGCCGTCCGAAAATTGAGGCCCCGGCTTTTCGGCCTACTTGAGATGACAGGCTTCCAATGGGGAACTGGCGCCCTCTTGTGGAGGCCGGGAGTAATGACTGTTGTAATGACTGTTTCCACTGCCTTTTTGTTCTCAATTCATTACCATATCCCTGTCCAGTTAGTTACCTTTGACAGGGAGTGTGGTTATTATTTATTTAATTTTTTAAATGTAAAAAAAAAAAAAAAAAAATATTTTTTTCTTTTTTTTTAATTATTAAAAAAATAAAAAAAAATCTTTTTTTTCCAATTATTAAAAAAAAAAAAAAAAAAAAATATATATATATATAAAATATATATATACTTTTTTTTTTTTTCCTCATCGCCATGCCACAGCCGAAGGCCCCTCTCACACGGGCTGTCTGATCAGGTCCGCCTGTCAGTTTTTCAGGCAGACCTGATCGGACCCTTGATTCTCCTCTATGAAGCAGTAATCTGCTGCCATCTGATCCTGTCCACCAAAAGCAGACGGATGGTGGTTCTATTTTCTATCCATCCCGTGGATCGGATCAGATGGCATCGGATGGAAAGAGACAGACAGTCTGTTTTCATCCAATTGTGCTATAGAGGAGAGTGGGGTTCTAGTCGTATTTATGTGTAAATTTAGTATCCGTTTTATTAAATAAAGCTTGGTTGTTAAGTTTAAAAAAAAAAAAAAACTGGCTCCTAACTTTTTTAGCTGGCTCCTAGATTTCAGGAAAATTTGTCAAGTCCTGCCCTACTGGGTCTCCCCAAAGCGGATGACCTGGGGTCAGACCTGATTCATCTGGTCACAATGGAGTGGGAACTGGAGCAGGACTACCTACGTCTGCTCTGCTCCGTTCCACCCCAATCTACCCTGCAAGCAGAGTCCTGGGTGGCAGATCCAGACCCACAACCCTTCAGTTGGAGAGACAGTACAGACTGGGGGTACTGTGAAGACCCACCGATGGCAGGTGGAGATGGGACCGAGGTCTCTCTACCGGCCTTACAGGGAGGCTGGGCAGCCGGCCCAGATCCCCAGCTACAGCAGGAGTTACAGGGAGCCGAAGGTGTCGTCCTTCCTTCCAAACAGCAGTGTACATTCCAGGGAGAGGAGACAACTATTCCTTTTCCCCAACCACAGGGAGATAACAGCCCTGACCCCAATGGTACAGATGGGAACACGGTCTCTGCACCAGACCTACAGGGATGCTGGACGGCCGGTCCAGATCCCCAACCTGCTCCGCAGGAATACCAGGAGGAGGAGGTAGGCGATCCCTCCTCTCTACAGCAGACCCCCAACCAGGTCCTGGGGGTAGTATTCGCCAACCCCAACCCAGCAGAAGAGCTGGCAACAGGGCAGAGTATTACCAACCTCTGCCCAGCACCCACAAAAGCTACAGTCCTCATTTTTACACCCCAGGGATGCTGGACAGTCGGCCAAGATCCCCAAAAGCATGAGGAAGTAAGCCCATCCACCCTGTCCTCTCTCCAGCAGCTGAAAGAAATCCTGGGAGAAAGGCCAGTTCATGCTTCTTCTCCATGGCAGGGATGTTTTACAAGAGTGGCAGAGGTTGGCTGGGTGAGTGACGTTCTGTCCCGGACAATTTGTTTGGGGTACTGGGTGGGTGCAGACATTAGGAGGGCCTGTGGCCCTTTATGTCCTGGCCTACCGCAAACCTCAAGTCCTTCTGGAATGAAGGGTAGATTGGGACGTGCAGGTAGGCGTCTTGCAGATCGACTGAGATTAACCAATCCCTGGTTGGACTACCTGAATGATTGTCTGCAGGGATTCCATCTTGAAACTCTTGAGGCTGATGTACGGGTTGAGCTTCTTCAGACCTATCACAGGTCTTCACCCACCCGTCTTTTTCTGAACCAGAAATAAGGTGGAATAGAAACCTGTGAAGCGTTCTGCTAAGGGGACTGACATGGCTGCCCCTTGGAGCTGCAGTGATGTCATGAACTGTGATAATGCCAGGGCTTTTTGCGGAGAGGTTGTAATCTCTGTCCTTTTGAATGATGTTCGAGGGGGAGGATGAGAGAAATCTCAAAAGTGTCCTAACTGAATTGTTGACAGAACCCAAGGGTCCTGGCAACAGGTAACCGAGATTGGCATATAATACCTTAGCTTGGTCCCTACTGGAAGTGTATGAGCTCTCCTGGTGTCAAAAGGGTTTTTTTGCCTCCTCGGAAGCGGTGAGAGTCTTACTCTTAGGGGTGTTCAAGAAGGAGGCCTGGGTGACCCTCCAGGATCTTCTGTTGTCCCTAATTGCCTTGACTGTCTGAAGTCTCTTGAGTTTGACTGACGAAATCTAAACGAATAGACTCTTGACCTCTGCACCTTTCTGTCTTGTGGTAGCAAGCCATATTTGCTCCCTGTTACTCTGGAAATAGCCTTGTCTCTGAACAATGCTTTTCCATCAAATGAGATCTTGCACCAGTTCTGTTTTAATGCGAGGTCGGCCGCCCAGGGCTTCAGCCATAAGGCTCTCTTGGCCATAACTGAATGCAGCGAATTGTATCAATGGTCGTTTCCCCAACAAAGTCTGCTGACAATCTAAGTTCTTCTAGAGCATTACGCTCACAAAAGCTCAAAGAAGCTCAATAAAAACGTGCAAAAGAGCCCAAAAAAGTACAAGCTTCTTCAAGTTGAAATAAAAGCTCAAATGCCTGTACAAGCAGTTTTTTTTTTAGAGCTGCAGTTTGCATGAGCCCTTATAAAAACTTGCTGTTCTAATCCCCCTTCTCTCCAGGCCTGGATCTAGGGGGGGGGGGGGGTGCTGGGGTGGATTTTCATCACCCCACGATTTTAGTAGTGCCCATATCTCCTTTATCCTCTGTCTTTAAAAGAGATGTATGGGTTTCTCTTTTTTTCCACAATCATGCTTACCTAGGTGCATGCTGCATCCGTCCCCCGGCGCCCCTACACTGAGAACCGAGCAATCAAACACCACCAAGAGGTGGGGAGCTGGGCTGTAGGGGGCGGGGAGTGGCCGGCTCAGTCGGGTGTTGGTCCAGGAATCTTGCAGATCCCGACTCCGTGGCCATGATGATGGAGAGCCTGGATTGACTTCTTTGACGTCAGCAGAGAGCAGACTTCAGCCCGCTCTCTGCTGAAAACGGGAAAACGGGTCACGGGAGTGCAGAACGAACTGCACTCCCGTGATCCATAGACTTTGGCTGTACATCTTCTTTAAACAACTCAAAGACCAGGTCGTTTTCTGACAATTGTTGTTTACAAGTTAAAATCAGTATTTTTTGCTGGAAAAGTACTTAGAACCCCCAAACATTATATATATATATATATATATATATATATATATATATATATATAATTTTTTTTTTTTTAGCTGAGACCCTAGAGCAGTGATGGCAAACCTTGGCACCCCAGATGTTTTGGAACTACATTTCCCATGATGCTCATGCACTCTGCAATGTAGTTGAGCATCATGGGAAATGTAGTTCCAAAACATCTGGGGTGCCAAGGTTCGCCATCACTGCCCTAGAGAATAAAATGGCATCACAATACTTTATGCAATATTTGTGCAGTGGCCTTTAATTGCAAACTTTTAGAAAACAAAATACACGTTAACCACTTCCTGCCCGCCGTAGCGTGGGATGCACTCTCATTCTGAGACCAGGTCATATGAAGGGGCCCCAGAACCGCCGCTCTCGTGCGCCCGCAGGTGTGTTCCTAGGACACGCCGTGTCTAGATTTGTCACCTCATCCCTTTAAACCAAGACGTATATGAATTACACAAGTTCTGAGACTAATATAATGCACATAAGGCACCAAGTGAGTTTAATTACCCCCTTAATCTGCCACAACCCTAGGCGCGAACCCAGTCTCGGTAAAGAGCTAATGACAAGGCTCTTATCGACTCTCCTCGCCTCACACTGACAGATTGTGAGGAGAGGAGAGCCAATGAGCAGTGTCTCCTCGCAGGGGAGACCTGTACAGGTAATTATGGCACTGATCAGTGCCCTGATTACAGTACAGCCCCAGCAGTGCCCATCAGTGACACCAATCAGTGCCCATTGGTGATGACAGTCAGTGCTGTCTTTCAGTGCCCATCAGTGCCATCTATTATTGTGGGCACGACTTACGAATGCATTCGCTGATACACAGAAGTACAGAGGGATGGGGCGCTTTAATTTTTTTTTCTATTTTTTATTTTTACACTGTCCCTTTATTTATTTTTTTAATCACTTTTATTCCTATTACAAGGAATGTAAACCTCCCTTGTAATAGAAATAAGCATTACAGGTCTTCCTTATAGAGAGATCTGGGGTCAAAAAAGACCCCAGATCTCTCATTTTCCCTTAAAAGCAAAAGAAAAAAAGTTTTGGACACTTTGACTCATGTCTTAAAGTCCGAGAAACAGAAGTGACCTCAGAGGTCGCTCGAGTCCTCCAAGGGCATAGAGCCAACTGGGGACCATCTTGCACTATCTCGACTTTTCTGCCTAGCCATTGGCTGCATCGGATCGGTTCTGGGCTTACTGATGACCAGTGGCGGCTGGTGCTCAAAATTTTTGGGGGGGCGCAAAAAGAAAAATGTAATAGGTATTGCTTCACGTCAAAAAACGCAGTAAAAAATTGCGTGACTTTGAAGTCATGGTACAGGCATGGCACAGGTGATGGTATAGGCATGGCATAGGTGATGGTACAGGCATGGCATAGGTGATGGTACAGGCATGGCACAGGTGATGGTATAGGCATGGCACAGATATGGTATAGGCATGTCACAGGTCATGGTGCAGGAGATGGTATATGCCCCCTTTCAATGCAGTGACCAGCGTACATGCCCCCTTTCAATGCAGAGACCAGTGTACATGCCCCCTTCAATGCAGAGTTCAGCGTGCGTGCCCCCTTCAATGCAATGAACATTGTGCTGTGCCCCCTTCAATGCAATGAACACTGTGCTATGCCCCCTTCAATGCAATGAACACTGTGCTATGCCCCCTTCAATGCAATGAACACTGTGCTGTGCCCCCACAATGCAGAGTTCAGCGTGCATGCCCCCTTCAATGCAACTGTGCTGTGCCCCCTTCAATGCAATGAACAATGTGCTGTGCCCCCTTCAATGCAATAAACACTGTGCTGTGCCCCCTTCAATGCAATACACACTGTTCTGTGCCCCCTTCAATGCAATGAACACTGTGCTATGCCCCCTTCAATGCAATGAACACTGTGCTGTGCCCCAACAATGCAGAGTTCAGCGTGCGTGCCCCCTTCAATGCAATAAACACTGTGCTGTGCCCCCTTCAATGCAATAAACACTGTGCTGTGCCCCCTTTAATGCAATAAACACTGTGCTGTGCCCCCTTCAATGCAATAAACACTGTGCTGTGCCCCCTTCAATGCAATAAACACTGTTCTGTGCCCCCTTCAATGCAATGAACACTGTGCTATGCCCCCTTCAATGCAATGAACACTGTGCTGTGCCCCAACAATGCAGAGTTCAGCGTGCATGCCCCCTTCAATGCAATAAACACTGTGCTGTGCCCCCTTCAATGCAATAAACACTGTGCTGTGCCCCCTTCAATGCAATAAACACTGTGCTGTGCCCCCTTCAATGCAATGAACACTGTGCTATGCCCCCACAATGCAATGAACACTGTGCTGTGCCCCCTTCAATGCAATAAACACTGTGCTGTGCCCCCTTCAATGCAATAAACACTGTGCTGTGCCCCCTTCAATGCAATAAACACTGTGCCCCCTTCAATGCAATGAACTCTGTGCTGTGCCCCAACAATGCAGAGTTCAGCGTGCATGCCCCCTTCAATGCAACTGTGCTGTGCCCCCTTCAATGCAATGAACACTGTGCTGTGCCCCCACAATGCAGAGTTCAGCGTGCATGCCCCCTTCAATGCAACTGTGCTGTGCCCCCTTCATTGCAATAAACACTGTGCAGAGTTCAGCGTGCGTGCCCCCTTCAATGCAACTGTTCCGTGCCCCCATCAATGCAGAGTTCAGCGTGCGAGCCACTTTCAATGCAGAGCGCCACAGCATTGTCCCCAATCACTGCAGAGCGCCACAGCATTGTCCCCAATCACTGCAGAGCGCCACAGCATTGTACCCCAATGATTGCAGAGCGCCACAGCATTGTCCCCCAATGATTGCAGAGCGCCAGCTTTGTCCCCCAATGATTGCAGAGTGCCAGCTTTGTCCCCCAATGATTGCAGAGTGCCAGCATTGTCCCCCAATGATTGCAGAGTGCCAGCATTGTCCCCCAATGATTGCAGAGTGCCAGCATTGTCCCCCAATGATTGCAGAGCGCCACAGCATTGTCCCCCAATGATTGCAGAGCGCCAGCATTGTCCCCCAATCGATGCAGAGACCAGCGTGCATGCTCCGTTCAAACTTACCTGGCGGCGGTGCGGCTCAGCTTCTTCCTCCTCTTCTGCGGCGGGTCCTCCTCCCTCGTCTCGGCAGCGGGAACCGGCGGGCGGCCTCTCCTTTTCTCTGAGCGGCGGTGACGGTGAGTGACTGACGCACGCACCGGCACCGCCCCCATTGCGACGTCAGCGATATCCTGGATGATGATTGGTCCAGGCTGTAGACTGGACCAATCACAGCCAGGATATCAGAAAGTGGGGGTGTCCAACCGCAAAGACTTGCGCCCAGGATACCCCCCTACCCCCCAGAAGGCAGCCAATCGGCGCCTCTTCTGGGACGTAACCCCACCCCCCCCTAGCCACCAGTTCCTTGGGTTCAGGCCGGCGAACCCAATTTTTTTTTTTATACAACTTTATTTGTTCGTTTTGGTTTTTTTTTTTTTTTTTTTTTTCGTTTTTTTTAGGGGTAGGGGGGCGGCGCCCTGGCGCCCCCTATGCACGGGCCGCCACTGCTGATGACTCAGCTAAGCTACGAAAGGACTGGGAAGCCACGGGAAGGGGTACCTCTCCCGCCGCCTATAAAAGTGATCTTACGGCGAATCCGCTATTGCGATCACTTTTATCTGAAAAGATATCGACCAACTTAGGGGAAAAAAAAGGATACAGGGGTATGGCAGCGAGCTGCTGCCATAACAACGGTCTTTAATGTCAAAATCATGACGTACATTCCCAGTTAGGCGGTAGGCAAGTGGTTCAACTGATCCATAATGCACTCTGATGGGGACAATTTATGTAAAGGATGTACTCTGATGTAAGGGGACACTGATAAGGACATCTGATATAAGGGGGGCACAGGTTTTGTTTAACCACTTCTGGACCAGAAGGATTTATCCCTTAATGACCGGGCCATTTTTTGCAATACGGCACTCTGTTACTTTAACTGACCATTGTGTAGTCATGCGACACTGTACCCAAAAAGACATCCATTTTTTTTGGGTACAGTGTCGCACGACTGCGCAATTGTCAGTTAAAGTAACACAGTTACACAAATAAAATTGATGTCTTTTTTTCCCCACAAATAGAGCTTTCTTTTGGTGGTATTTGATCACTTGAGTGACAATTCTAAAAAAAAACAATATGTTTTACTTTCTGGTATATAACATTCCCACTAAAAAAAAATTTAAAAATCGATTTTTTTCATTTTTTCATAATTTTAGGCCAATTTATATTCTGCTACATATTTTTGGTAAAAAAATCCCAATAAGTGTATATTGATTTGTTTTCACAAAAGTTATTGTGTCTACAAACTAGGGGAAAGCTTTGTCATTTTTATTTATTTATTTTTTACTAGTAATGGAGGCGATCAGCGATTTTTAGCGGGACTGCGACATTGTGGCGGACAGATCGGACACCTAACTGACATTTTTGACACTTTTGGGGGGACCAGTGACATTACTACAGTAATCAGTGCTAAAAATATGCACTGTTACTGTAATGACACTGGCAGGGAAGGTGTTAACACCATGGGCGATCAAAGGGTTAAATGTGTGCCTAGGGGGTGCTTTCTAACTGTGCGGGGATGGACTTGCCGAATGAACACAGGATCTCTGTATTCATGACTGACAGAACAGCTGTCTGCCGTGTTTACTGTCTCCAGAGGGAGTGATAGCGGCCAACCGGACCCGCTGATTAGCTTCCCCTGTGGCGAATGGGCGCACCCAGGTGCCCCCGTGGAGTGACGTACAGGTGCGTCATTTCGTGGGACAGAGCTGACATGACACAGTAAAACTATGGTGGCTGGTCAGCAGGCGGTTAATCATCCTGATCTAATAACAGCTTAACCGCTTGCCGACCGCCGCACGACTATTTACTGCGGCGGTCAGCCCCTCACAGGCAAAGCGACGTAAGGATACGTCGCTAGCCTGTGAGGCTCTAGGGAGCAAGCGCGCGCCGCCGGAGGAGCACTCCCGCTCCCGCGCAGTCACGGACACCCCCGTGCGTGTGCCCGGCGGACCCGATGTCTGCCGGGCACTCGCGATTGTCCGTTACACCGGAAGAAAGGCAGGCGGCTAATGTAAACAAAGCCGCCTGTCATTCTTCCCTGTGTAAGAATGGAGATCAGACGGTTCTACTATGTACTCCTTCACTGCAAGTGTCATTTTTACAGTAACAGTGCATATGTATGGCACTGATTACTGCAGTAATGTCACTGGTAACCCCAAAAGTGTCAAAAATGTCAGTCAAGGGTCCGATCTGTCCCCCACAATGTCGCAGTCCCGCAAAAAAAAAATCGCAGATTGCCGCCATTACTCGTTAAAAAAAAACCCAACAAAAATGCCAAAAATCTTTCCCTTAGTTAGTAAACGCAATAACTTTTGCGCAAACCAATCAAAATACGCTTTTTGCGATTTTCTTTTACCAAACATATGTAGCATAAAACAAATTGGCCAAAAGTGTTAAAAATTTTTGATTTTTTACATTTTTTGGGGGGGGAATTTCATATAAAAAAATGTGAAAAATATTGTTATTTTTGCAAAATTTATGCTTTTTTTTGTTTATAGCGCATGATCAAAAAATCGCACAAGTGATCAAATACCACCAAAAGAAAGCTCTGTTTGTGGGAAAAAAAGGACCCCAAATTTGTTTGGGTACAGCGTCGCACGACCGTGCAATTGTCCATTAAAGTCACGCAGTGCCGAATCGCAAAATAGGCCCTGGTCAGGAAGGGGGTAAAATCTTCTTAAGTGGTTAATACATGCTAGGGTTCTGGACTATCTGTCAGATGCTTTTTCCAAGTTGGGACTGGTGGTATAGAACCACACTGAGTGAATAAGAAATACTGGTTCCCCACATCTGTTACACTGTTAATATTATGCTCCTTCCCAGCCAGTGTCATTAGTACAGTGACAGTGCATATTTTTAGCACTGATTACTGTATTAGTGTCACTGCTCCCCAAAAAAGTATCAATTAGTGTCAGATTATCCACCGCAATACTCCAGTCCCGCTATAAGACTCTGATCGCTGCCATTACTAGCAAAATTAAATAAATAAAAATATCCCATAGTTTGTAGACACTATAACTTTTGGACAAACCAATCAATATTCACTTTTTGGGTGGTTTTGTTTGTTTTTACCAAAACTATGTAGCAAAATAATGATGAAGAAATTTCATTGGATGAGTTTTATAGCAGAAAGTAAAAAATATATTTTTTTTTCAAAATTGTTGTTTTTTTTTTTGTTTATATTGCAAAAAATAAAAACCTCAGAGGTGATCAGATACAACCAAAAGCCCTATTTGTGGAATAAAATGACATCACTTGTATTTGGGGACAGTGTCGCACAACCGCGCAAACTTTAAAGTGCTGTATTGCAAAAAATGGCCTGGTCATGAAGGGGATAAAACTTCTGGAGATCAAGTGGTTATTAAAAAAAAATAACTATTAAAAAAAAAAAAGTATTTTTTTCCAATTTTTCTCCAAAGAGTGACTGAAGTTCCTCTCTCATAACTGGTAGATTATGGTAGGGGTTGTTCCGCTTTCTACCACCAGATGGCAGTACATGAGCGCACATTAGCTCTATGCCCCATGTGATCACTATGTAAGCGGACAGTCTGTAGACTTCTCTATGGCTCTCTATTCTATAGAGGGGTTATCAGGTCATCAGCCGTTCACATAGGTGCTGAGTCTGACCTCCCCGGGGCTTAATAGAACATTCCTCATCTTTCCCATTAGTTTGCTATCCCCGGTTTCCTATTGGTGCGGCTCGCAGGTGTAATGAGGTGGGCGGGGCGCTGCCATAGCCGGGAGCAGAGCTGGAGAGGAGGACACAGGAAGCGATCCCGAGCTTCCTGTACTGGGAGCAGAGGAGGAGCTGGGCGGCTGTACTGGGATGAGGAGGACTGGAGGCACTCTCTGCAGGTACTCCAATCATAGGACAGGGCCAGGCTGGGACTTGTAGTTCCCTATGTGGAGCAGTAACAGTGCTGTGTGTATGGGGTGTGCACAGCTCCAGGTTACACATCTCACCACCTTCCTATCTGTAGTCACATGGAGGACATCATGGATGGAAGGATCCTTAAAGTGCTAGTAAACTCTCTACTACCACTTGTACCCACAGGTAAGGGTTCTCTATACATACTGTGTATATCTCCTATACCTGCACAGTTCAGGGGACATTCAGAGTGCATGCAGCCGGTGACATCCCCGCTCTGAAGGTCCAATATACAGTGCCGTACCTCCAGAGCCTGTGCCGTAAACAGCGGCGTGACGTCATCTCGCCCCCGGCCACTCGTGTAGCCGGAGGATGTGAACCCGGAAGAAAGACCGGGGAAGATGTCAGCAGCGACAGCGCAGTGCTGGAGGGCTTGGTTCTAAAGTAAGTCTCATAATGTGCTAGTATGCGATGCAGGGGATTATTTTTTTATTTTTTACCCCTCCATCAACTGCAGTTTACTACCACCTTAAGTTAGAGCTGCACCAATAATCGTTAAAAAAAAATTGCGATCTCGCTTCACCCCCCTCGCGATCTTAAAATGACATTTCCTCTATTCTTAGTGCCGGTTCACACTACTCCGACTTGGTCGCCTGACAAGTAGCGCTCCATGCTGTGCAATGGAACCGTTCTAATCAGAACGACTCAAGTCGCTCCGACTTGGAAAAAGATTCCTGCACTATTTTTGGGCGAAGTCGGAGCGACTTGCATTGACTTCTATTATGAGAAGTCGTTTGCAAGCCGTGATGAAGTTGCGACGTACGGGTGACTTTAAAGTCGCCCGAAGTCAGGGTGACTTTGAGTCGGAGTAGTGTGAACCGGCTCTTGCAGAGCTGTTCTCTGCTCACTCACAGCTGTCTAAAAACGAGCCTCTGGCAAATGTTTATCAACATTGTTAAGGCTGGGAGATCACTATAAACACAATGTTTTACAATGTATCGTTTCCTTCTTTTAGATCAAAGGAATGAACTTCTGTCTGTAAATGTGGGCAGCTTAACCTCTTAAAGACTAAGTGCCGATTCACACTATTACGACTTGTCAGGCGACTTGGTCAGCCTAGCAAATCGCGCACCGTCGCGGTCCATTGAGTAGTACAGGACCGGTTCTAATAGGAGCGACTCAAGTCGCTCTGACTTAGAAAAAGGGTCCTGTACTACTTCGGGGCGACCTGGAGCAACTTGCATAGACATTAATTTTATGAAGTCCGTGCAAGTCGTGCCGAAGTCGCGGTGCACGCGACTTCACAGGTCGCCCCCCTAAGTCGGAGCGACGTAGTGTGAACCGGCACTAAGCCTTTTTTTTAACACTTGTTGCTTACAAGTTAAAATCAGGATTTTTTGCTAAAAAATTACTTGGAACCCCCAAACGTATACATCATTTTTTTTTTAAGCAGAGACCCTAGAGAATAAAATGGCGATACTTGCAATCTTTTTTGTCACACTGTATTGTGCAGAAGTCTTTTAAACTCCAGTTTTTTGGGGAAAAAATACACTTTAATGAATTTAAAAAAAAAAAAAAAAAAAACAGTAAAGTTAGCCCAATTTTTTTTTTGTATAATGTAAATTACACTGAGATTTGTGAGAGAATCGTGATCTTTATTCTAAGCAAAAAAATTGGGATTCTCATTTTATCCTGAATGGTCTCTAACTTACAGCGGTATTAAACCCAAAGCAAACATTTATTATATTGCTGATTACTAATTCTTAGATGTGATGGCTGCATTCTGTTTTTCCTTTTTAGGCTTTCTTTCTTTTATTTTCACCTGGTGATTCAGCCAGTTAGAGCCGGTTCACACTAAGGCGATCCGACTTCGAGGGGCGACCTGTGTGCACCGCGACTTCGGCGTGACTTGCAGGGACTTCACATAATGGAAGTCTATGCAAGTCGCTCCCAGGTCGCCCCGAAGTAGTACAGGACCCTTTTTCTAAGTCGGAGCGACTTGTGTCGCTCCTATTAGAACGGGTTCTGTGCTAATCAATGGCGAGCGACCGAGCGCGACTTGTCAGGCTGACAAGTTGCCTGACAAGTCGCGCTAATGTGAATGGGGGCTAAGTCTATTATTTTTTCAACAGAACAATCTCTCCTGCACATGTAGCAGTTACGGGTTTGAGACAAGCCATTTACTACTGGCAGGGGTGCTTAGAATGGCAGCTTTGGGGGGGGGGGGGGGGAAATGCTGTAACTGATTATTAAAGTGGAGTTTGGCTCCAAGTGGTTCTAAGGGCCAGTTCACACCACATGCAGTCCAGTGTGTTTTTTTCTGGATCAAAAACACATGGCAAGTAGGTTATATGGTTTCCAGTGACAGTTCACACCAGTGCAATCAGTTCCAGGGCTTTCCAGTTCCAGAAAAAGTAGAACATGCTTTTTTCCTGTACTGGACTGGACTGTACTGGAACGTGGTAAAACCCACCAGACCCCAGTTTAATGAAGTAAAACATCTGGAATGCACCTGGAAAGGCATAAAAAACGGCATTAACGCGCATGCAGAAATGCATCCTGAACAGATCTGCAGTGTGTTTGTGTCCTGATGTGTTCCGGATGCTTTTCTGCATGCGTGTTTTTGACATGTTCTAGTGCTATTTCTTTATGTATTATGGTGCATTTTCCCCTATTAAGGAGTTGTAAAAGCAGAAGGTTTTTTTTATCTTATTGCATTCTATGCATTAAGACAAAAAGCCTTTTGGGGGTAGCAGCCTCCCAAGAACCCTCTAATACTTACCTGAGCCCCATCTCTATCCAGCGATGTCCACGAGTCCCTTGGCCATCCGGGACTCTCCCTCTTGATTGGCAGAGACACAGCTGTGGCGCCATTGGCTCTCGCGGCTGTTAATCAAAGTCAGCCAATCAGAAGAGAGAGGGGGCAGGGCTGAATGGACATACAGAGCTGCAGCTCAGCTCAGGTGCCCCCATAGCAAGCTGCTTGCTGTGGGGGCACTCGACAGGAGGGATGGGCCAGGAGCAGCAAAATGGGACCCGAGAAGAGGAGGATCCTCTTTGCAAAACCAACTGCACAGAGGAGGGAAGTATAACATGTTTGTTATTTAAATAATCACTTTAAGGACATGTGTTCCAGTGTGTTTGTTGATGTGCTTTACTGCATTCCGGTACAGTTCAATGCAGAAAAAAATGCAGCATGTTCTACTTTTTTTTTTTTTTTTTTTTCTGGAACGCACTGGCGTGAACTATGCCAGTGAAAACAATGTAACCTTCTATCCATGCATTTTTGATGCAGAGAAAAACTGCACTGGACTGCATGTGGTGTGAACTTGCCCTAAGGCAGGCTTTTTACGTTAACCACTACCCGTCTGCGCTATAGTTGAAAGATGGCTATAGCGCAGACCTTAATTGCCAGAAGGGCGTCCATGTACGTCATCCTGTGCATGAGCTGCCTGCGTGCTCCGCGGCTCGCTGTGTGATCAGCGACTCCATGAGATCCCAGCCCCTTACCACATGATCAGCTGATCACGTGATGTAAACAGCAGCTGAATAGTGTTTTTTTTTTTTTTTTTCTCGCACTGTCAGCCTATTAGTGCCCATCAGTGCCACCTATCAGTGCCCATCAGTGCAGCCTCATTAGCCCACATCAATAAAGGAGAAAAATTACCGGTTTGCAAAATTTTATAACAAACTATGAAAACTTTTTTTTTTTCCATAAGTCCCTCCGCAGTCCGGGACTTTCCCTCCTGATTGGCTGATACACAGCGCCATTGGCTCCCGTGGCTGTCAAAGTCAACCAATCAGGAGAGAGGGGGGGCGGGGCAAGACAGCAGCTCCGTGTCTGAATGGACACACAGAGCTGCAGCTCGGCTCGGGTGCCCCCATAGCAAGCTGCTTGCTGTGGGGGACTCGACAGGAGGGAGGGGCCAGGAGCAACAACGAGGAACCCGAGAAGAGAAGGATCCGGGCTGCTCTGTGCAAAAGCAACTGCACAGAGGAGGTAAGTATTTAAGTATGTTTGTTATTTAAAAAAAAAAAAAAAAAAGACTTTACAATCACTTTAGGGCTCTTTCACACGGGCGCTCCGTATGTCCGCAAATCATCCTATTTTTTTGCGGATGATTTGCGGACATAATGTAAGTGAATGGCATTGTGGATGTCAGCGGAATACCATCCGCTGACATCTGATTTTCTTCCTTTCAGTTCTGTTCCGTTTTTTTGGAACGGAACAGAACCCTATTTTTCCTCCGTTCAAAAAACTGAAAGGAAGCAAAATCGGATGTCAGCGGTGTCATCCGCTGACTTCCACAATGCCCATAGACTTACATTATGTCCGTATATCATCCACAAATGGAGGGGATGATATGCGGACATACTTAGCGGATGTGTCATCCGCTCCGTGAAAAAAAAAAAAGGACAGGAACCGAGCCAAAAAACTGATCGCCCGTGTGAAAGAGCCCTAAAAAAGAAAAAAAAAAAAGTTTTGCCTTTAGTTATACTTTAACACTGACAGAGGTGCTTACAATGATTGGCTTTTATTTATTCATACAAAATCTTTATCCCATTAGGAAAAAACTGTTTGCTGTAACTGCTTATAAAGTGTTTGCTGGAGTTTGGCTTTAATTTTTTAATACATTTATTTATTTTTTTTTTTTTTAGTTTTTCATGAAATAGAAGCAGAATGTGCTCTGGGCTGTCTTCCTGGCGGTGCCATGACAGGTCGCTGGTTGCACCATGTAAGAGAGGATGGTACCCCCGGCCTCACTGTAAAATCTCTCCTCTTTGTTCCCCAGGAGCCTGCGCTGTCTAATGTTGGAGCGATCTCTTCTGCAGATTCCTGACCTCCTAGATGAAAATACACTCAGCGCATTCCTCACAGGTATGTTGTTCTGCTCTCTTCTGATAGAGCGCCCCCTATCTGGGCTGTGTGCACAAACTGGCTGCTTTAACCCTCTCATGACCAGTGTTAATTTTGTCGACTAAACAAACAATATTTTAAACAACTAAAACTAAAATGGCATTTTAGTCAAGACTATGACTAAAACGAAATCGAAATGTGGCGTCCAAACCGAACAATGCACTACTACATACTACTACAATAGGTAGGGGGCATCTACTAAACTGCTGAAAGGACAAAAAAATAGGAAAAATGCTTATTTTTTTTTTTTTTTCCTTAATAATTATGTTGGTAAAATATTCAGGTAGTATGTGCAATGACATTACAACACACTACAATAGAGTTGACAGTTTTTTTTTTTTTTTTAGTAAAAGCAGCACACAGTAAAACACTGGCTAGGCACCCATTTAACCCTTTGATCGCCCTAGATGTTTAACCCCTTCCCAGCCAGTGTCATTAGTACAGTGACAATGCATATTTTTAGCACTGGTTCCTACAGAGTGTCAGTTGGTGTCCAAAAAAATATAAATAAATAGAAATTCCAGTATACATCCCATATTTTGTAGAGGCTAAAACTTTTTTTACGCAAACCAATATACGCTGCTTGGGATATTTTTTATTTTTATTTTTTTTAAATATGTAGCAGAAAACATATTGGCATACATTTTTTTAAGACCTAGATTTTTTTGGGGATGTGTTTTAGGCTGGGTTCACACTGATGCGGGTTTCCCCGCATCCAATTCTCTTGACAGGAGACTCTGACCAGCTATCAATGGAGCCGGTTCACAAATCTCTGGGCCGTAGAGCGCATTGCGCAAGGGTCCTGTGCTTTTTTGGCTCTGTTTCAGGTCCAAATTCAGGCAAAAATTTGGGCCTGATTCATCCCTGAAACGGAGAACAGAGATGCACCGAACCCCTGCTGTGAGCCGCATCCACACACAGTGTGAACTCAGCCTCATAGCAGAGTAAAAAAAATTATTTTCTATCTAAAAGGATACAAATTTTATTTGGGTAAAGCGTTGCACGACCGTGCAATGGTCAATTAAAGTAAAGCTGTGCCGTATCACAAAAAATGGCCTGGTCATGAAAGGGGGTAAATGCTAAAGTAACGATTTACAATTGAACTAAACTCATTCGATTTTAGTTGGCTAAATAAAACCAGATGACTAATGGCATTAAAGTCAAAAGACTATGACTAAATCAAAATTTGATTTAAAATTGAACACTGCTAATGACTGCAGTGCTCTGTGAATGGGTGGACGGGAAGATTACTGTGAGTTATGTTCCCACACATTGCAGAAAAAGGGTCGGTCGCCTAATATTTCAGTTACAGCTGGAGATCGGTAAGCTAAGGGTCCTTTCACTCAGGCGCATTGCGGTAACGCACACCGTTAGTTAATTGCATTTATGCTTATTTTGATTGGGCAGCACTGCACTAAAGATGCTGTATGCCACATTTTAGGCTTTGTTCACACTGCTCCAACACGAAACTAGTATGACTACCGATCTGACTTTGCCGTGCAACTTCAGTCCAATTTATTTATTTTTGCAACTCTATGGCATTGATGGCGTATCAAAATTGGACTAAAGTAGTGCAGGAACCTTTTTCAAAGTCAAACCGACTTGTGTCGGATCAGTTAAGATGGCTCTCATAGGGAAACCTTGATTTACACATGTCATGCAACATGTCAAAGTTGGAGCGTATGCCGGAGCGTATGCCGCACCAGTGTGAAAAGGGCCTAACCACAACACATTAATTGTTCACATCTGTGCCTTGTGTGAATAAGCGTTTTTTTTTTTTTTTGTAACTTACAGTAAAATACATGTTTTTACAGTGCGTTATCACAGCACACTAGTGTGAATGGGCCCATGGTCTCTAGATGGCTTTAGTCTTTAGGGCTGAATCACACTGGTGTGTTGCATTAATGCACTGAAACATGCACTTTACCCTGCATTACCGCAAAGGCATAACATCACGTGTTTTGCATTGCTACCATTCATTTTGAGTAGTACCCCAATGTAGTAAAACAACGCACTGCAGCGCACATGTGCTGTAATGCACCACAGTACACAGATGTGATTAATCTGCATGTTATGTTAAGAAAAAAAGTGTCATGCAACATTGGTGTGTTGCAGCTTGTTCACGATAAATGGGATTCTTAATGCAGTGCACGTAAAATACTCAGTACCCCCATTTAATGAGGGTCTCCACACAGCACAACTGTGTAAAAGGGTCCTTAGTGTTGCCTTGTTCTTACCTCTGCTCCATTCCATCCTGTTGCATTCTGTATGATATAGAATAGATTCAGCAGGTTAAATGGGTATTTGTCCCTAAAGTTGTCTGTACCTGCCTTGCTTTAGGGTGTATATAAACCTTATCAATTAACTTCTCTGATTTTCTTTGTTATAGCCTGTTTAAATATAGCATTTTTTGTCATGATGTATTCATTTAAAAAGGAAAAGAAAAAGAAAAAAACCTGTTGATCCTGCCAGAAATCCAGTGAGTTGATAACTTCCTGTATTGACATTTAGCATTGTTCATTGTTCTCTCTGAGAACTGCAGAACTCCAACCCCCTCCCGATGTTATGGAGAGGAAGAAGTATTCCGTTGTCCTAACCTATTTCCCATTCTAGTATCACAGTGCTGCTGCTGCTCCATAGATAAGGTAAAGTGAGTGAGCGTTGTCACACTAGGACTGGAAGTGTTACTGGCAGGATCACCAGGTAAATATAAATGAGAGGGCCTGAAAAAAGGAAAGCTCATACAGTCACCTTATCGTAGGTCTCTTAAGCGGAAATATTTGTTTTTTTTTTTTTTGTTCTTTGGTTTAGAAGAGAAGTATGAGGTTAGATGTTTTCCCCCATTTATTCTTACCTATGCGGATGTAGCTTAGGTCCCATGCGGCATCTGTCCCCCGGCACCTCTGAACTGAGTAATCGAACACCCCTGATCGCTCGATCCTGACCGCTCCCTGAGCAGAGAGCTGCTGACTGTCAGTCACTGCTCTTTTCTCTGCCGCCTCCTCGCTCATTGGAGCGCTGAGCTTTGGAGGGGCGGGGAGCGGCCAGCTCAGACTTAGCGGCTCACTGAGAGGCTGAGCCGGGTGTCAGTCCAGGCAGCTGGCAGATCCCAACTCCGTAGTCATGATGACGAGGAGCCTGGACTGACATCTGTGATGTCAGCAGAGAGCGGACTTCAGACCGCTCTCTGCTGAAAACGGGTCACAGGCTCGCAGAGCGAACTGCACTCCTGTGATCCATAGGATATGTACAGGTAAAGCTCATTTGCTGTACGTCTCCTTTTTTAAATTTGGGGTAAAAAATAAATATACATCCATGCTGCATTTGTCCTGTCTCAGCTCTAAGACCAAGAACTGAGGGATTACATGACTGCTTATTGCTCAGTTCTCGGTCCCAAGCAGAAAGCAATGACGGTCAGTCACTGTTCTCCATTCTGCTCCTCCAGCGCTCAGTGGAGCCCCTAGCAGGGGTGGGCACAGCTGGTTCCGGCTCTCAAATGTGTGCTAAGAGGTGAAGCCAGCTGTCTCTCAGGCTGCCAGGTGGATCCTGACCATATTGTTGGTATCCTTCCAGAGCCTAGTGCGGCTCTGCCATTTCGGCTGATAGCGGGCAATAGGCCACTATCAGCGGATTCTGGGTCACAGAAGAAAAATAAGTGCACACCTGTGACATACAAGAGAAGTAGGTCTAAAGGTTTAACCCTTTGATCGCCCCTGATGTTAACCCCCCCCCCCTCCCTGCCAGTGTCATTAGTACAGTACCAGTGTGTGTTTTTAGCACTGATTACTGTAATATCACTGGTCCCCAAATATTGCCAGGTGTCCGATTTGTCCGCTTCAATGTCGCAGTCCCACTAAAAATCGCTGATTGTTGCCATAAAAATGTCCCATAGTTTGTAGACGCAATAACTTTTGTGCAAACCAATCAATATACCCTTATTGGGATTTTTTTACCAAAAATATCTAGCAGAATACATATTGGCCTAAATAGATTGAGAAATGTTAGGTTTTTTTTTTATTTCTTTTTTTTGGATATGTTTTATAGCAGAAAGAAAAAATGTATTTATTTATTTTGGTATTTTTTGCTGTTAGGTACAGCATCGCAATATTCAGTTAAAGTTACGCTGTGCCGTATCGCTAAAAATGGCTTAGTCATTAAGGGAGTAAAACCTTCCAGGGCAGAAGGGGTTAAACAATTAGTCTCAGTAGATGAAGGTTTCTCCCAAGCACGTTCACTTACTGTTGACTGACTCATTACCTATGCTGGAAGTGGAAGCTTTGTTTGATGTTAAGCGTACAATATATATATTCTAAACAAACACTTTGGCGCTATAACAGGAACGGTTGTGCATTCCAGAGGCGGTTTCCTTCCCTGCAGGTGGATGACAAATGTGTGTTTTATGTTACACTGAGCGTAATATAAGCGGAGCCGGGCCTGTGCGTGTATGTGCAGACAGACTGACTACATTAGGGGTCTCCCCAGCATGTCGGAGGACAGACACGGAAAATAAAAATCTTGTCCGCGGTACACGCAGCTGGGCGCCAAACCACAGCGTCCTCTGTGCTGTTACAACTGCTTGCGGTACTACACCAGGGCTCTCTTAGCAAGATGGGTGAGGGCAGAATTGTTTCATGCTCTATTTTATTGAAGGTTTTTCTGTCTGGTGTAAACATGGAGAGAAGGATATTGTACACTACCGTGGGGTGGTACCACCAGTGCATATACCGTGATAATCTGTGCCACATCCCATCATTGAGGTTAGATAGAAACTAGAGCAACATGGACATTTTTAGGCACCAATAGTAAAATCACAATATTCTACAAAAGACAAGTAAAAGTACATCCTAGCCCATGAAGGGAACCCAAGGTAGCCGCCTCCAGGCACACCGCTGCATTAGTCCGCGAGAGCGTAAACCACCTCTGGACCGTTGCAAGGACAGCTGCCCAGGAATATGTAAAAAGGGAAAGATTGTTGACTTGGCCCAATTCATACATATACCCAAGAATCTTCCGCATTCATTACACATGAATGCCCTTTCTTAATCTACTCTGCAACACCTGACTGCCTCCCTGATGAACTCTACAGATGTCCACAGGACTACCTGCTGTGCCTTTTTTTCCTTTTTTAATGTGTGTGCATTTTAACTTTTTATATGTGCTGTTAATAAAGTCTACACTACGTGATGAAAAGCCTAATGGGATGCTAAGCACCTAAAAACCGTGTGGCTTAAACTCTGCGGCTGAAGGCCTGTGAACGTCCCTCCAAATTGAGTTCAGATCTTTCCAGTGAGGGGTACTGTTAATACTACATTATGCAAAGACTTTGTACATAATTGTGTACCGCCAACGTTGTGGTAACAGTTTGGGGCAGGTTCTTTTCTGTTCCAGCATTACTGTTTCCTGTGTACATCTGTGTCAGCTCCATTAGTGCTGGGTCACACTTATGCGATGCGGGAAGGCTGCAAATTCGCAGCCTGTTCCCGCATCGCAAACGCACCCTTGGCAGTTCACACTGCCATATGCGATACGCTGGGGGTGTCAATGAAATGTTAATGACACCCCAGTTTGATCGCATATCGCAGTGCGATCTTTACAGTTCGCACAGGATCAGATTGCTCAAGTGTGAACCACTGTGCGATCCGATCCTGATGTGGCTGAAAAAAAGGGTCATGTGTGACTTTTGTGCGGGTGCAGTGCGAATTTAGCCATACAAAGTTTATCGCTGAATTCGCACAGCCGATCGCATGTAATGAAGGAGCAGTGCGCTCCGATATTACATGCGATCGCCGCAGCCGCAAGAGTGTGAACCGGCACTAAAGACCTAGACTTGAGAGTCCTGCACAGAGCCCTGACCTCAATCCTATTGAACACCTTTTGGGATCAGTTGGAACACTGATTGAAAGCCAAGTCAATATTAGTACCTGAGCTCACAAATGGTCTTTAGTTAAATTGGCACAAATTCCCACAGACACACTCCTAAATCTGGTGGAAAGCTGTTCCAGAACAATGGAGGCTCTTCTAGCCACAGAAAGGATCAATTCCATATCAATGGCCTTACTTTTGGATCAGGTTGTCCAGCAAGGTCATATAGGTATGATGTTGAGGTGTCTGTAAACTTTTAGCTGTATATAGGGGGGGCGGGCTAGGTGAGTAGAATAGGGGGTTGGCATTAAGACAGTGATTAAGGCGGTGATCTGTTCCTGCCCAGGGCTCTGAATGTTCTCCAATGCCTTTTAAGCATCTTCAGCACCACCCAGCATGCATTGAAGCCTGTGTGTGAATTCTCGTTTCAACCCACACACACTTTTTGCTCCTGGCCACGGAAGTTAGAAATGTCCGCTAAGCACCCCATCTTGATGCCTGTGTGAACAGCATTTGAATAAAATGGTTTTTATATCGGTCTTTCTGGCTGTATCTCTATGTGGAATTTTCTGGTTTTTAGTTTTCCCACGCAATTCTCATCCCCCCTCTCTCCTCGTTAAACGCTCCATCATCTGGTTTGTGTCTTTCCTGACTCTTCTGCAGGATGGGCAGAGATTTCCTGATCTCATGGGAAGCAATCTCCGAGACTCGGATGAGGGGAAGCTAGAGCTATTTCTTCTTATGCTAGATAAGGGGTGGGGGGTGGTGACTCCCATTTCAAAACAGATCACCCGAGGCCAGATCTTAGAGAGGCTGGGTGACATGGTTTTCTCCGCAGCCAACAGACCCCTGCCTTCCCTATGGTATTGCCCACAATAATTCCTAAAGGTTCAAAGTTACAAGATCATTATTGCACAGCATTTGTATGAGTGTTGACATAAGTAGGTGAGTTATAGATCAACAGACAGAGTATACATGATATCTCATACACTGAGCACAATCGTATCTTGACAGGTATGTGTAAGTAGTAGTATAGGGGAAAAGAAGAAAGCGTTTGCTTTTCTTTAAAAAAAAAAAAAAAAAATTATGCACACGCAAGTTGGTCAAAAGATAAAATACAGAGCACACATTTCAGTTTTATAAATAATTACCATTGCCTCCCTTGAATACCAACAGACATAATTTCACTTCTATCTCGTGAATTCAGGTGGTACATCTTGGGATGCATAACCACACAAACCATATCATATTAAAGGGTAATTCCACTTTTTTGCAAAAATATTATTTATGCCTCCCATATTGCAAAAAGGGAAAATGTTAGTTTATTTTTTGCATTTGAGCCTTCAAAGCATTGCAGCTGTGATCAGCAGATCAGACTTTTTTTTTTCTTTAGCCCCTGGCCTGTACAATCAACTGCCGGACTGGGCGACGCACTGGATATCCTAGATCCTTACGGTCTTCTCAGTCTGGCCAACGCCTGTCGACTGAGGTAGTCTGCCTGCCAATTTTCCACCTCTGAAATTTGCACGGCAGAGAGGGCTGGAACCTATTATTCTGCCCACCATCGAATGCTGGCTACTTCTCTGGCCGCGAGGGCACTTTTGGTGCCCCCTTGATTGACATATGCCACAGCCTTGGCATTGTCCAATTGAATGTTTACCTTATCCTTACCTGGCAGCCATTCAGACGATCCAGCCACAGGGACAGGCAAAGCCTGATCGCCCAAATCTCCAGAATTTTGATTGGCAGACTGGACTCCTCCCAAATCCAAACCCCTTGAGCCGAATCTGTGCCCAAGACACCTCCCCACCTGCACAGGCTGGCGTCCGTGGAAACCACTGGCCAGTACAGGGGGAAAAAGGACTTCCCCTGTCGAAGCGCCAGGGAACGGAGCCACCAAATCAAGAATCCTCTCGCTCCCCGGCTCAACAGGATCAGATTGTCCAGAGGTTAGGGATTCTTGTCCCTTTTGGCAAGAATCTCCTTTTGCAGAGGCTTGGTATGGAACTGAGCAAACGGAACTGCCTTGAAGGTGGAGACCATCAAGCCCAGCACCTGCATGCAAGTCCTGAGAGACGACCGATAGTTGGTCAACAGGAGCCGAATTGCATGCTGCAACTTCAGCAGTTTTGCCTCTGGAAACACCCTTGCTGAGGCTGAATCCAAAGTCAGGCCCAGGTAGTCCCAGGTTGTTGGACGGAGTCAGCCCTGATTTTCTGAAAATTCAGTTTCCAGCTGAACTCTTGCAGAGTTCGCACAGTGATGTCTGTCTCCGTCTGTCTTTTAACGCTTCTCTCCCACGGCGAACAAAAAGCTGGAGCCCGACATATATTGGGTTATGAAGGGAAGTGTCCTTGATATCGATAGAGGCCAGAAAATCCCCTTAATGAAGGGATGCCACCACCGTGCGAATGGACTCCATCTGAAATTTCTGAACCCGCACGAAGCGATTCAGGGCCTTGAGGTCCAAGATTGGGCGGACCTCGCCTTCCTTCCTGGGAACCGTTAATAGATTTGATTAAAATCCCTGAAAACGTTCCCACTCTGGAACCAGCACAATTACTCCCTGTGATAGCAGATACTTTACCGCCCCATAAAGGCCCTGCAGCCAATCCCAGGGACAGGCGCAAGTTGAAAGGGAAGAACATCCTAAAGAAATTGCTTTACATTCCCTGAATGTGGTTCAGGCAATCGGGGTGCACCTGGCAGCGACTTAGTTGATTCGTAAATCGGATTCCTTGTTTGTCCTTGCAGATGGATCTTGTAAGGGGCAGGCTGCATCTGCGGCGAACATTTACAGATGGATCAGGCAGAAGGTGGGGCAGGCCTATTCCATTAGGGCTCAGGTTCCTCCTTTCCTGTTAAGGCGCATTCTACAAGGGCGCTTGGTGCCTCCAGGGCCTTCTGTCATCAGGCGTCAGTGGTCCAGGTGTACGGCCACATGGTCGTCTGTGCATACATTCACAAGGTTTTACAAGGTGGATGTACTCTCATCTGCGAATGCTGCATTCGGCCGCAAAGTTTTGCAGGTTGCCGTTGCAGAGGCTCCTACCTCTTGAAGGTATATTTGTTTTCCTGGTTGGTGAGCTCCAGTTGTTCCTGGTTGAGCTCCTAGTTTACCTGGTTGGCTATGTTTAGCCTCTTTTGGGAATTATATCCACTGCCGTGTTTTCCCACCCCCTCATGTTGACACTGCTTTAGGACGTCCCAAGGTTCAAAGAAGATATGGAGCTGTGTCCGTCAATGAACAAAAGGCAACTGGATTTTTGTCTTACCGTAAAATCCTTTTCTCTGATGTTCATTGATGGACACAGCACCCACCCCCCTGAGTTGGGTTATGTATTCTTCTGACACTACTTCTTACAAAACTGAAGTCCTATAGTAGGAAGTATACCCCCTAGGACTGCCCTAGGGGCATAGTCTAATTTGTTTCCGCCTAGTCCTTCTACTATGGAAAGCAGCATAACCCAGGGGTCAAAGAAGATATGGAGCTGTGTCCGTCAATGAACATCAGAGAAAAGGATTTTACAGTAAGACAAAAATCCCAGTTTTTTTTTTTTTTTTTTGCTATAAAATAAATCCAATAAAAATCTAACTTCATAAATTTAGACCATAATATATTCTATTATGTCTTTTGGTAAAAAAAAAAAAAAAAAATCCCAGTAAGTGTATATTGATTGCTTTAGCTATATATATAGAGAGATGGATATAGATAGATATATAGATCAATCCATTTTTTTCCCCCTTCTTGTAATGGTAGAGATCCTTGACTTCTAGTGGGCCTGTGGTAGTGTGGTGGGCAATCTGACATTTAACGGACGCTGGGCAGGAACTGACACTGACATTACCAGTGACACAAATACAGTGATAATACTGTACACTGTCACTATACTAATGACACTGGCTGGGAAGGGGGTTAACATCTAGGGGCAATCAAGGGGTTAGGTGTGTGCCTAACAAGTGTGATTTGTGCTGCTTTTTACTAAAAATCTATTTATTCCTTCTCCCTGCATTCCCTCTGTGCAGAGCCCTGTGTTGTTAGTCAACACAGGGCTCTGGGCTGTGTTGCTGTGTTTGGACACAGCTGATCAGCAGGTCTCAGCCATGAATCATTGACTGGGACCTGCTGGACACAAAGGGGGGGTTTCTTAGAGAAGCCTGTGAATGCAATTGCAGAAAAATATTTCCGTGAATATTTCTGGTTTAATTGCAAGTGTAGCTGGTGTTTTGTACATTCTTTAGAAATAGATCACCCATTAGTCAATAACTGATAAGGACAGAAAAGTATCTGCCTGGTAAACAACATTCACTCATGATTAGTGTATTTCTTAACCACTTAAGCCCCGGAAGATTTTACCCCCTTCCTGACCAGGGCCTATTTTGCGATTCGGCACTGTGTGAGTTTAACGGACAATTGCGCGGTCGTGCGACGCTGTACCTAAACGAATTTGACGTCCTTTTTTTTCCCACAAACGGAGCTTTCTTTTGGTGGTATTTGATCACCTGTGCGATTTTTTGACTATGCACTATAAACAAAAAAAGAGCGACAATTTTACAAAAATAACAATATTTTTCACTTTTTTTTTTTATATGAAATTCCCCCCCAAAAAAATGTAAAAATCAAAATTTTTTTAACATTTTCTGCCAATTTGTTTTATGCTACATATGTTTGGTACAAAAAAAATCGCAAAAAGCGTATTTTGATTGGTTTGCGCAAAAGTTATCGCGTTTACTAACAAAGGGAAAGATTTTTGTAATTTTTGGTGTTTTTTTTTTTTACGCGTAATGGCGGCGATCTGCGTTTTTTTTTTTTTTTGTGACATTGCGGCGGACAGATCGGACCCTTGACTGACATTTTTGACACTTTTGGGGTTACCAGTGACATTTCTACAGTAATCAGTGCTATACATATGCACTGTTACTGTAAAATTACATTGGCAGTGAAGGGGTTAACTTTTTTTTGAGAGGGAGGGGTTGTGTGTGTCCCTAGATTCTAACTGTGATTGGCTGTGGCTTGAGGTGTATGAACAGTGATCAATGGTCCTACATAGTAGAACTGTATGATCACCATTCATACACAGGGGAGAATGACAGGCGGCTTGTTTACATTAGCCGCCTGCCTTTCTCCCTCTGCACCGACGATCGGGTCCACCGGTCACACGCGCGGGAGCGCGCCTCCGGGGGCGCGCGCTCGCTCCCTAGACCCTCACAGGCTAGCGACGTAGTACTACGTCGCTCTGCCTTTGAGGGGCTGACCGCCGCAGTAAATAGTCGTGCGGCGGTCGGCAAGTGGTTAAATAAATAACATTGGTTTTATCAAGCAATGGTTTCAAGAGACCCTATGAAGACAATCAGGCAATTGGTTAGTATTCGCTATGTTTCTTATGTACTGTAAACTACTGCCACATGTTAGCAATTGTTCCTGTTACAGAAATCATTATATCAAACTTTGCTAGATGCTTGGAGATGCTTTTCAGAACAGTTTGATTTTGTCATCTGCCTAAACCAAGGGACAAGATGGAGACTTGTTTTCACAATTATTTTTTTGTATATTTTCAAAATTCTACTTTTATTACAATAGTTGATGCTTAAAACAAACTTCCAGCAGAGGTGAGTTAGTCAACAGTAAGTGGATACAAACATGCGTGGGGCAACAATAGATCTATACTGAGGGTGGGCAATTATTTCCCCAGAGGGGCCACACAGGAAACTGGAACTGCTGTGGAGGGCTGACTTTAGTTTGCTCAATATCAAATGTTATAAGGTTTAAACATTTTTTTTTTTCCCCCTTTTTAAGTGTGGGATTTTTATTTTTTTTTTTTTTTAAATCTTACTTGCCTAGGTGGATGCAGCATCTGTCCTCCCACTCCCACCCTGCTGGCTCTAACACTGGGAAACGAGAGCGATCAAACCACGCTGATTCTCAGAGGTCCCTGAGCAAAGGGCTGGTAACTGTCAAGCTTTCTCCTTCTCTACAACCCCCCCCCCCCCCCCCGTGCTCACTGGAGCGCTTCACTGTGGAGGGGGCGGCTGACTCAGGCTCTCAGCGGGAGGTTGAGACGGGTGCTGGTCCAGCCATGTGGGCAGATCCTAAGCCTAGATCAGCTTTGTGATGTCAGCCGACAGCAGGCTTCAGCCCGGTGTCTGATGAAGACTGGTCGAAGGAGTGCAGAGCGAACTGTACTCCTGTGATCCATAGATGCACAGCCAAAGGAGCTTTGGCTGTACTTTTCCTTTTACAGTGATAGGGCTCTTTCACACGGTCCGCCTCCGTAGGCGGATCCGTGCTGCTCAGCGGGGATCGATCCGCGATCCCCGCTGAGCCGGCGGATGACAGCTCCGTCTCCGCTTGCAGTGCGGAGAGGGAGCTGTCACAGCCCCCGCTGCTCTCTATGGGGAATCGGATGAGAGCGGACCGCCTGTCTGCTCTCATCTGATCCCCAGGATGGATAGAAAATAGGGTTTCCATCCGTCCGGATTTCACTGACAGGATCGGATGCGGATGGCAGCGGGTGTCAGCGGACATGTCACCGCTGACATCCGCTGCTCCATAGGGCTGAATGGGGCATCCGATCAGATACGCCTAAAAAAACTGACAGGCGGATCTGATCGGACCGCCTGTTTGAAAGAGCCCTTAGTGTAATTTTTATCTTTAAAATAACAAACCTGCTATACTTGCCTGCTCTGTGCAGTGGTTATACACAGTGCAATTCCGATTCTCCTCTTCTTGGATCCCCCACTGGTGCTTCTGGCTAAAAATGTGTCCCCAGTGGAGGATTTCCCCTCCATTTCTGTCCTAGTGATGCCTGAAAACCTTGACTTTGCTACCCCTACCTTTTCCAAAGAAAGTGGTCACCAGAACAAATAGAGATTATCATCCCACAGAATGTAATAAAGTCATGACAGCCATTCTAAAGCCTAGTACATTATACTAGATCTAGAATAGAAACCGGCAGACGTTTGGCCCTTGTGTACTCAAGCCAGTCCGACAGCTGGATTCTGTCAAAGGCTCATGACCGAAAAGGCCTGCCGACTGGCTCCCGATCAGCATTCTCAGCCAATGGCTGAGAGCGCTAACCGGAGCGTTCTGACGGAGGGAGGGCATCACCCTATCAGAACGCAATAGAATAGCAGGGGAGATCGCTGTACTAACATTGCATAGTTAGTACAGGGTCTCCGACTAAAGCTGTTAGCTTACAAGGCTCAACACCTCACTATTCTATTCTTCCTGCCCGGCCTAGAGCAGAATGGCAGTGGGGGGGGGGGGGGTAGTAATAGGAATCCTTGTCTGGTTTAGACTTCTATCTAGGACTCCAAAAGAGTTTTTAATTTCCTCCCCTCACTTCCTATTTGTAAATGTTTCCAGCAGGGTAGGAAGTTGGCAATAAATCTTTTTTGGGAGCCTCAGATAGTAGTAAAAATCCAGCAGGGGCTCAAACCAAATTTGAATCAAGTTTTTTGGCTTTTATTTCAAAGAAAATCACATACTTTTAGCCACTAGATAGTGGTAATTATCACAGGTAATTCCTATATATTTTTTTTCCATCCTTAAAGTATATCCTGCTTTTCTTTAGAATGTGGTGTTCTTATTTTTTTTTGCGGCTCTCGGTGGCATTAATAAAGACTTGTAGACTAGGTTTTAATGTGTTTTCATTTTTTACCGTGTTTTTGTTCTGGATTGCTCTAAGGCAAGGAGATTAAGTTACAAGAGCAAGAAATGTGCCAGCTTTGTTCCGGATTCCATTTATCAAATGGTTGTCATAATAATAATGATAAAAAAAAAAAAAGGAGCGATGTCAATTTGTTACGGTGGGGCGAGAGCTGCTGAGACATGTCCCGTCACTGCTGTGTATTGAATCTCGGCTCTGGTCTCTCTTGTGTTTGGAATCAATCTAATAAGTGAATCCAGAATGGGCTTTTAGCTGGGGGATCTGGTTTAAAATCACTTGGTAGACTTTGGCAGGATCTTAGAATTTTATTCTGCTCAATACTTAAAGTGAAACTCCCATTTTGTTGAGATTTTGTTGAGAAGGTGAAAAAAAAAATCTCCACTTAGGATAACTATGTACATTGCATTAATTTCATACATCCCCCTGCTTGCTTTTAATTAAAATCTTTTGATTGGCCATTCCAGTGCATTGGCTGTAATTCAGAAGAATTGCTAAGTATGAAATTTTTGTCCTTATTTAATCATCTGTTTAGATCTAAACCCAGTCGCTAAGATGTCATATAAGCCTTAACATATTAATGCCATTTTGGCTGTTTTGTAACTGCGGCTTTCATTAAAATACTGCGTGGTGATCCTGCCATGAAGGTTCTTGTCCAGGCATTTCCTGTTATAGGGTGATCACGGTTTCCCATTTATGCTTTTGCGTTGTCAACCTTTCAGATGCTCCCCTGGTTGCTGTCCATTGCACAAGGGTAGACCGCTGCTGTCAAACTGAGGGAGTTGAAAGTCCATCCCAAACAACCATGATTCAACCTGGAAAGAGTACATCTAGACAGGAAGTGGTTGAAAGAGACTGAAGGAGATAGCAGCACTGAGATTGGAAGGGGGGGATTTAAAAATAATGAAGACTGAATTCTATTTAAGAAAACATGCCGATGGGCTAGAATATACATGGACATGCAGCCCGTCTAGGAATGCCCGCTCCTCCAGATTGGCGCCTGCCCATCACAACATTTTGATATTGAGGTATTTCCTCCCAAAAATCAGCCCACTGATTCATCAGGACTGAGGGCTCTTGAGAGCAGTACTGTGCAGGGTGCTGTGATGTTTTCTGGAAGCCATGTACAACACTCTGCCGTAAGTCATTATCTGCTTGCTTGCAGTGTGTGTGTGTGTGTGTGTGTGTGTGTGTGTGTGTGTGTGTGTGTGTGTGTGTGTGTATATATGTATATATTAGACATATGCCGGTTTTCGGTAATTCGATATATCGCGGTATTGCATAGCCACGGTATTGTTATTGTGGCATTTTTAAAATACAGAGTTTCTCTGCTCCTGGGTCTGACTTGTGAATTGATACATTTGGATGACTCATTCCTCACTCAGCAGTTCACTCACTCAATAGAAAACAGCTCTGGTAATATGATCCTAGAGTGAGAGACTTAGCTCCTCCCTGTAACCAATCAGATGGCTCCCACTCAGCACACACCCACATGCTTTTTCCAGGGCTCAGACACAGAAACACTGCTAATACAAGCAAGTTTCTGCAGATAGATAGAATTACAGGCAGTCCCCAACTTACGAACATCCGAGTTGCGAACGGGGCCCCCGTGACGAACGACTCCTACTTACGAACGGTGGCGGCGCCCGCGTGACGTCACTGCTGGCTTCTTCCGGCTTCTTCTCGCTCCTGTGCTGGATAGCATCCATCTTAGTGCCGGCCACAATGCACGCTGCATGTACTACATGTACTGATTGCCCCACACTGCCCAGAAGCATCCCACTGCACAGGCAGAAGCTGGTGGAACTGTCTGGAAACTGGTGAGATTACATTACTCTGTATTGGGAGCAGGACCACTGTATTGTACTTGTACTTCTAGCTATGTTGAATGTAACTATCCTTCTGGGTCTCTTTTAGCCTTTTAGTTTTGGCTAGTACAGTACTGTATGGTGTGGGGTTAGAGCCACAATGAGGTTTGTACTGCTGTCTGTATCCTTATGAATTTTTTGGCCTGGAGTTACACTTAAAAAAGTACATGTTCCGACTTGCAAACAAATTCGACTTAAGAACAAACCTACAGTCCCTATTGTGTTCGTAACCAGGGGACCGCCTGTAGATAGATAGAATTGGATAGATATTATATATATATATATATATATATATATATATATTTATATATAGATAGAGATATACATACATACATACATACATACATACATACATACATACATGGGCATATCATATATATATATATATATATATATATGTGTATGTGTGTGTGTGTGTGTGTGTGTGTGTGTGTATATATATATATATATACACACACACGCATAGCAGCCCACATTACATTATTATATAGCCATCGAGCAGTGTCTGGCCTACCTGGTGATGACTGGTCCTGGCACTCTGATCCAATGGCCTGGTCTTTAAAGGGGCAAATCCTTGCGATCCAGAAGTGGTTAAACCTGCAGGAGGACCAGGGCTTTTATCTATTAATGACTTTACTATTGCTTTAGGCCTGGTTCACATGTATGCGGGTTGGGGGCCCACATTTGCACAGGCATAGCAGCCCATTGATGTGAATGGGCTTGAGCTGCTATGCCTGCGTTTTCAGCTGAAAAAAGGTGCATGCAGAATTTAAAAAAAATGCAGTGGCCATGAAATCCATCCTTCTTTTGCACCATGCGACTTACCTGCCGTTGCTGCACGCGCAAACTGTTTTTAAATGCCTCTCTTCCCCGATTGTTGGGGAAAGTGTGAGAAGATCCGCCCGCTTGTGTAAGCAAAGCAGGCGGATCTTCTCTGTGACAGACAGGGAGAGATCACAGGATTCAGCATAGCTGAACCTGCGATCTCTGTCTCTGTCACAGAACCCCCTCCCCCCACACACGTCAGTAAGCATGAGGCATACATTTAACCCCTTGATCACCAACAGTGTTAACCCCTTCCCTGCCAGTGTCATTATTACAGTAACAGTGCATATTTATAGCACTGATTACTGTAGTAATGTCACTGGTCTCCCGAAAAGTGTAAAAAATGTCAGGGGTCCGATCTGTCCGCCGCAATGTCAGTCCCGCAAAAAAAGCAGATCGCTGCCATTACTAGTAAAAAAAAAAAAAAAAAAAAAAATGACATAAATCTTTCCCGTAGTTAGTAAATGTGATAACTTTTGCGCAAACCAATCAAAATACGCTTATTGCGTTTTTTTTTTTTCAAAAATTTGTAGCAGAAAAAAATTGTCCTAAAATGTTAAATGATTTTTTTAATTTTTTTTTGGGGGGGGGGGGGGGGGAAATGTTCTATATCAGAATGTGAAAAATATTGTTTTTTTTTTTTTTCAAAAATTTAAAATCGCACAGGTGATTAAATACCACCAAAAGAAAGCTCTCTTTGTGGGAAAAAAAGGATGTAAATTTAATTTGGGTACAGTGTCGCACGACCGCGCAATTGTCCGCTAAAATAACGCAGTGCCGAATCGCAATATTTGGCCCGGTCAGGAAGGGGGTAAAATCTTCGGGTCTTAAAACAGATAAAAATACGCTCCATTGAGAATTTTTTTTTTGTCAAAGACATGTAGCTAAATACATTTTGGCCTAAATATATGACAAAAATTGAATATATTGGATATTTTTTAACAGTCAAAGTAGAAAATGTAAATTTTTCACAAACCTTTCTCTCTCTTTTTTTTTTTTTTTATTTTTTTTATTAATATCGCAAAAAATAAAAATACCACCAAAAGGAAAGCTCTGTTTGTGGGGAAAAAAAAAGGACGCTAATTTTATTTTTGTACAGCGTCTCATGATTGCGCAATTGTCCGTTAAAGTCGCGCAGTGCGAAGTTGAAAAAAGTGGCCTGGTCATTAAGCAGCAAAATCTTCCGGGGTTAAAGTGGTTAATAAAGGGCAGATTTGTGGAGTGCACGACTAATAATTGTCCTGAGGACAGATTCTCCTGCCTGAGCTGTGGATCTCTGCGGCTCCTCCAGATTTACCATGGGCCTCTTGGCTGCTTCTCTGATTAATGCTCTCCTTGCCGGCCTGTCAGTTTAGGTGGACGGCCATGTCTTGGTAGGTTTGCAGTTGTACCATACTCTTTCCATTTTCAAGTGATGGATTGAACAGTGCTCTGTGAGATATCATTTTTATATAACCTAACCCTGCTTTAAAATTGTGTTCCTTGGCCTTCATGATGCTGTTGGTTCACTAAAGCTGGCCATACATGTTCAATTTTCTTGTACAATTTTCTGTTAGATTTACCACATAATGAGGTCAAAGCTAAGCAACACTTTCACTTGTATCCAATTAGGCAGGTCTTTGTACTACATAGTTGAAGGTAAATATCAAGAAAATTGTACAGAAAATTGTATAATGTATGGCCAGCCTAAGGTTCTCTAACAAACCTCTAAGTCCCGGTTCACACTGAGGCGACCTGTGAGGCGACCTGGTCGCCTCACAGGTCGCCGTAGGTCGCCTCCCATAGGGAAGCTGCTGACCTGTTCTAATAGGAGCGACACAAGTCGCTCCGACTTAGAAAAAGGGTCCGGAGCTTCTTTGGGGCGACCAGGAGGCGACCGCCATAGACTTCAATGTTATGAAGTCCGTGGCGGCCGCTCAGAGGTCGCGGCGCGCTGCTCGCACCGCGACCTCGGAGGTCGCGGTGCGAAGTAGCGTCGCCCCTATGTGAACGGGGCCTGAGGGCTTCACAGCACATGCGTATTTATACTGAGATTAAATTACACACAGGTGGACTCTATTTACTAATTAGGTGACTTCTGAAGGCATTTGGTTCCATTAGATCTTAGTTAGGGGTATCAGAGTAAAGGGGGCTGAATACAAATGCACACCACACTTTTCAGATATTTATTTGTAAAAAATGTTGAAAACCATTTTATCATTTTCCTTCCACTTCACAATTGCGTGTCACTTTGTGTTGGTCTGATACATAAAATTCTAATAAAATACATTTTACGTTTTTGGTTGTAACATGACAAAAAAAATTGGAAAATGTCAAGGGGGTGTGAATACTTTTTCAAGGAGATAGAGATATCGATCTATTCTGTTGTACTTTAAGATTTGACAACTGTCAGCTGGTTTACTTTTATTTTCTATGGGTTTTGGACGGACATACTTAATCTATTATTGGTGAGCTTCCCTAGTCACTAGTGAGGTCAATGAGCCACCGTAGGGAATGTTAATGAAATACAACGTACAGAATGTAGCAAAGTACCCCGGACCCCCCCCCCCCCTCCCCCTCCTGCCCATTGGGAGTGTTTTGGAAATTTTGCAAGCTGTAAATAATTGAGAATAAAGCAAAAATTCACAATACAGGGTTTTCTTGGCTCACAGCTGCATATAATTTCATGCTATACGGTTTATATAAATGGTTTAGCAGCTAGTGAGATTTTTTTGCTTAGGATAGCAGAGGGAATTCTATACATGAATGTTTGATAAAAAATACAGAGATTAAAAGGAAAAACACATATTTTTTAAAACTGAACTACGGGCACAAGCTTTCCTTTTTAGATATATTCTTTAATAGCAATTTGTGGCTATAACTACATGTGTGCGCCAAATGCCTCTGCAAACCCAGGTATTAGTTTGTAAAAGAAGCAGTGACATCACTGTGCTGTATATAGCCTGAGCATAGAGCAGAGCTGTGGGAGGGGCCCAGCAGGGCCCACCCAATACAGGCTGCCTGCAGAAAAGTACAAGAGGAGGCGGAGACAAGACCTGTCACCCTGCACAAGGAGAGAGAGCAACAAGTTCGATCTTCGATCAGTCTTTATTGCAGGAAAGTCCTGGAAAATGATCGCAGTGGATTACTTCATAGATCCGGAAGAAACGCACAAAGCACACTAAGATTGTATAAGAATACACACACCTGTTGTAATTAGACAATACCCGCTTATCCCAGAAGTCAGTCTTAAGCCCCGTACACACGCACCGATTGTTGGCCGTAAATGTTTGGCCAATGTCCGATCGGCCGATTGTCGGCTTGTTAGTATGATGCTTCCGACAACCGACTGCGACTTTTCAGCCGAACAAAATCTGGTGTGCAGGCTATAAAATTTTTGTTGGCCGTCACCACAACGGCCGATTGTTCGTCAGTCAGTACAGATTTCGGCCGACAAAAGCAAGATGAGCAAGACTGGGCATGCTCAGAGAAGAAAAAACACACGAAAAGTAAACCAGAACATGACATCACTTCTGAAGTTGGTTGTTGTTGGCTGACAAAATTCGTGTGCAGTCTAGAGCACATTTCAACCGACACAACAACACTGGACAAAAGACGGCCGATCGTTCGGCCAACAATCGGTGCGTGTGTACGAGGCATTAGGCCCCTTTTCACACTGTAGAGTCCGTCGGCGGACTCCGTTTTTCTTAGCGGGGGGGAATCGATCCGCTAATCCCTCGCTGAGCAGGCGGATGGCAGCTCTTTCTCTGCGCTGTGTGGAGACATAGCTGTCAGGTCCCCGCTGTTCTCTATGGGGGAATCGGATGGGAACGGACCGCCTGTCCGTTCTCATCCAATCCGCTGGATGGATGGAAAATAGTGTTTCCATCCGTCCAGATTTGATGGATCGGATGTCAGCGGACATGTCTCCACTGACATCCGATGCCCCATAGAGATGCATGGGGCATCTGTTCAGATCCGCCTGAAAAACTGACAGGCGGATCTGAACAGTCCGCCTGTGTGAAAGGGGCCTAAAAGTGTGTGTGTGTGTGTGTGTATGTATGTATGTATGTGTGTGTATATATATATATATATATATATATATATATATATATATATATATATATATATATATATATAAATAAATATCTCCCAATCGCAAACTTTAATGTGTAATGTCCTTTTTTTAAAAGTGTTTTTTTTTTTTTTTTCCTAGCTGCAACTTTCAGCATTTTAAAAATTGTTCCATAACCAGAAAGGGATATCAGCTTTTCTAATGAATGGTACACACGAGTTTATCGGACGAATTGCCGTCCTTTTTTTATTTTTTCTTCTTGTGCTGCTCTCAATTTTAAAAATGAAAAGGTTACTAAAGTTCAGAAAATTCTCAAATGACGGAATAAAAAATCTGAAATATAATGTATTGGTATAAAATTTAAATTTAAAGATCTGGTATCATACGAGAAAAATGTTCATTTTTGTCCCATTAGATAATATTGGATGAACTGACGTGATTGGCTCTCAGAACCTGTGTACAAACGATCAGATTATCGTATGAGAAAGCGGTCGTACAATTTTCTGATCGTGTGTACGGCCTTGAGTGTGGATCTACATTTGAGTGGGTTGGAAACGCTCATAAAATTCGAACGTTTATTCTGTTCTGAAGGTAGAACTCGCTGCTTCTTAGCAGATGCATAGTGGGTGCCATAACTACTTCATGGCACCCCCCTAATAAAGTGGCACATTTTTTAAATCGCATGGTGCTGTGGCATTGTGATTAAGTCCTGGTTCACACATATGCGATGACAGATATTGCATGTGATTCAGAGGGCACTGCTCTGCAAATCACATGCGATGTCTGTGCGATGCAAATTCAGCCATATATATTGTATGGCTGGATTTGGACACAACTCGCACAGGACCCTTTTTTTGAGTCTGCAAAAGAATTGGATCGCATGGGTGTTCACACCTATGCGATCCGATTCTTGTCCAAACTGACAGTTGGCACTGCAATATGTGAACTGATCTGGGGGTGTCGTTAACCCAGTGGATTTGCAGGGTTCCCGCATTGCATATGAAGCAGGAATAAAAAAAAAAGGAAAAAAAAAAAAAAAGGAAAAAAATAAAGTCGTAGACCCTTTTTCCTGGTAACCAACCTTCTACATTAAATATAAACAAACCCTAAAATGAGGATAGCGATGAGCAAAACGCCAATCTCTTATCAGTACAAACACAATATTACTTTATTTGGCTACATAGAAAAAAATTTGTATAATTTCTGCTTTTGTAAAGAAAAAAAAGCTAAATGTAAACACACTGTTACCCACAATGCAGTTTATTAACCCCAAAACCAAAAATATAATATAATATATTGCATCTTTACCAATCATTATGATCCTCCCCACACACACACACCCCCTGTTTTCATAGGTGTGTGTGCACAGGGTGTGCCAGGTGTGCCTGGGCACACCCTAATCCTATGTGGCGCAGATTCCCCCTGTTTAGACCCTAAAAATATTGTAAAATAAAACAAAAAAATTAATAAAAAAAACTACAGTCACCATCCACTGCCCTACTAACACCAAAATCTACCTACGGACACTGTCAGTATATATAAACATGCACACACACACACACACGTGTGTTTGAGCTTTGGGGTGCCCACCCTAATGCCATAGGCTGCGCACACCTATGCCTGTTTTTCACCTGGATATCTGGCCAGTAACACACCTGTATTTTTTTTTCTTTTTTTGGCTTTCTTTCCTTTATTTTTACCTGGTGATCCAGCCATTAGAACTGTTTATTAAAAGAACAAGCTGTCCTGAAGCTGTAGCAGTTAGAGCGATGAGACAAATCATCTACCACTGACAATGGTGCTTACAATAATCAGCTTTTTTTTTTTTTTTTTCTTTATGTAAAACCTTTATCCTAAAAGGACAAATAAAATATTTGCTGTAACTGCTGGAGTTTGGCTTCAAGTTGTTTATTTAACCACTTCTGGACCAGAAGGATTTGCCTCCTTAATGACCAGACCATTTTTTGCGATTCGAGACTGCGTTACTTTAACTGACAATTGCGCGGTCGTGCGACGCTGTACCTAAATACAATTAATGTTTTTTTATTTTCCTTAAATAGAGCTTTCTTTTGGTGATGTTTGATCACCTTTTTTTTTTTTTTTTTTTTTTTTGCGCTATAAACAAAAAAAAGCGACAATTCTGAAAACTATTTTTCATATTCTGCTATATAACATTCCAAAAAAAAATGTAAAAAATCAGTTTTTTTTTTTTTTAACATTTTAGGCCGATTTTGTTTTCTGCTACATATTTTTGGTAAAAAAAAAAATCGCAATAAGCGTATTTTGATTGGTTTGCACAAAAGTTATCGCATCTACTAAGTACGGAATCCATTTTTTTTTTTTAATTTTCTTTTTTTTTTTTTGTACTAATAATGGCGGCAATCTGCGATTTTTTTTTTTTTTTTTTTTTTTTTTTTTTGCAGGACTGCGACATTGCAGCGGACAGATTGGACCCCTAACTGACATTTTTGACACTTTTGGGGGGACCAGTGACATTACTACAGTAATCTGTGCATATTTTTAACACTGAGAACAGAGCGATCAAACACCGCCGATCGCTCAGTTCTCACAGCTCCCCGAGCAAAGACCTGCTGACTGTTAATAAACAGCTCTCTGCTCTGCCCCTCCTCGCTAACAGGAGCTGTGGAGGGGGCAGGAGTGGCCGGCTCAGCCTCTCAGCAGCTTGCTGAGCCTGGTGCCAGTCTAGGCATGTGGGCGGATCTGGACTCTGGTCTTGATGCCGGAGCCTGGACCGGCTCTGTGAGGTCAGCAGAGAGTCGAATTTAGCCCGCTGTGTGCTGAAAACGGGTCACAGGGGTGCAGAACGAACTGCACTCCTGTGATCCACAGAAGTACAGGCAAACGAGCTTTGGATCTACTTCTCCTCCTTTAATCTCTTGGCGCCGACGTTACACAAATATGCGGCCTCTTGGTGGGTGTGCCTTGACATCTAGCGACCACATATTTACATACCAGAATGTAAATACAGCTGTGCTGATAGCGCGTGTCCTGCGCACTCCCAGCACAGTTACTGGCCACTAACGGATCATGTGACAGCTGTGACATCCAATCACGGTGGTCACGTGATCATAAGCCCCCCAGCATTTGAAACCCCTTAATAGGCTGGGATGTGCAGGTGCTAAGGGGTTAAATCTGATGCAGCCACCACATCTAATGACTGGTAGGCTGCAATGTATTACTTTTTGGGTATAATGCTGCTTTAATGACCCCCCCAGTACACTGTAGATGGCCGTATTGAGTAGTGTGTTTACATTTAGATGTTCTTTGCAGAAGATGAAATACAAAATGTTTTCTATGTAACCAAATAAAGTCATATTTTGTATGTTTTGTAATGATATGAGATTGGTGTTTTGCTCATCTCTATCTTCGTTTTGGGGTTTATGTTTATTGTAGATGTTTGTTGGATGAACCAACACCATGATTTTTCACCTTTTTAGGCTCTGTTCACACTAGTGTGACCTGCAGTCTGTGTGTAGGCAGCTCATTCATTTTAATTATTTGTTCATTTCTAAAATGGTATGTTTTATTAAAATAATACCTGATAACAATGGTCCTTGTTCTTCAGCTCCTTATAGAGTGACAGCGCTGTGTCCCGGACTTCTAAATGATCTTCTGCGCTGTCACACAGAATACATGTGGTCATTTAAACACATATTACACAGGCGTGTGTGTACACCCCTCACATTAGGGGATCATGCCCTGCTTCAGTATGTCACAGTACATGTCTGCATTCATGGTTCCCTCAATGAACTGTAGATTCCCAATGCCAGCAGCACTCATGCAGCCCCAGACCATGACACTCCCACCACCATGCTTGACTGTAAGCAAGACACACTTGTTTTTCTTCTCCTTACCTGGTTGCTGCCACACACGCTTGACACCATCTGAACCAAATAAGTTTATCTTGGTCTCATCAGACCGCAGGACATGGTTCCAGTAATCCATGTTCTTAGCCTTGTCTTCAGCAAACTGTTGGTGGGCTTTCTTGTGCATCATCTTTAGAAGAGGCTTCCTTCTGGGACGGCAGCCATGCAGACAAATTTGATGCAGTGTGCGGCGTATGGTCTGAGCACTGACAGGCTGACCCCTCCCCCCCACCCCTTCAACTTCTGCAGCAATGCTGGCAGCACTCATACGTCTATTTCCGAAAGACAACCTCTAGATATGACGCTGAGCACGTGCACTCAACTTCTTTGGTCGACCATGGCGAGGCCTGTTCTGAGTGAAACCTGTCCTGTTAAACCATTGTATGGTCTTGGCTACCATGCTGCAGCTCAGTTTCAGGGTCTTGGCAATCTTCTTATAGCCTAGGCCATCTTTATGTAGAGCAACAATGAATTATTTTTTTCAGATCCTCAAAGTTCTTTGCCATGAGGTGCCATGTTGAACTTCCAGTGCCCAGTATAAGAGTGACATACAAATTTAACATACCTGCTGATGGACTGGCCAAGCATGTCTCCAGACCTAAACCCTATTGAGCATCTGTGGGGCATCCTCAAACGGAAGGTGGAGGAGCTCAAGGTCTCTAACATCCACCAGCTTAGTGATGTTGTCATGGAGGAGTGGAAGAGGAATCCAGTGGCAACCTGTGACGCTCTGGAGAACTCCATGCCCAAGAGGGTTAAGGGAGTGCTGGAAAATAATGGTGGCCACACAACATTGACATTTTGGGCCCAGTAACTTAGGGGTGTACTCACTTTTGTTGCCAACGGTTTAGACATTAATGGCTGTGTGTTGAGTTATTTTGAGGGGGACAGCACATTTACACTGTTATACAAGCTGTACACTCACTACTTTATATTGTAGCAAAGTGTCATTTCTTCAGTGTTGTCACATGAAAAGATCTAATAAAATATTTACATATGTGAGGGGTGTACTCACTTTTGCAAGATAGTGTGTGTATGTGTGTGTGTGTGTGTGTGTGTGTGTGTGTGTGTGTGTGTGTGTGTGTGTTTTTTTTTAACCTTTTTACGATCTCCTCTCCCATTTTTGTGGTTTTTTTTGTACAGAATTCTGCGGTGTTATTGGTGTTACCGCTAACACTGTTTACATGCTGTACAATCACATCCCTGCTGCCAAATCTAAAGTCCCTAATTCACACCCACCCGCACACACATACTAGGGCCAGTTACCTACCAGCATGTCTTTGAAATGTGGGAGGAAATGCAGAGAAGCAAAAGGAGAACATTTCAACTTCATGCAGATAGTGTCCTGGCCGGGATTTGAACCGAGGACTCCGGTGCTGCAATGCGAAAGTTCTAACCGCTAAGCCATTGTATTCTAAGAATCTTCCCCAGATGGTATAGAAGACAATCCACAACTCCATACATGCTCTTCAATAAGTCCAAATTTATTGTAACTCCATAAAAATGCATTAACCTCTGCTGTACATATTTATAATTTTTTATGGAGTTACAATAAATTTGGACTTATTGAAGAGCGAGTATATAGATGTGTGTGTGTATATGTGTGTATATATATATATATATATATATATATATATATATATATATATATATATATATATATATATATATATATATATATATAAATATATGTATGGAGTTGTGGATTGTCTTCTATTTACTTTGTTAGCAGCTGAGTGACTGCACATCCCGCACCAGACAGTTTGAGGGTCTCTATATAATCTGGGGTGGGATCACCTTTTCTCTTCTATTGACTTCCCCAAACTGTGCCATATATAGCCGCACCAATGTGTAGTGCGATTCTTTATTTCAAGCAAAATGTTCCCGAACATTATTCTCCAGCCAAAGGTTCAGTGAGATGCCGTACATCAGTTGTCAGTTTACAGAGGAAACAAAAAAAAAATGAGAAGGATGACCATTGAAAAGGGGAATGAATTCTGTAAGTAATTCAGCCTAGGGAAATGGTAATCCCCGGGGTGGGGGTGGGGGAGAGGCCAGTCGGAGGCACCATAATGAGCACCTGGGTAATAGGTGATAAGTATCTGAGCACCGTCTGTTCTTGAAGGTTACAGGGCAGCGTTTGATCCAGCGACGGCGGTAATTGCGTCTGGTGACACCTCATCATATCCATAGGGTTCCCCCGCTTCTGAACCGCGAGATGTCGTATTTCATCTTTAAGAGGGTATTGCTGTGACGGGCTACGCTATTTGCAAGCTGCCATTTTTGTTTTATGGATTTTACTTTTTTTTTTTTTTTTAACTTAAGTCAATCCCTGAAGTTGGGGGATCATTTCCTGCTTCACAGCTGAAGATTTTAGTTATGAATTTTACTGAAAATTCAGAAATCTGTATGGGAACATGTAGGGTGATCTCCTGAAAATGCTAGTTGCCTGGCTAAAGAAACCCGCAAAGTTCTTCTAAGCTTATATGTGTTATATTTTATGTATTATAGGCATGAACTTTACCTGTAAAAGCCTCCCTTGTGTACATATCCAGAGCTGTCACTAAAGTGATGCTTTATAGTATTTACCTTTTTGTTCCTACCCCAGCAGAAAAGATGATGTAGGGAGGGGCAGGGGAGCTGGGCCAACACAGAGTAATTTGACTTTTCCAATTTAAAGAAGAGGGCTATGAACTTCAAAAATGGAGGGGGCTGCAGTAGCAGTTGGAAGATTTCTTTCTATTGATTGTTATCCACTATCCTGCTTCTTCGGTAGAAGAATCCATAGAATAATCATAGGAAGCCACTGTTTACAAACCAAAAAGCCAGACTTCTCTTTCTTGCAGCCATGGCAACTGTACTGTGATGATTGGCTCACTGCTTTTCTCACTATCTGATGAGAGCATAAAATGAAATTACTGAGGTACCTACCCTATTTCCTGTATAGTTACCAGGCGATGTGTATTTTGCAAGACAGTCCTGGTAAGTTCACATGTATACAATACAGTAGATGTGTTTCTGCTGTGGTTACTGCTTCTAAAAGGCTACATTGGAATGTTCACATTGCCTAGTTCTTCTTCTCCTCGTCCGTCGTTGTGCCTCCTCCTCGTCCCTCCTCCCTCCTCCTCCTCGTCCCTCCTCCCTCCTCCTCCTCCTCGTCCCTCCTCCCTCCTCCTCCTCGTCCCTCCTCCCTCCTCCTCCTCGTCCCTCCTCCCTCCTCCTCCTCGTCCCTCCTCCCTCCTCCTCCTCGTCCTTCCTCCCTCCTCCTTCTCGTCCCTCCTCCCTCCTCCTCCTCGTCCCTCTCCTTCCTCCTCGTTCCTCCTCGTCCCTCCTCCCTCCTCCTCCTCGTCCCTCCTCGTCCCTCCTCCTCCTCGTCCCCCTCCTCCCTCCTCCTCCTCGTCCCCCCTCCTCCCATCCTCCTCGTCCCCCTCCTCCCATCCTCCTCGTCCCCCTCCTCCCATCCTCCTCGTCCCCCTCCTCCCATCCTCCTCGTCCCCCTCCTCCCATCCTCCTCGTCCCCCTCCTCCCATCCTCCTCGTCCCCCTCCTCCCATCCTCCTCGTCCCCCTCCTCCCATCCTCCTCGTCCCTTCCTCCTCCTCCCATCCTCCTCGTCCCTTCCTCCTCCTCCCATCCTCCTCGTCCCTTCCTCCTCCTCCCCCTCCTCGTCCCATCCTCCTCCTCCCCCTCCTCCCCCTCCTCCCCCTTGTCCCATCCTCCTCCTCCCCCTCCTCCCCCTTGTCCCATCCTCCTCCTCCCCCTCCTCCCCCTCGTCCCATCCTCCTCCTCCTCCTCCTCCCCCTCGTCCCATCCTCGTCCCATCCTCCTCCCCCTCGTCCCATCCTCGTCCCATCCTCCTCCCCCTCGTCCCATCCTCGTCCCATCCTCCTCCCCCTCGTCCCATCCTCGTCCCATCCTCCTCCCCCTCGTCCCATCCTCGTCCCATCCTCCTCCCCCTCGTCCCATCCTCGTCCCATCCTCCTCCCCCTCGTCCCATCCTCGTCCCATCCTCCTCCCCCTCGTCCCATCCTCGTCCCATCCTCCTCCCCCTCGTCCCATCCTCGTCCCATCCTCCTCCCCCTCGTCCTATCCTCGTCCCATCCTCCTCCCCCTCGTCCCATCCTCGTCACATCCTCCTCCCCCTCGTCCCATCCTCCTCCTCCTCCTCCTCCTCCTCGTCGTCCCTTCCTCCTCCTCCTCCCCCCCCTCCTCCTCCTCCCCCTCGTCGTCCCTTCCTCCTCCTCCTTCCCCCTCCTTCCCCTCGTCGTCCCTTCCTCCTCCTCCTCCCCCCTCCTCCTCCTCCCCCTCGTCGTCCCTTCCTCCTCCTTCCCCTCCTTCCCCTCGTCGTCCCTTCCTCCTCCCCCTCGTCGTCCCTTCCTCCCCCTCGTCGTCCCTTCCTCCTCCTCCTCCTCCCCCTCGTCGTCCCTTCCTCCTCCTCCTCCTCCCCCTCGTCGTCCCTTCCTCCTCCTCCCCCTCGTCGTCCCTTCCTCCTCCTCCTCCTCCCCCTCGTCGTCCCTTCCTCCTCCTCCCCCTCGTCGTCCCTTCCTCCTCCTCCTCCTCCCCCTCGTCGTCCCTTCCTCCTCCTCCTCCTCCTCCCCCTCGTCGTCCCTTCCTCCTCCTCCTCCTCCTCCTCCTCCTCCTCCCCCTCGTCCCTTCCTCCTCCTCCTCCTCCTCCTCCCCCTCGTCCCTTCCTCCTCCTCCTCCTCCTCCTCCCCCTCGTCCCTTCCTCCTCCTCCTCCTCCTCCTCCCCCTCGTCCCTTCCTCCTCCTCCTCCCCCTCGTCCCTTCCTCCTCCTCCTCCCCCTCGTCCCTTCCTCCTCCTCCTCCCCCTCGTCCCTTCCTCCTCCTCCTCCCCCTCGTCCCTTCCTCCTCCTCCTCCTCCTCCTCCTCCCCCTCGTCCCTTCCTCCTCCTCCTCCTCCTCCCCCTCGTCCCTTCCTCCTCCTCCTCCTCCCCCTCGTCCCTTCCTCCTCCTCCCCCTCGTCGTCCCTTCCTCCTCCTCGTCCGAAATTCTCATTCTCTAGGTCTCTGCCAGAAAAATGCGTGCAAATTAGAGTGTGGGTTTTTATAGCTCATGTAACATGGGTGCGTTTTTCTATGTGTTTTTGTCGTGCTTTCAATTAATTTCTATGGGGAGGTGCGTTTTTGGTGCGTTTTTTTTTTTTTTTTTTTTTTTTTTATTCTTCTAAACTGACGAAATATACACCAAAAATGCGGCAAGTAGGATTTTTAACACCTCAACAGAAGCACAATGTACCAGTGTGAAGACATACATAGACTTTTAAAGGGTTGTATTTTTTCTTGAGCTTCTCTTGCGCTTTGTTTAACGCAAAAGCGTTTTAAAAACTGCTCCATGTAAAAGCAGTCTATTGGTTGAAATACATTTTGTATTCATTTCAATTCATATTTAAAGTTGAATATAAAAAAATTTAACTTTTTTTTTTTTTTTAATTTTGTTTTTATTTATTTATTTATTTTTTTTTTTTGATTTTCGGCCAAGTGCATCCTGAAATTTTACATTTCGACGCACTAGTCTCTGCACAGTAGCATTTCTCTTGTCCTGTATGCAGAGTGGAGTTCTCTGTATATGTTCCCAGTCTCTATGTGGTCTATGCATAGTAGAACTTCTCTTGTCTTGTATGCGGAGTGTAATTCTCTGTATCTGTTCTTATTCTTTATGGACTCTGCACCGTACCGCTTCTCTTGTCCTGTATGCAGACTTGTGGAGTGTAATTCTCAGTATCTGTTCCTGTTCTGTATGTATGTACTGTGTACTGCAACACTTCTCTTGTCCTGTATGCTGAATGTAATTTTCAGTATATGTTCCTATTCTCTATGTATGGTCTATGCATAGTAGAACTTCTCTTCTCTTGTATGCAGAGTGTAATTCTTAGTATGAGTTCTTCTGTATGTATGGATTCTGCACAGTACCACTTCCCTTGGAAGGCTGTCAAGGCTGACCTCTCAGGATGCACACAGCCCCCCTTATAATAGAGGATGCACACAGCCCCCCTTATAATAGAGGATGCACACAGCCCCCCTTATAATAGAGGATGCACACAGCCCCCCTTATAATAGAGGATGCACACAGCCCCCCTTATAATAGAGGATGCACACAGCCCCCCTTATAATAGAGGATGCACACAGCCCCCCTTATAATAGAGGATGCACACAGCCCCCCTTATAATAGAGGATGCACACAGCCCCCCTTATAATAGAGGATGCACACAGCCCCCCTTATAATAGAGGATGCACACAGCCCCCCTTATAATAGAGGATGCACACAGCCCCCCTTATAATAGAGGATGCACACAGCCCCCCTTATAATAGAGGATGCACACAGCCCCCCTTATAATAGAGGATGCACACAGCCCCCCTTATAATAGAGGATGCACACAGCCCCCCTTATAATAGAGGATGCACACAGCCCCCCTTATAATAGAGGATGCACACAGCCCCCCTTATAATAGAGGATGCACACAGCCCCCCTTATAATAGAGGATGCACACAGCCCCCCTTATAATAGAGGATGCACACAGCCCCCCTTATAATGGAGGATGCACACAGCCCCCCTTATAATGGAGGATGCACACAGCCCCCCTTATAATGGAGGATGCACACAGCCCCCCTTATAATGGAGGATGCACACAGCCCCCCTTATAATGGAGGATGCACACAGCCCCCCTTATAATGGAGGATGCACACAGCCCCCCTTATAATGGAGGATGCACACAGCCCCCCTTATAATGGAGGATGCACACAGCCCCCCTTATAATGGAGGATGCACACAGCCCCCCTTATAATGGAGGATGCACACAGCCCCCCTTATAATGGAGGATGCACACAGCCCCCCTTATAATGGAGGATGCACACAGCCCCCCTTATAATGGAGGATGCACACAGCCCCCCTTATAATGGAGGATGCACACAGCCCCCCTTATAATGGAGGATGCACACAGCCCCCCTTATAATGGAGGATGCACACAGCCCCCCTTATAATGGAGGATGCACACAGCCCCCCTTATAATGGAGGATGCACACAGCCCCCCTTATAATGGAGGATGCACACAGCCCCCCTTATAATGGAGGATGCACACAGCCCCCCTTATAATGGAGGATGCACACAGCCCCCCTTATAATGGAGGATGCACACAGCCCCCCTTATAATGGAGGATGCACACAGCCCCCCTTATAATGGAGGATGCACACAGCCCCCCTTATAATGGAGGATGCACACAGCCCCCCTTATAATGGAGGATGCACACAGCCCCCCTTATAATGGAGGATGCACACAGCCCCCCTTATAATGGAGGATGCACACAGCCCCCCTTATAATGGAGGATGCACACAGCCCCCCTTATAATGGAGGATGCACACAGCCCCCCTTATAATGGAGGATGCACACAGCCCCCCTTATAATGGAGGATGCACACAGCCCCCCTTATAATGGAGGATGCACACAGCCCCCCTTATAATGGAGGATGCACACAGCCCCCCTTATAATGGAGGATGCACACAGCCCCCCTTATAATGGAGGATGCACACAGCCCCCCTTATAATGGAGGATGCACACAGCCCCCCTTATAATGGAGGATGCACACAGCCCCCCTTATAATGGAGGATGCACACAGCCCCCCTTATAATGGAGGATGCACACAGCCCCCCTTATAATGGAGGATGCACACAGCCCCCCTTATAATAGAGGCACTCTCACCGTCTGGCGTTGGTGGTATTTCGCAGTGACAGGCTGGATTTGATGAGTTTGAAGCTGTTTTGCTCAGATCCGCATGTTGGTGGAAGGCGTGAGAATGTGAATAGTGTCGTGGTCGATCAGCCTGTGATCTGGGAGAGTCAATATTTACCCCGGACACAATGGTGGGGATGGAGGAATGCCTTGTTTTCGGACACATGTCGCTCGGTTGGAGATGTCAGTACAAGAAAGGATCGGAGGCTCATTGTTGTTTTCATGTAGTTCACGCCTAGGACGTCTTCACAGCAAATGCTGATCTCTGCTGGAGGACTGTAGGGGGTAGTCAAGTCTACCGATCACCCCCAGGGGCTACAAATGTTCTGATTATCAGGGCCGTCATCTGGACAGTGCTGATTGGCCCTGTGCTGATCACATGCACTATCCCAAGAAAAAAAAAACTGTGCAGAGTGACTCCAAGCCTCTGTTCTATCATGAGGTGGATTAGGGACAGTGGAAGAAGGGGAGGATCAGAGAAGACAGGATCAAACAGCCTTTTTACACAGTGCAGAGGATTAACCCCTTAGGTTCCTTAAGGAGTATAACCAGCATGCTTTACTGCAAATACAGACTGATTTTACTGCTGTGGTTTTAGGAACACTTAAAGTGTTCCTAAAACCACAACAGTAAAATCTGTCTATAGATGCAGTAAAGCATGCTGGTTATACTCGCTGTGTAATTTAAGTGATTAATCCTCTGCATTGTGTAAAAAGACTATGTGATCCTGTAGGCACAGATCCTCCCCCTCCTGCATGTTCTCTCTGGACAAGTCCAGATAAAACACAGTAAGGGCTCTTTCACACGGGCGTTCCGTATGTCCGTTTTTCATCCCATCCGTTTGCGGATGAAAAACGGACATAATGTATCTCTATGTAAATACGGATGTCATCGGATGATCATCCTCTGACATCCGATTTTTGTCAGTTCTTTCCTTTCAAAAAACGGAACGGAAGCAAAAACGGATGTCAGTGGTGTCATCCGCAGACATCCGTATTTACATAGACATGCATTATGTCAGTTTTTCATCCGCAAACGGATGGGATGAAAAACGGACATACGGACCGGATGACACAAGTGTCATCCGTGTCCGTTACAAAAAAAAAAAAAAAAGGACCTGATCGGGCAAAAAAAAAAGGAACGCCCGTGTGAAAGAGCCCTAAGTGTAGTTCAGCTGCACATGCTCAGTTTGGTCTCTATTGCTGGAGAGAACATTTCCTGGTTTTAGCTGAGCTATTCAGGTCACATGGTAATACCATCACATATGTGGGCGTGTATAGAGAGCCTAAATGACAGCCCTGTCCCTCCCTCCTCCTCCATGCATAGTAACTAAAGAACACAGTGGGTGGGAGGTCACATCTTGATGATTTTTTTTTTTGTTCTTGGGAGGGTACATGTGATCAGCACAGGGCCAATCAGCACTGTCCAGACATGTTCAGACAGAGAATTAAGGGTTTTGAAGCCTGATAGGACAATTGTGGGTGAAATGGAAACTCCTCCCACAATCAATCAGCACTCACTGATATAAGTCACAAGATTGCTCTAATTGCTATATACAGCTGATGGGAAAAGGTATTGATCAGTTTATATTTACTAAAATAATTGCATTTCCATGTTCTGTGTACTGTAGGAGACCAGATATAGTGAATGCAGGATCTGGGTTTAGTAACACTTAAATAATATTTAGGCATTTCAATAGGAAACCTGTAGATGTCATCACTGGGTCTCTGTGCTTCTCTATGCAGTGCAGGCAGATCATGACTAGGGGGTGTTTGCCTAGTGGTAGCACCCAGGGCCGGTGCTACCACTAGGCAAACTAGGCGGCCGCCTAGGGCACACTACCACCTAGGGCGCAGTCTCCTCATCCCCGATGGATGTCACCTCTAGAGAGGGGGGCACTTTGTATATGAAGGGGTGGGTAGGGTTAAAGGGGGGCGGGGGGTATAGGGTTAAAGAGGGGCAGTGTGTACAGGAAGGGGGTGTAGCAGAGTGTAGTGTTAAAAGGGGGGCATTATGTACAGGAGAGGGGGCAATGTGTACAGTTATTTTTATATTTTGGGGGGGTTGTGCAAGTAGCTGGTCTTGCCTAGGGTGCAAAATAGTCTAGCACCGTCCCTGACTGCACCCTGTCTCTGTACCCGAGCCCTCAGCCCTGATGCAAGCAGTAGACTTTGGAGAAGTTATGCAAAAAAAGAAAATACATTGGTTGGGTGGATGTCAGTCCGGAGGAGAGGACTATATTAGACAGGCTGTATTTGTGTGCAGACCATTCAAGATGACGCCTGCCTGTGATGCAGAGCCTCCATGATGGAAATAACTGAAATGCAATAAATAAAAGGGGGGGGGGGGGAGGTTTGCAATAGTCAGGCAGGGGAGGAAAGAGCTAGATGATGCTGGACATCCTCCAGCCAGGAAATGAGGTGGGCTCTAGCTGACTCAAAATGATGACTCTTCAGGTTTCTCCAGCTTTGTCCCTCTTGACCCCCGAAGTTGCCCTCCCTTAGGTGTTCTCCCTGTAAACACATGGCGGGCACCTCTTCTGGAGATGGAGGACTCCCTGCGGAGAGAACCTCACCTCCCAAAAGTCACCCTCCATAGGCAATACAACTCAGTTAGCCCTGTAAGCACATGGGGGGGGGGGGGGGGGGGACACCTCTTATGGAGCCTGGGGACTCCGTGGGGACAGGGCCTTCCGTGCCCTCCCCCCATGTTGTGCTCCCATAGGCGAGATACAGCTCAGTTCTCCCTGTAAGCACATGGGGGGGGGCACCTCTTATGGAGCCTGGGGACTCCGGGGGGACAGGGCCTTCCGTGCCCCCCCCCCCATGTTGCGCTCCCATAGGCGAGATACAACTCAGTTCTCCCTGTAAGCACATGGGGGGGGGGCACCTCTTATGGAGCCTGGGGACTCCGTGGGGACAGGACCTTCCGTGCCCCCCCCATGTTGCGCTTCCATAGTCGAGATACAGCTCAGTTCTCCCTGTAAGCACATGGGGGGGGGGGGCACCTCTGCTGGAGACTCCCTGGGGAGAAAACCTCACCCCCCACCTTGAGGTCTGTGCAGAGCAGTGCTAACTATCTCTCTGGCTTAATTGTCATAAATTGGAATCTGACACTGCCAGGTGGAAGGCTTCACAAGCACTCTTCACTCCATCCGCCGGGGCTAAGGACCGCCATTAGCCAAGTCATTATAAATTCTCTGCACAGTAGCATGAAGACCAGCCGGGGGCTGTGATGCCAAATCAGGCTGAGGATTTCTCTGAATACATGTGTCTGGTTTTTATATTGGTTCAGTACTGTGTGTATTATTTTACTAGTGCAAAAGGGTTAGACGCCCTTTTATTGTTTGTTTAGATTCATCCTCTCTATTAATGCTGGTGAATCTAAAATGTTACTGTTGCCTCCAGAACAGGAGGTAAGGGGAAATCTCCTATTGGGGACACCTGTTCTGGTACCCTGTCTGGCTGGGCTTTGCAGTGTGTTTTCAGATTGGCAAAATCGCACTACAGTCGGTTCTAACACGATTTCCTATGGGTCACATCTGTGCTTTTTTGAAAGGGTTGGGAACTTTTTTTGCCCTGCAGCAGCAGGTTGTGTTTTTGTTTCCATAGACTTCAATGTAAACGCACCAAAAATGCCGCCTGTACATTTTCCTGCATGACAAGACGCCTCCCCCTACCAATATTCACACTAGTGATCGACCGATTATCGGCAAAGCCGATATATCGAGGGCCAATATGCACTTTCCCCGATATATTGGAATCTGCCACCAAGGTGACTGATATTGGCGATATTTCAGGAAAGTGCTGAACCAGAATGATGCCTGCGGCTAGAGGCATCACCCCGGTACCGGCTCCCACTTCCTGAGGAGTTTGCCACAGAAAACTCAGCCAGGAATTAGGCCCTCTTCGCAGCTGGCCCATTGAGAGAAGGCACAGCGCGATTCATGCATGCGCAGTAGGAAACCGGCTTTGAAGCTGCAAGGCTTCACTGCCGGTTCCCTTTACCGAAGATGGCGGCGCCAGCTCCCTAGAGTGGATTCAAGAATCGGCCTGGGTGAGGACACTGTGGGATCCCAGGATAAGGAAGTGCCTAATAAGTCAGCAGCTACAGTATTTGTAGCTGCTGACTTTTAATTTTTTGGTGGGGGCTGGAGCTCCAGTTTACCCACTTTACCCCCGCTCACATTGCTGCTACTGTGGCAAAGTGGCTCATTATCATCCAGCGACCTAGACCTACGTCGCTAGACTCCTCCCCCTGTTGGCGGCGCGCACGCGCCGCCGGAGGCTCGCTCCCGCTGTATTCAGTCACAGTGGGAGTCGGGCCAGGGGAGGAGAGGCGGTGATCACCACCGCTCTTCCCCCGATTGTTGGTGATCGAGTGTGGATATCCGCCCGCTTGTGTAAACAAAGCGGCCGTATCTCCTAAGTGACAGGCAGGGTCAGACTGCAGGATTCAGCATAGCTGAACCTGCGATCTGTCCCTGTGTCACACAGTCCCCTCCCCCCACACATGTCAGTAAGCACCAGGCATACATTAACCCCTTGATCACCAATAAAAATTAACCCCTTCCCTGCCAGTGTCATTTTTACAGTAACAGTGCATATTTATAGCACTGATTACTGTAGTAATGTCACGGATACCCCCAAAAGTGTCAAAAATGTCAGTCAAGGGTCCGATCTGTCCGCCGCAATGTCGCAGTCCCGCAAAAAAATCGCAGATTGCCGCCATTACTAGTTAAAAAAAAAAAAACTATAAAAATGACACAAATGTACCTTAGTAGCTGCGATAACTTTTGCGCAAACCAATCAAAATATGCTTATTGCGATTTTACTTCTTTTTTGGGGAATTTCATATAAAAAATGTAAAAAATTGTATTTTTTCAAAATTGTCGCTCTTTTTTTTGTATATAGCGCAAAAAGTAAAAATCGCACAGGTGATCAAATACCACCAAAAGAAAGCTCTGTTTGTGGGGAAAAAATGACATAAATTTAATTTGGGTACAGCATCGCACGACCGCGCAATTGTCCGTTAAAATAACGCAGTGCCGAATCGCAAAAAGTGGCCTGGACGTAAGACCGCAAAATCCTCCGGTGGTAAAGTGGTTAAAGTTTGTAGGAGGCATTTACATTCTCCTCTGACTGTCCTATGAGACTGCATGACTCTCTCTCTGGACAGTGCTGATTGGCCCAGTGCCAATCACATGCACAACCCCCCCCCCCCCCCCCCCAAAAAAAAACCCTTAGCAATACACACCAAACTGAGCATGTGCAGAGTGACTCAGAATGCTCTGTCTTATCAGGAGATGGCTTGGGGACTATGAAAGAAAGGGAGGATCAGAGAAGACAGGATCAAACAGCCTTTTTACATAATGCAGAGGATTAACACCTTAGGTTCCACATTGTGTATAAGAAGCATGCTTTACTGCATATAAAGACTGATTTTATTGTGGGTTTTGTAACCCTTTAAAGCAATTTGTAAACTGCTGCATTTTTTTTTCTTACCTGCGAGGCAAAGGCATAATGTACTAGTATGCATGGCATACTAGCACATTATTAAGACTTACCTGAAAACGAAGCGTTCAGCGATGTGATGCCATCGCTGGATGCAGCATCTATCTCTACCCAGTCTTCCTTCCGGGTTCGCGACTCCAGCTCTGTGATTGGCCGGAGCCGCGGTTATGTCACTCCCGAGCATGCACGCAGGGACCACCAATCACGGCGCATTGGTGGCCGTTCTTCAGAGCGCAGGCGCCAGTGACGTAACTGGCTGCTAGCTCAGTAAATATCACCTAAGGAGATATTTGCACTACCTATAGGTAAGCCTTAAAGATGGAAATTGACTTCCTCTTTAAGGTCTGTGATGACTATGGCTGCTTTAGTAAATAGACGGCAGACTTTGGCCGCCGCAAGTTTAGAGAGCTGGGATTGGATCAGCGGCGTCACCGTCCTCCCAGCCCTGGGAGAATTATGAACTGCTCTCACATAAAAGGCAGAAAAGAACACAAAGCAGCTCTATGGAAGCAGGAAGAGTCAGGCAATGGCTTGTCACCTCTCTATCCTGACTTGGTGACCTTGTGCTCCAGTCCTGCCACTCCAGCTGTTACCACTAAACACATGGCCCCTGGGGGAGACAAGAAAGGAGGCGTCTCTCCGCTCTGTGATTGGCTGGCTCAGATCAGAGGACCCCCCTCCCTCCCTCCTTCCATGCCCAGTCCTGGGATCCAGTGTGTTCTTGTCATTCAGTGCACAGAGTGCAGCCTTGGAGGGACTCATCCATGTGCAGCTGTGACCATGCCAGGGAAATGCCCCATAGGATAACACTGTGCTGGGCAGGCTGATGAGCCCTTCCTGACTCTGAAGGTACAGCTGCTTTATGTATTTATTTGTTTCTTCAATCTTTGCATTGAGAGATGCAGGTCAGGTCTCTGAATCCATGCAGACTGAGCGATCGTTCCACCAGTATACTCAGATTTGTCATTATGATGTCTCAGAAATCATATATGGAGGCTGATTATGTACTCGTCTTATAGGTAGTGTGTAGTGGTTTGTTTTATTTATTTTTTATTTATTTGTTTTTTATTGTGCAACTGCTATATTGATGTTAGTTACATGGGTTGAGAAAAGATGGAGTTCAACCTAAGGAAAAAAAATGTATTAAGCTTTTTATGCGTCCTTTGCTGGACCGTTGATGTTCTTTTGCTATAGTTAACCATTGATGTAACTTGATTCTCATTTGTGAAATGTAATCTCGGTCTATTTAGATGAGAGGTGGATGAGAACAGGAAAGATCGGTAGTCAGCTGGTTTGCAGTGTATGTAGGGGTGTGTGAGATATTGGGGTTCATTTACTAAAACTGGAGAGTGCAAAATCTAGTGCAGCTTTGTATAGAAACCAATCAGTTTTCATTATTGAAGTTAGAAGCTGATTAGCTATCATGCAAAAGCTGTGCCAGATTTTGCGCACTCCGGTTCTAATAAACCAACCCCATAGATTGCATAGATTTTTGGATTGATACCATAGACTGGGAGATAAGAGATGCAGAAATGGATGGAATGATGGATATAAGACGTAGAGCAGTTGGAACAATGAGTTACAGTTGTTGGTTAGTGCGGTTTGCTTTGGACATGGTAGATTAAAGCTGGCTGTACACGTGTAGATTTCTCCTTTAGCCCCCCTGGGATGAATGAAAGAAATTGATTGACTCCTTCATCCATGCTAAACGCCGAGAATAGAGGAATCCCCACTGACAGCTATTGTGTGCTGCAAAATTTTCCAATCAACTCCCTATATTTATTTAAAGCGGATCTATTGATCAAGTAGAGGTTTGCCCACAGCTCATCCAGCAGGAATCGGCCAAATTCTGAACAGGCTATGGCCACCTTTTTAAGGCTCTATTCGCACCTGAGCGTATCGAATTACTTGCGTTTTTTTGTTTTTGTGTTTTTTTTTTTTTTTTTTTGTTTTTGTTTTGTAAGCTTTTTGTAGCTTTTTACAAGCTTTTTCAAAGTGTTTTTTAGAAGTGTATTACAAGCGTTTTACAGCTTCGGGCGTTTTTGTTTAGCCTATAGAAAGCACTAGGGGGAGGAGAGGGAGAGTCAATTAGGGATGGAGAGCTGTGTTTCGAGTGTTTTACAAGCGTTTTTCTGGTCAAGTCTGGCATTTACTAAGTCTATGGGGCCAAAAACGCTTCTAATCTGCCAAAAAAGCCCTTGTACTAATTTAAGCTTCAGGCGTTTTGCTTAAGGGCCGGTTCACACTCTTGCGAGTGCGGCGATCGCATGTAATATCGGAGCGCACTGCTCCTTCAGTCCCGGTTCACACTTGTGCGATGCGGGAAGGCTGCGAATTCGCAGCCTATTCCCGCATCGCAAACGCACATCTGGCAGTTCACACTGCCATATGCGATACGCAGGGGGTGTCAATTAAATGTTAACGACACCCCCAGTTTGATCGCATATCGCAGTGCGATCTGACAGTTTGCACAGAATCGGATCGCACAAGTGTGAACCACTGTGCAATCCGATCCTGATGCGGCTGGAAAAAAGGGTCCTGTGCGTCTTTTGTGTGGGTGCAGTGCGAATTTCAGCCATACAAAGTGCATGGCTGAATTCGCACTGCACATCCGATCGCATGTAATGAAGGAGCAGTGCGCTCCGATATTACATGCGATCGCCGCACTCGCAAGAGTGTGAACTGGCCCTTATTACATGCAATCGGATGTGCGGTGCGAATTCAGCCGTACACTTTGTATGGCTGAAATTCGCACTGCACCCGCACAAGACGCACAGGGCCCTTTTTTCCAGCCGCATCAGGATCGGATCGCATAGTGGTTCACACTTGTGCGATCCAATCCTGTGCGAACTGTCAGATCGCACTGCGATATGCGATCAAACTGGGGGTGTCATTAACATTTAATTGACACCCCCTGCGTATCTCATATGGCAGTGTGAACTGCCAGATGTGCCATTGCAATGCGGGAACAGGCTGCAAATTTGCATCCTTCCCACATCGCACAAGTGTGAACCAGGACTTAGCCAAAAACACTCAGATTTGAACAGGGACCATAGAAATGAATGGAATTTTGCGTGTTGGGCGTTTTGGTGCCTCAGAGCTGAGCGTTTCCAATCGCTCAGGTGTGAATGGGGCCTTGGATATTAGAATTGTTCTAATGGTGTATAGATGGGATCATTCATTTGATGTTTCTTTGCAACCAAATGGATCAAATTGAATAAAAATACATTGCAAATGTAGATCAATCCATTTGGTGGATCTGGCGAATTCTTGATTAGTTTCAAGCCTAACGGCCATGCTGGGGTTTTATCCATTTCTGAGCAATTGAATGTGTGTCAGATCTGAATACAATAATGCTTATGATTGTGATCAATATTTTCACTTGATCACAACATGCAGATTAGTACCGTGTGTAATGCTTTGTTCACAATTTAAATTGATGAGCGATCTCTACTGTGATCCTGCTTGGATCAATCAGAAATTGCTGGGTATATGGTCCCAATAACACTCAAAGCTAAAGTCTGAGGTTAAGAAAATAAAAAAATACCCTTGCAGTGCCCCTCCCCCCTCACCACAAGGGTTAAATGCTCTTTTTTGTTTTATTTCTGGTGCCCAGAGTGGGGCATTGAGGATCTTTTCTGTACCTTCTTTGTTGTAATGTTTGCAGACCTGTTTGAGGAGTCCGGCTCGGGCAAATTGAAGAGATAAATGTCGCTGACGTAGGTCCTGTTCATACTTTTTCAGTCTCCAGCAGTAAATTAAACCTCTTGCTACATGCAAAACGCAGCACGTGGGGAAAACTCGCTCTTTTCATAATGCAATGACTTTCCAACTCTGTAGAAGCAAATGGTAACACAGAAATTCATGCATTGTACTTTCATGGATGTTCTTGATGTTTCCAGACATAAGATACATCAATGTGCATAAAAATCTGCATTACTGTGAAGAAATACTGGAATATTGGCGCTTGCATAGATGAAAATGCGCATACAATGTTCTAATGGAAAGCCATTAATGGGCCGTTGCCAGTGCAGTAGTAAATGAATAAAATGCATAAAATAAACTTTTGATTCCACCACCAGAACTCAACCATTTGAGTTATCGCTGTCTGCTCTGCAGCTGCCAATTTTTTTTTTTTTTTTTTATTGCGTTAATCCACACCCCCCATGACATTTTCCCCCCAGTCCCAGGAAAACTTGTAGCAGGGTTGCCAGCTTACTTGACTAGTCATTTGTAAAGCCTAGACAGGGTGGTGGGGCCGTATTCTGGGACCCCAAATGTCTTATTTTATAAACCAGTTCAAACTGCAGTAGCCAAAAGCAACCGCTCTCTTCCAGTTTAGGCCACAAAAATCCAATGGTCTTCTATAGGGTAATATTAAATGCATCCAATAAATATTCTTGTTGCATTTACTTACTGTCATCACAGCTAAGACGGGGCACTATGTTAATTTTAGTGCCTATTGAAGAGTTTAGGGTTTCGGACTCCAGGCTGCACCGACGTTTTACACTACATATCAATGTGTATTTTGTTATCTTTTCGAAACCTTGCTACATTTACTATTGCCTAAATGATCCATTTTATTGGTTTTTGTAACTTTAACTCGCTTTTCTTCTCCTTTCCTTTACGTGGCTTATAAATAGTGCCCTGCTGAGGTCGCAGAAGGGTGTCCAAAGCCATCAGTGATTATCCGCAATGTGTGAAGTGGGATCCTGTTGTGTAGCAGTCCATCAGATGCAATGCTCTTCCTTTTTTTTATTATTATTATTATACAGGATTTATATAGCGCCAACAGTTTGCGCAGCGCTTTACAATGCGAGGGAAGAAAATAGTTACAATACAATTCATAACAGGAGGAACTAGAGGGCCCTGCTCATTAGAGCTTTATTTATTCATTTTTTTACAAGGTATTCTTTTGATAATATTGTCTTGCAACATTTAACATTACAGCGATCCGACTTGCTGGGGCGACCTCACAAGTTGCGGCGCACTGCTCGCACCGCGACCTCGGAGCGGCCGGCACGGACTTCATAACATTGAAGTCTATGCAGGTCGCTCCGTGTCGCCCCAAAGAAGCTCCGGACCCTTTTTCTAAGTCAGAGCGACTTGTGTCGCTCTTATTAGAACGGGTCCACAGCTTCTCTATGGCAGGCGACCTGTCAGGCGACCAGGTTGCCTGACAGGTCGCCCCAGTGTGAACCTTCAAAATCAAGAAAAAAAAATTCTTTCATAAGTCTTAAGAATAAAAGTTTGTGTGGATAGAGAGTATACATTTTATTTTATAGTGTATCCTGTTTAAAAGGGTACTTCTGGTACAGAGCATTGCAGACGTATTTACAAATTGAATAAAGGCTTTTCATTTTTGCAATTTTTTTTTTCTCTTTGAACTAAAAAATTTAACAAGGGAATTAAAGTAAAAAAAAAAAAAAAAAAAAAAAAATGCAAGTGAATTTAAACAAGAGTTTTAATAAGGGCTGAGTAGGGATATGTGAAGGTTAAATAAGGGCTGAGTAGGGATATGTAAAGGTTAAAAAGGGGTTAAAGGTGAAGTCCACCTTTAAAATAAATATATAGACGCACATACATTAGCAGAAACAAATGTGCATTTTACCTTTTTTATTATTTTAAAGCTGGCCTTTTTAAATAAGAATATATTTTTTTATATAATTTTTTGCTGGTCAGGTTGCTTTAACTGAGGTCCTATGCATGTTTAGAGCCCATCTATTTGATCTGCAGATAATGGAAACGGTGGATATGAATGTAACAATGCTACATTGTCTTTCTATCCTCCATAAACCCTATGTCAGGTGATCCATTTCTTGACAGCTGCTGTATTTACACAGCAATTGCTGGCTGTCATTTTTGCAGCTGGTAATTTTCAGCAAGTATGATGGGGGAGCAGCAGAAGGATGGGGTGTACTTCTGTGCAGTTTTATTGGGTGTTTGTGGCGTGTTTAATGTCCACAGCTGGTTTTAACCAATCTTTATTCAGTTTTGGGTAAAACCCCTGTCAGTTTATTATCTTGCCATTTTTTCCCTGTTGGGGACTCAACAGGAAGTGAGATTAAGGGGCAATTCACAACTCAGGCATTATGGTATCTGTACTGGGAGGTGTTAAAGTTCATTCCTTTTAATGCATTAATGCACGTCTCCGATGCATTTTCAATGCATTTACTTGCAGTTTGCACTTTTGTTGGGCTGCATTATCTTCTGGTGTGTTGTAATCTTATTTCCTGTGACATCCCTTCCTTAACGGTGATTGAGTGTAGTGTAGAAAAAACAAGATGGCAGCAGGAAGGGGAAGTGTGTGTGTGTTTGTTTTAATTTATTTTTATTAAACTTTTTTGCGTTGCGGTGTGATGCGCTGTATAGTGTTGCTACAGCAATGTTATGTGTTGCATAAAGTGAGAAAAATTTATAAAAAACAATAGAATATCGTCAAAAATGAACATGCATATACATAAATAATGCTAGAACACCCATGTATAATACATCGCTAAATGTGCATAATGAATGAAGTGCAATCAGTGTGAATCAAAAGTATCCTATAACATGTATCCAACAGTTCTGTGTCCTCATTTCATCTACAGTGCAATCTTCACACAACTGCATGTGCACCAACCAGTAAAACCCTTCCACCAATCGTGGCCTTTTGGATGTGCTCTTACCTGGAATATTGGACCTCTTAAATTGCAGGTAGTCGCATAAGCCATATACCCCACAGTAGTTAATCCTTCACTCCATTCTCCTTAAGGCTTTCTCCAGGCACGGCTCCTAGTAGTCACAACAGCCTCTCAAGGGTTACTCGTTCCCCTCGAGTTTAGCAACTGTTTTAGCACAGCTCTATAAAGCAGACACTTTGTGGGGCTTGCTATACACCGGTTTATTACAGTAAAAGATTTAGAACATTCACATGGACAGCCGATCGGTCGACAGTGGTGCACCCCCCTCGCACCCATCACAAGTATAGCGATCCTGGAGACCTTTGTGTCCCGGGTGGAGGAGGCTTTTGGGCGACAGGTTGGCATAAAGTGCCCCCGCCTTCCACTGCCTCATCTGTCTCCTCAGATCCTGAATCTGATTTGGCCGCCTCAGACGCGGGTCACCCTGCTGGATCTGTGACCACGTTCCCTGAATCCTCCCCTCGGACAAGGCACCTTAAGCAGGAAGGTGCGCCCTTACCTGTATCTGGGTTGGGGGGGGGGGGGACATCTTCGCTGGTTCCCAGACCTGTGGACTTCCCTGGTACAAGACAAGTGGATCCACAAGGTCATACGGTCCGGCTACAAGATTGAGTTTCGTTCTTATCCTCCTGTGAAGTTCTTCCTTTTAAAGTGTGACTGTCCCCAATCTGCTTACAGGCTTTTTTTTGGGGCGGTGCAAGACCTTTTTCTTCAAAGGGTGGTTGACCCGTTTTCGACTTTGAAAAAAAAACGTTCCAAACCTGTTTACAGTCCCCAGGAAGGAAGGCAAGGTGCTTGCAATTCTGGACCTCAAGGCACTGAACTGCTTTGTGCAGGTGCAGAAGTTCAGAATAGAGTCCATTCGCACAGTGGTGGCTTCCCTGCATCTGGGATTTTCTCCCCTCCATCGACATCAAGGGCGCTTGCCTTCACTTTCCAATATGTGTCGGTCACCAGTGCTTCCTCTGCTTTGCCATGGGAGAGGAGCATTTTCCTTATGTGGCGTTAACCTTTGGTCTCTCCTCAGCTCCTCGGGTCTTCACAAAAGTGTTGGCCCCAGTGCTAGCATTGTTGCGCCAATGGGGGATTGCGTACTGGGCTACTTGAACATAATCCTCTTGCGAGCGGAGTCCCCTACTGCTCTGGCGGAAAACCTGGAAATCACTATAAGACCTTTTGAGGGAGTTTGGTGGATTGTCAATTTTCAGAAGTCTGCTCTAGTTCCATCCACAAAACCTGGACTATCTGGGTCTGACTCTGCCTTAGCCAGGGTGCTCGTTCCTCTGGACAAACTCCACAAACTGCAGGCTGCAATTCGTCTTCTGCTGTCCAGCAGATGGTAGTCCCTCCTGACTTGAATGCAGATGCTGGGCCTGATGGTGTCTACCTTCAAGGCGGTTCCGTTTGCACAGTTCCATATAAGGTCCCTGCAAGGGATATTCTAGCCAAACGGGGAAAGAATCGGCGGTCTCTGGACAATCCGATCCGGCTGAGCTAGGGAACAAAAGAGCCCTTGATATGGTGGCTTCGTTCTCCAGCGCTTTGGCTGGGCAAAATCCTCCCCTTGTATTGGACAGTGGTCACCACGGATGCCAACCTGTCTGGCTGGGGAGGCATCCTCTGCTAAAATTCTGCTCAGGGGATCTGAAAACTAAGAGTCCAGACTACCGATCAATTTCTTGGAACTCTGAGCAATCAAACTGGGCCTGGAACATTGGACGGATCGTCCTTCAGGGATTTCCAGTGCGCATTCAATCGGACCGTGGCTTATGTCATTCACCAGGGAGGCACAAGGTGTCCTGGTGGCTTTGGAGGTAGCTGGCATTCTAAGATGGGCAGAACTGTTCTTTCTAGCCCTCTCCATCGTTCACATTCCAGGGGTGGAAAACTGGCAGGCAGATTTCCTCATTTGGCAGGTGTTGGACAAGGGGAGTGGGGTCAGTATCGTCTGATTTACTCCTTCCCTCCTTTCAAACTCCTGCCAAGACTTCTACGCAGGATCGAGGCAGAAGGGATTCCAGTCATATTGGTGGCCCCGGACTGGCCTCACCAGGCTTGGTACGCCGATCTGGTGCGGCTGGTCGCTAACGTTCCTTGGAAGCGTCTTCTCACGGAGGATCTGCTGTCCCAAGGGCCAATCTTCCATCCTGCTTTACAATTGCTGGCTTTGACGGCTTGGCTGTTGAATGGCAGGTGCTGAGGGATAGAGGTTTTGTCTGAGTTGGTGATTCCAATGCTTTTAAAAGCTAGGAAATCTACTTCTAGGAAGATCCACTATCGTACGTGTGATTTCTGTGTGTGATTTCTTTAAGACCTCGACCTTTGTTGCAGAAAGGTGCAGGGAGTATGACGTTTTTGGAAACTGTGTTGTGATCGAATGTAGCAATCAGAGCAGAGAACTACAGTAGTGGAAAAGTAAGTGGCCACTTGTAAAGAAGGAAAGACCCCCAAAAAGGGTGGGACTTTAAGGGTAACTAGTAAGAATCTCTCTTGAGAGGGATAGAATTAAGTAAAATATGCAGTTTATTGAAACAAGTGTGATTGTAAAAAGATCAAACAGATTAATTGTGATACATCCTGAATATTGGTACAATACAGTTACATATACAGAGCAGAATCCAACGCGTTTCGAAATTGTGTAGTACAAGGATCTTCCTCAGGGAATCTGCATGTCTTCCTGGAAAGCACAATCATATGCCACAAATAAATCCAAGAAAACAAAACAAAATATAATAACATACATTTTGTATATCAAATCATCCATATCAGAATTTCTTGCAATTGCGACAACATATTATTTCACCTTATAAGAATATGCCACTTAATTGGTTGGATGTAAATATACCAAAAATAACATTTTCCACCCCATGGAAAGTGCTGAAATCAGGAAAAAAAAAAAGGGGAAAAGAAAAAGAAAAAGGCAAAAGAAAAATAAAAATAAATTAAAATAAAATAAATTAAACAGATAAATGCAGGTAAAGAAGATACGTAACTAATAAAAATACCTGACTCTAGCTCCTACCGTGCGGGATTTCAATATATCCCCCTTTGGACAATATGAGTGGCTCCGAATATCTGCGGGTATGTGAACCCTTACCGAGTGGTATCCTGTGTTCTCTCTCTTTTATTCACTTCTAATTATTTATTTATCTGTTTCATTTATTTTATTTTAATTTCTTTTTCTTTTTCTTTTGCCTTTTTCTTTTTCTTTTCTTCTCCCTTTTTTTTTTTTTTTTTTTTTTTTTTCCTGATTTCAGCACTTTCCATGGGGTGGAAAATGTTATTTTTGGTATATTTACATCCAACCAATTAAGTGGCATATTCTTATAAGGTGAAATAATATGTTGTCGCAATTGCAAGAAATTCTGATATGGATGATTTGATATAAAAAATGTATGTTATTATATTTTGTTTTGTTTTCTTGGAATTATTTGTGGCATATGATTGTGCATTCCAGGAAGACATGCAGATTCCCTGAGGAAGATCCTTGTACTACACAATTTCGAAACGCGTTGGATTCTGCTCTGTATATGTAACTGTATTGTACCAATATTCAGGATGTATCACAATTAATCTGTTTGATCTTTTTACAATCACACTTGTTTCAATAAACTGCATATTTTACTTAATTCTATCCCTCTCAAGAGAGATTCTTACTAGTTACCCTTAAAGTCCCACCCTTTTTGGGGGTCTTTGCTTCTTTACAATTTATCAAGGGATTATGGTAACACTCTATCTGGGAATTACCTACATACTTGCTAAGTGGCCACTGACCTCTCCCTCAGAGTATAATAGTGTAGCACTGCCCCCTAGGGGACTGCTGTATATGACACTTTCTGGATTCCTCTTGGTTACCCTTAGCAACTGATAGCAGAAAATTAGTACTTAAGTCCCTGGCTCAGTCAATGATCAGTCCAGGGGATGTTGTTTTGTGTTTTTATTGAGAACTTGGATAGGAGAAGGGATGAGTGGGATACTCCAACTGACAGCTATTTACAATATTGAGGACAACTGACTTTTAGAGTGCGGCAAAGCCACTGCTTCACCCTGCCCTAAGGTGAAGGTATTTTAAGTGTTCCTGCTTGAATTTCTCTTCATGGCTTTAAATTTGGCACCTCCTTTCACTCTCTCTCTCTCTCTCTCTCTCTCTCTCTCTCTCTCTCTCTCTCTGTGTGCTGACACCCGTCCACTGACTCTACTCTCCAGAGTGTTCCCCTTCCCAGGCAGATCCCTCGTCAAGTTCCTCTGTATTCACGGGCACTGTTTTTCCAGATTTACTTCAGCCCCAACTCCTACAGTCAGCAACTCCAGGTTCAGCCCCACTGTCTGGTTCACCAGGCCGACTGCCTGTGACCACCATTAATAACTACAGGAGGAGAGACAGCCGTCACCCTCCTTCCAGGACCTGGCTTCTTAACCCGAAGACCTCTTGCCTCATGTGCTCCTGGCTTTTATACCCTATCCCATGATGCATCCCTTCCTGTGCCAAACCCATGGGACAGTATCTAAGCCTGTGTGTCATTGGCTGGGTTTCCTCCACTGTCCAACATACCTCTCCATTGGATACAGTGGGGACACTCCCTCAGCCCACATGAATCACACATGGAACACATGAGCAGGCCTAACTAACTATCAGGCTCCCCTAATAAGCAAAAGGAGCAACTAGGCTTTACCTACCTAGCACCTATCTAGGAGGGTGCTATATCAGTTTCCTGGCTGTCATGCTTATTCAGTGGCTTTGGCACTTTGAAGGCACTGACCTAAAAAAAATTCATATAAAGAGCTCAGACTTTTTGGTCTGCATGCTTGTTTCGGGGCAGCATCTTAAACAATTGAAGTTGGCGTTAGGCAGGCAACTGGCATTTTCAGAAGGTGGTCATCAATGAGTGGGGGCTACATACTTCTCTCAGCACACGTTCCTCTTGACAATCAAAGGCTGAAATTTAGGTGGTCAATTTTTTTTTGTAAGCCTTTTGCCAGTTTCCTGGAAATTGTATGACTGACCGCAATAAAAGGAATATTTTATATAAAAGGGCATGAAACGGTTAATTTGTACAGTTTTTTTTTTTTTTTTTTTTTTTCTTAAACCCCCCCCCCCCCCCCATCCAAGGTGCGGAAACCTCCCGTCAGAATTTGGCTCTCCTTCTCTGGCTGCTCGCGAAGGAAATTAAATCATTTTAAAGTGTGAGAGCTGCTGGCGGGTTGCCGCCTGGAGATGTGAGCTCTGAGGTAACTTTTCTATACGTCTGTCCGGGCCGTGTTCTGCGCGCGGATTCTGCGGGATGAAAGAGCCCTGACTCTCGGCTAGAGTTCACTCATACATTTCCTGACAGAAAGGCCCATTCATGGCCGGGCCTGGTATTCAGGCCTCTCTGTGCACAGAACAAACACACGCTCCTCAGACAAACACACAGCGCGCAGTGAAACAACTTCACACTTCCTCGCATTCATCGTTGCCGTGTTCGCAGGGCACGACTTATAATATCGCCACTTGTGGGCTCATTCAAAAAGCAGAGACTTCAAATTCTCCTAACCCCCCCCCCTGATTCCCCTCATTTGACTTAAGTGGACACAAACTACCTTGCTGTTTTTAAATGCATTTCAGTCTTTGGGCCTATTCACCCATAACATTATTGCAGTGTAAACTGCGCATGTTTACCACGGTTATATACATTATATTATGAAAAGTATTGGGACGCCTGCCTTTACACACACATGAACTTTAATGGCATCCCAGTCTTAGTCTATAGGGTTCAATATTGGGTTGGCCCACCCCTTGCAGCGATAATGGCTTCAACTCTTTTGGGAAGGCTGTCCACAAGGTTTAGGAGTGTTGTTGGACAAGAAGGCCTGGCTCGCAGTGTCCACTCAAATTCACCCCAAAGGTGTTTGTCAGGTTTAGGTCAGGACTCTGCGCAGACCAGTCAAGTTTTTCCACCCCCAACTCACTCATCCATGTCTTTATGGACCTTGCTTGGGGCACTGGTCCAAATCATTTGGAGTGGGGGGGGGGGGGTGTGGTATGGTATCAAGTTGTATTTTTAGGGGTTGGGCTTGGCCCCTTAGTTCCAGTGAAGGGAAAACTTATGTCCTAAGACATTTAGGAAAATTTAAAGCTCCCAAGTTTGTGGGAACAGTTTTGGGATGGCCCCTTCCTGTTCCAACATGACTGCGCACCAGTGCACAAATCAAGGTCCATAAAGACATAGATAAGAGAGTTTGGGGTGGAGGAACTTGACTGATCTGCACGGAGTCCTGACTTCACCCCCATAGAACACCTCTGGGTTGAATTTGGGCGGAGACTGCAAGCCAAGACTTTTTGTCCAAAGTCCAGTGCTTTTGGAAGAATGGTCAAACATTCCCATATACACACTCCTAAACCTTGTGGACAGCCTTCCCAGAAGATTTGAAGCTGTTGTAGCTGTAAAGAGTGGGCCAATTCAATATTGAAGTCTGGACTAAGTCTGGGATGGCATTAAAGTTCATTTGCGTGTAAAGGCAGGCGTCCCAATACTTTTGGTAATTTAGGGCTCTTTCACACGGTCCGCCTCCGTAGGTGGATCCGTGCTGCTCAGCGGGGATCAATCCGCCGATCCCCGCTGACCCGGCGGATGACAGCTCCGTCTCCGCTTGCAGTGCGGAGAGGGAGGTGTCACAGCTCCCGCTGTTCTCTATGGGGAATCGGATGAGAGCGGACCGCCTGTCCGCTCTCATCCGATCCCATCCGCTCCGATCCCCTGGACGGATGGAAAATAGGGTTTCCATCCGTCCGGATTTCACGGACAGGATCGTATGCGGATGGCAGCGGGTGTCAGCGGACACGTCACCGCTGACATCCGCTGCTCCATAGGGCTGAATGGGGCATCCGATCAGATCCGCCTAAAAAACTGACAGGCGGATCTGATCGGACCGCCCGTGTGAAAGAGCCCTAAGTTTGTGTGCGTTTGTTGCCCTACGTTTAAAAACTCGTCTAAGCTGCATTTTTTTTTTTTTTTTCTTCAAACCCAGTTTAATTGAGTTTAGCCTCATTTGGTGTTAAGGTGTTGTTTCATTGGTTTAGGCGTCCTTTTAGTGTTTTGATGACCAAAAGCTCCTCTCCTGAACCTGATTCTTCGGTGTTCAGAATGAGCTTTGACTGCCTCTGCTGCTCCTTTATTCCTCTAAAAAAAAAAACCTTTGTATGCATGGACACACAGGCTTTTATTGAGGTGCGTTCAGGGGCCTAGGCAAAACGGCAAAAGCCCCAAAAAGGTCAGTTTAGCAGCAGCGTGCATGCGGCCTTAGTCATAAATCAGAAGTGCACCTTTTTAGAGCAAAAATGTGTTGTATTTTATGTACTTGTAATTTTTTAAACAAGATCGCAGTGTTGTAAAGCAGGTTGAAAATAAATAGTGTTTTTTTTTTTTTTTAATTCTTTCCGCTCTTGGTGAGGTACCAGCCTTGAGAAATCACACAATTTTAATGAACTCTTGGGCTGTTTTTGTAATTGTAGAGTGGTAGAGATTCAGGAGTTATGAGCAATGTAAATGGGTGTCCACAGGGAATTTATGGTTACACTGCAGCATTCTTGTGGACACGAAGAGCTGGTTTACATTTTTGTGATGTGTTAATGAACAATTTGTTGCACTTCAATTTTTTTTTTTTTTTTTTAAATATAAGAAGTTTTCACAAACAATAGAAAACTTAAAAAATAAAACAAACAAACCAGAAAGAGAAATGTGTGCTACCCACGCAGGGGTGCTGGAGCGAAATAAACGTATGAGTAACCATTGCTTGCACGGGTGGCACATGGATTAACAAGGTGTGGTTAAAAGGAATTGCTACAACAAACAGAAATGAATACATCAAAATAACAGCAACCGTTAGCAAGAGCAAGCATTCCAAGGGTGGTCACATTCTAGTTGGAGTATGAGAAACTCAAGGGAAACAAACGCGTTGCGGTTTAATAAGCTATAATGGCATAGCTATGGTAGGGTCGGCTAACCACTTAGACTGTACTTTGTCATATTTTGCAGTGCAATCCCAATTTAAGTAGGTTTCCTTATAGAGCGGAAGACCAAGGTTCTCCAAAAGGAGATGGAGGGGGAGAACCTGCTTCTTCCAGTAGAGTGCGATCGCTTTTCTAGCATAGAAAAGAAGGCGGCCAACAGTAGGAATCAGGTTTTCTATCAAACCCAGGATACAGATTTCAATGGAGGAAGGTATTTTGGTTACTGCCACAGTGTTGAGTACAGCTAACACTCGTGACCAAAATCTGGAGATAACCAGAAAGAACCAAAAAATGTGAGGTGGCTGCATTTCCAACACTCTGGTGGATGAGAGGGTCGTGGTTTCTCTTGTTCATTGCAGTTATCAGAACGTTCAATGGGCATCAAAACTTCCTGACGTGAAAATGTTACGACAACGTAAATTGGGGTACATTGCCTAAGCAATGCTTCAGATCTAATTCACACTTGTGTGTCGTAGCAGTGTGTGCTAATATTCATACACTACTGCAAGTTACTATAAGCAGCGCTCCTGCTGTACCTGTGGTACCATGAATTCCCTTAGGGCTCATTCACACTAGTGGTTTGGGGGCAGTTAAACCCTGTGGTTGAGCCGCGCTTTTAGTTGCAGAGGCAGCGAGTGTACACATCGTGCAGCAGCAATTATTCCCTCTGTCGCAGAACCTGCCAAACGCAAACCAGCAAACGTGGCCGCTCTGCACGCACTCCGCAACTGCAAATATCAAGGGGTTGAAGCAGGTGGTGAGGAGGCGACCCAACACCTCCCCTTTTTTATGTCAAATGCTCCCTGAAGAGAGATTCTAACACATCTCTCTTCAGAGACTAAAGTAAGTGTTACCGAGCCTGTGGCGTGCTATGGTGTCTTTCAAAATTTGTTGATGCATCACATGGATGTAGATGGGCCCCAAGAGCCCCTTTAACATGTTGCTGCAGTAATGCGCGGCAAGGCATGTCCTCAGCATTGGTGCTATGTGGGGCTGTTCATTCTGAATAGCACCCCTTGATGGACATGTATTGCCGCACACTAAAGTGCAGGCACCTTTTTTTGGCAGTGCACTGTAAAACATGTTAGGTTACTCTCTGCATGTCAGTAGGCAGGTATGTTGGAGTGCCCTTCGGGGGCCCCGTTTACATTTTTGCAGTGTTAAGAGTCCTCTGGAAATATATTTTTTGTCTAAGAGCTTGCTTTACTTTCATTGTTACTCCTCCACCCATTAAAGTTCATGGTGCTAACAGGTGGTGCCTGGTCTTGGCTGCTGGCTTAGCCGATAGAAAGTTATAATGCCATTTTTAAGGAATGTTGTGTATATCCAGATTCCCCGAATGTTTCTGTTTTTGCCCTTAATGCAGGCACTGAATTCCCAGAAACTCGTTGTGTTGGGGTTCTATTTAAATTTCTTAACTCTCTCTTTTTTTTTTTTTTTATGGTGTGGTCTCTCTTTTTTGCTTACGATCGCTTGCTAGCTGGCAAAAAAGTAATTTACTGCAAACCTTTACGGATAGGTGCACAGAGAATCTGGTGCAGCTGTGCATAGTAACCAATCAGCTGATTTATTAACCCCCCCCCCCCCCCGTAACCCTTTATTTCCCAGGCAAAGTTAACACCCTGCACCTTACACCCTTTACCAATGTTATCATTTATTTTTTGCTTTAAAAGTATTTAAAGATATTTTAAAAATTGAGATTGTAGAAGCCAATGAGCCTTTACAGTAAATCACTTGCCTACTCTCATAGAATTTGTTTATAAATTCTACCTTTTGTATAAGGGTAGGAGGAAAAAAGGAAAAGGGGGCAGGGGGGGGAGGAGAAGGGAAGGAAAAGGGGGCAGGGGGGGGGAGAAGGAGAAGGGAAGGAAAAGGGGGCAGGGGGGGGGGGAGGAGAAGGGAAGGAAAAGGGGGCAGGGGGAGGAGGAGAAGGGAAAGAAAAGGGGGCAGGGGGAGGAGGAGAAGGGAAAGAAAAGGGGGCAGGCAGGGGGGGAGGAGGAGAAAAAGGGAAGGAAAAGGGGGCATGCGGGGGGAGGAGGAGAAGGAAAGGATAAGGGGGCAGGCGGGGGAGGGGGGGGAGAAGGGAAGGAAAAGGGGGCAGGCAGGGGGGGGAGGAGGAGAAGGGAAGGAAAAGGGGGCAGGCAGGTGGGGGAGGAGGAGAAGGGAAGGAAAAGGGGGCATGCAGGGGGGAGAAGGGAAGGAAAAGGGGGTAGGCAGGGGGGGTGAAGGAGAAGGGAAGGAAAAGGGGGCATGCAGGGGGGGAGAAGGGAAGGAGAAGGTGGCAGGTGGGGGAGGAGGAGAAGGAAAGGAAAAGGGGGCAGGCAGGTGGGGGAGGAGGAGAAGGAAGGAAGAAGGGGGAGAAAGGAAGGAAAAAGGGGCGGGCAGGGGTAGTAGGAGAAGGGAAGGAAAAGGGGGCAGGCAGGGGGAGGAGGAGAAGGGACGGAAAAGGGGGGCAGGAAGATGAAAGACCTTTAGGAAAACATGATTGCCATAGTATAGCTTCCTTGGTCACCTCCATCCCTTTCCCATGTGCTCTTATAATCAAGCTCCCTGTGTTAGGCAGACAGCGCTGCACCATGCAATGGTCTTTCCCAGTTCTGGTGCACAGAAGGTGGTGAAGCTAATATAATGGCAGGTTTTATGTGCTTGCACTAGCAGGATTTAAAATGAATGTATCAATGCTTATGAATATATAGATCAGCTGTGACTTATTTTATATTTTGTGTTGAAGCAGAACTAAACTCTCTCAACATTTTAACTATTTTGAATTATGCTGCTAGATTTAGTAAATTATACTGGAAGGTAAATTTTATATTTTACTTTTTTTTTTTTTTTTTTTACATTCCTTCAGTTGCTTCCTAATTTCTGGCCTAGGCCAAAACCCAAAAGTCTTTATGGGCATCTTTTCTTCCTTTTTCTATGGAGGAGAGACTTTCTCAGCTAAGCACACCCTCCTGTCTGCATACCTGAGCTAAGGGCAGATGGATTCCGGCAGTAGATGCTACATGAATCATCTGCCTTTATTCAAGATGGCCGCAGCTAAAAAATGGGACTTCCCAACAAAATAAAACATGGAGACCTGGATGGAGTTTGTTTTGAATATTAAATAAATTCAATAACATTTTCAGTGGGTGGTGCTCAGATATAGTTTTAGTTCTGCTTTAAGAATGCCTTCTATATTATGACTTTTACCTTCTTTTGTCAATCACTGGTTCCAAGTGCAGTTTCATTTGAAATTAGTTTTTTTTTGTCCGTTAGAGAGACCTACCCTAACCTTCTCTCCCAGAAAAGGGAAGATAGAAAGTGATGAGCTATCCGTTTGATGGGACATCCAGACCCCCCTCATTTCTTGTCCTAGTGTCACTAGGGCAGGAAGTAAAGACAGTCCCCCCAATAGGGACCCAAATACATTTTACCAGACCTTCTGATATTACCCGCCTGAAAAGAAAAAAAAGATTTTGGCTGGAGTAGAGTTTTTTTGTTTTTTTTTTTGCTTTGGTCATTCTAGAATGTACAGTGTTGATTTTCACAGTCTAACATATTCTGTTCCTTTTACAGACCCTTCGATGACTGTAAGGCGCTGGGAAGAGGATGGCTGTGGACAGCAGGAACAGCGACTGTACAGCACACAGTAATGGCAGCCTCCCATCCAAACCTTCCTGCACAGGCCACCCCACAGCCTGCGATGTAGACCAACCGCCCCCAGGCTCCGAGGAGCCCCAAGTTAAAGCCAGTCCTAATGGATGCCTTCCTCAGAATGGTGCCGCCAAACCTTGTTCCATGTATCTGGAGCACCAGAGAACTCCAGTCATCTCCCAGTGCTGCCACCACTGCTGCTATCACCCACCCCCGAGCAACCAGCAGGACCACGTTTCCCACACTGTTGGGACTTCACCTCTGCTGAACACCGAGTGTTCACAGCTTCAACGAGAACTGTCCCCAACCTCGGTGTGTCCCAATCATCCACCTGTTTATCACCCGGTCTGCTGTGTGCAGCCATCACAGTCCTTTTGTATTCACCAATGGAGGGACCACTTCCAGCACCAACAGGTGCCGCCACATCTGGTCAACATGAGGTCAGTGTCGTGTTCTTTTCATTATGGTACTCCTCCGTCTTTAAAGTGGACTTGTCCACAATTGCTAAGTGATGCAACACTTCCAGATATTTATTACCTCTCCTAGAAATCACAGTTCTTCCACTGACCATGCCTTTACCTGCTTTACTCCCCCAGAAATAGGGCCATCTTTGTTTTGACACCCTTTGGGTCAGCATGCCATCTCAGTGATGACACAGTCACATAATACTTCTGCTTGTTCAGTTCTTGGGCTAGGTTTACAAATTGTCTCATAGATCAGTCCCTGCTGCAGCCTAAAACACTGTGACAGAGCCAGCCATGATAGAGCACCTGCCTGTGTGTTATCATAATCCTGATGATTTTATAACGCCTGTGTTGCTGTTATTAAGGCTTCTTAGGGCGGGATCTGTCCACTGATCCCCCTGCTGAGCAGATTGGGCAGATGACTGGTCATCAGCCCAGGACACAGCCCACTCTGCTCGAAGGGCATCTGGTGTAAACCAATTGTCTGTTTACATCTGACTTCCCTCCAGTCGGATCCACTAAACAGAGGGGAACAGATCCCTTTCTGTTTTGCTTAGCAGATCGGATTGGAGGTAGGCGGGTGTAAAAAGTCAGTTTAGATCCATCGCTCTTTTATAGTGAATGCGGGATCAGATCAGGTCCGCCTGGAAAATGGCTGATTGTACTCAAGTGATAGATCGACTCGGGTACAACCAGCCTGTCTGATTTTTACATGCAATTATTGTTTCAGGGCGGGGTCTGGGGAGGGGCCAGGGGCGGGGTTGAGGGTTGGGCTAAAGGGGGCCCCGTCAGGCTGTAGGGGGCCCCGTGATTTCTATCAGCTGCCCTGTTCACACCTGAGACCTTGTAACACTAACGAGTCACATGACACTGGGGAGGGAAAATGGCTAATTGGGCCCAATGTGGACATTTTCACTTAGGGGTGTACTCACTTTTGTTGCCAGCGGTTTAGACATTAATGGCTGTGTGTTGTTATTTTGAGGGGACAGCAAATTTACACTGTTATACAAGCTGTACACTCACTACTTTTACATTGTTGCAAAGTGTCATTTCTGTAGTGTTGTCACATGGAAAAATTTAGGGGTGGAATCTTGTGAGACATATTTTTTGTGTGTCTATGTATGTATGTATATGTGTGTGTGTGTATATATATATATATATATATATGTATGTATGTATATATATATATATATATATATATATATATATATATATATATATATATATATATATATATATATATATATATATATATATATATATATATATATATGTGTGTGTGTGTCCAAGCTGGACATGTAACTACGTGAAAATGTACCATGCCTGGAATTCTTCCTTAAATAGTCCTTTTAAATAAATGGCATAAAAACCTGTAAATAGCATTGGAAATTTTACAAATCTCTTGTGTTCTTTGTGTCTGGAATATAATAGCACTAAGCCAGGCACTGGTGTCTCTCCCGATCATCCCTCCTCCAAATGTCCTTCATTATCAGAGGTAATTGGGGCCAGACCCCTCTGCAGCACACATGACAAAGTCCGATTTCACTTCATTACAACACAACAGAACTTTATTGTCATTCGATCTTGCAGCGCTGTGGCGGAGGTCAGTGAGGTGGCCCCATTGTGGATGAGACTTTTATTCTCTCCTCGCAGGTTTTGTTGTTGGAAATTAGATTTTCTTTCACTCGGAGGAGTTCTGAGGCCCATTGGAGAGGAGTGTTAGGTGGAATCCTATTTTCCCCTTCATTACGTTGTACAGAACATGATGACAGGTTGTGTCTCGAATGCTCTTTTGGCTGATAGCTGCTTTTTCTGACCGCATTCAGGACTATAACCAGTCTAAAAAAAAAAAAAGAAAGGAATGTAATCTACAGTAAATTATCAATGTTTTTATTCAGGGAGGCAATTTTAAGTAATACAAAATTTATCTTTCGTTCATTGGCGGACACAGCTCCTGATTCTTCTTAACCATTAGGTTATACTGCCCGCTAAAGGAGTAGGTCACTAGGCAGAAAAAAGCTTGACTACACCCATGGGCAGTCCCAGGTGGTATACACCCACTGTTAACTTTAGCCACTCAGGTTTGTAACAAGCAGGATCAGAAGGAAGCCAACTCCACAGAGGGGTGGGTGCTGTGTCCGTCAAACATCAGAGAAATGGAATTTACAGTAAGGGTTTTTTTTTCTTTTCTGCCTAGTCAGGAGTAATTAACTAGTTCCTTGCTGGGATCTCTGGTCCTGGCAATTCTTTTTAAAATATATATATTTTTTCCTTTTTTAATATTTTGTTCCTGTGTGGTCTGCGACCAACTGGATAATCTAGATCCTTAGGGTCCCCCCCAGTCTGACCAGTGAGCACGTGCAGAATGCAGCTCTGTGCTAGGTCGGCCGTGACATAGTCCCACTGGACAGGGGCTGGCCTGTGAGTTAAACTCAGCCCGAGTCCCAGAGTTTCCTCCTGTCCGACAGCACCCATGTTACGATGCAGCGGTGGTCTGTCCGGAGCGGTGCCCGCCCTGCTCTTGGTATGGTAATTAGATGTAGCTCCCCCCCTTACTCCTGGAGGGTTTTTTTGCTGGACGTGGGCCCCACCCTGGGACTGTGGGACCCCTGGGCTCCCCCCCGACCCTCTTAAATTTTGGTTAGTACTTTGGGTCTTTTAGCCCCCCCCGTTGCCACATGCTTTTAAGGGGGGTTGGTTAGAGTTGCTGCTGACCGGGTTTTTCCTGGTGCCACCCTGGGGGTTGGTGACTAGGGCAGGGATGTCCTGTGGGCTTCCTGTGGTGGTTGTTGGGCTGGGGGAGCAGATAGTTTAGCATCTGCAGGTAGCGCCTCACGAGGCTTGATCTGGCCAAAATTTTAGGCCGCGGTTTTGCGGCCTACTAATCGGAAACTACGTATATGCGCTGTGGTGGCTGAGGCTCTCTGTATCAGCAGTGGTCCTTCAGCGTATTATCTGGCTGAAATACTGGTCTGCGGACCAGACTTCTAAGATTGTCTTATCTGATCCCCCCCCCCCCTTGTAGGGGATTGCCTGTTTGGAGCTTCCTTGGATGACCTTGTTAAGCGTCTCAAAGGGGGGAAGCCTACTCTTCTTCTGCAGGCTACCAAGGGTATAGAGCCTCATCGTAGACGTGGGCCAATCTCCTCGGCTCAGAAGAGGGGTTTTTCGTCCCTCGGAGTCTCGAGACAAGAGAATAAAAGTCAGGGCCTCCTCCCGAGGTTCCAAGAGGGTCTGGTTTGGCAAGCCATGAGCAGGCTCTTCCAAACATGCAAATAAGGCTGCCTCTGCATGAAGGGGTGCTCTCACCTGTATTTGTGGTGGGGGGGACGTCTTCCCTGGTTTCTGTATTTATGGACCTCCCTGGTATAGGACACGTGGGTCCACAAAGTTATTTGTTCAAGCTACGAGATAAAAGTTCTGTCTTAACCTCCGGAAAGGTTCTTCCCTTCCCTTCCAACCTGAACTTGTCCCCAGATCACTTACGGGTCTCTTTGGGGTAGTGCAAGACTTGTTCCTTCAAGAGGTGATTGCTCTGATTTCTGAATGCTCTGATTTCTGAACTTTTTCAGGGGTTTTTTCTCAAACCACTTTACAGTTCCTAGGAAGGAAGGCAAGGTACATCCAATCCTGGACCTCAAGGCGCCATACTGCTGGTGTAAGTACAGAAGTTCTGCGTGGAGTCCATTCACACAGTAGTGGCATCCCTACGTCAGGAGGATTTCTTCTCGCTTCTATCAACCTCAAGGACGGCTACCTGCACATTCTAATATGTGCCGGCCAGCAACGTATCCTCCGTTTTTCCCTGGGCGAGGAGCATCATCTGTTTGTGGCGTGGACCTTTTGGTCTCACCTCCGCTCCTCAGGTCTTCACAAAAGTGTTGGCCCTGGTGCTGGCATTGTTTTGAGTCAGTGAGGGATTGCAGTACTGGTGTACCTGGACGATCTTCTGCGAGTGGAGTCTCCGACTGCTCTGATGGCCAACTGGAGATTGCTCTGGGAACTCTTAATGAGTTTGGTGGGATTCTGAACCTTCAGGAGTCTGCTTTTGAGTCTGTCCCTAAAAACTGGACTATCTGGGTCTGACTCTGGACTCTGCCTCAGCCAGAGTGTTTCTTCCTCTGGAAAAACTCAAGACATTGCAGGAGGCAATTCAGCTTCTGTTGTTCATCAGACAGTCATCCCTCTGGGCTTGCATTTGGGTGCAGGGCCTGATGGTGTCCACCCTCGAGGCGCTCTGATTGCACAGTTCCACACAATATCTCTGCTAAAGAGATTCTGGTGAAATTGGGCAAGGATCCATGGTCTCCAGAGGTGGCTTCATTCTCTAGTACTTCTAAAGGGAAAATTCTTTCTCCCTCTGTACTGGATGATTGTCACCATGGATGCCAGCCTGTACGAGTGGTGAGGCGTCCTCAGCACATGTGCTCAGGGGTCTGGACTCTGTTCTGGAACTCCGAGCAATCAGCCTTTTTCTGTCTCATTGGACAATTCGTCTTCAGGGGTGTCCGATACGAATTAATTTGGACAATGCCACGGCCGTGGTCTATGTCAATCACCAAGGAGGCACAAATAGTGTCCTGGCGGCTCGGTAAGTAGCTGGCATTGTAAGGTGCGCTGACCGATTTTTTTTTTTTTTTTTTTTTTTTTTTTTGTTCCAGCCCTCTCAAATTTCTGCCACGACTCTGGTGCAGAATCCAAGCAGAAGGAATTCCGTCCAGACTGATCTTGCCGGTCTTGAGTCGGTGATTCTTACGCTGTTGAAATCTAGGAAATCTACTTCTAGCAAGATCTACCATCGTATGTGGAAGACGTACATTGCGTGATTTTACCTTCCTTTAATGGGGAGTTGAACAGAAATTGGCCTTGAGTATCATCAAGGGCCAGGTATTGGCTATGGCAGTCTTTTTTTCCAACAACCTTTTGGCTCCACACTCCCTAGTGTGTACTTTTTCTTCAGGGTGTCCGACATTTGGTTCCTTCAGTGCAGGCTCCGTTGCTGTCCTGGGATCTTAATGTGGTGCTTTCAGCTCTACAAAAGCCTCCCTTTGAAAATATTCGGGAGGTTTCCCTGCTTGCACTGCCCCGGAAGGTGGCCTTTTTTGGTGGCTATCACCTCTGCGCAGGGATTCGGAAATGGTGGCGTTATCCTGTCGTTCACCTTATGGTGATTCACAAGGATAAGGTGGTGCTTCACCCCTGTCTGTCATTCCTTCCTAAGGTGGTCTCAGACTGTCATTTGAATGAAGACATTTTGTTGCCCTCCCTGTGTCCCAGGCTGAACATCCGAAGGACATTACCTTGCATGCCTTGGATGTGGTATGGGCAGTTAGGGTGTACCTGGCAGCTACGGGGTATTTTAGGAAGTCAGACTCTTTGTGCTCACGGACAGACCTCACCAAAAAAAACAAAGTACATAAAATGCTTGCATCCCCCTGGGCTGGAGTGGACAAGGGCACCTGGCAGCAAGCAACACGAGTGTGTGTGTGCACAAATCCGGAAACCAGCTGATCAAGTCATCATGACTTGATAAAGCGCATAGCGCGAAACATGTAGTCATGGCAACCATATAGCTTGTGTTCCACCCTGGTTCCTGGTATTTCCCCGCAAGTGGCGCCTGTCCGGCTGATGTCACCGCTACGGAACTACAGCAGAGTCCTTTCATCCTCGCGCCGGCTGGTTTCCGGCTTTGTACTCACTGCTCATTTGTGTGGCTGTAGCTGAACAATAAAAACGGTGTATATGCAGCTTAAAGGCTGTCAATAAGCCTCCCCTGTCACCATTTTTCTCTTGGTGTCAAGAAAACTTGTCCGAAGTAACTCATGCTGATTGCTCTTGAGACAAGTACACGCTATAGGGAGATATGCTTTGTTCATACTTCATGTCTGAGGTTTACAACCACTTTAAGGCTGGCTATATACTTATAGATTTTTTTTTTCTTTTTGTAAGCTGCAATTTGTTATATTTAGTGCATTGTATTACCTTTTTTTTTCTTTTTGAATTTTCCCTTGGCTGGTGAGCTGCAGGTGGACCATACATCCTGCTATAGAAGTGAATGGCTGTACGGCCCTCTATTCACTTCTATTACAGCCGCTGCTCCCTAGCCACGGGACAATGCAGCTTTTTTTACACTGGGCATATTTAATCACTTGCCGACCGCCGCACGACTATATACTGCGGCGGTCAGCCCCTCCTGGGCAAAGTGACGTACTGGTACGTCACTCGCCCACGAGCCTCTAGGGGGCGAGCGCGCACCCCCGCTCTTTCCCAGACATCCCCGTGCGAGTGACCAGCGGCTCTGATGTCCGCCGGTCACTCGCGATCTCCCGCTGGAGAGGGAGAAAGGCAGGCGGCTGATGTAAATAAAGCCGTCTGTCATTCTCCCTGATGTAACTGCAGAGACCATACGATCCTGCTATGTAGGATCGTATGTCTCTGTGGTTACATCACAAGCCACGCCCCCCCCACAGTTAGAATCACACCCCTAGGGATACATTTAACCCACTGATCACCAATAAAGTTAACCCCTTCCCTGCCAATGTCATTTTTACAGTAACAGTGCGTATGTATAGCACTGATTACTGTAGTAATGTCACTGGTACCCCCAAAAGTGTCAAAAATGTCAGTCAAGGGTCCAATCTGTCCGCCGCAATGTCGCAGTCCCGCAAAAAAAAACGCAGATCGCCGCTATTACTAGTTTTAAAAATGACAAATCTTTCCCGTAGTTAGTAAACGCAATCACTTTTGCACAAACCAATCAAAATATGCTTATTGCGATTTAATTTACCAAAAATATGTAGCAGAAAATAAATTGGCCTAAAATGTTAAAAAAAAATTTGATTTTACATTTTTTTTGGGGGGGGGGGGGGATTTCATATAATTAAATGTGGAAAATATTGTTATTTTTTCAAAATTGTAGCTATTTTTTTGTTTATAGCGCAAAAAGTAAAAATCGCACAGGTGATCAAATGCCACCAAAAGAAAGCTCTGTTTGTGGGGGAAAAAAAAGGAAGTCAATTTAATTTGGGTACAGCGTCGCACGACCGCGCAAGTGCCGAATCGCAAAATAGGCCCTGGTCTTTAAGCAGCCAAATCCTCCGGGGCTTAAGTGGTTAATGCCTGTATACATCTGTGTGCATGTACACCTAAACACTGCCTGAGCAGAATTACATACTTGGCAGTCAAAACCGTAAACCTAATATGTAGTTCTACTGTGTGTTTTAGTGGTTTGCCTGGAGCTCTGCATTAATATCCGCAGCCAGTTTCAACACTTTCAAGCAAGTACAGGTCTTCGTAAATGTTTTTTATTGCTTTTGGAGAAGTTTGATAAGTAAAGTTTACTTATAGCCATGAAAGATCCCGCACATCGTTTGCTTTCCCGTCCCCTTGGTTTTGGCTCGCTTTCAAAAAGTGAGTCACGGAGGCATTTTAAAAAGCTGCATTATTGCTACTTCAAAAAGCTTTTATTTGACTTCCAGAGCAGTAGGCAGCGTTCCGGTGAAATCAAAGTGTTTCTGGAAGGGGGAGATTTCTGTGCGCGCTTACCACGAAGTGACGTGAGGCTTCAGCGGTGACAAGAAGCAAATGTCAGTTTCCTTAATCTTTTGCACTTTGTTGTATCGGTGTCCTCATAGGGTACTTGTGATTTGTTCCGGCTGGTGGAGAGGAAACAATGGGGCGCTTGTAACACTTGTTACCGAATGTCATGTAGAAGGAGATTTGTTCATACCTGGCATACTGCCATTAAAGAGGAACTACAGCTCCTTCTGAGTGAATAGACATTTTGTGGTGGTGTTGTAATGAATCAAAAGTTGTAAGTTTTCCTGTAACATAATATTAGATGTTATGTTATTAAATTTATTCCTTAAAATGGAATTAATACACGTTAATGCGACTTCAACTTTTTTATCTAGTTATACTACCATGAAGATCCTTATTCTGTCACTTCTTCTTATAGGATGACAGTGATCTTCTAAGGCCCCTTCCACAGGCTAGTTCCAATCTGCAGCTGATCCAAGGACAGATCCCTAGCTGAATCCGAATGGAATCCATGTCGCATTTGTGATATACATGTCTGCTTCGTTTTTTTTCCTCCTCATACACAGAGCTTATAGGACTCATGGTGCTTTAGTTTACATCCTTTTACCAAGATCCATCAGGGTTTAGTCTAAAAAATGAAAAGGCACTTGCCTCTTTGGGCGCTTGTGTGTTTTTTCTCTTTGTGTAGCACCCTTCAGGTAGGTGCTAGGTAAAATATAGTGGGCTTTGTCTGCCTAACAGCAGAGACATGTTTTCTTTGTGCAGGTAGATTGTCATGGCTACCAAGTGTGTCTGCTGAGAGGGGAGTCTCCTCACTGGCCCTGTTAGAGGCCTCTCATTGGGCAGTGGAGGAAACCCAATCGGAGATGCATTCAGGCTTGTAACTACCCCAGAAGGCAGATTCTGCCGCTGAGGATTCTGGGAGTGGGTATAAGTCTGAGGGGAGTGCATGATTCAGCGTCTTTGGCGGGAGCAGAGTCCCAGGAGGGAGAGAACGGCTCTCCTCCTGTCTGAGGAAGGCGGATGTCTCGAGGTGTCACCTGGGAATCCAGAGAGTGCTGAGTTGAGCTGAGGGGATCCGGTGTGCCGAGAACCTGCGGAGAGCGAGAGGGGTCCAGTCCCAGGAAAGCCTACACAGGTTGTGAGTACTGAGGATTGCCCCTGGGGGTCTGCCTAGAGTCAGTGAGCGTTGGCTGGCGTCAAGGCAGCATTAACAGACCTCTTTCCTGGATAAAGTCCCAAGTGTATTTAGTTGAGCCTAAGGAGTATCCCACTCATTCCCTTCTCCCATCCCCTTATCTACAATAAAACCACAAAACAAAGATCCTTTAGTTGTCAATGTCTCAGTGCTCACACCCAGGGTCGCAGCTCACATGGGCTGGAGGGGTAACCAGTACCGATGGCAGACCCACATCAGGCCACAGGCCTGGAAAATCTGCCACATGTGTTTTTTTTTCTTTTTGAGGTAACTAGATGTAGATTATTTACATCCAACCATAACTGATATTGAGCTTCCATTTAGATCTATGCATTATAACTGACAGGCGCAACTGATTAGGAACGTGAAAGAGCCCTAAATATGTGTTTCTGCGTTTTTGTCACTCGCAAGTGCCTTTGGTAGAGACTGCAAGGGGCCATTCTGACACACACACATTGTACAGGCATGGTCCACTGTTATCACTTTAAGGAAGTGGGACCACACTGCATATGGACAGGAAATGATGGTGAAATCTCTATAGCCGACGTTGGAGGGAGTGCATGTAGACAGGAAATAATGGAGAAATTATTTAACTCTATGTGAAGGCATGCATTTTTTTTATTTTAAATATTTCAGGAAAGGTTGCATTCTCTAAGTTTTTTTTTTTTTTGTTTTTTTTTGTTTTTTTATTGCAGTCTGTGTACCCATTGGGGACATTTGCCCCCTCTATTTGTCCTGGTTACCATAGTCGCCAAGATGGGAAAATGAGAAGAAATCCAGGGTTTTACTGTCCTTAAAGAGGAGCTCCAGGGTCCTTCAGACAAAAATAAATTTAAGTCCACAGCTACAAATACTACTGTAGCTGCTGACTTTTAATATTAGGACACTTACCTGTCCAGTAATCCCGCAATGTCCTCATCCAAGCCAATTCTTCAATTGGCTCCGGTAGCTGGCGCCAGCATCTCTAGTAAGGGAAATAGGACGTGAAACCTTGTGGCTTCACAGCCTGTTTCCTATTCTGTGATGTGTCCCAGAAGCCTGCGGGGGAAGGAAGGGAGCCGAACTTTGAGCTCAGTTCACAGCGGCGCAGGTAAGCCGGTCCATTTAAATCCAGTGCATAGCTGGCGCTCTTGGTGAAACCTGGAAGTTCTGGTGGCCACACACCTAAAATGAGACCTGATGCTGGGAGAGGTAAACATGTCTTTCAGTTTAGGTTCTCTTTCAAATCTTTTTTTCCTCTATGTAAAACAGAGCGATTGTAGAGAATTTCCAACTGTCAAATAATTGCTTTATGTCCAGCAAACAAATAATACCCAAGATCAGTTGTGGCATTCTGAGTTATCTCTGCTCCATGTAACCCATTTATCGAGCAGTGGTCATCTTCAGAATATCTAGACTACAGATCAGCCAAACATTTGCAGGTCCCTGAGTGAGTCGTGATGATTTCATATCGGATAATGCACACCTAGTAGGAATGATGTCATCTGGGACTGCAGTGCCAAGTCCCCGCCACCTCCTGTTAGATTGCACTGCGACATCTCACACATTTTTATGAGCTGCGAACACTCCACATAAAATGCAAGTTGTAACATCTTGCATTACTTTGCCACAGTAATTGGAGAGCACTCACGCAACCATCTACATGTTTTAAAAGGTTTTTATTAAAGGGAAACCAGCTGACAATTTTTCTATTTTGTAGTTTTTTTTAAAGTTTTTTTTCTTAATAAATAAATAAATATATATATATATATATATATATATATATATATATATATATATATAAATATAAATATATAATTTTTTTTTTTCTTTAAAGGTTTGAATGCATTAATGACAGAGCACTAAGTTTTCGTAAGAAAGAACAAAAGTAGCTGTTGGTTTTAGACTGTGTCTCCCTTTGAACAGAAAGGAGGATGAAAGTCAATCCTAATGCTTGGTACACACAGTTTTTTTTTTTTTTTTTACCGTTCCAACCCAGCTTATCATTCATCAGGGTTCACAGCTATTGGTTTCATACATTAATCAGATGCTTTTTTTTTTTTTTTTTTCAGCATACCAGTCATTAGATGGACTTCTTTTGAACAATCTGCTGTATGCACAGGCTGAATGTGGTCCAATTTCTCTTAAACTGACTGATATTCGGCCTGTGTATACTAGCCTTAAGGAAAATATGAGCTTGAGCTATTGAACTTTGTAAACCTTTTTTTTTTTTTCTGCAAGAAAGGCTAAATATGGCCAGGTAAATGTGAAAATAAGTTTTACCTTTTGGCTAGAAATGGCTAAACATGGGAGATTTATATACTGTACAGCATTTCATTTGTAGCAAATAGAGAGAATATATTTTCAAAACAATAATTCTTATTCCAGCACTTAAACCTGTAAAATGGAAAATAAATGTACATTGATACTGTTGATAGGACTGTTTTAAACCCTGGGAAAATACTAGCAGTAATTCCTAATCCAAAATTAACACGTTGTAAAGGTTGTTATTATTATTATTATTATTATTATTATTATTTTAAATGCAGGATTTATATAGTACCAGCAGTCTCTGCAGCTACAAAATGGGTATACCATTAAGAAAAGCTATAGGGACTTTGAACATATTTTCTTTTTACTATGATAAGGTCAGGACTAAAAAAATGTAAAAAAAATTCTCTCCTACACTTTAGGTATCTTCAAGTTTGCCTTATGACCTGTGCACCGGTGTCTGCCATCCAATTTATTTCCCCGTCCCCATAAATCTCCTTCCCTGCACTGCCTTGCCTCTGCAAATATATCCAATATTGTATAGAAAAGGGGAAGGTGGAAATTAAATTTGTGCTGGTGTAAGCCGGGAAATGAAACTAAACGAAGTAAAATAAAAATTGACTTTCGGGTAAAAAAATAAATAAATAAAAAACCCAAAATGTTAAGTCACTGAAAATACTCCAATTTCTCATTTTAAACTTTTTATGCTGGAATTTTTTTTCTCTTCCTGTTTGAAGCAGAAATCCATCTTCTACTTTCAGTCTTGAAATAGACATTCCTCATTTACAGAAATGTTGCAGAAAGCAGATCCGACATAGTGTACTCAGGGATTCAGCTTTTGGCTTCCTCCTAAAATCTCCAATTTAAATGAGAGCTCGATAACAGGCTGCTGTGCGCCTAAATCCCCTGCAATGCAGCAAGCCAGAGAATGACTAAAGAGGAATAGAAGACAAATAGCTAAAATCCAGAATTCCACCAGAACCCTTCAAGGGCTTAATGGGATAAACTGATGTTTTCCAGAGCCACTTTCTTTAATGATCATATGGTTAGAGTGAAAAACTCCGCTTTTATTTTTTTGAGATTTATGTATGTGAAGTTTGGCAGCTATACAGTACACTTAGGGTAAAAGTAACCTTGAGATTCATGCCGCAAGCATGACCTACGTACAGATTAGACTAGTTCTTCCCCCGAGTATGGATGTAGTGGCCAGTTCTACCCATCCTCTTCTGTCTGTGATCAGATGATCCTGGAATGGGTCTGCTTGAGATGCTATATAGCCACCTTTCTGTTTCTCAAAGAAAGCCTGAATAAAAAAATGTTGAACTCTCGGTAGTTTATTGAAGCAACCTGTCCTGACTCAGCTGTCCTAACAGGAAATGAGGGGAAGCCTTGTCAATAGGGGAAAGGACCGTACTAAAAGCCTGATCTATGTATTCGCCCTGTTCAAATCCAAAGCTTTGTCTGAAGTTGGGCTTTAAAGGGTAAGCGCTAACCATAATCGTCTCTTATTGACTCCTTTGGTATATTAAATATACCACCTGAAAACGTTGTTATATCTAATTGATTTTTTTTTTTTTAAAAGTTGATCCTGCCCCTCGGTTATCACTAACATTGTCCAAGTATTCTCTGGATAGAAAACGCCTCCCCTTATCAAGAATGGCTATGGAGAACTGGTGAGGGGGAGGTTGTTTCTGTAGTGCTGTCCATTACAAGGTTGACAATGCAACTCCTACATGGAAATGGTCCTCCAAGTATAAATCACACGTGGAACACGGGTTCCAATCAGGTGGTGATGAGGTGCTGTTGCTCAGACTTCGGCTCCTGTAGACCACATTATAACCAAGAAATCAAGGAAAGTCTGTGTGCACGGCAGAATCTAAATGCATAAAAGACTTTATTAAGGAATTGGGTTAAAATCCGTGTCTATAGACCCACTAATGCGTTTCACTCTTAAGCCTTGGTCATAACTATGACCAAGGTTGTGAGTCTACAGACATGGATTTTAACCCAATGCCTCAATAAAGTCGTCTTTGTATAAAGATCCTGCCGTGTGCTTGACCAACTTGGATTACATATGAACAGTACAGTAGTACTGGCAGGATCACCAGATAAACAAAAAGGAAAGAAGAAAACAAATGCAGCCACCACGTGTATTATATATTGGTTTTAAATACACTTGCAGCAGTGCGCTCGGTAATGCAATTGAAAATCCAGGTGGTAGTGCCCAAGAAAAAGGGCCTTGGGAGAATGTTCATGGGCTATTTGATGGCCATAAATTGCTGTCTTCCCGTATGAGAACCTCTCCATTGGACTGTGGAATTTCTGCCTTCCCTTATGGGAAAGTCTTAATTCAACAGCAGAGACCCGGAGTCTGATTTGTGATGTCAGATACAGAGGTCAGTAGAGCGGCCATCGCTCAGGCACTGTGGATTCAATAAATGTTTTACCCTTATCCCCTAATACAGTCATTTGCTTCCTGATTGTTAAAAAACATTTTCTGGTGTTCCTTTGAAACGTCTCCCTGTCTTCCCATCTCCGCCATGTCTGAATAGGATCTCCCTGAACAAGTTAGCGCAGAGGTGCTAATGGCAAAATTACAGCCCTGTGTCCTAATTGCTGGGTGCCGATACTTCTGCTGAGCTGGAGGCTCCCTCCTAATCTCCAGGCTTGTGGTTCTCCCATTGGATGGGAAGACGGGACGGCTATGCATTTCTCATCTTAGTAGCATGGCAAAGTAATTTCTGCCATTGGTTTCTGGGGATAATATTCTGAATTGAGCAGCATAATAAAGCCCTTCGCAGGAACAGCTGCGTGGTGTGGCTTACACAGCCGGAATGCCTTTGGTGGATGCACATTGTTACACACGCTTTTTGAAGCAAAAATATTTAATGATAGCAGGTGTGACCTTTGACCCTCCGCTCAGTGTCAAGGCTTGTTTTACTCCATAAAATCTGCAGGTTAGAATCCAAAAATAAGTTACTGAGGTTTTATCAGTGTGGGAACTGAGGTTCAGTTTGCCCTCGTTTCCAAGGCTTGACAAGTCCAAGAAACCAGGTGGCTCCTGTCCTGTTGCATTTGGGAAATGCCATGCAGCCAGCGATGCGGTTGCATGTAGACAGGAAGTGACTGCAAAGAGGCTAAAAACAAGGTAAAAACTGTTTTATTTTATTTTAAAAATTCTAGTAGTTGTATGGTGCACAGTGTATTGGCAAACTAAATGTCATTCAGTAAGCGTTTAATCTATTTTGCGCTTTGAAGGTTTTGGATACAAAGACAAGTGTATCAAATACATAATAATCATTAATCTTGCTAAATACTTCCTAAGACCGCTAACCCTCTTGCCTGATATGAAATGTGTTTTTCCCCACGTGGATGTGAATATGCCTTGTTTTTGAGATCAGTTCACGTAAAGTATTACTTTTCTCTCTTTCTGCTTAAAGAGGATGTAGAAGGCAGAAGGTTTTTTTTCTTAATTAAAAGCCTCCTGTGCGCAGCAGCCCCCCTAATACTTACCTGAGGTCCATCTAAATCCAGCGATGTTGCACGAGAGACTCAGCTGTCCAGGACTCCCCTCATTGGCTGAGACAGTAGTGCGGCGCCATTGGCTCCTGCTGCTGTCAATCAAAATCAGTCAGCCAATGAGGAGAAAGGGGGCCGGGCTGAATGAACACAGGGAGCTGTGGCTCTGCTCTGGTACCTTCATAGCAAGCTGCTTGCTGTGGGGGCACTCAACAGGAGGGAGGATCCAGGAGCACTGAAGAGGGACCCAAGAAGAGGAGGATCGAGGCTGCTCTGTGGCTCAGCTCTGCCCCCACCCCACTTCACTGGCTGTGATTGACCATACCGGGAGCCAATGGCTCCTGCTGCTGCATCTCAGCCAATCAGGAGGGAGGGACCCGGGAGAAACTTTGCTTTTGTGCACATTGCTGGATTGAGATCAGGCGTAGGTCAGGATTTGGGGGGGGGGGGGGGGGGTTGGTGAGGAGACAGCTGCACACTTTGGCTGGGTTCACACATGCTGCAGCTCACAGCAGAGCGTCCCTGTTCACTGATATAGGTGCGAATCCGTTCCAAATTTTTGCCTGAATTCGCTCCTTAAAGGGGTTGTAAAGGCAGAAGGTTTTTTTATCTTAATGCATTCTATGGAATAAGAAGAAAAAAAAAAACCTTCTGTGTGGAGCAGCCCCCTGATACTTACCTTTGTTCCATCGTTATGCAGCGGTGCAGCGGTGTTGCAGGAGATTCTCAGCTGCCTGGGACTCCCCTCCTTGTTGGATCCCATTGCTGTCAATCAAGGTCAGTCAGCCAATCGGCTTAGAGATGGGTCGGCTCTGTGTCAGAATGGACACAAGGTGGTGTGACAGACTTTGCTGGGGTGTCCCTATAGCAAGCTGCTTGCTGTGGGGGCACTAAACTGGAAGGAGAGGCCAGGGGCACAGACGAGGAACCAGAGAAGAGGAAAATCCGGGTCACTGTGCAAAACCGCTGCACAGAACGGGTAAGTATAACATTTGTTTTTAAAAACGGAGGCTTTACTATTGCTTAAGAGTCGGTTCACACCAAGGCGACACGACTCCTTACTACTTCGGGGGCGACTTGTGCATTTCCATGCACCACGACTTCGGAGCGACTTGCAGGGACTTCACATAATGGAAGTCGCAAGTCGCTGACAAGTCGCCTGACAAGTCGCGCTAGTGTGGAACCGGCTCTTAATTTAAACCATAGAATCACAGAACCCTTTCCAAATGCAGACCACAGCCGCCCTGGAGCTGTGTGAACCGGCTGCATGGAGAGCCGGTCACTCTCCTGTCAAGTGATGTGGGGAAACCTGCATCCAATTCGCATATATGTGAACCCAGCCTGCAGGTTTTTTACCTTCTTGCATAGAATGCATAAAGGTTGAAAAAAAAACATACAGACATCCTTTAAATATTTGTAATCTGCTTATATTTTCGGCCAATAATTTTTGGCAGCTGAAATTTCGGTGCTAAACTAAATTTAACATATTAAATTTTCATCCAATCAGGCAGACCTTTGCACTACATAGTGATGAGTGGATCTCGATTTTACAAATTATGGTGTATGGTTCCCTTTGGAGTTCACATTTATTGCCCAACTTGCTTTATAAAAAAAAAAAAAAAAAAAAAAAAAAAAAAAAAGCCTTCCTGCTGATTTGGTTAGTGTAGCTTTCCCCTCTTGCAAATGTTCATGTCATGCTCTTTCAGTTCCCTCATTATTTGACAATGCATCGGCCTCCTAACTTACGAAATGGCTTGTGGAAAAGTAGCAGCAAAGTATTTTAAGTTGAGGGAACAAAAATGATTAGCCGAAACTAGATCTTCAGCCTCCGCTAAAAGCTGTTTAACATCTGTTGGCACATTCCTTTATATCTTCAAAGCAATCTCTGCAGGGTTTGTGCTCTTATGATTCTCATATGTGCTGTGTTTTATTACCTGTGTAACGAGAAGCCGAAGCCTAGTTTTCTGATGTGCTGCCCATATAGATTAGGGATGAGGCATGATGGGAAGTTTCCAGGTAATTCTGGGGGAAAAAATATGGCTTTCTGAAGTGTTGCATCTTCCATATGTTGCGGGGTCACGTGGCCACACTCTTTTAGAAAACATTGTCTTATTGTTTGCAGGAATAATCCCACTTCTGGGAGATCTGTAATCAAAATTATCCCTAAAAGCTGAACTCTGGGATAAACATGGTCTGTATACAAGAGACGTGCATTCTTACTTGGTATGATTTGTGTATTGTATTCTTTCTGGATCTTTGCAGTAATCTAGCATGGAGCTTTCCTTTGTGCAGGAGCTTCCTGTAATAAAGACCGGTCACTGCTGCTCTCTCTCCTTGTGCAGGTTGACTGGTCTTGTATCCGCCCCTTCCTATAGTTTTCTACAGGTGACCTTTAGTGGGTGGGGCTGCTGGGTCCCTCCCACAGCTCTCCTCTCTGCACAGGCTATGTACAGCACAGTGAAGATGTCATTGCTAATTTTACAAGGTGATTTCTGGGTTTTTAAAGGCATTTGATTCTCACAAATGGGCTTTATCTGCTTTGTGGCTATTGAGAAATATATTTAAATGAAAGGGTGTTTTTTATTTTTTCCCTGAAGCTGAACTCCAAGCCTCAACAGTGGAGCCCTCAAGAAATGTATAAGAAGTGACTGAACTCTTGCACCCATGCAGAAATGGAAATATTGATTTTGTTTAAAGATTCTCTTTGTACTGAGTAGCAATTGTAGCTTTTTCTTTTCCATTTTGATATTTCTTTTGCTTCATATACATAGGAATGTTTTTTATAATTTTTTTATTTTTTATTTTTGCAGAGCTACAAAGCCATTCCAGTTACCTAAAAGGTAAGAACCAATCACAAATTGCTAATATCTAGCAATACTGTTATATTGTGTCTAGTGATTGAGGGCTTGGTAGATTGGAACCTCTTAAAGTGTGTCAGAAGTGAAGATCCTGCTAGAAGTCCATAGCTTTTCTTTTGTAGGTGGTTATTTTTTAAATCTTTTTTTTTTTTTATTAGCAATAGTCACTTTTTATCCTAAACTTAGGCCAAAATATGAATACATTCAGGAAGTGAATTTTTTAATTAATTTATTTCGGTTTGTGACCTCATTTGGTAGCTTTCCCCTCATTTCCTATCCCAGTGAGGTTAGACCTGAAGCTCTTTCAACACTTTCATGCTGTAGCTCTGAGTCAGATGGAGGTGTTTTAAACTGCTGCAGAGAGGCTGCTGCTTCCAAACAGAAAGTGAAGGTTGTAGTCTTTCAGTAGCAATCACACAGCAGTTTGTTGTTTTTCACACCAGAATTGCACAGGAACACTGCATAAACTCTGGCCTGCCTAACAGTAGTTTTCTGGAGTTCGTCTTTTGTCTCTAATAGTCAACTGTATTTGAAACTAAATGTTCATCTAAAACTGCCCGTACACTGAGAATTGTACAAACATTTGTACAAACCTTCTCATCAGAGCTTTCTTAGAACAGAGTGCTTCAAAAGCCCTGAAAATTAATTTCAGATCTGCTAAGTAAATGTAATATCTGATGTATTAAACAGCTTTCATTAAAATATGTAGTTTTTCCCAAAGAAAACCACATTCATAGTTTAGAATTTTTTTTTTGATCCAAAACTGCGATTGAAGAAAATGCTCATTGGACCACCTTAACCATTAGAATATCGACCAAGCATTGTAAAAATGAAAAAAAATAAATACTTAAAACACTGCTAGTATTAGGGTTTTTGGCATTTAGCTGATAGGAAAAAAAGGTGCTGATAATGTCCACCGAAAACTCGCATGATTTTGCCACGATTTTACCACCTTTTTCTGTGCGTTTTTCAAAGAGCATGTGATTAGAAAAACGCAATACAGGTACGTTTTTTTTAATTGTTTTTGCCACGATTTCAATGCATTTCAAAGGGAAGGTGGATTTTCTTCTTTTTTTTTTTTACCCAATCTGCACAAAAAATGTGGCAAGCAGGATTTTTAACACCACGTCTTAAGTGCAAAGGACCAGTGGGATGACATACATAAAATTTACAGGGATTCATTTTTATTGAGCTTTTCTTGCATTTTTAGTGTGAAAGCAGCCTGTCGGACAAAAATGTATTTATATATATATATAATTATTATATATTATTTTTTTTTTTTTTCGACCACATGCATCCTGCTATTTCGAGTTCAGTCCAGAATTTTCATTTCGGTGCACCACTATTGAGGGTGTCTCAGAAAATCTGAATCCGTGGTTCTAACACTGACAGGCTGCCGTTTTTTGATTTTTGCCCATAGTTCCACTTTCATCTTGACTTGGACTTATCAGGGCCCCATGTACTACCTGGATTTAGGATCCAAGGGAGCCTAAAATTAACGGGGATGAGGGGGATGACTAAATTGCAAATTTGCCAGGACCACAAAGTTGCATTACCTTGGAAATGTTTTAGGCCAGGTCAGGTTCGCTTTAACAAAGTTCTTTGGCATTTTGAACATATTTCTGTCTCGGCTCACACTGTGGAGGATGACAGAATGATGATGTTGCTGAATTTTGTCTGCCAAGTCTCAGCAGAACGCGCTGAACACTCTAGAAATAGACAAATCTCTTCATAAAGGTCACAGAGTTTTGGAAAAATAATCAGTCCCTCACCTAAAATGCCCTTTTCTCTTTCATGCATTCATGGCGCAGCTCCTGATCTTCTTAACCATTGGGTTATACTGCCCCCTACAGGAGTAGGACACTAGGCAGAAAAAAGTCTGGTTAGGCCTATGGGCAGTCCCAGGGGGTATATTCCCTCTCTCTGCTATAGGTACTCAGTTTTTTTTTCTCTTCCTAGACAGGCGTAAGGACCTAGTTCCTTGATGGGATCTCTGGTCCTGGTAATTTTTTCTTTTTAGATAGATTGTAGCTCTCACAGGAAAAAATCCAGGAGAAAAAAAAAAAATCAACCGCCGGACTGGGCGACGGGCTGGATAATCTAGATCCAGTGGTTACCCCAGTCTGGCCAGTGGGCGCGCGCAGACCTCAGCTCTGCGCTAGGTCGGCCACGACATAGCCCCTCTGGACTGGGGCTGGCCTGTGAGTTAAACGCCTTGCGAGCTCGCATACGACCGGGTCTCGGCCCGAGTTGCAGCTTTTCTTCTGGTCGACCGTCCCCAATTTCGATAAAGTTCCGTCTGGAGCGGTGCCCACCTGGTGTGGTATGTAACTGACCCCCCCCCCTCTCCCCCTGGAGGGTTTTGGGGTGCACGTGGGCCCCTCCATGGGAAAGTCGGACCACTGGGTTCCCCTCCTTCCCGATAGGCACCACCCTCATCAGTCTGGTGGTCCCTGTGGGCCATCTGGCCCCCCCCTTCACTGACGCTGGGGCTGTGAGGTAGTCTGGTCCACCGCCTAGGGTTGGGGCATCGTGCTGTGCTGGCGATGAGGGCTGGGGGGGTGCGTCGCCGGCAACCGGGCAATCGGCTGTGGGGGGCTGTATCTGGTGGGGGCTCCTGCCAGGACCCCCGCCCCGGCCTGTGCCATTTTCGGAGGCCTAGGGATCCCTCCTAGGTCCCTGGGAGCCTTGTGGTGCCGCCGTTTACTTGTAGCTTATGTGCCTAATGCACGGCGGCCAAATTTGTGTAGTCAGACGGCCATTTTTCAGTGGAGCCCTAGTGTTGACTCCCGGATCTTTTCATTTCCTGATCACCATTTGTGCCCAGATTCCTCCACTTCTGTAACCACGTATGGAAAGGCGCTGGTGGACGCACTGATAGCTGTGCATGAGACCTTGAAGATGGAGGATGCAGCTGAAGCTGCAGCGGAGGCGCAGGTTCCCTTTGTGATTCACAAGCCATCCAGAGCGGAAAAGGTGTTCTTTCCCCTCCTATGTTGACAGAATTGTCACTGAATAGTGGGGATGACCAAAGCGTCCCTGTGGGGTCCCAAAGCAATTTTGCTAGGCGATACCCCTATGAGGAGTCCTCCCTTCTTAAGAAGTGGACTGTTCCACCGGCGGTGGACCCTCCAGTTTCCAGTTTGAACAAGGCACCCATGATTCTAGTTGAAGAGTCCCCGGCCTTTAAGGACCCGGCTGACAGGAAGGCGGAGACAGTGGTTGCAATATGTTTACCTTGGCTGTTTCGGCACGGAGGACGTTATTCACCATTGCCCTGGTGTCGCAGACTCTCACCGAATGGTCTAAGCTTTTGTGCCGTGACCTGGAAGGGGGACTAGCTCCCCCTGCCTTTGCTGAGCTGGCGGACCAGCTGGTCCACTGGCTGCAGTTTAAGATGTCTCTTTGGATGCGGCACCACTAGTGGCTCAGCTCTGTTTCAGGAGTCATCCTTCGGCGTGCCTTTTGGCTCAAATGCTGTTCTGCAGACCAGACTTCTAAAAAGGCCTAGACTGATCTTCCCTTTCAAGGAGATTGCCTGTTTGGTGCTACCCTGGATCACATCATTATAGGTCTCACAGGGGGGAAGAGGCCCTAAGTAGCCTGCGAAAGAAAGGTAAAGGACTCTTATTGTAGACGTGGGCCCCCCTCCTCGGCTCATAAGAAGTTTTTTCGTCCCTCAGGGTCAACTGATGAAGGATCAAAGCCCTTCGGGGCCTCCTCTGGAGGATCCAAGTGAACTTGGTCTGGCAAGTCAAGAGCGGGCTTCTCCAGACCTGCAGACAAAGCCCCCTTAGCATGATGGTATGCAGTCACCCGTATCTGGGGTGGGGGGGGCGTTTTCACTGGTTCGCAGACCTGTGGCCTCCCCTGGTACGAGTCAGGTGGGTCCACGCGGTCATTCAGTCTGGCTACAAGCTTGAGGTTTTGTTCTTACCCTCCGGTAAGATTTTTCCTTCCAACGTGCCACTGTTCCCAGTCCGCTTACAGGCTCTTTTTGGGGCGGTGCATGACCTTTTACTTTAAAGGGTGATTGTCTCTGTTCTGACTTCGGGATGTTTTCAGGGTTTTTTTTTTTTTTCTTTTTTTACAAACCTGTTTACAGTCCCAGGAAGGAAGGCAAGGTGCGTCCAATTCTGGACCTCAAGGCGCTGAACTGTTTTGTGTGGGTGCAGAAGTTCAGAATTTAGTCCGTTAGCAGGGTGGTGGCTTCCCTGCATCAAGGGGATTTTTTCTTGCCTCCATCGACATCAAGGACGCTTACCTTCATTTTTTAATGTGTGTCAGTCTCCAGCGCTTCCTCCGCTTTGCCATTGAAGAGAAGCATTATCAGTTTGTGGCGTTACCCTTTGGTCTCGCGTCTGCTCCTCGGGTCTTCACAAAAGTGTTGGCCCTGGTGCTAGCATTGGGGGATTGCGGTACTGGGCTACTTGAATGACCTCCCTTCTGTGAGTAGAGTCTCCTACTACTCTGGTGGAAAACCTGGAAATCACCATGCAAGTTTGAGGGTGTTTGGCTGGATTCTGAACTTTCAGAAGTCTGCTCTGGTTCCGTCCACAAAGCTTGACTATCTGGGTCTATCTTAGCCAGGGTGCTCCTTCCTCTGGACAAACTCCCAGAAACTGCAGTGAAGTGTCCTGGTGACTCTGGAGGTAGCCGGCATTTTAAGGTGGGCAGAACGGTTCGTTCCAGCCCTCTCTGCCGTACACATTCCTGGGGTGGAAACCTGGCACGCGGATTACCTCAGTCGGCAGGCATTCATCAGTTGTGTCTCCATTGGGGTATCCCTGAGGTGGATCTGTTGGTGTCCCGGCTCAACAGAAAGGTGCAAAGGTTTAAGGCTCTGTCATGAGATCCTCTAGCGGATGCCACAGATGCGCTGGTGGCCCGTGGGGTCAGTATCACTTGATTGAAGTCTTCCCTCCTCTCAAGCTTCTGCCAAGACTTCTACGCAGGATCAAGGCAGAAAGGATTCCGCTCTGGCCTCGCCGGGCTTGGTACGCTGATCTGGTGCTGCTGGTCGCGAACGTTCCTTGGAAGCTTCCTCTTTAGTGAGGATCAGCTGTCTCAAGGACCAATCTTCCGACCTGCTTTACAGTCGTTGGCTTTGATGGGTTGGCTGTTGAACGCCAGGTGCTGATGGTTAGGTTTGTCTGAGTCTGTGATTCCAACGCTGTTAAAAGCTAGGAAATCTACTTCTAGGAAGATCTACCGTCGTACGTGGAGTACGTACATTGCGTGGTGTGAGTCTCTTGGGGTTCATTCTTGCACTTTTTTCGGTGGCTCGGATCTTGACCTTCCTTCAATGAGGGGTTGAGCAGAAACTGGCCTTGAGTACTATCAAGGGTCAGGTGTCTGCCTTATCGGTCTTCTTTCAACTGTCCTTGGCCACATACTCCTTACGTACTTTTCTTCAGGGAGTTAGGCACTTGACCCTCCAGTGCCGTCTCTAATGCTGCCTTGGGACCTCAATTCCCCTGCTTACGCTGTCCCAGAAGGTGGCCTTTTTGGTGGCATTCACCTCTGTGTGCAGGATGTCGGAGTTGGCGGCATTACCCTGTGGTTCACCTTACTTGGTGGTTCCGTGATAAGATGGTTCTTCGTCCCTGTCCATCATTCCTCCCAAAGGTTGTCTCTGATTTCCATTTGAAAGAAGTCATTGTGTGGCCTTCCCTATGTCCCAGGACAAAACATCCGAAGGAAATTGCTTTGCATGCCTTTTAGATCTGGTTTGGGCGATTAGGATGTACCTGGCAGCTATGGAGGCTCTTAGGAAATCAGACCCACTATTTGTGCTTACGGATGGGCCTCGGAAAGCTTTGTCCACTTCTTCTTTGACCATTTCCAGAAGGATCAGACAGTGTTTCAGGCCTATTCCATCAAGGGTCTAGTTACTCCTTTCCCTGTCAAGATGCACTCTACTCGGGCACTCAGTGCCTCCTGGGCCTTCCGTCATCAGGTGTCAGTGACGCAGCTTTGCAAGGCGGCCACCTAGTCGTCGGTGCACACAGAGTTCTACAAAGTGGATGTGTTGGCATTTGCGGATGCTTCCTTTGGCCACAAGGTTTTGCAGGCTGCTGTTTAGAGGACCTGTCCTCTTTGAGGGTGTATTGTTTTTTTCAGGTGGGCTCCAGTTGTTTTTGTTGAGCTCCTGTTTACCTGGTTGGCTATAGTTAGCCATGGGAATTTCTTTTTCACTGTTCCCAACCCTCATGTTTAACTCTGCTTTGGGACGTCCCAATGGTTAAGAAGATCAGGAGCGGTGTCCGTCAATAAATGAAAGAGAAAATGGGATTTTTGACTTACCATAAAATCCATTTCTCTGATGCTCATTGACTGACACAGCACCCACCCTTCTGTGGAGTTGTAATTCTTCTGACACTGCTTGTAACAAACCTTTAGCACAGAGAGGGAGTATACCCCCTGGGATTGCCCATAGGCGTAGCCAGACTTTTTTCTGCCTAGTGTCCTACTCCTGTAGGGGTTAGTATAACCCAATGGTTAGGATCAGGAGCTGTGTCCGTCAATTAACATCAGAGAAATTGATTTTACGGTAATTCAAAAATCCAATTTTCTTTTAACTCTCGCTACACATTGGACCTCATTTATTGATGCGTCAGAGAAGACTACTCTCTTTGTTGCCTTTTGGCTACCCGTTTAGATTATTGGTCTTTTTCCAGATTTAAAAATATTGCTTGGCTACTACACGCGACAAGTTCTTCCATAGTTGCGAGTCCTTTGCCGTTTTTACATACTAGACTGAAAGATGTGGAATGTTTCCTACAGGAAAGCAGATTCTGTTGAACTTGGGAGTGCCAAAAAATGTTCATCTTCTGTTCTGCTCCTAGTAGCCCACAAGGGAACAAGTTTTATAGGGGATACCAGACTTCTGTTTTGTCTGGATACAGACTCGAGTATGTCCTTGGGGATCCTAAGGTGTTTCAAGGCCATGTAATCCCTTCAGCTTTTTCCGGGACCTCCTCCTTCCACCTGGACTTTCTGGGCACAACTCCAATGGGATCATTCCAAGAGGAATTGTGTTAAACGATTTAAACCACATCGGTCCTAGCAAGAAGTAGCAGGTGCAAGGCGCTCCCGGATTGCTTTAATTCTGTTGCACAGAAAAAAACAGATCCTAGTTCCTAATATATATTGATCAGAATCTCCCAAACTATCCAGCAAGAAATATCACTTTTCCTGGGCAATCTAACATAAACTTGCAAGTTATTATTTTTTTGGATCTGCAAGTCTGTATAGCAGGATGGGGCTTTGTCCCCTAGTGTTGATGACTTGCTTTAATTCATACTAAAGGTTTGTGTTCTGTTTTACGTGTTGATTAATGCAAAAGACCTAAGAAAAAGTCCTAAGACCCAGACATTGCTGACATTATGGTAGCCTGCTAATCCAGAATAATCCACAGACACTCACTAAGAGTGAGATTCAATGTAGTTTATTCTAGGCTGGCAAGTTACAATTGATCAAAAACCTACTGACTTTTTAGAGCAGTGGTTTGTGCCAGATACAGCCCTTTGCTGGCCTTTACCCAGCCCTTGGGGGTCTGTTCCTCCCACTGATGCCAATGATGGGGCACCATTCCCACCAACAATGCCAGTGAGCATAATACCTCCCACTGACACCAACAATACCAATGATTGGGCACCATTCCTCCTACTGATCACAAATGCCATGTAATTTTATTTGATTTCCACTGACCACCAATTCTGGGACATTGTCAACTCTCACTGATGCCGTTACATTTTCTACACCCACTGGCCACAGTTCAGCACCCCCTAAGGTTGATTGACAGTAAATTGGCCTAGTGTTTAGATGGTTTGGAGACCCCTGTTCTAGAGGGACCGCTTAACACAACCACTTTAAAAGTGAAAGCCAAAACTAGAGAGCATGGGGAAACTGGCAATGTCTTACTAGAAACTGCACTAATTGATAGCAATTGAGAGGAGCAGGGAAAAAGACCAATGTACTAACATAAAATAACAAATAGGTTTCTGTGGCATCATCAAAAAGTGAATTTATTTCAGTAATTCAATTCAAAAAGTGAAACTCCACATATTATATAGATTCATTACACACAGATCTATTTCAAGCATTTCTTTCTTTTAATTTTGAGGATTATGGAATACAGCTAATGAAAACCCAAAATTTAGTATCTCAGAAAATTAGAATTTTAATACTGAAATGTTGGCCTACTGAAAAGTATATCCATGAACAGTATAGTATGCACTCGATACTTGGTCAGGGCTCCTGACCAAGTATTGACCAATGCGGCGTGGCATTGAGATGATCAACCCGTGGTACTGCTGAGGTGTTATTGAAGCCCAGGTTGCTTTCGATAGTGGCTTTCAGCACCTCTGCTTTGTTGGGTCTGGAGTCTCTCATCTTCCTCTTGACAGTACCCCATAGATTCTTTATGGGGTTTAGGTCAGGCGAGTTTTCTGGCCAATGAAGCACAGTGATGCCATGATCATTAAACCAGATATTGGTACTTTTGGCGGTGTGGGAAGGTGCCAAGTCCTGCTGGAAAATGAAATCAGCATCTCCACAAAGCTGGTCAGCAGAGGGAAGCATGAAGAGCTCTAGAATTTCCTGGTAGAGGGCTGCGCTGACTTTAGACTTGATAAAACACAGTGGACCAACACCAGTAGATGACATAGCTCCCCAAATCATATCTGACTATGTAAACTTCACACTGGACCTCATGCAACTTGTATTCTGTGCCTCTTTACTCTTCCTCCAGATTCCGGGACCTTAATTTACAAATGAAATGCAAAATTTTACTTTCATCCGAAAAGAGCACTTTGGACCACTGAGCAACATTCCAGTCCTTTTTTTTTTTTTTTCCCCTACTGACATTCTCTTGTTAAGGAGTGGCTTGAAAAAGGAATGCAACAGTTGTAGCCCATGTCCTGGATACTTCTGTGTGTGGTGGCTCTTGAAGCACTGGCACCAGCCGTAGTCCACCTTGTGAATCTTCCCCTAATTATTAAATGGCCTTTGCTTCACAATCCTCTCTAGGTAGCGTTTATCCCTGTTGCTTTGCACCTTTTTCTACCACACTTTTTCCTTCCACTCAACTTTCCATTTATATGCTTGGATACAGCAGCAGCCAGATTCTTTAGCAATGACCTTTTGTGACTTACCCTTCTTGTGGAGGGCAGAGGCGTAACTAGAACCTTCAGGGCCCTGGTGCAAGAAACCCCGGCCATGAATGACCCCCTGGCCGGGACCCTTTTCTTCAAGCCCAGGGCTCTTTCCACTGATCCTGGGGCCCTTTACTCTTGTCGCAGGGCCCATTATTAAGGTCCCGCAGCAGAACCCTTTCACAAATTCTGCAGTGGGCCTCTTTCGTGCCATCTTGGGGCCTCCTCATGGTGGTGGATTGCAAGTGCCACCTCTGCGATGCTGGTAGTTCACCCACTGGTGTCAGTTTTTTTTTATTTTGTTATCTTCATTTTATTTATCTTTTTTTACAATTTGTTTTTGTTTTTTTGCAATTTCATTCATTCAGAAAAAGAAATGACATATTTACGTACCCCTTCCCAACTCTCCATTGTGACACATCCCATGCAGCAGCTGAGGGAAGAGGGGAAGCCAGCAGCGCTGTAGGGGGGAACCAGGGAGCACACAGGCCCAGAGACAGCAGAAGACAAGTAAACTGGATAGGAGGGTTGGTGGGGGCAGTATATAGAAGAACCAATGTCCTGCAGCTACAGGAAAACTAAAGGAAAATGTAGTACATTAGTTCCTGTTATTGCTGCCCCCGCCTATCCAGGTGTACAGGGGAGCTGCACAGGCCCCCTGGAGCATAGGGCCAGGTTGAAATTGCAACCCCTGTAGTTACGCCCCTGGTGAAGGGTGTCAATGACTGTCTTCTGGACAACTGTCAAGTCAGCCATCTTCCCCATGATTGTGTAACCTATGGAACCAGAGACCATTTAAAGGCTCAGGAAACCTTTTACAGGTTACAACCTTTTGAGTTAGTTAGGTAATTAGAGTGTCACAGCATAAATCTACAATATTGACTTTTTTCACAATATTCACATTTTCTGAGATCCTGAATCTTAGGTTTTCTCTAGCCAGCCAAAATAGTCAAAATTAAAAGAAAGAAATGCTTGAGATATATCACATTGTGCGTAATAAATCCTATAAAATATGAGTTTGTTTTTTAATTGAATTACTGAAATTCAGTTTTTGATGATTATTCAAATTTTTTGAGCTGCACCTGTATGAGTTGGGCTTGTTCATTTGTAACATTGATGAATTTTCTTATGCTAGAATCATTGAATGAGTTCATTGTGCAGACGCAGCTAGTTGCCAGCTGGTGTCTGTAGGCACCTTTTAACCTGGTCATGAAGGTACATTCAGTTTTTACAATCTTTTTTTTTTTTTTACAAATCTAGATCTACTGCAATTATAGGCCTGTATATCAATGAAAAGAGATTGAATTGTTTAGGTAGGTTCTCGTATTACAGAAATGGGAAAAACGAAAGGCGATTGTGACTGTATAATCATATTGTAAGGTGTGTGGCCACCTTTCTGAATTCATAATTTTGCAGGTTTGTGAGGCTGGAAAATATAATAATAATAATGCTTGGGTTTTACGTATTTGGCAATATTTTAAGAGGGCTTTTCCATCCTAACCAACTTTTATTTTTATCCTAGTTATGCTGCGTTAATAGCAGACTGGCCTGTGGTGGTCCTAGGGATGTGCACTGTGCTTATTGTCGTCTGCGCCCTGATTGGTATCTTGGTGCCTGATCTGCCGGACTTTTCAGATCCACTTCTGGTAAGTTTTAATTTTTTTTCAATTCCATAAATTGGACACAAAATATGTATGGGCAAAAAAATGTTTTAAGTAATGAAACTCTTGGCGATTTTTGTGTTCTTCCAGTGTGATCCAGATCCAGTGTGTTCTTCCTGTTTGAGCTGACAATATGGTGTCTTTTCTGTGTTAAATTTTCAAGAAGCGTTATTGGCCCTGATTGCTGGACTACAGATCTTTGCCCCTCTGCACATGTATTCATTGATATCTTTTCCAGTGAAACAATGCTGCTGCCTTGACTCTAAAGAATGTGTTCACAAATTGTGTAGGGAAAGGGCTTTTGGGAGATATAGTTCTGGTGGTGTGTCTATGATTTATAGGAACTAGCCCCCCCCCCCCCCCCAGCTGCAGTTTCTCACTAAAAAAATATAATGCAGGCACAGGAAACTAAAGGGAAGAAGTCTGAGGTTAGCAATCTGTTTTTACATCGTGGCATCATGCCTCATTGAATGCAATTGTATTAAAGCCCAACTCCAGGGAAAAAAAAAAAAAACATTTTAAATAGTGCATTGTGCTTCAATTACCTTTACTACTCATTCTTAATTGCAAACAACTCTTCAAGCGTTTTTCTTTTAACTTTAAAAAAAAAAAAGATCCTGTTCCCTAAAGCATGAATAACCATGCAGTGCTTGTGCTGTGTAATTTGCCCCCCTGTATCATATAAAAAAACTGGCTGATCCTACCAGTTTCTGCCCTACCCTCTCTGACCACGGTTAATCATGGGTGCTGAGCCGTGACATTGTGGTCAGTTTACCTGCATTCATCATCCGCAGCTCTCCCGTTTCTTCTGTCTCTCCTCTGTCCTCCTCTCCCCCGTCCCCTTCACCCTCCCCTCCCTGCCTGTCAGCTGTGTGTGTAAGCCGCCCCTCCCCTCCCCTTTGTAGCACTGTTCTGAGCAGTGCAAACATTACTGCTCAGTCACTGCCAGCCCTTCTGCTAGTATAACCTGTAGTATATACTGCATGCCGATTTTTTTTCTTTTTTTTTCTTTATCTTCTAAATGCCTATTCTCCTCGATCAGCGGTCACATGACCGCCCATCTTTCTCTCCCTCCAGTGTATATGCTACAGAGGGAAGTCATGTGACCGCCTGGCAGACATCAGAGGGAGATCTTGGCCCCTCCCTCTGTAGTGTATACATCGGAGGGAGAGAGCGACGGGCGGTCACGTGGCCGCTGATCGGGGAGAATAAATAAGGTATTTAGAATATGAAATTTAAAAAAACGGCATGCAGTATATACTACAGGTTATACTAGCAGAGGAGCTGGCAGTGACTGTGAGCAGTAATGTTTGCACTGCTTGGCTGGCAGGGATTGTGTGCACTGCCTTAACAACCCCTTTAAGCCATCCTGCAGTATAATGGATCTAATTTGCAGCTTCCTCCTATGAGCAAAGCTAATCTTCTGCCCTGGGGACCAAGCATTTTTTCCCTGCCTATTTTGGATACTGGTCTCCTCATTGGCCACCCGTGAGTTTTCCTGTCTCTAGAGCCTATGAGAGAGGACCAGGTTGCTGAAAGTGTTGCCTCTACCAATAGGAGGTGTCTGTATCATGCAGGTAGTGTGACACCTAAAGAAGGACCCCAGAAAGAAAAGGTTTAACATGAAACACTGGCATCAGATAAGTAAAATAGGTACCTGTTTTTTTTTGTGAATCTGTTGCATATTTACTTGCCAGGAGATCCTGCAAGTAACAACACTTTTATAATCATGAAACCTCTGCCTCCCCATTAGCAGCAGCATTGTCAGCCGACTAAGTGAGTGCCTTCAGTTGGTCATTGGACCTGATAGGCAGCCCAACATCCAACTGCTCATTATGTTGAAAAAAACACAAGCGTTTTGGATCTCAAGACCTTTAGTTACTTGGGTAGTATGACTAAATTGTGTTTAAATGTTAAAGGCCCATCAAGAGCATTTAATAAGAGTGTGAGATGATGAGCGAGTGTCATCCCTGTCCTGAGGACATGTAATACAGAGAGCAGTCTTTCTTAGCCTGGAGCTGTTAGTTGTCATTCACCTGTTATTAGCCAGTGACCTCTGACCTCTGTGCTCTGACCTCCCTTTGTAGTAGGGCGCTGCGTATTAACTTGTTTGCGGTGTGTTTGTTGCAGATACTCCTCCTGTTAGAGCACAGTGATTGATGACATTCCATTTATTTTCCCTTACAGGGGTTTGAGCCCAGAGGGACCGCCATTGGCCAGAGACTGGTGACGTGGAACAACATGGTGGAGAACACTGGATACAAGGCAACATTGGCCAATTATCCATTTAAATATGCAGACGAGCAAGCCAAAAAGTAGTTAAGTCGTTTTTATGTTTTCTTTTGCTTCTATGCCACTTTAAAGCCCTGGTTTACTCTTCATTTCTTTAACTGTAAAATTATTTATTCTGAGTTTTTTTTTTTTTTTTTTTTATGCTTTCACACAACTTTCATGCAGGATTCACAATTATCTCTCCCCCCCCCCCCCCCCCTAATGAATCCAATAAAGTTGTGTGAATCTTGTATGGATACATTTAAAAAAAAAGACCCTTTCCTTCCCTTCAAAATTATTTTAGCTGCACATAGGGCTTGCCCAAGACATTGTGCTTCCTGGGTCTAAGAATTAAATGCTGCTGCCACCCCCCCCCCCCCAAAAAAAAAAATGCCCCCACATCCATTATTTTAAAATATAACCTTTAGAATATTGTGTATACTATTATCTTGTTCCATAACTCCCTACCGGACTAGTTCACCAAACACCCACTGTCTGTCATCAGTCCTCCTGTCACTCCTGTGTCTACAGTGCCCACCGCCCTAGAAAATAAAGCCTGCCCTGTGGGAGATGGAGTGCGATGATGTCTGAGATGATTGCGCACACCACAATCACATGAGGGAAGTTATCCAGAGGAGACACTCTGCCTCCTCATGTTTATCAGTTTGCGCAATGGGCGGCAGTTTGAGATGGGGGAAATGCCACCCGTAACGTGCAGCTAACTGATGACACTCAAAACTGCTGTAAAAAACAAAAAAAAACAAATCTTGGGAGTCGTATTTCTGCCCCTCTCCAAGTGCTGCCTGGGTCCAATGGACCCAGCGGGACCCATGGTAGGGACAGCCCTGGCTGCACAATTTGGTAGCTTGGAGTATGCACTCAGTATCTGATTTTTGCCCATGCCTGCTGATGCTTACCTCTGCCTCACTCAGCTGCTGTTCTGTCAGAGCTCTTTCTCAATGTCTCCTCTTTCAATATATGAAGGAGCATGCAACCTCCTCAGGTCTGAGCAGCCAAATGCCAGGTTAAGTTGACCCAGTGTAAGCACTGACACAAAGTTGACAGTTTTATACAGAGTTAGGATTCAGCGGAGGAAGTGGGGAAGTGCTGGGATGGGTAGTTGGCGTACAGTGGTTGGTAGGTTGTTCTTTACTAGAGAACCTGTCCCTTTTGCCCTGAGTGAGTAAAGTGTCAAATCTTAAACAAAATAAAGCACTCCTTTGACTCTCAGTATATTTCAGTGTTTGTCTTTGATTTTTGTTCTGCATACTGTGTCCATCAGATCAGCTGGACTGTGTTTTTCTTTTGTGCATTGACAGACACAGCTTCAGATCTTCATAACTGTTGGGTTATACTGCCCCCTTCAGGAGTAGGACACTAGGAAAAAAGTGCCTGGCTATGCCCATGGGCAGTCCCAGGGGGTATACTCCCTCTCTCTGCTATAGGCACTCAGTTTTTTTTTCTGCCTAGTCAGGAGTAAGGACCTAGTTCCTTGCTGGGATCTTTGGTCCTGGCAATTTTTTTCTTTCTTTTTTTTTTTTTTTCTCCTGGATTTTTCCTGTAAGATCTACTATCAACTGCTGGACTGGGCGACGGGCTGGATAATCTAGTGGTTACCCCAGTCTGGCCAGCGAAAGCTTGCAGACCTAAGCGGCCACAACATAGCCCCACTGGACTGGGGATGGCCTACAACGCCTCGCGAGGTCGCATATTACAGGGTTTCAGACTGAGTCGCAGCTTTCCTCCTGGCTGACAGCCCCCCCCCCCCTTTTCAATGGAGAGGGATTCTGTCTGAAGCGATGCCCGTCTGGTTCCTGGTATGGTGAGTAGCTGTCCCCCCCCCCTCTCCCCCTAGAGGGTTTGGGGGTGGACATGGGCCCCTCCTTGAGACGGCCGGACCCCCGGGTTCTCCTCCTTTCCATCAGTCACCCCCCCTTGTCATCTGTCCCCCATCCCACCCCCCCTCCACATATGTTGGGGCTGTTTGAGTGTTCTGATCCATGTCCTGGGGTGGGGGGCAGGGCGCTATACTGGTGATGGGGGCCGGGGGGGGGTGCACCGCCAGCGACCAGACGATCGACTGTGCGGGTGGGTTGTACCTGGTGGGGGCTCCTCCCAGGGCCTCCCGTTCTGCCGGTGTCTGTCCTTGAGGCCTAAGTTCTCTCCTAGGTCCCTGTAAGCCTTGTGGTGCCACGCGGGCTGCCATTTTGTTGTAGCCTGTGTTTCTATACATGGCGGCCATGTTTGTGTAGTCCGGCGGCCATTTTTCGGTGGTTTGCCATTGAAAATAGTGGCGGGCATTACAGTGGAGCCCTGTGGGCGGTGCTTTCGGCAGTGGGAGCTACTCCTCATCCCCTGGTGCTGACTCCTGGATCTTTTCACTTCCTAGTCGCCGGGCGTAGATTGCAGATGATCCTGGTGGCTGCAAGTGCCTGTTTCTGCTGGGTGGTGAGTCTGGTGGGATTCTCTCCCTTGCTGCTGAGGATCGCTTGGTGCTTGTGCCTGGCGACCGGGTGGTGCTGCCAACGCAGTGAGCTGCTGGGCCTTCCTGGTCCCAACCATCCATCAATGCACTGACGGTGGTCCTGGAGTCCTTTGTGTCCTGGGTGGAGATGGTCTTCGGGCAACGGGCTAGCAAAAAGCGCCCCCTGCCTTTCCCTATCTCATCAGATCCTGAATCTGATTCGGCCGCCGTGGACGTGGGTCACCCTGCTGGTTCTGCAACCACGTGCCCGGAATCCTCTGATAGCGAGGATGATTCCTCTACGTCTGCAACCGCGTACAAAAAGGCACTGGTGAAAGCACTGATTATATCTGCATGAGACCTTGAAGATTAAGACTGCAGCTGCAACAGAGGCGCAGGTTCCCTTTGGCACTCACCAGACATCCAGGGCGGCAGAGGTGTTTCCTTTCCCCACCTAGTTTGACAGAAATGTCGCTAAAGAGTGGGGACAACCAATGTGTCCCCTTGGGGTCCCAAAGCGCTTTATTAGGCGTTACTTCTATTAGGAGTCCCTTCTTCAGAAGTGGACTTTTCCACTGGTGGTTCCTGATTGAACAAGGCAACCATGATTATGCTTGAAGAGCCCCCGGCCTTTAAGGATCCGGCTGACAGGAAGGCTGAAGCTGTGGCCCGCAATATGAGCGGAAAACTGGTAGATGGGTTACCTCAGTCGGCAGGCGTTGGAACAAGGGGAGTTGTCCCTTTATCCGGAGGTGTTTCATAAGTTGTGTCTCCAGTGGGGCACCCCCCAGAATGGATCTGTTGGCATCTCGGCTCAACAGAAAGGTGCAGAGGTTTGTGGCTCGGTCAAGGGATCATCAGGTGGACGCCACAGACGTGTTGGTGGCCCTGTGGGGTCAGTATCATCTGATTTATGTCTTCCCTCCTCTCAGCTTCTGCCAAGACTTCTACGCAGGATCGAGGCAGAAGGGATTCTGGTCATCTTAGTGGCTCCGGACTGGCCTTACCGGGCTTGGTACGCTAATCTGGTGCGGCTAGTCGCCGACGTTCCTTGGAAGCTTCCTCTCAGGGAGGATCTGCTGTCCCAAGGACCGATCTTCCATCCTGCTTTACAGTTGCTGGCTTTGACGACTTGGCTGTTGAACGCCAGGTGCTGATGGATAGAGGTTTACCCGAGTCTGTGATTCCTACACTGTTAAAAGCTAGGAAATCTACTTCTGGAAAGATCTACCATCGTACGTGGAAGATGTACATTGCGTGGTGTGAGTCTCTTGGGGTTCATCCTTGCTCCTTCTCGGTGGCTCAGGTCTTGACCTTCCTTTAAAGGGGGGGGGGGGTTGAACAGAAATTGGCCTTGAGTACCATCAAGGGCCAGGTGTCGGCTTTGGCGGTCTTCTTCCAAAGACCTTTGACCACATACTCCCTGGTGCGTACCTTTCTTCAGTGTGTCTGACATTTGGTTCCTCCAGTGCGGTCTCCGTTGCTGCATTGGAACCTCAATTTGGTGCTTTTGGCCCTCCAAAAGCCTCACTTTTTTGAGAATCTTCGGGAGATTACGCTATCCCAGAAGGTGGCCTTTTTGGTGGCTATCACTTCTGCGTGCAGGGTGTCGGAACTGGCGGCGTTATCCTGTTGTTCACCTTACCTGGTTATTCAGAGATAAGGTAGTTCTTCGCCCCGGTTCGTCGTTCCTCCAAAGTTTGTGTCTGATTTTCATTTGAATGAAGAAATTGTGTTGCCTTCCCTGTGTCCCAGGCCTAAACATCTGAAGGTAATTGTCTTGCATGCCTTGGATGTGTTCTGGACAATTAGGGTGTACCTGGCAGCTGTGGAGTCTTTCATGAAGTCAGACTCACTATTTGTGCTCACGGTTAGACCTCGTAAAGGGTTGTTAGCTTCCTCTGCGACCATTTCCAGATGGATCAGACAGACAGTGATTCAGGCCTATCCCATCAAGTGTCAGGTTCCTTCTTTTCCTGTTAAGGTGCACTCTACTAGGCGCTTAGTGCCTTCTGGGCCTTCCGTCATCAGGCGTCAGTGATGCAGGTTTGCAAGGCAGCCACCTGGTCGTCGATGCACACTTTCACAAATTTTTATAAAGTGGATGTGTTGGCATCTGCGGATGCTTCTTTTGGCCGCAAGGTTTTGCAGGCTGCTATTGAGAGGATATGATCCTCTTTGAGGGTGTATTGTATTTTTTCAGGTGGACTCTAGTTGTTTTTGTTGAGCTCCTGTTGCCTGGTTGGCTACGGTTTAGCCTTGGGAATTTTTTTGCTGTTCCCACCCCTCATGTTTAACACTGATTTGGGACGTCCCAACGGTTATGAAGATCTGAAGCTGTGTCCGTCAATGAACGAAAGAGAAAATTCAATTTTTGACTAGCCGTAAAATTCATTTGTCTGATTTTCATTGACGGATACAGCACCCATCCCTCTCTGAAGTTGTAATTCTTCTGAAACTGCTTGTAGCTAAACTGAGTGCCTATAGCGGAGAGGGAGTTTACCTCCTAGGACTGCCCATTAGACTTTTTCTCTACCTAGTGTCCTACTCCTGTAGGGGGCAGTATAACCCAACGGTTTTGAAGATCTGAAGCTCCGTTGATGAACATCAGAGAAATGGATTTAACGTTAATTCAAAAATCCCATTTTTTTTTTTTTTGTTCTCTCCCTCCTTTTGGATAATATTTATAAGTGTTCAGTGTCTCTAAAAGTGTTACTTTGCCTCTGGAATGTCTTTCCAGTTCCCATTAAAACAGCTGTTTTGTACAACCACATCCATTATTTTCTATGAGCCTTCAGACAAGGCTTGCATTGTGCTCATCAGCTGTGGTCCTGAGCTTGGAGGTAAGCCCAAAAGAATGAGAGTTCTCTACTTGATTGTGGGGCTTACTCCCAAGAGTGAAGTGATCCAGTAGAGTCTTTGAGCAGAGCCGCTGTGCCTTCAAACTGAGGGGTGCCATTGAGGTAGTTTGGGCATGCTTTATAGATGTCATCTAGAAGACTCAGAACTCCTAGGCTGTGCCAGACCTGTCCCACTGTGAGGGACAGGGCCAGAACAGAAAGGTGGGGTAACTTCAGAAACACCCTAGAGCTTTGAGCTTTCAGCTGGAGAGAATTATGGCCTATAATTCTAAAGCTAGCACTACTAGCTTAATAATCAAAATACTAAAATGGCTAGTAATAACCAGGAGTAAAAATTCACTACTAAACAGAACTAATGTCTCCCTATGGAGTAAGCTAAACAGGTAATATGCAGTAGCGATCATCCACACATTATATGAGCATTTTGCACTTGCTCTAGATTGAGCGCTTCTACTTGCTATCACTGTAGCTTACTCCATAGGAAGCTCTTTCTGTCATCGGTTTATAAACCTGTGACTAGTGGGGATGACTATCATTACGGATGTTAGTGGCACAATTGAGCTACTAAAAATGTCTTAAATGTAGCACCAGCCTAAAGCTGGCCATACACAATGCCAATTGTCCGTTTTAAAAAAAATTCAGCCACCACCAGTTGCAAATACGATTGGTAAGTAATCTTCCTATTACAAGCTCAATATATCTGTGGTGATGTGTGCTGTCCACCTTCACTGATGCTGGTGATGGGATCTCATCCTCCCACTCTGGATGTGGACTATTGATTCCTTTCCTATTTAGCGCTGCATATGGACTTTATATGTTATTTGTATTTTGTAATCAACAGAGTTTATGCTGACTGCTTTTTCACTTTTTACTGTATGACTTTTAGCTTATATGTTCTAGTTTTTATTATGTCTAATTTCTGACAGGGGGAAAGGAATGGACTCTGTGTTCCTGCAAAGCAGAATTTGGTAGAATGTAAAGTCAAAACTGTGCAATAAATGGAACAGCTTTAATGCAGTTAATGGAAAGATGCAACTTAAGATCTAAACAGGAAATAAAATACTGTAGGTGGAAAGTGATTTTGATTCTTCTGCTGCCTTTAGTCAGATAAAACCAAAATTTTATTTCTTCGATTGTTTTGCAAAGTATCAAAAATTTGACTACTTTATCAAACTACCATGTGTTTGGCCAACCTAAAGCTGAAGTTTAGAGGATAAGTTGACCTTTGGGAACATGTTACATGTTCCACCCCCATTTCAAGGTTGGAACATGTAACCTGCTCCCACTCCTGCAGCCCCTCGATTTCACAACTGCTGACAGTTACAAGCATTATTTCCACAGACAGAGGCATGATGTGAATTGTAGTTCCGCAACAGCTGTAGGGCCACAGGTTGAGCATCCATGAGCTAGCTAGATGATGCTGGATTTCCTCTACACAGGAAATGAGGTGGGCTCTTCCTAACTTGCTGCAGCTTCTAATGTACTTTTTCTCTGTCGCTCATTGACAGACGTAGTCCTCCTTGATTAATATCAACTCGGGTTATACTGCCCTCTACAGGAGTAGGACTAGACAGGAAAGAAAACGTTCTGGCCACACCCTAGGGGAAGTCCCAGAGGGTATATCCTCTCACTTCCTGCCACAGCAAATCAGTTTTTTTCTGTCTAGTTAGGAGTAAGGACCTAGATTCCTTGCTAGGATCTTCAGTCCTGGCAGGATTTTTTTAGAAATACTTTTTTTAGACAGCTTTTTTTCTCCAGTGTTCCTGTGAGATCTTCAAGCAAGTCCGCTGAAACTGGGCAACGGGCTGGATGTTGAGATCCAGTGGTCACCCCAGTTCAGCCTACGAGCATGTGCAGGCCATAGCTCCGCGCTGGGTCGGCCGCAACATAGTCCCACTGGACGGGGACTGACCCTGCGAGTTAAACGTCTCGCCTGGACGCCAATGACCAACAGAGTCACGGCGTCCGTATTGGTCGACAGCCCCCCCCCCCCACCCCGGTGGAGAGGGGTTCTGTCAGGAGTTGGCGCCCGCCTGGTTCCGGTATGGTGAGTAGAATGTTCCCCCTCTCCCCCTGTCGGGTTTGTTGGTGGACGCGGGCCCCTCTCTGGGATGGTCGGACACTCAGTTTCTGGGTCTCCCCTCTATCCTATAACAGGTCACAGATCCCCCAATTTGAGTGTGATTTTTGTGAATAGAAACCAAGAGGCTTGGTTTGGGAGCTGACTATCTAAAGTCACTATATGACTGTAAGGGTGACTAAAGTCAGTGGCAGACTACTAAAAGGCATTACTATTGAGGTATAGAGGTATCCTACCTGTCTAGTGTGTACACAGGCCGATGCCTATGCCTGAGTTACTGCAGCCACAGATCGCCATCCCTCCAGAAAGCCGGTCACTTCCACAGGCCGCACAGCCTCCCGCAGGCTGAGGACACCTCCCGCAGGCCGAGGCACTTCCGCAGGCCGCACAGGCCGAATGCACACATCCCGCAGGCTGCTGCTAACTTGCAAGCCGCCGCTATCCTACACAGGCCGCCGCCATTTTCCTGCAGATCGCACGAGGCCGCCATATTGGCGTAGCCTCGTGTCTCCAGCATGGGGGCGGCCATGTTTGAGGTGACCAAATACCTCGTGGAGTAATTGGGAGGCGCCGGAAGGCGTGTAAAGGGGCGGAGCCGCCTCCTTGGCCCAGGGAAAGCAAGCCAAAGACTTCCTGTCTGTAACAGACAGTGCTGGAAGCAGGTTGATAAGAAACTTCTGTGCATCAGGTGAGCCTTGGGGTCTCTCTCTCTCTCTTTCTGAGGGGTCCAAGCAGGTAGACTGAGGGGCGCTACTGCGCTGGGGGACTAAGTTAAAAAAAAAAAAAAAAATGTTTTTTTCTTGCAATTAATTTTTTTGCGTTTGCTGGCAAGTGTCTTGTTACATGAACCCTGCCACACATGTATCCCCACCTGATCCCCTCAGGGTGGCCGCAGGACCCTCCAGTACCCCACTTGTGATGATGCATTATCAGCAGTTTTGGAGTCTTTGGTATCCCGGGTGGAGGTAGCCTGTCAGGGACGGGGGTCAAGAAGAGCGACCCCCGCCTACCCCTATGTCATCTGATACCTCAGATACGGATTCTGAGCTGGTCATTGCAGTCCCTTTTCTGGGGTTGTTGTCTCAGGTACGGTCTCCTCAGACAGTAAGGAGGACGCTTCTGCCTCCGCCACAGCACAAGAAGCGTTGGTGGAAGCACTAGTTGTGTCTGTCCGGGAAACCTTAAATCTTGAGGTTACACTGGCAGAGGTAGCTGAGACTCATATTCCTTTTTTGGTACTAGCAAGCCTACCAAAATGGAGAAGGGTTTCCCTTGCACAAATAGGGTGGTCCGTAAATGAGCCCTGCTATTTCCAAACGCATGGCTAGGCGCTATAATTTTGAGGAATCCCTCATTACAAAGATGGATGGTACCACCAATAGTGGACTCACCGATTTCCAGACTAAATAAAGCCACTGTTATCCCGTTGGATTGACAGAATGGGCCCCACCCATCTCTAGGGTGGGGGGACGTCTTCACCGGTTTCCGGATCCAGGGCTTTCCAGAATCCCGGATAAAGGGGTTCGCAAGGTCATATGGTCGGGATACAAGATCGAGTTTCGATCACTTCCACCGGTGCGATTCTTCCCTTCCAATAGTCGACATCCCCGGGTCGCTTAAAAGCTTTGCGGGGGACAGCTTGATACAACAAGCAGTGGTAGTTCCCATTCCTTGGAGGAGTTCTAGTCGAACTTGTTCACAATGCCCAGGAAAAAGGGCTAGGTGCGTCCAATTCTGGTCTTGGAAGAGATGGAGTCCATCCATACAGTGGTGGCCTCCCTGCATCAGGGGGATTTCCTGGCGTCCATAGACATTTAGGATGCCTATCCTTATATCCCCATCTTCGCAGGACATCAGCGTTTTCGTTGCTTTTCCCAAAGATCATCCCTGGTTCCCACCAGGAGACTGAACTATCTGGGCCTAATTTTGGATACATCCTTGGCAAGAGTGTTTCTCCATGCGGAGAAACTCCAGAAGATTCAGTCAATGATTCGGATGTTGCTGTCCGTCAACTGGCTGGGATTGATGGTCGCCTCCTTAGAGGAAGTACCGTTTGCCCAGTCTCATACCCGAATTCTCCAAAGAGGAGATTCTTCTCATATGGAATCGGAATCCCGATTCCCTGGACAATCTGATCCGATTGAGTGAGCGGACCAGGGAGGCTCTGGTCTGGTGGCTTCGGTCTCCGATGCTCAGCCAGGGGAAGTCATTTCTTCTGATAAATTCCAGGTTATCGATAAATGTGTTGGAACTGAGAGCGATCAGACTTTGTCTGATTTACTGGACCGAGCAGCTCCAGGGCAGCCCGGTTCGGATCCAATCGGACTATGCCACGGTCATGACTTAGGTCGATCACCAAGGGGCACCAAGAGTGCCCTGGCGGCCATAGAAGTGGCCAACATTCTTATTGGGGGAACAGTTGTTCCAGTTCTCTCCGATATTTATCACGGGGGTGGACAGGCAGATTATTTCAGCCGTCAGATTCTGGATCAAGAGGAATAGTCTCTTCATCCAGAGGTATTTCACCAGCTGTCCCTTCATTGGGGCACCCTGGATATGGATCTGTTGGTAGGTTGGCTCAACAGGGCTCGCACCCGCGATCCTCTAGCGGACGCAGCAGACCCGCTGAACGGCCTGTAAAGGCAGTATCAGCTACTATATGTCTTCCCCCCTCTCAAATTGCTGCTGAGATTTCTCCGCAGGATAGAGGTGGAGGGAACTCCAGTTATCCTGGAAATTCCGAGCTGGCCTCGTCAAGCCGGGTACGCCGACTTGGACAGGCTAGTCACGGACGCTCCTTGGAGACTTCCTTTCAGGGAGGATCTGCGGTCTCAAGGACCGATCTTCCATCGTGCTTTACAGTCGCTGCTTTTAATGGCCTGGCTATTGAGACCCAGGTACTGAAGGACATAGGGGTGTCGGCTTCAGTTATTCCTACTCTAATTAAAGCAAGGAAAGCGACTTCCAGCAAAGTCTATTATCGCACATGGAAGACTTATATCGCGTGGTGTGAATCTTTGGAATTTCCCCCACGTACCTATTCGGTGACCCGAATCTTGGCTTTTCTGCAAAAGGGGGTTGAGCAGAAACTATCCTTGAGCATTATCAAGGGTCAGGTTTCAGCATTAGCAATCTTCTTTCAGAAGCCTTGGGCTACTCATTCCTTGGTGTCCAGGGGGTGCGGCACTTGGCTCCGCCAGTGCGCGCGCCCTTACCGCCCTGGGATCTTAATTTGGTTTTGTCGGTTCTTCAGAAACCTCCCTTTGAAAATATCAGGGAGATTCCCTTGCTTACATTATCCCAGAAGGTGGCCTTCTTGGTGGCTATCACTTCTGCACGCAGGGTGTCAGAACTGGCTGCATTATCATGCCATTCCCCATATCTAGTGGTTCATAGGGATAAGGTAGTTCTTCATCCGAAGCCATCCTTTCTTCCTAAGGTGGTTTCAGATTTTCATCTGAATGAAGATATTGTGCTACCTTCCTTGTGTCCTAAGCCCAATTATCCTCAGGAATATGCGTTGCATTCCTTGGATGTGGTTCGGGCAATCGGGGTATACCTGAAGACTACGGAATCGTTCCGTAAGACGGATTCACTTTTTGTGATCACGGATGGCCCCAGAAAGGGGTTGCCTGCATCTGCCGCGACTATCTCCAAATGGATTAGACAGACGGTGGTACAGGCTTATTCTATTAAGGGCCGGAATCCTCCGTTCCCTGTTAAGGCACCCTCCACTCTTAGGGCGCTCAGTACTTCCTGGGCCTACCGCCATCGGGCGTCAGTGGTCCAGGTGTGCAAGGCGGCTACCTGGTCGTCGGTTCATACCTTTACAAAATTTTATAAAGTTGATGTGATGGCATCGGCGGATGCCTCATTTGGCCGCAAGGTTTTGCAGGCCGCAATTTGAGGAGACCGGTGGTCTACCTCGAGGGTTTTTTTCCGTTGGAATTTCAGTTGAGTCTCATCGTGTGATTGATGAGCCTTTAAAACTTCTAGTTGGCACCGGTTGGGCCTTCTAGATTGGATTTTGATTTCCATTTTCCCACCCTTCATTTGTGGCACTGCTTTGGGACGTCCCGAGTTGATAGTAATCAAGGAGGACTACGTCTGTCAATGAGCGACCGAGAAAAATGGATTTTTGTAAAATCTTACCGTAAAATCCTTTTCTCTTAAGCTCATTGACAGACGTAGTACCCGCCCCTCTGTTTTTGAGTTGGGTTGGGTTAAATTCTCTAAACACTGCTTTGTGACATAACTGATTTGCTGTAGCAGGAAGTGAGAGGATACACCCTCTGGGACTGCCCCTAGGGTGTGGCCAGAACGTTTTCTTTCCTGTCTAGTCCTACTCCTGTAGAGGGCAGTATAACCCGAGTTGATATTAATCAAGGAGGACTACGTCTGTCAATGAGCTTAAGAGAAAAGGATTTTACGGTAAGATTTTACAAAAATCCATTTTTAATGCAAGCTCACAGTGTGCTTTGAAATTGGATTAAGCCTTTTTTTGTACAGGAGAGGAGAGTTTGTAACCATCAGCTCATGAAATGAAAGAAAGGGAATCTGTCTGCCTATGGCAACCAAAGATAGTTTCTCCTTTGCTGAAGTGACTGCTGCAAACCTAAATCTCTTTAGCTTCCTGTACCATTTAGACCATCATTCCTCTCTTGTTGTAAAAGATTGTCCGTTCCTCTGCCCAGCTTTTCCATTAGAGTATCTCTCCCATCTTCAGGCATCTGCGGGCTTTGTCCAGTAGTCCTGATATCTTAACTAATTTAAGCTTTTACCCTATTAGTCCATTTCTGTTTTATCTGCTGTAGAAGACACAAAAATGACTTGGTGAATGAAGCCATCAGGTGTCTCTGCCATTTAATGTAATTATGGGATTGTGTTGTTATCATAGCCACCAGGTTGACAGATGGTCAGACGATCACTATGAAAGGGAGAGAAGACAAGCAGACTGGGACTTCCACAAAGACAGTTTCTTCTGTGCTGTGCCAAGTGAGTTTTTTACCCTTCCTTTGTTTTCTGCTAGCTATGATCATGAGAGCTGTACCGAAACTAGTTTGCTGTTCCAGTATTGTACATTTTCACATTAAAACATTGATAATGATGGCCCAGTTTTGCTTAATAGACTAAAAAGGGCCCAAGGTATTGAAGATGAAAAAAGTGTGTGTAAACGATGCATGTGTTTTTAAGGAAAATAGTATTTCTAAAGAAAACCAGTGTCCTTGCAGGGTAAGGGTATATTTACATCAGATGCGGTGGGACTGCGCTGGGCAGCTATTTCAGCACCGACCCATCACATGACAATGTAAAATGCCTGGTTTTCAGTGTGCCCAGTTCAAACATTGCGGGCAGTGCTTTTTTTTACAACGCAGCAGGGTTCGAGGCAACTCACTGCCTCGCACCACCCCAACAGCTGTTGTCTCTATGACACTTCAATAAAGTTCATTAAAAAAAAAGTGAACAGTGTAATGCAATGAGATCGGCACTTTGGCTTTACTTTGTTCCTCTGCCAAGCATGTGACTCACTCACTTTCTACTGATACTGTGATAGCTCTGTAGCTTGGTGATTGGACTAGCACTGCCACATGGGGGTGGGCCAAAGTCCTATACAAGCCCAAAACTAGAGTGACTTGAAGCATACACAGGGCATCCTTTCCTGACTTCCGGCAGCTGATGTGCAGAGAAGTAATGGGAACGGTATGTGTTGCTTGGGCAGGGTGGCATTAGAGTGAACCTGTTACTTTGCCCTACATGGGTTATACGCGGGTTTGCAGCTGTTGTAATTTGTGTGTGTTGGTTTGTTTTCTGTACAAGTGTGAACCTGCGGTAATAGACCTTAATTTAGTGAACTTTAACCAAATACACAGTATAGACTTGGGGTGCAAGATTTGTCCTGTACCTCTCCTGCATTGAGGGTAATCTGCTTGTAATTCCCACCAAGCAGACAGTGGCTGGGCTCATCCTAGGTGACATGTCAGATCACATGACAAAAAGCCAAGGATGCATCAGAAAGTGTCACTGCCATCACCAGCTACTTTTTTTTTTTTTTTTTTGTTTTCTAACCGTTCCCTTAATTTAACGTGATCAGCAGCATGAACAAGTAAAGGTACACATAAACCAAATCCAGCAGTGAACAACAAAATAAACACCATAGATAAATGGTCATAGAAGTCATACAAACATTAATCCAAAACAGTTCTGTGATTTAGTCTGAGAAACAGCCTAGGGAAATGTGGCAACCAAAAATCTGACATTACCATGAATTGGGTCAGAGCTTAAAAAAAAAAAAAAAAAGAGAGGGACAAAGAGAATGGAGGGCTATGGTAAATAAGAGGAAAATGGAGGGAAGGGAGGATCGCAGGAGGGGGGGGGGGGGGGGGAGACAGAGAGAGACACTGGAAAAGGAGTAGTGTGAATAGGTAGAATACCATAGAACCATACCGGGAGGTACCATGCCATAGGTACCACAAGTTACATTACATAACCCTCAGTTATATACCGTGAGATATCAACACCTAAACAGTGATACCCTGCACCTCTATCCAGCCAGCCTGTTTTGTCAAATTTAGCAGGAAAGTTTCGGCTGATGTACGTAAGCTTATATAGGGGAAGATTTCCGTCGACTGCCACCATTCAGCCGGACACCATTGCCGTAGTAGGCAGCTTCCATTTCCACAGGATTTTCTTTCTGGCATAATAGGCCAAAAAAATAATAGTTTGACATGTTTAGAGGCCTACACAAAATCAGTGAGTTCTAGCAGCAGCACCAATGGGTCCATAGGGACACAGGTTGTCTGCTGTGTTAATGGTATTCAATACCCCTGACTAGAAATACACAACCGTGTACAAACGTGCCATCTGCCATATCCCAACGAGGGCAAACTGTCAGTCTGCCAGGATAAATTGCAGCCAATTGCTGAGGGGTATAGTGCACTCTATGAATACATTTCAGTTGGATAAAGCGATCTCTGACAGATAGATATAATGGTAGGGGCATATTGCAGAAGGCAGTCCTCTCAGTCTTCCCAGAGGGATGGAATGTCCACATGTCATTTATTATATAGGGAGTCTAATTCGGGAGTGGTCAAGAGATGGTAAGGAGTAAATAGGTCAGAGGTTTAGGTAGGTCCTCTTCTATTAACACACTTTCCAAAGGGTCAGTCTTAATGGTTGGGTATGTTTTGGAATTGAGCAGCAACCCCATGCTGCAGTTGTAGAAAATAGAAGATCGTCCTATTGGGTAGGTTGTAGTTACTTTTAAGTTAATCAAAGGGAAGTCTCCTGTGATATATATTTTGCAATGTTTTTATGCCATATCTAGCCCATATGACAGGATCCAGCACAGTGAGCAGGCGAGGGAGTGCAGGGTTGCCCCATAGAGGAGTATAGGGAGAATAGGTAGAATTCATACCATGTTGGACCCTGGCCTGTTTCAAACTCTCAGGATTGTCCTCCCAGGGGTTGTAATAGCTGGATTGGATGCTGGCCCCTTTATACCAAGGATACGGAGTTCAACATAAGAGCCCAGTACAGCCGCCTCCGAGATCGCTGCCACATTATCCCTAGGCTGGGAGAACCACCAAGGTACTGTAACTAAAACAGCTGCCCAGTAGTACAGTAAGAAATTAGGCAACACCAGACCTCCATGATTAATCCCCAACCCAGAGACAATACAATCTATACAACGAAAGAAGGATCGCAGAAAATGAATAGGGCTCTGTTGGAAAAATTATAGATATTTAGGTAGGAAAATCATTTTGAGGAGATTTGTGGCCAATGGTGCTAAGGAGCAAAGAGGTCCAAGCAGTACACATAATCTGCATGAGTTGCAAAAGGGGAAGAAGGTTGTCTGAAACACACACACACACGTTAAGGTCACGCTGCACTTCCACCCCCAGATAATTAAATTTAGAGACAGTCTAGACTGGGGCAAAAGGGACAAGAGGAAAGAGCAGTTATTTCCCCCAATTTATGTGCACTCCAGAATAAAGCCCAAATTGATTAATATCAAGCGATGCTCGAATAGCTATAGCACAATCCTCCCGATTTATAGCAGGGTATCATCCATGTAAATCACCAGCTACCTTACTGGGGCTAAAATTTTATTGGGAAGCTTTGCAAGTGTTTGATGTGGAGAAAGTAGAGGGGAATGAGCCCAAGATAGAAGTCCAAAGTTCGTTAGGGGTGCTATATTAAATTAATGGCACAGTGAGTTTGGTTTTGTGCAGTGCCTCAGAACACAGATGTAAATCCTTTTTACAACATTTTAGTGAATCTGCAGATTTGTCAGGGCAACATGGCCCTAACTGAACAAGTCTCCAAATCAGTTACAATATTTTAACCTTCATATTTTTTGTTTCCAGATGAGCACTACTCCCGAGTGGTCTTCACCCCTGTGAATGAAGAGAGCTTGTGGAATTTGCAAGCCATCAAGTCCATGTGTAATATAGACCATAACCGGGTAAGTGCAGCGACACCAAATATTTCTGAAATTCTTAACATTCTTTTTAATAATGATTGGACACTACTGAACAAACATGACAACACCCAGGTCACCATCCACAAACAGCTCTATTATTGGTGTCTCATGGATGTGTGGTGTTTGGACAGGCAATGCTTTTTCTGGATCACCAGAATGATTGGAAGTTACAATTGGAGGAATTTCCTTTGTTGGTCCTGCAGTATGTCTCCAGGACATAAATTCAGCTGCTTTTTCAGAAACGTGTGCTGCCCAAGCCTCTCTTCCTTTTTAGATTGTAAATTCCCAGTGCGATGTGACATTCCATAGCAATCACCCCCAGGCAAAACCAGTGATGAAACCGATTAGAATTTTTGATCTGAGCATCACTTTGGGAAATTGCTAGCTTTTCCCCTGCTATACTATGCAGAGATGTTTTGTTTTGTTGGCAAAATATGTTGTTACTTTTTAGGCTCCCTTTTCATGCTGTTGCAGCACATGTTCTTGACCCCAAATGTTTAGTATAGAGTGTGTCACCAGGAGGAATATCACACCTGTCAAACTTTTTATGCATTGGCCTATAAAACAATATCCCGGTTTTAAATTATTTTCCTTCTTTTTGAATAATGCTTGTAGAATGGCTGAGAGCACTGACCGGATTATTGTGGCATGGGGGCCGCACCCCTGTCAGAACACCAATAGAACAGCGGGGAGATTGCTGTACTAACACTGGATTTACAGATGTACAGCTGCTCTGATTTGAGCTGTCAGTTTTTTTTTTTTTTTACGTTCAGCCTGCTGGGTTAAACAAAAAAAAAACTTGTAGTGTGTACAATCGATCAGCGGTGTTTGACCGCTCAGTTCTCAGTCTTAGAGCCGGCGGGGGACTGATGCTGCATCCACCTAGGCAGGAATGGTTAAAAAAAAAAAACCTGGAAAAGATTTGATCTCTATTATCCTGTCATAGTAGGGTTTTGCCGTCGTCCCTGGGTAATTATTGTACAAGGTTGTTGGTACCTCAAACCAATGTTGGGTGGGACTTTTAAGGCAAGTATAGAAAGATTCAACAAAGAATGTATAAGAAATAAAAATAGTATAACATTTAATGATAGGAATAACATGTACAGGGTAAGTACAAAGGTGATGGGGTTATAGACCCTTGTGAAGGGGTGAAATAGATAGAAAGTTGTGACACGTGGTTAAGGTGACTATTAGGATATCTCTCTGTTATTCAAGGCCTTCTGCTTGGATTTTCAGAGAGTGTTTTACTATATTCCCAACGCGTTTCGGCTCATATAGGGTCTTTCTCAAGGGTGTCAGTCACCAGTTATATATTTGTATTTTTAAATCCTAAAGTGTTGGGGTGGTTCCCTTCTTAGCACAACGAGAATCCATGCGGCTATATATACATATGGTTCTATGGGGGAGGAGTAGGTACTGCAAGTCTCATCAAGCGGTGGTATAGGTCAGGTCATAATCCTGGATTTGTCCCTCATAGTAGGGTTTATACCACTCTGATGAGAAGGTCAGTAGGTTCAGCCCCTTTCTTGTCTTTTCCCGGGTTGCCCGTGTTTCTTGGAGGGTGACCAGAGGTTTCCCTTTCAGTAAGATCGGGTTAAGCGTATTTCCTGGAAGGTGACCAGAAGGTTCCCTTTCAGTGAGATCCCTGTTTTCATAGATTGGCCCAGTTAGGCTTCCTGGTGATCGCCGCTCTCTGTCCTCTCTGCTCCTCGTCCGAGATGGGAGTGAAAATCCAAGCAGAAGGCCTTGAATAACGGAGAGCTATCCTAATAGTCACCTTAACCATGTGTCACAACTTTCTATCTATTTTACCCCTTCACAAGGGTCTATAACCCCATCACCTTTGTACTTACCCTGTACATGTTATTCCTATCATTAAATGTTATACTATTTTTATTTCTTATACATTCTTTGTTGAATCTTTCTATACTTGCCTTAAAAGTCCCACCCAACATTGGTTTGAGGTACCAACAACCTTATACAAAAAAAAAAACCTAACTTCTCTTTTAAAGTGAAACTATGGGAAAAATATTAAAAATACATAAATAATGCAGTCTGTCACCAGCATTAACACATTAGATTTTTATTACCCCATAAGATAATTGTATTATCTGTTGATCCTGCCAGTAAGTGTTATTTTTCTGCTTTCTTTATCGGAGAAGGCTTTGTTGTTCCATGAAATTGCACAGCAGTGTTGTCATCCTGTGGATAAAATAGTTTTAGATGTATGCGTCGCTTTAAGTGGACTTTTAAATAAGAGTTTATAAACCCTTTTCGAACAACTCCAGCTAACACCTTTTTTTTTTCTTCTTGGTTTAAACCAAATGAATAACAACTGACCATTGTAAGCACCACTGCTGTTACAGGAAGCATAACTATGACAGATTTACTGGCAGGACCAACAGGAAATCAAACTTTTCTAGAGGCGCAGAAAAACAAAAACCACTGTCTTCATACAACGGATCTCATGTTATTTTTTTAATTTTGTCCACTTTAATTTATAGCTCATGATAGTGGATTATGGGGTTTGCAGGTCTTTATTTCTTTTTTTTTTTTTCCTCATTAATATTACATTCTTAGACGTGATCATTCAGGATTTCCTGCCCGTGTTCTGTGGCTATTACGCTTTGCAGGGTTTGATGTCAGCATGAGGAAATACTCTCTCTCCTTTTATATCCAGGGTAATTGTGGCCGGCCAACTAATGAATTTCATATGGCAGGAGTTTTCTCATCCTACGGTTTAATCACTGTAGGGCACGAAGACAATTAAACATGAAATACAAACTGTTGGAGCCCTTTGGTTACGGTTCACGCCGAGCAGTAAAAACAGCCTCATTAAAGCTGTAAAAATGGAGCTGTAATCTGTTTATGGAAGACTTAATGATTTGGGTAAGCAAAGCTTTAGACCCAGTACGCGTAGGCATTTAAATCCTCTCAGTGCTGCCAGCAGGAGATGTATTGGGTTGTACGCAAAATGAACTGCGGAAGGAAAAGATTGTAGAGATTACGATTTTTTTTTTTTTTTTTTTACCGTTAAAAGAAAATTACAGGCTATAATATGTATTAAAATAAGCTACTATACTACACTAGAAGTATTTATCTGTAATCTGTTTCTATATTACAATGAAAATGTAGTGCATTTCAGTGAGCACATATTCTGACCTAGTTTAACATTTTTTTGAAAGTAGCTTTTATGTTACTACTTTCGCTTTTTGATTTGCTTCTTCCATTATTTGTTTGTATGATTTCATGTGCAGCTTTGAAACTACTTCCCTTTCTAATTATTTGGAATGCAATTCCCATCCCTGCTTAAAGCGTATGCTGGGAAAAATAATAAAAAGTAGTACATGCCTGCAATACATGCACACATTTTCCCCAATTTTTGTGGTACAGAAACTATTTCTGCCAGAAATCCAATGAGCTGCCAACTTCCTGTTAGAACAGACAGCGTTGCCTCTACTGCTCTGAAATACTGAACATTGTCCAGTTCTCTTGTGGTAGACTACAACCTCTCCTTCCTAGAACTTTTACAAGGTTTAGCAGCAGAGGAATGAGGGAGGCAGGCATCACTAGGTGGGGGTTCTTACAAGAGAACCTGTCACTTTACCCTGATCAGCCAAGATCTCCCAAGTCTGCTTAACCCACTTACAACCACCCAACACGTGTGGTGGCAAGAGGGTGGGCTTTGACAGTGCACTTACGCATTGCAGGGTGGCCCATAAGAGTGTCCTCCCAGCACAAAGACCAAGTTATCAAATACCATTTTTTATCTGGGCTAAAGATCAGTATCTGGTGGGACTGGCTACTAATCCTGTGACCACAGTGACTGGTCACATGATCCTCAATCCTGCCTCCCAGGCGTTCCGAGCTGTTTAAAGGGATGCCTGAGGCAGATGGGAAGGGGTTAATGACTGCTGAGATCTCCACAATAGAGATAGGCATGGGCGTGTTCGACTCCCCCTGTGCCTAATGCCGCCAGGAAGCTAAAACTGCACTTCGCTAATCACAGGCACTGAGACATTTCCCGATCTGTGCAGCGGTGGATCAGTAAATGTCACTGCCTGTGATTAGCAGAGTGCAGCGTCCGCTTCCTGGAGGGATCGGCCACGTGAAAACTTGAACACGCCCGATCCCATCTCTACTCCACAATATAGAAAGGCTTTTTGTTTTCAGTTAGGTCAGACCTGACCCATAGACTTATGTTGAGAGAGAGAGAAACTTGTAGGCATTGATATTATTCAGTGCCAAGTATCCGACTGATAGCTGAGATGGTGGTTTATTATTTGGGGATAGCTTAATGTATATTTCTCTTTCGTTCGACGGACACAGCGCTCCATAAATCATAACTACTGGGTTATGTTGCCTCCTCCAGGAGTAGGACTAGGCAGAACAAACACCTGGCTACGCCCATGGGCCGTCCACGGCTTGGTATATAACCCTCTTCTCTGCTCTAGGTAATCCGTTTTAATCTGTCTAGTCAGGAGTAAAGACCTAGGCTCCCGGCTAGGATCTCTGGTCCTAGTAATTTTTTTCTCTTTCCTTACATCTTTTTTTGTTTTTTCTCTTGGGCGATCTAAAATCAACTGGCAGGCTGGGCGACAGGCTGGATAATCTACATCCAGTGCCCCCCCCCCCAGCCCAGTCAGCGAGCGCGTGCACACCGCAGCTAAGCGATAGGTCGCCCGCGACATAGTCTCACAGACAGAAGCTGGCCCGCGAGTTAAACGTCTCGCAGGGTCGCATACGACCGGGCTTTTGTCTGAGTCACAGCGGTCCCTTGGCCGACAGCTTCCCTCCTTCGGTGGTGAGGATTCTGTCTGGAGAGTTACCCGCACCATGGAAGGGTAAGTACAGTCCTTCTCCCCCCCCCCCCCCCTTTGGTGTTTTTTTTTTGGGGGGTAGACCTGCGTGTAACCTTCAGGGACGGTCAGACCTGCCTGCAGGTTCCCTCCTCCCATCCTTAAAAAATCCCTCAAGTGAGCTGGGCTCCCCCCCCCCCCACTCCCTTTCCCCCGTCTGGACCTGGAGTCTGGTGGGGGTCCAGGGGCAGAGGATGCAGCGGAGACCCCTGGGGTCTCCCCAGCTATCCCCCACTCTGTAAGGGTCCTGGGATGATGTGTCCTGCCCTGGTAGTCTGGAAGGGTCCCAGTGTAGGAGACCCCAAGGTGCATGCCCCACTGTTTGCAGTGTGGGTATAGTGCAGGGGGGTCCCAGTGCAAAAGACTGGCGCAGAGTGTGCAGCGGAGTCTCCCCTAACGTGTGTCCTACCTACCTTCGGGGGGGAGGTTCCCTTGCAGTGTTGCAGAGGGCACAGAGAAGATCCTGTCAGCATGCTGTAGCTGTTGGCGGCCATTTTCCCTTAGTCTGGCTGGTCTCCGGTTGGCAGCCAGGTTTGTGTAGCCCAATGTCATAGGGGGGCATTTTCCCTTAGTCTGGCTGGTCTCCGGTTGACAGCCAGGTTTGTGTAGCCCAATGTCATAGGGGGGCATTTTCCCTTAGTCTGGCTGGTCTCTGGTTGGTGGCCATGTTTGTGTTGCCCGATGATGTCTTAGGGGCCATTTTCCCTTAGTCTGGGAGATGCCGGAGACAGCTGAAGCTTCTCCTCTTCCTCCTCGGTTAGTCCTGATTTAGCGGACCAGTTGGTCCATGGGCTGCAGTTTATTTGTAATGGAGCTATGGATACAGCTCCTGTGCTGTCCAAACTTTCTGTTTCTGCTGTGGTGGTTAGGTGCGTGCTGTGGCTTAAGAATTTTTCCGCAGACCAAACATCTAAGAAAGCTCTCATTGATCTGCCCTTTCAAGGTGATACCCTGTTTGGCGCTACCCTGGATGACATCATTAAGGGTATCGCGGGGGGGAAGAGTACCTCCCTGCCATAGTCTAGGAAAGGGAAGGAGCCTTGTTGCAGACAGAGGCCCTCCTTCTCAGCACATAGAATATTATTTTGTACTTCTGGGATGGAAAATAAGGGAAATAGATCTTTTAAATCTTCCCCAGGAGGTTCCAAGCATCCTTGGTCTGGTAAGCCTAGAGCAGTGATGGCGAACCTTGGCACCCCAGAGCCTAGAGCCAGCTTCTCTGGACCCACAGACAAGACCCCTTCAACATGAAGATCTGCTCTCACCCATTATTGGGGTGGGGGACTTATACACTGTTTTTTGGCCTTGTGGACCTCCATGAGCATCAAGGGGATCCACAAAATTATTTTGGGGGTACCCCCCTATCCCTGTCCAAGGAATTGATTTACCTAGGTAGGATTCTAATTCTGACCAGGGTTGTCCTTGCTCTGGACAAACTTCAGGAACCACAGACATTGATTCACCGGCTGCTGTCACACAGCTAGTTCTCTCTCTCATTTTTGCATACAGTTTCTAAATCTGGTGGTATCCACCTTCAAAACGGTTCTGTTTGCACAGTCCTATATGCAACTCTTTTAGCAGGTTCGGCTCCACAGGAGAATACCAAAGTTTGTGGCGAAATCACGGGTTCCTCTCGGCTCAGGCTTCTTCTGCAATTCCTGTGAGGAATCAAGGTTGAGGATCTTCAATCAGTCTGGTGGCCATAAATGTCCCCTGGGGGCTTCCTCTCAGAGAAGACCTGTTGTCCCAAGGTCTGATTTACCATCCTGCTTTTTACAGTCGCTGGTTTTATTGGCTTAGCTATTGAAAGCAGGTACTGGGAGATAGAGGTCTGTCTGGATCAGTGATCCCTACTATGGTGAAGGCGCGGAAGTCCTCTTCCAGCAAGATATTCCATCGTACGTGGAAAGCGTACATTTCTTGGTGTGAGTTGATTGGTGCTCCATCCTCGATCATTTTCTGTGGCTTGGATCTTAACCTTCCTTCAACAGGGCGTTGATCAGAAGTTGCCTTTGAGTTTGGCAATCTTCTTTCAGTGACCCCAAGCCATGCACTCTTTAGTTCGTAGCTTCATTCAGGGGGTTTGACGTGTGGCTCCACCTGTGCGGTCTCTTTTGCTGCCATGAGATTAAAATTAAGTACTTTCGGTTCTCCAGAACCTCCGTTTGAGAATATTCGGGAAATTCCCTTGCCTACTTTATCCCAGAAGGTGATATTCTTGGTGGCTATTACATCGGAATTGGCGGCATTATCCTGTTGCAGTCTCGATTTAGTGGTCCATAGGGATAATGTGGTTCTTCATTCCTGCCCAAAGTTGTCTCTGATTTCCATTTGAATGAGGACATTGTGTTGCCTTCCTTGTGTCCTAAGCCAGCTCATCCAAAGGATTCACTTTGCATACCCTGGATGTGGTACGTGCGATTCTGGTGTATCTGACAGCTACGGAGTCCTTTCAGAGGTCAAACTCGCTTTTTGTGGTTACGGACGGACCAAGAACGGGGCTGGCCGCTTCTTCGGCTACTATCTCCAGATGGATCAGACAGCCGGTGACTCAAGCCTATTCCATTAAAGGTCAGGTTCCACTTTTCCCTATCACAGGGCATTCTACTCGGGCACTGAATGCTTCTTGGGCCTTCCATCATTGGGCATCAATATTGCAAGTTTGCAATGTGGCCACTTGGTCGTCGGTGGATACTTTCACAAAATTCTATAAGGTAGATACTTTGGCATCTGCGGATGCTTCTTTTGGCTGCAAAGTTTTGCAGCCTGCTATTTAGGGGGGCTGTTCCCTCTTGAGGTGTCTTTTTTTCTTTAAATTTTTATTTTTCAGACTGGGTTCCTGTGACCCGGTTAAGGCTCCTGTGTTAAGGGCTGTTATGTTTAGCCTTGTGTTATTTTCCCCACCCCTCATTTTTGTTTTGGCACTGCTTTTGGACGTCCCAGTAGTTATGATTTATGGAGCGATGTGTCCGTCGATAAACGAAAGAGAAAAAGGGATTTTTGTAATTACCGTAAAATCCATTTTTCTGAGTTCGACGGACACAGCACCCACCCCTCTATGGAGTTTTGATACTTCTAATACTGCTTGCTACTAAACTGATTACCTAGAGCAGAGTGGGGGGTTGTATACCAGCTGGGGACGGCCCATGGGCATAGCCAGATGTTTTTTGTTCTGCCTAGTTCCTACTCCTGGAGGAGGCAATAAAACCCACTAGTTATGATTTATGCAGTACTGCGTCTGTCAAACTAAGAGAAGTGGATTTCACAGTAAGTACAAAAATCCCATTTTGTTAGGAATATTTATTGTCACTTACTATTTTTGAAACCTAAAAGGAAGGTAAAAAATGTTCCCACAATGAACAAAAATACACTTAGCTGGGTACACACCAGAAGTTTCTTTTTTTTTTTGGTCAACCCAGTGGACTGAATGAGAGCTTATACTAACACAAGTATTATTGGTGTGGTGATCTCCCCCACTGTGCCTTTGTGTTCTGACAGTGGTACTGTCCCCCTAACCAGAACACACTGATCAGTGCTCACAACCATTGGCTCCAAGCGCTGATTGGATGCTGGTTTTCCAGCATGTCCATTTTGACAAAAGTTGAACATTAAATGGGCTTCTGTCTAAAAGGCAGCTGTACACACTGACTGAATGTTGGCTGGTTCAACAGATATCTGGCCTGTGTGTACCCGACCTTAGACAGTTGTCACTAGAACAATTGTCTTCATTGGTCAATTTTCCCTTACTTCTTCTAGTGACAATTTAAACATTAAAGTGAAACAGACATGACATAGGAACTTTAAAAGGATGATGTTATATTACTAAGTCAGCTTTTTGCTATAGATCATTTTTAAAAGGCTCTGGTTATAATTACACTTGTTCTGTTTTACAGATTCGCTCCCACCACCAGTTTGCAGACCTCTGCCAGCGCACTACTGCAGATTCCTGTTGCCCAAGCTGGACTTTAGGGAATTATATTGCCATCCTTAACAATAGGTCTTCATGCCAGAAGATAATAGAGCGTGATGTCTCGCACACACTAAAGCTTATCCGTACCTGTGCCAAGTTCTATTACAATGGGACATTGGGACCAGATTGTTGGGATATGGTGGCCAAGAGGAAGGACCAGCTGAAGTGTACGAATGTGCCTCGTAAATGTACCAAGTACAATGCCGTCTACCAAATTATTCACTACCTGGTAGATAAAGACTTCTTAAATCCAAAGAATGTGGACGTCAGTCCTCCAGTTTTACGGCACAGCATGCTTTTCTCACCAACAGAGAAAGGTGACTCCATGATGAACATTTATCTGGACAATTTTGAGAACTGGAATTGTTCTGATGGCGTGACAACCATCACCGGAATTGAGTTTGGTATCAAACATAGCCTGTTTCAAGACTATCTCTTAATGGATACTGTGTATCCGGCCATTGCTATCGTCATTGTCCTTTTGGTCATGTGTGTCTACACAAGATCAATATTCATTACGCTGATGACCATGTTTGCCATAATAAGTTCGCTGATTGTATCATATTTCTTGTATCGCATAGTATTTAACTTTGAGTTCTTTCCCTTCATGAACCTCACTGCACTGATTATTCTGGTCGGAATAGGAGCAGATGACGCATTTGTCTTATGTGATGTCTGGAATTACACAAAGTTCGACAAACCCCATGCAGAGACCTCAGAGACGGTCAGCATCACACTACAACATGCTGCTCTTTCAATGTTCGTCACCAGCTTCACCACCGCCGCTGCCTTCTATGCTAACTACGTCAGTAATATTACAGCCATCCGGTGTTTCGGGGTCTACGCTGGTACTGCCATACTGGTGAACTATCTTCTCATGGTCACGTGGCTGCCCGCTGTAGTTGTTCTACATGAACGCTATCTACTAAACATCTTCACATGCTTCAAAGGATCTCAACAGCGGCCTTACAACAATAAGAAAAGCTGTTGGAGCATAACGTGCCAGAAATTAAAGAAACTGCTTTTTTCCATTTCGGAAGCATCGAGGATATTCTTTGAGAAAGTATTGCCATGTATTGTTATCAAGTTTAGATTTATTTGGGTGTTCGGTTTCCTCGCATTGACCATTGGTGGGGCCTATATAGTGTGTGTTAATCCAAAGATGAAACTCCCATCATTAGAACTGTCCGAATTCCAGGTGTTTCGGTCTTCCCATCCTTTCGAGCGTTATGATGCAGAGTACAAAAAGATTTTCATGTTTGAGAGAGTTCACCATGGTGAAGAGCTCCACATGCCCATCACAATCGTTTGGGGGATCTCAGCGGAAGATAATGGGGATCCCCTCAATCCAAAGAGCAAGGGCAAACTCAAACTGGACAGTAGCTTTAATATTGCCAGCCCTTCCTCACAAAGATGGCTTTTAAACTTTTGCCAAAAGTTAAAAAACCAAACATTCTTCTACCAAACCGATGAACAGGACTTTACTAGTTGTTTCATAGAAACCTTTAAACAGTGGATGGAAAACCAGGACTGTGACGAACCTGCTCTTTATCCATGCTGTAGCCAGTCAGGTTTTCCTTATAAACAGGAAGTCTTTGAGCTCTGCATTAAGCGTGCCATTATGGAGCTGGAAAGAAGCACCGGGTACCACTTAGACAGCAAGACTCCAGGACCAAGGTTTGACATCAATGACACAATCAGGGCTGTCGTTTTGGAATTCAAAAGTACTTACCTTTTTACTTTTGCCTACGAGAAGATGCACCATTTCTACAGGGAGGTGGATGCTTGGATCTCAGAGGAACTGAAAACTGCTCCAGCTGGTCTCAGCAATGGCTGGTTCGTCAGCAGTCTCGAGTTTTATGACTTGCAAGATAGTCTTTCCGATGGGACATTAATCGCTATGGGATTGTCTGTCGCTGTAGCTTTTAGTGTCATGCTCCTGACGACATGGAACATAATCATTAGTTTCTATGCGATAATTTCCATAGCTGGCACAATATTTGTCACCGTCGGTTCTCTTGTCTTATTGGGATGGGAGCTAAATGTTTTAGAGTCTGTAACAATATCCGTTGCTGTGGGGCTCTCTGTGGATTTTGCCGTACATTATGGCGTTGCCTATCGCCTTGCTCCAGATCCAGACAGAGAAGGGAAAGTGGTCTTCTCTCTAAGTCGCATGGGATCTGCTATAGCCATGGCTGCCCTGACTACTTTTGTTGCTGGAGCAATGATGATGCCTTCAACAGTTCTAGCTTACACCCAACTGGGTACCTTCATGATGTTAATTATGTGCATTAGCTGGGCTTTTGCAACCTTCTTCTTCCAATGCATGTGCCGTTGTCTCGGCCCGCAGGGAACCTGCGGCCAAATACCGTTGCCAAAAAAGTTACAGTTCAAAGCCTTTTCTGAAGCCTTATCTTCAAACAGTTCAGAAAGAGGACAGATCAAAATGAATCATGTTAACAAATACCAGTTAGACACTCGAGGTGCAAAAGAAGAAATAGAACATGAACATTATGAATTGGAGCCTTTAGCTTCACATAATTCTAGCACATCTTGACAAATGGATTTTTGGCAAATCATTTCTCTTGTTATGGTGAGAGATTGGCTGCACAGAAAACTGATGTGTCTTCACTGCCCTGTGTAAATTCACTAACTTATTATTTTTATTATTATTATTGTTATTTTAACATTCTCTACAGCTATTTACATAAAGACAGGGACCAACAAACTGGTTATTTTTAGGTTGGCCATATGTATACCGGTATAATCAGCCACAAAGAGACAGCATCTCTGAATGCATGAGGTGTAAACATTTGGGTTCTCATTGGATGTTGTTTCAGTCTACAGATAGCCAAGTCCACCTATTGCCCTTCCATGTCTTCATAACTTGCCATTACGTTGCAGACCTGTGGGCTGTCCTGGAATAGAAGGATCTGATAAATGTGTGGGTCCAATACTGATCCAAAACTCAAATTTTAAAGTTAAACTTCAGGCAGATTCAAAAGGAACAATTTAGTTCAGCTGTGTATTCATTATTACATTGCAATTGTTTTTCAATACAATTAGTGCAATTCCAGAATTTGAACTTGGAACACGCTCCCTATGCAGCAGGACTCAGTTTAGGAAAAGAAGCGGCACAAGGAATCAGTTGTACTGTAGGACACGTGCTAATAAGGAACATGCTAATGGGACACAGCAGAGTTAAGCCTGGTACACACGGCTGAATATTGGCCAGTATCTGCCATTTCTACAGAAACCGTCTGACATTCGGCCTGTGTGTACACCAGCCTGTCCAACCAAAACCAGCCAAAGGGCTGGCTTCTGTCGAACAAGCGTGCTGGAAAAGCAGCATCCGATCAGCACTGGCAGCCATGGGTTCTGAGTGCTGACTGGTGTGTTCTGGTGGTGGGCAGTCCCTCTGTCAGAACATAATAGCTCAGAGGGTAGATCACTGTACTAATATTGGATACTTAGCACAGCAAGCTCCTCCCTAGCTCCTCAAGTCTTTATTTGTTCAGCCCGCTGGGTTGAACAAAAAAAAAAAAAAAATTGATATTGTGTACAGAACGAAAAATTAATCAGTCTGCTGCCTCTCAGTTTTGAGACATGGGGTGGGGAGGGAAGGGGATCTAAAAGTGTTAGTAAACTGTAGAAGAGAAAAATCAGGTCTCCTGCTTTGCTAGCCAGGACTGTGCTGAGTGGCAGAGCTGTGTAAATCTAAGAAATGTATCTCCAAAATGCCGATAAACACCTAAATATACAGTATGTATTTTATCTCTGTATTTACCAGTTTGCCTGCAGTTCAACTTATAGACAAGGGACCAAATACGTGGGTGGCCAAGAATAGCATTCACCCACTCAAGCAACCCTTGTGCAACAGCATCCTTAATCCCAGAGAGGGATGTCTGTCAGCCTTGAACGTTGGATGCACCCATTATACTGGCCATTTATTGGGCATTAAGGTCTAACACAATCTTTAACTATAGGTGTGACGGTTTCTGGTATGACTCACATTTTTTTATTTATTTTTTAAGTATGGTTTAGAATGTGGCTCCTCATCATAAGTGTAAATATACTCCAGGGCCTAAAGCTGACTTTTAGCTTAAAGTTAAAAACCACCTTTAAATTCCAATTATCTTTTGCATACTTTCCAAGGAACCATTTTGTGAGAACTGTCAAAATGTCACTTGGATGCTCCAGTTGTTTTTTGGTTTGCACACCCCTTGTTGTGGCACTGTTTTTTGACATCCCTGTTTGGTCAAGATTAAAAAGAAAGGCCATGTCCGTCAATAAACATAAGCGAGAACGGGATTTTTGATCCCGTAAAATCCCTTTCTCTGCGTTAATTGGCAGACACAGGACCCACCCCGCTTTTGGGGTTTATATTTCTGATCATGCTTTGACTAACTGGCTTGCTTAGATCAGAGAGGGGGTTTTATACCAAAGGGCTGCCCATAGAATATGCCAAGTTCTATTGAGCCTAGTGTCCTACTCCTGTAGGTGGCACTCTAAACCCTGTTTCTTCAAGAGTAAGAAGAGAGGCTGTGTCTATCAATGAACTCAAAGAAAGAGATTTTATGGTGAGTAATAAAAATCCTGTTTCTTTCATTCAACCAGCTTGTATGGAATGTGACTCCCTCTCTATTGGTCTCTGAGGTGGGGTGGGGAGGACAACTACAAACAGGTCTGCTTGTTACCCATGTCCCTGAACAATGTACAAATCTGGTGGGTGAATCAGCCTATCCGCTCCTAGAATACCAATTTTGGGTGTTCTTAACTTTAGTGTATCTTTTTTTTTTTTTTTTTTTTTTTTTTTTTATTGGACAAAATAAAAGAAAAACCTATGCAGAACATCTCTGCAATACATGCACATTTACCCATGGTTTATCCCTTCAAAACCATAATAATAAAAATAAATTCCTGTTAATCTGCCAGAAATCCAGTGAGCTCCTGTTTTCTACTTTAAGCAGACAATGCTGCCTCTGCTGCACTGACACCCCAGCCAGTGTTGTCAGCCCTGACCCATTCTTTGCTGCTGAACTACAGAACATCTCCTCTTCTCCATTGCATAGTTTTATCTTCCAGGGGGGAAGAATTTAGGCAGGGTTGACTAATACTACTTAGGGCTCCAGTACAGCAGAGGCATATTTTTAGTTCACTACAAGAAGTTAGAAGCATCAACAGGTGAACTTGCAGTGAATTTTTAACGATTCGCCGGCCACCCACAGTACTTTTTACTGCAGCATGATCCAGTGTCAGCTGTTTCTAGTGGACACAGCAGCTTGTGATACTTGGTACCCGGCCACTGTATCATGTGATCTCTATGATTAATCATAGCGATCACATGATTAAATGTAAGCAAAACTGTCATGAATGGCTTCCATTCATGACAGCTTGCTTACTATTTTAAAGCTGTAATTGGCCCACAGCTATCACATGGTACCTGGGCCAATCACAGCACCCCGTACCATGTGATTAGCTCTAGCCATCAACAGCATCACATAAGTAAGCAAACGGTGATGAATGAAGTCCATTCATGACCATTAAAACTATTGCTTGTAACAGTAATCATCACTGTTACAAGCAATAGCAGTGTAAAAAAATCTAAAAAAAAATCCTGATTGACCCCTCCAGAGTAGTACAGTGTAAAAGGTAAAAAAAATCCTAAAAGGAAAAAAAGTTATAAAAAAATGATTGAAATGTTTTTAATAATTTTTTACTTACTATCACTAGACATTATCCCTGATCACTGCCACAGCAGTCATATGGGAACGCTGTACTTAACTGATGACTGTATGTGAAAAGAAAAAGGTTTTGAAGAAAACAAACTTTATTTATTTTCATTTTCCAAAAAATGGTGGCAAAAATGTACAACTTCCAAAAACTCGCTATGCGTTTTACTAAATGCCTTCAACTGCCTGCCTTCCAAAAAGGGGTTATTTTGGAGGTATTTGTATTGTCTTGGCAATTTAGGGCCTCAAATGATAGGCTATACATGAGGATATACGGATTTGGATTATTTTTACTAAAGAAATGTAGCAAAATACATTTACATGTTTACCATTTACATTTGGCCTAAATATATGAAGAAAGATTATTGGTTTGCAAAATTTTAAAACCAAAACTAAGAATGCGGGGTGTTTTTTTTTTGTTTTTTTTCGAAATTTTCAGCCTTTTTTCATTATTCATATAGCAAAAAATAAAGCTAGTATTGAATTAATACCACCAAAAAAAGTGAAAAAATATATATAAATTTAATTGGGGTACAGTGTTGCATGACTAAGCAAATGCCAGTTAAATTAGCACAGTGCTGAATAGCAAATAATGCCCTGGTCAAGTGATGCATGCATTGGAGAGAGGTACAGATTTTATTTTTTTATTTTTTTTGCCCAGATCTATCATTTTAAAACGCTATGGGTTACCCACTTCCCTTTTGCAAAGCTCTTTTAACCACTTTACCACCGGAGGATTTTCCTGCTAAAAGACCAGGGGGTTTTTTGCGATTTTTTTTTTTTTTTTTACTGCGTGACTTTAACGGACAATTGCGCGGTCGTGCGACGCTGTACCTAAACGAATTTCACGTCCTTTTTTTCCCACAAACAGAGCTTTCTTTTGGTGGTATTTGATCACCTGTGCGATTTTTTGATCACGCGCTATAAACAAAAAAAGAGCGTAGTTTTTGCAAAAACAACAATATTTTTCACTTTTTTTTTTTATATGAAATTACCCCAAAAAAAAAATGTAAAAATCAATTTTTTAACATTTTCGGCCAAATTGTTTTATGCTACCTATGTTTGGTAAAAAAAATCGCAAAAAGCGTATTTTAATTGGTTTGCGCAAAAGTTATCGCGTTTACTAACAAAGGGAAAGATTTTTGTCATTTTTGGTGTTTTTTTTTTTAACGAGTAATGGCGGCGATCTGCGATTTTTTTTTTTTGCGGTACTGCGACATTGCGGCGGACAGATCGGACCCTTGACTGACATTTTTGACACTTTTGGGGGTACAAGTGACATTACTGCAGTAATCAGTGCTATATATATGCACTGTTACTGCAAAAATGACACTGGCAGGGAAGGGGTTAACAGTATTGGACAGGGAGGGGTTAAGTGTGTCCTAGGGGCGTGATTCTAACTGTGCAGGGACAGGTCTACTAGTGTAAAAACAAAGATCAACAGTTCTACATAGTAGAACTGTCTGATCTTCACTTTTACACAGGGAGAACTTACACAGGGAGAACTGACAGGCGGCTTGTTTACATAAGCCGCTCTGTCTTTCTCCCGCTGTACCGGCGATCGTAGTGTGACCGGCGGACATCGGGTCCGCTAGTCACACTCCCGCACTCCTCCGTGAACGAGCCGAGGCGGGCGCGCGCCTCAGCGGGCGCGCGCCCGCCCGCTATTGGCTCTAGAAGGAGTGACAGGCGAGCGACGTAGACCTACGTCACTCTGCCTGGCCGGGGCCGACTGCTGCAGTAAATATACTGTGCGCAGTCGGCAACCGGTTAAACCCAAACCTTACAGTATTTCAATTTTGACTGGATTTAGAGCTGTGGCACATCCTGAATCCCATAGACGTGTACTGTAAAGTACAGGGAGCTTTGTGCCACAAAACTCTGGGCCTGGTGGGTAAAATTTACATAATGGTGCACCAAGATTTGTAAATGGAGAGCACAGAAATGTGCAGACACGGACATGCTATGGGCTGATTTCCCACCCCTGCATAGAAAATGAAAGGGAAAATCTGACTGGTAGTGCAAGATATCCGTTTCTTCAAACTGTTCTATTAATATAGTTTCATGGGAACACCATAGCTTTTTGGTTTTACTGACTTTTAGGGTGCGTTCACACCAACCTAAGCAGGTTATCCTTCATATAATGAGGCCGCGCTGGTATGCAATGTGTAATGGTGGTGTGATGTGTTGTCACAACGCATTTTTATTTTTTTTTTTTGCAATGCACATGTATGGTACGAATAGGGAAATCGGTGTGAAATAACACAGCTCAATGGACTTAGTGTGAACGTGGCCTTAGGCTTGGTTCACATCTATGCAGTTTGCTTTTGATCTGTTTCTGCAGTGAGTTTGTGCACATGCTATTTTTTGCTGCGATTTGCAATTTTATGGTGTTTTTTTTGGACAATTTGGGCAGATTAAAAAATGTCAATCGTAGCAAAAATGCATTACATGCTTCTTCATTGAAGTCTATTGAACCATAAAAATGGAAAATTGTTATCAAATACTTACCGTAATTTTCCTTTCCTGATGGACTCCATGGCAGCATACGTTCGGGTAGGCCCCGCCTCCTCTCCTACCTCATAGGACCCCACTCCCATAAATCTTTGCTCCCTTTCAGCATCAGTGTTCTGTAACTAGCCTACTCAGGAATTGGGAGGGGACTCCTGCTGCCATGGAGTCCATCAGGAAAGGAAAATTACGGTAAGTATTTGATAACAATTTTCCATTTTCCTGACAGACTCCATGGCAGCATACGTTCGGGAAATAACTCGCTATACACTCCCGGGTGGGAAGATGCTGAACAAAGAAAACTTTAATTGGCATTGTCAACAGACAAGACTTGAACGCCAAAATTAACAGAAGATAAGGCAGCAGGCTCAATACAATAATGGGAAAGGAAAGTATTGACAGACGACCAGGATGCTGCCTTGCAGATCACGTCGGGCGCGACGTGTTTGGAAGCCGCCCAAGATGTAGCGACGCTTCTTGTAGAGTGAGCTGTAACCGCCTCTGGAGGAGCCAAGCCCTTTGCTCTATACGCCCATTGGATAGCCTGGACAATCCACGCAGCCACTGCTCTGGAAGATGCACGCATACCCTTCTTTTTGCCATGGAGAAGAACAAAAAGGAAATCCGATTGGCGGAAGGAGGATGTGGCCTCCAGATATTGACTTAGAGTGTTGCCCACGTCTAGAGGATGGACTGGAGATTCCTCATCAGTTTTGAAGGTGGGAAGAACTATCTCAGCATTCTCATGGAAGACAGAGGTCACTTTTGGATTTGACCCCAGCATAGGGATTAGAACTACTCTGTCTTGAAAGAAGGTCAAAAAAGGCTCTTTGTAACCTAAATTGTGTATCTCAGAAACCCTCTTAGCGGAGGTAATGGCCACCAAAAATGCTGTCTTCATCGTAAGCTCCTTGATTGACATGGAGGCGACTTCCTTTGAGGAAAAAAGGTCCAAAACTAATGGAAGATCCCATTTTGGGAATCTCGGTTTTCTCTGAGGCCTGAGCCTGACTGCGCCCTTAAAGAATTGCTGAATCAGATGATGGCTTGCCCACTGAATTCCGGTGAAGGCTGAAATGGCGGAAACTTGCACCCGGAGAGAACTAACTGAGAGGGGCAGATCCAGACCAGATTGCAAAAAACTTAGAATCTGCTGAATAGTAGGCGTACCTACTGGACCTGACCTCTGGGCCTGATGACTCATGAACCTGGCCCATATCCTCTCATATACCCTGTTGGTGCTAGGTCTTCTTGAACTCAAGAGAGTCGGAATCACCTCTTCTGGACATCCGAGAGCTTCCAACCTCCCCCTCTCAAGAACCAGGCCCTGAGGTGCAGACGTGCAGGGCATGGGTGCAGAGTAGGACCCTGAGATAGAAGGTCCGGCCTGAGAGGTAGAGGGACTGGATCCCTGAAGCTGAGAAGGGTCAGCAAGGGAAACCATGGCCTGTTGGGCCAGAAGGGGATTATTGCTACAATCTCTACTTCCTCCATCTTCAATCTCCGCAGGAATTGGAGTACTATTGGTACTGGTGGAAAAGCATAAGCCGACTGGAAGTTCCATCTGTCCGTGAGGGCATCCACTCCGAAGGCTCGAGGATCTCTGAACCTCGTGTAGTACTTCCGAAGTTTCTTGTTGCGTGGACTCGCAAACAGATCCACCTCTGGCGAAATCCCCAGGGACAGGACCCAGTCGAACACCTCCTGATGGAGGGACCACTCGTTGTTGTCTAGTTGGAAACGGGATAGGAAGTCTGCTTCCACATTCAACACTCCCGGAACAAAGACCGCTGAAAGATTGGCCAGATGATGTTGGGCCCATGTCATGATCGGCTCTGTTTCTTGGAGAAGAGACATGCTGCGTGTTCCTCCTTGCCTCTTGACATAAGCCACTGCCGTGGTGTTGTCCATCCTTAGCAGGACTGAAGCCCCTTGCGTTAGATGGTGAAACGCCTGAAGGGCTTTGAAGGCAGCCCGAAGCTCTAGAATGTTGGACACCACTCCATGACCGGGAAAGTTCCATCTGCCTTGTGCCACTTCGGACAGACAGTGGGCTCCCCAACCGGTACTGCTGGCATCGGAGGTTATCGTTATCCAGGAAATCGGAGCGATTGAGTGGCAGTTGGACAGATTTGTACGGCGTAACCACCAGGGAAGGCATCCCTTCATGAACGGGGTCAGGTGAATAACTTGAGACAGATTCTCCGTCGTCCACTGTTGGAGAAACCCCCTCTGGAAGGGTCTCAGCTTCCACATAGCCCACTTCACCATGGGTGAGGTAGCCACAAGCGTCCCTACTACCTTTAGACACTGACGAGCAGTGAGACGAGAGGCAGCTAGAGCGCAAGCCACCCTGCTCTGGACTACTGGAATTTTCTCTTCTGGCAGGGAAATGGTGCACTCCACCGTGTTGAATAGTGCCCCAAGAAACACCAGCGACTGTGTAGGCACCAGATGGCTCTTTTCTAGATTCAGAATCCAACCGAATCCCTGAAGTGTAGAGATCACTAGGTCCAGATGCAAGATTAACTGACGTCTGTCTAGAGACAGAAGGAGGAGATCGTCCAGATAATGATGCAATCTGACTCCTTTGGTCCTGATGAAGGCTACAACTGCCAGCAAGGTCTTGGAGAACGTGCGAGGCGAAGTTGAGAGCCCGAAGGGAAGACACGTAAATTGCATGTGGGCAGGACCTACAGCAAACCGGAGGAACTGATGATACTCTCTTGCCACAGGAACGTGGAAGTATGCGTCTTTTAGATCGATCGATGCCAACCAATCTCCTGGGAGAATTGAGTGTTGTATTGTGACTAGGGACTCCATTTTGAATCTCTCTTGATGTATAGACCTGTTGAGATATGTAAGGTCTATTACCGGGCGCCATGTGCCGTTTTTCTTCTGAACGAGGAATAGAGGTGAATAGACTCCTAGACCTCGTTCTGCATCGGGAACTGGCACAACAGCTCGCTGAGCCAGTAGAGTGTCCACATAGGCGAGAAGAACCTCCTTTTTCTCTGCTGAAGGAGGAAGTGATGTTGCGACAAACCTGGGTTTGGGAACCTTGTCGAACGCCCACGAATGTCCCTGGGACACGATGTTTATCACCCAGGGATCCTGGATCGAGGCCGCCCAGACCTCCCGAAATTGGAGCAACCTGGCCCCTACCGGGACGGCCTGGACGGGCCCAACCTCAAAAGGATTTGGTGGCCTCCCGGTCACCAGACGAAGAGCCCTTAGAGCCTTTCTGGAATGTGGACTGCCTTGACTTCCAGCCTCTTCCGTAGGACTTTCCTGGTCTGTAGCTGCGTGCTTCCCTGGCACGATTGGTAGTTTGTCTTCTCGGGAAAGAGCGCTTCTGAGCGCCTGGGCGTTTATCCTGAGGGAGGAACCCAGATTTTCCACCCGTGGCCCGAGTTATAGCTGCATCCAATTTATTCCCAAAGAGGGAAGAACCCTCAAAGGGAATCCGGCACCACGCCTGTTTTGATGCAGCGTCGGCTACCCAAGAACGAAGCCAAAGAGCTCGTTTAGCCGTAACTGAAGACAGCATAACTCGGGCCAAGAGGCGAATGGTGTCTATAGACGCCTCCCCCAAGAAGCCCGCAGCCATCTTCAACTCCTGTATCGGAGAACGTTGAAGAGTTTCCTCCGAGATACCTCTAAGAGTGTCATCCAGGGCGTTGATCCAAACTTCCATGGCCTTCGAAATTGTAGCCAGAGCCAATGCTGGTTTGCAGGCCATACCAGCTGAAAGATACGCCCGTTTGAGATCGGCGTCAATCCTTCTATCCAAAGGATCTCTAAAAGATACCGTATCCTCCAATGGGAGAGTGACATGCTTAACTAGTCGCATCACCGCTGCGTCCACCAAAGGAGGGGACTCGAGGTGTTTTACCTCCTCCTGTTTGAATGGATACAGCTTTGCCATTTTCGTGGTCAAGGAATTTTTCTTCTCCACCTTGCTCCACTCTTCGGAAATTATATCTCCCAGTTCCCCTAAAAAGGGAAAGTTCAAACGCTCTTTGCACAACTGTTTAAAGAATTTTTTCTGCTTCGGGGAGGAAACAGCCGGATCTTCCCATTCAAGGGCCTCTCTCACTGCCTTGACCAAAGGAGAGACAAGGTTGAACTCAAACCCAGTACCGGAGTCATCCGAATCAGATTCAGAATCCGAAGGAAGAATGGAAGGATGGATGGGTTGAGGAGAATCAGACGGATCCTGCAATAAAAAATCCCTTTCAGGAGAGCGGGATGGCCTTGCAGCAGTACTTGGTCTGTGTAGCTCAGCCAGAGAGTCTTTCAGGACTCTACGCACAACTTCCTCGATATGTTGGTCCGACTTTTCCCGTTCACCCGTAGCTTGGGCATAGCAGGGTTTACACAACGAGGATCCATCTGTTATTAGGGTACTACACCCCCAGCACTTCTTCCCATGTGGACGCTCTGAGTGGCCATGATGTTTGGAAGATGACTGACCACTGCGTCCCTTATCGTGGGGAGAGCTGCGTCTGGACCTAGACGAGGAGCGCCGGTGGTGCGACTTAGAATGTCTGTCTTCAGTGCGTGCATGAGGCTGCTGGTCAGACCTAGAAGAGCTGGAGACAGACACACAGGACAGGGAAAGACATCAGCTAAAGGAACCTGCAGTTTCCCTACCCCCAAAAATTGCCCAGCACATACCTTGTATGAGCGGGCTGGCCACTAGGGGGCGGAGAAGAATCCATACTCTTCAACAGACAGGGCTCTATCAGCTAGCATGTAAAAGAAAGGCAGGCTATAGGCTATAGAATCCTAGCAGACAACATGAATAAAAAATCATTATATGCATGATAACTCACCTAAAATGACAAAGCCAGAAACTGGGGGAGGCTATAACAACCGAACCGACCGTCCCACCAGTTTCTGACACTTCTGCTGTTTAAATAGACCGCTCTGCGGTCCGTGAGCGGCACTGCGCATGCGCGAGTGACGTCACGCGTCATCCCGCGCACGCGCGCCGTCCTAACCCGCCGGCAGCTACTGCGCATGCGCAGACGACGGCGCAACCCGGAAGAGACGGCCAGGATGGCGGCCGCTGCCGATACCGGAGGGATAAGGTAAAACGGAATACTCCCGGCGACCAAACAAAAGAGAAGATAGCTACAAAACACACCTACAAAATGGGCTGAAACAAAAAAATGCCTGACAGGGGAAGGAAAGTAAATAGTACACGGTCAGTAAAAACACATAATAAAGATAGAAAATGGTCCCATAACAGGGCTTACCACCCTGCCCGGAGCAGAGACGGGTCCAGAGACGCACCACCAGCTGAAACTTCGGGCAATGATGGGCCACCCACCGCAGCAGGGCTCTCTCGGCCAGACCACAGAGCTCCCTGCAAAGGGTCTCTTCTATTGCCCCCTCCATACCCTGCTAATAGCCAGGGCTTAGCGGAGGCTCCAAGACCCAATCCTGCTTCCGTGTATATAGGACCGTATCTAGTAGGAACATCACATGTATGAATGAGGAGGACGAAAAAAGAACACTGATGCTGAAAGGGAGCAAAGATTTATGGGAGTGGGGTCCTATGAGGTAGGAGAGGAGGCGGGGCCTACCCGAACGTATGCTGCCATGGAGTCTGTCAGGAAAGTAAAAATAGCATCGCTTTGTGTTTAAAAAAAAAAAAATCCCTGACCCTTTCTAAAAAACGCAGCGGCTGGAAAAAAAAAACCTGGATGTGAACATGTCTCATAGGAACCCATGTTAAATATACTGTAGTACATGGCTGCAAAAAAAACGAGCCTAATTCAGCATCTTAGTGTAACATAAAACAGGTCTTGATTCATGAGCATCTATGAAGAAGGGACGGGCATGGTGGTTCTTGGCTTTTTCCGGTGCAGTATGGAGAAGAATGGAAGGGGAAATTTGACTGGTCATTCCAGAGACTGACTATGACCCAATATAATAGGATTGTATGAAACCCTTTTTATTTATTTTTTTTCATCCCCAAAAAGTGTATGAAAACCATAATGCTGAAGTTGTTTGATTGCTGATCTGTGTGAGTGGAACAAATAGCACTTCCAGAGACTCTTTCCACCTTAAAATGTTAATATTGTCCCTCAGAACTCCCATATGAATGTCATTTGTGTCAATTGTGCTTTGTCTCTTTCTGCTGCTGAGAAACTGCTGCCTGACTGGGCTTGCTGGGAGTTGTGGTTTCTCAGCAGCTAGAGTAGCTGAAGGCAGCCCAACCCTGCATTAGCCCATAATGGTGAGAGGCAAACGATAAACCACAGAACCCTTTAATGATGTGAGCTATGTAGGTTTCAAGTGCAATTCTTTTGATTGTCTTATGCCAAACATTGACGCCAACGTGCCTGCTGTATTGAGAGAGATATCAAAGTTTAAGTCAATAAAGCTATATAGAGTATTGTGTATTTCCTGTGCTTTATGCCTTGATGATTTCTGTCCATTTTCTGTGTCATGATTGATCATTGACATTTCCATTAAAGTGGAACTCCCTATATAAAATGTACAAATTAATGCAGCCCTCCATTTATTCATATATATGCTGGTTTTTTGTTAATACAAGCTGTGTTATGCCTTATGTACACTGGGCTCTTATTCCTGGTGCATGAGACTCTGGTGTTAAGTGCAGGCAGGAGACCGGTGCACCACCCAGTCCGTTGCTGGCAGCCTTTAAAAGCCTGAGAAGGCTGACTGCTTCCATAAGGTTGGGTTCACACATATGAAAATTGGATCTGGGTTTCCCCGCATGGAATTCGCATGACGGGCAAGGTGCAACCGTCTCTCAATGGAGCCGGTTCACAGAGGTCCGGGGCGGCCGGGGTCTGCATTCAGAAAAGGTCCAAATCAGGTGCAAATTCAGGGTGCGTCTTTTGGTCCAAATCAGGTGCGAAATCAGGGTACGTCTTTGGGTCCAAATCAGGTGCAAATTCAAGCAAAAATTCTGACCGGATTTGAACCTGAACTGGGACGCACCGAACCCCAGGCATGAACTTGCGGCCACATATGTGGGAACCCAGCCTAACACTTGGTGAGTTATTAACATTTAGGGCAGAATGCCTGGAGCACATGCCATCTGCCTTCTAGGCATTTATCCCTGGGCACATACTCCCCAAAAATGTTTGAGAGGCTGACAGCTGATGAGGCTAGACAGTGCACAGACTTTTATTGGCTGCCGACAGCGGGGCTTGATGGTGCACCTGTACCTTCCACCCTTACCTAAGCCCCAGAGTCTTGTGCATCACGGGTTAAACGTCTAATGTGCATGAGGCATTTCATATAGAGTTTTATTTTCTTTTAACCGCTTGCCGACCGCTGCAAGTAGATATACTGCGGCGGTCAGCCCCTCACAGGAAAAGTGACGTATATATACGTCACTAGCCTGTGAGGCTCTGGGGAGCGAGCGCGCGCCGCCGATGTCCGCTGCTCACTCTGCGATCGTCGGGGGAGAGGGAGAAAGGCAGGCAGCTTGTGTAAACAAGCTGCCTGTCATACTCCCCTGTGTAGAAGCACTGATCATACGGTTCTACTATGTAGGACCATTGATCAGTGTTCCTACAGCTCAAGTCACAGCCAATCACAGTTAGAATCACGCCCCTAGGGACACACACAGCCCCTCCCTCTCAAATAAAGTTAACCCCTTCACTGCCAGTGTAATTTTACAGTAACAGTGCATATATATAGCACTGATTACGGTAGAAATGTCACTGGTAACCCCAAAAATGTCAGTCAAGGGTCCGATCTGTCCGCCCCAATGTCGCAGTACCGCAATTTTGGGGAATTTCAGATAAAAAAATGTGAAAAATATTGTTATTTTTGCAAAATTGACGCTCTTTTTTTGTTTATAGCGCATGATCAAAAAATCGCACAGGTGATCAAATACCACCAAAAGAAAGCTCTGTTTGTGGAAAAAAAAAGGACTTCAAATTCGTTTAGGTACAGCGTCGCACGACCGCGCAATTGTCCGTTAAAGTCACGTAGTGCCGAATCGCAAAATACCCCCTGGTCTTTTAGCAGCCAAATCCTCCGCGGCTTAAGTGGTTAAGCAATTTAGAAAATTGAAAATCTCATCTGCATTTCTACTTCAGATTCCCTTACACAGCAAAACTGTTGGGCTGGCCATTATTATATAAGTTAAGGCTGACTTGCTTTTTATCATTTTGAGTAATCTTAAAACTGCATTTTTATTTTTTTAAAGGTTAATTTGCCTAAAATGTAATGTTTTATTAGTTACAGGAGGTCTAAAATCAGGTTTTCTTAACTTGTGTCCCAAATGCTTTTACAGTGTTGGGTTAGTGGTTATTTGTCCCAATGTCATTTTAAAACCATACCCGGTCTTGTTGACTGTAGCTGGACCCAACTGCAATGAGTGCTGGGTAAATTTTATCTGGGATTATAAAATACTACTTGGGGAAAAAGTACAGTAAAGAATTTTTTTTTGTCTAATTTTTCTTTAGTTGTATTTCTTCTAAATTAAAAACTAGGAAATAAAAATATGTCCCATCTTGGCTACCAAATGAAAGCTCCAATAAGCTTGTTTACACTTCTCTTTGGCCCTTTTGAGAGGGTGTTTGGCAGCTGGCGAGGAGATGTTATGTCGCACCACCTCACCGCCTGTTTTTAACCTCTAAAAACCTGCATCACTGTGCAACAGCACAGCCCTGTTCACTTGACATGACCACTCCGGGACCAAAGGTGGCGGGGGGGGGGGGGGGAGTCATGGAGTATATATCTTTTGTATGCCATCCTGGAATGAACCACATGGTTAAAAGTTTGCTGCAAAGGTTTAAGATTTGGTCATGGATGTGTGATTAGAACACAGACAGGCTTATTTCAAATCTCTTCTTTATTGCATGATCACTTAAAAAAAAAAAAAAAACAGGCACTTATGTAGTGATCCTTCATCAGGCATGTGATGACTGATGAAGGGTCCCTGTGTGGTCCTGAGACATCATTACAAGGTCTTTAAAGCAGAACTGCGTGGGTTAACTGCTGGTTTGGTCCAGGGGCACACATAAAATTCTATACTTACCTTTGGAAAACAGCACCCCCACCCCACACACACACACACACACACACACTCAGTGGTGGGCTTTTCTTGCCGTCCTCCCATCGAGAGCGGATTTATGGGTGTGATGATGTCAGGAACAGTCTATGCACAAGGCCATTACTGTAAAAGGGGGCAGGGGTCAGTCTTGCACTCAGAGGATTGGCGAAATATGGAAGTATATCGCCTCTCTCCTCACCCCTAGACAAAAACAAGCCATTAACACATGCAGTGCGGGCACAGCCACACTCAATGGGGAAAGTTTAATTTCCTGAAATTCTTTTTTAATTGCCATTATAAATTTATATTCATTTTAGACTGGGGTTTTTCTTTAACATACAGATTTGTTTGTGCATGGTCATGTTGCCACAAAAGGAAATCGGGCATGGCAGAGTCTCTTATCCTATATTTGCTATTTATACCCATCATTAGGGTTTCCTGTTGGGTGTAAATATGCTACAGATAATATCTTGATCCTGCTGCGGCGTCGATGCTCAAACTCCCATTCTGAGCTTGCTGTGCGGGTTATTACAGAGAGCCTTCCTTCCGCTGTCATTGTCTGATTACCGGCTGAAGGAGACGGCTCACATCTAAAACCAGGAAATAATATTTCTCTCTGACTGCGCCATGTCAATGCACTTCCAATGCCATTTCCATAAGGGCCTGAAAGGAAATTGCTCTGATGTCATAGGAATCTGTCCAATATGGATTTTTTTTTTCTATGAAATAACTATGAATTTTTGTTCCAAGTGTACGCGTCAGGACGGAGATATGGGAGCTGCTGTTGGCTTTTCAGCCTGGTTTACAGGAGATCTACCACAAAAACAAAAATGTCATGCATAGCAGCGTACCAGTCCTCAGATGTGGCTACATTTTTTTTTTTTTAGGTTTCTCTTCTGTACTGAAATTTCTCACTCTGAATTCACTGCACACTGTGCTCATTTCACAATGTGCATTAGAAAATGCAGCAAGTCCGATAGTCTCACCTCAACTCCTGCTGGCGACTGTCCACTATGATCTATCTCCCCCCCCCCCCCCCAGCATGACTGTTCCTGGGCCAGTGACTTTGTCTAAGCCAGTGATGGTGAACCTTGGCACTGCAGATGTTTTGGAACTACAATTCCCATGAGGCTCATGCACTCTGCAGTGTAGTTGAGCATCATGGGAAATGTAGTTCCAAAACATCTGGGGTACCAAGGTTCGCCATCACTGGTCTACTCTCCTCCAGTGATCAGCACTTCTTTAGAAAAAATGCATTTTTTTTTTTTGTAAACTACTATCAAAAGGTTTTCTAATATGCTTGGATATTTCCATCTACACTTATAGTCTAGGAGGTATATATGTTTAGACCAATAGATATTTACTGAATATACTAGATATTTAGCCAGTTTCTATATAGAATTACAAATGGTTATTTATAGTTTGAGGTGGTTGCCACTTTTCTTCTGCCTGGAAAATTTTGGGGCTTGTCCTATAGCTTTTATTTTTGGCCAACTGTTCTATAAAGAGAGGGGGCAAATCTGACCTAGTTGGATTGTTTTTTAGCAATAGATGGATCTTCACTTATATCATAGTACCTGAGTATAGTTATATCAGAAACATCCCAGCTGTCCAAGGAAGAATTTAGAACACTGGGAAGGTTATTTCCACAATCGGATATACTGATGGAACAGAACTGTGGTATTTTGAGGCTGGTGGTCAACTCTGTGCTATTGGCACTCTACCCGTCATGTTTAGAGAGGTGACTAACATGCTAAAAATAAAACCCCATAAAAAAAAAAAAATCCCAGTCCACAAGGAACTTTAAAATGGAGTATTTGAGTCATCACTAAAAACAAATCTCTGTAATGATTTTATTACAGAAGAGCCGCAAACTTGCTCCATGTTGTTTCTTTAAACTGACCAAGAAGATGGACATATCAACTACAGATTACATACATTCCATTCTTGTCAATGCATTTCGCAAAAAACGGCTGCCTCAAGATAAAAATATTTTGTGTAAAACTCCAAGTACTTTATTATATAACTGTATATAAAAAAATCCCCACTGTCTCAAATATGACTGCATAGAAGGTACTTTAAAGCGGTTGCAAACCTGCGGGAGAAAAAAAAAACTGCAAGATCAAGGCATAATGTGCTAATATGCATCGCATACTAGCACATTATGAAATACTCCCCTTAGAACTAAGCCATCCCAGCGGCACCTGGTCACCACTAAGAGGGCTGACATCTTCTCCCATCCTTTCTTCCAGGATCGTGGGCTCTGGCGCTATGAATGACCGGAGCCGCAATGACATCACTCTCGCGCATGTGTGTGGGAGCCCTCTGTTCCGGCAAGAAGCTCTGAAATTCCGGCACGCCAGACTTTCAGAGCGCATGTGCTGCTGATGTTAGCGGCTGCATGCAGGGTGAATATCTACTAAACTGTGCAGGTTTAGGAGATATTCATTTTACCTACACGTAAGCCCTATTATAGGCTTACCTGTAGGTATAAATAGGAAAGCGGGGTATACAAGCGCTTTAAAGTTAGTGTTACTAAACCTAGGACCCTGCATTCACTATATCTGGTCTCCCACAGAACAGGGAAATGCAATAGTTTTAGTAAATATAAACTGCTAAATACATTTTCTCATCAGCAGTATATACAGTTGTGTTCGAAAAAGTGAGTAAAGCTCAAAATCCTTATAATAGCTTTTATTTCCATACACACAAATGCATTGGAAACACTGCACAGTCTTTTCCAAATCAAAGTTTGAAGAGAAACTTTTCAAATTTGTTATTACTTTACAGAGAGTGAAGAAAAAGGAATAGTAGGCTTTTCTACAAAAAAAATAGCAATGTCTGCATGTTTCTTTACAAACTCATTTACTGTGTAAACTGAAAAATGCTTGAAGAATTTGCTTTCCTGTGAATCGCTGAACTAATATTTAGTTGTATAACCATGCTTTCTGAGACCTGCTTCACATCGCTATTGTATGGAGTCGACCAACTTCTGGCACCTGTGAACAGGTATTCCAGCCGAGGACAATTGCACTACATTTCACAATTTCTCTGCATTTCTTGATTTTACCCCAGAAACAGCATTTTTGATGTCACCAAACAAGTTTTCTATTGGATTAAGGTCCAAGCATTTGGCTGGCCACTCCATAACATTATTATTGTTGGTCTGGAGCCAAGATGCTGCTCGCTTACCGGTGTGGTTGTCTTGTTTAAACATGACCTCTTCCAGTATTTTGAACTGATCCATGATCCCTGTTATGTAATAAATAGGCCTAAAACCATAATATGAGAAACATCCCAAGATCATGATGCTTGGGTCACAGGGGAGGACTGGGCCAGGGGGGCAGTTTCCCCCCAGGCTGCTCTGATGCCCCATAAAAAGGCTGCACCACTTCTGCCACAGACATGCCTAAAGTATTCCTGGTGAAGAGAAGTAAAAATTCCCCACTGCTAACCTGCTTGCTAACCTGCTGAGTGTGGGTTGAAGACAAGGACAGAGCACAGGCATGAATGGTGTAAACTGTGTCTAAGCAGAGGCCGGTTCCCCACCCACTGGAGACTCTCTTCTCCCAGCCAGCCCTGAGTTCGGCCAGTGAGTAGAGAAAACCAGGAGTGGAGCTTCAGCCTGGAATGGGGGGTCAGGACGAGGCTGAGAAGAGGGAGAGTAGGAGGAGGGCCAAGTTGCTGCACCATGGGCCTCTGGTTTGTACTTGCCCCCTGGGCCGAAAATTTCCAGTCAACCCCTGTGCGTCACCATGCTTCAATGTCTTCAGTGTACTGTGGCTTGAATTCAGGGTTTGGGGGTCGTCTGACAAACTGTCTGCAGCCCCCCAGACCCAAAAAAGAACAATCTTGCTTCCATCAGTCCACAAAATGTTGCGCCATTTCTCTTTAGGTTAGTCAATGTGTTCTTTGGCAAATTGTAACCTCTTTAGCACGTCATCCTTTCCACAATGAGACTTTGCAAGGGCTTTCCACTGATCGCGTGGCTTCACATAGGCGTCTTCTAATTGTTAAAGTACGCACTGGTAACTTTAGATCTTCTTTGATCACCCTGGAGCTGATCATTGACTGAATCTTTGCCATTTTAGCTATTCTTCAATCCATTCGAATGGTAGTTTTCAATTTTCTTCCATATCTTTCTGGTTTTGTTGCCATTTGAGATCATTTTAACTGATCAGCATATCAGTTTCTGCACTTCTTTGTTTTTCATCGTTTTATTTAAAATAAGCTGTTCCTCTGAACAATGTCTGGAACGACCCAGATTTTCAGAGAGAAATGCACGAGATCCAGCATGTACAACATTTGTTGCTTTCGTCCTTAAATAAGGGCCACCTGTTTTTTCACAGACTGAATGACCTCACTTATTGAATTCCACACTGCTCTTATTTTGAACACACCCCTTTCAATTACACAGAATTATTACTGAACGTTTGTACTACGGTATGAACGATATTGGCCAGGCAACGCACTGACCCCTTTGTTGCCACAGTGCTTTGAGCAGGGTTTTCATTGTGCCTTTAAGAAGGGGTGGGCTCCCTTCAGGTATATCTGCCCTACACCTGTCCATTTAAATGCATGTGCTTCCATTGTTGGAGATTCAGAAATTAGAGTTAGCCCTACAGAAAATGGGGTGCCTTGCTGGGGCTCTGTGGCTTACGCATGTATTTGCAAATGCGTGAAACTAAATCCCTGTTTTTAACGCAAATTGTTGGACAGGTCAGTTCGGTTGGTCGCAGGCTGGTCGATAAGCTGAGCTTGGAAATGTCTTTGTTTTTTCCAATGCTCCTTGATGCGTTGACCAGTTACAGGTGAGGGCAGTACCCACTTGTTTGTACACAGAATCAGCAGCATGCATGTCATGATGGTTGCGTCTGTTGGTTTTCTTTTACTCCACCTACTAGTAAATGATTTGCCATGTAGAAAAATAATGTACTGTATATCAAAAACAGTGATTGATCTGGTTAGTGATGTTGGATTGCTAATATTTTGAACACAACTGTAGCAGTCTTGTCACTTCTATCAATGTCTGGTTAAAGCCTGTAGGAGGGGTTTTCATTCTCTTATTGTTCTGTGAGTGAGCAGGAGCCCTGAACCTCTGTCTGGACAGTGTTGATTGGCCCTTTGTCGATCACATGCACCCTCCCAAGGGAAAAAAGAAACTATCAAATCACACCAAACAGCATGTGCAGCTTGTCCCCTGACTCTGTAATATCAGGATATGCATTGGGGACAGTGGAAGAAGGGGAGGATCAGAGAAGACAGGATCAGGCAGCCTTTTTACACGATGTGGAAGATTAACCCTTAAAATTCACAGTGAGTAGTGGTGGGTATTCCAACAAGTTTTTAAACTGTTTACTAACTCCCTCAGGTAAAAGTGAGCGGTGTGCATTGGGAAAATATTACCCACCTCACCACACCTATCCAAGCCCGGAGGCAGTATGTCTGCTGACATTTTTGTATATAAACTGCAGTTAAGATGTCCACGTTTTTGGTCTTTTTAAAGAAACAAAATGGAGAATATTTCAGCTCATTTTTGTTATGTAATAAAATACTGAGATTAGTGTAGCAGGATTTCCAGGCATTAGGCCTGATGTGGGTCTGTCATTGTCACCGGTAACACCTTCAGCACATTTAAGCTGAATACCCAAGTGTGATATTTAAGTCAAAGACCAGTCCGGCATCTTTGGTTTGTTTTGTTTATTTTATATTGGGGATGGGAGAAGGGAATGAGTGGGATACTCCTCCGCTCAACTAGGTAAACTGGGACACTTTGCAGAAAAATGCCTGTCTTGAATGCCGACCAATGCTTACTGGCGCTTAAAAAATGCTGTCTTGCTGGACTGTGCTAGAACTTGGCTTTTAACCCTCTGGTTAACTCAAAAGATCCTGGACTGTAGTAAGAATTGATTCTTGACACTGCGTTTAGCTCAAAAGTCCTGTGAACAACTCCCTTCAGCCCTTCACTGACTGAGGTAGCTCCTTGTAACTGCTTGTGCTGCTGCAACTCTCAACACCGTACACCGCACACTGCACACTGTACACTTAACTCTTCAGGGCCCAACCGCTGGCGCCCCCTTTACACTTTCAGGGTCCTCTCACTAGGCACCCCCTCTGACACTTCAGGGTCACACTGGCACCCTCTTTACCGCTAGATAGCTCCTGGATCCCTTGGAACTTCACCGGAGCGTTCCCCTTTCAGCTAGGCAGACCCCAGGGGCCGTTTACATTATTTACAAACTTGGAATGCTTTCCTGAAACTGGGCCCCCTCAACTCCGCTGGTCCTCGGCACACTGGATCCTCTCTGCAGCTCAGCTCTCTCTGTACTCTCAGGCAAGCTGCCGTGAACACCCAATCCTTCTGACAGGAGAGGAGACAGCCGTACAGGACTCTGCTTTGTGCCAAAGACGCTGCGTCATGTGTTCCCCTAAAACTTATACCCACTCCCACAATCCTGTGTGGCAGAATCTACCTTTCTGGGGTAAATACAGGCCTGAATGTGCCACTGATTGGGTTTCCTCCACTGCCTGATGAGAACCCTTCTCATGGAGCCTGTGGGGAGACTCCCCAGTCTCAATAGCAACACCTGGGAGACATGACAGCCCAGCTGAAATCATGGTCCTGCTGTTAGGCAGCCAAGGCCCAGTATACTTTGCCTAGCACCTACCTTGTAGGGTGCTACATTAATAATTATTAAGCTACAGTATGTCACAAAAGTGAGTACATCCCTCACATTTTTGTAAATATTTTATTACATCTTTTTGTGTGACAGCACTGAAGAAATGACACTTTGCTGCAATATAAAGTAGTGAGTGTACAGCTTGTATAACAGTGTAAATTTGCTGTTCCCTCAAAATAACTCAACACACAGCCATTAATGTCTAAACCGCTGGCAACAAAAGTGAGTACACCCCTAAGTGAAAATGTACAAATTGGGCCCAAAGTGTCAATAATTTGTGTGGCCACCATTATTTTCCAGTACTGCCTTAACCCTCTTGGGTATGGGAGTTCACCAGAGCTTCACAGGTTGTCACTGGAGTCCTCCTTCACTTCTCCATAATGACATCATGGAGCTGGTGGATGTTAGAGACCTTGCGCTCCTCCACCTTCCATTTGAGGATGCCCCACAGATGCTCAATAGTGTTTAGGTCTGGAGCCATGCTTGGCCAGTCTGTCACCTTTACCCTCAGCTTCTTTAGCAAGGCAGTTGTAATCGTGGAGGTGTGTTTGGGGTCCATATTATGCGGCCCAGTATTCCAACCCAGTATTGCCCAATGTTGGCATTCATGGTTCCCTCAATGAACTTTAGCTCCCCAGTGCCGGAAGCACTCATGCAGCCCCCGACCATGACACTCCCACTACCGTGCTTTACTGTTGGCAAGACACAGTTGTCTTTGTACTCCTCACTTGCTTGTCACCACATGCTCTTGACACTTTCTGAACCAAATAAGCTTATCTTGGTCTCATCAGACCACAGGACATGGTTCCAGTAATCCATGTCCTGCATCATCTTTAGAGGAGGCATCCTTCTTGAACAACAGCCATGCAGACCAATTTGATGCAGTGTGTGGCGTATGGTCTGAGTACTGACAGGCTGACCCCCCCCCCCCCCCTTCAAAGTCTGCAGCAATGCTGGCAGCACTCCTACATCTGTTTCCCAAAAATAACCTCTGGATATGACGCTGAGCACGTGCGCTCAACTTCTTTGGTCGACGATGGCGAGGCCTGTTCTGAGTGGAACCTGACCTGTTAAACTGCTGTATGGTCTTGGCCACTGTGTTGCAGCTCAGTTTCAGGGTTTTGGCAATCTTATTATAGCCTAGGCCATCCATCAATCAAGATGTGACATCCCAGTTACTGTTCTTTTTTTAGTTATGGGAGGAGGAGGGAGGGTCTGGGCTGTCATTTAGGATCTGTATACACGCCCACATGTGTGATGGTAATACCATGTGACTTGAATAGCTCAGCTAAAACCAGGAAGTGTTCTCTGAGCAATGGAGACCAAACTGAGCATGTGCAGCTGAACTACACTTACTGTGCTTATATGGACTTGTCCAGAGTGAACTTGCAGGAGGTGGAGGATCCTTGCATACAGGATCACACAGCCTTTTGTACACAATGCAGAAAATAATCACATAAGTTTCACAGTGAGTATAACCAGCATCCCATTCTTCATCTATAGATAAAGTATTACCACAACAGTAAAATCTAAGTGCTAAAAATAAAATAACGCTTTTTTTTTTTTTTCTTCTTATAAATGGCAGCATAAGATAAAAAGATTAACATAATGTGCTGGTAAAGATGCCTTGAGCCACCTTTGAAAATTATAGACAGAAAGTGGAAAATCTATCTACATGCCTTGCTAGACTGGGAAGTTGCAGACTGTCAACACCAAAGTCCAGTGCCTCAAAATTGACCAATCACTGTGATGGACAGCATTAGCAACCAAAAGAGGAAGCTGGAAGGAGGAAGAGATGGAAGAGAAAATGCAGAAGGGGGAGGCGTGGAACATGGAGGTTTAGCTATTCATTGTAAAAGATGCTACAGGCTCGTAGCCTCCTGTTACAACAGTATAAGAGGAACTCATGGAACAAAAACAAGAGAGAAAGATGAACAGGAGGGCCCTTATAGCAGGGGTAGGCAACCTTAAAAAAAAAAAAAAAAAAAAAAAGCCCCCAATAAAAGGATGGTAGGAAGAACACATAGTGTATCACAGTGGTGCCCCATGCCCTCCCTCACATTTCCCCATAGTAGTGGCCTGTTTCCCTTACTCACGTCATCCCCACCAGCACACAGAAGTGTCTTTTGTCACCCTTACATTAGTGCCCTTTGCCTCCCCCCCCCCCCCCACCACCCATACAGTAGTGTCTTTTCACATCACCCTCTCACTATAGTGTCCTCCTCCCCCCTCCTCATAGCAGTGTCCACCACTTTTCCCTTCACATCATGCCTCGTCCAACTCAGTTTTCGTTGCCCCTTTATATATCATTCACTGACACAAACCTACATCAGTGTGTAGGTAGCACTTTTCTATCTTACACAGGCATGCCGCAGAGTAGAAAGAGAATCGGGCCCAAATATTTGCCCGAATTTGGACCTGAAATGGAGCCAAAGATGCACAGGACCCCTGTTCAATCCACTCCGCAGCCGCCCCGGAGATGTGTGAACCTGCTTCAGTGAGAGCCGGGCCTACTCTCCTATCATGCAAATTTGATGCGGGGAAACCCACATCCAATTCGCATCAGTGTGAACCCAGCCTAAAAATGCTGCCTCTCCCTTCTCCTACCCATTCTACATTTGCCTTTATAAAAAAAAGATCAATGTAAATGCCTTTTTCAATCCTCTCCGGTCTGGTCACCTAATCCAGCAGCTCTGTCTCCCATGTATCAGAGTGCGGCTGCTGCAGTGGAGAGGAAGGAGCACTGACCACAGAGGGGCAATGGGAGCTGGTTGGTGACATCACGGCTCTGGGAGTTCAGAACCATTGTCAAGTGATTCCTTACACAGGGGAGGCAGAGCTGCTGGACCATTTGACTGCACCACAGCAGATTTTAAAAAAAAGTAAGTATACAGATCTTTTTTTAATACATGCTATGCAGCAGTGTTAATTTCGTCGACTAAAACTGACTAAAACGTTTTCGTCGACTAACACAATTCAGATGACTAAAATATGACTAAAACTAAAATGGCATTTTAGTCTTTAGCCTAAAATATGACTAAAACTAAAATGGCATTTTAGTCAAAAGACTATAACTAAAACTGAATCGAAATTTGCTGCCAAAAATTAACACTGGTGCATGCTCAAAGCATAAATAATAACATATTAGATTTTTCACTCCAGGACCAGCAGTAGTATATAATGAGTTTGGAAATTGTAGAGAAATGCTTAAATAATGCATTACAAATTACAATTGAACTACACCCATTTGATTATAGATGACTAAAATGAGTTTTAGTCGACTAAAATGTAGGGCGTTTTAGTCGACTAAAATATACTGGAGTTTTAGTCGACTAAATACGACTAAAACTAAAACACTTGCAGAAGACTAAAATGGGACTAAAACTAAAATGCCATTTTAGTCCTAAGACTAAGACTAAAACTAAATTGAAATTTGCTGCCAAAATTAACACTGCTATGCAGCAATAGGAAATAAGAAGAAAAAGGGGGTATCATTTTTAAGTATGCTGATTGCCTTTACTACACCTTTAAAAGAGAAGTATGGGAAATTATACTCACCTAGGTGGATGCAGCATCGGTCCCCCACCTCCTTGAAGACCCAAGAACTGAGCAATCGCATGAATGCTGATTGCCCAGTTCTCAGTCTTCAGTGAGCAGAGAGTAGTGACCATCAGTTGCTGGCTCTCTGCTCTGCCCCTCCAGCGCTCACTAGAGTGCGGGGCTGTGGAGGGGGTGGGAGTGGATCAGTCTCCCAGCTGTGTGCTTAGAAGCTGAGTCAGCTGCCAGTCAGACATCTGCGTGCATTCCAACATTAAAGTTGCGATCGCTCCAGAGCCTGGACCAGCTGAGTGACATCGGCTGAATATGGGTCACAGGAGTGCAAAACTAAGTGCACTCCTGTGACCTACAGAAGTAGGGCCAGAAGAGCTTTTTTGAATCTCTAGCACAGCTCCTTTCTTTTTTCCACAGTGTGGTCCTCTCCTCATCTGGTGCCTAATTGCCCTTTGTGCTGACCCAGGTCTTTTGCCCCCCAACCCACGCCCCTACATTACCTTTTGTGGAGCTAGCAGCCAGAGGAGGTGTGAAGGAAAGTACAATAGCAGGTAACTCTCCCGGGGCTGCTGACACCACACCCTTTGGCAGGGTTCTGGGCTTTTGGCTGCCTACACCAGAGAGCCTTTTATAGGTAAATAACATGCAGAAAATATCTTAAATGCACATAGAATCTCACAGAAAGATTGATGTTGAAAATACACTTTTCTGGGCTGCCTAAGGCTTCGTGTACACTGGCAGCTCCTAAACCTGAATTTAGGAGCTTTTTGTGTTCCTAAACTCAACTCCATAAAAGCCTGTGTCTGTATACATAGGCTTATAGCAGAGTTTAGGAGCTACCGCAGTTTGGGCAGCTTCAACCTCTCTCCTGAGTCCTGAACACAGAAGAATCTCATTCAGGATAGGAACGTTTTGACCGCCAGCCGCAGGAAAGTGCAAAATGTGGCAAAACCACTGCATGAATTTTGCCACGTTTTGCCGCAGTAAATGTAGGCAGGGTGCACATGAAGCCTGATTTAAAGCAGAACTTCAGTTTGAAAACATTTCTACATTTCTTTAAAGACAAACCCTTTTTCCTCGCTTCTAGCAATGTATTTCTTCTAGTGTGCACTGGAAGATGCTGAGAATGGAGCTGGGTGTCGAGGACGCTATAACCGGAGATAGATATTCAGTGGCTGCCCAATGGCTGAAAGCACAAATTCAGAAGAAGACCTGGAGAAGATGATGGTAATGGTGGTGGCTAATAAGAGTTGTGAAGGACTGCTGTGAAGTGTCAACACTAAGGCTAGGTTCACATCTAAGCATTTTTTTTTTTTTTTACATATGCACTACAATCAATTTAGCCTTATTTCCTATAGGTCCCGTTTATATCTATGCAGTTTTCTACAATCCATTTTTTTGGAAAGGTGCAGGGATTTCTTTTTTTTTTTTTTCCTCCTCCTTTTTTTTTTTTTTTTTTCCCCCCTCTTTTTTTTTTTTTTTTTACACGCAGCATGGTGGGTTTTCAGCTGCATTAACTTCAATGGAATTGCAACAAAAATACATGAAAAACTGCATGACAGCAGACACCTCCTTCTAGCAAAATCAAATATGCTCACGAAAAAATGCAAAACACGACACACCTGCATCAACTGCTCATGCACACATGCGAATCTAGCCTAAAGAAAACCAAAAAAACCAAACCAGATTTCAAAGCCACATTCAATGTGAACTGGGTGTAATCCAGAGTCATCCAGGGAACTGGAATTTTCATGAGAGAAAGTTGAGAAATGAGAAAGTAATGGCAGCCTTCTGATTTCCTTCATGACAGGTTTCCTTTAAGGATCTGGTCATACTACACTATATTGTCAAAAGTTTTGGGGCGCCTGCCTTTACACACACATTAATTTCAATGGCATCCCAGTTTTAGTTCGTAGGGTTCAATATAGATTTGGACCACCCTTTGCAGCTATAACAGCTTCAACTCTTCTGGGAAGGCTGTCCACAAGGTTGAAGAGGTTTAAAGCCCTGTACACACGTACCGATTGTCGGCCGTAAATATTCGGCCGACGACCAATCGGCCGATTGTAGGCTTGTTAGTATGATGCTTCCGACAGCCGACAGCGCATTTTCGGCCGAACAGAATCTGTCGTGCAGGCATTAAAATTTTTGTTGGCCGTCACCAGAACGGCCGATTGTTCGCCAGTCAGTACAGATTTCGGCCGACAGACAGCAGATGAGCAAGACTGGACATGCTCAGAAAAGAAAAAAGACAAGTAAAGTTAACCATCACATGACATCACTTCTGCAGTCGGCTGTTGTTGGCCGACTAAATTCGTGTGCAGTCTTTTGCAGTTTTCAACAGACACGACAGCCCTGGACAAAAGACGGCCGATCGTTCGGCCGACGATCGGTACATGTGTACGAGGCTTTAGGTTTTGTGTCTATGGGAATGTTTGACCATTCTTCCAGAACGCATTTGTGAGGCCAGGCACTGATGATGGGCTGAAGGCCTGGCTCGCAGTCCACGCTCTAATTCCTCCCAAAGGTGTTCTATAGGGTTGAGGTCAGGATTCTGTGCAGGCCAATCAAGTTCCCCCACCCCAAACTCACTCATCCATGTCTTTATAGACCTTGTTTTGTGCACTGGACCAAATCATTTAGTAGAGGGGGGATTATGGCGTGGGGTTGTTTTTCAGGGGTTGGGCTTGGCCCCTTAGTTCCAGTGAAGGGAACTCTTAAGGCCTCAGCATACCAAGACATTTTTCATGCTCTCAACTTTGTGGGAACGATTTGGGGATGGCCCCTTCCTGTTCCAACATGACTGCGCACCAGTTTGGGGTGGAGGAACTTGACTGGCCTGCACAGAGTCCTGACTTCAACCTGATAGAACACCTTTGGGATGATTTAGAGCGGACACTGTGACCCAGGCCTTCTTGTCCACATCAGTGCCTGACCTCACAAAAGTGCTTCTGGAAGAATGGTCAAACATTCCCATAGACACACTCCTAAACCTTGTGGAAAGCCTTTGCAAAAGAGTTGAAGCTGTTATAGCTGCAAAGGGTGGGCCAGCTCAATATTGAACCCTACGGGCTAAGACTGGGATGCCATTAAAAATCACATGCATGTAAAGACAGATGTCCCAATACTTTTGACAATATTGTGTATATGATTGTGGTAACACGTTACTACAACATGTAGTAACACATGGTACACTGCACTATGCAATCCCGGTTAGATTGCCACCCCACAAACAAGTAAATAAGGTGCTGATGAACCTGTGCTGCCGCACACCACAAAGTTAAGTTTGTAGAGTTCAAAATTGAAAAAAAAATGTAGGTTTCCTTCAGTTTGCTTTTGCTGGATGTGATGTCAGCAGACTCAGAGCTTTCACTCTATTCCCCTTTGCTTGTCTTCTGGCAGCTACATAAAAGATTATGTAGGGAGGTGAGGAGCTGGGCCAACACGTATTTACATGTGAAATACATGTGAGCGTAGAAGAGGGGTCTAAAGGCATAATTCCCCAGTAATTCAGGTATATTAAGGGGGATTTCTCTCCTCTGGAGGAGTACATCAGTGTGATGAGAAGAGCGGTGGGGAAGGCACATTGTGGTCACCATGTTTTCTTACAAGCCATCAGATCTGTTGGCTGTAAATGAATGTGTCTCCCATGAATGTGTCTCCCACGTCCTGTTTACAGCTCGGTACAGAAGCGGGATATTTTGGAGCTCTGGCATTTTTGGCATGTCTGAATAAGCAGTGTGTGCTGAGCTTTGGAGGTGACACTGAGCTCTATTGTGCTGCAACCTTTAGCAGTCGCCTCGTCTTCCTCGCCAAGCACAGGAGCCTCCAGTCTCTGCACCACCACTTCCAGAACCACACCGGACAATTAACGCCCAACTGTGGTTAACAGAAACTTCCAAAGGTCCGCAGTTAGGAAGAACTTGCTTTTCTAGTGGATGTTTGTGACTTGCCTTTTCTGGAAATGTCAGATCATGGCTTTATAAATACATCAAAACAGCCTGGATGCATCAAGCCTTCCTTTAAAAGCTGAACTCTGGGCAGACACATACAAAAATGCCAATCGATGCAAAATGAATGCATTTATTTTAAAATGTTGTGCAAGTTCCTGGATTCGTCCAGGTGTAAGACAGGACATTGGTGCTGACCCTAGATGATGCCTAAAGAAAGATGGCGTTCTTCTTGAGGGCCAGTTTACACCACACTTGTGTGACTGCCCTCCTTCCTGAACCATACCAGGCCACATGCCCTTATAGGGGGGCACTGTGTTGATGAAGACATGGGCCTCTTCCCCACGCTAAGGTAAGTAAAAACAGGCAGGGTCACTCCCCCCACGATGTTACTCGGGACCTTGCTCCATGGCGTCATAGAAGGTGGGGTCACTTGTGACATCACTGTGGCTCTGCCCCCTGGGATGACAAATTTCCCCACCCCATGATGGCATAGAGGGCAGGGTCAACCGGTGATTCTGCACCCTATGAATTCAAAGGGTGGGGCCTCTGGGAGGGCATGTGTCGTCACAGGGGGGTGGAATAGGGTGACCCTGCCCCTTTGTTTATTTAGTGGTCCCCCGTCAGTCAGAGTGTATCAAGTGACAGGAAAAAACAGTGTTTTCCGTGCAGGTCAGTGGCCAGCGTTCATGATTCAATAGATTTACTTTGATGGGACTAAATTTTGTTTAATAAAGGACTTGTCAAAAACTATTTGTGTTTTTTATTTACTTTTGACTTTTTAGGCCTCTTGCACACGATACTCCTGTTTGAGCATCTCGCAGTTTGAAAAAGCTCCGTACAGCTTTTTTTTTTTTTCTGAGCTAAAATACAGCCCATTAATTGTAATGTGCCTGTGCACACAGGCACGTAAACAAGCGCTGAGCAATCTTCAGTAATAACAAAATAGAAAAATCTGCATTTTTGGTCAGTAATTTAAGCCTCAATGCACGCAAATACATAAAAAAAAAAAAAAAAAAGTCTGGAAAAAGTAGATGCTCAAACAGGAGTATTGTGTGCAAGAAGCCTTATGGTGAATGAATAGGGGTATTATGGACCCCCTATTCATTCACATATGAGGACCGGGCTCTGGGAGGCTTCCAGATTGCGATAAGCTACCCCCTGCACCCCAACAACCACTGGGCTAGCGTTTTGGGGAAGAAGCCCTTGTCTCATCAACATTGGGAAAAGGTGCTTTGCATTCTATGCAATAAGATACCTGTCTTCCCCATCCCTAAACCCTCACCTGACTCCTCCAACGATCCAGCACACTCCTGTCTGCAGCACTGCTCTCCTCTCTTTCTCTATTCACAAGAGACAAAGGCAGCAGCAGAAGCCATAGGCTCCAGTTGCTTTCAGTCAGGTCTTGTGAGGAGAGGGGGTGTAGTCAAGCTTTGCTGTGTGTATTTATGGATACACACAGCCTGGATCCGGACCGAACCCACACAGGTGCCCCCTTAGCTGAGGGGGCACTTGTAAGGAGAAGGAGCAGACTGCACAGGTGCATGACTCCAGACGAAGAGGTAAGGGACCACTGTGCCTTATCATTGTGCAGAGCAGGTTTAACATCTTTTTTATTTTAAACAAAAAAATGTATTGTTTATGTAGCACCCTACAAGGTAGATGCTAGGTAAAAGTATAGTGGGCCTTGTCTGCTTATCAGCAGGGCCATATTTTCAGCTGTTCTGTCATGGTTTCCAGGTGTGGCTGTTGAGACTGGGGAGTCTCCCACTGTGCTCAGTGAGGGCTCTCATTGGGCAGTGGAGGAAACTCAGCCAATGGGTCACTCAGGCCTGTATCTACCCCAGAAAGGCAGATTCTGCCGCACAGCATTCTGGGAGTGGGTACAAGTTTGAGAGGAGCACATGACACAGCGTCTTTGGTGAGAAGCAGAGTCCCAGGAGGGAGAGTACGGCTGTCTCTCCTCCTGTCAGAGGAATCGGGTGTCCCGGGTGGCTTGCCTGAGGGGACAGAGGGCTGAGCTGAGCTGCAGAGAGGATCCGGTGTGCCGAGGACCAGCGGAGCTGAGAGGGGTCCAATTTCAGGAAAGCATTCCCAGTGGTGAGTACTGCAAACTTCCCCTGGGGGTCTGCCTAGTGAGAGGGGACCACTCCGGAGAAGGTCAGAGAGATCCGGGAGCCAGCTAGCTGGTGCAGGAGCAAAGGAAAGGGGGTGCCAGTGTTGACCCTGAAGAGTAAAGGGGGTGCCAGGGGTTGGGCCCTGAAGTATTAAGTGTACAGTGGAAGTGTACAGTGTGCAGTGTACAGTGTTGAGAGTTGCAGCAGTGTTACAAAAGGCTAACACAGTCAGGGAGGACTGGAGGGAGCAGTGTTGAAGACTTTTGAGCTAACCAGAGCGTCAGAAGTCAGTCTTCTGTACAGTCAAGGACTTTTGAGCTAACCAGAGTGTCAGAAGACAGTTTTCAATACAGTACAGCAAGTCAGTGATTTAAAGCACCAGCAAGCGTTGGTCGGCATCCAGCCCGCGTCAAGTCAGCGCTGAAAGGCATTTTTCAAGTTGTCCCAATTTGTACCTAGTTGAGCCAGAGGAGTATCCCACTCATTCCCTTCTCTCATCCCCATATAAAATAAACAAAACAAACCAAAGATGCCGGACTATTCTTGTCTCAGATCTCACACTTGGGCAATCAGCTTAAATGTGCTGTTGGTGTTACCGGTGACCATGGCAGACCCACATCATGCCCAATGCCTGGAAATATTGCTACATTTACAATCACTTTCAGTGTTGGGTTCAAGTTAACAAGTGTCTGGTAGAAGTGTTAGTGTCGGTTCACACTATGGCGATCCGACTTCGGGGGCGACCTGTGAAGTCGCGTGCACCGCGACTTCAGCGCGACTTGCACGGACTTCACATAATGGAAGTCAATGCAAGTCGCTCCGATGTCGCCCCGAAGTAGTACAGGAACTATTTTCTAAGTCGGAGCTCCTATTAGAACGGTTCCCGTAGCACAGAATGGACCGCGACTTGTCAGGCTGACCAGTAGCCTGACAAGTCGCGGTAGTGTGAATCGGGACTTAGACAAACATATTGTTTAATACTTACTTTTCATGGTTGAAGACCTGCCCTGTGATCTAACAGTGCCAGACTTCCAGGAGTAAAAACTGATGTACCAGGATTATGGTGTCACCCCCTTGTCTATACAATAAATCACAATACTGACAAATACAAAAACTTCCCAGCATAACATCTATCTATTTATCTTCTTTTTTTTCTTGTGCTTTATTGAATCACAAAACTGGCTGATCCGAATTAGAAATACAACTAACAATTAGCGATAAATATTTTACTAGGCCTTTAGCTGATTGGCTAGAATTCCCCAAAAATAGTGCACTCACCATGAGGACAGAATTCTGCAGAAGCTGCGTGGAATGAAAACCTCTCCCGTCTGCTGGAACTTTGGGAAGAGGGATGATGCTGTAATTGTAATATTTACCCAGATTCCTTTCTTATTCATCCAATCATTTAGACAAATCTATTCTTGATATACTCAAGACCTTAATGCGGTCATAAAGGAGGTGACCGGTCTCATTTAAAAGCCTGGCCAAGCAGCGCCTCCATTATGGAGGCCACATAAAACATCTAGGAGTGGAGATGTTACCAGTAACTGTTTATCCGGCCCCACATTCCTTTCAGGCTGATGTTACCCAGCAGGAGATGATAAATTTCCTCCCAGAATCTACTCGCGTCAACGAGTTATATTAACACACTTGTACTGAACTGGATGTGACCCAGATCCCTGTGGCGTCATGAAAATATATATGGCAAGACCAGAACAAAAATGTTTTACATAAAAAAAGACGATTTACTGAAGTCTGAATTCTAGCTATTGAAAAAAGACAAAGTGTATGCAACTTATTTTTTTTTCTCAGGGTTTAAAGCACAGCTTCAGCCAAAACTAGCAAAATAAAAACAAATAGCCAGTTCAAAGATAAAATAAAACCAGCTTCTGCTGTGATATTCACCTTTAACCACTTCTGGACTGGAAGATTTTCCCCCTTAATGACCAGGCCATATTTTGCCATTCGGCACTGCATTACTTTAATGGACCATTGCGCGATCGTGCGACGCTGTACCTAAGGCTCAGTTCACATGTCAGCGTATGGATCGCGGGCAGAACCGCCGCGGTTCCGCCCACGATCCGGAGATTATTGCAAATCGCGGGACGTCTGTGCGTTGCCCGTTGATTTGCAATAGCCCCCCAAACGCTGAGCGATGTTGCCGCGATTTCCGCCTGCCGGACGCATTACGGCCAAAAAAGTACAAGAGCTTCTTTGGAGCGTATTGCGTCCCGCGATTTTTTTTGCGCGATGTTACCGCGATTCGGCAGGCGGAAATCGAGGCAACATCGCTCAGCGTTTGGGGGGCTATTGCAAATCAACGGGCAACGCACAGGCGTCCCGCGATTTGCAATAATCTCCGGATCGCGGGCGGAACCGCGGCGGTTCTGCCCGCGACCCATACGCTGACATGTGAACGGAGCCTAAATAAAATTGATGTCCAAATAGAGCTTTCTTTTGGTTCTATTTGATCACCTGTGCGATTGTTATTTTTTGTGCTATAAACAAAAAAAGAGTGACAATTCTGGAAAAAAAAAAACTATATTTTTCATATTCTGCTATATAACATTCTCAAAAAAAAAAAAATCTAAATTTTTTAACATTTTAGGCCAATTTGTTTTCTGCTACATATTTTTGGTAAAAAAAATTGCAATAGGCGTAGTTTGATTGGTTTTGCGCAAAAGTTATAGCATCTACTTACTACGGGAAAGATTTATGTCATTTTTTTTACTAGTAATGGCAGCGATCTGCGATTTTTAGCGGGGCTGCGACATTGCGGCGGACAGATCGGACCCCTAACTGACATTTTCTGACACTTTTGGGGGACCAGTGACATTACTACAGTAATCAGTGCTAAAAATATGCACTGTTACTGTAATAATGACACTGGCAGGGAAGGGGTTAACATTGTGGGTGATCAAGGGATTAAATGTGAGCCTAGGGGAGTGAGTCTAACTGTGGGGGGGGTGTGGCTTCTGAAATGACCTTAGAGATCTGTGATCCTATATAGAAGGATCACAGGGGCTCTGTGATTAGTTCAGGGAGAAGAACGGTCAGCTGTGTTTACAACAGCCAACCGTCCTTCTCTCTCAGCGGGGAACGATCACAGGTGTCAGGCGGCAATTGGAGCCGCCTGACCCGTGCATCAGTTTTCCTGCTGCCAACTGGGGGCAGGAGCGCGCCGCCGGCGGTGCGCGCTCGCCCCCTAGCTCCCTGCTCGTGACAGACGTAGCCTTACGTTGGTTTGCCTGGGGGAGCCATACTGCCGCAGTAAATACACAGCGTGTGGTTAGTAACCTATTAAAGATTCCCCTAATAGTCCTTGTTACATTTTGATATGGTTTGACTGTAAAGGCCCGTACACACGTACCGATCGTCGGCATACAAACGTCGGTGGACGAAGGATCTGCCGATTGTACGCGTGTTAGTATGGTGCCTCCGACAGATGTCTGCGCACAATCCGCGGACAAAAGTCTTTCGTGCAAACATGAAAATATTTGTATGCCGACACCAGAACGGACGATTGTTCGCCTGTCAGTACACAATTCGGCCGACAGACCGCAGATTTGCAAGACTGGGCATGCTCAGAAAATAGAAAACACAGGGAAAGTTAACCATTACATGACATCACTTCTGCAGTCGGCGGACAAAATTCTTGTGCTGTCCTTGTGCTGTCTTTGCACTTTTCAGCAGACACCGACATCCCGGGGAGAAAAGAGGAACATTTGTAAGCCGACCATCGGTACGTGTGTACGGGGCTTTAGAATGACTGAAACCAACTGTAGAATGTTTGTTTTAAGGCCCCTTTCACACAAGCATGCCATCCCTCCGTTTTTCATCCATTTGTTGACGGATGAAAAATGGACCGCAATGCATTTCTATGGGAAAACAGATATAAGGGGATCATCATCCGTTTACATCTGCATCCATTCAGGTCCGTATTTTTAAACAGAACATGTCTCCATTTTTGGTCCATTTAAAATAAAGGAAGCAGACCTAAATGAACATAAACAGACAAACTGCCCATTTTTGCACTGGTTGTTAGGATCCAGCACCCGTTGGCGTCCTAACAACTAGTAACTTATCCCTGCTATCAACAACCGGGATGAGTCATTGGTTGTTTACCTCTTCAGCCCTGGAAGGTTTTACCCCCTTCACGACTAGGCCATGTTTTGTGATACGGCACTGCGTTAATTTAACTCACAATTGCGCGGTCAAGCAACACTGTACCCAAATAAAATTGACGTCCTTTTTCTCCAAAAAAAAATAGAGCTTTATTTTGGTGGTATTTGATCACCTCTGCGGTTTTTATTTTTTGTGCTATAAACAAAAAATTTAAATTTAAAAAAATAATACATTTTTTTGAAGATTTAAAAAAAAAATTAATTTATTCATTAATTTAGGCCAATAATGTATTCTGCTACATATTTTTTGTTAAAAAAAATCCCAATAGGCGTATATTGATTGGTTTGCACAAAATTTATAGCATCTACAAATTATGGGACAGATTTATGGATCTTTTTTTTTTTTTAATAGTAATGGCAGCGATAAGCAATTTTGAGCGGGACTGTGACAAATCTGACACAAAGTATGGGAAAATAAGGTAAGATCGATATGTGGATCAGGCCAACATCCCTATTTACAGAAGGAACAAAAGGAAGAAAACTCCCTAGAGGGACTTAACTGTAATAATACTTAAATTATAGTGGAAAGTAATTTATCAAGGACATTTTAAAAATTCAATACACGTTTTATTAGAAAAAATGTATTAAAATCAATTAAGGGCTGATGTGCAACCCGGTAAACAAAATACAAAATACATAGGTGCAAACAAATTCTATATATTCCACAGGCTACCGCCATGAATGACACCACGGCCGGACAACCATGGAGAGATACCGACGCGTTTCAGAAATATATTTTTTTTTCTCAAGGGTGTATATTTACTTTTTAATCAATAAAAAAAGGTTTATTGATATTATTGATATCATAAAGGGTTACAATATACATGAAGTATGTTACATGTCATACAATAAAGAATGTACATCAGAGCTAATAACCCTCATTTCAAATTGTGGGAAAAAAAAAAAAACAACTAACATACTATAGAGCAACAAACGGTTGAAGTGTGGCATTAAGGAGCAAAAATGCTCTCAGAAAGTTATCCTTTGGCTTAAAAGGAGTAAGCCCTTGGTGCGAATTCAATTCTACGTGACAAAAGTGTAATCATAATCGGTTATGACCATAAGACATCAGTGGAACTTAAATTTGCAATAGTCTATCTAAAATAAGTTGTTTAGGGGCTAAACCTGGGACATCAAGCCAACATTGCCATATGGACTGGAATTCCTTGGGTGAACGTCTATATTGATTTGTGTTCTTTCCCCTAATAAGGATATGGTTTACTTGTTGAATCCATTGTGTGCGACTCGTGGTGGAGGAGATCCAGAAGTGTGCAACACGCTTTCTAGCCAAATACAGGAGATGGGTAATTGCTATGTAGCAGGATTCCCAGCCGTTTTGCTGGAAGTGGGTCTGCCAGGGTTACTGCTAACAACAACAGCACATTTAAGCATGTTCTCCAAGTGTGAGCACTGAGACATAAAACAGTCTGGCATCTTTAGTTTTAATATTTATTTTAGGAACTTGGATGGGAGAAGGGAATGAGTGGGATACTCCTCTGGCTCAACTATACACATAGGAAGGGACACTGAGAAAAATGCCTCTTGATACTGACTTGACGCTGGCTAAATGCCGGTCAACGCCCGTTGGCGCTTGTTAACCACTTAAGCCCCGGAGGATTTGGCTGCTAAACGACCAGGGGGTATTTTGCGATTCGGCACTGCGTGACTTTAACGGACAATTGCGCGGTCGTGCCACGCTGTACCTAAACGAATTTGGCGTCCTTTTTTTCCCACAAACAGAGCTTTCTTTTGGCGGTATTTGATCACCTGTGCGATTTTTTGATCACGCGCTATAAACAAAAAAAGAGCGTCAATTTTGCAAAAATAGCAATATTTTTCCCTTTTTTTTATATGAAATTCCCCCAAAAAAAATGTAAAAATCAAAATTTTTTAACATTTTCGGCCAATTTGTTTTATGCTACCTATGTTTGGTAAAAAAAATCACAAAAAGCGTATTTTGATTGGTTTGCGCAAAAGTTATTGCGTTTACTGACTAAGGGAAAGATTTTTGTCTTTTTTGTTGTTTTTTTTTTTAACGCGTAATGGCGGCGATCTGCGATTTTTTTTTTGCGGTACTGCGACATTGGGGGGACAGATCGGACCCTTGACTGACATTTTTGACACTTTTGGGGTTACCAGTGACATTTCTACAGTAATCAGTGCTATATATATGCACTGTTGATGTAAAAATACACTGGTAGTGAAGGGGTTAACTTTATTTGAGAGGGAGGGGCTGTGTGTGTCCCTAGGGGCGTGATTCTTACTGTGATTGGCTGTGGCTTCAGCTGTATGCAGAGTGATCAACGGATCTACATAGTAGATCCATATGATCAGCTCTCATACAGAGGGGAGAATGACAGGCAGCTTGTTTACACAAGCTGCCTGACTTTCTCCCTCTCCCCCGCCGATCGCAGAGTGGCCAGCGGACATCGGGTCCGCCGGTCACACGCACGGGGGGGTCCGTGACCACGCGGGAGCGGGAGCGCGCCTCCGGCGGCGCGCGTTCGTTTCCTAGACCCTCACAAGCTAGTGACGTAGCCCTACGTCACTTTGCCTGTGAGGGGCTGACCGCCGACGTAGATCGGCGTGCGGCGGTCGGCAAGTGGTTAACACTGACTTGCTGTCTGTGAACTTAAACTGACTTCTGACACTTCCTTGTGACTCAAAAGTCCTTTGCACTGCTCCCTTTAGCCTTCATTGGCTGAGGTAGCTACTTGTAAACTCTGCTGCAACTCTTAACTCTTCAGGGCCCAACCGCTGGCGCCCTCTCTACTCTTCAGGGTTAAACACTGGCATCCCCTTTGCTGACACTTCCGCTCAGGCTAGCTAGCTCCTTGATCCCTCTGACCTTTCGGAGTGGTCCCCTCTCCTAGGCAGACCCCAGGAGCAGTTTACAGTACTCACGACTCGGAATGCTTTCCTGGAAACTCCAGCCCCAACAGCTCTGCTTGGTCCTCAGCACACTGGATCCCTCTCTGCAGCCCAGCTCAGCCTTCTGTCCTCTTAGGCCAGCCACCTAGGACACCCATCCTTTCTCTACAGGAGTCGAGACAGCTGTCACCTCCCTACTGGGACTCTGCTTCCCGCCAAAGACATCCTGTCATGTGCTCCCCACAGACTTATACCCCCCTCCCAGCATGCATTGTGGCAGAATCTGCCCTCTGGGATAGATACAAGCCTTGGTGTGCTATTGGTCAGGTTTCCTCCACCGTCCAATGAGAGCCCCCATTGGATGCAGTGGGGAGACTCCCCAACACAACAGACTCACCTGAGAGCACATGACAGCCTAGCTGAACAATTGTACCCTGCTGATAAGCAGACAGGGTCTCCCATATAGGTTACCTAGCACTTACCTAGGAGGGTGCTACAGCTATATAAGTGCCTGGGGTGTATTGTTCCACATGAAGTGCCCCTAAAAGGCAGATAAGTGGTTCCATAATGAGGCGTACATCATATGTCTGGTTAATTACTGTAAGTATCTCTCCCCAATAACGTACAAGTTTAGGACATTTTCAGATCATAAAGTCTCCAGCATGGGCTTTACACTTGGGACAAATAGGAGATTCTCTTCTTCCCCAGGTGAACAGCTGTTTCAGTGTACGATAAGTGCTGTGAAAAATTAACAACTGCGACAGCTTTTGTGCAGCTGACACTGACACCAATGGTACAGCCGCCAAGGCTGCTTCCCAACTTTCTCCATCTATGGATCCTATATCAGCCTCCCACTTCCCTCTACTCCACAGCAAAGCTGAGTCCTGAGTCTGCATCAGAATATGTGAGTAGATGTTAGATATGGAACCCCTTTTATCAGTTTCTGACATGAGAGAGCTCAAGAAATGAGACTCAATCAAAGGGAGAGCCGAATCCCCAGCCTGCGTTTTTAACGCATGCCGTAATTGTATGTACTGGTTAAAGGAGCGTCTAGGAATATTGTATTCTTCCTCCATCTGTTCAAAGGATTTCAGGACATTTCCCCCCGATAGAGTTGAGATAAAAATGTAATTCTGGCCAATGCCCAGTGTTGAGTGTCTGCCAATTTGTACAGTTCGGCATAGAGTCTATTTCTCCAAACAGGGGTACAGCAGAGGAACCCTATCAACCCTAATTGTCATTTAACCACTCTCCATAAATAGAGAAGCAGGTTCATTGTGGGACAATGGGAGGGACAGCTGACAGACCCATTTCTAAGTGTGAGAGAGCAGAATAGACTGTGTCTGAACCTATAAGCAGATTATGCATGGATCTGCGGTGTTAGGCAAAGCCTAACTCACCAAGTGCTAAGGTGGAGCTGCATAAAAAAAAATTGTGTATGAGGCACTGCCATACCTCCCTGATCTTTGGGGTATTTTAGGGTAGAGAGCTTGATACTAGCACATCCCTTTTTCCAGATTAATTCTCTGAACTGCAAATCTTTTCACAAGAACCAGATATGTGGAATTTTTGTAGGGCAATTATGCAATACATAGAGCAGTTTGGGGTGCCCACACCATTTTAACCACCTCCTTCTCAAGCCTATTCGGAAACTTCACTCCGACATGTAAAAATCTACTTTTCTTTTGCTAGAAAATTACTTAGAATCCCCAAACATTATAGATTTTTTTTAGCAGAGATCCTATAGAATAAAATGGTGTGTGTTGCAATTTATTATGTCACACAGTATTTGCGCAGCAAATCTGTCTTCTTGGCCGATTGCCCAGGACACCCTTACTTGCCCTGACAGGAGGAGAGACAGCCGTCAGCCTCCTCCTGGGACTCTGCTTCCTGCCAAAGACACTCTGTCACATGCTCCCCCAGGCTTATATCCAATCCCAGGGTGCTTTGCGGAAAACTCCGCCCACTGAGACAGTTATAAGCCCTGGTGTGCTATTAGCCAGTTTTCCTCCACTGTCCAACAAGAGCCCTCATTGGATACAGTGGGGAGACTCCCCAGACTCAACAGACCACACCTGGGAACACATGACAGCCTAACTGGATGATCAGGCCCCCCTGATAAGCAGACAGGGCCATACATATGCTTTTCCTAGCACCTTCCTAGGAGGGTGCTACATCCACCCCCACCAAAAATGAGCCATGTCCCCATTGGCTCTGAGGCAGCCACCTCCTACAAAAAAATCTGCCAAAAAATCAGGAGTATCCCACAAACTTGGAAAAGGGGGAAAGAAACAAATGTATAAATAAATTAAGTGCAAAAATATATTTAGAGACATCTTTGTATGGTACACATATATACATTTCTTTTAGGTGCATGGAAGATGCACCCCCCACCAAACAAACTTAATTTGGTAAGGTTTAAGCAAATACACATATTCCTGACTAACTATCTCTACTGTGAAAAAAAAACAAAAAAATAACTGCGCTAGTGCAAAATAGCAGCAACTTCAAGTGTGACCGCACCCAGAAGCAATGTAAATAAATTAAGTCGCGCTAAAAATGTGTAACAAATGAACTAAATTGAGTGACCATATAAATGTCCATATAGTAGTGAAAAATTCAGATGAATATAGATGTCCACACTGGAATTCCTATAGTAATGTGCTTACCAGAAAGCTGTGATAATGGTGCCAATAGAAATCAAGATGTCCCACTGAGGATGAAAGCCTGGAAGCCTCTAACGAAGTTGCAATGAAGACTCTTAGGGGACAATGGTACATTGAGATTCATGAAATAAAAACATAAACCCCATAGCGTAAAACCAAACAAAAAGGAGGTAGGTGAGAAGTGCACTCACAATTGAAAATGTAACACCTTCACCAATGATAGCATAAGAAACATCAAGGGTGTATCAAACATGTGTGGGTACTTCTTACCAGAAGTTAAATAAACACCGCTTATAGAAATATGACATCAGGATATGCCAAGGTAGAGCCAACAAACAGGGGCCAGTGATATCCACCACCAACCTAGACGCTCCTTACCAGATCCAAACTGGAATTACACATGTATCCAGGTAAGCAGATGAACAATGTGACCTCCCAATCGGGGCAGATAAGCCTCAGATGGTTCCGGGTAGAGACTCAAGGGGTAACAGGCTCGGGCATGTATCAGCAATATTAAATGGAGAAAGGCGCCATAGCATAAAATCCAACATATATTTTATTATAAATATAAAAAATGCACTTACAAACAAGCAAGATAAACATGCTCTCAGAGAGATATCGAAGCCGCCGGCCGGTCGGCTCAACTCGCCTGTAACTTCCTAGATGCTAGGGGGTGACGTCAGCACGCCGTGACCCGACGCATTTCGTCACATTGATGTAAGAAACAAGGTTTGGGTTGTGGTGGTTCCAAAACATTAGGAGCCAAATGATTCCTTAAGGAGGGAGCCCCTTTAAACACAACCCTAGGCCGATCAGGAACAGATTTTCGAAGAATCGGGTCATTATTGAGAATGTGCCAATGGCGGCAAATCTAATTCTTGATAATCATATGCTGACTGGAGAAGGAAGTAATAAAAGGTAAAATGGGGGGGGGGAAGTGTCACAATTATTACGGTTTTGCGTGTTCAACAATTGAGCTCTATCGGTCTGACTCACTTCTAACAGAATTTAGTGAAGGAATTCTTGATTATATCCCTTGTCCAAAAACCTATTAGTCAGAGTCTGGGCCTGTGTCATAAAATCCTGAAAATTTGAACAGTTTCTTCTGATACGAAGGTACTGATCCTTGGGTACCGCACGCAACCAAGCATAATGACAACTATCGACAGGAATACAGGAATTTCTGTCTGTTGCTTTGAAATAAGTGGAAGTAATTGTTTTTAATGGTTATAACGATATCCAAAAAATTAATGGTAGATTGACTACATTCATGATTCAGCTGTATACCCCTGGAGTTGGAATTAAGTAACTCCATGAAGGACAGCAAATCATGGTGATAACCATCCCAGAGGAGGAGGACGTCATCTATGTAACTAGCCCACAGCAGAATTTGGGGTCTGCGGTGGGCATAGATGACGTCCTCCTCCCACTGGGCCATGAACAAATTGGCAAGGGACGGGGCATATTTCGCACCCATGGCCACACCGGTGACCTGGCGGAAAAAGTGCCCATTAAACCAAAAATAATTGTGATGAGTCGCATATTCAAGCAATTCCATAATAAAAGAAATTTGGGTTCTAGGGAACTGTAAGTCTCTATTGAGATACAGTGCCTTGCTAAAGTATTCGGCCCCCTTGAACTTTGCATCCTTTTGCCACATTTCAGGCTTCAAACATGCCCACACCGGTGACCTGGTGGAAAAAGTGCCCATTTAACCAAAAATAATTGTGATGAGTTGCATATTCAAGCAATTCCATATTAAAAGAAATTTGGGTTCTAGGGATCTGTAAGTCTCTATTGTGATACATATTGACAGCATCCAAACCTACATCGTGTGGTATAATGGTGTACAACGAGGACACATCTGCTGTCACCATCCACAAATTATCAGTTGGAGTCAGACCTGACAATAAATTAATAATATGTCTAGTGTCCTTGACATAAGAAGGTGTGTTCTGGACTATAGGTTGCAAATAAGAGTCAATGTTTTTCCCCACCCGGGACGTCACAGAATCAATCCCACTGACGATGGGACGACCTGGGGGGGAAGTCAGACTCTTATGCAGTTTGGGGAGATAATATATGACAGGGGTACGAGGGCACTTGGGGACTAAAAATGCCTTTTCTTTTTTATTAAGTATATTGAGCTTATAACCCCTATTGACAATCTCTTCCAATACCTTTTTATAATTAATTTTAGGGTCCATAGGTAACAAAGTATAAGTTTGTCTTTCCCCCAGAATCCATTGCATTTCAGTCATATAGTCATCTCTATCAAGGACTGCTATTCCACCACCCTTCTCTAAGTACAACATCCCTTAAGAGAAGGTGCCAGGGATCCAGATGGATTAAAAAGAGAAGCATTGGTTAACCCAGAATGGTGAAATGCCGTGGATCCAGTGCGATTGTCCTTGATAGGATTACTCATTAGGTATCTTTTAATGTTCATTTTTCTTACAAACGTATGAACGTCCATATAAGTCTGAAACTTGTTTAGACGTTTCCGAGGAGCAAATTTGAGACCTTTATCTAAAATTCGTATTTCAGAATCATTCAACACAACCTTGCTTAAATTAAAAATACCAGCCCCCCCTACGTTTTGACTTTTTTTAGATTTGATAAATAAGCATTAATGCTTCTCTTTTTAATCTATCTGGATTTGGATAAAATCCAAGTACATAAAACCTCCTTGTCTAATGACCTGCAAAAAGGGTTGGGCTCTTTATGCTCTTTATGTAACAATAAGAATCTGGTCATTAGACCAGCAGACAAGGGTGGTGGAATAGCAGTCCTTGATAGAGGTGACTATATGACTGAAATGACAAGAAAAATAGCCTAGGCTATATACAGCGCTTGCCCCCAAACTAATCAAATGACTTATAAATATTAATATACAAATAATGACAATAATTCAGTGCAATATAAAGTGAAGATTCAAAGCAATTAAAAGCATATAAAAATAAAAAATGAATATCTTGTATAGTCCCAAAATGAATAAATTATGAAAATTGTAAATAGATAAAGTCTCTTCAAATGGTGATCAGGTGCAAAGTGCTTCATGCTCAATAAACAAAAGTTTGTGACTTTCGTGACATGGATTCCTTTTTCCAGTGGCTTGTGGTAAAATTGAATGACTTACCGGAAATATTGGCTCTTATGTGCTGTATAACACTAAAACCTACAGCGCTTGGAGGCCTTCCAGGCCAATAAGGGATCCCCTTTTGAATGCTCCTGGTGGGATGCGGGTCGGGTCCCTCCTCATCTGGTTTCAATCCTCAGGCTATGGGGTTAAGAAAGAAAGGCTCCAGATAGTATAATACCGTTTTGTAAAAGTTTATTTTTCAAGCAGAGTTAAAAATAGGAGCAAAGAGATAGCTCCGGAATACAGGCAATCGCTATCTAGCACTTCCTGGCAGAGTGGCGAGCGGAGTGTTCCGGCTTGCGTTCCACGTGTGCGTAGCGTGCGAGCCGGCGTGCGTTCCAATACCTTGATGCGTTTCGTCACTTCCTGTGACGTTATCAAAAGGTAGCTTTTTTTATTCTATATGACTGAAATGAAAAGGATTCTGGGGGACAGACAAACTTATACTTTGTTACCTATGGACCCTAAAATTGTCGATAGGGGTTATAAGCTCAATATACTTAATAAAAAAGAAAAGGCAATTTTACTCCCCAAGTGCCCTCGTACCCCTGTCATATATTATCTCCCCAATTCATCCTTTTTTATGGATAGTGTAGGACCCACTGACAATGGGGTACTTTGACGTAGTGGTGGGCTTGAGCACGATATGGCCATATGGTGGGACCAAATCCCCATTTTTATTTATGGATTGTCTTCATATTTGATATTCATTTCGTTTGCATGTACGCGCTATTCTTTTTTAATATGCATGTCGCTTGGTTCATAGCTGCACCAGCTTTAGAAATACATGTTCAGGGTTTGCTCCCCCAACTTTTTGCTTGTTTATAAGCTCAATATACTTAATAAAAAAGAAAAGGCAATTTTACTCCCCAAGTGCCCTCGTACCCCTGTCATATATTATCTCCCCAAACTGCATGAGAGTCTGATTTCCCCCCCGGGTCCTCCCATCGTCAGTGGGATTGATTCTGTGACATCCCGGGTGGGGAAGTACATTGACTCTTATTTGCAACCTATAGTCCAGAACACACCTTCTTATGTCAAGGACACTAGACATATTATTAATTTATTGTCAGGTCTGACTCCGACTGATAATTTGTGAATGGTGACAGCAGATGTGTCCTCGTTGTACACCATTATACCACATGATGTAGGTTTGGATGCTGTCAATATTTACAGTGCCTTGCGAAAGTATTCGGCCCCCTTGAAATTTTTCGACCTTTTGCCACATTTCAGGCTTCAAACATAAAGATATAAAACTGTAATTTTTTGTGAAGAATCAACAACAAGTGGGACACAATCATGAAGTGGAACGAAAATTATTGAATATTTCAAACTTTTTTAACAAATAAAAAACTGAAAAATTGGGCGTCCTTTACTTTCAGTGCAGCAAACTCTCTCCAGAAGTTCAGTGAGGATCTCTGAATGATCCAATGTTGACCTAAATGACTAATGATGATAAATAGAATCCACCTGTGTGTAATCAAGTCTCCGTATAAATGCACCTGCACTGTGATAGTCTCAGAGGTCCGTTTAAAGCGCAGAGAGCATCATGAAGAACAAGGAACACACCAGGCAGGTCCGAGATACTGTTGTGGAGAAGTTTAAAGCCGGATTTGGATACAAAAAGATTTCCCAACCTTTAAACATCCCAAGGAGCACTGGGCAAGCGATAATATTGAAATGGAAGGAGTATCAGACCACTGCAAATCTACGAAGACATGGTCGTCCCTCTAAGCTTTCAGCTCATACAAGGAGAAGACTGATCAGAGCTGCAGCCAAGAGGCCCATGATCACTCTTGATGAACTGCAGAGATCTACAGCTGAGGTGGGAGACTCTGTCCATAGGACAACAATCAGTCGTATACTGCACAAATCTGGCCTTTATGGAAGAGTGGCAAGAAGAAAGCCATTTCTTAAAGATATCCATAAAAAGTGTAGTTTAAAGTTTGCCACAAGCCACCTGGGAGAAACACCAAACATGTGGAAGAAGGTGCTCTGGTCAGATGAAACCAAAATCGAACTTTTTGGCAACAATGCAAAACGTTATGTTTGGCGTAAAAGCAACACAGCTCATCACCCTGAACACACCATCCCCACTGTCAAACATGGTGGTGGCAGCATTATGGTTTGGGCCTGATTTTCTTCAGCAGGGACAGGGAAGATGGTTAAAATTGATGGGAAGATGGATGGAGCCAAATATAGGACCATTCTGGATGAAAACCTGATGGAGTCTGCAAAAGACCTGAGACTGGGACGGAGATTTGTCTTCCAACAAGACAATGATCCAAAACATAAAGCAAAATCTACAATGGAATGGTTCACAAATAAACATATCCAGGTGTTAGAATGGCCAAGTTAAAGTCCAGACCTGAATCCAATCGAGAATCTGTAGAAAGAACTGAAAACTGCTCTTCACAAACGCTCTCCATCCAACCTCACTGAGCTTGAGCTGTTTTGCAAGGAGGAATGGGCAAAAATTTCAGTCTCTCGATGTGCAAAACTGACAGAGACATACCCCAAGCGACTTACAGCTGTAATCGCAGCAAAAGGTGGCGCTACAAATTATTAACTTAAGTGGGCTGAATAATTTTGCACTCCCAATTTTTCAGTTTTTTATTTGTTAAAAAAGTTTGAAATATCCAATAAATTTCGTTCCACTTCATGATTGTGTCCCACTTGTTGTTGATTCTTCACAAAAAATTACAGTTTTATATCTTTATGTTTGAAGCCTGAAATGTGGCAAAAGGACGCAAAGTTCAAGGGGGCTGAATACTTTCGCAAGGCACTGTATCTCAATAGAGACTTACAGTTCCCTAGAACCCAAATTTCTTTTATTATGGAATTGCTTGAATATGCGACTCATCACAATTATTTTTGGTTTAATGGGCACTTTTTCCGCCAGGTCGCCGGTGTGGCCATGGGTGCGAAATATGCCCCGTCCCTTGCCAATTTGTTCATGGCCCAGTGGGAGGAGGACGTCATCTATGCCCACCGCAGACCCCAAATTCTGCTGTGGACTAGGTACATAGATGATGTCCTCCTCCTCTGGGATGGTCATCACCATGATTTGCTGTCCTTTATGGAGTTACCTAATTCCAACTCCAGGGGTATACAGCTGAATTATGAATGTAGTCAATCTACCATTAATTTTTTGGATATCGTTATAACCATTAAAAACAATCAATTTATTACTTCCACTTATTTCAAAGTAACATACAGAAATTCCTATATTCCTGTCGATAGTTGTCATTATGCTTGGTTGCGTGCGGTACTCAAGGGACAGTACCTTCGTATCAGAAGGAACTGTTCAAATTTTCAGGATTTTATGACACAGGCCCAGACTCTGACAGACAGGTTTTTGGACAAGGGATATAATCAAGAATTCCTTCACTAAATTCTTTTAGAAGTGAGTCAGACCGTTAGAGCTCAATTGTTGGACACTCAAAACCGTAATAATTGTGAAACTCCCCCCCCCCCCCGTTTTACCTTTTATTACTTCTCCAGACAGCACATGATTATCAAGAATTAGATTTGCCGCCATTGGCACATTCTCAATAATGACCCGGTTCTTCGAAAATCTCTTCCTCATCGGCCTAGGGTTGTGTTTAAAGGGGCTCCCTCCTTAAGGAATCGTTTGGCTCCTAATGTTTTGGAACCACCACAACCCAAACCTTGTTTCTTACATCAATTAACTGGGTTTTATAGGTGCACCAGATGTCAGATGTGCTCTCTGAATACCATCAGACAACATAATACTCAAAACTTTATTTCTCATAGTACAGGGAGAACCTATACTATTGAGCCCTTTATTTCTTGCACGAATACTGGGGTAGTATATCTGCTCCAGTGTTCGTGTGGTTACCAATACATTGGGAGAACCAAACGTCCCTTACATGTAAGATTAAATGAACATGTAGCAAATATTAGAAAGGGATTCCAAAAACATTCTGTATCAAAACACTATGCACTAGTTAATAACAAAGACCCCAAGAATACTTTATTTTTGGGCATAGACAAGTTTACACCTCATTGGAGGGGCCAACCCTTCATTAGGGGTTTGTCAAAATTAGAGATGTCCTGGATATACCTGGCTAAAACATACACGCCCTTTGGTCTTAATGTTGATATCGAGCTCAATGCCTTTATTGATAATGCTTGAATTTTATTTTATGGGTAATTTTTTATTTTCATTTAAATTTAATTTAAATTTTTAATATTAATATTATTATGTGTTAACTGCTTGGCAAATTTATATCTTGATCACTCTAGATCTTCTGCTATATATTGTACCCTGACTTGATGATCGGATCTTCCATATATGTAGTTAACACGATTTTGGTTATTTATTTGGCATAGATATATGTCGTGGATATACCTCATTTAAATATAATTGGTTATCTTGAGATCTCCTGAATTGTCACGGTGAACGTGCTGACTTCTGGTCATTTGTGGTTTATTTTGCCTTCACAATAATGGCTGACGGGGGATTTCCGGTTCTGACATAGTGTTCCTTAGGCCTAAGTTGAATGTGATAATCTCCCTTCAGCAAAATGACCATCAAGTCTGGGCGTCTCTAGTTGTGTTACTTGTATAAATAGGTGGCGTCAGCACGCCGCCCGTACCTTTGACAACGTCATCTGTGACGAAACGTGTCGGATCACGGCGTGCTGACGTCAACTCCTAGCGTCTAGGAAGTTACAGGCGAGTTGAGCCGACCGGCAGCTTCGATATCTCTCTGAGAGCACGTTTATCTTGCTTGTTTGTAAGTACATTTTTTATATTTATAATACAATATATGTTGGATTTCCTCCTGGGGGAATCTGTGCCCTACCACTGACTACCTTTTTTGCAGAGTCCTTGGAGAAGACAACTACAGCATCTTCCTGCTGTCACTCACGACACTTCTCCTTTTGGAAACAGGGCAAACCACTGGAGCCTGAGTGGCCTGCAGTCCTGCTGAGTCAGGGAAACTTTGGGGGTCTTTAGAGCACCCTCCACTAAACTTCCTAAATGCACCGCCCATTATTGCAACGGCCACCCGTTGCGATCCAGTTCTTATTTAGGCAGGTAATTGTAATCCAGAGATCCTGGCCTGTTGGCCCAAGGGATCTGCGAGGTTGAGGTTCCTCTTTAGGACCCTGGCCCGAATAACAATCTCTTTCAAAAGAAGGGTAACAACTTGAACTGTAAACTTCAAAATTCAGCATTATATTTTTTTTTCTTGATGGCTAGTCAGCCTTACTGTTACAGTCTTGTAGGTGAAGAACTCCTTTTAAATATAGTACTCTGGGTGGGGGACCCTGACAAGGGCTCCCTGGCTGTCCAGAACTCGGATGGACCAAGCCTGGCCTAACCCATCTGGACGACGAACTTCCACCTGATCAATGTAAATAGACCGTCCATACAACCACTGTGTTTTGACAGCATCAAACTTTTCCCGGAGGTCAGCCTGAGGTGAATCCCAAAAAGGCTTGGGGACAAAAAGGAAATCCCAAATGGCTTCATCACACCAGAAGTCTCTTTTTGCTTCAGTATTCAACATGACCTTCCTGGGAGCATATGGATAATCATATCTATACTCCATAGCCACTTTACGCTGCATCCATCTATTCATTCTTGAAAGCCTGGGGAGGGTTTTCCTGTTACCTCTCCCAGGCAAAAAAAAAGGGGTCTCCTCTCTTCTGATCAGGGAGCTGTACATCTCATTCTGATCCCGAGCCCGGGCATAGTTTGTGGGTGGGGTTAGATCTGGGACCCTTTTTGTGTAGGCCTCACAGGACCCCAGTTTTTGGGCCAGCTCTCCTCTCTCAATAGACTCCTGAGTCTCTTATCAGGCACAGTAACAACATCAGGACCTGGTGAGCTGCTCCCAGCTTCAGAACCCCAGTCCCATTCCATCTCATCTACGGATCTCCAATCATCAATTCCCTACTCTATGGTCCATATTTGTATTGCAAACTAGGCGACCCCACATTAATGACCCTGGCCTCTTCCTCACTGCTGACACTGGTTGTTGAGGCCTCAATGGCCGCAGGCCATTTTCGTTGAGATATAGGAACAGGGGCAGACTTTGTTTCTGCTGCGGCGGAGCTTGGTGCATCCTCTGGCCACTTCCCAGCCCTCTGGACTGGCATGCACCCTCTTCCCAGTGACTGAGTCCCTCTTATTGACAAAGCTGGACTACTGTCAGACTGCATGGCCTCCAGCTTCATCAGTACTCTGATCATGCCCCTCCCGCCTCCGTGAAGGAACCTGGACTCTGAGCCTGTCACTTCCCAAGTGAGCCTGGACTCCCAGGCCACACACATCTGCCTGGGCCGGCCCTTACTCTTCTCCCCCCGCAGCAGCAGGTAGCCGCAATGCCTGCACTGATTCCACGCTTGCACTTTCATTGTGACTCTTTCACACTGAGGACATACCGTGTCAAGGTACTCCAGGCCTCCTCCTGTGCACAGCGCCAGTCCTCTCTCGGGCACCATCCGTATGTCTATGTCCCATGCAAAGGTCTGGCTTGGCTTTCCGGTCTGCTCCTTGATCTGTCCAGCAGGTTCTCCGCCATTCGGTGAAGCGATCAAGGTAGCGCACTTCTGCTCTCCAACAAACTCCATAGTGCTCCTCCTCGCCGTGTCTCCCTCTCAGCCACACCCAAAGGGGGGAGTATTATATGGACTCCCATAGTCACTCCTGATTGGCTGGGCGTGACCTATGTCCCCACCCATACTCCTTGTTTGGTGGTGGCTCCTCCTGCTGGGCAGTGCTTTCTGGATTGCGCTTTCCCGCACGGTGCAGTAACTCTTCCAATGCCATGCTCTCTCTCTCTAGCCCGCAAGGAAGTTACTGCAAAGCGGACCATGTCCCTCGCCAGACATGCATCCACTCTTCTTACTTGCAACAGGGCCCCAGTTGTGCCTTCCTCTCCCTGAGCCAGCTGTCCCTCTTTACCAGGCAAGAAAATTGTCCTGCTGTCACATGCACAGGCAACAGTCCTCTCTCCGACACACGTGCAAGTAAGGCCCACCATACTGTCTCCGAAGATAGCTCCACTGCCCCTCCTGGCATGGCCGACTACAATCTTCACAGTATCACTGCAATTGCTGTATAGAACAAATGTCCCACTGTCATATGCACGGTTAACATCAGTCCATATAGCCTGCACACAAACTTAGCCCCTGGCACCCTGCTTCTTGTGCCCCTGGCCACCATTTTCTTCGTCCACACCTGGACCGTTTTCTGTTAAGCAGCTGCAGCTTTTATTCATTGACATAGACCTCTTCCCTGCTCTCCAATACTTGATAGCAAAGTACATTTCATAACTGAAATGGAAGGTTCCCGCCATTTTTCAGTACTGACTGGAACACTGGTGTTGCCGCGGGCAACCTTCCATGTGCACATCAATCTTCATCCCACTCTCCCTCTCTCCTGCAGAGCTGACCTCACACCATTGATTGAGTTTTGGAGTTAAGTCCCGGACACAAAAATTGAGATTTTGAGCTTTTTCTTAGGCCTTTGCCATGGGCAACTGACCCAGTAACCCAGGGTGAAATCCCGGACGAGCACTCAAATATAGCACAATTCCCAGCTGTTTTGCTGGATATGGGTCCCCCTGGGCTACCGCTAGTAACAACAGCACATTTAACCACTTGTCGACCGCCGCCCGACTATATATGGCGGTGGTCAGCCCCTCCCAGGCAAAGTGACGTACCGGTAATTCACTAGCCTTGGAGCCAATAGGGGGACGAGCGCGCGCCGCCGGAGGCGCGCTCCCGCCCCCGCTTGTACTCTAAGAAGCCCGCGCGTGTGACCGGTGGACCCGATGTCCGCCGGTCACTCGCGATCCTCGGGTGGAGAGGGAGAAAGGAAGGTGTCTAATGTAAACAAAGCCGCCTGTCATTCTTCCCTGTGTAAAAGCACAGATCATACGGTCCTGCTATGTAGGACCCTTGATCTGTCCTGTTACACACAAAGCCACATCCAACCACAGTTAGAAGCATGCCCCTAGGGACACACTTAACCCCTCCCTCTCCAATAAAGTTAACCCCCTTCCCTCCCAGTGTCATTTTTACAGTAACAGTGCATATGTATAGCACTGATTACTGTAGTAATGTCACTGGTACCCCCAAAAGTGTCAAAAATGTCAGTCAAGGGTCCGATCTGGCGCCGCAATGTCGCAGTCCCGCAAAAAAAATCGCAGATTGCCGCCATTACTTGTTAAAAAAAAACACTAAAAATTACAAAAATCTTTCCCTTAGTTAGTAAACGCTATAACTTTTGCACAAACCAATCTAAATGGGGAATTTCATATAAAAAAATGTGAAAAATATTGTTATTTTTGCAAAATTGTCGCTCTTTTTTTGTTTATAGCGAATGATCAAAAAGTCGCACAGGTGATCAAATACCACCAAAAGAAAGCTCTGTTTGTGGGAAAAAAAGGACGTCAATTTCATTTGGGCACAGAGTCGCACTACCGCTACCGTTAAAGTCACACAGTGCCGAATCGCAAAATAGGCCCTGGTCAGGAAGGGGGTAAAATCTTCCGGGGCTTAAGTGGTTAAGCATGTTCTCCAAATGTGAGCACTGAGACAATGACCAGTCCAGTATCTTTGGGTTTTGTATTTATTATCTAACTTGGATAGGAGAAGGAATGAGTGGGATACTTCTTTGGCTCAACTATACACAACTTTGCGGAGACACTTGAAAAATGCTGTCTGGCGCTGACTTGACGCTGGCTGGATGCCTATCAACGCTGACTTGATGCTGGTTAACACTGGCTAAATGCTGGTTAACGCTGAACTGACTTGTGACTGCTTTCTGACTAAAGAAGTCCTCTTTGAGCTCCCTTAAGCACTCTCGCTGAGGTAGCTACTTGTGTACACTGCTGCACTGCTGAACAATTCAGGGCCTGCACCGGCGCCCCCTTTCTCTCTCTTATCTTCAGGGCTTAGACACTGGCACCCCCTTTCTAAGCCTCCACTACTGCTTAGCTGGCTCCTGGATCCCTTTGACCTTCTGGAGTGGTCCCCTCTCATAGGCAGACTCCTGGGCAGTTTCAAATACTCACAACACTGTTTTGCCTGGAAACTTCAGCAGCTCTACTCAGTCCACGGCACTCTGGATCCTTTTCTGCAGCCCAGCTAAACTTCCGTCCTCTAGGCCGACTGCCCAGGACACCCTCATTTGCTCTGACAGGATGAGAGACAGCCATCAGCCTCCTCCTGGGACTCTGTTTCCCGCCAAAGACACTCTGTCACATGCTCCCCTCAGGCTTATATCGAATCCCAGGGTGCTTTGCGGCAAACTCCGCCCACTGAGACAGCTATAAGCCCTGGTGTGCTATTGGCCAGGTTTCCTCCACTGTCCAACAAGAGCCCTCATTGGATACAGCGGGGAGACTCCCCAGACTCAACAGACCACACCTGGGAACACATGACAGCCTAACTGGATGATCAGGCCCCCCTGATAAGCAGACAGGGCCATACATATGCTTTTCCTAGCACCTACCTACCTAGAAGGGTGCTACATATGGTATACATTATATATCTGAAAATCGATTACAAACGCCAGGAGAGTACAAAAATCCCCTAAATAACCCCTGTTTGGAAAGTAGACAGTCCAAGGTATTTAGTAAGTGGCAGGTTTTTTGAAGTTGTAATTTTTTGTCACAATTTTTTGGAAAATTAAAAAAAATATATTTTCACATTTTTTTTAAATCTTTCACATACTGTTACCAGTGCAGTACAGCGTTATCATATAACGTGCAGCAGTTATCAGGGAAACTGACTGGTGACCGCATGGAAAAAAAAAAATGTAATCTTTTTTTTTTTTTTTTCTTTTTACGATTTATGATCGCTTATACCAGTGAATTACATTGGTATAAGCAACTATTTTTAGTGAATGAAACTGATTCATTCAGCGTCTTTTGCTGTGATTGGCCAAAGCCAATCACATGGTACTGATGGCCTGTACTTGGCCCTGTATGTATCATGTAATCACTGTGACCAATCACAGCTAGAAACACATATGTTTACATTGAATGGCATCAAAGGAAGCCATCCATTGTTTAAAACTGTCATGTGATCGGCTGTGATTGATCACAGCGATCACATGACACTGGCAGTGGGCTGGTATAGTGATCAGTCATCGGCTGTGTCCAATGACAGATTGCACTGGTGCGCGACCCCATGGCTGCACGAGCGACACCTTCTGAGAGGACGTCACATGACATCCACTTCAAAGGAGGAAAGTCCTGCCTGGCCGTCAGTCTGCTATATGCCAGGCGGGAAGGTGTTAATATACCTTGTAACCTGACCCTTGACTACACCATATAACCTAACTCCTGACTTTACTGTTTAACCTGACACCTGACTGTACTGTGTAATCTGACCTCTTACTGTACTGTGTAATCTAACCTCTGACTGTACTGTGTAACCTGACAGTACTGTATATCCAGACTGTACTGTATAGCCTAACTTCAGACCATACTGTTTAACCTAACCCCTGACTATACCAAGTAACCTGACCCCTGACTACACTGTTTACCCTGACTGTAACATGTATCCTGACCCCTGACTGTACGATGTAACCTGACCTCTAGCTGTACTGTGTAGCCTTACTTCTAACTATACTGTGTAACCTGACCCCTGACTGTACAATGTAACCTGACCTCTGGCTGTACTGTGTAACCTGACCTCTGGCTGTACCGTGTAACCTGACCCCTGACTGTACAATGTAACCTAGCCTCTTGCTGTACTGTGTAACCTTACCCCTGGCTGTACTGTGCAACCTGACCTCTGACTTTACTGTTTAACCTGACCCCTGACTGTACAATGAAACCTGACCTCTGGCTGTACTGTGTAACCTTACCTCTGACGTTACTGTTTAACCTGACCCCTGATTGTACAATGTAACCTGACCCCTGACTTACAATGTAACCTGACCTCTGACTGTACTGTGTAACATGACCTCTGGCTGTACTGTGTAGCCTGACTTCTGACTATACTGTGTAACCTGACCCTTGACTGTACAATGTAACCTTACCCCTGGCTGTACTGTGTAACCTGACCCCTGACTTTACTGTTTAACCTGACCCCTGACTTTACAATGTAATCTGACCTCTGGCTGTACTGTGTAACCTGACCTCTGGCTGTACTGTGTAACCTTACCCCTGGCTGTACTGTGTAACCTGACCCCTGGCTGTACTGTGTAACCTTATCCATGGCTGTACTGTGTAAACGGACACCTGAGTTTACTGTTTAACCTGACCCCTGACTGTACAATATAACCTGACCTCTGGCTGTACTGTGTAACCTGACCCCTGACTTTATTGTTTAACCTGACCCCTGACTGTACAATGTAACCTAACCTCTTGCTGTACTGTGTAACCTTACCCCTGGCTGTACTGTGTAACCTGACCCCTGACTTTATTGTTTAACCTGACCCCTGACTGTACAATGTAACCTAACCTCTTGCTGTACTGTGTAGCCTTACCCTTGGCTGTACTGTGTAATCTGACCTCTGACTTTACTGTTTTACCTGACCCCTGACTATACAATGTAACCTGGCCCCTGACTGTACAATGTAACTTGACCTCTGACTGTACTGTTTAACATGACCTCTGGCTGTACTGTGTAGCCTGACTTCTGACTATACTGTGCATAGGCGTGCGCAAGGGGTGTGCCAGGTGTGCCCAGGCACACCCAGGTACCCTAATCCTAAGGTTGGCAACTCGTCAATCGCGATCTACCCGTCTAACACAGCCAGGTGTTAGGTAAACCGTGATTCTTCCTTGCTGTCCCCAAGAACCTGGACTGGAAAGGCGGTGGGGGCTGAATTTAGTGGAACAGATGGGCATTTTCCTGCTACAGCAGCAGAAAGTAACCTTCTCCTCCTCTCCCTGTCGCCGACATTCATCTGTTACTGTTACAGGAGGAAAATGCAGGTGATCTGTACCAACATATGCCACCCCTCATGTCCCTGTTCCTCTTCTTTCTCCTGCCCGGGTCCTCCTGTTCCCCCCCCCCCCCCTCCATTGTTTCATGATGGAGAGCGGGGAAGAGGCTAATAAATATGTCACACATGCATGTGTTGGAGCTTTGAGGTGCACACCCTAATGCAATAGGCTGCGCACACCTATGATACTGTGTAACCTGACCCCTGAATGTACAATGTAACCTGACCTCTGGCTGTACTGTGTAATATTACCTCTGGCTGTACTGTGTAATATTACCTCTGGCTGTACTGTGTAATATTACCTCTGGCTGTACTGTAACCTTACCCCTGGCTATACTGTGTAACCTGTACCCTGACTGTACAATGTAACCTGAGCTCTGGCTGTACTGTGTAACCTTACCCCTGGCTGTACAATGTAACCTGACCCCTGGATGTACTGTGTAACCTTACCCCTGGCTGTACAATGTAACCTGACCCCTGGATGTACTGTGTAACCTTACCCCTGGCTGTACAATGTAACCTGACCCCTGGCTGTACAATGTAACCTGACCCCTGACTGTACTGTGTAACCTGACCCCTGGCTGTACTGTGTAACCTTACCCCTGGCTGTACTGTGTAACCTTACCTCTGGCTGTACAATGTAACTTGACCCCTGACTGTACTGTGTAACCTGACCCCTGACTTTACTCTTTAACCTGACCCCTGACTGTAGCTGACATCTGACTGCGCTGTGTTACCTTACCCCTGAGTGCACTGTATAATCTGACACCTGAATGTAGTGTGTATGCGGTCAGGGCTCAGAGAGCAGGCTATTGAGGAGATGGCAGCAGCAGCAAAGAATCTTGCTGGCAGTCAGCCATGTCCTCTTCAGGCTGTATCTCTGGCAATGTGAGCAGAGAGAGAGGTGATTTCTGTGCGGGTGTCGGTGATGTGACTGATTGTAAGCTCTGTAACATGACTGTGCAGAGTGGGGAGACCTCACTGTACAGTGAGCCTCAGGAGGGTTGTGACCCTATGATAGAACGTGTGTTACTGACAGTTCCACCAAGTGAAATTAAGAAAAAAAAGCCTGAAAAAAAAAAAAAAAAAGAAAACTAGTGCAGCCAACACTAAGGACCAGTAAACTGCAATATATTTTGGTAGGTTTAGATACACTTTAAAAATATATATATATTATGTCCCTTTTTGCAGAAAGTGCTCTAATAATTTAGACCTTAAATTTCTCCCTCGTTCTTTCAAGCTTGCATATTTTCCAACTGGCATTTCAGCAAATATTCCCCTGTGTATTCATTTATATGACACGTTTATTTTCTCCCCCAGTCCATTCAATATGTGAAATATGCGCGCTCATCCCGCAGCCCTAAATTTAAACACCTGTGATATTGGTAGAGGTTCTCACATTTTTCCAATGTGTTTCAGGCCATCCATGGCTCGGGTCCTCCTACATTTGGGCTGTGACAGCCTCCTCCATCTGCTGAGTCGATGGTTATCATCCTACCTGCCACATGTAAATCCTCCTGGATTGATTTCTGCATGTCTGTGGAATTCTCTCTGTCCATGATCCAGTCTCACCAGGCCAAACTCAGCCCTCACCTCATTAAGGAAGAATTCCAGTAGTTTAACTTAGCTGTAACACCCAAAGGAATCATTACTACTCCCCCCATATCACTGATAAGAGAGACAGATGGACTTCAACATTCTGCATTTTTCCAGGAAAATTTGCCTTGTTATTTCAAGGAAACACATTTTAAAGAAACCCAGCCTCTATATACACATTATATACATGGGCGTCCGCAGAACTTTTTTCAGGGCATCATTTTAAGGTCACCCTTTCTTCCGCCCCTTTTTGTCCCATAGATCCCCCTTTAGAGCAGGCCAGGCCAGGGTCCCCCATAGATCCCCTTTGGAGCAGGGTCCCCATAGATAACCCTTTAGAGCAGGCCAAGGTCCCCATAGATCCCTCTTTAGTCTTACCTTTTCACCTATATTCCCCGTGCTACCAGGTTTTCCTGCCCCCCCCCCCCAGGTACTCCAGGCACTCCCTGCAAAGAATATATATATATATATATATATATATAGCCAAAATGACCCCCTTTAGAGCAGGCCAGGATCCCAATAGATCCCCTTAGGGAAGGCCAGGGTCCCCATAGATCCCCCTTTAGGGCAGGCCAGGGTCCCCATAAATCCCCCTTTAAAGCGGACCAGGCCAGGGTCCCCCATAGATCCCCTTTAGAGCAGGGTCCCCAACAATCCCCCTTAATAGCAGGCCAGGGTCCCCCATAGATCCCCCTTTAGAGCAGGGTCCCCATATATTCCCCTCTTAGAGCAGGACAGGAAATTTCCAGGGGGGGGGGGGCACTTGCCCCCCCTTGCGGACTCCCATGATTATACATGGCTACCTGTGTTTTTCTGCATAATACAATGCATGTTACGGCTATGGCATACAGAAAACAATTGTTTTCTATGTTCTTCACATCACAACACAGCAGTGTGCAGTGCAGTGATGTGTGAAAAATGCAACCCCTGCACTGCAAGGGTTAATTGCTAATTTATGTCTAGGGTACTGGAAAAAGCAGTTTTACTTACCTGATCCCCTCCCCCACAGCAGCCATAATTCTCTTTTCGCCTACAATCTGGCAGTTGCCTGTTCCTCTGCATCCTCACATCTAATACAAGGCTATGGGCCCTGCATTGTAGTTGATGATGTCAGAGGACCTGCGATCGTTAGAGCGTAGGGGAAAAGAGTTTGCGGAGACCAGTATAATAGTGCAGAGGGACTGGAGGACTAGTTAAGCAAAATCGTTTTTTTGCTTGTTTGTTTTTTGTTTTGTTTTTTTCTGGTGCCGTATACTGAAGCTTTGCAGCACATTTAAAGAGTTTGTTATGTTACCCCAACATTTCATAATCTTGATATGTGCCTGCTGTACCATGTACTTTTATAAGAAAATATCTTGTTCTCTTTGTATTGCTTCCTTTGTGTGAAAATCCTGCCATTCCCATTTCTTTCCTATTAAAAACTGACCACACCAAGCAGGAGAGCACAACTTGTTCAGTTCTCTAGCCATGCTCTCCTCCAATGATCAGACTTGTCCCCCCCTCCTTCTCAGACTGTCACTGGGAAGCTCAGTGCCCTGCTATTTCTCCCCCCCCCCCCCAGATCTTATGCAGCTGAGAACAGAGGGAATGTGATCACTTATTAAAAAGGGAAAAAAGGTATTTATAATTTTTTTTATATCTATACAAAAATGTTTTGCCTTTCATGTTTCAAACTGAATGGGTTGTTTTACAAGGTGATCGTTTACAACCACTTTAACCCTTGCAGCACAGAAGCAGACCAACTTGCATTAAAGGATTTTTCTTTTCCTTGGAGTTCTGCTTGTAATGAAGCTTAAATGGCAGCTCTGAGTCCACTGGGGCTGCTGACATCACATCCAGGATGGCAAGGCCAAGCAGCAGCCTTAGGGGTTTTGGAAATCTACACAAGGGGGGGCTTTTACAAGTAAAAAAGCATTCATAAATTACATTGAATGCACATATAATCGAATGGAAAGATTTTTGTTGGAAACGAATAGTCGGGTGGAAAGTTATCTTTAAAAATAAAATTATATTGAGTATGTAACCGCAAGAAAAGACATTTTGGAATTCAGTAGATTTTAAAGTTCCATTTAACCTGCAAACATCTATTATTTTTGAAAACTGCTAACTTCTGTGTCACCATGCCAACGGTGCAATGTTTACAGATAGGAATTCATAGAATTTTCAAGTCCAGGACTAAACCTCCGCCATCTGGTCTTTGCTGGGCACACATGGATGGAAGGGTGGGCTCTGATGGGCACTCCTTGATGTAAGAGGGGGCTCTAATGGGCACTCCTAGATGTAAGGGGGGCTCTGATGGGCACTCCAAGGTTAAGGACCCTTACTTTTTAATGTCTTTATAAATGATATAGGGTCTGGGATTAAAAGTAGCATTTCAGTCTTTGCAGATGACACCAAGCTTTGCAGTGGAATAACTTCTTTACAGGATGTCTCCAACTTACAAGCTTACCTCAATGCACTGTTTCATTGGGCAACAATGTGGCAAATGAGGTTCAATGTTGATAAATGTAAAGTTATGCATTTGGGGGCTAAGAATATGCATGCATCATACATACTAGGTGGAGTAGAACTGGGGGAATCCATAGTGGAGAAGGATCTGGGTGTTCTGGTAGATCATAAGTTTAATAATAGCATGCAATGCCAAGCTGCTGTTTCCAAAGCAAGCAAAGTCCTTTCTTGTATTAACAGAGGCATGGACTCCAGAGAAAGAGATATCATGTTGCCCCTGTACAGATCATTAGTAAGACCTCATCTGGAATATGCAGTTCAGTTTTGGGCACCAGTTCTTAAAAAGGATATCGGGGAACAGGAGAAAGTGCATAGAAGGGCAACCAAACTGATAAGAGGCATGGAAGACCTCAGCTATGAGAAAAGATTAGAGGAACTGAATTTATTCTCTCTTGAGAAGAGGAGATTAAGGGGGGGATATGATCAACATGTATAAATACATAAGTGAACTTGTTAACCTGATAGTGGCCCTGATAATAGCACCGCAGAGCTCACTGGGGACAGGGACACAGGAAGCAGCGCTGTATTATACAGCCAGCAGAGAGAGGGTGGGGCCGGGAGCTCCACTGACGCTCTGACTCCACCCCTTTCAGCCTGTGCACTCGGTAATGAGATAGATGGAGTAGAAGGAGAGAAGATTTGAGTGGATGCCCCGCCCCCAGACCTCTAAAAGTGCATGATGGCCAGGTATGTATTTCCCTCCATAGACAGCATGACTGCTATCCTGAAACCCTGAGCTGTTCAAGTGCAATCTGTGCATTTCTGAAAGGTCTCTGGCTGTCTCCTGTACTGTGTCCCCCATTTCTGACTGTCTCCTGTACTGTGTCCCCCATCTCTGACTGTCTCCTGTACTGTGTCCCCATCTCTGACCGTCTCCTGTACTGTGTCCCCCATCTCTGACCATCTCCTGTACTGTGTGCCCCATCTCTGACCATCTCCAGTACTGTGTGTCCCACATCTCTGACCGTCTCCAGTACTGTGTCCTCCATCTCTGACTGTGTCCTGTACTGTTTCCAATATCTCTGACTGTCTAATGTACTGTGTCCCCCATCTCTGACTGTCTAATGTACTGTGTCCCCCATCTCTGAACATCTCCTGTACCATGTCTGCAGTCTCTGACCATCTCCTGTACTGTGTCCGCCATCTCTGACCATCTCCTGTACCGTGCCTGCAGTCTCTGACCGTCTCCTGTACTGTGTCTGCCATCTCTTTCTGTCTCCTGTACCATGTCTGCAGCCTCTGACCGCCTCCTGTAGTATGTCTGCAGCCTCTGACCGCCTCCTGTAGTATGTCCGCTGCCTCTGACCATCTCCTGGAGTGTGTCCATAGCCTCTGACCATCTCCTGGAGTGTGTCAACAGCCTCTGACCATCTCCTGGAGTGTGTCCACAGCCTCTGACCTTCATCTCTACTGTGTCTGCCATCTCTGACAGTCTCCTGTAGTATGTCCACAGCCTCTGACCGTCTCCTGTACTATGTCTGCAGTCTCTGATCATCTCCTGTAGTATGTATATTAATTTGCCGCTTTACTTGCTCAATTATTTGGGATTGCTCAGTGAGCAGTAATGATGTGCTGTAACCTCTAGCAACCAATCAGTGAGCAGTAATGATGTGCTGTAACCTTTAGAAACCAATAAGCAAGCACTAATAATGTGTTGTAACCTCTAGCAACCAATCAGCAAGCAGATATTATGTGTTGTAACCTCTAACAACCAGTGAGTGAGCGGTAATGGCAGACTGTGACCTTTGACAACCAATTGCAATCGCTGTGTGATCTGCTGCAGTAAACTGATTTAAATCTACCTGCTATTTATTTTGTTTGCCTCAAAATGGGGGGGGGGAGGGAACCTAAAAAATGTTTGCTCAGGGTCCAGTCACTATTAAGGATGGCCCTGCCTCCGCCACCTCACCGCGGCAAAACCAATGAAGGAGGGCTGTAGGGGCATGAGTCCCAGATGGAGAGGTGTGCTGCAGCCGTTCTACAGCAACACAGTTCTACATTCAGTTCTGTAAGCAACACTTTATTTTCTAGCAGTGCCCCTCCAGAGACTAGACTCTGGATCCGCCCCAGCTCTGATGGGCACTCTTTGATGTAAGAGGGGGCTCTGATGGGAACTCCTTGATGTAAGGGGGATCTGATGGGAACTCCTTGATTTAAGGGGGACTCTGATGGGCACTCCTTGATGTAAGTGGGGACTCTGATGGGCACTCTATGATGTAAGGGGGGACTCTGATGGGCACTCCTTGATGTAAGGGAGGACTCTGATGGGTACTTCTGTATTTAAATTTCGATCCGATGCTGCATCTGTCCCCCGGCGCCTCTAACACCGAGATCCTGAGTGATCAAAAACCGCCAATGTCAGTCAGCAGCTCTCTGCTCTTCCCCCCCCTCCCCCCGGGTGCACTGGGCTGTGGAGGCGATGGGAGCAGCGGACTCAGGCTCTCAGCGGCTTGCTGAGAGGCTGAGCCGGGTGCGGGTCCAGGCATGTGGGTGGACTCTGTCCCTGACTCTATGGTCATGATGACGCCCAAGCTTCTGACTGGCTCTGTGACGTCAGCAGAGAGCGGACATCAGCCCACTGTGTGATGAAAACGCGTCACAGGAGTGCAAAACTAACTGCACTCCTGTGATCCACAGGGGAAATACAGCCAAAGGAGCTTTGGCTGTACTTTTCCTTTAAGACATAACATAATAATTTTATTAAAATTTTCATTCATTGATAAAACTCATTTTTTTTCAGCCAGCTAATATTTGTAAAATATGCAGTGTGGTCCATATACTGAAAAGTTTAGAGACAATTGCACTAGACCACGCCACCAGAACCCAAATCAAAACAATACAATACAAAAAAATAGGTGACACCTGTCTATTTCAACAGCGTAAATTTACAAAATAATGTGAAAGGTTTACATCCAAAATAGGTTTTTGAAATAAGAATTGGTCTGGTGAAAATATGGAACAAAGATCTTGTGTCAGTTCCTATGCACCACCACCAACAGAATATCAAGCCTCTTATCAGATATTTTATACCCCCTATGAGGTCAGAAGCACATACAAAACTCAGAGGTCATCTCTAGGGTACTGGTTTACCGCTCCTGTGATGATCACCAAGGACTACTGGACTACTGGACAATACATGTGACTTAACATGGACCATAAAAGAGGAAAGAAAACACTTCTCGTAGTATAATCCAATAAAATTGTGTGGGATTTATTAAAAAAACGGTGCATACTCACAAACACAGAAGTACAGAATTTTCATCACAATTGGGTCAGGGCTGATGACATTGTTACGAAACGCGTCAAACAGAGATAGCTAGCTGCTGTCATCATGCCTGCTGGAGCAAGCAGCATGGATTTTAATGCTTGAATACTTCTGTGTTTGTGAGTATGCATCAGTTTTAATACATCCAATATCATTTTACTGGATTACACTAAGTGGAGTGTTTTCTTCCCTGTTTGATCGTCCATGTTGAGTCACATGGTTTGAGGTATCCAATAGTCATTTATGTGACAGAAGCAGTTTACCAGTACCCCAGAGATGACCTCTGAGTTTTGTATGTGCTTATGACCTCATGTAAGTGGGGGGTCATAGGGATCTGTTGGTGGTGGTGAACAGGAGCTGGCACACAAGATTTTGTTCCATATTTCCGCCAGGGTCATTTTTGTTTGTCAAGACCTATATTGGATGTGGACTTTTCATGTTATTTTGTTGATTTATGTGTAGCGATACACAGGTGCCATCTACTCTTTTTGTATTGTATTGTATTGCACATTTGGTCATAGAGTTTTAACCACTTAAGGACCGAGCCTATTTTTGACACATTTTGTTCACAAGTTAAAATCAGTATTTTTTCCTAGAAAACAACTTAGAACCCCCAAACATTATATATATTATTTTAGCAAAGACTCTGGAGAATAAAATGTCGGTCATTGCAATAATTTTTGTCACGCGGTATTTGCGCAGCGGTCTATAAAGCGCCATTTTTTTGGAAAAATTTTGAAAAATCACATTTCACTGCATTTAAAAAATACTAAACAGTAAAGTTAGCCCATTTTTTTTGTATATTGTGAAAGAACATGTCACGCCGAGTAAATAGATACCCAACATGTTACGGTTTAAAATTGCGCCCCCCCGTGGGATGTCGACAAACTACGGTCAATAGAGATCTCAATCTGCGACGCTTTAAATTTATTTAACGGTTACCAGTTTAGAGGTAGAGTGTAGCTCTTTTTTTTAAATTATTGCTCACACTCTGGCGATCGCGGCGATACCTCACATGTGTGGTTTGAACAGCGATTTCATTTGCGGCTCGACTTGCATATACGTTTTTTTTTGTGCGCGAGCTAACGGTGACGGGGGCAGCTAAATTTTTTTTTTTTTTTTCCCATTTATTTTATTTATTTTTTTAACTTTATTACAGTTTTAAAAAAAAAAAAAAAATCTGATCACTTTTATTGCTGTCACAAGCAATGTAAACATCCCTTGTGACAGCAATATGTCGTGGCAGGTACACTTTATGGAGGGATCGAGGGTCTAAAAGACCCTAGACCCCTCCACTACACTTCCCTGTATGCAAAATGCCAAAAACGGCGTTTTTGCATACAGCCGATTTTCAAATTTGCCGCCTTTTGCGGCACAGTAACCCGGAAGTGACGTCATGGACGCCGCCTCCGGGTTACGTCAACGGAGCCCCGATCGATGCTGTTTCCGGCATTCATCGGGACTCCATCCAGCCGGCGGACGCGCCGGCTGGGTGCTCGGGGCTCCCGGTGGGACGGGAGCCCCGAGCAAAGCCACGGAAGGCGGCGGGAGGGGGGGGGACGTCCCCTCCCGCCCCCCCGGGTACCGATCGAGCGGCTCCCGAGCCGCATCGGTCGGTACCGACGGAAAGCCAACCGTCGGCTTCAAACCACGGTACCGGAATGATGCCTCTAGCTAGAGGCATCATCCCGGTACACTACCGCAAAGTTTACTGACGTAGACCTACGTTAGTATGCGGTAAGTGGTTAAAGAGGAAATAAAGTCAGTGTTTTTTTTTTCTTTTTTGTTACCTGAAAAGTAAAGGCATAATGTGTTAGTATGCATCGCATATTAGCACATTATGTGACACTTACCTCCAAACGAAGCCCTCGTTGTCCCCGCTGGAGGCCGCATCCATCTTCACCTGTCTTTCTTCGGGGTCCGCAGACTCCGGCTGTGCTACAGGCCTTAGCCGCGTGACGCCACCTGAGCCGCCGGTAACGGCACAGGGCTCTGAAGGAACAGCACAGGCAACCGTCCCTTCAGAGTTCATGCGCCAATGACGTCATTGGTGCACGATACAGTAAAAATATCCTAAACGGTGCAAGTTTAGGAGATATTTACAGTACCTATACTGTAGGTAAGCCTTATTATAGGTTTACCTATAGGTACAAGTCAGAGATGGGGGTTTACAAACATTTTAAGGGGCAGCGCAGCATTTTTTGCACAATTATTCACCATCTTGTATCTGGAAATTTTGTATGCAACATCTCTTCTAGATTTTAAATCATATATTTGTAAGCACTTTTTGTAGTAATTTATTTGCATTATTTATTTTTTGGCCCTATAGGGTACCTTCTTCCCACTCTTGCTTTCTTAAAGCACAGCAATAACACATTGTGTTTGTTACCCCAGCATTGCATATTCCTGATATGTGGCTGCTTTACCATGTACTTCTATGAAAAAATATTCTGTTCTCTTTGGACATAAATTGTATTTGGGTACAGTGTCGCATGACTGCGCAATTGTCAGTTAAAGTAAAACAGTGCCATATCGCAAAAAAATGTCCTGGTCAGGAAAGGGGTATGTCTTCCAGAGGTCTTGCGGTAAAGTAGCAAGAGTGCAAAGAAGGTACCCTATAGGGCCAAAAAATAAATAATGCAAATAAATTGGCGCTAATTCCAGATAAATGATCTCATAAAACAAAATAAATAATAAAATGAATAAATGTATATCAAATATGATGTGCAAAAATCAAATAATGTAGTGCCAAAAGGCAAAAAATAACTTCATATATAAAGTCCATATAAAATGCAAGTGCAAATGATGAAAAACTGTGAGACAATAAATATATAAAGTTCATCAAAAGTCCATGTGCAAGTGCAGGAAAATATCAGACAATGGTGAACTTGACAATTTAGTAAAAAAACTTCAATCCAAACGTGTCACTGATGTGAGCATTCCCAAACCAAGGAATCCAACATTGAGTGCAATGGCTGCAGTGCTCACCTCAGGAATGAATAAATCAAACGTTGTTCATAAATCACAAGCATCTCCACATAGCTCCAGTTGCACTATGGCAGCTAATCAGAGGTAATAAATCGCTAGCCCAAAATGTGGATGAAAGAAATCTTCCTTGGTGTTTCCTCATATGAGGATAAAGTAGAAAAAGGGCTTCATGGTGCAGTATATCTGTTAGGTTGCTGGTGGTAACCTGACGGCAGAGGAAGGCCCCGATGTTCGCTAGAGGGTGGAGCTTGGACGGGAACCCCCAAGGTAAGTGACACAGGCTAGCCTGAGGTGCGAAATCTAAGTATCCACCGGTTTTTGCCAGAGCCTCTGATGGTGAGGATGGACTTTGCTGGGTGTGAATACCAGGTCGCGGTCCTCAGGGTCGTCCCACCAAGGGTGAGCCGGCCAAGGTCCAAAGGCAGATAAACAGACAAGGAAGATCCGAGAGAATGGTCAAACAAGCCGGGGTCAGGACAGGCAGCAGACAAGCGGAGTCAGGGACGAGCCAAAAGGTCAACAGGAAATCAGCAGGAAACAGGTCACAGGTTTAGGAACAACAGCAGGAGCTGTAGACAAGACAGCAAAGACACAGTGCTGCTGAGGTGTTTAAATAAGGCAGCCTGTTGCCAATTACTGCAATTAGTCTGCACTGGGTTAACCCTTTATATGGCAGACTCATGACAGCACATCAGTGTGCTCAGGGAGCGTTCCTAACAATATCAGATAAAATTTATTAGGGAAATATAGTAAAACTTACAGTAAAGTTGCAGTAATATTGTAGAGCAGCGATAATCCTCGGTCCCCGCAATAGCGTTGTAGCAGAATCCGAACTTCCGGTCACGGCTGTAGACCGGAAGTGACGTCACCTGGCTCCTACCAACGCATTGCATCACTCAAACATGTGACTTTCTCAAGGGACCCTTTATTTCTTCCCTATAGAGCCAAATGTTTGTGGACACTTGCATCACACCTACTCAAAAACTTGCAATGTATAAGGTTGACCTAGCGAGGTGATGCGCCTTCATTCTCCAGTAGTTAAAGGGCAGGTTTATATTTTATAATTGCAGCTAAGGTCACCGACTTGGTTATGTTATCTGGTAGGGGTACCTGAACCATGGCTAAAACTGTTCCCATATACTCTATATTCTATTTATGCATTTAGCTGTTTGCTGTTCATCTTCCAAGCGTGTATTTTTCAGTCCTGCTGTGAACAAGACCTTAGGCTTTCCTAAACTGCTGAGTTACACAGCTGGGCTTTAAAAGAGATCTGAAAAAACAGCAAAGTTTTGATAATTTTAGCAGTTTGGGTAAATCTGCTTTGCCTTAATATTCTTTGCTGATCATGACTAAAGACAGCAAATGTTTTCCACATGTTCGGGATATATGGCTCGCTGTGGACACAAAGGCTATGTAAAACAGTTTAGCGCTGTGGTTTCAATTAAGTGTTATCCTAGAATACACACATCCGACTTGTTAAAATATCCAGGAAGGCTTAAAAAAATCACAACCAAAATTAATATAACAAAACTACTACAGTAACAAATTATTTTAGCTGGTTTTGGATGAGTTCCAAGGGGGCAGGCTTATTGTTGTCCTGTGTTCAGCAGATTGTGCAATAGTGATCACCTGCAGCCTCCCGCACAATGAAAATCCACTTATCTTGAGGAAACATTACCCCCTCCAGGTCAGCTATATACAATATAAGAATTTTAAAGGGTAACTCCACTTTCCTGGGGGAAAACACAAGTCATATTGTAATTTAATTTGATAAAAAATGTCAATCTGCAGCCACTGTAATTTTCTGAAAAGGCAATGCAATATGGCTACCTGGAGCTGTTCTGTACACAGAATGTGTACTGACCACACCCCAGAAACATAATTTCCTGCTTGTGTGATTGGCTCACCAATTTTCCCAGAAGTCTGCCCTAAGATACATGTCAGATTTCTGGCATCCCCTGCAACAAAAATGTCATTTTTGGTGAGTTACTCCCAATAGAAACATGTCTAAAGGGATGCAGACCCAGCAGATTTCCTCATTAGTGCTCTGCAGGTTCACAGCTGATTGATAATTATGAAACCACTCCCATTAGACTCACTTTCCCACATGGCCACAGAAGAACAAACAGTGATTTCTTTACAATGACCGGTATGAATCCGCAACAAAGGTTGTTAAAATCCTTGTACAGTACAGAGATCACCCAGAGGGGAATGTTTTTTTTCTCAACAAAAGCGGAGTTACTCTTTAACAAACCTCTTTTCACATGCTTGTCTGCTTTGGTTCTGTAGATATTGAAATAGGCCATGTCTACATATTGTTAGAGTAGAACTCCAGATAAAAAAAGTCCAGTAAAAGTAAAAAAAAAACAAAGGTGCTTTTTCCGTAATTTGGGGCCGGATCTAGCCTGTTTGATGTTGGGGTGCGATAAAAAAATGTCAAGGGGGCACATGATGGAAGATCAGCAGGGCAGAGGACAAGGTTATCAGTTTGTACAGCAGTGTACAGAGGCTATTAGTTTGTAGGGCAGTGCACAGGATGTCAGCAGGGAAGAGGACAGGGGCAGCAGGCCAGTGCCAGCAGACCAGTGTACAGGGGGTCAGCAGGGCAAAGGATCGTAGGTCAGCAGGGGAGTATACAGGTATTGGGAATGCAGTTTACAGGGGGTCAGTAAGGCAGAGGATAGGGGTTCATCAGGGCAGAGTACAGGGGTTACCAGGGCAGTATACAGAGGTTTGCATGGCATGGACAGGAATCAGCAGAGTGCAGAACAGGGGTCAGAAGGGCAGTGTACAGGGGTCAGCAGGGCAGTGGACAGGGGTCAGCAGGGTGGAGGACAGGGGTCAGCAGGGTGGAGGACAGGGGTCAGCAGGGCAGTAGACAGGGGTCAGCAGGGTGGTGGACAGGGGTCAGCAGGGCGGTGGACAGGGGTCAGCAGGGCAGTGTACAGGGGAGGGCAAGGTGGAGGACAGGGGTAAGCAGGGCAGTGTACAGGGTAGGGCAAGGTGGAGGACAGTGGTCAGCAGGGCAGTGTACAGGGGTCAGCAGGGCAGAGGACGGGTCAGTTACCTGAGAGAACCCCCCTCAAATATCAAAATTATATTTTTGCTAAAAATACACTAAAATCATTATTAGCTAACACAAACACAACATAATATACAAAGTTTCTGCTAAATCTTAAAACGAAACCTGTATTTCTGAGTTAATAAATAAAGCTCTGTGTGTGTTTGACGTTTTGGGACTCATTCACACGGGTGCTCTGGCCTGTACTGTGCGATTCATTATGGCTGTGGCTATGTAACACTATGGGATGCAGTGGCTGTACAAACACAGCTGCAGGTCCCTATTTGACAGGTGTATGGATGCAGGGGGGGGGGGGGGGTAGCAAGGACAGGAGGATGGTGGACAGGGAGGTTGATTGGGGCGATGGGGGCAATTACAGAGCTCTGGCTCTCTCTGCAACAACTGAAAGCCATCAGAAGAAAGAGAACCACACAGAGGATCAGTTCTGTAATTGCACCCCTTACCGCTCCAATCACCCTCCCTGTGCACATCTGGTATCAGCAGCCTGTGGGAAGAGGAGCTTGGCGGCTTGTGCAAGACTGCGTGCAGTGCAGGGAATGGCCAAACCCTGGAGCACAGTGTCCTAGGTAAATGGAGGGGGGAGGTGGGCCTGTGCTCAATTTATAATTGCACTGAACAGCACTAATAGGTCATTACATTAGAGCCTTGCAGGGCAGCAGTAAAGGCTGCCCACTGCTGATGGGAAAACAGAAGGACACCATCAGACCACATTTCTTTTTTCTTTTTAAAGTGTGTGTGTGTTTTGGGGGGGGGGGGATGGGGTCAGTAAAACCTGAAAAGATCACTTTTCAGTGTGGCTAAGCAGCTGTGTTCTGGTTTTCAGGAGTAAGGATGGGCTCAGGCGTGTTCGGATCGTAGTCATAACCAACCTAAGCAATCCCGCCAGGAAGCCATCACTACACACCTATTCAGGAGGTGATCCTGCGTGTTTTTTTTTTTCCAGAATGTCAGATTTGATTGGGGCTAATTATGACCCTAGATGGATAGAATTTCGAAAAGGAAATTCTTAGGAAAATTTGTACAAAAATTCTCAGAGCATTTGGCTGTCATTCAAAAGATTTTTGCTTGCTTTTAACATTTGATTTTGGAATGAATGGGCTTTACCAAACGAAAACCACATACTCTGTTAGAAGTTCGTTCATTCGAGAAAGATTTTCCATCTTGCTCCTTTGAATATTTGTGTCGCTGCGGTTGAAAATGAATGTCAATTTGACCCACTGATTAGAAAAACTAACAAACTTTCTTAGAACATTCTTTTCCTAAGAATTTACATTTGGAATTTTATCAATTTACAGCCAGCTTAAGGGTGCATTCACAGCTGCAAAGACACTCCGCCTCTGTTTATATTTGAGAACCTCAGGGGGGGTTCCCAGGATTAGCTGCGAGCTGCAGCCCCAGTAAAAGCAATGGGGGCTGCCAGATCTCGCAGGTAATCGAAGCCACTCTCATGTAATCTCTCATGCAGAGATCACATGCGAATGATCAGCCCCAGATGCAGGCAGCCTCTGTCCAGGAACGAAACACCTAGTTCACCTTCCAGAACACCTCCTATGGAGATGAGGAGAGGGTTAGGTGTTCTGTAGTCCTAACACACTGCCTATACTAGGGTGATAGATGGACATTGTCATCTCAGGACAGGAAGTGTATTACTGGCAGGGTCACAAATAAAGGGAAAAAGCCTGAAAAAAAAAAAAATGAATGCAGCGATCACATCGAAAAACTAGTAATATGCAATATATGACATTGTTGGCTTCAGTTTTAGGTACACTTTAATCCCTATTCTCTGTACATGCAGCACAAATATCCCGGTGATTCACCAATGAACAAGCAGCAAGATCTCCTCCTCAGCTCTTCCCCACACAACACATAGCTGAAATTAAATTCTCTGTACGATGTCCTAAAAACGAATACACCAGTACACTGGCCTACAAACTCCTGATCCTATCCTCTGCCCTGTTGACCCACTGATTTTTTCCTGCTGACCTTCCATCCTCTGCCCCCCTGACATTTTGTACTGTACCCCCACAATAGACAGGCTAGATCCGGCCCTGGTATCTAATAAAGTTGCAAGCACAATGCAAACTAAAAACTTGGAGCAATCAATTGAAAATAAAGTACCTTCACTATGCAGAACTACTAAGGAAGAAGTAACACCTGCATATGTAATGGGCAAATATGGCTGCCCCTATGTACATATATTAGACACTTATTATTCACATATGATGCTAAAGCCTTCATGATTTGAATACATTTGATCTGGGTTAAATACTGTCAGGGTGGGAGGAAAGGGTTAGATGATACTAGACATCCTCCAGACAGAAAATATAGCAGGTTCTGATTTATAATGCACAGAGCATGCAGTGAAATCTGAGTAAGCATTTTTAGTACAGGACAGAAGCCTACACAACAGTGCAAGACTGAAGAGAAAGCTGGAGGTCAGCTTTAAAGTGAATGTAAACCATCACTTATATCCAGTGAAGTGAACAGCCTCAGATGATACACAGAGAGGAAACAAATCTCCCTACCTAAGTTTTATCTGTATATCTGCTGTCTTCTTTCTACACTCTTTAGAAAGTGAACATTGTTTTGTTCCTGTTCCAGCACTGGGTGTGGAGCAGTGGCGGCTGGTGCTCAAAATTTTTGGGGGGGCGCAAAAAGTAAAATGTAATAGGTATTGCTTCGCGTCAAAAAACGCAGTAAAAAATTGCGTGACTTTGAAGTCATGGTACAGGCATGGCACAGGTGATGGTACAGGCATGGCACAGGTGATGGTACAGGAGATGGTATAGGCATGGCACAGATATGGTATAGGCATGGCACAGGTCATGGTACAGGAGATGGTATATGCCCCCTTTCAATGCAGAGACCAGCGTACATGCCCCCTTTCAATGCAGAGACCAGTGTACATGCCCCCTTTCAATGCAGAGACCAGCGTGCGTGCCCCCTTTAATGCAGAGATCAGCGTGCGTGCCCCCTTCAATGCAATGAGCACTGTGCTGTGCCCCCTTCAATGCAATGAACACTGTTATGCCCCCTTCAATGCAATAAACACTGTGCTGTGCCCCCTTCAATGCAATAAACACTGTGCTGTGCCCCCTTCAATGCAATGAACACTGTGCTGTGCCCCCACAATGCAGAGTTCAGCGTGCATGCCCCCTTCAATGCAACTGTGCTGTGCCCCCTTCAATGCAATGAACAATGTGCTGTGCCCCCTTCAATGCAATAAACACTATGCTGTGACCCCTTCAATGCAATAAACACTGTGCTGTGCCCCCTTCAATGCAATAAACACTGTTCTGTGCCCCCTTCTATGCAATGAACACTGTGCTGTGCCCCCACAATGCAGAGTTCAGCGTGCGTGCCCCCTTCAATGCAACTGTGCTGTGCCCCCTTCAATGCAATGAACACTGTTCCGTGCCCCCATCAATGCAGAGTTCAGCGTGTGAGCCCCTTTCAATGCAGAGCGCCACAGCATTGTCCCCAATCACTGCAGAGCACCACAGCATTGTCCCCAATCACTGCAGAGTGCCCCAGCATTGTCCCCAATGATTGCAGAGTGCCACAGCATTGTCCCCAATGATTGCAGAGTGCCACAGCATTGTCCCCCAATGATTGCAGAGTGCCACAGCATTGTCCCCAATGATGGCAGAGTGCCCACAGCATTGTCCCCCAATGATTGCAGAGTGCCACAGCATTGTCCCCCAATGATTGCAGAGTGCCCACAGCATTGTCCCCAATGATTGAAGAGTGCCCACAGCATTGTCCCCCAATGATTGCAGAGTGCCACAGCATTGTCCCCCAATGATTGCAGAGTGCCACAGCATTGTCCCCAATGATTGCAGAGTGCCCACAGCATTGTACCCCAATGATTGCAGAGTGCCACAGCATTGTCCCCAATGATTGCAGAGTGCCCACAGCATTGTACCCCAATGATTGCAGAGTGCCACAGCATTGTACCCCAATGATATCAGAGTGCCCACATCATTTTCCCCTAATGATTGCAGAGTGCCACAGCATTGTCCCCAATGATTACAGAGTGCCCACAGCATTGTACCCCAATGATTGCAGAGTGCCCACAGCATTGTACCCCAATGATTGCAGAGTGCCACAGCATTGTACCCAATGATTGCAGAGTGCCACAGCATTGTCCCCAATGATTGCAGAGTGCCCACAGCATTGTACCCCAATGATTGCAGAGTGCAGAGATTGCAGAGTCTTCTTGCACCGTGACCTCACATGCCTGTACCTACCTGTTCTGGCCTGGCCTGGGTCCATCCAACCATCCATGATGGATGGACCCAGCCCATGGCAGGACAGGTAGGTACAGCAGGCATGGATGGCATTGGTGATGGAAAATTGACAAGGCATGGATGGCAATCTAATTTGGCATGGAATGGATGGCAATGGCTGCCCAGTGCCCACAGTGCTGCCCACACTGCCCAGGATTTTTGTGAGGAGAAGACTGGAGGAGAGGAGGACTGACAGGACAGGACTGAGAGGAGGACTCACTTACCGGTGGTGACTGAGTCCCGACTGACTGGTTCGTGTCTTCACTTCCAGATGACCTCCGCTCCTCGAGACGCTGCCGCTGCGGCCTGGTGAGGTGACTGGTCGTCTAGATCCTGGTCTCCTCTCCGCTCTGCAGTGCCGGTGCCACCGTCACTCCCGTCCGTCCACCCGACTCCACGGTCCACTCCAGTCAGGTGATTGGTCGTCTGGATCCTGGTCTCCTCTCCGCTCTGCAGTGCCGGTGCCGCCGTCAGTCCCGTCCGTCCACCCGACTCCACCGTCCACTCCAGTGACTGACGCACGCGACGCACGTCAGCGGGGTCAGCATCGGATGTCCTGGATGATGATTGGTCCAGGCTGGAGACTGGACCAATCACAGCCAGGATATCACGAAGGTGGGGGTGGCCAAGCGCTCTTTCCTGCGCCCAGGTTACGCCCCCAGAAGGCAGCCAATCGGCGCCTCTTCTGGGTCGTAAACCCCACCCCCCCAGCCTCCACATAGGCCGGCGAACGCAATTTTTTTTTTTAGAAACTTTATTGCTCTTTTTGTAATTTTTTTTTCTTTTTTTCTTTTTTTAGGGGGGGGGCGGCGCCCTGGCGCCCCCTATGCACAGGCCGCCACTGGTGTGGAATCTTGGCATACACTGTGTGACAGCTCATTGGAGGAAAGGCACACCCCCCCCACCTACACATAGGCAGAGGAAGGAAGAAACATGCAGACCTATGCTGTGAATAGACCAGCTCTCTACTAATCTATCTCATTCTGACACAAATTTCCAGCTGCTTTTATCTCCTGTGTCAGAGAATTTGTCAGAAGTTATCATGCTGATAACAGAGGAACGGAGCAGCAGAAAGACACAGGATTTAGAGCTTTGGAGAGAGATAAGTAAACACTACAGATAGATGTGCCCAGGTCAAATTTCATGAATGGGGTTTACATTCACTTTAAGTTTATTACGTTCAAACAAACTGATTTTACTTTTTTTTTTTTACGGAGAAAGCAAATCTTCCATTAGACACTTTGCTAAAAGAGGTCAACTGTAATTGGATGATTCCGCATAGGGGTACTTGTATTTATTTAATTGACCAAAGAAAAAATGTTTCAATTTTCAATAGGCATGTCTCTTGGTTCCTTAACCTTCTGTAAAATGCTACAGTAATTATGTGTAAGAGCGATTTCACAGACCATTGAACAGGAACAGTAAAAGTCTAAGAATCTGTTTTTCTGTAAACCATCCGTCAAGATGTGCTCAAGTTTTGTGATGGAAAAGGCTCCAATTTGTATTGTTCATGTTCTACTTCTGCTTGTGCTTCGCAGGTGTCTAGTTGGTATAAAATACATTTTCAAATTTTTGTCCTGGCCTTGACTGGTCCAGTCATCACAACATACCGTGTTTATACCACATGACACAGACATTTCCATAGCAAAAGATAAAGCGACAGGTTTGAAAAGATATAGTTCCCATCCCTACAGGGCAAAAGAAGGGGAAGGAGCCAATGTCTCCCATTGCTGTTGAGTCTCCTGAGAGGGGAGAGGGGAAAAGAGCAGCTGCAGACAGGCACAACACTGGATCAAGATCGGGCTCAGGTAAGTGTTAATGAGACGCTGGGCACTAGTGGTGGGTTCAACTTTTGAGAGATTTTTTATCTTAACCACTTAAGCCCCGGAGGATTTGGCTGCTAAAAGACCAGGGGTTTTTTTGCGATTTTTTACTGCGTGACTTTAACGGACAATTGCGCGGTCGTGCGACGCTGTACCTAAACGAATTTGATGTCCTTTTTTCCCACAAACAGAGCTTTCTTTTGGTGGTATTTGATCACCTGTGCGATTTTTTGATCATGCGCTATAAACAAAAAAAGAGCGTCAATTTTGCAAAAATAACAATATTTTTCACATTTTTTTATATGAAATTCCCCCCCAAAAAAATGTAAAAATCTAAATTTTTTAACATTTTTGGCCAATTTGTTTTATGCTACATATGTTTGGTAAAAAAAAATCGCAAAAAGCGTATTTTGATTGGTTTGCGCAAAAGTTATTGCGTTTACTAACAAAGGGAAAGATTTTTGTCATTTTTGGTGTTCTTTTTTTTAACGCGTAATGGCGGCGATCTGCGATTTTTTTTCGGTACTGCGACATTGCGGCGGACAGATCGGACCCTTGACTGACATTTTTGACACTTTTGGGGGTACCAGTGACATTACTGCAGTAATCAGTGCTATATATATGCACTGTTACTGCAAAAATGACACTGGCAGGGAAGGGGTTAACTTTATTAGACAGGGAGGGGTTAAGTGTGTCCTAGGGGCGTGCTTCTAACTGTGCAGGGACATTGCTATTGGTGTAAAAACAAAGATCAACGGTTCTACATAGTAGAACCGTCTGATCTTCACTTTTACACAGGGAGAATGACGGGCGGCTTGTTTACATAAGCCGCTCTGTCTTTCTCCCTTCACAGGAGCGATCGTAGTGTGACTGGCGGACATCGAGTCCGCCGGTCACACGCACTGACTTGTCTGTGAACGAGCCTCGGCGGGGGCGCGCCCGCTCGCAATTGGCTCGCAAGTCAGTGACAGGCGAGTGACGTATCCATACGTCACTCTGCCTGGCCGGGGCTGACCGCCGCAGTATATAGTCGTGCGGCGGTCGGCAAACGGTTAATGCAGAGAATGTCCTCAAGCCCATCCAATATAGCCTAGCACTAGTCCAGTTTGTTTTGCCAGCAGATTGATACCAAGAATATGAAGAATCTACCGCAAAACTGAACTTTGGAAAACATATACCTTAGTTTATTAAATGCCGCAGGATACAATGCTTACAAGTGTTTTTTCAAACTCTTTGAAGTAATTTTTTAACATTTTGTGGCAGAAGTTTTCCATGGTCCAGTTGTGTAGGGAATGTTTCATATTCTTGTGGGTTGTGTTACTTAACACTGATTTTGACTTGATTGTGACCAATTAGATAATGACAAAGCCTGTGGCTGAAGGCACACCATCCATTCTTTAGATTTAGGTTATGTTTGATGTCAAATTCCATCCTTGTGATGGATGTTACATCATCAGAGCAATACCAGTTTTCCACATAAACAGTCCTCGTGGATTTGTATTTCTATGTTGGTAAAACAGCATACATACCTCCCAACTTTTGAACTTCGCAATGAGGGACACTGAAAGAGAAACAAACGTGCGGCGCGCGCAGCGCGCCGCAGCAAATTATGGGTGTGGCCAATTGCTTAGCAGTGGGAGGGGCTTAAGGGATAGGGTAAACAAAACCCAGACTTCCTAGTACTGAAAATATGAAAAAAATATCAAAAATATGCTTTGATTGCTCAGCCTACCTTAAAGAAGAACTTCATTAAAATAGTCAGAGACTGCATAGCAACCAGCAACTGTTGGGACAATGAAGACTTTGGTGAGAAGTATATAATGTACAGTATTGTGTATATAGTGTAGGAGAGTGTAATGTACAGAATGCAGGGGACAGGAGTATGTAATGTATAGAATGCAGGAGACAGGAGTATGTAATGTACACAATGCAGGAGACAGCAGTATGTAATGTACAGAATGCAGGAGACAGGAGAGTGTAATGTACAGAATGCAGGAGACAGGAGTATGTAATGTACAGAATGCAGGGGACAGGAGTATGTAATATATAGAATGCAGGAGACAGGAGTATGTAATGTACACAATGCAGGAGACAGCAGTATGTAATGTACAGAATGCAGGAGACAGGAGAGTGTAATGTACAGAATGCAGGAGACAGGAGTATGTAATGTACAGAATGCAGGGGACAGGAGTATGTAATGTATAGAATGCAGGAGACAGGAGTATGTAATGTACACAATGCAGGAGACAGCAGTATGTAATGTACAGAATGCAGGAGACAGGAGAGTGTAATGTACAGAATGCAGGAGACAGGAGTATGTAATGTACAGAATGCAGGAGACAGGAGTATGTAATGTACAGAATGCAGGAGACAGGAGAGTGTAATGTACAGAATGCAGGAGACAGGAGTATGTAATGTACAGAATGCAGGAGACAGGAGTGTGTAATGTACAGAATGCAGGAGACAGGAGTATGTAATGTACAGAATGTAAGGGTCAGACTCTGCACCATCCACCCCCCCAGCTCTATACACTCCAAATGCCCCCCCAGCTCCATACACCCCCCCATCCACCCCAAATGCCCCCAGCAGCTCTATCCACCTCAAATGCCCACCCTAGCTCCATCCACCCCAAATGCCCTCCCTAGCACTATCTATCCCAAACACCCATCCAACCTCCAAACACTCCAAATGCCCACCCCAGCTCCATCCAACCCAAATACCCCCTTTTGGGGGGCGCAAACAGAAAAATAGGCATTGCTTTGCGGCAAAAAACGCTGTTAAAAAATGCGTGACTTTGAGGTCACAAAAGTGTGAAAGGGGCCTTCAGTAATCAAGGTAGAGTGTGCCCCCTTCAATGCAGAGAAACCAGCATGCTGTGCCCCCCTTCAATGCAGAGAGACCAGCGTGCCCCCTTTCAATGCCGAATGGCCAGCGTACCCCCTTTCAATGCAGAATGACCAGCGTGCCCCCTTTCAATGCAGAATGACCAGCATGCCGTGCCCCCTTCAATGCAGAGAGATCATCGTGCCCCCTTTCAATGCAGAGAGACCAGCGTGCCCCCTTTCAATGCAGAATGACCAGCGTGACCCCTTAATGCAGAATGACCAGCGTGACCCCTTTCAATGCAGAAAAACCAGCCTGACCCCTTTCAATGCAGAAAAACCAGCCTGACCCCTTTCAATGCAGAATGACCAGCCTGACCCCTTTAATGCAGAATAACCAGCGTGACCCCTTTAATGCAGAATGGCCAGCGTGACCCCTTAAATGGAAAATAACCAGCGTGACCCCTTTAATGCAGAATAACCAGCCTGACCCCTTTCAATGCAGAGGGAGGGAGGGATGACAGAGGGAGGGAGGGAGGGAGGGATGACAGAGGGAGGGAGGGATGACAGAGGGAGGGAGAGAGGGATGACAGAGGGAGGGAGGGATGACAGAGGGAGGGAGGGATGACAGAGGGATGACAGAGGGAGGGAGGGAGAGAGAGAGAGATGACGGAGGGAGGGAGGGATGACAGAGGGAGGGAGGGAGGAATGACAGAGGGAGGGAGGGAGGGATGACAGAGGGAGGGAGGGATGACAGAGGGAGGAAGGGATGACAGAGGGATGACAGAGGGAGGGAGGGAGGGAGGGAGAGAGAGATGACGGAGGGAGGGAGGGATGACAGAGGGAGGGAGGGAGGGAGGGAGGGAGAGAGGGATGACAGAGGGAGGGAGGGATGACAGAAGGATGACAGAGGGAGGGAGGGAGGGAGAGAGAGAGAGAGATGACGGAGGGAGGAAGGGATGACGGAGGGAGGGATAACAGAGGGATGACAGAGGGAGGGAGGGAGAGAGAGATGACGGAGGGAGGAAGGGATGACGGAGGGAGGGATAACAGAGGGATGACAGAGGGAGGGAGGGAGGGAGGGAGAGAGAGATGACAGAGGGAGAGAGAGATGATGGAGGGAGGGAGGGATGGCGGAGGGAGGGAGGGATGGCGGAGGGAGGGAGAGATGACAGAGGGAGGGAGGAAAGGGGGGGGGAAGGGAGGAAGGGGGGAGGACAGAGAGGAAGTGAGGACAGAGGGGGGTAAAGGATGGGAAGGGAGGGAGGAGAGAAGAAAAAGGGGGGAGAAGAGAAAGGGGGGGAGAGCTCCTCCTCCATAGACATGCTGGATATTGTAGTCTCACAAACTCCCCTCTACAATGAGACACATGGCAATCCTGCCCAGCCTCTGCCTCTCTCACACACAGCCACAGCTATAGGGGTTGGGAGGGCACATATCAGGGGGTCCTGAGGGCACACGCTATGGGGGTTGGGAGGGCACATATCAGGGGGTCCTGAGGGCACACGCTATGGGGGTTGGGAGGGCACATATCAGGTAGCACTTGGGGGGTGGGCAGGGAAAACCAGGGGGGTGGAGAGCACTGGGGGGGGGGACAGGTAGCACTTGGGGGGTGGGCAGGGAAAACCAGGGGGGTGGAGAGCACGGGGGGGGACAGGTAGCACTTGGGGGGTGGGCAGGGAAAACCAGGGGGGTGGAGAGCACGGGGGGGGGACAGGGAGCACTTGGGGGGTGGGCAGGAAAAACCAGGGGGTGGAGAGCACTGGGGGGGGGACAGGGAGCACTTGGGGGGTGGGCAGGGAAAACCAGGGGGGTGGAGAGCAGGGGGGGGACAGGGAGCACTTGGGAGTGGGCAGGGAAAACCAGGGGGGTGGAGAGCACGGGGGGGGACAGGTAGCACTTGGGGGGTGGGCAGGGAAAACCAGGGGGGTGGAGAGCACGGGGGGGGGACAGGGAGCACTTGGGGGGTGGGCAGGGAAAACCAGGGGGGTGGAGAGCAGGGGGGGACAGGTAGCACTTGGGGGGTGGGCAGAGAAAACCAGGGGGGTGGAGAGCACGGGGGGGACAGGTAGCACTTGGGGGGTGGGCATAGAAAACCAGGGGGGTGGAGAGCACTGAAGGGGACAGGGAGCACTTGGGGGGTGGGCAGAGAAAACCAGGGGGGTGGAGAGCACTGAAGGGGACAGGGAGCTAGAGAAACATGAATTCCTCATATGCAGCTGCCCCATCCCCCTCCTATCCAGCACACACTTCGGCACTCACCTTCTTCCCTCCGAAGCTCCGCCCCTTCTTCCAGCTGAAGCTCCGCCTCTTCTTCTCGTCGAGGCCCCGCCCCCTTCCGCCGCGGCTCCGCCCCTTATTCCCGTCGCCGCTCCGCCCCCCCCTGACATCGGGCAGGACATCAGCTGACACCCCCCACTGCGTGGCACCCGGGGCGGGCCGCCCCCCCGCCCCTTGGTACGCCACTGGGGGGAGGTACAGGGGGCGATAATGTGTGAGCAGTGGGCGGGCAGCAAACATGGAGTGAAATGGCTGCAAGCTGTCCCAACCATGGCTCTGCTTTCCGGAATGCAGCCGGGGACAAGAGCACAGCGGGACAGCAGCTTAGACAAAGCCATGACATTTGGCAAGCGTGGGCAAGGGGCAACTGCTTTGGGCACCCCAAAAATGACAGCCCGTTTTTACCTGCATTAAAGACGCCCTGACTACAGTCTGTGTCTCTGATTGTTTCCCGGCGCTTGGAGGCAGGAGCCGAAGACGGGGGCGGAGCTGGGAGGAGGAGGGGGGAGAAGAGATGGCCGGCCAGATGATTTTGCGGGACTTCAGCTCGCTCCACGGGACTCACTCCAAATTGCGGGACAGTCCCGCGAATTCCGGGACGGTTGGGAGGTATGCAGCATACTGAACCATAAAACTGTAGGGAAGACAGCCACGTTCTTTGGATTATAGACATCCTTGTCTACTGTGGACACCTGTCCACCACAACAACACAATATGGCCAAAGTACTGTATGTGCACAGCCCAACAAATTATTAAGTTCATGTGTTGCCTGTGAAATGTAGTGGTAATGCAACAGCATACAAAATATTTTAGACAATTCTTCCAACCTTGTGACAACAGTTTGGGGAAGGCTCTTTTTTGTTCAAACACGACTGTACGCCTGTGCACAAAAAACAGTTCCAAAAAAACATGGTTTGAAGAGTTTGGTGTGGAGAACCTAAAGGAGAAGTACAGCCAAAGCTTGTTTGGCTGTACTTCTCCTGTGGATCACAGGAGTGCAGTCTGTTCTACACTGTGACCCATTTTCAGCTGAAGCTTGCTGTCGGCTGACATCACAGAGCTGGTTGCGGCTGGGGAAAGATGGTGGCCATAGGGTCAAGATCCACCCAGATCCCTGAACCAGCACCCGGCGTAGCCTCTTAGCAAGCTGCTGAGAGCCTGAGCCAGCCGCTCCCTCCACAGTCCAGTGCTCCAGCAGAGAGTCGGTGATTGACAGTCACTTGACAGGGTCTCTGCTCACCGAGCACTGAGAACTGAGCGATCAGCGCTCTTTGATCACTCAGTTCTCAGCCTTAGAGCCAGTGGGATCAGAATGATGCTGCATCCACCTCGGTAAGTATGATTTAAAAAAAAAAAACTATTTTCTCTTTTATTTGCCTGTACTGAGCCCTGACCTCAACCCAACTGAAGAACATTAATACTTGACCTCACAAATGCTCTTTCAGCTGAATTAGCAAAAATTGCCAAAGGCACACACCAAAATCAAATCAGAATATCAGAGGCTTTTTTAGCAGCAAAGGGGGGGCTAACTTCACAATAATGCCCAAGGGTTGGAATGAGATGTCCAGCAAGCTCATATAGGTGTGATGGACAGGTGTCCACAGACATTTGACCATATACTAAACATTGGGGAATAAGGTAAACGATATTGGCATTTGGCACAGTTGGTTATGTAACATGTTTTTACAGTTTAAAGTGGTTGATAAGCCACTATGTGATCTTTACATCACCCCCTCTGTTAGATTACAAACGATATCCTAGTGCCTGTGCTTTATTTAAAAAATGAAGATTTCTACCTGTTTTCACAGCTCCCATCGGCGATCATGTGACTCCCGACTCTCTTCTCTCCCCGTCTGACATCTCCAGGGGGCCAGGCCAAGAACTTCCTGTGACATCAGCTGGGGAGGCGGGGAGGAAAGGAGGAGAGAGCCGGAAGTCACGTGAAAACAGGCTTTTTTTGAATAAAGCACAGGCACTAGGATACAGTTTGTAATCTAACAGAGGGCATAATGTAAAGATCACATAGTTTTGTAGCAGCTGGGATGGGAGCAGAGCGGCGTTAGTGAGCTGAAAGGCAGGGAGGGGAGGGGGGGAGGACAGAGGGAGACAGAGGAGAGCTGCAGAGAGCTGCGGATGACAGAAACACGTACGCTGACCACGGTGTCGGGGCTCAGCAGCCATGATACACCGTGGTCAGTATACAGGGAGGAGGGTAGAAACTGGCAAGATCAGCCAGGTATTTTAGGTGATATGGGGGGCCAAATTACACAAGACAAGCACTGTGCTGTATATCATGCTTTAAAGGAACAGGATCTGTTTTTTTTCTTTTTAGGGTAACAAACTCTTTAACTAGTCCTTTGTGATCTCTCTATCCCAGGAATCTAAGTGCTCTTTTGTGATTTTAGCATACAGATCAGCAAAGAAACATCATGATTTGTAATCTTCTGGCGCAATGGTTTGTAGTTGACAGTGTCGTTTCTGAGAGTCTAGATTGGGTAACTTGAGTGTGCTGTGGTTCGCTGGCAGAGGTCTGCAAACTGAGGGTGGGTGCTTATGTGTAACAGGGAAAGCAATAAAAATAGTTGGAAGAAATCTTCTTTGTTCTTTGTTCATCTTCCATCTCAGATGAAATTAAAACCAGCACAGGCTTTCTCAACAAAGACTGATTTATGGCAATATTGCAAAATATTGCAATATTGCACTATTTTAAACTGTGTTTAGTGGTTTTGCCTGGCATTTTGTTTTCCTAAGTTCTAGTTGTATTGCCTTTAAAGACACAATCCAATGGCAGACACCAAAGGACCCCTGTGTGAGAGCAATTTTTGTCCCGCTTGTTCAACTATTACACAAGAAAAAAAATCACTGTGATGGATGTAGCCAGATGCTGGACTACACAGTGCCATCTTAAGAGCATTAAAGGGCCCCGGGCAATGCAGTGCACTGGGGCCCCACCTACACAATCACCCACGAGAATAAAAATGCAAATTATGCAAATAAGGCGATATTTATTGGTACAGCAGTGCCAGGCTAATGACAGCTTCCAAGTTGGGCAGCTGGGTTCGGTGAACACACACAGGGACAGGAGTCAGACTCGACTGTCCTGTGTGTGCCTGTTCCCATGGAGGCGGACAGGCATTCCTGCAGTTGTGGGCTCCCCCTCCATGGCCCAAGTGGCCTGACAGCAGCGCAGGGCCGACAGGCGATTGCCACCTGCTAAATTCGGCAGGGGGATGCACACAGGAATCGGGACTAATGCTTGGCTGGGGCTGAGTTGCTGTGCAGGTGGGGCCCCCTGGGCAATTGGGGCCCCCGGGCAACTGCCCGGCGTGCCCATTTGGTAAGATGGCCCTGGGACTACAGCAATATGGAAATGGAGACATTGCTGGTATTCTTCTCTCCCTCTTTTAAGATACAAATGTTATGCTGCACCATCCTCCTCCAACCAGTAGGGGGGAGAGAGGGAGTCAAGCAAGCCTATAGACTTCTATGCAGAGTGCTGAGAATCCTTGGAGTTGTGGTTTGAGACAACAGACCTATAATGGCCACATGCACACTGGATGTTATCAAAACGTCAGTAGAAAGCTGTAGCTGTAGAGGAGTTTTTCAGCTTTTTTGCAGTACTGTTTTCAGCGTTTTCTAGCTTTTTTCAACTGTAGCTTTCATTAGCAAAGCTATACTCCTACAAAAGCTTATGGCTCAAAAATGTTAATAGACACCGGATAGCCCCATTTTTCAGCATTTTGTGTCGTTTTTTAGCATTTTTAAGCTTTTATCAGAGTTAAAGCGTTTTTACAGCTGAGAAACTCCTTTCAAAACTCACTAGTTCTGAGGTTTTTTTCCAGCCAGAAAACACCCTGCCAAAAACTGCTGATAACAGCCTACGTGTGCATGGACACATAGGATAATATGCTGGGGAGTTTACTGGCTGCAGAAAAAATTCTGACGCTAAAAACAGCAGCTGTAAAAGCATCCAGTGTGCATGAGGCCTAATGGCTACACTACAGATCCCAATATGCACTGTGAAGTAGGAGGAGTGGAGAGATGATTTTTTTTAAACTACCCATGAAAGTTCTTCCCCTTGGCACTGAGGAAGTTAAAGAGAGAGAGCAGTCTGAATATTCGCCTGCCAGCTGGAGACCATGCCAGCGGAGATCCAAGCCTGAGACTGGGAGTGAGGACACAGAGAGCACTGCTCACATCACAGCACCTGCTCACATCACAGCACCTACACAACCGCCGCAGGGAGACTGGAGCATCCACTCACCTCTGCTTTCCACCACTGATCACTGGAGGCTTTTAGGGAGAGCTGAGAGGGTTCCCCTTCTACCGCAAAAGTCACCGCATTATCTTGGGGACTAGTGAGAGGGCTTTTCCCCCATTGGTGATACTGCTAGCAGGGACTGAGCCATTCAGAGCAGGACACCAAGTGTACCCATACCGCACCTTTACTGCACCTTAAAACGCACTTATTCTAAACCTAGACTCCACATATGCCAACCCTTTATCGCATTAAACCGAACCTTTACCGCATCTGAACTGCAACTACCTTGCACCTGTGCTGATCCTATACCATACCTATGCTGCAGCTTTACTGCATGCAGGTTAACTGGGACTGTTGTTAAGTGCACCAACGCTCTTAAAGGACCTCAACGATAGCTAGCAGAAGAACATCTCAAAGGACTACTCCTCCCGTAATAATTATTTTGCAAGTCCCCTTTTGTTCCCCTGCCCCCTCCACTACTATATTTCCTTTCTTTTGGACAGTGAAAATCGAGTTGGTCTAGGACTAGCATCACCACCATAAATGCACTCTGGCAGTATAGTTCCAGCACTCAGTAGATTAAACTTTACTACTGCTCACGGCTGCAGTTGAGCTACTGTTTATGGTGATCTAGACGTCAAATATCATCTTATGCCTAGTCATTACTGTTAATCGCTTTGTATGCTAAATTGTGTTTTTACCCTGGTTAATGCATGTTATGATTGCATAATTGCCAACCATATTGGGTGACAATCTATGAATTTTGTCTTTACTACCTGGTTTGGTGCCTGTTTTCTTTTGATTTAGCTGTACTACTGGGTGCTAAGTATTACCTTCAGTGATTTCCTGTGATATTGTATGTTTCTACACTCAACCTGGTATGTTAAAAGGGCTGAGGTTTTTTTTTTTTTTAAAAGGTTGAGGCAAAGAACAGAGGACCCATCCTAATCAGTGACTTCTATGGGGGTAGCACTACATGCACAAATAGATATATAGATAAAGTGCAGCCTTCAAAATACCTTGAATTCTCTTACTACCAGCCAGACAGGGAGCTCAACACTCACTGCTAGTCCAAATGGGAGATATATTCTGCATGTCCTAGTGCTGGCCAGATAGTAAATAAAGGAAATACTCCCTGCCCAATAAGATATTACAAACCAGCACTATGGTTGGGACCTTGTGAAGGATGTTTTCTGCTTCTCACTTGTCCTTCAATCAGCAGGGTCCATGTTTATGTGACAACAGGAGGGGTCTCAGCACCTGTCCAACTTACAGTACATCTAATTCAAACCTTCTTAAGAGCTGTTTTCATCCAGCCCGCTGAAGTAGCGGTCAGGTGAACTGTAAAAAGGTTCTCTGGATGAAATCCTTTCATTGGGTTAGATGAGCTTTGGAAATCCAGATGTGCGTGGCTTAGAAATTCACCCACAGGTAATATTTCAGTTATGGAATATTCTGGAAGAATGACCACCTCCCATCACATACAGTATATTCCTTTGGAGGTGATTTCTCCTCCCCACTAAATCTCTATATCAGCCACTATTACCTCCCAACCAAAAGGTCATGCTTTCCAACTCTATTTACTACATTTCATTTATAAATAAAATATCCAGCAAGAACAATGAGACCCTTGGGATCGTCACCACCAACATCCCAAAAAAGTTGCCTGGTTCAACCTGTCCAGCATCCATCTACAACAGAAGTACGAATTCTGAGTGGCGTAATGCCTTAAAAGAGAATACGTTTATTTTCCCCAGCTGCTAAAAATAGGTCTAAAATACTGCGGAATTAGCAGGCACTCAAATATGCAATCGATAAACTGTGAACATCAAGTGAAAAAAATGTTCTGGTCTGGCAGGAATACTTTGTAAATCGTGTACAGTCTCTGTCAAACATCCTTTCCACCACATATTGGATGCTTCAGATCCAATAAAAGAATATATCTCAACATGGCTATGCCAAGATACATGAAAGTAAGCTCAGGAGCCAGATTTATAGAGAACGCAAACATTTAGTCCTTTTATCCATCACGTTGGTATTTATTGCATTTAGGGAGCTTGTCATGTTATACTTTTTTTTTTTTTTTTTTCTTCTTTTAGTCCAAGAACAGCTCTAATAGCTTTCCTACATTTTATCCTTTGGCATAGCTGTAGAGATCTCTAAATATAATAATGTTATGCCTAGTAGGAATTAACGCAGTGATTTCGGGAAAAGTTTGCTTCAAAAGAAGAAAACTACTCCTTTTTTTTTGTTTATTCCATTTATTATTTTTTGTGTTCTGTTGTTTTCCTTGTTTTGTGTGCATTTAATTGTTAATTGTGAGCTGTGGCATTACATTTTTTTTTCTTTTTTTCTTTCCACTACTACAAATCTACAATCTACTATCTTCAAAAAGAAAGGAAGCACTTTAACCTATGTTCAAGTGTAAAAAAATTATATAAATATATTTTAATGAAAATATCACAAGGTCCCTCCTTACGTGTTTGTCATTGAAATTCCATCAAGCTCCTGAGCAACGACAAAACGCGTTGGGAAAGGACCTTGCAACCTTTTAAGTTCAAGATTCATTTCTCCTATCTTGGTGTAATAATTACTATCTTGTTTTGCAACTTTCTAATGAGGTGTATTTTGGAGCGTTTATACATAGAGTTGTGTCGCACGTTGGACATATGCGTTTTAAATGATATGTTCAAAGTATAGCTAAGGGCAAAACGTTTTCTTTTATTTTTGCATAGAGGAGATTAGAATGCTTGTCAGTTTTTTTTTGCTGTCTGTGTCTCCCGTTACGAGGATTCAGCCTCTCTATTTGTCTTGTTTACCATTATCATTAAAAGCGAAAGTAAAAGAAAATCCCAAACTTCGGGTTGTCCCCAGAAAAGTAATAGAGGGAAAATCTTCAAATGGGGACACTAGTTCTGGTGACCTGGGAAACCCCACGGAATTCCCTTAATTAACAGAGATTTCCTCTCATTTTCTGTTTGGCTATGGGACAGGAAGTGAAGGGAAATCCCCGCAATGGAACCCAAATGGTGAAAAAAAATCTGACGGGTTATAAACCTCCCTTACTCTATCCAAAATGAAAAAAAAAAGTTTTGCCTATAGTTCTACTTTAATAAATGTTATACAGCAGTGCTTCGCCATTGTAAGCATTTTCTGTCTATAGGAGTGCTATAAGCCTGTCTATGAAGCCTAAAAATGAAAGATTAAAAGAGAAGTAACTTCTGGATGCTGTGAATGGTTATATTAAAGCGGATATTGACCTACCTGTAATTTGGGGGTCAATATTGCAGTATATGTTGAGCAATATTTAATGGGGTAATGGCATTCTGGATGGTGATCTTTACTATTTTGTGTGGAAGTTATTTTTTGTGAAGATAATGATTTATAGATATACTGTATATGGCACATTGTATATTTTTATATACTTGCACATAATTTAAAGTGCATCCTTTAGTGCCGGTTCACACTGTTCGGATTTGTCAGACAACTTGGTCACCTGACAAGTAACGGACCGTGCTGTGCAATTGGAACCGTTCTAATAGGAGTGACTCAAGTCGCTCCGACTTAGAAAAAGGTTCCTGCACTACTTCGGGGTGACATCGGAGCGACTTGCATTGACTTCCATTATGTGAAGTCATTGCAAGCTGCGCCGAAGTCTCGGTGCACGGGCGATGGCATAACTCGCCCGAAGTCGTGTCGCCCTAGTGTGAACTGACACTTATTTTTGTATTTATGTTTAAGTATTGTGTTGTGTAAAGGAGCTGCTTTTTTGTTTTTCATTAAAATAGGGAGAATATGCATTGCTATGATCTGGTTCATTTCTAGATTTACCCCAAATATGTATAGAAATTACTGTGCTCAGGTTCACAGTCCAAGTGCAGCGAGCACACACCTGTGATACCAAATGAAAAAGATACAATAATATACTGTATACTCTGCAGCACTTAAAAAAATAAAATGCATACTAAACTTCTATCATACACAAGCATGCAAAATCAATAAAGATGTGCAAGAACATACAAATGTGAAACTCATAAAATGTGTAATCCACCAAATAGTGTTCAAATATATGTTTCACATATAAAGAAGTTCATAAAGATAATATGATAATAAAATTATCATCCAGCACCAAGAAAATGTCTAAGACTCCAAAATCAGTGTTACCCTCTTGTGCTCACAGAAAGCTTACACGATTGAAATGATCACCAAGCTATAATAAATATATAGTAGTCAAAGGGTTAATAAATCAATCTCTGAAAATACCTGTGGCAAGCATCCTCGGCCTGGTAACCCGAAGTTGTGTGTGGTGATATCCCCTCTTTAAAGTGTGTACTGGAATGATTGAGATTTGGGAAGATTGTGAGGGGTAATTATTTGATTTCTCAAAATGCTGGTCACTTCAACTCTGGAAGATTCACCCCCTCTTCATGACCAAACCATTTTTTGCAATACGGCACTGCGGTACTTTAACTGGCAATTGCACGGTCGTGCAACACTGTACCCAAATACATTTTTTGTCCTTTTTTGGCCCAAACTACACTGCAGAGTGTCTTTTTAATTTGGGATGATAACTGATCCTGGCCTGATGGCCCAAAGGATCTCCATTTTAGCAAAGTTCTGGTATCAGTAGAGTCCTCCTTTAACAAGGGTCTCTTCTTCTTTGAAGTTGGAGGGTTGGCAGTTTGTAGATTTCCCAATCCCTCTTGCAAGGATAGAAGGGAAACGGATATTGGGAATAGGGCCTCGGCCCCAGCAACAAAGATGGAACTTGAAACAACACTGTACACTTTACATTTGGGCTCTCCAGCCCCTCTTCTTCTGTTAAGCAAACTAGCTAGCCAGCCTCACTACTCAGCTCATCATCCTGTATCCTTAGCAATAGAAGTCAGGATGTGGGATTCGCACAACTTTCCCTTCTGAGTCTTTTACCCGGATAGACCAATCCTGGCCAGATCCGTTTGGGCGGTGGACCTCCACACGGTCAATGTAGATAGCCAAAGTTACAATTGGCCTTTACAGACTGAAAGGTTTTCCATAACTCCGGCTTTGACTGGTTGCGGTGGGGTTTCGGGATGTAGAGAAAGTCCCACACAGCCTCGTCACACCAAGCCTCTCTCCTGGCCTCGATCTCCAACATAATCTCCCTAGGGGCATAAGGATAGTCATATCCATATTCCAAGGCCACCTTTCTCTGTATTAGCCATTGTAGTCTGGAGAACCTGGGGAGGTTTTGTCTGTTGCCTCTCCCAGGCGGGAAATACAGGGTCTCCTTTTTGATGATGAGGGAGGCATATGCCTCATTTTGCTCCCGCGCCCGGGCATAGGTTAGAGGCAGGCCTAGATCTGGGATCCGTGTAGAGTAGGCCTCGCAGAACCCCAGATTCTTGGCACACTGCCCACATACCACAGAATCCCTTGTCTCCTCATCAGGAATGCTTGTACTAAACGAACTGCTCCGTTCATCCGACCCCCCAGTCCCACTCAGTCTCTTCCTCTGACCTCCAGACATCAATCCCCTCCTCCAAGGATCCAAAGCGATGCTGGAAGCTAGGAGACTCCACGTCAATGGCCCCGGCCTCTTCCTTACTGCTCACACTCACAGTTTTTTCCCACCGCAGGCCATCGACTCCCCTCTGCCTTTGTTAGAATGGTATTGGTATCTGCCACTGCAGTCTTCTGTGCATCAGGTGGCTGTTCCTTGGCCCTCACTACCTGCATGCACATAGCCTCTGTAGTGCGGGTCTCCCTCACTTGGCACACTGTAGTACCAGCAGGCGCTACTGGTCCCGGCCCCAGCCCCAGCAACATCTTGAGTACTCCTCTTCCTCTGCCGACAGAGATTCCCAGTTTAGAACCCGACAGAGCACGAGTGATCCCGGTCTCCCACATCACATTCACTCTCCTGGGCTGACCATCACTTTTCTCCGCCCACAGTAGCAGATTGCCATAGTGCTTGCACTGGCCCCACACTTGCAGCCGCATGGTGACATTCAGACACTGGCTACATACCAGGTCCAAATGCTCCACGCCTGCTCCGGTACACAACGCTAGTCTTCCATTGGGCACCAATCGCACCCCAATGTCCCACAGGGTCGATATCGGCATTCCGGTCGGCTCCGCAGGATCTCCACCAACACATGGGATAACCCCCGCACTCCGACTCACTCCGGTACTCGCCATCTTGCTCCTCCACACACGTGTTTCCCTCTCAGCTACACCTGAAAGCGGAAGTAATTTGTAGGCTCCCTTCCTCTTTCGGGATTGGCAGTTCGTGGGTGGCGTCTCCGCCCACAACTCCAGATTAGCTGATTCTTTTGCGGTGGCTCCTCCTGCTGGGCAGATCTCTTCAGCGTGAGCTTTCTCGTGGTAGAGTAACCTTTACACTGCCACTCCAACTCAGCTCAGCCAGCATGAAAGTTACTGTAAAGCAGATCGTGCCCTTCGATCCACACGCATCTGCCATCCTTTTCTGTACCTGGGCCTCGGCTGCACCTCCATCTCTCCAGGCCAACCGATCCCCTTTGCTATTTAGGAGAATTGTCCCACTGTCAGACATTGCACGGCCAACATTCCTCGTCATAGCACTTGCACAGACAACACCCACCATACTGTTCTGGAAAAGTGTACCTCTGTCATTACCTGCACGGTCAACCATTTTCTTTACAGCATCTCCGGCAATATCTTCCTTGCCACTATCTTTGAAAAGTGTCCCGCTGTCATTTACTGCATGGTCAACATTTTTCTCTATAGTACTGGCACAAACATGGCCCCCCGCACACCGATCCACGTGCCCTGGGTGTTTTTTTTGTCCGTCCACACTTGCACCAGTCACTGTACAGTAAAGCAGACACAGTCCTTTTGTATAGCGTGATGCATCTCTTCTCCTCTAACTCTCCTGCACATTTCTTGAGAGAACAGATTATAGTCCCAACAAAAGTCCATCCGTTGCCATTGGCAACCATCACTGTGAACTTGACTCTTCATCCCACTCTCCCTAACTCCTGTAGAGCAGGCCTCATTCTCCTCCCTGGCACTCCAGCACATTTCTTGAGAAAGGATGACGTTCTCTTACAAAATTTCTCGACCTTTGTCGTTAGCAACCATTCCGGTAACCCAGGGCGATATCCCGGACGACCCCCAAATGTAGCACTGCCCCCTAGAGGACTGCTGGTGATTGACACTTTTGGATTACCCTGGGTTACCCGTAGCAACTGCATGCAGAATTCTTAGCACTATACATTCTTGGCTCAGTCAATGATCAGTCTAGCGGTAGATGTTTTTGTTGTTTTTATTTTATATTGGGATGGGAGAAGGGATTAGTAGGATACTCCAACCTTAAACTATTCACAAATTCGGAGGACTTCTAACTTGAGGATGCGGCAAGGCCGCTACTTCATCATGGCACTTGAATGAAGCTAGGGTAAATGTTCTTGTTTGTATTTCTCTTCAGGGTACTCCCCCAGTACCCCCTTTCTCTATACCGGCTGACACCCGTCCACTGACTACACTCTCCAGATTGGTCCCCTTCCTGGGCAGACCCCTGGGCAAGATCCTCTGTACTCACGATACTGCTTTCCAGATTCTTGCAGTGCCCCAACTCCTCCAGTCAGCTCTCCTTGACCTCTGGGTTCAGCTCCACACTGTAGGTTTAACCAGGCTGACTGTCTGACCAGCACCAACTGCTGCAGAAGAGGAGCCAGCCACCACCCTCCTTCTGGAACTCTGCTTTCCACCAAAGACCTCTACCTCATGTGTCCCTGGCTTTTTATACCATGCCCCACAATGCACAGAGACAAACAGTCTGTGCCAATCCCTGGGGCTGTATCAAAAGCCTGTGTGTCATTGGCCCGGTTTCCTCCACTGTCCAATGTGCCTCTCCATTGGACACAGTGGGGACACTCCCTCAGACCAGATACATCACACACTGGGCACACTGAGCAGACCTAACTTACAGATCCTGCTCTCTGGTAAGCAGAGTGCAACATAGAATTTACCTGCTGCTCCTCTGATAGGCAGACAGAGCCAAAACTATACGCACTCTCTAGCACAGGATGCTACATGAGTATTGAATGTGCACTGGAAAATATGTGATGAAAAACACTAGTGGACATAAAATAAGTACTGAGAGATCAATAAATAAATACATTCCTTTCATAAATAAATCAATAAATAAGTCGAATAAATCAATAAATAAATTCCTTTCAGTAATAAGTGCAAATAAATTGAATGTGCGCTGAAACTATGTGATAAAAAACGATGGTGGGCAATAAATAAGTGCTGAGAAATCAATAAATATATTCCTTTCAAAAAAAGTCCATCATAGTGAATGGTGTGATAGAGTTCAAACAAGTAGTGGTGAACACTCAATAGTGTAAAAAGTAAGAATAAGCTCCAGCACCAGATGGTTAAGCAGGGATAGAATCACTCTTCTGGGTGCACTACACCCTTACCTTACTGCTGTAAGGTAACAGCATGTAGTAAATCCACTGGTGGTTCTAGGATAAATCCTGGATATGATAGGGGAAATCCTGGATATAATAGGGGAAATCCTGTTGTCTCCAGTTCAAGCAGACCAACATAGAGGGACAGAAGGCTTCATATAGTGTAGTATTATTTAAAGATTTTATTGAATAGCATAAAATAACTCACATTGGAGTAGAGCAAAGTCAGCAAAACAACGATGGTGTATCCTCCAAACAGACAGCCGGCCGCACTTCCGGGTTCACCTATCATCTACTTCCCAACGCATATCGTCACGGTCACGTGACTTTCTCAGGGGCTGAATGATTCACACTGGGCCAAAAGGAAGGCATATTGGACAGTGGGAGGAAGCCTGACAAGTGAGGGCACAGGCATTGTTACAGTCCTGGCAATTGGCAGAGGAAAGTGCCTTGTTGTTGCATGTTGGGGACTGTATAAATGCCTGGGGCACATGTGCTCGGGGTTTTCGGCTGGAAAGCGGGGTCCTGGAGGGAGGGGGCGGCTGCCCCTCCTCTGTAGAAGCTGCTATGCGACCTTGGGTAGTCGACCTGAGGGCAGAAAGTCAGAGAGAAGCTGAACCCAGAGGTCCTGCAGAGCTGACTGGAAGGGAGACACCAGGAAGGATCTGATATTGCCTACAGTGAGTACAGATCTGTGTTATGAGGCCTGTTCTGAGAGGGCCATCCCTTCAACTAGAAGAGTCAGTGGACAGGTGACAGTCAAGGAGATGCTAGAGAGTGTCCTTAAGATAAAGTAGTTACATTAAGTCTGCTGCTAGAGAGAGCAAGAAGACTTAATTCTGCTATACAAATGACAGTAAGGTTAAAGCAGTGTGTCTGCTTCCACAAATAATTTGGTGAGGCCAAGTGAGAGTTGTTCTTATCTACTGTGAATAGCTCAGTTGGAGTATCCCACTATTCCCTTCTCCTATCCAAGTTCCACAATAAATACAAAACCAAATATCCTGAACTGTTTATTAAGTAACATGCAAATGGGAGTAAGGAGGGATATGTGAAAACCCCCAGCAACTGTCTGCAGGTAATCAGAGGGAGGCCTGAGAAGTCAACACACATCATGCCCTATGGGGACAGTGCTACAGTTACATCGGAACTGGTGTCCCCATTGGAAGATTACCTCTCACCTGCTGGTCTGGATTTGGATTTTCTCGCACTTGCAGTCCTGGTAAGTTGTAACAATAGTGACCTGGACAAATAGAAAGGGTCGGCACTCCTAGTGCAGACAATAATAAAAACCTGGCAAGGGAGTAAACTCTTCTCTACTGTATCAAAAAAAGAAAGAAAGAAAAGGTTTGCTAAAGCACTGTGGATCAACAAATGGCACATTTTTCTTTTCATAAAATCCTGTTTTTTTTTTTTGGTAATCCTGTTCACCTCAGCACTGCTGATCTCCTGCAGCCTCTTTCAACCACTTCCAGTCCGAAGGGTCTCTCTACAGCCACAGTATAACATCATTGCACTGGATTGGCTCTCTACAGTGACAACTGTGGACCACATTGCACATTGCCTGCACAATGTGTTTTGGCACGACCGTTTGTAGTCTCCAACAGGCAGGGGTGCATATGAGAGGGTGACAATGCAGGAACACAACTGGTAGACAGTGTCACCCCATAACAGGACATACCTCACAAAAGGACCTTAATGGCAGGATCACCAGGTATTCTTTCAATGAAAGCGCTCGATCTGAGCATATTAAAAACACGTTTTGAAAATACATTAAAGTGTTAGGGCCACATTTACATTTGCGAATGGGCCCGACATTAGCTACGGTAGGCAGCCCAATTGAGAGCAATGAGAGGCTGCTGGCTTCAGCAGCTTTTTATGACCACTCAATTGTAATCACTCTTGCAGCAGATCGAGTGATCGATCCTGGATGCAGACAGGGCCGACTGCTTGCAGGTGATCGCCCCATGATCGATTACATGTGAGCAGCCATGATTTTCCATGGGAGCCATCAGCCTGCCATCGCTATTTAAGAGGCTGATCCCCGCTGGGGTTCTCACATGTAATCAGTGTCAAGCCCATTTGCACGTGTAAATGTGGCCTAAAACTCACATGAGAATGTTTGTTATTGGTTTCAGATTTGATGTACTTTTGTTCCTATATTCAGATTGAATCAATTCTACGGTTTTGCCCTCCTGAGCCAATATGTCTATTATAACTAGATTATAATGGAAAAGCCCTCTATGAACCATGACGAAAGGACTTGAACAGTTTGTATTACATGTTCAATTGCCTGTGATTAGTGGGTGTGACTGGAAGGGCTTGTCATCTGAATTTCATTAGGATGAGGCCACAATTACCCAGCGTGGAGTTATTAGGATGAAATTTTTAGGACACCAATGCACAGTCCCAACGCACATGTTCCTGGATAAAATGGCTGTGTTTGTATAAGCAGGTGCTGTAGCGACTATCGGCTGGAACCAAAGATAGTCAAGGCAGAAAAACATCTCCAGCACTTCGTAGATCTCCAAAGTGGGTCCAAAGCTTTGTTCAGTGATCAAATTGTTACAGCAAGAGCTTCAGTTCGGAGCCTCACAGGACCCCTTCATCAAGCATGTGACCACACGTGTCCCGCGCACAGGGCCCTCTTACTGAATGGGCATGCTGGGCAGTTGCCCGGGGGCCCCACTTGCCCAGCGACCCAGTCCCAGCCAAGCAATAATTCAGATTCCCGTGTGCATCCCACCACTCAACTTAGCAGGTGGCAAGCTCCTGTTGGCCCTGCACTGCTGTCAGGCCACTTGGGCCATGGAGGGGGAGCCCACAGCTGCAGGAATGCCTGTCTGCCTCCACGGGAACAGGCATACAAAGGACAGTCGAGACTGACTCCAGTCCGTGTGTGTGCTCACCAGACCCAGGCGCCAAACTTGGAAACTGTCATTACCCTGGCACTGCTGTACCAATAAATATCGCCAAATCGATAATTTGCATTTTTATTCTCGTGGGTGATTTTGTAGGCAGGGCCCCAGTGCACTGCGTTGCCCGGGGCCCTATAATGCTCTTAAGATGGCACTGCCCGCGCGGCTTCGAAACATTGCTCTTGCTGTAACAATGTGATCGCTGAATAAAGCTTTGGACCCACATTGAAGATCCATGGTGTGCTAGTGATGTTCTTCTGCCCTAAATATAAGGACAACTAAGGAATTTGATGACTGCTGCAGTCTACCTCAGAGCTACAATGTGATCAGCATTGGCAACATTTTACCTGACAGTTCCCTGCCGATTCATTTCATCTATTTCTAATTGAAAATGGGGCAACATTTTCAAATGCACAGCTGACATTGTGTCAATTTTTTCCCAACATGGCAGCTCACATATAGAAATAAGCTGCATTTAAATGTTATATAAAGTTCAAATATCTGTATCAAAAGAAGGGGAATTTATGGGACTTTAGATGACGCATGTGCAACATAGAAAAAATAGTCAATGTTAGAAAACAATTCTCTTTATTCTCTTGCATAATAAATGCATATCAGGTTACAATGTACATACATCAAGTTGTATCCATATTCATAGTTTATTCTCATAGATAATAAAAGCATATCATGTTACAATGGGTACATGAATAGGTTTGTGAATTTTGTGAATTGCAAACCAATATACATAAAAATAAGTCACATAATGGTACATAGCATGATAGATGTAGAGCAGCTATCCTAGATGACATGAACAACTTCAGCAGAAGAATATAGTGGTAAAAAATGGATGGACATGGCATGATGAGCCATCTGTTAAAAAAGAACATGGTGCATCAGGTAATCCCTACGCGTTTCGTGGAATCGCTCTATTTCCTCAGGGGCAGATGCATCAGATAGCTGTAAGAAGACATAAGAACTAATATGGTCTCATGCTATATACCAGACTATAGGAAAAGATTGTAACAGAGAGGAGGAAAATAACCCTCCCTTTTAAATACTCACATTTGGGCTGAATATGAAGTAAGTGAGCCTGCAACAGGAAGGCCGCTCATGGAGTCTGTCCCGGGAACTGTGGTATAGGGGCCCAAGGAACAAGCCAGGAACATACAAGTATTCCCCAAGAAAAAGTATGTCCAGGGGTGGTGTGAGGGGGGTCTATTCTAAAATTAGAAAAACGGGAAGCGCATATAAGAAGTGACTCTGATTATATTGCATTTTAATAAAGTGTGAATAATTGGAACCCATAACCAAGTAGATGGAAAAAGTGAAAAAAAAAGAAGAAAGTGTGACAGATTCCATGAGTTGCCTTCCTGTTGCAGGATCATTCACTTCATATTCAGCCTAAATGTGAGTATTTCAAAGGGAGGGTTATTTTCTTACAGCTATCTGATGCATCTGCCCTTGAGGAAGTGGAGCGAATCCACAAAACGCAAAGGGCTTACATGATGCACCATGTTCTTTTTTATCAGACGGCTCATCATGCCCTATCCATCCACTTTTTAACACTATATGCTGCTGCTGAAGTGGTTCATGTCATCTAGGACAGCGGCTCTACATCTATCATGCTATGCACCATTATGTGACTGTATAGTACAGTATTTTAGAAAAGTGAGTACACCCCTTTTTTTGTAAATATTTTAATTTTACCTTTTTATGTAACAACACTGAAGAAATTACACTTTGCTACAATGTAAAGTAGTGAGTGTACAGCTTGTATAACAGTGTAAATTTGCTGTCCCTTCAAAATAACTCAACACACAGCCATTAATGTCTAAACCGCTGGCAGCAAAAGTGAGTACACCCCTAAGTCAAAATGTCCAAATTAGGCACAAACTGTCAATATTTTGTGTGGCCACCATTATTTTCCAGCACTGTCTTAACCCTCTTGGGCATGGATTTCACCTGAGCTTCACAGGTTGCCACTGGAGTCCTCTTCCACTCCTCCATGAGGACATCACAGAGCTAGTGGACGTTGGAGATCTTGTGCTCTTTAACCTTCCGTTTGAAGATGCCCCATAGATGCTCAGTAGGGTTTAGGTCTGGAGACATGCTTTGCCAGTCCATCACCTTTACCCTCAGCTTCTTTAGCAAGGCAGTGGTCATCTTGTAGGTGTGTTTGGGGTTGTTATCATGTTAGAATACTGCCCTTCCGCCCAGTCTCTGAAGGGAGGGGATCATGCTCTGCTTCAGTATGTCACAGTACATGTTGGCATTCATGGTTCCCTCAAACTGTAGCTCCCCAGTGTCGGCAGCACTCATGCAGCCCCAGACTATGACACTCCCACCACCATGCTTGACTGTAGGCAAGGACTCACTTGTCTTTGTACTCCTCACCTGGTTGCGGCCACACACGCTTGACACCATATGAACCAAATAAGTTTATCTTGGTCTCATTAGGCCACAGGACATGGTTCCAGTAATCCATGTCCTTAGTCTGCTTGTCTTCAGCAAACTGTTTGCAGGCTTTCTTGTGCATCATCTTTAAAAGAGACTTCCTTCTGGGATGGCAGCCACGCAGACCAATTTGATGCATTGTGCGCAGTATGGTCTGAGCACTGACAGGCTGATCCCCCACCCCTTCAACCTCTGCAGCAATGCTGGCAGCACTCATATGTCTATTTCCCAAAGACAAAATATGGATATTAGAGGCGTAACTAGAACCTTCAGGACCCTGGTGCAAGAAACCATGAAGGGCCCCCCCGAAAAGGAGGATAGTGATTCCTCTACATGCTGCCCCCACCCCCCACCCTCCTATCCAGGTGTACAAGGGAGCTGCACAGGTCCCCTGGAGCATGGGGCTCAGTTGCAAGTGCAACTAAGGATGATCGAATGGTTCGGGTCGACCATTGGTTCAACCCGAACATTGGGTGTTCGAAATTCGGCCGAATTCCGAACTTTTTGCGGTAAAAATTCAGAATTCGGCTACCAGAACCGCCCAAAATGCAATGGGACAGGAACTGGGCTTTAAAAGCCCATGATTGGCCCAGAAACATCAGTAAAATGTGATTGGAGTGACTACGGGGTCCAGAGGCCAATCAGGAGTGAATACATCCCCCATACGCCCCCCAGTATATAAAATAGCCCCGCCAAAACTCTAGCACTGTAATACAGAGGCTGTGAAAGAGAGTGGAAGCATTTGTGTTTCTCCTGCTGCTTGTAAAGCTCCAGTGTCATTTTCCAATTATTAGTGTAAGGAAAGGGATATGCAGTGTAGTTAGGGTACTATATACCACTATAGTTAGATTCAAAAATCTAGTTTTTGTAGGGATAGCTTTAAGTGTCAGGATGACCGTAGTGTAGTTTAGGGTGACCTGGCTCTGCCGTGTCAGGGTGACCATAGTGTAGTTTAGGTGACCTGACTCTGCCATGTCAGGGTGACTGTAGTGTAGTTTAGGGTGACCGAACTCTGCCATGTTAGGGTGACCCCACTATGCAGATTCTGGGTTAGGGGTATACATATATATATATATATATATATATATATATATATATATATATATATATATATATATATATATAAAAAACAACAATTTTTAAGAACTTTTTTTTGCCTGATTCATAGTCCCTGGGGCATGACCCAGAACCCTAGGCACTTTTTAGAGGCATTTATTGGGTTTTAGGGCTTCAAAATGGTGTTTTTTGATTCCAGAAGTTCGGGTCCCATTGATTTCAATGGGGTTCTGGAGTCCGAACCGAACTTTTGGGAAATTCGGGTGTTCTGGTTGAACTGAACTTTTCAGAAGTTCGATCATCCCTAATTGCAACCCTTGCAGTTACGCCCATGCTGGATATGACACTGAGCACGTGCACTCAACTTCTTTGGTTGACCATGGCGAAACCTGTTCTGAGTGGAACCTGTTAAACCACTGTATGGTCTGGGCCACTGTGCTGCAGCTCAATTTCAGGGTCTTGGAAATCTTCTTATAGCCTAGGCCATCTTTATGTAGAGCAACAATTATTTTTTGGGATCCTCAGAGAGTTCTTTGCCATGAGGTGCCATGCTGAACTTCCAGTGACCAGTATGACAGAGTAAGAGTGATAACACCAAATTTAACACACCTGTTTCCCATTCCCACCTGAGACCTTGTAACACTAACGAGTCACATGACACCCGAGAGGGGAAATGGCTAATTGGGCCCAATTTGGACATTTTCCCTTAGGGATGTACTTACTTTTGTTGCCAGCAGTTTAGACATTAATGGCTGTGTGTTAAGTTATTTTGAGGGGACAGCAAATTTACCCAGTTATATAAGCTGTACACTCACTACTTTACATTGTAGCAAAGAGTCATTTCTTCAGAGTTGTCACATGAAAAGATATTATAAAATATTTACAGAAATGTGAGGGGTGTACTCTCTTTTTTGAGATACTGTGTATATATATATATATATATAAAAGCAGTCCTGATTTAAGGCAGGGATAGCCAGACAAATAATACTTTAAAAAGAGGTCCCTAATTGAAGTCCCAGTACAGGCAACTGTAAGTAAAGGTATGCTCTGGATGTGGATGGTCAGTCCCTGTGTTATTTGGGTTACTTGGGAGTCAGGATGAAGTGCATGCTGTGTGGATTTGAATGGGGGGGGGGGGTGGTCAACAAAACACCCAATGCATGCAGAAGAGTGTACTCTCTTTTTATTCCTACAGATAAAAGGTGCAAAGCACGAGTTGATAATGTAGCCAACGCCCTCTTTTAGGTCCAGTTTAAAATGCAACTTATACAAATAAGTTATTCCTAGTTTACCACCTCCCAATGCCAGCTATTCGCCCATGTACTTACTTTAGAGGGAGATGGTTTTTTCAATTAGGGCCTGTGGTGAAAAGGCTACTTATATGCAGTACCCAGGGGCCCCACTAGCTAAGAAAGGGACCAGAGCACCATCTTGCACCAAGTCACCTGCTGATCTAAGGTATTGTACATATAAACCCTAAGGTCCCATTCCCAATTGCAAATGGGGCTGTTAGTGATTACATGCAGGAGACCCAGCAGAGGTTCCTAGTGATTAGCTGAGGATGAAAGCAATGGAAGGCTGACAGTTCCTACAGTTAACTACAGCATCTAATCAATCAAGCAGGGATTACCTGTGAATGATTAAACCTGGACTCAAACTGTCTGCGATTACATATGAGGAAGTCGTCAGCCTCCCATTGCTTTTAATGGGGCTGCTGCTTGCAGCTATTCACCAGGAAACCTTGCTAATGGTCCCATTTGCAAGTGGGAAAAGGGACTTACTGGATGACATTTAAGCCCCGTACACACGTACCGATTGTCGGCCGTAAATATTCTGCCGACGACCGATCGGCCGATTGTAGGCTTGTAAGTATGATGCTTCCGACAGCCGACAGCGCATTTTCGGCCGATCAGAATCTGTCGTGCAGGCATTAAAATTTTTGTTGGTCGTCACCAGAACGGCCGATTGTTCGCCAGTCAGTACAGATTTCGGCCGACAGACAGCCGATTAACAAGACTGGGCATGCTCAGAAAAGAAAAAAGACAAGGAAAGTGAACCATCACATGACATCACTTCTGCAGTCGGCTGTTGTTGGCCGACAAAATTAGTGTGCAGTCTTTTGCAGTTTTCAACAGACACGACAGCCCTGGACAAAAGACGGCCGATCGTTCGGCCGATGATTGGTACGTGTGTACGGGGCTTTAGTTTGCAAAAGTGAAAACTCCATGATACAAATAGTGTCTGGAGTGGAATTCAAACTGGGGACTAATGATGGGCTCAGGCATGTTTGGATCACACCCGCCAGGAAGCGTCACTGCACACCGCCAATGATATTCAGCGTGTGTATGTGCAGCTGCGGGCTGGGAAATGCCTCACTGCCTATGATTGGTGGTATGCAGTGACAACTTCCTGGCGGGTACGATCTGAACACGCCTGAGCTCATCCCTACTCGGGACCTTAGTGCTGAAAAACAGAAGTTTAGATCCACTTTTATTGTGTGCGAGCAGAGCCTTATGGCCTATACACACGATCAGTGGCGGCTGGTGAAGTTTTAAGATGGGGGGGCGCAAGACCCCGCCCTTCTATTTTGACCCCTCCCATTTATCAGAAGCCCCACCCCTTATAGACTCCACCCATTTTGTCCCCTATATTTTGCTTGCGTGAACAAATTCTCCCAATATATCACATATTAAGGGGTCTCTCAGTACTAGTATATCCCATAATAGGGAGCAGGGGCCCTATTATGGGATATACTGTGAGAGACACCCTATTATGGGATACACTGACTGAGAGTGGCACAAACCCCACAGTACAGACCCCGCCAGCACTAATCCCACAGTACAGGCCTCCTAGCACAAACCCCACAGTACAGGCCCCCTAGCACAAACCCCACAGTACAGGCCCCCTAGCACAAACCCCACAGTACAGACCCCCTAGCACTAATCCCACAGTACAGGCCCCCTAGCACAAACCCCACAGTACAGGCCCCCTAGCACAAACCCCACAGTACAGGCCCCCTAGCACTAATCCCACAGTACAGGCCCCCTAGCACTAATCCCACAGTACAGGCCCCCTAGCACTAATCCCACAGTACAGGCCCCCTAGCACTAACCCCACAGTACATGCCCCCTTTCAATGTAGTGACCAGCGTACATGCCCCCTTTCAATGTAGTGACCAGTGTGCATGCCCCCTTTCAATGTAGTGACCAGTGTACATGCCCCTTTCAATGTAGTGACCAGCATACATGTCCCTTTCAATGCAGTGACCAGCGTACATGTCCCCTTTCAATGTAGTGACCAGCATACATGTCCCTTTCAATGTAGTGACCAGTGTACATGCCCCCTTTCAATGTAGTGACCAGAGTACAGGCCCCTTTCAATGTAGTGACCAGCGTACATGTCCCTTTCAATGTAGTGACCAGCGTACATGTCCCTTTCAATGTAGTGACCAGTGTACATGCCCCCTTTCAATGTAGTGACCAGCGTACATGCCCCTTTCAATGTAGTGACCAGCATACATGTCCCTTTCAATGCAGTGACCAGCGTACATGCCCCCTTTCAATGTAGTGACCAGCATACATGTCCCTTTCAATGTAGTGACCAGTGTACATGCCCCCTTTCAATGTAGTGACCAGCGTACAGGCCCCTTTCAATGTAGTGACCAGCGTACATGTCCCTTTCAATGTAGTGACCAGCATACATGTCCCTTTCAATGTAGTGACCAGTGTACATGCCCCCTTTCAATGTAGTGACCAGCATACATGTCCCTTTCAATGCAGTGACCAGCGTACATGCCCCCTTTCAATGTAGTGACCAGCATACATGTCCCTTTCAATGTAGTGACCAGTGTACATGCCCCCTTTCAATGTAGTGACCAGCGTACAGGCCCCTTTCAATGTAGTGACCAGCGTACATGTCCCTTTCAATGTAGTGACCAGCATACATGTCCCTTTCAATGTAGTGACCAGCGTACATGCCCCCTTTCAATGTAGTGACCAGCATACATGTCCCTTTCAATGTAGTGACCAGCATACATGTCCCTTTCAATGTAGTGACCAGCGTACATGCCCCCTTTCAATGTAGTGACCAGCGTACAGGCCCCTTTCAATGTAGTGACCAGCATACATGTCCCTTTCAATGTAGTGACCAGCGTACATGCCCCTTTCAATGTAGTGACCAGCGTACATGCCCCTTTCAATGTAGTGACCAGCGTACATGCCCCCTTTCAATGTAGTGACCAGCATACATGCCCCTTTCAATGTAGTGACCAGCATACATGCCCCTTTCAATGTAGTGACCAGCTTACATGTCCCTTTCAATGTAGTGACCAGCATACATGTCCCTTTCAATGTAGTGACCAGCATACATGCCCCTTTCAATGTAGTGACCAGCGTACATGCCCCCTTTCAATGTAGTGACCAGCGTACATGCCCCCTTTCAATGTAGTGACCAGCGTACAGGCCCCTTTCAATGTAGTGACCAGCGTACATGCCCCTTTCAATGTAGTGACCAGCGTACATGTCCCTTTCCATGTAGTGACCAGCATACATGTCCCTTTCAATGTAGTGACCAGCATACATGTCCCTTTCAATGTAGTGACCAGTATACATGTCCTGCCTGTACCTACCTGTTCTGGCCTGGGTCTATCCATCCATCATGGATGAATGGACCCAAGCCAGGCCAGAACAGGTAGGTACAGGCAGGTCACCGTGCAAGATTTATCAAGTTACCCAGGCCGGGCCCAGACCAGAGTGTGCAGATATCATTATCATCATGGATGGATGGATGGATGGATGGATGGACCCAGGCCAGGCCAGAACAGGTAGGTACAGGCAGGTCACGGTGCAAGAATAATATCCCAAGCCAGGCCCAGACCAGAGTGTGCAGATATAATTATATATATCATCATGGATGGATGGATCATCCATCCATCCATGATGATATATATAATTATATCTGCACACTCTGGTCTGGGCCCGGCCTGGGTAACTTGATAAATCTTGCACCGTGACCTGCCTGTACCTACCTGTTCTGGCCTGGGTCCGTCCATCTATCCATCCATGATGATGATATCTGCAGCAGATATCATTATCATCATGGATGGCATGGCAGGCAATGGATGGCAATGGCATGGATGGCAGGCAATGGATGGCAATGGCATGGATGGCAGGCAATGGATGGCAATGGCATGGATGGCAGGCAATGGATGGCAATGGCATGGCATGGATGGCAGGCAATGGATGGCAATGGCATGGCATGGATGGCAATGGCATGGCATGGATGGCAGGCAATGGATGGCAATGGCATGGCATGGATGGCAGGCAATGGATGGCAATGACATGGATGGCATGGCATGGATGGCAGGCAATGGCATGGCATGGATGGCAGGCAATGGCATGGCATGGATGGCAGGCAATGGATGGCAATGGCATGGCATGGATGGCAGGCAATGGATGGCAATGGCATGGATGGCAATGGCATGGATGGCAATGGCATGGATGGATGGCAAAGGCATGGATGGATGGATGGATGGCAATGGCATGGATGGCAATGGCATGGATGGATGGCAATGGCATGGATGGCAATGGCATGGATGGATGGCAATGGCATGGATGGCAATGGCATGGATGGCAATGGCATGGATGGATGGCATGGATGGATGGCATGGATGGATGGCTGGCAATGGCATGGATGGCAATGGCATGGATGGCAATGGCATGGATGGATGGCTGGCAATGGCATGGATGGCTGGCAATGGCATGGATGGCAATGGCATGGATGGATGGCAATGGCATGGATGGCAATGGCATGGATGGCTGGCAATGGCATGGATGGCTGGCAATGGCATGGATGGCTGGCAATGGCATGGATGGCAATGGCATGGATGGCAATGGCATGGATGGATGGCTGGCAATGGCATGGATGGCAATGGCATGGATGGCAATGGCATGGATGGATGGCAATGGCATGGATGGATGGCTGGCAATGGCATGGATGGCAATGGCATGGATGGATGGCTGGCAATGGCATGGATGGATGGCAATGGCATGGATGGCAATGGCAAGGCATGCATTTTTTTGTGAGTGGACAGAGGCCTGAGGAGGAGGAGGACGACTGAGGACTTACCGGGCTGCTGCTGCACAGGGCTGGACTCTTCTCTCTCTTCCGACCTGAGGCCTGGATCCGAATGCTGTCTGCCGTCCGTCCACTTAGAAGGCCCGCCGCCGCCGCCCGATCCGGCTCCTGGTCTCCTCCTGGTCCTGCACTGGTCCTCCTGGTCAGGCGCCGACTCAGCGTCGGCGAGTGCTCTGAGCGGATGGGACTCGGGAGTCTTCTATCTTCTCTCAGCCGCGGCCCGGGAAGGAATGGAACCCGGAAGGCGGAAGCGGTGTCGGTGATCGTGACGCCGGGGCAGTGCACCGCCCCACGCGTCACGTGACCAGATGATGTCCTTCTGTGATTGGTCCAGGCTGGAGTCTGGACCAATCACAGCCAGGTGGGGGTGGCCAAGCGCTCTTTTCTGCGCCCAGGTTACGCCCCAGAAGGCAGCCAATCGGCGCCTCTTCTGGGTCGTAAACCCCACCCCCCCTTTAGCCACCACATAAGCCGGTCAGGCCGGCGAACCCAATTTTTTTTTTTTCCTAACTTTATTGTTTTTTTTTTGTCTTTTTTTTTTTTTTTCCTTTTTTTTTTAGGGGGGCGGCGCCCTGGCGCCCCCTATGCACGGGCCGCCACTGCACACGATCCAAAAATTGTACAAAAACTACCGCTTTCGAATCGATTGTACAATAATCAAATTGTTAGTACACAGCTTTCAAGAGCCGAACAGTTCATCCGATATTATCCGAAAAATTTTCTCGTACGCTACCAGATCGTACGATTGTCGTTGCGCCCCCGTTCACATCGGGCTGATTTGACATCAGAGTCAACTGCCGGCAATGGAACCATCCACATTGGCGCAATGCCAACTTTGCAGCGCCGGACTCATTCCCAAAAGTAGTTCCTGTACTACTTTTGGCGACTTTGGGGCCGATTTCAATAGACATCTGTGCATGAACCCGCACAGATATCTCTCAAATCACCCCCGAAGTCAGACTGAAATGCTGGTTTGAAATTGTGCAAGTTTAGCTGAACTCGCATGATTTCAAACCCGCATTCAGTGTGAACCTAGGCTTAATCAGTACAGTTGCCATTGGAAAATAACAAACAAACAAATACACTATAAGCGCCGGTTCACATTACCGCGACGCTACTTGCAGGGGCGACCTCCGAGATCGCGGTGCGAGCAGCGTGCCGCGACCTCGGAGCGGCCGCCACGGACTTCATAACATTGAAGTCTATGGCGGTCACCTCCTGGTCACCCCAAAGAAGCTCCGGACCCTTTTTCTAGGTCGGAGCGACTTGTGTCGCTCCTATTAGAACGGGTCTGCAGCTTCCCTATGGGAGGCGACCAGGTTGCCTCACAGGTCGCCCTAGTGTGAACCGACACTAACACATCACTTCCGATTTTTTATTTTGTCTTACGAGAATTTTCGTAACTTTAGTAAATTCTTAATTTTCGATATGCGACTAGCATGCAAAGAAAAACAGACGATCTGTCGTCCACTTTTTGGTTTGTATCCATTAAGCTGGATACACATTATACAGATTTTGTTGTTCAATTTCCTTTAGATTTACCTTCAACTATGTAATGCAAGGGCCTGCCTGATTGCATACAATTTGAAAGTGTTTAGGTTTGACCTCATATTATATGGTTTTGGTAAACCTAAAAGAAAGTTGTACAAGAAAATTGTACAAAAATTGTATAGTGTGTAGCTAGCTTTAAAAAGCTGCATATACTTCAGCTAAAATACCCCTAGAATAGTCGGGGGTTGGGCATTTAAATAAAGATATCCTGTAAACTGTCCCTGTTTTGTGTACATGCAGCATGAATTACTTACTTTGTGAAGTTCTTGTACAGCGCGGCCATCTGCGGTGTGGGCATCTGAAGCCGCAGTGTCCCTCTTCCTGGATTTTCCGCATGCGCAGTGCATTGTAAGCGAGCACCAGAATGCTATACCCTCGTCACTTCTGGCGCAGGCCCGTCATCCCACAGCTGGTTCCGCATCATTGCGCATGCCCAGAAGCTGTTCTCGATCCATTGGCAGAGAATGACGATCCATGCGACACCAAGCAACTGTGCGCAATGTCACTGGCCCTCCCCCTACAGAATACAGGCCGCCCCCCACAATGTAAAGTGGCAATGACGCGGAACCGGCTGTGGGATGACGCGCCTGCACCGGAAGTGACGAGGGACACCGGTGATGCCCATTGACTCCTGGGATTGATGACACTCATCTCCCAGAAGCAAATGCAAAGCAGGAAATAACGTAGGCGGCCGCGGCGCAATAAGGAGTAAGTGAAGTTATTTTTCATTAAAAATAAGGTAAAGGAACCGAAAAAAAAATAGCCAAATCGTTTTTAGCATGTGGAAAAGTTATGCATGGTTAGAAGTTTAAAATGTGTCCGGAACTCCGCTTTAAGAAATTAGTTGTAATAGTACTCAGTGGTGTCAGTAACGGGGCTCAGAGGTATCAGTAAGGGCCTGCTATGAAGCCTGAGCGTGGAAAGGCTGACCCCCCCCTCCCCCTCAGAGGGGTTGTCTGATGTCTCCATTCCAAAAGATCTGACCTCAGATTCATGGGATAATGATTTGGGATCATGCTGTTGCTAGCTCCTTTGCATCCTTCCTATCTATGAGTAGATGTATTGCCTTTAGGGCTTCTGGTCATCCTGGTGAGCACTTTGATATTAACACAGTATGCTTAACACAATATTCCTGAGGCCAAAAAGTCCCAATGTCTGAAAATGATAAGACATTTGAAGTCTATTCTGAAAAAATCCACAATTTGAAAAGGTTTATATTACATTTATTGGGTTTGTGTACATAGGACTAACAATAATTTAATACAGTAAAAAATATATAACTTTTTTTTTTTTTCCGATAATTAAACTACAACATTCAGCACTTGTTCATGATTTAAACATTCTTTATGTTAAGATCAAATAGGCCCCTTTCATGGGACAGAATCCATTCCGATCAGTAGAGACCAGCTAACAGATCCCCTGCTGATCAGAGCAGAGCGGGGACGGATGACACATCCATATCCACTCAGTTACTGCAGAGCGGACACGGACACAGCCTGCTCTGCACTATAGGCGGCAAGGAGTAAATGGACTCCGCTGTCTGTTTACACGACGACCCTCCAATTCTTCCGCCTAAACGTAAAAGGACAGATCCCCTTCCATTTTTTTTTTAGCGGACCGGATCAGACTCAGAGGTACGCGGGTGTAAATGGACACAAGTCCAATTACACCGACCTGTCTATAGGAATGCATGAACCTTCCGATCAGGTCCACATGAAAAACTGACAGGCTGACCTCATCAGATTGTCCGTGTGAAAGGGGCCTAACACTATTGTCATTGCAAGGTATCACAGAGAGAGGTCACCAGGGGTGCCATCAAAATTTTGCAATAGGGCCCTGTTAATTTCAGTTAAGCCTGTAAGTTTCTTATTCAAAATCGTACTTAGTAACTTTCTCATTTTAGATATAGAGGTTCTTAACTTCCAATAATATGTGAGTATACTCTGACTAATCTCCGCTTTGTCTTGCCCGGGGTGATGACTGCGGAATGTCACATCCCACTGTGAATTTTCAATCTAAAGGGATTGTCCAAACTACAGAGAGGAACAGAAAGTTTTGGGCGTCACGTTTATGGATAAGCAGCTGGGCTTCTGCCCTGGAGACACATTGGAGGATCTACAAAGGAAACTGCTGACTTCCTCCCCCAATTCTATCTCCTCTATTAGCCATATGCTGGACATACATTGCGGCCTTTTCCTAGGCAATGCATCCTATGAGAACTGTTTACCGTCACTCGGTAAAAAACATGTTTAAATGAACCCATCCCAAACATTTAAAAGTACAGTGCCCTGCAGGCACCCTAAATGCATACTTTGTTAGATTGGATTACTCTCTGTTTACTTCAGAAGGGGGGATAGGTGGGACTGGTGGGCACTTGATGGGCATCGAAACCACAGCTTCTGCGCTGTGTGCATGGCGTCACTTGTGGCACCTGACGACGGCGTACTGTTTGCCATCTGCGTACTGTATCGTGGGGCTGACACGGCTCCCCCTTGCTGAGTACGCTAGCATGGCGTTAGGGTGTGGTTAAGAGGCGTGACCTCACTACAAATATCACTTCTAGATTGAGTCTTCAGCTCCCAGCACCCCATCTGGAACCTATAGCTAACCTGTGAGTAACCAGGGGGGATGCTACCCCCTTTCCTCTCTCTTTCTTTGTATTACCCACTTAAAAACCAGAAGGTTTTACCCCCTTAATGACCAGGCCATTTTTTTCAATTTGGCACTGCGTGACTTTAATTGGTTATTGCGTAGCCATGCAATGCTCTACCCAAACAAAATTGATGTCCTTTTTTCTCTTCTGTTCATTGACGGACACAGCTTCAGATCTTCAAAACCGTTGGGTTATAGTGCCCCCTACAGGAGTAGGACACTAGGCAGAAAAAAAAAGTCTGGCTACGCCCATGGGCAGTCCGAGGGGGTATACTGCCTCTCTCTGCTATAGGCACTTTTTTTTTTTATATGCCTAGTTAGGAGTAAGTTCCTTGCTGGGATCTTTGGTCCTGGCAATTTTTTTGTTTTTAGATAGAAACTTTTTTCTTGTGGAATTTTTCTGTGATATCTACAATCAACTGCGATGGGCTGGATAATCTAGATGCAGTGGTCATCCCAGTCTGGCCATAAAGCGCGCGCAGATCCCAGCTCCGTGCAAAGTCGGCCGCGACATAGCTCCACTGGACGGGGGCTGGCCTGCGAGTTAAACGCCATTGAAAATAGCGGCAGCCATGACAGTGGAGCCCTATGGGTGGTGATTTCAGTGGTAGAAGTCCCTCCTCATCCTCTGGTGCTGACTTCTGGATAATTTCACTTCCTGATCACCGCACGTGGAGTGCAGATTATCCTTTTGGCTGCAGGTGCCTGTTTCTGCTGGGTGGTGAGTCTGGTGGGGCTCTCTCCCTCTCTGCTGAGGATCGCTTGGTGCTTGTGCCTGGTGACCGGGTGGTGCTGCCAGCACGGTGGGAGTTGTCCCTTGAAGTGTTTTACACTATTTTGTGGGGTCCCACAAACTTATTGAGTCTTTGAAGCACATCTCTCAACCTGATCCCCTCTTGGAGGCTGCGGGCCCTCCAGATGCACTGATGGCGGTCTTGGATTTGGACAGCCGTATCTGTGTGAATAGAAGACACAACGAAAATATTCCGTGTGTCCCTCCACTTCACTGCAAGCAATTTATTACACTTCAGGCTCTCTCCCCTCATCTAAGTCAGGAATCTAAAAGCCATTGGGGAAAGCCCCGGCAATTAGGTTGCACTGTGCCACATGCGCCAATTCCAGAACCAAAAGGTGACTAAAAAGTGGCACGCTTGTGTAATAATTGTCCACGTAAACTTGGTACCCCTTTCCGCATAAGGGTTACACCAAGTCCCAAACAATCTTGTCGCTGCTCCCTATGTAGTCTGGGCAGCTGGGGGGCTCCACACTGCTATCTTTTCCCTCGTAAATCCAGAAACTACATGTATAGCCTGTCATTATGTCACAGAGCTTATACATCTTGACCCCATATCTGGCACGCTTGCTGGGGAGAAACTGTATGAAAACAAGGGGGCCAGAAAATGTATTTAGGGACTCATCAACGCAGAAAGCTTCTTGGGAAGTATACAAGGCTGCAAAGTTTTGGTTCAAGTGAGTTACGAGGGGCCGAATTTTATGGAGCCGGTCATATCCAGGGTAACTCAGAGGACGAAAGAGTTCATTGTCATTGAAATACATGAACCGCAAGATTTGCTCGTATCTAGTCCTGGCCATGGCAGCAGAGAGCACCGGCATATGGTGAATTGGGTCAGTGGACCACAACTCACTCTTTTTTTAGTAATGCCCATGAGGAGGGATAGGCCCAGAAGGGTATTCAATTCAGAAGCAGTGATAAATTTCAATGCAAATTCTCTGGCAAGGGTCAAATTTGGGTTTGCGGTGAAAAATTTATCAGCATATAAATTGCTTTTGCCAACAATAGATTTGTACAGATCTTCATTGAAAAACAGTCCATAAAATACCAGGTTCCAGTCAGTCTGTCAGTCTCTCTCAGAGTCTATGCTGGGAGCTGTAGTCTGCTCTCTGTGGACAATAATTGGGGCAGTCAATCTTCCAGGACTATATGTCCCATAGTGCTCCCCTAGTCTCTTTTAAACGGTCCTCTGCTGTGGCCAATGGGGAGGGAAACAGAGACGGCAGGAAGCTGTGCGGTGAACTTGTTGAGAGCTGCTGTCTCTTCTCCCGCACTGCTGACAGGAGAAATGAGGGGGCGAGAAACAGTCTAAAAGCCCGCAACTCGCCTCTCCCCTGTCACAGTGCTGCCGAGTTCGCTGGTGAACTGAGTGGGGGAAAAGAGCCCGCAGTCACCCTTCACTGAGTTGACAGCACCTTGATGGTGTCACCCCGCACCCCCATAGCGACGCTGCTGGGTGGAGGGGCAATGTATCCAATGGGCCATTTTTTTTACCTCAATGCAGGGAATGAATTACGGCAAAAAAATGTCCTGTCTTTAGAACCACTTTAATGTATTTAAAGGTTTCAATCATCTGTCCCTTCTTTTCTTTAGACTGTATATATTAAGTTCCCGCAGTCTCAGTCCCTGCTGATATGTTTTATCCCCCAGACCTTTCACCATTTTTGTTGCCTGTCTCTGAACTATCAATATCTTTTTTGATGCGGGGGGCAGTGGCGGCCGGTGCATAGGGGGCGCCAGGGCGCCGCCCCCCCTAAAAAAAGAAAAAAAAAATTACAAAACGAGCAATAAAGTTTGAAAAAAATAAAAATTGCGTTCGCCGCCGCCGCCGGCCGATGTGGAGGGGGGGTGGGGTTACCACCCAGAAGAGGCGCCGATTGGCCGCCTTCTGGGGGGCGTGGGGGCGTAACCTGGGCGCAAGGCACATTGCTTGGAAACCCCCACTTCGTGGATTCCTGGCTGTGATTGGTCCAGCCTCCAGCCTGGACCAATCACAGCATCCAGGACATCCAACGCTGACCCCGCTGAGCGCCGCTGACGTCACTCGCGTGCGTCATTCTCAGCAGTGGACCGGACCCGGACGGACGATGGAGTCGGGTGGACACCGGACGGGAGTGACGGCGGCACTGGAGAGGAGACCACCAGCATCTGATCCAGACGACCGGACCGGTCACCTCACCAGGCCGCAGCTCGAGGAGTGGAGGTCATCTGCTGGAAGAAGAGAAGACATCACCACCGGTAAGTGAGTCCTCGTGGTCCTCCTGTCCTGTCAGTCCTCCATGACCATCCATCCATCCATCCAGCCTTTCCACAGGCCATCCCCCTCTGCTCTACCTCATCCCATGACCATCCATCCATCCAGCCTTTCCACCGCCATCCCCCTCTGCTCTGCCTCATCCCATGACCATCCATCCAGCCTTTCCACCGCCATCCCCCTCTGCTCTGCCTCATCCCATGACCATCCATCCATCCAGCCTTTCCACCGCCATCCCCCTCTGCTCTGCCTCATCCCATGACCATCCATCCAGCCTTTCCACCGCCATCCCCCTCTGCTCTGCCTCATCCCATGACCATCCATCCAGCCTTTCCACCGCCATCCCCCTCTGCTCTGCCTCATCCCATGACCATCCATCCATCCAGCCTTTCCACTGCCATCCCCCTCTGCTCTGCCTCATCCCATGACCATCTATCCATCCAGCCTTTCCACCGCCATCCCCCTCTGCTCTGCCTCATCCCATGACCATCCATCCATCCATCCATCCAGCCTTTCCACCGCCACCCCCCTCTGCTCTGCCTCATCCCATGACCATCCATCCATCCACCCTTTCCACCGCCGTCCCCCTCTGCTCTGCCTCATCCCATGACCATCCATCCATCCAGCCTTTCCACCGCCATCCCCCTCTGCTCTGCCTCATCCCATGACCATCCATCCAGCCTTTCCACCGCCATCCCCCTCTGCTCTGCCTCATCCCATGACCATCCATCCATCCAGCCTTTCCACCGCCATCCCTCTGCTCTGCCTCATCCCATGACCATCCATCCATCCAGCCTTTCCACCGCCATCCCCCTCTGCTCTGCCTCATCCCATGACCATCCATCCATCCAGCCTTTCCACCGCCATCCCCCTCTGCTCTGCCTCATCCCATGACCATCCATCCAGCCTTTCCACTGCCATCCCCCTCTGCTCTGCCTCATCCCATGACCATCCATCCATCCAGCCTTTCCATCGCCATCCCCCTCTGCTCTGCCTTATCCCATGACCATCCATCCATCCAGCCTTTCCACCGCCAACCCCCTCTGCTCTGCCTCATCCCATGACCATCCATCCAGCCTTTCCACCGCCATCCCCCTCTGCTCTGCCTCATCCCATGACCATCCATCCATCCAGCCTTTCCACCGCCATCCCCCTCTGCTCTGCCTCATCCCATGACCATCCATCCATCCAGCCTTTCCACCGCCATCCCCCTCTGCTCTGCCTCATCCCATGACCATCCATCCAGCCTTTCCACCGCCGTCCCCCTCTGCTCTGCCTCATCCCATGACCATCCATCCATCCAGCCTTTCCACCGCCATCCCCCTCTGCTCTGCCTCATCCCATGACCATCCATCCATCCAGCCTTTCCACCGCCATCCCTCTGCTCTGCCTCATCCCATGACCATCCATCCAGCCTTTCCACCGCCATCCCCCTCTGCTCTGCCTCATCCCATGACCATCCATCCAGCCTTTCCACTGCCATCCCCCTCTGCTCTGCCTCATCCCATGACCATCCCTCCCACTGCCATCCCTCTCTGCCTCATGCCCTCATCCCTCCCACCGCCATCCCTTTGCCTGATCCCATCTCTCCCACCACCATCCCTCTGCCTGATCCCATCTCTCCCACTGCCATCCCTCTGCCTGATCCCATCTCTCCCACCGCCATCCCTCTGCCTGATCCCATCTCTCTCACCTCCATCCCTCTGCCTGATCTCATCCCTCCCACCGCCTGATCCCATCCCGCCCACCTCCATCCCACCGCCTGATCCAATCTCTCCCACCTCCATCCCTCTGCCTGATCCCATCTCTCCCACTGCCATACCTCTGCAGGGGGCCTATACGCTTGTCACTGCATTGAAAGGGGGCCTGTATGCTGGTCACTACATTGAAAGGGGGCATGTACGCTGGTCACTACATTGAAAGGGGGCATGTACGCTGGTCACTACATTGAAAGGGGGCCTGTATACTGGTCACTACATTGAAAGGGGGCATGTACGCTGGTCACTACATTTAAAGGGGGCCTGTATGCTGGTCACTACATTGAAAGGGGGCCTGTATACTGGTCACTACATTGAAAGGGGGCATGTACGCTGGTCACTACATTGAAAGGGGGCCTGTATACTGGTCACTACATTGAAAGGGGGCATGTACGCTGGTCACTACATTGAAAGGGGGCCTGTATACTGGTCACTACATTGAAAGGGGGCATGTACGCTGGTCACTACATTGAAAGGGGGCATGTACGCTGGTCACTACATTGAAAGGGGGCATGCACGCTGGTCACTACATTGAAAGGGGGCATGTATGCTGGTCACTACATTGAAAGGGGGCATGTACAGTGTGGTCTGTGCTAGGGGGTCTGTACTGTGGGGTTTGTGCTAGGGGGGTCTGTACTGTGGGGTTTGTGCTAGGGGGGTCTGTACTGTGGGGTTTGTGCTAGGGGGGTCTGTACTGTGGGGTTTGTGCTAGGGGGTCTGTACTGTGGGGTTTGTGCTAGGGGGTCTGTACTGTGGGGTTTGTGCTAGGGGGTCTGTACTGTGGGGTTTGTGCTAGGGAGCCTGTACTGTGGGGTTTGTGCTAGGGGTTCTGTACTGTGGGGTTTGTGCTAGGGAGTCTGTACTGTGGGGTTTGTACAAGGGGCCTGTACTGTGGGGTTTGTGCCACTCTCAGTCAGTGTATCCCATAATAGGGTGTCTCTCACAGTATATCCCATAATAGGGCCCCTGCTCCCTTTTATGGGATATACTAGTACTGATGGAGCCCTTAATATGTGATATATTGGGAGAATTGGTTCACGCAAGCAAAATACAGGGGACAAAATGGGTGGGGTCTATAAGGGGTGTGGCTTCTGAGAAATGGGAGGGGCCAAAATAGAAGGGCCCCATCTTAAAACTTCACCAGCCGCCACTGGCGGGGGGGATGTCTGCAGAACCAGAACCAGTATTTTATGTGAAGTCTGTGAAGGCTCCACTGTGGCAAAATCAATAGCTCAGGGTGAGTGATTCCCCCATCCACATCAAATGTGTGGATGAGGGAATTGGATCATTCTTTTATTTATTTATTTTTTTGTTCAACCCACTGGTTGCATGCATTAAAAAATAAAATGAATCATGTACAGCCTACTTAAAGATCTATATAGAAGAATTGCGACCTCCCTCCTCCTGGTGATCCCGTGATACATTCTAGAATTCTATTCACTTATTCTTCGGCCCAGCCACACGGAATGCTCATTTTGCAAGCATCTGAAATAAGTACCCCAAAATCTTTTAACTCGATACCAGCTCAGTACTCAGTGCTCAGCATCAGCACTCAAAGCAATAAAATGCATCAGTGCTCCACAAGAATATAACACACAGGATATAGCAGGCACTCAAAAGGTCTTGAGAGGCCCATGAGAGTATATTAATCAAATAGCTGGTTAATTACAGCTATCTCGGACTGCCTAGTAAAACTTGTGATATATAATATATATATACCTGTATATATACAGTATATAAATACAAGAATTCCTATGATTCCTAGTACCTAGCAATCCAGGGAATATCTAAACAGCACACCATTTGTGAAATACATGATGACAAATCTGTTTGCAGAGGGTGACCCAGGAGTTGTCAAGATTGTTTAGGATCTCCGACCTTTATTTACGGAATGTCGGGAATGTCACAAATATTTGGCAGCACTATGCTTCCCCTGCTATAGTCTATATTGCACATGGACTTGATGGCTTGAAAATTCCACAAGTGCTCTCTATTCACTGAACAAAAGAGTGTTCAGGAGCAGTGGTCATCTGGAGTTAAAGCAAAACATTTGAAAAAAATGTTTTAATCTATTGCTATTGAGTTCTAGATGAAAGAAGGCAGCATTAAAGTCTACCCATGCTTTATCCATGCATCGCAAACAGGCAATAGTGCTTGAGCCCCTTCTGTATAAATCCATCTTAATGCAGGTGCTTGGTGATTGGCTAATGGACTCGGCATTGTCACATGGGAACAGTACTAAACCCTGTGCATGCTCAAACTGGGATCAACTTGAAGCTTACAAAATACTTTTTTTTACCTTGCTGTCTGTTGGTGGGGAAGTGAAGAGAGGGTGAGAATGGGGGCACATTCAGACCAGTGCATTGCGGTAAAACATGGGCTACTACAATGCACAACACATGTACTGCAGTGCATTGGTGTGCCTTTTACTAGTACAATGCAATGCACCCCCACTGCATTTATGTTACAGCACACAGAAATCATAATACCGCACATAGCATGCATTGTGGTGCAAAAATTGTGCTCATCCAATTACTGGATTGCTGGACACAAAAACCAAAGAGAAAAAGTGGAAACCAAGGAGAAGAGTGCGTTAAGAACATAATAATCAATGGCATCAGCCAGTATATTTTAATAAGCAACAAATATAAAAGAAAAAAAGTCAAACCTGGCTAGCTAATTTTGGGTGTAAAAAGGCATATTACCCCTTCACACCTAAGGGCTCTTTCACACGGGCGATCCGATCAGATCCGCCTGTCAGTTTTTTAGGCGGATCTGATCGGATCCTCCATGCAGCTCTATGGGGCAGCGGATGTCAGCGGAGACACCTCCGCTGACACCCGCTGCCATCCGTATCCAATCCTGTCTGTGAAATCTGGACAGATGGAAACCCTATTTTCCCATCCGTTCAGTAATCGGATCGGATGATCCGCTCTCATCCGATCCCCCATAGAGATCAGCGGGGGCTGTGACACCTTCCTCTCCGCACTGCAAGCAGAGACGGAGCTGTCATCCGCCAGCTCAGCGGGGATCGGCGGATCGATCCCCGCTGAGCAGCACGGATCCGCCTACGGAGGCGGACAGTGTGAAAGAGCCCTAAGGGTAAAACAAATAAACCATAACAAATAAACAAATAAACCATATATATATCATCACAACTACTTTGTGCTTCCAGGTGGGTTATACCTTGTTTTGTTTTCAGGACAAATTGGGCTTTTATATGTTGGTAAATGGTAATAAACATCTCCTGTTTTTTGTTTTTTTTTTTTATTATAGGAAAACAACCCCCCCCCCCCCCCCCCATAGCCACCACTAGGTCCGGCGCCCCTAGTGGGCTGAAAATTGCATTTTTTAAAATCTTTTTTTCCCTCTGGCCACAGATTGGGGGGGGGGGGGGGGGTGGCACCCCTGCGCCCCCTATAGACAGGCCGCCACTGCGTTATCAACTATGTAGTGCATAGACAGCCCATTGCCTCAAGGCAACACATGTTACTGTGCGAGAAAAAGCTGCATATTGATCTGAACGGGGCCCTTAGATGGTGGGGGGAAGCTTTAAAGTCAGTCTGTTGCTTTGCCCTCTATGTGTATCTGAAACAATTGCCTTTTTCCCATAATCTCCTGTTTTCACTTTTACTTTGTCCTTTTTTGTATATCAGTGCTGCTGATCTCCAGCTGCCTCTCTCAGTAACTTCCTGTCTACATGCACTGGCTGCAGAGTTGGTTGTACATCATTGTTCTGGACCGGCTTCCTGATAGTGACAATAGTAAACCATGCCCGCGTAACGCGTGTCAATAAGCGTATCGCATACCTAATTGGAGACCAAAAAGGCAGGAGGGCTTCCTACACCTCTGGTTCAGACACTCCTGGAATGGTGAACAGGGGATGGAAGGGCACAGAGTGGCACCAGTGCACCTGTATGTGTTGTGTTGCAAGGCTATTATGGATTAGGCGCAGAACGTTTTAATGGCACCAGACTGCCAGAAAAATGATTCAGAAATTCTGCTACAATTATTTATGTGTTGACAATGAACAACCGAAAGAAATGGTCATTTCCCTATATCATTCTTCAGAGTCTTTGTATCTCACATATCCTGTATCCCTCTGCAATCTTTTCAGTGTGACATGCACTGAAAACCCTCTAGTCTCAGTCACTGAATGATAATAACTGACATGTCAGAGCACTACTGACAGCACCGACCATTACACCCATAACTCACCTGGAAATGCACAGCCTGTGGACATCTCAGTCTGTTCATCTTTTCCCCCTTCTGTGGAGATTGTCTGACTATCTGTCAACATAGTGGGAGCGATAAGAAAACAATCCCATAATTGCACTGTGTGTCAGAGAGTAGAGGATGAAACGACAGCTTCTGGATTTCCTATTACAACCATTTAAAGCTGAAGCCTTGGGTATGGCCATTTCTACATAGTTACATAGGTCCAGTGAAAAGCAGCAGCTCGGAGTTACAGGTATCAATTTTTCAACAAAGCAGTGGAAGGGTGCAAGCCCATTAAGCCCCCGTTCACATCTGGCGATTAGGGGTTCCAATTCCAAAACACATTGCAATAGTGGCAAAATGCACCAAACGCATTTGGGAGTTTATTTTGGCCACCATGTTTGCTGGCAAAAAAAAATTGAATGGCCACTATTGCAGTGCAATTTGGAATCAAGGGCAGAATTGCGGTGATTCTGCCCACGATCCCAAATCACCCCAAGTGAACAGGCCTTTACACCCCATCCCAAAATAATATTAGCCCTTTACATTCAAAATGTAGAATGGTAACTGAGATTGTTGTCTATTCCCAATCTGTGTGCTGTGACCAAGACTCGTTGCCGAAACGCGTTAGAAACTTGTCTATTTTACTCACTGAGGTTTGACAATAAAGAATTGGAAGATTTACAGAGTTTCCAGCTGTCCTTTTGCTTGACACTGTCTATTCCCAATCCTTGTACCTCAAAGACTTAGATTTAAAGCTGAAGCCTAATGCAGATTTTAAACCTCAAACCAAACATTTAAACAAATATTATATTGAAGCTTACTAATTTGTAGATGTAGTGGCTGCATTAGTTTTCATTTTTTTCCCCTTATTTTCACCTGGTGATCTGACTAGTAAGTCTGTTGTTTTTTCAATAAAACAAGCTCTCTTGCAGCTCTAGCAGTTAGAGGGATGAGACAAACCATTTACCACTGACAGGGTTGCTTACAATGATCAGCTTTTATATATGTAAAACCTTTATCCCAAAAGGGAGAAAAAACTGTTTGCTGTAACTGCTTATAACGTTTTAGCTGGAGTTTGGCTTCAATGTGTTAGTGTATCTAAATCTGCTAGTACATCTAACACTCCCCTCCCCCAGATTAACAATGATGCTGTTCAGAGGTGCCTACGTGCTCTCTCATCCAGAGTGTAGGCACTCTAATACAGGAGGCGGGTTACAGGCCAGATCACCAGGTGAAAACAGAAGGGAAAAAATGCCTTAAAAAAAAAACCATACAACCACCACATCTAATGATTTTTAGGATGCAATATATTACATTTTTAGTTTTGGGTTTAATATCACTTTAAGTATGGTAACATGTACATAGTTATATTGGTCCAGCTTGGACCAATATAACTATGTATGTGCCATACTTGTGGGATCCCCCTAGAAGCTGGAAATCACTGAAGTAGACACCACTACTAGAGTAATGGCTACTAGGCTCAGGGTCTTGTGCTGGGCGACTGCTGTTTTCCAAATATCGGAGGTCGCCCTGCTCAGCACCGGCACCATTCAGAGAACACTTTATGTTTTCTCAATTAATGCAAGGTGTTCTCTGATTGGATGAGGTGGAGATGCCCTCTTTCTCCACCTTGTCCAATTGGAGAACGCTTTTCATATATTTAGAAAATGCAAAGTGTTCCTTGAAAGGCATCCTCGCTTAGTGAGCCACTTCCTGTGTTTAAAATGTAGCCGGGCAGCTACTTGGCGTGGGATCCAGAATAGGAGAGATAACCGGGGTAGCAGTGCCTACTACAGTGATTTCAAGTATGCACAGCAGGATCCCAAGGGTATAACACATACAGTTGTATTCAAAATATTCAACCCCCACTGAAATTGATTGTTTTGGCCAGTTTGACATTGATTTTGATCATTCAGTCATCCTGCTTACAATTGAATCAAAGAGGCATGTGTAGGTCAGACAAATATAACAACATTTATAATGAAATAACCACAAATGTCTTTTCTGTGCTCACATCATGATCAGTTTTATTCAACCCCCAAGTGACATTCAATCTTAGTACTTAGTACAACATCCTTTTACAGTTATAACAGCTTTTAAACGTGAAGCATAGCTTGACACAAGTGTCTTGCAGCGATCTACGGGTATCTTCGCCCATTCGTCATGGGCAAAAGCCCATGTTCAGTTCAGTCACATTCTTAGGCTTGTGCACTGCAACTGCTTTCTTTAAGTCCCACCAGAGGTTCTCAATCGGATTTAAGTCTGGTGACTGCGATGGCCACTCCAAAATGTTCCAGCCTTTAATCTGCAACCATGCTCTAGTGGACTTGGAGGTATGCTTGGGATCATTGTCCTGTTGAAAGGTCCAACGTCTCCCAAGCCTCAGGTTTGTGACGGACTGCATCATATTGTCATCCAATATCTCCTGGTACTGAAGAGAATTCATGGTACCTTGCACACGCTGAAGCTTCCCTGTACCTGCAGAAGCAAAACAGCCCCAAAGCATGATTGACCCCCCCGCCATGCTTCACAGTAGGCAAGGTGTTCTTTTCTTCATAGGCCTCCTCCAAACATAGCGTTGATCCATGGGCCCAACAGTTCTAATTTTGTTTCATCAGTCCACTAATTTTGTTTCATCAGTCCACAGAACACTATCCCAAAACTTCTGTGGTTTGTCCACATGACTTTTGGCATACTGCAGTCGACTCTTCTTATTCTTTGGAGACAGCAAGGGGGTGCGCCTGGGAGTTCTGGCATGGAGGCCTTCATTACGCAGTGTGCGCCGTATTGTCTGAGCAGAAACTTCAGTACCCACATCTGACAAATCTTTTCTCAGTTCCTCAGCAGTCACACGGGGACTTTTCTCCACTCTACGATTCAGGTAGCGCACAGCAGTCGAAGTCAGCATCTTCTTTCTGCCACGACCAGGTAGCGTTTCAACAATGCCCTTTGCCTTGAATTTTCAAATGATGCTTCCTATGGTGTCTCTTGGTATGTTTAACATCTTTGCAATCTTCTTATAGCCATTGCCCTTCCTGTGAAGAGTAATCACCTCTTCTCTTGTCTTCCTGGACCATTCTCTTGACTTCACCATGTTTGTAACCACACCAGTAAATGTCTAGAAGGAGCTGAGTATCACAGTCATTTTAAAGCTGCCTAATTGGTGCTTATTAGGCTTTATTGTTGCTCCCTGACATCCACAGGTGTTTTCAATACCTGATTGAAAACACTTCAATGAACCTCTGTTCTTCAGAGTGGTAGTCTTTAGGCTCCTTTCACACAGTAAGTCCGTCAAACGGACTCCACTTTTCTCAGCGGGGGATCGATCCGCCGATCCCCCGCTGAGCAGGAGAATGACCGCTGTTCTCCGCACTGTGTGCAGAGACACAGCTGTCACAGCCCCATAGATCTCTATGGGAGAATCGGATGGGAACGGACCGTTGGTTCGTTCTCATCTGAACCCATCCGATCCGCTGGATGGATGGAAAATAGGGTTTCCATCTGTCCAGATTTGACAGATCGGATCGGGTGTCAGCGGACATGTCTCCGCTGACATCCGATCCCCCATAGAGATGCATGGGGGGACCGCCAAAAAAACGGACAGGCGGATCTGAACGGTCCGCCTGTGTGAAAGGGGCCTCAAGGGGTTGAATAATTGTGTCAATGAAGAATTCACAAAAGAAACATTTACTACTGTATTACAAAACCAATTGATGTCATTTTAGTTGCATATGGTTCTTTAAGAAGTCCTTGTAGGATTTCATTCTGAATACAATTACAAATGTACACTAAATTCCCTAAAACCCTTTACAGCTTTGGGGGGTTGAATCATTTTGAATACAACTGTACATACAGTACTTACAGGTAAATTGGTCCAAACTGGACCAAAGCAACTATGTAAATATTGACATACCTAAACTTCAGGCCATACATTATACAATCTTCTTATTCAATTTCCTTCAGATTTACCTTCAACTATGTAGTGCAAAGACCTGCCTGATTGCATACAAATTGAAAATGTTTAGGTTTACCATTATATCGTTTTTGTAAATCTAAAGGAAAATTATTGAAGAAAATTTTATAATGTATCACCAGCCTAAGTCTTTGGGGTACAAGGAACAAAACAATGGAATGTTGAATATTAACAGTTAATGTTATCTGGGCTGCACGAGAGCTGCACGATTCTGGATAAAATGAGAATCACTATTTTTTTGCTTAGAATAAAGATCATGATTCTCTCATGATTCTTGGGGTAACATAATGTTTCACATTATACAAAAAAATTGGGCTAGCTTTACTGCTTAGCTTTTTTTTTTAATCTTTGAAGTGTATTTTTCCCAAAAATTTGGTTTAAAAGACCGCTGCACAAATACAGTGTGACATAAAAAATTGCAACAACTGCCATTTTATTCTCTAGGGTCTCTGCTAAAAAAAAAATATATATATATATATATACAGTATATCTATATCTATCTATCTATCTATCTATCTATCTATCTATCTATCTATCTATCTATCTATCTATCTATCTATCTATCTATCTATCTATCTATCTATCTATCTATCTATCTATCTATCTATCTATCTATCTATCTATCTATCTATCGAGAAATATCTATACATATATATATGTATACATATATATCTATATATATCTATCTATATATATATATATATGTATTAAAAAAGAATAGCGCACACATGCAAAAGAAAATAGATGTAGGAGGAGTCCCCTGTAGTGCATTAGCACATCTTTCCCAGCAAGGAGTGTTGTCTCCAAGGGTTAGAGAGGCTTGATTCACCCCTTTTTTATGGATAGTGTAGGACCCACTGATAATGGGGTACTTTGACGCAGTAGTGGGCTTGAGCACGATATGGCCATATGGTGGGACCAAATCCCCATTTTCATTTATGGATTGTCTCCATATTTGATAGTCATTTCTTTTGCATGTGTGCGCTATTCTTTTTTAATATACATGTTGCTTGGTCCATAGCTGCACTGGCTTTAGATATACATGTTCAGGGTTTGCTCCCCCAATTTTTTGCTTGTTTAATATATATATATATATATATATATATATATATATATATATACATATGTTTGGGGGTTCTAGGTAATTTTTAACCTTTAAGCAACAAGTGTCAAAAAATAGCTTAGGCCCCTTTCACACGGGCTTTCCGATCAGTTCCACCTGTCAGTTTTTCAGGTGGACCTGATCGGATGCTCCATGCACCTCTATGGAGCAGCGGATGTCAGCGGTGACATGTCCGTTGTAAACCGCTGCTATCACAGCCTATCCTGTCTGTGAAATCTAGACGGACAGGCAGTCCGTTTTCATCCGATCTCTCATAGTGGAGAGCCGGGATCTGACCGGTCCATCTCTGCACAGTGAGCGGAGACAGAGTTGTCATCCGCCTGCTCAGCTGGGATCGGCGGATCGATCCCCCGCTGAGCGAAACAGAGTCCGCCAGGCAGAAAGCCCATGTGAAAGGACCCTTAGTCTTAAGTGGTTAAACTGCCCTCATTTACAGACCAAAGTTCATCCCTTTGATCTTATAGAACCCAATGATACAATGTTTCTTTTTTATCTCAGTGCTGAGCAATGTTGTAATAAACTTTGCCAGCTGCCTTTTTTTTTTTACAGCTCTGAGCAGAGAAAGGCTCTGCACTTGTTTAACATGAATCTTGGAATTGCTGGATTTATTAATTGTGCAGCTCTAGGATGTGGTGTAATAAATCGTCACTCTCCAGCTGCTTTGCTAAAAAAATTATGCTTGTAACTCAGAACTTCTGAACACCTTCCTCTTTTTTTCATAAGAAAGGTGGGGATGTTCTGTAGTCCGCAGAGAGAGCTGGACAGGATGATAACACTGCACAAGACAGTGCTTGGTTTCTGGTGGTATTATTAGGTCATTTTTGCACTTATCAAACAGATATAACAAAACCCTTCCAGTGAGAAGTTTGTTTATGTACCCTTTCCTTATTTGTCTGCACACTTCAGCAGACATTAGCCAGTTGCTTTATGTCACCATTTTTTCTTTTACACCATGCTGTTCCACGTCACCAGTCTCTGGCAGATGGCAGTCCCTCTGGGCCTGAAGCCCTGTAATAGAAAAAAGGAATGTTGTGAATTGCTGTGCTCTTATAGGGGGGGGGGGGGGGCTCTTCAACAAAAACACTGCAAACAAGCTAATACGCAGACCCCTACTACAAAGAGAGGTCAGAGCACAGGGGTCCGAGGTCACTGGCTCATAACAGGTGGATGACAACTGACTACTCCAGGCTGGGAACTGCTCGCTGCACAACATGTCCCCAGGATAGGGATGACACTTGTCCATCATCCCACACCAGTAATAAATACCGCTGATTATATCTTACTCTATACCATACTATATATATTATTATCTTTATAATAAAATATTATATTACTATCTATATATTATCTTACTATAGTTAGGGCTTCTGGGCCCCGGCATTCCCTCTCAGGGGTCCCCCAGGCACTATTTTACACTCTTTAAAATATCCCCCTTTTCTAGAACTCTTTAGGTCAGTCACAGGGTTCTCCCCCTCTTTTCCTCTTTTTTGGTACTGTATGGTATTAATAAAGCAGAGAGCGATGTTGACCTGATTACATCAGCACCGTTCTCTGCATCATTACATGAATCCATGACACCATATACTCACAGTATGTCCTCTCTGGATTCTGGCTAAAGCTGCTTATGGGAAACTCAGACTTACGCAAATTTGTAAGCTTTCTAACTATCTTTCTAGCTATAGCAATTTTCTTTCTATTTAATCTCCTCCTGCCTGTAATCTGTTTATTAACATTCCCCATCATGTTTCTCGGAGCTGGGGTTACGTTATTAAACATACTCTACCTTCAGCCAAAGTAATGCCGCTCTAGGTGAGTGACCGACTCTCACATATTGTGTACTGGAACCCAGGGTGCTGCACAGCTCGTCTGTGAGATTCAGTACCATGCACAAGTCCGGAATATAGCTGCACTCGACCGATTATCGGCAAGGCCGATATATCGAGGGCCGATATGCACTTTCCCCGTTATATCGGTATCGACCCCGGAACTGGCCGATATTTTCGTGATGTCATTCTGCGTTCTTAGGCCGCCTCCCTCGCTTTGGACAGCCTCATCTGGAGTCGGGACTAGTCTCGCGGGAGTGTATCACAGCCATACACTCACCCACAGCAGCCCAGTGTCAGCCAGCCACCCACAGGCCCTGTACCAGTCAGCCTGCCACCCACAGGCCCTGTACCAGCCAGCCACAGGCACTGTTACAGCCAGCCAGCCACCCACAGGCCCTGTACCAGCCAGAAACAGGCACTGTACCAGCATGCCACCCACAGCCCTGTGCCAGCCACCCACCCACCACAGGGTGCCAGCCAGCCACCCACCACAGGGTGGCAGACTGCCAGCCACCCACCACAGGCCCTGCACAAGCCAGCTGGCCACCTACAGGCCCTGTACCAGCCAGCTAGCCACCCACAGGCCCTGTACCAGCCAGCCACAGACACTGTACCAGCCAGCCACCCACAGCCCCATCAGCCCCTGTGCCAGCCACCCATCCGCCACAGGGTGCTAGCCAGGCACCCACCACAGGGTGCCAGCAAGCCAGCCATTAAACATTAACAAAAATTAACATGTTCAGTACCAGATTTGTGTCAAAAATTGTCTTTATTTTTCAAAACTTTAAATGTACAAAATATCGGCCCATGTCAGCCGATACCGATATGAGATGGTCAAAATATCGGTATAAGTATCGGTATCGGCAACCGATAACGGTCGATCCCTACTGCGCTCCTTGGTATCTTTATTGAAGCATTAAAATCACATCACAGGAATGACGGGAACATTAAAAGGTAACGCATTTCGTTCTAAAGTCAGCGCTTACTCAAACCTCAGAACGCATTACCTTTTAATATTCTGTCATGCCTGTGATGTCATTTTAATTCTTCAATAAAGATACCAAGGAGTACAGCAAAATCCTGGACTTGTACTGATACTCCCCTTTAGGGCTGCCAATGAGAGATAGCAGCCTAAATTTTGTGTCACTGCTGGCTCTCAATACGTTCACGTCCATGTTCGACTTTAATGATCAGGAATTATTGTGGTTTCCGTGATTATGTGATTACTGTGTCATAAACAAAGCCTAAAAATGAAGATAGGTATAAGCAAAACACCAATTTCAAAAAAATCATTACAAAGTATACAGAATATTACTTTATTTGGCTACATTAAAAAACATTTGTATCATTTCATCCTGTGCAAAGAACATCTAAATGTACACACACTACCCAGCATTTCTAAAACTATCCTAGGACCCCTTTCACACAATCGGACCGATCAGGTCCGCCTGTCCATTTTTCAGGTGGACCCAATCGGGCCACCCATTCAACTCTGTGGGAGGCATGTGTCCACTGACACCCGTCTGGCATCCGATCCAACAAGATCCGCTGAAAAAAGACAGATGGCGATACATTCGCCATCTGTCCAGCTGGTCGGATTGGACTAAAACAGACATGCTGTCCATTTTTGTCCCATCTCCCCATAGAGGAGAGCGGGACTCTGACAGGTCTGTCTCTGCACAGTGAGCAGAGACGGATCTGTCATCCGTCTGCTCAGTGGGGATTAATGGAGCGATCCCCGCTGAGCTAGGTCCTCTGAGCACATTCGCCCTGTGAGAAAGGGGCCCAAAGCAGTAGTAAACTGCCAGAAAAAAATATATGGGCCCCCTTGCAGGTTTAAGTCATAATGTACTAGTATTCACTGCATACTAGTACATTATGACAGACTTACCCAGACACGGAGCCCTCTTGCACAGCGCTGTCATGGCTCCCGGGCACTTCCATGTTTACCTTCCTTCTGGGTTTGCAGACTCCAACTGTATGAATGGTTTGGGCTACGATGATGTCACTCCTACAGCCCTAGCACAGGACTCTGATAGTACAGCATGGGTATGCCGTTCCTTAAGAGCGCATGCGAGGATGATGTCACTGGCTGCATGCTGTGTGAATGTCTTCTAAACAGTGCAAGGTTAGGAGATATTCACTGTACCTACGGGTAAGCCTTATTATAGGCTTACCTGTAGGTACAAGTTGTAAGGTAGACTTTACTTCCTCTTTAATCTAATAGAGCACTCTCACTAGCACTTTTATCCAGTCCCGGGTGTGATTCAGCTCCTTGGACTAGTTTGTTTCTGTAGTGTGAGTGCTCTGAACCACGTCCCATGAACCACGACCAGTTAAGTGTACCGCACCCAGGACTACTTGGAACAGGGATTGCTGGTCTGATTAGCGGAGGAGCCTGGGAATATTTCCTTACAATCCAGTGTGAATTCAAACCAGCAAGGGGGGAGGAATCAAATTCAGGCACAGTTTAGTTAAACCGGCCCAAGTGTGAATACACCCTTAAATACTGGGTACTGTAACTGTAGTGTGTTCACATTTAGGATGGTTTGCATAAAACGAAATGATGCAAAATGTTTTCTATGTAGCCAAATAAAGTAAGATTCTGTATAATTTGTAATGATAATTTGAGATTGGTGTTTTGCTCATCGCTATCTTCATTTTAAGGTTTATGTTTAATGTAGAAGTTTGTTAGTTGAGCCAACACCAGAATTAATAGTCTTATAAGGAAAAGCTGAGACGCCATATCCCTTCCCTGTTTGTGATCCTAATGTCAGTTTTAGCATACTGATGACATTGATACTGGAGGCTTCATTGGCAAAAATGAAAGCCTTCTTCCTGCAGATGAATACTGCCACCTTTAGGCTGACCACCTATTGCATAATATAGCTGTTAGGTATAGGTTATTTTATTTAAAAAAGTAAATACTAAACTAGAAAAATTTTATTTTTCCATTTTTGTGCATTTGTCAGCCTAAAATAATGGAATATTTTTTTTAAATAAAACAATGTACAAATAGATTTAATAGTTATATAAATGTTATATAGTTTGTTATGTGTTATATGTTATGATATGTTATATAGTTTATATATAAAATTAAAAACATATTGTGCCAATAGACTTAGGCTCCGTTCACATGTAGGCGTTTTGGGGCGTTTTTGGAGAGTTTTTCTGCTCTAGGATCAGCTCTCAAAACGCCCAACAAGACAAATCCTATTCATTTCAATGGCCCCTGTTCACATCTGAGCGTTTTGACGCTGTGAGCAAAACGCCCAACGCTCAAAAAAGTACATGAGCTTCTTTTTGGGCAGATTACAGGCGTTTTCCATTGATCTCTATTCAATCCGCCTGCACAAAAATCGCGGTAAAAATCGCGGTAAAATAATCTGCATTGGAGTTTTCATGGAGGCTATGTGTGTGGACTTTAATGGTACTGCCCTGAACAACACTGATTTATAAAAAAAAAACATATTTTTATTACAAAAATGTATATATATCCAAAATTTTTGGGAGTCTTAGTCCGTAGGGTTTAATATTAAGTTGGCCCACCCTTTGCAGCTATAACAGCTTCAACTCCTCTGGGAAGGCTGTCCACAAGGTTTAGGAATGTGTCTATGGGAATATTTGACCATTCTTCCAGAAGTGCATTTGTAATATCAGGCACTGATGTTGGAGAGAAGGCCTGGCTCTCAGTCTCCGCTCTAATTCATCCCAAAGATGTTCTGTTGGGTTGAGGTCCTGACTCTATGCAGGCCAGTCAAGTTCCTCCACCCCAAACTCGCTCATCTGTGTCTTTATGGACCTTGATTTGTGCACTGGTCCAAATCATTTGGTGGAGGTAGGGAATATGGTGTGGGTTTTTTTTCAGGGGTTGGGGTTGGCCCTTAGTCCCAGTGAAGGGAACTCTTAAGGTGTCAGCATACCAAGACATTTTAGACAAGTTCATGCTCCCAACTTTGTGGGAACAGTTTGGAGTTGGCCCTTCCTGTTCCAACATGACTGCGCACCAGTGCACAAAGCAAGGTCCATAAAGACATGGATGAGCTTGGTTTGGGTGGAAGAACTATACTGGCCTGCACAGAGTCCTGGCCTCAACCTGATAGAACACTTTTGGGTTGAATTATAGCACAGACTGTGAGAGCCAGGTCTTCTCATCCACATCAGTGCCTGACCTCACAGATGCGCTTCAGGAAGAATGGTCAAACATTCCCATAGACACACTCCTAAACCTTGAGGACAGCCTTCCCAGTAGAGTTGAAGCTTTTATAGCTGCAAAGGGTGGGCCAACTCAATACTGAACCCTACGGACTAAGACTGGGATGCTATTAAAGTTCATGTGCGTTTAAAGGCAGGCGTCACAATACTTTTGGTAATATAGTGTGTGTGTGTATATATATATATATATATATATATATATTGTGGGGACTCGCATCAAATGTAGAGCTTTAAGGACACAGCCACTCGCTATTTCTTCTTTTAAAATGCTAGGTTTACCATTTTTATTAAAAGAAAGATCAGTAAACAAAACTTGAGTTTCCCTCGCAGGGGTTTTCAGCATTACTCTGCTCATCACCATAAACGTCTTTCAGCCCTTTTTGCTCTCTCTTGCAGCACTGCCTCTCTGGCCTTACACTTCGGGCTCCTGTCTCCTACAGACTGTTAGCTCACCAACCAAATGCATACAGATAGCAGCCTTGTGCTGCACTGACTCCCACATGGAGCCCTCCTGACTCCTGGGCCAGACTTCCTGTCTTCCAGGGTGGAGCCCAGAACCTTGGTTCTGTCTTTACCAAAAGACCCAGACACACCTGCACCATCAGTGCCCTGGCTAATGCAAAACCCTGGTCCCAGGATTGGAGATTTCCTTACACCCAGATTGCTGTGATATCTCAAGACTCCAGGTTCCCAACTGTACTTTACAAACCCCAGAGGAAACTGAAAACACAGTCTCCTCCAAATAAGACAATCCTCCTGGAGCCTCTCAACCTGCCTGGTTGACAATCCTGGGCAACATACCCGCTCACAGCTGACTGCACTGTCACAATATATATACAAATACACACACATATATATATACACATATATATATACTATATATATATATATATATATATACATACACACACACACATATATATATATATATATATATATATATATATACACACACACATATATATATTGTGAGGGATTAGCTCGGTGGCGGGTATGGATGACCCCTTTGGGGGGTGCGTTTACACAGGGAGATAGCCAAGAAGTGGTTGCAAACAACAGTTTGGTTTATTCATGCAATTTTCTTCATTAATTGCAAGCGTCAAAAAACATCAAAATAAAATAAAACACAAAATAAATCCTTGCCACTGTGGGCGTCTACCTTCTCACATACAGGAACCTACCTACGGAGTCTGTCTCCAACCTACTGTTGGGCAAACTTTGCTGATCCTACAGCAGACACTCAATAGTCCATTTATTATCTCTTCACACAACAAATGTCCATTTAACATGTCCCTTTTCTCTTCACATAGAACACATTCCTTTGCTTGTCTCTTCACATAGCAAACAGTGCATTTATTTCTTTCCACATAGAAATAGTCCAAGACCTCACCTTGAGTAGTCTTCAGTCTTAATTAATTTCCCCTTCACACAGGAAATGTCCATTGGTTTCTTTTCACATAGAAACGATCCTTGAGTAGTCTTCACACTTGTTACCCTCCTCAACGCACATCGCTTCAGGAGGTCTTCCCCATGCTCACACAGCTTCAGGGGGCATCACATCTGACTGTCCTCCTCTCCCCAGCTTCACACAGCGTCAGGAGGCAGCAATCCTTCTCCCATGCTTCACACAGCGTCGGGAGGCACACATCTGACTGTCCTCCTCTCCCCAGCCCACATGGCGTCAGGAGGCAGCAATCAATCGACTTCCTTTGGACAAATTATAGAGGCCTTAACTTCCTCATTCTGAACAGCTGAAGTCTGTTCAACTTCTTTACACCTTACTGCTGCCTTTGCAGCCGACACCCTATAGTAATTGGTGAATTTTCTAAACCAGGTGGAAATGTATCTTCTGTCTGTGACTACATCCACAGATTTACCTGACTTCCTGTCACATACCCCCCCCCCTCTTGTTTCAACCCTAGGGTTGGGACACAGTTTTCCAGGCACGCATGTGTCAGGCACTTCTCTTGACTCTCACTGATAAGCCTCCTAGTATCTTCCCTCCCCAGTTCATTAACAACTGCTAACCTTTGTTGAAATGCTTGTAGGGGTGGCTCTTTCTTTAAGTCCGTTAGCTTGTCTATACACACTTGTTTTGGCTGATCCTCTCCATCTTCATATAGCCAATTCTCTGTATCTTCAAGCTTCAGGATGAAACTGTTTCTGTCATCTTCATTGACAGATTTCTCATAAATGTCAGACAACTTGTCCCTCATCTCATATACACATTCTTCAACTGCATTTTTGGCATCATTTTGCTCCTTCTCAGGTTTGTCCTGCATAACCATCTGTTCTAAGGCTCGCTTAGACTTTTCTAGCTCCTGAACGCTTTTCCTAACATCATCCTTGGAGCTGACCAAATCTTCCATCTCTGTACACAGCTGTTTGTTAACTCTTTCTAGTTCAGCCTTAGACTCTAGAGCTTCCTCCAAGGAGCGAGCCAAGAACAGGGCTTTGCTCTCTTTATCACGCGCCTCCGCTTCTGCACAGTCGCGTTCTTCTGCATATTTTGCAGACACAGTCTTCTCCTCACCAAGCATCTGATCCAACTTCTTTTTCAAATTTTCAACATTTTCTAATGAACCAACGCTTTCTTCCATGCGTTTTTTCATATCTCCTATCTGAGCTTGCAGTGTTGCGACTTGCTCCGATAGGTTTTTCTTTGCTTCCTCCTCCTCTTTTAATTGTTCCAGGAAGCCATTTTTCTCATCTTCCATTTGTTTGAGCTTTGTGCTAAAACTCAGCCTTTGACACCTCTCTTCCTGTAAGAGTTCCTGAGTGTCTTGCAGCTGCGATTCCAAGATAGAGAAATCTTTGGCACTTTCTCTAGATTTGCTGTCTGCTTGAGAAAACTGATTTGTGACATTGTCCAACTCAACCTGCAGTCGGTTTGCCTTCTCTGACAGCTTAGCACACAATCGGTCACCTTCTGACACTTTGACTTGCGATTCCTGCAGCTGTGCCTCTACTTTTTTTCTCTTGTGTTCAGAATCTCCTTTTCCCTGCATAAGAGCCTTCACCTCATTGGCTAGTTTCTGGGAATGAGACTGTAATTCTGCCACACAGGCTTCTTTCTCCTTTAACTGCTGCTGGACACGTTGGGCTTCATCTTTCCAACTTTCACAGTCCGTACGCAAATCATTTACCACATTGCTCAAAGTGGTGAGCTCATACACAGTACTCAGTAATTTAGCCTCTCTCTCACTTTTCTCCTTGTCGCTGAGAGACAATGTCGATTTCAGAGAGACATTCTGTTCCTGCGCCCCCTGCAGGTCTATTTTTGTAGCTTCCATAGACTGAAGACTTTTTTCCAGCTGATTTCGCAACTCCAACATTTCACCCATACTTTGCTTCTGCAAAGTCTGAATTTCACTTTCCTTTTCCATGAGGATGGTATCTTTCTCCATTATAGTCTCTCTACGTTTTTGTAACTCGGAAAAAAGAAGAGCAGTGGATTCTTCCCACTGTAACACCTGAGCCTGCACGTTTCTATGCTCCATCCTAAGCAAATCCAGGGCTTGTTCCTTTTCTTCCATTTTCCGTTGCAAGGCATCCAGCTCAGCCCTGCACACATACTCGGTTTCCTCCAAACTGATGGCCTCCATTTGCTGCTGGCATCTCTGTTTCCAGCCTGCCATGCTCTCTTGGTGAGCCTTTTGTTGAGCTGCAAAGCTCAGCTGAAAATCCGCATTTGCCCCAGTGTTGCTAGGGACAACAACCTTTCTCTTTAGCAGACTCTGTCCCGGCATGGATGGGGCTCGTTCAGACGGTAGCATCCCCTCCATCCATAGAATCCGGTCTCTCTTTTCAGCTATCTTTGCATCTTTCAGGCGTTTTGATCGCCCCATCTTCAATAACTCCACAATAAATTTTTCACAGTCCAGCAAAAAAATTTGGAGACCACTGTCTCTTTAAAGCCAGTAGTTTTTCTCTCTCTTTTAGGATCTTCTCTCCTGCACATACAGATTGTGCAATCTCATGCACCAGACAAAGTTCATAGAACATATGCACTTCTTTGCAGGGATCTCTGCTTCTGTCCAATGCATACCTCCACCATATGTGAGATTGATTAGCTCGGTGGCGGGTATGGATGACCCCTTTGGGGGGTGCGTTTACACAGGGAGATAGCCGAGAAGTGGTTGCAAACAACAGTTTGGTTTATTCATGCAATTTTCTTCATTAATTGCAAGCGTCAAAAAACATCAAAATAAAATAAAACACAAAATAAATCCTTGCTACTGTGGGCGGCTACCTTCTCACATACAGGAACCTACCTACGGCGTCTGTCTCAAACCTACGGGCAAACTTTGCTGATCCTACAGCAGACACTCAATAGTCCATTTATTATCTCTTCACACAACAAATGTCCATTTAACATGTCCCTTTTCTCTTCACATAGAACACATTCCTTTGCTTGTCTCTTCACATAGCAAACAGTGCATTTATTTATTTCCACATAGAAATAGTCTAAGACCTCACCTTGAGTAGTCTTCAGTCTTAATTAATTTCCCTTTCACACAGGAAATGTCCATTGGTTTCTTTTCACATAGAAACGATCCTTGAGTAGTCTTCACACCTGTTACCCTCCTCAGCGCACATCGCTTCAGGAGGTCTTCCCCATGCTCACACAGCTTCAGGGGGCATCACATCTGACTGTCCTCCTCTCCCCAGCTTCACACAGCGTCAGGAGGCAGCAATCCTTCTCCCATGCTTCACACAGCTTCGGGAGGCACACATCTGACTGTCCTCCTCTCCCCAGCCCACACGGCGTCAGGAGGCAGCAATCAATCGACTTCCTTTGGACAAATTATAGAGGCCTTAACTTCCTCATTCTGAACAGCTGAAGTCTGTTCAACTTCTTTACACCTTCCTGCTGCCTTTGCAGCCGACACCCTATAGTAATTGGTGAATTTTCTAAACCAGGTGGAAATGTATCTCCTGTCTGTGACCACATCCACAGATTTACCTGACTTCCTGTCACAATATATACACACACACACATATATATATATATATGTATATATATATATATATATATATATATATATATATATATATAAAAGAATCTTAGGGCTGGTAACACAGGTGAGTGGCTGGAGACACAGGGCCCCCCACTTGAAGTGCAGTACTTTGGTAGCCAAAGGAGCAGTGCTTCCCACGGTAGCTGGGTCTTCGGCAGAAGCTGTGTGCTATTGAGCTTCTCGCTGGGTCCACCATGAGTTCTCTGTTGTAATATATGAACTACTGAGAGGGAAAAGTCCTGCTAACAGGATAAAAAGGAAATTAAAATAACTTTCCTCAATAGGTGAACACACACAGATAACAATAGATAGAGATAGAGGTTTAAACCTTTTTTTTTTTTTTCTACTTTTCCACTCTTTCCAAAAAAAAAAAAAAAAATTACAGAGAATATTAGTAACTACAGCTGATCCTGAATGTTAGATGGTGGTAAATTAGGACCTAATTTCTCTGCAATAAGCTGGCCATAGATGGATTGTAATTCAACTGGTTCAGCAGGGATGGCCAAATTGTGATCCATCTATGGCTGTTGCAGTTTGTGAGAAATCGATATCATGAATTTTTGTACAAATTTCATTTGAAAATTTATAGCGTATACCTGCCATTAGCCTGACTTCCAGTCCAATTAGGTGCCACGTTTCTATCTTATTATCCCTATAGTAAAGGAAGGGGCTTTTATATGGCGTTATCATCTTGTCATTCTGGAGTGCCAGGAACTTCCCAGACTATTCTGTACATTTTGTCATCATTTGCTGCTCTGTAATACACATTTTTTGGAGTGTGGTTCTGTTAATCCTAATGAAACCTCTAGTTCAGCAAAGCTCATTTCGGACACTTGAGAATTTTTTAACAGTTCGGGTACCGCGATCAACAGCCGTGGTCAAATGTTTTGAGAATGACACAGATATTCATTTTCACAGTTTTTATGATGGCAATTTGCATATACTCCAGAATGTTATGAAGAGTGATCAGATGAATTGCAATTATTTGCAAAGTCCCTCTTTGCCATGAAAATGAAGTTAATCCCATAAAAAAAAAAAATGCCATTGCACCCAAGAAAGTCCAGCAAGTGCCAGGACCGTCTCCTACAGTTGACTCGGCTGCGGGATCGGGGCACCGCCAGAGCAGAGCTTGCTCAGGAATGGCAGCAGACAGGTGTGAGTGTATCTGGACCCACAGTGAGGCGAAGACTTTTGGAGGATGGCCTGGTGTCAAGAAGGGCAACAAAGAAGCTACTTCTCTCCAGGATAAACAGAATGAAAAAATGTGTTAAGTTTGGTTTCAGGATTCGTTTTGTTTTCGTTAAATTTTGTTTAGTTTTCATTAAAATTTGTTTCATTTATTAATTTTCTAACGAATTCCAACTTTTCAGAATTTGTTTTGTTCGAAAAACAATCTACCGATTTGAATTCTGTGAAATAGCTGGCTGTTAAGCAGCGGGCCGAGAAGTCGGTCGTCCACGTCCTTAATAACCATGACTCATCATCTGTCAGCTGGCTTCCCCACTGACAGATGAATGTAGAGATAAATAATGCTGTTAAAAAAAAAAAGAATGCCGGCAATTGCCCGGCAATAGACAAATGTTAAAAAAAAACGCTGACAGATGATGACTCATGGTTGTTAAAGTGATTGTAAAGGCTTGTTTTTTTAAAATTAAAAGTAACAAACATGTTATACTTAACTCCTCTGTGCAGTTGGGTCCCTCTTTTGTGCTCCTGGCCCCTCCCTCCTGTCGAGTGCCTCCAGAGCAAGCGGCTTGCTATGGGAGCACCCGAGTCGAGCTGCAGCTCCGTGTGTCATTCAGAAATGGACCTTCGGTGCGACCCCACCCCCTTTCTATTCTCATTGGCTGACTGACTTTGACAGCAGCAGAAGCCAACGAGGAGAGGAGTCCCAGATGGTGGAGACATTCCTACAACATCGCTGTAGCTGGAGGGACCTCAAGTGAGTATTAGGGGGGCTGCTGCACACAGAAGGCTTTTTATCTTAATGCAAAGAATGCATTAAAGTGAAGTTCCACCCAAAAGTGGAACTTCCACTTTAAATACTGCTGACCCCTTGACATGTCACATTTGGCATGTCATTGTTTTTGGGGGAGCGGGTACCTAGATTTGACAGGTACCCACTCCAACTTCCACTCGGGCAGCCTAGGGGGCTTGAGCTGAAGTTCTTCTCTCCCCCTCCCTCCCTGCAATCCTCTGGGACATGTCACAGGTCCCAGAAGATTGCCCGGCCATTCACAGCGTGCAGCGCGACTTGCGCAGGCTCATTGCGCACCCGGCTGTGAAACTGCAAGATGCCACAGCTGGGTGCACACAGTATAGATGCTGGAACTGCCGAGAGGAGAGGGAGAGGATAGAGGCTTCGGGCGGCCGCATCGCCATCGCTGGATTGTGGGACAGGTGAGTGTGTGTTTATTAAAAGTCAGCAGCTAAATTTGTTGTAGCTGCTGACTTTTAATAAACACAAAAATGAGTGGAACCCCGCTTTAAGATAAAAAAAACCTTCTGCCTTTACAACCCATTTAAGGTACACCGGCGGGCAGCTTCCAGACAGGCCCGTAGCAAAAAAAAATAAGCGTAGGGCCTCATGGAAGGGTTTAATGGGCTACAGTCAGGTAAGGGTTAAGGCAGCTGGTTCAAGTTGAGGTCAAGGTCAGGGATTGGTCAGTGTCAGGTAGGTGGGGTTGTTAGAGAGTGAAGTGGGGGGGTTACTTACGGTTTCAGCACAATTCTTCGTGGAGCCAAGAAGAAAGGATCCTCTTCCCTGCTTCCAGCTTTTCCGGATGATCGTTCCATCCATGGGTGACTTGGAGGCGGTGATTTCTCGGTTGAGGGAGGTGGCTGCCACCCGTGGGACGCTGTGGCTGGAGCGGCAGTTAGATGCGGCCATGGCTGTTAATGAAGCGGAGAGGGGGGAGTGGCATTCCCGCGCTCGGCGGTCCCGGCTGCCGGAGCATTACAGCCCTGCGGTGTCCCCCAGAGCTCAGTGCCACACTGGGAGCCCCTGTGTGGACCCTCCAGGGTCGCCGTTCCAGCGCTCGCCTGCTGGGATCGGCGGGCCCCCTGGGAGGAATCCCCGACGTCGGCGGAGATCTAGCGGGCGGGGCCACACTCGTGCTGCGCCTCCGGCCCTGCCCGTTCGCCAGGATTCCGGACCTGTTGCGGCTGCCCGTGGCGGTGAAGACCGGCTGCCCGGGTCAGCTCGGCGCGGAAGAGGAGCGAGCAGGCACCCGGGCCAGTTGGGGGGAACGGCCGGCGCTGCTACACCACGCACTTCCGGTGCGGCGGTGTCCCCGGAAGCGGAAGTGACACATCGGCCCGGCAGGAAGCGGCAGCGGAGGTCATCCGAGGACGTCAGTTCCGGTCGTTGGCGGGGGGGGGGAGGCCGAGCGGAGTGCCCCCCCTGCACTTTCCAGCTCCATGTCTGGCGGGGTGGCGGAGGATCAGGATGTCCGGTCGGAGGGGGAGCTGTCCAGCTCTGAAGAAGGAAGTGCTCCGGGACCGTCATCGGCTGTGGCTGCGGGACCCACGGCTGCGGGGTCTCAGGCAGGTGAGCTCTTTTCCATTAACTCTTTATCCTTGCGGTCTGATTTGTCGGCATTGGTGGGGGTGTTGGGGGCGGAGCAGAACCGGGGGGGCCTGCGGAGGTTGGGGGGGCTCCAGCCGGGACGGGCACTCCGCCTGTAGTGGAGGTGAGGGGTCCGGGGCCTGCTGCGCCGGCGGCGGCGGGGGGCCTGGGGGACTTGCTGGCGGGGCTGCGGTCCCTGGTACAGCGCTTTGATGGCAGTGGGGTGGGGCAGGCGCCGGTGGCGGCATGGGGTCCGGGTGGGGTTCCGGCCGCGGCCGCGTCTGGCTCGGTGGCGGCAGGGGCTGGTGTGGCCCCTGCCGCCTCTGGGGACAGGGTAGTGACACCGGTGGAGCCGTCTCCTGCGCCGCCCGCGGTAGACAAGGTGGCGGAGCCCAAGACTGCAGGTAAGGATGATGGGATTCGCATTGCGGATTCGGCGAAATGTGAGGTGTACGTCTGTTTCGAGGGCCCCTTGGGGGCGCACCTCAAGGCGGAGGTTCGGGAGACGATATGGAAGGACGAGTACGTCGAAATCTTTACGTTGCTTCCATTGGAGAAGTTCAACCTGGATAGGGTGAAGCCTGAGGAATCGAAGAAGGAGGATGAGGAACGGCGGCGTTTTCGTTTGATTCCGCGCACATTTAGCAATTGGCTTCAGACCTTTGCTATTTTTGCGAGTGTGGTTGGGGAGAAGCATCCGGAGCATTGCTCAACTTTGTTTTGTTATTTGGATGCGATCGGTGAGGCCCACAGGGTTTATGGGGGGGTTGCATGGCTCCGTTATTACGAGCAATTCCGTCAGCGGAAGGCGGTTCGCCCGTCATTGCGGTGGGACCACAAGGACATCAGTTTGTGGATGCGCCCTATGACGTCGGCCCGGGCAGCGCCGTCTTCATTTCCGAGTGGGGTCGGCGGTCCGTCTACCCCCGGACAGTCGGCCGCGAAGCGCAGGGGTTTCTGTTGGCAGTTCAATGAGGGAACATGCCGCTTCGGGACTGCCTGTAGATTCTAGCATGAGTGCTCCGGCTGCGGGGGCTCCCACCCCTTATCCCGCTGTTTCAAGCAAGGTAAGTACCGTACTGGGGATGCTCAGAACAAAAGGGACGACGCCGGTGATGGTGGAAAGGATGCAGCCTTTCCTAAGTAAGTATCCGGATAGGGCGGCGGCTCGCTTGCTGGAGGATGAGTTTTCTTTTGGTTTCCATATTCCTTGTTCTCTTGACCGGGTTCCCCCCATGGCAGACAATTTGCGTTCGACGAGGCTGAACCCCCGGGGTGGTGTCCGACAAGTTGGCGAAGGAGGTGTTATTGGGTCGCATGGCTGGTCCTTTTGTTGACCCCCCCCCCCCCCCTGGCTGACTTGGTGGTTTCCCCGTTGGGTTTGCTTCCGAAGAAGGAGCCGAATAAGTTTCGGTTGATCCATCATCTGTCCTTTCCGAAAGGGGGCTCGGTCAATGACGGCATTGATCCGGAAGCCTGTGCTGTGTCGTACACGTCGTTTGACGCTGCCATTTGTTGGGTTCGCCGTTATGGGCAGGGTGCTTTGCTGGCTAAGACGGACGTGGAAGCCGTGTTTCGTTTGTTGCCGGTGCATCCGGGTAGTTTCCGCCTGCTAGGTTGCAGGTGGTTGAATGCATTTTATGTCGATCGCTGCCTGCCGATGGGTTGTTCTATCTCCTGTGCGCTTTTTGAGACCTTTCGTTCCTTCGTGGAGTGGGTGGTTCGGGAGGTGGCGGGGGTCAATTCGGTTATCCATTACTTGGATGATTTCCTGTGCATTGGCCCCTCGTCTTCTCCCTTGTGTGGAATACTGCTGGCCACCATTCAACATGTGGCTGAGCGTTTCGGCATTCCCTTGGCGGCTGACAAAATGGAAGGTCCGACTACCTCGATTGTTTTCTTGGGCATTGTTATCGACTCGGTGGCCATGGAATGTCGCTTGCCCGATGACAAGTTGCGCGATCTTAAGGCGGAAATCTGCCTGTTGGTGGGCAAGCGCAAGGTGCAACTTCGCCGGTTGCAGTCGCTTCTCGGCAAGTTGGCGTTTGCGTGCCGGATCATGCCAATGGGGCGGGTTTTCAGCCTCCGCCTGTCGGCGGCCACGGCGGGGATTCGGTCTCCACATCATTATGTCACGCTGTCTGCGGGGCTGGTGGACGACTTACGGGTTTGGCACGTATTCTTGTCAGCGTATAATGGTCGTTCGCTGTGGCTGCGGGGTCCGGTCAGCAATTGGGATATGGACTTATTCACGGATGCTGCGGGTTCCACAGGTTTTGGTGCATACTTAAAGGGTCGTTGGAGCGCCGAGCGTTGGCCTGAGGCATGGCGGGTGGAGGGTTTCTTGCGGAACCTGGTCTTGTTGGAGCTTTTCCCCGTAATAGTCGCGGTGGAACTGTGGGGGGGGGGGGGTCTTTAGGGATAGGAAGGTGCGGTTGCACTGTGATAACATGGGGGTGGTGCAGGTTATTAACAAATTGTCAGGATCTTCCCCGCCGGTCATTCGTCTATTGCGCCATCTAGTACTGCGTTGTTTGCAATTAAATGTTTTCTTGTATGCCGTACATGTTCCTGGTGTGACCAACTCGGTGGCGGATTCTTTGTCTCGTTTTCAGATGGACAGGTTTCGGGCGTTGGCGCCGGATGCGGAGCAACGGGGGGAGCCTTGTCCATCGGAGCTCTGGGCGATTGGGTTGGGATCGCCGCCGACTTGGTCAGACGGTCCTTGAGTGACGGGACTTGGGCAGCGTACTGTAAGGTATGGCGGGAATGGCGGTTTTTTTTGGCACAGACTGGAATGGACGGGGTGAGTATGGGTTCCCGTTCCCTTTTATTGTACTTTGTGTCTTTGAATTTTGAACAAGGGGTGTCGGCGGCGGCCATTAATAGAAAGTTGGCTGGCTTGGCGTTCTTGTTCAAAATGTCTGGGTCTACAGATTTTACTAAGGACTTCATGGTGAGGCAGGCTTTGAAGGGGTACAGGAGGGGGGTCAGGCGTCCGGATGGTCGCCAGCCGGTCTCCTTTGGTTTGTTGGGTGAATTGGTGGGTAGCTTGCGTGGTACGTGATCCTCGAAGTACGAGTCGATTTTGTTTACAGCGGCCTTCGTTTTGGCCTTCTTTGGAGCGTTTCGCATTGGGGAATTGGTCGGCCCTTCCAGGACTGTGCACGGCGGGCTGCAGGACGGTGAGGTGAGTTGTTCGGGCTCGGCAGTGGTGATCTTCCTTCGACGGTCCAAGACGGATCAGGAGGGTAAAGGTTTGTATGTGCGCCTGTACCGGGTGAGGGGTTCGTCTCTTTGCCCGGTTGCGGTGGTGGAGGAGTTTCGGCGGGTGCGTCCGCCTGGTGGGGGTTCCTTTCTGGTGCACAGGGATGGTTCAGCATTGTCTAGGTTACAGTTTATAGCGGTGTTCCGGCGGTGCTTGTCCGAACTGGGATACGATGCCCGCCAGTACGCTTCTCACTCCTTCTGCATCGGGGCGGCCAGGTGGGGTGTGGATGAAGCGACGTTGAAACGGATTGGCAGGTGGGAATCTTCTCGTTTTAGGTTATATGTTCGTCCTCATTTGGTTTAGTAGGTTTTATATTGGGGTCGTGGTTGGCTGTGTGTTTTGGGGTGGTGGGTTTGTATTTCTACTGTGATCATTGCCGTATGCTGTTTTTCCTTACAGGGGGAGCCGCCTGCCTCGTTTGGATTTTAGGACATTCATTTGTGTACTGGGGGGCCAGACGGGCGGAAGTAAGGCATGATGGGTGGCAGTTGGGTTTCACCAGGGAGGAGGCTACCGTTCGGTGGATTGGAATTCTGGGGTTACTTTGGTGCAGGGTCTTGCCGGAGGTCACTCGTTTTACGCAGTTGGACAGGGCTCCGGGCGTCTTGCTCTTGCACGCAGGGGGCAATGATTTGGGGGTCCGGTCCATGCGCCACCTTATCCGGGATATTAAGTACGATTTCCTCCGGCTGCGCATGTCCTTTCCCGGGATGGTGGTGGTGTGGTCGGAGATTGTCGGCCGAACTTCCTGGCGTTTTGCCAGGTCGGTCGCAAGACTGAACAAGGCCAGAATTAAGGTCAATTCGGCGGTCAGCCGTTTTGTCATTAGGAATGGGGGATTGGTGGTCAGGCATCGGGAACTGGAGGTGGATACCTGGAGGTATCTGCGCAGTGATGGTGTACACCTTAATGCGGTGGGGACGGATTTATGGTTCCTTGGCATTCAGGATGGCCTACAGCGGGCTTTGCGTTTGTGGAGGGGCTCGCAGGTGTAAGGTTTCACGCCTGCGTGCTGTGGCGGTTGGGGGTCTTTGGAGGCGGTAAAATCAGTTGTTGGTAACAAAGTTCATAGGGTGACCCATCTAAGGTATGGAGCCCTCTAGTGTATCCCGGTTAATAGTGGATTAACGGGAAGTGGTAACAGGGAGGTATCAGTGGTCAAGTGGGTTGTCCCCGAGCTGGTGTTGCATGGCTGGGGACCGTTTAACGAGTTACGCTGATACATAGTCAATTGGAATTTGGTGCCTCCCAAGACCAACAACTTATTTCAGGGGATACTGGAGTATTTATGGTTATGTTAATAATTAATGTGTTTTGGTTAAATTTGTTAATAAAATGGCCCACCGGGCCACTTTTCTCCAAAACTGGTGTCACTGGTGTTTGTATAGTTTAGTATAGTGGTTAAGGGCTATATGGAGTAGCATCTGTAATATCCTATTCATGGCCCCACTGCTTAGCATCCAGCTTTTTCTTTACACAGAATTCAAATTGGTTTATTCTTTTTTCGACCGATCTAAATTCTAATAGTTCTGAAAAGTTGTAATTAGTTAGAAAATGAATAAATGGAACTAATTTTACTGGATTTCAACTAAATTCATTACTGTTCGTTACTATTTCATTCGGAGATTCAGATACATCCGAATCTCCGAATAACCAAAAATTCGTGCCAAATTTGTATTCAGACTGAAATGAATTGCACAAATCTAAAAAAACATCAGGGGCAGACTGATATTCTGCAAAAGGTACAGGGATTGGACTGCTGAGGAGTGGGGTAAAGTAATTTTCTCTGATAATCCCATTTCTGATTGTTTGGGGGATCTTGAAAAAACTTTGTCCGGAGAAGAAAAGGTGAGCACTATCATCAGTCCTGTGTCATGCCAACAGTAAAGCATCCTAAGACCATTGATGTGCGGGTTTGCTTCTCAGCCAGGGGAATGGGCTCACTCACAAGTTTGCCTAAGAACACCATCATGAATAAAGAATAGTACAAAAACATCCTCTGAGAGCAACTTCTCTCAATCATCAGTTTGGTGAGGAAAAAATGTATTTTCCAGAATGATGGAGCACCTTGTCATAAGGCAAAAGTGAAAACTAAGTGGCTTGGGGAACAAAACATAACAATTTTGGGTCCATGGCCGGGAAACTCCCCAGACCTTAATCCCATTGAGAATTTTTGGTCAATCCTCAAGAGGTGGGTAAACCTCGCTGACATTATGACCATTTTGTGGCCAGATTGGCCAATTGTTGTTATGTATAGTGGGAAAGCAGTCACCCCTTGCCAATTTTGCTAATTGCTGGATTATTTTGATTTTTTCCTGGCCCCTAAATAAGACAGAGGGTATCTTAACTAGGACTGTAGGAATCTGGTTAATCTCAGGAAACAGAAGCAGGCAGGGAACATTAGATGATGATCACCTAACATCTAAGGCATGTTTTGGGCTTCCTCTCCTGTATATTCAGTGTCTGATGGGTTGACATGACACACTGCTGTGAGACTAATCTGCAGCTATTTCAGTGGCCCTATCAAGTGTTCAGAAAGTTTTTTTTCCCACTGAAGGTGAAGATGGGAAGGGGGTTGTAGCTCCGGGGGACATCTCTAATCCACCGAGAAGAAATGAAAGACCTGCCACAATTATCTGTCAGAGACTGATCTACCCTGCAGGGTCTAATATGACACAAGGAACAGGAGTTAGTTACACTCTAGCCCCTTCCCCCCACCAGAATGAAATCTTATCAAGACAAGAAGAAATTAAATCCTAGAATAGCAAATGAGCGATTCTGTGAGCTGAACATACTTTATATACCCAATATCCCAATATAACCAATGTATGATAGATAGATAGATAGATAGATAGATAGATAGATAGATAGATAGATAGATAGATAGATAGATAGATAGATAGATAGATAGATAGATAGATAGATAGATAGATAGATAGATTAATAATTACATTATTCTTTGATGTCTCCAAACACATGCTGAACAATATTTCAGCATTATAATACATAATAAACAGGTTACAGATATAGATGATATGAAAGATAGAGATAAATGGTAAAAGATTTATGAACAGGTGAAACTGGGAAACTGGGATTTTACGATTTTTATGTCATTAAAGATTTTAAAAGCTTTCATAACAATACTTTTGATATTGATAATGATCAATTCCTCAAATTACTATTCCAGATGTTTATTGCACATTGATGTTTAGTATAGTATACACAGCAAAGTGTTTATAAAGAAGTGCTATTTTTATTGGGCATATTCACATTTCCCTAAAAATTTTGCAGCTTTGATTCAAGTGGGACTCCGGACAATAGAGTTCTCCCTAATGTATACAGCAGGGTTTCTCAACCAGGGCTCCAGGGATCCTGAGGTTGCTAGGGGTTCCTTGAGCTTTTATCTCTCTGCAAGGGGGTAATTCTTCCCAATGGTGACAAGAGTAAGGAGCATTCTTCCCACTGACTGTCACTTGTGTCAGGAGTTGTAGATTTTTAATTATTTTAAGCAGGGGTCCCCCGAGACAAGAAATTTATTTCAAGGATTCCTGTGTTGAAAAGGTTGATATGCAGTCAATGCTGTATCTTGGCCTAGGCCACACACAGGCTGTGTGCTGCAGCTCCCTCCCCTGTCACTTTTTAACTTTTGGTGTCGGGGAAAGCTGCCAGAAGTGCCTCATGCTGATAACAGAAGAACAAGACAGCAGGGAGAAATGACACTATTTGGAGAGAGACAAGCAGACAGTTAGAAGGATGTGCTTTTTTTTATATTTTATGTTTGAGGTTTTGCAATCACTATTCCTGACACCACATATGGTGTCAAAAAAGGGATAAAAGCGCGTCTCTGGAAAAAAGTTTTAGGGGGGTCGCAAAAACAGTTTTACTTACCTAATCATAAAAAGGAAAGATGAAGGCGCCGCTAAGTACAGTGTAAACCATTTATTGACATGAAATTAGGAATCACTTACACGATCATACATGAGAGCAGGCATGGTGGGACATCACCCTAGAGGCTCCCTTTCCCAGAAGCCGCTCAGCAGCGTGGGGGGAAAGAAAGGAACTGTCAGGGTCCGGACTAGCGGCCAAAGAAGACACTAGGGGTGGACCCTCTGTGTCAGTGAGGGAATGGCGTGGACCGTACCAGGGGACCGGTTCTAAGTTACTACCGGTTTTCCCCAGAGCCCGCTGCAAGGCGGGATGGACTTGCTGCGGCGGTAGCAACCAGGTCGTATCCTCCGGTAACGGCTCAACCTCACGGACAGCTGATTCAGGTGTGGTACAGAAGGACAAGGCAAAGGCAGGGTCAGACTAAGCAGAAGGTCAAGGCAGGCGGCAACGGTTCGTAGTCAGGGGCAACGGCAGAAGGTCTGATACACAGGCAAGGAAAATACACCAAACGCTTTCTCAAGGCACAATGGCAACAAGATCCAGCAAGGACAGGAAGGGGAAGTGGGTTTTTATACATTTTGGGCTGATTGGGTCAGGCACCAATTAGTGGTGAACTGGCCCTTTAAATGTCAGAGCAGCGGCGCGCGCGCGCTCCGGGAGGAAGCCAGGGCGGGAGCCGAGCGGGAGGTGAGTGGAGTCCGCGGACGGGAACGTCCCGCCGCGTGGATCGACTGTATGTGAGTTGCGGGGGAGTGGTGCTCACGGTCGGGGAAGGTGAGACAGTACCGCTCGGCGTGACAGTACCCCCCCTTTGGTCTCCCCCTCTTTTTGGAGCCCAGGAATCTGTGGATGAGCTCTTTGTCGAGGATATTGGACTCGGGCCCCCATGACGTCTCTTCGGGACCACAATTCTCCCAGTCAACAAGAAAAATTTTTCTACCTCTGACGACCTTGGAGGCGAAGATGTCTTTCACAGAGAAGACGTCAGAGGACCCAGAGACAGGAGCAGGAACGATGACCTTGGAGGAAAATCGGTTAAGAATGAGGGGTTTGAGGAGGGATACATGAAAGGAGTTAGAAATACGAAGAGAGGGAGGAAGATGGAGTTTGTAAGAGACAGCATTAATTTGGCTTTTGATTTTAAAAGGCTCGAGATAACGCGGACCCAGTTTGTAGCTGGGGACCCGAAACCGGATGTATTTGGCAGAGAGCCACACTCTGTCTCCAGGGGCAAAGACAGGAGGAATTCTTCTTTTCCTATCTGCATGTCTCTTCATGCGAGAAGAGGCCAGGGTGAGCGACTTTTGAGTCTCTTTCCAGATGGAGGAGAAGTCCAGGGTCAAGGCATCAGCGGCAGGAACTCCAGAAGAGGTGGGAACGGGGAGGAGGGGCAGCGGGTAAATGCCGTACACCACAAAAAACTGAGATTTGGTGGATGACTCAGAGTCTCTAAAGTTATATGAAAATTCGGCCCAGGGCAACAGGTCGACCCAATCATCCTGACGGGAGGAGACGAAGTGTCGCAGATAGTCACCAAGGATCTGGTTAACCCTCTCCACTTGTCCATTGGACTGAGGGTGGTAGGCGGAAGAAAAGTTCAATTTGATTTTTAATTGAGTGCAGAGAGCTCTCCAAAATTTTGAGATAAACTTGAACGCCTCTATCGGAGACGATATGTGTTGGAGGACCATGGAGACGAAAAATGTGCAAAAAGAATTGCTTCGCCAGCTGTGGCGCAGAAGGGAGACCAGGAAGCGGGACAAAATGTGCCATTTTTGAAAATCTGTCAACAACCACCCATATGACTGTGTTGCCATGGGATACGGGAAGATCAGTGACGAAGTCCATTGCTATGTGGGACCAAGGCTGTTCAGGCACTGGTAGAGGGAGGAGAAGACCTGCAGGCTTCTGGCGGGGAGTTTTATCACGTGCGCAGACAGTACAGGCCCGAACGAACTCCGTTACATCTTTCTCAAAGGAAGGCCACCAATAGTGTCTGGCAATTAGCTGAGTTGTCTTTTTAATTGCAGCGTGACCCGCCAGGTGAGAGGAGTGACCCCATTTGAGAGTCCGTAGGCGAAGACGTGGAGGAACAAATGTTTTCCCTGGAGGAACTGGTGCCAGTGAAGCAGGGGCAGTTGAAATTAGACACTCAGGAGGAATGATGTGTTGAGGAACGGTTTCATCTTCGGAGGCATCGGTGGAGCGTGATAGGGCATCCGCCCTAATGTTCTTATCAGCAGGACGAAAATGGATTTGGAAAGTGAATCGGGCAAAGAACAATGACCACCTGGCCTGGCGCGGATTAAGGCGCTGGGCAGACTGAAGGTACGAGAGATTTTTGTGGTCAGCGTAGATGGTGATCGGATGAAGGGATCCTTCCAGGAGATGTCTACGTCCTTCTAGTGCCAACTTAATGGCTAGTAGTTCACGATCTCCGATGGCATACTTCTTTTCAGGAGGGGAAAAAGTTTTTGAGAAGAAGCCGCAGGTGACGTTTTTTCCTTTAGCAGACTTTTGAAGAAGAACCGCTCCGGCTCCAACAGAGGAGGCATCCACCTCCAGGAAGAATGGTTTCAGAGGATCGGGCCTATTCAAGACTGGAGCGGAGGCGAAGGCGGCCTTAAGGCGAGTAAAGGCTTCTTCAGCTTGGGGAGGCCAGGATTTCGGATTCGCTTCTTTCTTGGTTAGTGCCACAATAGGCGCCACGATAGTGGAGAAGTGGGGAACAAACTGGCGGTAGTAATTGGCGAATCCAAGGAAGCGCTGAATAGAGCGAAGTCCTGAGGGGCGTGGCCAATCCAAGACTGCAGAGAGTTTGTCGGGGTCCATTTGAAGACTTTGTCCAGAAACTAGGTATCCCAGAAACGGAAGACAGCTACGTTCAAAAAGACATTTTTCCATTTTGGCGTAAAGATGGTTGACACGAAGGCGCTGGAGCACTTGACAAACATGGCGACGGTGTTCCTCCAGGGTGGAGGGGAAGATTAGAATGTCGTCAAGATAGACCACTACACAGGTATACAACATGTCCCGGAAGATCTCGCTGACAAAGTCTTGAAAGACTGCAGGAGCGTTGCACAGGCCGAAAGGCATGACGAGATACTCAAAGTGGCCATCTCTGGTATTAAAAGCGGTTTTCCACTCATCTCCTTCACGGATTCTGATGAGATTATAAGCGCCCCTGAGGTCAAGCTTAGTGAAGACCTTTGCTCCGCGCAGACGGTCAAAGAGCTCCGAGATGAGAGGCAAAGGGTAGCGATTCTTTACCGTGATTTTGTTAAGACCGCGGTAGTCAATACATGGGCGTAGTGACCCATCCTTTTTGGCAACAAAGAAAAATCCTGCTCCGGCAGGAGAAGAAGACTTCCCGATGAAACCTTTCTTGAGGTTCTCCTGAACGTACTCCGACATGGCCTTGGTTTCAGGAATGGAGAGAGGGTAAATCCTGCCATGGGGTGGTGTGGTACCTGGAAGCAAATCAATGGGACAGTCATAGGATCTATGTGGTGGTAAGACCTCCGCCTGTTTCTTGCAAAAGACGTCAGTAAAGTCCTGATAGGCCTTAGAAAGGCCGAGCAATGGTGAGGAGACGGAGACTTGTCTAGTAGGTACCGACTTGAGGCAACGAGTGTGGCAGGTAGGCCCCCATGATTTAATGTCCCCAGAGGTCCAGTTGAGGGTAGGAGAGTGGCGCTGGAGCCAGGGCAAGCCAAGAAGGACGTCAGAAGTGAAGTTCGGTAGAACAAAAAATTAAATCATCTCTTGGTGGAGGACCCCTATGGTCATGAGCACGGGTTCTGTGCGATAACGCACGGTACAGTTCAGATTCTCTCCGTTAACTGTAGTAATGAAGAAGGGCTTGACGAGACGGATCACAGGAATGCTAAAGCGGTTGATGAATTTTCCTGCAGAACCAGAGTCCAAGAAGGCCTCCGCAGGGAAGGAGACTTTAGCGGCAGAAGAAATCCGTACTGGAACAATCAAGCGTGGAGAGGAAGAATTTACACCCAGCGACGCCTCTCCTACGTTCACTAGGTACGAGCGTTTCCCTGACGCTGAGGACGAACTGGACAGTCTTTTAAGAAGTGTTCGGAGCTCGCACAGTATAAGCATAAGTTCTCGTTTCTCCGGCGAGACCTTTCTTACTGGGTCATGCGAGCCCGATCCACTTGCATGGCCTCCTCGGCAGAAGGCACCGTAACCGGCTGCAAAGGTTGCTGGAAGAGAGGTGCCAGGCGTGGATATCGCCTGTTGCGAACAAGGTTTTTTTCCTGGCGAAGTTCTTGACGTCTTTCAATGAACCGCATATCTATGCGAGTAGCCAACTGGATGAGTTCCGTCAGGGAGACAGGTATCTCTCGTGCGGCCAGAGAATCCTTGATATGGCTGGATAAACCTTTTTTAAAGGTCGCGCAAAGGGCATCGTTGTTCCAGGTCAGTTCGGAGGCCAAAGCACGAAAGTGTATAGCATATTCGCCTACTGTAGCATCTCCTTGGACGAGGTTTAGCAAGGCTGTTTCCGCTGACGAGGCACGGGCAGGTTCCTCGAAGACACTGCGGACTTCAGAAACGAAAGACTGGACGGAGGCAGTGGCAGGATCGTTGTGGTCCCAGAGCGGCGTGGCCCAGGCCAAGGCCTTCCCAGATAGTAAACTGACCATGAAGGCCACCTTAGACCGTTCCGTAGGAAACTGATCGGCCAACATCTCCAGGTGCAGGGAACATTGGGACAAGAATCCCGACACATCTTAGAATCCCCATCAAATTTGTCCGGAAGAGACAAACGAACTCTAGCGGTGGCGGCGGCCACCGGCTGCGGAGGTGGAGCAGAAGCAGAAGCAGACGGAGGAGGCGGCTGCTGTCGTACTGGAAGAAGCTGCTGCAGCATGGCGGTCAACTGTGCCAACTGTTGACCTTGCTGAGCAATCTGCTGGGACTGCTGGGCAACCACGGTAGTGATGTCAGCGAAACTAGGCAGGGGCACATCAGCGGGATCCATGGCCGGATCTACTGTCAGGGTCCGGACTAGCGGCCAAAGAAGACACTAGGGGTGGATCCTCTGTGTCAGTGAGGGAATGGCGTGGACCGTACCAGGGGACCGGTTCTAAGTTACTACCGGTTTTCACCAGAGCCCGCCGCAAGGCGGGATGGACTTGCTGCGGCGGTAGCAACCAGGTCGTATCCTCCGGTAACGGCTCAACCTCAAGGACAGCTGATTCAGGAGTGGTACAGAAGGACAAGGCAAAGGCAGAATCAGACAAAGCAGAAGGTCAAGGCAGGCGGCAACGGTTCTTAGTCAGGGGCAACGGCAGAAGGTCTGATACACAGGCAAGGAAAATAGACCAAACGCTTTCTCAAGGCACAATGGCAACAAGATCCGGCAAGGACAGGAAGGGGAAGTGGGTTTTTATACGTTTTGGGCTGATTGGGTCAGGTACCAATTAGTGGTGCACTGGCCCTTTAAATTTCAGAGCAGCGGCGCGCTAGGGAGCGGGGCCGCGTGCGCCGGGAGGAAGCCAGGGCGGGAGCCGAGCGGGAGGTGAGTGGAGTCCGCGGACGGGAAGGTCCCGCCGCGCGGACCGACTGTATGTGAGATGCGGGGGAGTGGTGCTCACGGTCGGGGAAGGTGACCGGATCGCCGCTACCCGCAGCACTCCTCGAGTGCTCCGGGGACGCTGCAGGACCCGGAGCGCTCGGCGTGACAGGAACAATGTGGAGCTCTGAGGGGAAGGTCCCGGGCCGAGGTCGCGGTGGAACGCACGCCTCGCTCTTGGACCGCAGGCACGTAGCGACATCACGGGGGCATGTGTTCCACGGGGACCGATGTGCTGATGAAGGAGCATTACTGCACATGCTCCGAAACGCGTTACCGCCCCCATGACGTCACTATGTTTCTGCGCTCCACCAGGCGTACGTTCCACTGCGACCTCGGCTCGGCACCTTCCCCTCAGAGCTCCACGTTGTTCCTTTCTATCCCCCCACGCTGCTGGACGGCTTCTAGGAAAGGGAGCCTCCAGGAAGCCTCGTGAAAGAACCTCTGTGATGTCCCACCATGCCTTCTCCCACATATGATCGTGTAAGTGATTCCTAATTTCATGTCAATAAATGGTTTACACTGTACTTAGTGGCGCCTTCCTTTTTCCTTTTTATGTATCTTTTGGAGTGTGCTTCTGCTCTCTGGAAGAGTGGCCCTGGGGACAGTAAAGACACTATTCACCTACAAAGGAGGCCAATATTGGGTGCTGAAAAGCCTGACTGCTCCCACAGAAGCGCCCTGTGATTCCTATATATATATACCTAATCCCTGCTCCCCTGGCAGCTGGTGCCCTCCTCTTCTCCACTACGTTCCGCCAGTGGACTGTCCTACAGTGTCCTCCCATCAAATTCAGGGCTATGATTTCTGCATTGGACTTGGTGGGGCCAGAGGACCTGTGATTGCTGGAGCATAGCGGAGAAGACATTGCATTGGGTAAGTAAAAGTGCTTTTTTTGTGGCCACCCTGGACCTATACAAGCTTTTAACTCTTGTAGTGCAGGGGCAGCCCTGTTGCAAGTAAGCATTTTTCCTTTCCCTAGAGTTGAGCTTTACTACTAGGGTTGAGCGGACACGGACCCGAACATTTCACTGTATGTTCGGGATACAGTCCGTTGTTCGGTAATGTTATTTCGTGTTTTGGCGCGGTTTTAATGGGCGGTTTCAACAGCTGCAAGGCAGCCTATCAGCAAGCGTTTAACTAGTGTGCCCTTAGAAGCCATCACAGCCATGCCTACTAATGGCATGGCTGTGATTGGCCAGTGCAGCATGTGACCCAGACTCTATATAAGCTGGAGTCACATAGCACCGCGCGTCACTCTGCTCTAACTATACTAGGGATAGGTTCCTGATGCTGCTGAGGGAGAGATAAGAGATTATTGAAGGGGCAGGCTGGAGATTGCTTTGAGGGAAAGAATAGGAAGAATCTTCTTTAATCAGACAGCGATCTACATTGATTTTATTGTGTGGGGGTGCAGTGCGCAATCTTTTTGCCCTGACCTGAGCCCAGTGAGGAGGAGAGAGAAAAAAAAAACTTTTATCAGTCTGTTAGGTGGGCGGCGTGTAGCAGGCATGTAATGCAAGCTCAGTGCATATGTGTCTGCTTAATCTGGATTTAAAAAAGAAAAATACTTTTTTCCTTCATATTTTACTTTGACATACAGTGTTTAGACACTGCAGTTCAAATCTGCTATTCAACAAGCACCAACTAAGGGGACAATTATTTTTCTTTCATACGTTACAGTGAGATACACCCATTGGATACTGTTGTTGTATTCCGCTTTGCAATAAAAACTCATTTGGGGGAAAAAAATAAATTGAGGCCTAGTCTGCATATTTTACAGTGAGATACACCCTTTGCATACTGTTGTTGTATTCCGCTTATCAATAAAAACCCATTTAGGGGGAAAAAATTAAATTGCAGCTTAGTCTGCATATGTTACAGTGAGATACACCCATTGGATACTGTTGTATTCTGCTTTGCAATAAAAACTCATTTGGGGGAAAAAAATAAATTGAGGCCTAGTCTGCATATTTTACAGTGAGATACACCCTTTGCATACTGTTGTTGTATTCCGCTTATCAATAAAAACCCATTTAGGGGGAAAAAATTAAATTGCAGCTTAGTCTGCATATGTTACAGTGAGATACACCCATTGGATACTGTTGTTGTATTCCGCTTATCAATAAAAACCCATTTAGGGGAAAAAAATGTAATTGCGGCCTAGTCTGCATATTTTACAGTGAAATACACCCTTTGCATACTGTTGTTGTATTCCGCTTATCAATAAAAACCCATTTAGGGGGAAAAAATTAAATTGCAGCTTAGTCTGCATATGTTACAGTGAGATACACCCATTGGATACTGTTGTTGTATTCCGCTTATCAATAGAAACCCATTTAGGGGGAAAAAATGTAATTACGGCCTAGTCTGCATATGTTACAGTGAGATACACCCTTTGCATACTATTGTTGTATTCCGCTTATCAATAAAAACCCATTTAGGGGGAAAAATTAAATTGCAGCTTAGTCTGCATATGTTACAGTGAGATACACCCATTGGATACTGTTGTTGTATTCCGCTTATCAATAAAAACCCCTTTAGGGGAAAAAAAATAAATTGCGGCCTAGTCTGCATATTTTACAGTGAAATACACCCTTTGCATACTGTTGTTGTATTCCGCTTATCAATAAAAACCCATTTAGGGGGAAAAAATTAAATTGCAGCTTAGTCTGCATATGTTACAGTGAGATACACCCATTGGATACTGTTGTTGTATTCCGCTTATCAATAGAAACCCATTTAGGGGGAAAAAATGTAATTACGGCCTAGTCTGCATATGTTACAGTGAGATACACCCTTTGCATACTATTGTTGTATTCCGCTTATCAATAAAAACCCATTTAGGGGAAAAAATGTAATTGCAGCCTAGTCTGCATATGTTACAGTGAGATGCACCCATTGGATACTGTTGTTGTATTCCGCTTATCAATAAAAACCCATTTAGGGGAAAAAAATGTAATTGCAGCCTAGCCTGCATATGTTACAGTGAGATACACCCATTGGATACTGTTGTATTCTGCTTTGCAATAAAAACCCATTTAGGGGAAAAAAAATTAATTGCGTCCTAGTCTGCATATGTTCCAGTGAGATATACCCTTTGCATACTGTTGTTGTATTCCGCTTATCAATAAAACCCCATTTAGGGGAAAAAAATTAAATTGCAGCCTAGTCTGCATATGTTACAGTGAGATACACCCTTTGCATACTGTTGTTGTATTCTGCTTATCATTAAAAACCCATTTAGGGGAAAAAAATTAAATTGCAGCCTAGTCTGCATATGTTACAGTGAGATATACCCATTGGATACTGTTGTATTCCGCTTTGCATTAAAAACCTATTTAGGGAAAAAAAATTAATTGCGGCCTAGTCTGCATATGTTCCAGTGAGATGCACCCTTTGCATACTGTTGTATTCCGCTTATCAATAAAAACCCATTTAGGGGGAAAAAATTTAATTGCAGCCTAGTCTGCATATGTTACAGTGAGATACACCCATTGGATACTGTTGTTGTATTCCGCGTATCAATAAAAACCCATTTAGGGGGAAAAAATTAATTGCAGCCTACTCTGCATATGTTAAAGTGAGATACACCCTTTGCATACTGTTGTTGTATTCCGCTTATCAATAAAACCCCATTTAGGGGGGAAAAATTAAATTGCAGCTTAGTCTGCATATGTTACAGTGAGATACACCCTTTGCATACTGTTGTATTCCACTTATCAATAAAAACCTATTTAGGGGAAAAAAAAATAATTGTGGCATAGTCTGCATATGTTACAGTGAGATACACCCTTTGCATACTATTGTTGTATTCCGCTTATCAATAAAAACCCATTTAGGGGGAAAAAAATGTAATTGCAGCATAGTCTGCATATGTTACAGTGAGATACACCCATTGGATACTGTTGTTGTATTCTGCTTATCAATAAAAACCCATTTAGGGGAAAAAATGTAATTGCAGCCTAGTCTGCATATGTTACAGTGAGATGCACCCATTGGATACTGTTGTTGTATTCCGCTTATCAATAAAAACCCATTTAGGGGAAAAAAATGTAATTGCAGCCTAGCCTGCATATGTTACAGTGAGATACACCCATTGGATACTGTTGTATTCTGCTTTGCAATAAAAACCCATTTAGGGGGAAAAAAATTAATTGCGTCCTAGTCTGCATATGTTCCAGTGAGATACACCCTTTGCATACTGTTGTTGTATTCCGCTTATCAATAAAAACCCATTTAGGGGAAAAAAATTAAATTGCAGCCTAGTCTGCATATGTTACAGTGAGATACACCCTTTGCATACTGTTGTTGTATTCTGCTTATCATTAAAAACCCATTTAGGGGAAAAAAATTAAATTGCAGCTTAGTCTGCATATGTTACAGTGAGATATACCCATTGGATACTGTTGTATTCCGCTTTGCATTAAAAACCTATTTAGGGGAAAAAAATTAATTGCGGCCTAGTCTGCATATGTTCCAGTGAGATGCACCCTTTGCATACTGTTGTATTCCGCTTATCAATAAAAACCCATTTAGGGTGGAAAAAATTTAATTGCAGCCTAGTCTGCATATGTTACAGTGAGATACACCCATTGGATACTGTTGTTGTATTCCGCTTATCAATAAAAACCCATTTAGGGGGAAAAAATTAATTGCAGCCTACTCTGCATATGTTAAAGTGAGATACACCCTTTGCATACTGTTGTTGTATTCCGCTTATCAATAAAAACCCATTTAGGGGGAAAAAATTAAATTGCAGCTTAGTCTGCATATGTTACAGTGAGATACACCCTTTGCATACTGTTGTATTCCACTTATCAATAAAAACCTATTTAGGGGAAAAAAATGTAATTGCGGCATAGTCTGCATATGTTACAGTGAGATACACCCTTTACATACTATTGTTGTATTCCGTTTATCAATAAAAACCCATTTAGGGGAAAAAAATGTAATTGCAGCATAGTCTGCATATGTTACAGTGAGATACACCCATTGGATACTGTTGTTGTATTCCGCTTATCAATAAAAACCCATTTAGGGGGGAAAAAAATAAATTGCGGCCTAGTCTGCATATGTTACAGTGAGATACACCCTTTGCATACTGTTGTATTCCGCTTATCAATAAAAACACATTTAGGGGAAAAAAATTTAATTGTGGCCTAGTCTGCATATGTTACAGTGAGATACACCCTTTGCATACTATTGTTGTATTCCGCTTATCAATAAAAACCCATTTAGGGGAAAAAAATGTAATTGCGGCCTAGTCTTCATATGTTACAGTGAGATACACCCTTTGCATACTGTTGTTGTATTCCGCTTATCAATAAAAACCCATTTGGGGGTAAAAAATTAAATTGCAGCTTTGTCTGCATATGTTACAGTGAGATACACCCTTTGCATACTGTTGTATTCCGCTTATCAATAAAAACCCATTTAGGGGGGGAAAAAAAATTACGGCCTAGTGTGCATATTTTACAGTGAGATACACCCTTTGCATACTGTTGTATTCTGGTTATCAATAAAAACCCATTTAGGGGGAAAAAATTAAATTGCAGCTTAGTCTGCATATGTTACAGTGAGATACACCCATTGGATACTGTTGTTGTATTCCGCTTATCAATAAAAACCCATTTAGGGGAAAAAAATGTAATTGTGGCCTAGTCTGCATATGTTACAGTGAGATACATCCTTTGCATACTATTGTTGTATTCCGCTTATCAATAAAAACCCATTTAGGGGAAAAAAATTTAATTTCAGCCTAGTCTGCATATGTTACAGTGAGATACACCCATTGGATACTGTTGTTGTATTCCGCTTATCAATAAAAACCCATTTAGGGGGAAAAAATTTAATTGCAGCCTAGTCTGCATATGTTACAGTGAGATACACCCTTTGCATACTGTTGTTGTATTCCACTTATCAATAAAAACCCATTTAGGGGGGAAAAAAATAAATTGCGGCCTAGTCTGCATATGTTACAGTGAGATACACCCTTTGCATACTGTTGTTGTATTCCGTTTATCAATAAAAACCCATTTAGGGGGAAAAAATTAAATTGCAGCTTAGTCTGCATATGTTACAGTGAGATACACCCTTTGCATACTGTTGTATTCCGCTTATCAATATAAACCCCTTTTATGGGAAAAAAAATGTATTTGCAGCCTAGTCTGCATATGTTACAGTGAGATACACCCTTTGCCTACTGTTGTTGTATTCCACTTATCAATAAAAACCCATTTAGGGGGGAAAAAAATAAATTGCGGCCTAGTCTGCATATGTTACAGTGAGATACACCCTTTGCATACTGTTGTTGTATTCCGCTTATCAATAAAAACCCATTTAGGGGGAAAAAATTTAATTGCGGCCTAGTCTGCATATTTTACTGTGAGATACACCCTTTGCATACTGTTGTTGTATTCCGCTTATCAATAAACACCCATTTAGGGGAAGATCCAAAATTAGATAAATATGAGGAGAAAGGCCAAATAAGGGACGTGGCCTGGGTCGTGGTGCTGCTGGTGGAGCTCCTGTTGCAAGGAGAGGACGTGGTCTATCTGTGCCAGCTACACGCACAAGTGAAACACCTTTCTCAGCTGCGAGTAGGCGACAGAACCTGCAGCAGTATTTGGCAGGGCCAAATGCGCCTCTACAAATGTTGAGGCCAGAACAGGTACAAGCAATAGTAGATTGGGTTGCTGACAGTGCCTCCAGTTCCTTCACATTGTCTCCTACCCAGTCTTCTGCTGAAAGGTCAGAGTTGGCACCTGCAGCCGATGTCCATCATTCTTTCACCTCACCCCCTTGCAAATTAGCTAAGCAGTCTGAGACCCAAGTCATGCAGCAGTCTCCTTCTTTTTGATGACTCTGTTAGCATGGTTTCCCCGGGCCATCCACCAAGGCCTGCCCCAGAAGTGGAAGAGATTGAGTGCACCGATGCCCAACCACTTATGTCTCAAGATGAGTACATGGGAGGACCATCGCAGCACTTCTCGGATTATGACGAAACACAGGTGCCAACTGCTGCGGAATTCCGAATTGTGCAGACCGACAAGGAGGGCAGGGGTGAAGACGTTGAGGTCCTCGACACCACATGGAATGAACGTCATGCAGGTGACTTGAGTAGTTTGGAGGAAGAGGCGGTGGTCGCACAGAGCCACCAGCACAGCAGAAGAGGGAGCAGGGTGCAAAAGCGGAGCAGCCGTGCCATAGACACTACGCCTGCTACTGCCCAATGCAGCAAGGGACTGAGCACACCAAAGCCAGCTCAAAGGAGTTCCCTAACGTGGCAGTTCTTCAGACAATGTGATGATGACAGGACACGAATGGTTTGCACGCTGTGCAATCAGAGCCTGAAGGGAGCCATAAACCTTCTCAAACTGAGCACAACCTGCATGACCAAGCATCTAAGTGCAAAGCACGAGCTGCAGTGGAGTAGACACCTCAAAAACCAAGAAAGGTATCTGGCTCTTCCTGCATCCTCTTCTGCTGCAGTCTCTGCCTCTTCATCCACCTCTGTAGTGACAGTGGCACCTGCTACCCCGCAAACAGAGGATCTGCCAGCAACACCACCACCTGGGTCACCAACAACCATCTCCACAATGTCCCGTGGAAGCGTTCAGCTTTCTATCTCCCATACACTGGCGCAGAAGAGGAAGCACCCCCCTACCCCCCCCCCGCGATCCCTGGCCCTGAATGCCAGCATTTCAAAATTCCTGGCCTTTGAAATGCTGTCATTCCGTCTGGTGGAGACGCAGAGATTTAAAAGCCTTATGGCGGTGGCTGTCCCACAGTACGTCGTGCCCAGCCGCCACTTCTTTTCCAGGCAAGCCATCCCTTCCCTGCACAACCAAATGGGTGACAAAATCAGGTGTGCACTGCGCAACGCCATCTGTGGCAAGATCCACCTAACTACGGATACGTGGACCAGTAAGCACGGTCAGGGACGTTATATCTCCGCAACAGCACACTGGGTAAATGGCGGCTGGGCCTGAGGCGGATAGCAGTTTGGCGCATGTCCTTCCACCACCGAGGATTGCAGGGCGCTTCAGTTTGCCTCCTGTTCCTCACTCCTCCTACTCCGCTTCTTCATCCTCTACCGTCTCCTCATCCGTGTCAGCGTAACACCTTCACCACCAACTTCAGCACAGCCAGGGGTAAACGACAGCAGGCAATTTTAAAACTTGCCTGTTTGGGGGAAAACCACACACCGCGCAGGAGTTGTGGAGGGGCATTCAACAGCAGACCGATGAGTGGTTGCTGCCAGTGAGCCTCAAGCCCGGCCTGGTGGTGTGCGATAATGGGCGAAATCTCGTAGCAGCTCTGGGCCTAGCCGGTTTGACACACATCCCTTGCCTGACGCATGTGCTGAATTTGGTGGGTTCCTTAGAAATTACCCCGATATGTCAGAGCTGCTGCAGAAAGTGCGGGCCTGTCAGCGCTGCAGCGTAACTTCGGCCTTCCCGCTCACCGCCTCATATGTGACATGCCCACAAGGTGGAACTCCACCTTGCACACGCTGGCCAGACTGTGTGAGCAGCAGCAGGCCATAGTGGAGTTTCAGCTGCAGCACGCACGCGTGAGTCGCTCTGCGGGAACAGCACCACTTCACCCCCAATAACTAGGCCTCCATGCGAGACCTGTGTGCCTTGTTGCACTGTTTCGAGTACTCCACCAACATGGCCAGTGAAGATGACGCTGGGCGATGATGGAAGAGGATGTGGCACAGGATGAGGAGGAGGAGGAGGAAGAGGTATAATTTACAAGGCTTTCAGGGCAGTCATTCACAAGTGGCTCCGAGGGTGGGTTCCTGCACCCACAAACGCCAGGTACACAATTGTCCAGCAGGGGCACAGTTCTGGAGGATGACGAGGATGAGATGGAGGAGGGGATGGAACCATGTTCACAGCAGGGTGGCACCCAGGCCAGCTCATGGCCATCACTGGTGCGTGGCTGGGGGGATACAGCGGACACAGAGGATACACCTCCCACAGAGGACAGCTTTTCGTTTCCTCTGGGCAGCCTGGCACACATGAGCGATTACATGTTGCAGTGTCTCCGCAACGACCTCCAGGTTTTCCACATTGTAACTTGTGCTGATTACTGGGTGGAGCGTGATAATAAGATGCACGAGTACAAGCGCACGCTGGTAGACGCGCTGCTGGTGAGTGGTGACATTCCCACCTGACAGCGGGGGCACAGTGGAAGCACAAGGCCAAGGCAGAGGAGGAGGAAGAGGTCACCAACGCAGCCAGGGCTTCGCCAGCACCTCAGAAGGCAGGGTTAGCATGGCCGAAATGTGGAAAAGCTTTGTCAGCACGCCACAACAAGCAGCAGCACCACCAGCTGATATGGAACGTCTTAGCAGGAGGCAGCATTTCACTAATATGGTAGAGCAGTATGTGTGCACACGCCTAGACGTTCTGAATGACGGGTCTGCCCCCTTCAACTTCTGGGTCTCCAAGTTGGGCACATGGCCTGAGCTTGCCCTTTATGCCTTGGAGGTGCTGGCCTGCCCTGCAGCCAGTGTATTATCTGAACGGGTATTTAGCACGGCTGGGGGCGTTATCACAGACAAGCGCAGCTGCCTGTCCAGAGCCAATGTGAACAAGCTCGCGTTCATTAAAATGAACCAGGCATGGATCCCACAGGACTTGTCCGTACCTTGTGCAGATTATACATGTATACCGGCCTTACCCAGCCATTGTTGTATTTGATCTTTCTTACTCTTTTGGGGTGTACCCTAATTAAAAAAAAAGTTGAATTAAAAACCAAAACCAGTGTTGGCTACCTCGTCCTCCTCCTCCAGCGCCACCGCCGCTTCCACCTACACTGCCATATCCACCGCCACCTCAACCTCCTACTCCATATGGGCCTTGTCCTCCTGCTACATCATTCAAGATTATTATTTTTTATTTTTATGTATTTTATGTTATTTTAAGTTATTTCCCTATCCACATTTGTTTGCAGAGCACTTGCCATGCTCTTAAGAAGATTTTGCTGCCATTTGCAGCCCTCTAGCCCTTTCCATGTTTGTTTTAGAGTCATTTTAGTGCTCAAAAGGTCGGGTCACCATTGACTTCAATGGGGTTCGGGATCGGGGTCAAGTTCGGGTTAAGTCCGGGTCACGAACCTGGACTTGTTTTTCAAGTTTGGCCGGACCCGCCGAACCCAGACATCCAGGTGTTGGCTCAACTCTACTTACTACTATATATGGACCATTTGTGATTATATCCCCTTCAGTCGCCCCCTCTCAATGGAGAATAAATTCATTTTAACTCATCTTTCATAGCTGAGGTCCTCCATGCCCCAATGTGTTGATCTTCTCTGCACTCTTTCCAGTTCTACAACATCCTTTTTCTGAACTGGTGCCCAGAACAGAACTGCATTATTTATATGATATGAGAGCATTGTTTAGTAGATAGCATCTCTTAACTGATGCGACTGCAATAATCTTTTACAAGATTGACTGATACGGTTTACTGCACTTTGCACTGCCTTTAATAACACTCTGTCTACAAAGGATGCATATCGGCCATTACAAAACAAGGAAAAGGCGTGAAGAATATCCCAACAAAGACTGAAGCTGTGAGATGTTTAGATAATGGGAGCATCCAAACAGAAGGCCTGCGGGAAATAAAAACACATTTATCTTTAATATCTGATTCCTGGCAGATAGTTGTAAGGGCTGTTGTTGCGAGTTATGGAGGTTCCAGCATGCCCCAACCAAAACATCCATCAAACCGAGATAGGGCGGAAAGCTACAACCTTTAGTGCTGGTTCACATTGGTGAGATGTGGGAACCCTGCAAATCCACTGCAGTTTCCCGCATCGCACCTGGATCACAGGCAGTTCACACTGCCATATGCGAACTGCTGGGTGTATCAATACAAAGTTATTGATACCCCAAGATAGTTTGCATATCGCAGTGCGAACTTTAAATTTGGACAGGAATCGGATCGCATAGGTGTGAACACCCATGCGATCTGATTCTGGTGCGGACCAAACAAAGGGTCCTGCACGACTTTGGTCTGAATGCGTTGCGAATCCAGCCATACAATCTGTATCCAGCCATACAATCTGAATGGCTGAATTTGCATCGCACAGACATTGCATGTGATTTGCATAAAGGTGCGGTGTGAATCACTTGCGATGTCTGACATCGCTATAGTGTGAACCGGCACTTAAAGGTCAAACACCCCAACCGCTGGGAACTCATAGGAAACATACAAACAAATACATAACTATAGAATCGTTTTTATATTACAATTACAATGTATGGAAAAAGCAAAGCGAATTTAACTAGAAAACAAATAAGAACATTAAATCCTATCTAATGACAGCTTTACAACAATATGAGGGATAAATGCTTGTTTAGGTTTAGGGGGGTCGCAAAAACAATTTTACTTACCTAATCATAAAAAGGAAGGAGGAAGGTACGTACAGTGTAAACCAGCTTGAGACACACGATCTCACTGCGCCTTTCTGACAGGAGAGCCACCTGCTTTGTTTACATAGGCAGGCAGCTCTCCTGTCAGTTTCCCAAAGAACGCGGGAGGCTGGCGGTGATCGAGCCCGCTCCTCCCGCGGTCTTACTCTCGCTATGTCTAATCACAGCGAAATCGCGGCTCCAGTGGCGTGCGCGCACCCCGAGATCTACGTGATTATGCACAGCTGAGCTGCCCTGTCGCAGTAAATCTGCGTAGGGCGGTCGGCAAGTGGTTAATCACTCTGTGTGAACTGTCCCTCAGGGTCCTCACATCCAATCCTGGGCTATGGACATTACATTATACTTGATAACATCAGAGGGCCTGCGACTGCTGGAGCATAGGGGGGTAGAGGCTGCAGGGACTGGTCTAGCAGCTAGAAGGAGCCTGTGGGATCAGGTAAGTGATGGTGGTTTTTTTTTTAGATCCCCGCCTAGACCTTAAGGTTGCAATGGGAAAGTCTGCATATACAAAGTCTTGACATATCACAATATATAACATTATCATTTTTAAAAATAAAACTTCATCTTTTACAATTAAAAAGCCATCCATGAGCCTAGGTGACTTTGCCTAATCTGAAATGATGTTATTAATCTGCTGCAGGCAGCAACAAGCATTTACTCAGTCTCTTTTTCTCCTGTGACCACACTGCATCATTGTAACTTTGTTACATGTCACACGATGAGAGGCTACAGCAGAGACTGCTCTGTGTCAAACATTTGCGAACAACAACTGCACAGGCACCAGGATATATATGAATGTGTCATGTCTGAGCTAGAATCTTATTCCAGAAATGGACATGGTGACCTGCATGCATTTTTATACGCCGCTAGTATTTTTACATGGAATATGTCTTTATATTTACTTTCTATATTTCTCTTTACAGCAATAGTCAGACTAGAAAAGGAAGGGTCAGCAGCGATTTCCACTTAACACTAAGGACTTGCTGAGCGGAGGAGAGTGCAGAGTGAGCATCCTGATGACCTCATAAGTGGCCTCCTGCTCTTTCATCATCCAATACCAAGCTGACCATGCTGTGTTACCTCATTTTAGTGGATACTCTAGAGCAGACTTCTTCAGCCAGGGTGCCCAGGCACCCTGGGGTTAGGGTTGCCACCTTATCCCTTTAAACCAGAACACACATTAATTACACAGGTTCTATGGCTGATTAACCACTTGCCACCCGCCCACCGTCAAAATGACGGCGGAGTGGTGCGGCTCTCATTCTGGGACACCGTTATATGACGGCGCACCAGAACGGCCTCTCTTGCACGCCCACGGGGGCGTGCAGTGCGGCGATCGTGCCGCGCCGTTTTGCTAGGACCAGGGCAGCCATCAGAAATTTTGGGGCCCCTTACACAGTTTTAGGCCTGGGCCCCTCCCATGGATCCGACCGCCTTTATTCCCTAAGGCCCACCTACTATGTCATCATCCTCCTCCAGTCGCATGTCCTCCTTCTCCTCCAGTCCCATTTCCTCCTTCATCCAATGTCCTCCTCCTCCTCCAGTCCCATCTTCTCCATCCCAGGAAAATAAAGGTGAACGGTTCTAGTAAATGCCAACCCTCCTGTCCAAGAGTGAACAGCTGGAGAACAGGGGAGGGCAGGGCCTATAGCTGTGTGTGAGGGCTAGTGGGGGGGGCAGGTTGCAACCCAACCCTGTTTGGGGCCCCTCGGGATTCCTGGGCCCCCTACATGTGTATGGGCTGTACCCCCCTGATGGCGGCCCTGGCTAGGACACACAATCCCGATCTTGGTAAAGAACCAATGACGTGGCTCTTTACCCATGTGATCGGCTGTGTCCAATCACAGCCAGTCACATGTAAATGAGGAAGGGCCGTGATTACTGGGAATTGAATCATCAGTGCCCTGATTAATGGGAAGTCAAAAAATGTGGCCATAAGTCCCCCCAACCAATGCCCATCAGTGCCCACAATCAGTGCCCATAGTGCTGCCAGTCAGTGCCTATCAGTGCCTGCTTATCTGTGCTGCCCATTAGTGTTCATCAGTGCCGCCCATCAGTGCCGCCCGTCAGTGCTGCCTATCAGTGCCCATCAGTGCCACCTCTCAGTGCTCATCAGTGCCGCCTATCAGTGCCACCTATCGGTGCCCATCAGTGCGGCATATTAGTACCTCCTCATCAGTGCCCATAAGTGCCACCTCATCAGTGCCCATTAGTGCAGCCTATCAGTGCCCATCAGTGCTGCCTTATCAGCGCACATCAGTGAAGGAGAATAACTACTTATTTTCAAAATTTACTCACAGAAAATAAGAAAAACTTTTTTTTTTCAAAATTTTCTGTCTTTTTTCTTTTTTTTTGTAATAAATAAAAAACCCAGTGTGGAAAAAAATGATAAAAATGTCATATGGGTACGGTGTAGCATGACCGCGCAATTGTCATTCAAAGTGTGATAGCACTGAAAGCTGAAAATTGGCCTGTGCAGGAAGGGGGTGAAAGGTCCCAGTATTGGGTATTAATAGGGTCCTGTATAAGTGGTTAAGGTGGTAATTAAACTCACTTGGTGCCTTATGTGCATTATATCAGCCTCAGAACCTGTGTAATTAACATGTGTCCTGGATTAAAGGGATGAGGTGGCAACCCTACCTAGGGTGCCTTGAGGTTTCTTCAGGGGTGCCTTGGCAAAATGCCTAAAAATTGCCCCAAAATTGTATACAAGGTGACTTTTAGTTAAACAAAGTCACAGGTTTTCATTGTACACCATTACATCCTTCAAGCTGCCAATCTCCTAATGACCAATGACATCATCAGTTGATAAGGAGGATGCCAGTCATCTGTATATCATTCTTGTTTGACCCTCCCCTGCTCCTCTCCATCAGCTTTTGGGTCTCATTAGCTAAGTGATGGAGAAAAACTGAGGGAGAAGAGAAAGGGAATACTAGTCAGCAGGGCCGCTGATAGGGGGGGACCACCAGCCCTCTTGTAGGGGGCCCGAGCACACAGGGGGGCCCACACAGAGAGGGGGATTAGTGATGGACAACAAATACAGAAATCTTCCTCCAGCACCTGAATCTGATCTGTCCCCCTCACTGCTACCAGCTTTTATCTGTTGAGAAAGTGACATTTGTCCCTCACTAATCCCCTCCCTTGTGTGGGCCCCCCTCCCAGCACTTATCTCAGCTCAGGAGTTTATTTGTAAATTGTAACTTTGTTTCTCTCTCTCTGTCTCTCTGATCACTGAGCTCCAACTGCTCAGCCTGTATATTTTTCGGGACATACTAAAACATTTAATGTGAAAATGGCTTAATGTAGCTTAATGTGTAATAAAGTGCCTAAACCATAACCAATTGCCCTGAAACTTTGCACAGACTAAGTTTTTAACTTTCCTAATATATCCTAGAAGTTTCATGTAGTTTGGTCTTCCAGGAGGCAAACAAGGGACATTAAGCTTGTTTTTTGGGGAGCTTAATGTGGCTTAACGTACAAAAAAGAGCTTAGATGTTAACCAATTTCCCCCAAACTTCACACAATAGAAGACTCTATTGATGCTAAGATAGTCTGAAAATTTCAGATCATTTGGTAAATCACACCAAAAGTTATTCACATTAAGCTCTTTTTGTACAATACTAAAACGTTTAATGTCCTTAGCTTAATGTGAAAAGAGCTTAATGTACCAAAATGTGCCTAAACCTCAACCAATTGTCTTGAAACTTTGCACAGCCCAAGTTCTGCACTTCCCAAAGCTATCCTGGAGGTTTCATCGATTTTGGTCTCCCACACGGAAAACTGGGGACATTAAGCTCTTTTTTTGGGGAGCTTAATGTGGCTTAACGTACAAAAAAGAGCTTAGATGTGAACCAATTTCCCCCAAACTTGGCACAATAGAATAGTTTATCAATTCCAACATATTCTGAAAATTTCAGATCATTTGGTAAATCACACCAAAAGTTATTCACATTAAGCTGTTTTTAGCAATCATAAAAACACGTGGCTTAATGTGAAAAGAGCTTAACGTACCAAAATGTGCCTAAACCTCAATCAATTGTCTTGAAACTTTGCACAGCCCAAGTTCTGCACTTCCATAATCTATCCTGGAGGTTTCATCGATTTAGGTCTCCCACATGGAAAACTGGGGACATTAAGCTCTTTTTTGGGGGAGCTTAATGTGGCTTAACGTACAAAAAAGAGCTTAGATGTGAACCAATTTCCCCCAAACTTGGCACAATAGAAGAGTCTATCTATTCCAACATATTCTGAAAATTCCAGATCATTTGATAAATTACAGTAAAAGTTATTCACATTAAGCTCTATTTTGCAATCATAAAAACGCATAGCTTAATGTGAAAAGAGCTTAACGTACCAAAATGTGCCTAAACCTCAACCAATTGTCTTGAAACTTTGCACAGCCCAAGTTCTGCACTTCCCTCAGCTATCCTGGAGGTTTCATCGATTTAGGTCTCCCACACGGAAAACTGGGGACATTAAGCTCTTTTTTTGGGGAGCTTAATGTGGCTTAACGTACAAAAAAGAGCCTAGATGTGAACCAATTTCCGTGTGGGAGACCAAAATCGATGAAACCTCCAGGATAGCTTTGGGAAGTGCAGAACTTGGGCTCTTTTCACATTAAGCTATGTGTTTTTATGATTGCAAAATAGAGCTTAATGCGAATAACTTTTGGTGTGATTTACCAAATGATCTGAAATTTTTAGAATATGTTGGAATTGATAGGCTCTTTTATTGCGCCAAGTTTGGGGGGAATTGGTTCATATCTAAGCTCTTTTTTGTACGTTAAGCCACATTAAGCTCCCCAAAAAAAGAGCTTAATGTCCCCAGTTTTCCAAGTGGGAGACCAAAATAGATGAAACCTCCAGGATAGCTTTGGGAAGTGCAGAACTTGGGCTGTGCAAAGTTTCAAGACAATTGGTTGAGGTTTAGGCACATTTTGGTACATTAAGCTCTTTTCACATTAAGCCATGCGTTTTTATGATTGCAAAAAAGAGCTTAATGTGAATAACTTTTGGTATGATTTACCAAATGATCTGAAATTTTCAGAATATGTTGGAATTGATAGGCACTTCTATTGTGCCAAGTTTGGGGGAAATTGGTTCACATCTAAGCTCTTTTTTGTACGTTAAGCCACATTAAGTGCCCCAAAAAAAGAGCTTAATGTCCCCAGTTTTCCACGTGGGAGACCAAAATCGATGAAACCTCCAGGATAGCTTTGGGAAGTGCAGAACTTGGGCTGTGCAAAGTTTCAAGACAATTGGTTGAGGTTTAGGCACATTTTGGTACATTAAGCTCTTTTCACATTAAGCCATGCGTTTTTATGATTGCAAAAAAGAGCTTAATGTGAATAACTTTTGGTGTGATTTACCAAATGATGTGAAATTTTCAGAATATGTTGGAATTGATAGACTCTTCTATTGTGCCAAGTTTGGGGGAAATTGGTTCACATCTAAGCTCTTTTTTGTACGTTAAGCCACATTAAGCTCCCCAAAAAAAGAGCTTAATGTCCCCAGTTTTCCACGTGGGAGACCAAAATCGATGAAACCTCCAGGATAGCTTTGGGAAGTGCAGAACTTGGGCTGCGCAAAGTTTCAAGACAATTGGTTGAGGTTTAGGCACATTTTGGTACATTAAGCTCTTTTCACATTAAGCTAAGGACAAATCAAACGTTTTAGTATTGTACAAAAAGAGCTTAATGTGAATAACTTTTGCTGTAATTTATCAAATGATCTGGAATTTTCAGAATATGTTGTAATAGATAGACTCTTCTATTGTGCCAAGTTTGGGGGAAATTGGTTCACATCTAAGCTCTTTTTTGTACGTTAAGCCACATTAAGCTCCCCAAAAAAAGAGCTTAATGTCCCCAGTTTTCCATGTGGGAGACCTAAATCGATGAAACCTCCAGGATAGCTTTGGGAAGTGCAGAACTTGGGCTGTGCAAAGTTTCAAGACAATTGGTTGAGGTTTAGGCACATTTTGGTACGTTAAGCTCTTTTCACATTAAGCCACGTGTTTTTATGATTGCTAAAAACAGCTTAATGTGAATAACTTTTGGTGTGATTTACCAAATGATCTGAAATTTTCAGAATATGTTGGAATTGATAAACTATTCTATTGTGCCAAGTTTGGGGGAAATTGGTTCACATCTAAGCTCTTTTTTGTACGTTAAGCCACATTAAGCTCCCCAAAAAAAGAGCTTAATGTCCCCAGTTTTCCGTGTGGGAGACCAAAATAGATGAAACCTCCAGGATAGCTTTGGGAAGTGCAGAACTTGGGCTGTGCAAAGTTTCAGGACAATTGGTTGAGGTTAAGGCACATTTTGGTACATTAAGCTCTTTTTACATTAAGCCGTGGACATTAAACGTTTTAGTATTGTAAAAAAATAGCTTAATGTGAATAACTTTTGGTGTGATTTACCAAATGAGCTAAAATTTTCAGACTATCTTAGCATCAATAGAGTCTTCTATTGTGTGAAGTTTGGGGGAAATTGGTTAACATCTAAGCTCTTTTTTGTACGTTAAGCCACATTAAGCTCCCCAAAAAACAAGCTTAATGTCCCTTGTTTGCCTCCCGGAAGACCAAACTACATGAAACTTCTAGGATATATTAGGAAAGTTAAAAACTTAGTCTGTGCAAAGTTTCAGGGCAATTGGTTATGGTTTAGGCACTTTATTACACATTAAGCTACATTAAGCCATTTTCACATTAAATGTTTTAGTATGTCCCATATTTTTCTCATCTCATCTTCTTTTTTATTTAACATAGTTTATTTTTTAGATTTAGCAGGAATGTTTTAGATTTAGCAGGAATTATGCGAGTTATGTTATATTTGTGTCTGATAATAGTGATTTTGTTGTAATTTTAGCTAAATATATCATTAATATTTTCTTGGGGGGGCCCTGCCAGGTAGTCTGTACGGGGCCCCGCGATTTCTAACAGCAGCCCTGCTAGTCAGTACCAGTTTGCAAAAGTGTTTTTGCTATGGAAAAATAAATCACCTTTAGAGCCCATTCAGACTAGCGCGACACGACTTTGGGGGGCGACCTGTGAAGTCGTGTGCACCGCTGTGCACCGCGACTTCGGCACGACTTGCAGAGACTTCACATAATGGAAGTCTATGCAAGTCGCCTCCAGGTCGCCCCAAAGTAGTACAGGACCCTTTTTCTAAGTCGGAGCGACTTGTGTCGCTCCTATTAGAACGGGTCCTGTGCTAATCAATGGACCGCGACCAAGCGCGACATGTCAGGCTGACAAGTCGCCTGACAAGTCGCGCTAATGTGAATGGGCTCTCAATGTTTGGTGTTCTACGTGTATTGATGTTGCTGCATTATGGAAAACTATCAGAATAGTTTTTACATTTTTGAATGGGGCGCCTTGAGATTGTCCATAATTTTAAAGTGTGCCTTAACTGACAAAAGGTTGAGAAACACTGATCTAGAGGTCTAGAGCTTCAGGTTCAGTAAAGACAAACTATAATGTTTTTTTTTATTTTTTTATTTAATGCTTCTAAGTTTTTAAATCCGTCATATGTGTGTGGAGAGATTCACTCTCTTTTTTGTCCTGGTGAGGCAGAGTGCTGGGATGTTTTGTGCAAGCCATGTACAGCATTCTGCCAGAGCCTTCCACCAGCCATGCTCTGCCTGCATTGCATAAAGAAGCCCAGAGACAGTGGTGTGTTTGGAATTTGTGCTGCCCTAGGCCTGAATAAACTTGTCCACCCCCTAATTTAAATATGACCCACCCTTTTCCCATAAAAAGCCACACCCTTCCTGTTTATGACCGGTCCGGTCATCTGTAAACCACAGACCACAATCACAGTCTATCAGTGCCCATCAGTGCAGCCTCATTTACTGCCCATCAGTGCAGCCTCAACAGTGAAGCCCCATCAATAGCCACCAATGCAGCCTATCAGTGTCCATTAGTGCAGCCTATCAGTGAATCATATCAATGCCCATCAGTGCTGCCTTATCAGTGTAGCCCCATCAGTGCAGCTTAGCAGTGCCACCTCATCAGTGGCAATCAGCGCAACCTCATCAGTGGCCATCAGTGCCCATTAGTACAGCCTTATGTCACTGGATTAGTAAGATTACTCCTTTCTTTTAGGATGTTTGCTGGCACTGATTGTAATCATAGGATTATTTCACTTATTTGTATAATAAATAGGATGTCCATAGTCATTATGCAAATCCATGAAATCATCCGTGGCAGCAAACACAAGTCCAAATATATTATAAGCTAGGAGTAATCTTACTAACCCAGCAGTGACATATTGCGATAGCAACTATGGAGGTGAGCAGGTCCAAAATATTATTGAAATCAAAATACAATTAAAAGTGTTAATTGTATATGATGCAATTCAATATGTTCGCTCAAGGACAAGGATGTTTAAAGAAATTAAATTACAGTAAAACCTTGGTTTGCGAGTAACTTTGTTTACGAGCGTTTTGAAAGACGAGCAACATTTTTTTTAAAAAATCTGTCTTGATATACGAGCACTGTCTTGATATACGAGCAGTTTAGTACACTATAAGCATGCCATCCCCTCTGTTAATGCCCTCTGTTACATACCATTATGTGTCCCAGTGCTTGTACTGTATATAAAGATGCAGATTTATACTGTTTCAGAGTGTTAAAAATGCAGATTTATACTGTTTCAGAGTGTCTCCCTGCGCTTACTGTATATGACTCCTTGTCCCTCTGTGTCTCTCTCTCGCCTTCTCTCTGCTCTCCCCGGCGGGAGGGGCCGATCACTCCTGCTGACGTCATCTGAGGAGGAGGGGAGGAGAGAAGCAGAGCAGGGCTGAGGAGTCACACAGTGCCAGACACGCTCTAATACAGTATAAATCGGCATCTGTTATATACAATACGGACACAGGGACACATAATGTTATTTAACCACCCCCCATCCGCGCTACAGCCTATATACGGCTGCAGCGCAGACTCACATTTTCGGGAGGCCGTCTTTATACGGCCTCCCAGTAACCCGCTCCCCGCGCGCTCCCGCGAGCGCGCATCGGGGAAAATCTGTGTCGGCCGTGTCCAAGGGACAAGCGGCCATTCACCACGTGATCGGACCATCCAATGAGAGATGATCTCATATGTAAACATATGAGATCATCTCTCATCGCCGGCGCTCCTTCCTCACACAGAGCCTGCAGTGTGAGGAAGGAGGGGGAGCCTCACAGCGCCGGGGACACAGGAGAATGTAATCAGGGCACTGATCACCAGTGCCCTGATTACTAAAGGTAAAAAAAATACGCAAATTGCCCCCCCATCAGTGCCCACAGTGCCCGCCATCAGTGCCCCCCATCAATGCCCACAATCAGTGCCCATAGTGCTGCCAGTCAGTGCCCATCAGTGCCTGCTCATCTAGGCACTGATGAGCACTGACTGACAGCACTATGGGCACTGAGTGTGGGCACTGATGGTGCTGCCCATCAGTGCCGCCCATCAGTGCTCATCAGTGCCACCCGTCAGTGTCCATCAGTGCCATCCGCCAGTGCCCATCAGTGCCGCCTATCAGTGCCCATCAGTGCCGCCCGTCAGTGCCGCCTCTCAGTGCCCAGCAGTGCCACCTCTCAGTGCCACCTCTCAGTGCCCAGCAGTGCCACCTTTCAGTGCCCAGCAGTGCCGCCTATCAGTGCTCATCAGTGCCGCCTATCACTGCCGCCTATCAGTGCCGCCTATCAATGCCGCCTATCAGTGCTCATTAGTGCGGCATATTAGTACCTCCTCATCAGTGCCCATAAGTGCCACCTCATCAGTGCCCATAAGTGCCACCTCATCAGTGCCCATCAGTGCAGCCTATCAGTGCCGCCTCATCAGCGCACATCAGTGAAGGAGAAAAATTTATTTTCAAAATTTACTCGCAGAAAATAAGAAAAATTTTTTTTTTTTCAAAATTTTCTGTCTTTATTCTTTTTTTTTGTAAAAAATAAAAAACCCAGAGGTGATTACATACCGCCAAAAGAAAGCTCTATTTGTGTGAAAAAAATGATAAAAATTTCATATGGGTACAGTGTAGCATGACCGCGCAATTGTCATTCAAAGTGTGACAGCGCTGAAAGCTGAAAATTGGCCTGGATGGGAAGGGGGTTTAAGTGCACAGTAGGCAAGTGGTTAACAGAGGAGATGGCATACTTTTACTGTACAGGAATGTACTTTATATATAATAACAGCATATCTTTATTTATACCATTAAATGCTTGTGGAACGAATCATCTGAGTTTCAATGCTTTCTTATGGGAAAACTTGCTTTGATATACGAGTGTTTTGGATTACAAGCAAGCTGCTGGAGCGAATTATACTCGCAAACCAAGGTATTACTGTATATTATTGACATAATGCCTGCCATACCTGGGGGTCGGAGGAGGGTAGGCGGAGCATTAGGCTGCAGTGCCACACTCATTAGCATTGGCGGCCATCGGGCCAGTTGTATTAGATGTGTTTGGCGGCCTGTGGTCTGTCCGAATGTCCTGACCAGCCGGTATTACCATACCGGCAGGTAGCAGTGTGACTGTTTTATGGAGGTGCCAGACTGATTTGCCTCCTGGACCCTGCCCTCTGGCCCAAATCACCCCATAAGACTGGCACGATACTAAAAGTGTAGCGCAAGCCAGCAGGGACCCTTTTCGTGCGGGAGCCGTGAAGAGGCTGTTTTTTTTTTTGTGTTTGGGTACAGCTTTTTTGCTGCCCCCCTGCAAAGTGCCGCCCTAGGCCTGGGCCTTGTCAGCCTTGGCCAAGATACAGCACTGCCCAGAGACCCAGCGAGCATGAGTATTTTTTTATTGTCCTGTTAAAGCATTTGTAAAGTCAAATCTTTTTTCTTTTAAAATAAGAAACATGTTACACTTACCTGCTCTGTGCAATGATATTACACAGATCGGCCCCAAACGTTCCCTTCTGGAGCCCCCACATGTGCTTCTGGCTCCCGCTTTTCTTGGTGTACCTCCAAAGAAAGCCGCTTCCTATTGTGGCACACCTGCGGGCTCGATCCCAAACCACGCTGCCTGCATCTATAGACACAGACAGCGAGGCTCGACCCTGTCTTCTGCGTCACAGGAGTTGACTGACAGCAGAACGGCTCCCACTGCTCTCAGCAAAGCCTGTTAGATCAGGAAGAAGAGAAGAGAGCCACTAAGGATGGGCACAGCGTTGGATTGAGTGAGGACCTAGGTAAGTATAAGGGGGGTTTGGGGGGGGGGGTGATACACATACTGAAACATTTTTTACCTTAAAGTCTAACTAAAGGCAAAATCTTTTTTCTTTTGGATAGAAACCTGTCAGTTTTTATAGCTGTCTGTGCTCCCGTTTAGGAGATTCACCCTCTCTATTTGTACTGTTTACCATTATCATTAAAAGTGAAAGTAAAAGAAAATCACAAATGTTGGGTTGTCCCTGGAACTGTAATAGAGGCAAATCCCCCAATGAGGACACAAGTTCTGGTGAGCTGGGGGGTCCCTGAAGGAATTTCCTTAATTTGCAGGGATTTCCTCTCACTTCCTGTTTGGCTATGGGACAGGAAGTGAAGGGAAATCTCTGAAATGGGACACAGATGGCGAAAAAAGAAAATCTGACACCGGTAATAACTCTCACTTGCTCTATCCAATATGAAAAAAAAAAATTGCCTATAGTTCTACTTTAACCACTTTACCGCTGAGTACCGTAGTACTACTGCGGCAAAGTGGCTCGTTATCGTCTGACGACATAGACCTACGTCGCCAGACTCCTCCCCCTGTAGGCGGCGCTCGCGCGCCGCCGGAGGCGCGCTCCCGCTGTTTTCATTCACAGCGGGAGTCGGGCCAGGGGAGGAGCGGCGGCGATCGCCGCTGCTCTGCCCCGATCGTCGGGGAATCCAGTTTGGAGATCCGCCCGCCTGTGTAAACAGAGCGGGCGGATCTCCTAAGTGACAGGGAGTGACAGATCGGAGTGTTCAGCATAGCTGGACATCCGATCTGTCCCTGTCTCACACAGTCACCTCCCCCCCCCCCCACACGTCAGTAAGCACCAGGCATACATTAACCCCTCCCTCTCCAATAAAATTAACCCCTTCCCTGCCAGTGTCATTTTTACAGTAACAGTGCATATATATAGCACTGATTACTGCAGTAATGTCACTGGTACCCCCAAAAGTGTCAAAAATGTCAGTCAAGGGTCCGATCTGTCCGCCGCAATGTCGCAGTCCCGCAAAAAAAAATCGCAGATCGCCGCCATTACGCATTAAAAAAAAAAACACCAAAAATGACAGAAATCTTTCTCTTTGTTAGTAAACACAATAACTTTTGCGCAAACCAATCAAAATACGCTTATTGTGATTTTTTTTACCAAACATAGGAAGCAGAAAACAAATTGGCCAAAAATGTAAAAAAATTTTGATTTTTACATTTTTTTGGGGGGAATTTCATATAAAAAAATGTGAAAAATATTGTTGTTTTTTCAAAATTTACGCTTTTTTTTTGTTTATAGCGCAAAAAGTAAAAATCGCACAGGTGATCAAATACCACCAAAGGAAAGCTCTGTTTGTGGGAAAAAAAGGACGTAAATTTCGTTTGGGTACGGCGTCGCACGACCGCGCAATTGTCAGTTAAATTCGCACAGCGCCGAATCGCAAAAAGTGGCCCAGACGTAAGACAGCAAAATGCTCTAGTGGTAAAGTGGTTAACCACTTGCCGACCGCTCACGTTGAGGGTACTGCGGCAAAGTGGCTCGTTATCGTGTGCGCGCCACCGGAGGCTCGCTCCCGCTGTATTCAGACACAGCGGAAGTCTGGCCAGGGGAGGAGAGCCGGTGATCACCGCCGCTCTTCCTCGATCGTCGGGGATCGAGTGAGGAAATCCACCCACTTGTGTTCACAAAGTGGGCGGATCTCCTAAGTGACAGACAGTCACAGATTACAGGATTCAGCATAGCTGAACCTGCGATCTGTGTCTCTGTCACACAGTCCCCTCCTCCCACACATGTCAGTGAGCATGAGGCATACATTTATCCCCTTGAGCACCAATAAAGTTAACCCCTTCCCTGCCAGTGTCATTATTACAATAACAGTGCATATTTAAAGCACTGATTACTGTAGTAATGTCACTGGTACCCCCAAAAGTGTCAAAAATGTCAGTTAGGGGTCCGATCTGTCCGCCGCAATGTCACAGTCCCGCAAAAAAAATCGCAGATTGCCGCCATTACTAGTAAAAAAATAAACAATAAAAATGACAAATCTTTCCCGTAGTTAGTAAACGCGATAACTTTTGCGCAAACCAATCAAAATATGCTTATTGTGATTTTTTTTTTTTACCAAAAATGTGTAGCAGAAAACAAATTGGCCTAAAATGTTACAAAATTTTGATTTTTAAATTTTTTTGGGAATGTTATATATCAGAATGTAAAAAATATTGTTTTTTTTTTTCAAAAGTGTCGCTCTTTTTTTCAAAAATTTTAAATTGTACAGGTGATCAAATACCACCAAAAGAAAGCTCTATTTGTGGGGAAAAAAAGGACATAAATTTAATTTGGGTACAGCATCGCATGACCGCGCAATTGTCCGTTAAAATAACGCAGTGCCGAATCGCAATATATAGCCTGGTCAGGAAGGGGGTAAAATCTTCCGGTCTTAAATCGATTAAAAATACGGTCATTGAGGATTTTTTGTCAAAGACATGTAGCTAAATACATTTTGGCCTAAATATATGACAAAAATTTAATATATTGGATATTTTTCAACTTTCAAGTAGAAAATGTCAATTTTTTTCGCAAAATTTTCGCTCTTTTTTTATTAATATTGCAAAAAATGAAAAGCGCAGAGGTGATCAAATACCACCAAAAAAAAGCTCTGTTTGTGGGAAAAAAAGGACGTAAATTTAGTTTGGGTACAGGGTTGCATGACCGCACAATTGTCAGTTAAATTCGCGCAGTGCCGAGTTGCAAAAAGTGGCCTGGACGTAAAGCAGGAAAATCCTCCGGTGGTAAGGTGGTTAATATAGAGAATGCATTAAGGTAAAAAATATTTAGGCTTTACAACCACTTTAATCAGAAGGGAGAACAAAGGAACCAGGGAAGGCAAAATGTAAGCAGAATAAACTTCAACTGTAACTCTTTTTATACTATATCCAAAATGTTTTTAAAAAATTGTTCCCCAATTAATGATAGTTACAAACTAGGCCATAAACTTCAGCTGTCATTGGTGACACAAATTTACATTCCTAACAGCAAATGGAAGGTCAGCACCGTATGACATGGGGTAATGATATGGCCCCGTAGAATACACTTCAACCCAAACAACATATGGAAAACACAGCAATGTTCATTTTTTCCCCCAGAATTATCTGGACATTATCCATCATTCCTCATCACTAAGGTATATGGGCTCTACGTCAGAAATATAGTGACGGCTTCTCATTACACAGGTAATAAAGCAGACACCACATATGAGAATCATAACCATACAAACAACAGATCCCTTTGAAGATGTAAGGGAATGTGCCAACAGATGTTAAACAGCTTTAGGTGAAAGCCAAAGATCCAGTTTCTCCTAATCATTGACTCTCATAGAGAACACTTGGTTTACAATATCTGCGGGAGAAAGAGTCAAGACAGATCCACTTAATTATCTTGTCAGTGGGAAAGCCGGTATTAGAATGAGAAGAAAAATGAAGCTGCTCAAGCAGGAATTTGCAAAGAGGAAGAGCACAAACCAAAATATAAATGACAAATCTGGTTTAAAGTGATTGTAAAGGTATTTTTTATTTATTTTTTTTATAAATAACAAACATTTTACTTACTACATTTAGTTACTTTTTACTTTAAAGTATAACTAAAGGCAAGATAGGGTGTAGAGGGATTAGAACACCTGTCAGTTTTTTTTTTTTTTTTTTTGCTGTATACTTACTAGCTCTGTGCATTGGTTTTGCACAGAGCAGCCCTGATCCTCCTCTTTTGGGGTCCCCCGCTGGCGCTCCTGGCTCCTTTCCCTTTTTGAGTGCCCCATAGTATGTCAGAGTAAGACTGCATTGCCGCATTCACCCAGAGGCTGCTGCTGTCAAAGAGATCCAGCAAGCTGGAGGAGAGGGGCATCACTGGCTTCGTAAGAGATCGCCACTACAGCGTCCTGGGGTTCGAAGCAGGAAGCACCTCTTGAACGGCCAGGGTTCCAGGTACTAAAGAATGGGAGGAACTTTCAAAATGGACAAAATAGTGGTGAGAGGCTGCTGGCTGTGACTTTACTACATTCCTCTTAAAGAGACAGTGCCATGTTAACTTGGAACTTAGTTTGGGGACTTGCATTCTTTACCATTGGAATTAAACTTTTACTGATCACTCAGGACTCTGGGCCCCAAAGTTTAGGACCACACTGGCCAGTGGGAGGGATTTTGGAGAGACTCTAGGACATTTAATCCTTTAGGAAAGCATTGCCACACTACATTGGGGGGGGGGATTGGGTCCTGAAATTCTTGGTCCTTGCATTGTCTTTTTTGTATTGTACAAACTTGTTTTACTTTGTGACTCTTTATTGTTGTTGCCTTTTTTTGTTGTTTTTGCTTCGATGGGTGTGTAGCCCAAATAAATCTTCCTTCTTCCGCCTTGGTGTGTCATAGGGTGAGGCATTGCCAGAAGGGGCCATTGCTATCCAGAATCAGGTATGCAGTGATCTAAAGAAATTCAAGAAAAAGATGAGAAACAAAGTAACTGACATGTATCAGTCTGGAAAGGGACTCCAACAAACCATGGTGAGAGCCATTATCCAGAAATGAGGAAAACTTAGAACAGTGGTGAACCTTCCCAGGAGTGGCCGGCCTACCAAAATTACTCCATGAGCACGGCAATGACTCATCCAGGAGGTCATAAAAGAACCCAGAACAACATCTAAAGAACTTCAGACCTCACTTGCTCCATTTAAAGTCAGTGTTCATGATTCAACAATAAGAAAGAGACTAGGCAAAAATAGTGTCCATGGGAGATTTCCAAGGCAAAAAGAATACAAAGGCTCATCTCACATTTGCCAAAAAACATCTTGATTATCCAAGACTTTTGGGCAAATATTCTGTCGACCAACAAAATAAGACAAAAGTTGAACTTTTTGGAAGGTGTACATCCCGTTACATCTGGAATAAAACTACAACACAGCATTTCATAAAAAGAACATCATACCAACAAACATGGTGGTGGTAGTGTGATGGTCTGGGGCTTCTTTGCAGCTTCAGAACCTGGATGACTTGCCACAATAGATGGAACCATGAATTCTGCGCTCTACCATAAAATCCTAAAGAAGAATGCCCAGGCCATCAGTTCGGGACCTCAAGCTCCAGCACACATGTTAAGCAGCAGGACAATGATTCGAAACACATCAGCAAGCAAGTTCACCTCTGAATGGCTCAACAAAAAAGCAAAATTAAGGTTTTTGAGTGGCCTAGTCAAAGTCCAGACTTAAATCCGATTGAGATGCTGTGGTATGACCTTAAACAGGCTGTTCATGCTCTAAAACCCTCCAATGTGGCTGAATTTAAACAATTCTGCAAAGAAGAGTGGACCAAGATTCCTCCACAGTGATATAAAAGACTTATTGCCAGTTATCACAAATGCTTGATTGCGGTTGTTGCTGCCAAGAGTGGCGCAACCAGTTATTAGGTGTAGGGGGCAATTATTTTTCTTTATATAGGACCAGGCAGGTTTGGACAGTTTTTTTCCCCTTAATAAATGAAATAATCAATTAAATACTGCATTTTGAATTTACTCAGGTTATCTTTGTGTAATAATAAAATTTGACGATCTAAATCATTTAAGGCTGACAAACATGCAAACAAATAAAAAATTAGGAAGGGGGCAAATACTTTTGCAGAGCACTGTGTATTTTGTGAACTTACAATTGACCAGCTTGGCCCCATGTAAGTATTAATATGTGATACCTAGTTGGCCTCGGTGGAATCTGCAAATCACTGTAGCAGCCTGAGCTACTACAGCAATGACAGCGATTTTCTGGGTGCTGTGCCAAGACCTTGCCCTTCTATCACTGCCCCTCGTCTCCATCTCATCCATTTAGAGAATGCTTTACATTCACTGAGAAAGATTTAAGGTGTTCTCTGAATGGCCATCATGCCATTCAAGAAACCCCCTGTGGTTACTATACGGAAGAGCATCAGCATGACATCCAGACATTTTCGACCATCACTGCACTAGCTCGGGCTACTGCCACGATTTATAGGTTCCATAGTGACCAATCAGGTCTCACAATTGCATACTTACGTTGGGCCAAACTGGTGCTGGATTTATTTGGGAGCAAAAAGGGCAATTGCCCCAGCCCACACCCCCCTCCACCATAGGGAGCCCCAGGCTTACTTAAAAATGTAACTATAAAATTGGTGTTAATGTAGTTCTTAGAATATATTTGAGCATGATGGTCATTAGTTCTGGAGAAAGGTCCTTTATGCAAATCGGCACTAATAAGTATTGTCTGAGAACCACGATGACCCATGAAAGACTAAGTGGTCTGAGCCCACTGGCTGTCGAAAGCAGTGTCTTCAAGACAATAGAGTTTTATGAGTTAGGTAAAGATTTTGCAGGTGCTAGGTGCAGGAAGAAATACTTTTTGTAATTATTGTAGTGTAAAGCATTACTGTGAAGTATGACTTGCCAATTCCAATTACAGTGTACCTGTGTAATGTGTATTCTTACAGTCAATAATTTGTAGAAAAAAAACATCAGACAAGTGTCATCTTTGGAACCTAATGTATATTTTTTTTAGAACAAATGCGGATTATCATTCATTTAAGTTCACTTTGTTATTTGTCATTTAATTTAATTTCTATGTTGAGGGACCCCTGAACTTGAAGTGCCCCTGACCCCCCCAGGTTTAAGTCTGGCACTAGGCTCAATGGAAGTATGCAAAAATCTATCACTGTTCACCTTTAAGTATCTTCCCCCTATTAGCTTACAGAGCAGACACTCCCACTAGAAGCCTGATTACACCTAGTGTGTGGAAATCAGGTGAAGTGCAACCTGAAAACAAGTTCATGACTACTTCACAAGTGAACTAAATGGTGCTTTGTTTTATGGAGTAAAACAAGCCTTGACACTGAGCGGAGGGTCAAAGGTCACACCTGCTATCATTAAATATTTTTGCTTCAAAAAGCGTGTGTAACAATGTGCGTTCACCAAAGGCATTCCAACCGTGTAAGCCACACCACGCAGCTGTTCCCGTGATGTCTTTATTATGCTGCTCAATACGGAATATTATCCCCAGAAACCAATGGCAGAAATTACTTTGCCATGCTACTAAGATGAGAAATGCATAGCCGTCCCGTCTTCCCATTCAATGGGAGAACCGCACGACTGGAGATTAGGAGGGAGCCTCCAGCTCAGCAGAAGTACCGGCACCCGGCAATTAGGACACAGGGCTGTAATTTTGGCATTAGCACCTCTGCGTCGACTTGTTCAGGGAGATCCATTTCAGACACAGCGGAGACGGGAAGACACAGAGACGTTTCAAAGGAATACCAGAAAATGTTTTTTAACAATCAGGAAGGAAATGTATTAGTGGATAAGTCAGTTACTGGAGAGAAAGAAATATTTATTAGATCCAGTACATCTGTGATGTAGAGAGATGTCTATTATCCAGATGGCGGGATTTACAGATTCTAGGAGACAGGAACTTCTGACTACTAAGGACCTCAGGACTTGAGTTTGAGTCATATGACTTACTGTATATACCATGTGATTCATCTAACCATGGCAGCTCAGAAAGGTAGCAGCTGTCCTAATAGATAAGTTCCTATATTGGGAGAAAGGAGATTACAACCATTAAGTAGAGAGGCTGGATTTATACTTCTCACACCATGATGTACTGCACAGTGACGCACACTCTGTGTAAGTGCATAAAGGAGCCATTGGTGCACTGCAACGCACCATCATGCACAAGGTGACACTTAAGGCATGCTAAGGTTATAGCGGAAGAGGCTACAAGAGATGGTCTGCCCACTCTGCGCTAGGACTATCTTTTTCAGCCTTTCCACCCAAGAGGTGGAGCAATGGGTTGGGCAAATAGTTACGCTATTCTGCTAGCATTTTGGCTCAAGGTCTGTGCACCACTCTGCTGTACTGTAAGTACCCAGTACACTATTCCAAAAACAAAAATGCCTCAAAAGAGGAAAGATCTGAACTTTCCATGCAGAAAGATTTCCATTCAAGTAGATCAAAGATGACCAGCTCCAAACAGGTTGGGGACTAACATGCTAAAATTTGCAAACAAAATTTCCAATAAAAAAAAATTTAGTATCAAATTTAATGGGCTATTTACACGTCTCTTTATCTAGATTCAAATAGATATCATCTGACCTCATTACACTCAAGCTTAAGTGTCAGACTTAAAAAAATAAAACAAAAAAAAAAAAATCCAGTTTCATTACATACCTTATTTTAGATCCAGTGACGCATGTGTGTTTTTGCCTTTATTTACGGCATGCTTCGTGCACTGTCAGTCTATTCCTCTTGTGCCATGCCTGCATCATCAGCAGGTAATCTCGCAAGATTATGGACCCATTGAGATATTCTTGATACACCCCATGTGACTAGCTACATCACAGGGGGTGTAACATCGGCGCTCAGCATTATCGGAGCGAGCAGGTCCACTGCACATGCACGAGACACAGAGGAAGGGCGGAGGTATGCTGAGGGCAGGAAGTAGACAGGAGCTAAAATGGCGCAGGCTTCAGCTGGGATACGTAGAAATGAAACTACACTGGAAAAGAAGCAATGGGCATGGTAGATGGTTAAAGCGGATTGAAATGTGTTTTAAAAAGTTAATAAATTGGTGGCCTTATAGTTGCGAATGATTTGTGCACTGAAGTTTAATTCCGCTTTAATATTTTAATCACAATAATTATTTCACTGTCGGATTAATGGTTATTGAATTGTTTATATCACATTTTCAACTAGCGCTGCTTTTTTTTTAGCATAATGGATTTTGAACTGTGGATATATCACATAGTTTAGCCACTGCTGTCACTTTTATATTGAACTTTTATAGTTACCAAAACAGAAAGTGATGGGAAATCCAACATTTTAGAATTGTGTTCCGAACAAGAGATGAGGCAAAATCTTTAAATAGGGACACTTGTTCCAGTGACAGCTAAGTCCCAGTTCACACTGGGGCAACTTGTCAGGCGACTTAGCCGCCTGACAAGTCACGCTCCATTCAGTGCAATGGAACCGTTCTAATCTGAGCAGCTCAAGTCACTCCAACTTAGAAAAAGGTTCCTGCACTACTATGGGGGCAACTTGCATTGACTTCTATTAGAGAACTTGTTTGCAAGCCATGCTGAAGTCATGCTGCACGGGGCGGCTTCAGAGTTGTACGACTTTGAAGCCGCCCCAGTGTGAACCCAGTCTAAGAGTATAGGAGGGGAATTCCTCTAACTTTGGAGAGATATTGTCTCAATTCTGGTTGCATCTCCCAGACAGGCCATAAAGGGAAATAGTGAGTAGAAAATAAACTGAGAGGGCTATAACCCTTCCCTTCTTTATCCAAAACTGAAAATAAAAGTTTTGGCTTTATTAAGACTGAATGTTTACATTCTTGCATGACCCCAGCTGTGACTGGTTCTCTTTAAATAGTCTGCATTTATTTTGTTAATGGACTGTCCATAAATTTGTGGACAATTGGCAAGCCAGTTTCTCTTGACTACTATGTTCCGTTCTCACTCTCCTGTAATTCGGCTTTCTGCATTGTAAGTCCCTTGGAGAGTGAGTAATGGGATGATTTCATATCGGATAATGCACAGCTAGTAGGATAGGAATGATGTCATCTGGGGCTGCAGTGCCAAGTCCCCGCCACCTCCTGTGAAAGATTGCAGTGCGACATCTCACACATTTTTATGAGCTGTGAACGCTCCACATAAACCCAAGTTTTAACATCTCGCATAACATGACATTGTCCCAGAAACTGGAGACTGCTCACACAGTCCTCCACCTGTCCGGACATTTATTAAAGTCATGGGAACGCCTAAGGTTTAGGCTGAACTCCAGGGAAATTTAAAAACTACCCATGAAGAGGATTGTATGTACTGCAAGGGTTAAATAATATTTTTTTATTTAGGAGAGAATTAATGACCTGATCATCATATGGTGGTGCGATAACAGGTAGTAACATATAGTTGGTGCATTGGTGTAATGATGGTAGCACGCAGCAGCATGTGGTTAGTGCATTGGTGCAATGGGGTGCCATTCATTTTGAATGGCATCCCATTGCATTTTGCAGCACACCGCATGTTAGTGCATTGCTGTGTGTTGCGGTACACTTCAGCACACTTCTATCGACAAGGTGCGTTGCCCTGCATCGCTCCAATGCATTTACTGTGCATGGCCACGTGTTGCGGCAAAGTACTTTTTTCCGCAATGCCATAGTGTGTACTGATCCTTTAAAGTAGTTTACCTTACCTTATGGATGCGCCTTTAGCATCCTAACCTACAATGCAGGACTGCTAGTCCTGCACTGTACGCAATGACATCAGAGGGCAACTGCCAGATGGAGCATTGAGGAGAAGTGCCTTCAGGGAACTGATCGCAGGGAAGGAGGAATCTGTGGAAAAAAGGGATAGGGTAAATAAAACAGCTTTTTATGTTTCCCTAGATAAAAAAAAAAAAAGAAACATTTAAACCAGTGCAGTAAGGGGGAGCCTCACTGCAAGGGTAGTATTTAAATGCTATGTATGCTATGTACTGTATTTAAAGAGTTCAGCTTCAACGAGAACTTGTCACAATGTGACTTTTCAAGAATTTAAAAACTTGTTAATTTATTAAAATATTTACCTGCAGGTTTAGGGCCATGTAACACAGGTGATCTTGACGATGGCTGGCGACAATTCACTGGCATCCAGATCACTAAGAGACCTCTTGTCATTCTCTATGGAATTGTCCCTTCACTAGATGGGCCAGTGAGATATTGCTGCCATGCTGGCGCTGCCCCTTATTCGCAAAGGAGATTCAGCAGCATTCGGGGCCAGCAAGGGAGCAGTTCCACAGAGGTAAAAAGAAGGCTGTGCCATATGGCTTTGCTGTAGCAATGACTTCCTAGGGTGCTGCTGGAATGTTGGGTTCTTTTGCCCTTACCAGTGGTGACCCACCCTTAACTGGACCCAATAACTCACCAATACATCAGCATAGCTCCCAACTGTCCCTCATTTGAAGAACTGTTGCTCTTTTGAGACCAAATCCCTCTGTCCCTCATGCAGCCTCAGTTGTCTCTCTTTTTGGTCTGATGTGTAAATCTCTATACAAAATGCATTATTTTACTACCAAAAGTGTTACTCTTTACTAAATGTTTTATCCAACCTTTACATTACTGCATTTGTTATTTTCAAAAGCCAATATAAAGGAAAAATAGAGGGGGTTTAGCCAAACATTTTCTGCATATTAGATTCTTGTATGACAAGAATGACATGCCCATGACATGGACCTTTCCTCTGCCTACATACTACTGTATCTGCTACAAGTTGTCTCTCTTTACCATTATAAAAATGTGAAAGGTATGCACCAGTTATGATACAGTGGGCTTTATTTTTGCAGAAATAAAACATTTAAGGGAAATGCTGATTAAATAGTTTTAACAATGACAGGTTGAAGCTATTAGCAACCACAGACACAGCAAAGTTAAAGTTTTCTAACCTGATAGTAAAGGCCTTCCCATCACGTTGTCTCCAGTATAGGGCAAGTGGTGCCAGTGACTGGTATGGTGGCTTGATGCACTTAGGGCTCATTTACACTTGCTTCAACTTCAAAACACATTAAAGCGCCTACTACTTCAACATGCTTTTTTGATGCTTCAATTATGCTTTTTGAATGATGCTTCAATTATGTTTTTTTAAGCTTTAATGAAGCTTGGCAAATGCCCTGTATTTGTTTTAAAGGGGCCCAGTAGTACCCCCAGTCAGTAGATCCCCATTTTATTAGTACCCCTGTTCAGCAGATCCACAGCCGATTGGTACCCTCGTTTAGCAGACTCACAGCCTATTAGTACCCTTGTTGAGAAGATCACCTGCTCAGCAGTACTCCCAGCTCTACTGATGCCCCACTCAGTAGTAACCCCCAGCTTTACTGATCCCCAGTTCAGTAGTAATCTCCAGCTCTGCCGGTCCCCCCACTCAATAGTAACCCCCAGGTCTGCTGATCCTCTGGTTTGCTGCTCCTCCTCTCTCTCTGGTCCCTGCTAACCTCCTGCTAGATTGCTCCCACTATGCGAAGCACATGTGACATAGTTTCTCCTGCTCTGCTGATCCTCTGGTGCTCAGTCCTCTCTCTCTGGTCCCTGCTCACCTTCTGCTATAGAATTCCCATGTTGCACACCATGTGTGCCACCTGCTCTGCTCTGGTCTGGACCCCGCTCACCTTCGTGCTGCTCCACGTTGCACATCAGATGTGATATCTGCACCAGACACTCCCAGAATATATATACACATGAATACAGGTGACTGCTGATGACATTTTTCTGAGAGCCAGCTATTGTTGTACAATATTAGAAACACTTTAAAATCTCATGGAAAGCCTTCCCAGGAAAATGAAGGCTGTTATAGCCACTAAAAGGAGGGGGGCGGGGGTGGGAGGTGGGACGGATTAGTGGCAACATGCTTAAAATTTTAAATGGGTTGTTTAAAAAGCCCATCTAGTTTTTATAGTCGGGTGTCTACACACCTTTAACTATATAGTATATGAGCTAGAAATAAATGTTATGTTGCTTCTGAAAGCATAACCTGTTATCCAGTGAAAAGGGAGACAGAATAGCCTTTTATATACCATATATAAATATTGCATTTATTTCCAATAACGTTTTTTCCTCAGTAGCACATATATTTTGAAATTAAAAGTCCATCAGTGGCTCTATTAGCTACAAAGCAAAGCATTACAAAGCAAAGCTAAAGCTGAATAAAAGCCTCTCAAAAGCTGTTGGTGCTTCAAGTGAGCTTAGCCATAGACTTCTATGAAGGCTTCGGAGACACTTTGAAGCACCAAAATTATGACACAGGGTATAATTTGTGAAGCAAAGCATAAGCAACATGTAAATGGGACTGTAAGCTTACCATTTTATTTAGTGACAAGGGCTTTGTTCAGCCTTCAGAGCGCTTCAAAAAAGCATGTCTAATGCCACATTTTGAAGCACGTGTGAACAAGCCCTTAAGCAGCAGTGAACCTGTATGTAGTGGTGATAGCTTCTTCTTCAGAGCATTTCACTCTAGAATCTCATGGGTGCTAGAATCAGTTGCTTTACTCTTTGCTCCAGAGACTCAAGTGGTTCTCTAAATAAAGTATGATAGTCAATACACATTCTGATAGAGCTGTTTTTCTTCCAAACCACCATGATTAGAGATGTTTACAGGCTCCAAGACTCCAGTGCTCTTCTGCAATTTCCGCTCTCAGATCTTACAGATCTCCCTGCGGAATTCATCAAGATCTCTCTCTGAAATAGCTGTCTTTCTGTAGGTGTATGAAATTCTGAGTACTTAATGCAGACCCCACGTCAAACTAATTCTTCGAAAACTGTTTTCGCCATCTCAAAAGCTGGTCTTGGAGTTTGTTTTTCCACTCTGGGGATCATCTGGTGATCAGCTGGGTAGAAATGTCCGCATTTTCTGTTCCCCCCACTGAAATAGAGGTAGTTTCACAGGGGAGTCAATGGTGTTCTGAACATTTACTGAACCCCTCCTTATGCTCTTTATAATGCTATAGTCACAATCACTTCAGGGATCAGATTTTTACTGAAGTCTCTCTCTCCTTCCAGATCTGCTTCTAATTTGACATTAGGGTTAGGTTCTTTCCAGCTTAACTCCACTGAGGCCCAATAACAGACCCCGTTTCCTGGCTTTACCACTTTCTATGTCTTCCCTAGCCTTTATAATATTCCCATTCCCACTGTTGGCACCTTCTACTATTGGTCCAAGTGCTGGCACACCAGCTGCAGCATGCTGTGCACACCCTCTAATGAAGACTTATATTTAGAGGTAATGGGAACCAGGACCCACTTTAGCAGATCTGTGTTGGTCCCCACCATTAAATAACGTTTAGACACCAGGGGTTATTATGAACACACAATGGTGAGTGTGTCAATGGTACCTGCAATTAACCATCATATGGGAACTTCTCTGCCTAGAATTACCAAATCTTTAAGTCTTTTAGTCCTCTTAGGGACAGGTGCTTCAGGTGCATATCAGAGAAATTTCAGTACAGCAAAGTTACATGGACACCTGAATTCAGCAGAGCCTCCATGTAAATGCTACATGAACAGGAACTGCAGGAGAGGCTTTCTGGAAGCAGTGAAGGTTGCAGACTTAGCTGACTGGACTTGTACTCTTTTGCAACATTTGTAGCAATGCTGCAGAAAAAAATTTGAGAGGTTGATATACGTTTCCAGGTATTTTTGACTATTGATTTAGGGTAAAATGCATGCCACACCTGAGGCAAGCTGAATACCATATCTTGGGCACCGTGGGACACTTGAAAACAAGATAAGTGGATCAGGTGGCCTGCTCTGCCACCAACTCTGAGAGTGTACTTGGCAACACCCCACCCACTCACCCTGAAGTGCACCATGGACATACCCAGGAAGGTGGCAACACAGCAGGGTTGGTCACAATATACCTATCATATGTCCGCAATAGGTGAATTGCCAACGCCCACTCAGCGCTGTCCAAAACTAACATTAAAAAAAAGTTTTGACTTTAATGGTTATTAAACCCTTTAAAGTCTGACGTCACCTACAAGCAAATATTTTCATTTTACATCTAATTACATTTGAGAATATTAGCTCTTTGGCTTGGATTGCAGTGTTTGAGGTGATAGAAGGCTATGTGTCACTACCTATGAAATTAGATATTCTGTTTTAAACAGTGAGTTGGCAGGACATTTTTTGGCATCTTTTGAAAATCTCCAATTTAAGAGAGTGAATGCTCTGGGATATGCCAAAAATCCCCTGCAATGCAGCAAGCACAATGCCAAGCAAAGGCAAAATCACAATGTGCAGACATTGAATAATGGGTAATATGTTACCACATAACCTGGGCAAATGTAACGCTTTATAGAATGTTTTTAAAGTAGATGGAAACCCTATCAGGATGGCATTTACTTTGCAAGGCACTGTGTAAATACAATCTCAGTTCTTCTCATCATTTTTCTATTTACATGCACCTCATGTAACAATGCAGGATTAGTATTATTTTAACCACTTGCCGACCGCCGCACGACTATTTACTGCGGTGGTCAGCCCCTCACAGGCAAAGCGACGTAGGACTACGTCGCTAGCCTGTGAGGCTCTAGGGAGCGAGCGCGCGCCGCCAGAGGCGCACTCTCGCTCGCTCACGGACCCCCCCACGCGTGTGCCCGGCGGACCCGATGTCCGCCGGGCACTCGCCCGTTACAGCGGGAGAAAGGCAGGCGGCTAATGTAAACAAAGCCGCCTTTCATTCTCCCCTGTGTAAGAATGGAGATCATACGGTTCTGCTATATAGGACCGTTGATCTCTGTTCTTACACCTCAAGCCACATCCAATCACAGTTAGAATCACGCCCCTAGGGACACACTTAACCCCTCCCTCTCAAAAAAAGTTAACCTCTTCACTGCCAGTGTCATTTTTACAGTAACAGTGCATATGTATAGCACTGATTACTGTAATAATGTCACTGGTAACCCCAAAAGTGTCAAAATTGTCAGTCAAGGATCCGATCTGTCCGCCGCAATGTCGCAGTCCCGCAAAAAAAATCGCAGATCGCCGCCATTACTTGTAAAAAAAAAGACAACAAAAATGACAAAAATCTTTCCCTTAGTTAGTAAACGCAATAACTTTTGCGCAAACCAATCAAAATACGCTTTTTGCGATTTTTTTTTACCAAACATATGTATCAGAAAACAAATTGGCCAAAAATGTTAAAAAATTTAGATTTTTACATTTTTTTGGGGAATTTCATATAAAAAAATTTGAAAAATATTGTTATTTTTGCAAAATTGACGCTATTTTTTTTGTTTATAGTGCATGATCAAAACATTGCACAGGTGATCAAATACCACCAAAAGAAAGCTCTGTTTGTGGGAAAAAAAGGACGTCAAAATTCGTTTAGGTACAGCGTCGCACGACCGCGCAATTGTCCATTAAAGTCACACAGTGCCGAATCGCAAAATAGGCCCTGGTCAGGAAGGGGGTAAAATCTTCCCGGGCTTAAGTGGTTAATAGAGTCTTACATGTTTTGGATTCTCCATAAGCGAGGTCTCCTTGCCATCATTAATTTTCCAATAGCTTTTACAGAATTTTTAGAAAAGTGTACAGAGACAACTGAGCAAAATACAACATGGTAGAATCAATGCAGTGGTCCCCCGCAATCAATAGATACATACAAGATAAAGGGGAACAGTGTATGAATTCACATTATCAGGTACATAACAATAATATAAGTGACGTAAACATAATAAACAGCCAACGAACGACCATCCAATTAACCGTGAGAACATCCCTGCCTTAATATCTGACTGCTGCCGCATACCTGTCCTAGCTCCTCCTGTTACATTCTTTATAAAATGACTAAAAATAGAGTAGGATCTATTCACATTGGGCACTGCAGGTGTGCAGACCTGGAAAACCAGAATACAGATCTCACCAACAGATTCTCCAGGATATAAAAGAAAATTGTCAAACAGTTTAAAGCAGGACTGAGACATGATCATGATGCAGGCTAGGCTCACAGTATTCCAGGACTGAGCTGCACTTGCATGTAATTACATGAGTGCCTCTCAGTCCAGGAAGAATGCCAACCCCCCACCACCAATGGAGGAAGCAGAGGAAGCTTTTATATTTTAATAAAATATCCTGAGTGGGGGCTTTGGGGTAGGGGGCAGGTAGCAGGAGGAATAGGAAAATCCTGGAGTTTCACTTTAAGGGCCGGTTCACATTTCTGCGAGTGCGCCGATCGCATGTAATTCGGAGCGCACTGCTCCTTCATTACATGCGATCGGAGGTGCGGATGCAAATTCAGCCATACACTCACACGCACATGACCTTTTTTTCCAGCCGCATCAGGATCGGATCGCACAGTGGTTCACACTTGTGCGATCCGATCCTGTGCGAACTGTCAGATCGCACTGCGATATGCGATCAAACTGGGGGTGTCGTTAACATTTAATTGACACCCCCTGCGTATCGCATATGGCAGTGTGAACTGCCAGGGGTGCGTTTGCGATGCGGGAACACGTGTGAACCGGGACTAAACATCATCAAAAAGTTGTTTTGCTCTTTCTGAACTCATCTGCTATTAAGGCTCGGTTCACACTAAGGCGACACGACTCCTTACTACTTCGGGGGCGACTTGTGCATTACCATGCACCACGACTTCGGATCGACTTGCAGGGACTTCACATAATAAAAGTCTATGCAAGTCGCTCCGAGGTCGCCCCGAAGTAGTACAGGACCCTTTTTGTAAGTCGGAGCGACCTGTGTCGCTCCTATTAGAACGGGTCCTGTAGCGGTCAATGGACCGCGAGGGAGCGCGACGTGTCAGGCTGACAAGTCGCCTGACAAGTCGCACTAGTGTGGATCGGCTCTTAATGATACTAAAGTCTTGTTTTTGTATTATTTTTTTTTTTGCTTAAAAATAACAAAACATGTTATACTTACCTGCTCTGTGCAGTAGTTTTGCACAGAGCAGCCCAGATCCTCCTCTTCTCGGGGCCCTCGCTGGCACTCCAAGTCCCTCCCTCCTTCCGAGTGCCCCCACAGCAAGCAGCTTGCTATGCGGGTACCCGAACCTAGCCGCTGCTCTCTGTGTCCATCAGACAAGGAGCAGCAGTTTGGCCCCGCCCCCTCTCTCTCCTCACTGGCTCACTGACTTTGATTTACAGAAGCTGGAGCCAATGGTGCTTGCTGCTGTGTCTTAGCCAATCAGAAGGGAGAGTCCCTGGCAGCAGAGTCTCTCGTGCAACATCGCTGGATCAAGATGGGCTCAGGTAAGTATTAGGGGGGCTGAGGGGGGCTGCTGAACACATAAGTTTTTTTTATCTTAATGCATAGATAAATGCATTGAGATAAAAAAATGCATTAAGATAAAAAATGCATTAAGATAAAAAATCTACAACAAATACTGCCCTCCATAGAAAGAGATTTTGGCACCGACAGGAGAAAGTACAGAAAACAGAAGAACTGACAGTTGCTTCATGTCACCCTCCAAATGTCACAGCATTCATCAGACGTCCGTGCAGGAATGTTACTCTCCTAATATCACTCAGAGAGCTGCCTGCTGCTCAAAGCTTTTCATGTAACAACAATGTTAAAATGCCTCTTTTAGAGGTTCTGAAAACATGTCAGACTATGAGGACAGGACAGTGAAAGATGAGAAGGATATGTCTTCACACAACAAAAATGTACTTTTTATTTAGAAAAAAAGAAAGAGAAATTGTCCGGTACTCTCGATGAGAATTTATTCAAAGTATATCTAAAGCTAAAACTTTTTTTCATTTTTGAATAGAGTAGGGAATGGTTAAAGCTTAGGTTTAATCTGCTTATATTAGGCCTTCCTTGGTGCCTCCTTTCCCACTAAAACCTTGTTTTCATTACAAACCTTATTTCAGACCCAGCAGTGTCCTCGCTGGGTCTATGTGCTTCTCTATGCAGTGCAAGCAGATGATGGCTAGTGGGAGGGGCCAGCAGGGTCCTGAAAACATCACTTTCCGCTGCCTCAGCACTCCTCTCAAAAGCCTTCAGTCATGATGCAAGCAATTAGCTGGCTTTAGGGAGGAGTTACGCAAATATTAAAAATGCCTTGATGGGTGGATGTCAGTCTAGAGCAGGGGTCTCCAAACTTTCTAAACAAAGGACCGGTTCATTGTCCTTCAGACCTTCGGAGGGATTGACTGGATTTTTTCCTGACATCATTGGGAGCAGTGGCGGCTGGTGCTCCATCAGTCGGACCTGCCCCCCCCGCCCCATATCACTCCAGCCTGCACCACCACATCACTCTCTCGCCAGCCAGTTTACTTACCTTGTTCCTCCGGAATGACAGGCGGCGACTTCCCCCTCAGGCTCCTTCATGTCCCTTCTTGGCGGCCGTCTACCCCCCCCCTTCTTGGCCAATAGCATGCCTTCTCCTTTCGGCCAATCAGGAAACAGGTCTCAGGACATGCTTCCTGATTGGCCGGGAGGAGAATCAGTGTGGCAATAGCGAATATTCATTCGCTATTGTCACACAACTGGCTGGGCTCAGGGCGCAGTTTTCTGCGCCCCAAGCCCGTCCTTTTTTTAAGCCTGTTAGAGCCTCTGGCTCTAATCAGGTGCTTAAAAAAAACCCATTGGAATCCATGCGTCCGGCGCTCTGCATGTAGATTAGGAGGCCGGATGTATGGATGGGGGGGCGGCATCCCTGCGCCCGCAATGGACGGTCTGCCACTGATTGGGAGTAAACATCACTGAATTTGATAATAAGGAGAAGAATAGTGCCCCATCATTGCTAGCATAGGGAGGAATAGTGCCCCATTATTGGTGTCAGTGGGAGAAATGGTGCCCTATTGTTGGTATCGGAAGGCAGAAGAATAGTCTTTCATATAAGTGGGAGGAATAGTGCCCCAAGGCCAGATAAAAACAAGCAAAGAGCTGCATCTGGCCCTCAGGCCGCAGTTTGAAGATCACTGGTCTAGAGGTGTGGGCATTCCTATTGTAGCACCCTGTAGTGTGTGTTAGAATTTAGAGTAGGTAGAACATAGTTTAACTCAGGGCTAAGTCTGAGCTATGGAACCTGGGTCAGGGTTTACTAAACTTCAGGGCTGGGTGACTCATCCTGGCAGCTCTCTGGTGCCTCAAGGTTGGAGAATCTTCTAGAGTTAGTGGGTTGAGGCAAGGTGGAGCTGCCTTGAATATTTGTGTATCCTCAGCCAATTACCATCAGTGGGCCGGCAGGGGACTGAGACCACTCAGTCAGGTGGAATATTGAGATACAGTGTTGAGGAGGCTGTTGATGGCCCTTGAGGCAAACCCCCTAGTCTGGGAGGGGGGGGGGGGGGTCCTGCCTTGGGCCAGGGTTCAGGTGCTGGAAGGATCCTGCCATAACACACAGGGGCAAGAGAGGATAGTGTGAGTAGATGTTTGGGACTGACAAGGGGGAGACTGGCCACATGTAGCCAGTCTCCCTGAACACAGCGGTGTGCTTATGTCTTCATCCTTCCCTGAGAGATCTTCTTAGAGTCAGCTGGGTGGGCTGGTGAAGAGTCAGTCTGGAGAACTAATGTGGAGAGTTAGCCTGAAGGGCTAGTGAAAGGGGCATCTGCTGCCAGGTGGGTTGGCAGTGCCTGAAGAGGTGGTGCTGGCAGGAATGGCCACAGTGGAGAAGTACAATCGTTTTCACTATAATTTTGCTACACAACAAGGGGCTTCGAGTTCCTGCCTGTAAAGGACTATGTAAAGTCTGAATGGGAGTCCGTCAGATTATTCCACAGTGATTCAGCTTGAGCCAAGCAAGTGTGTGCAAGAGGCAAGTGAAGGAGACTGTATATAGACTGTATATAGGTAGATGTCCCTGAAGTTGTTGTTGAAGTTCTGCTAAAGTCAGGTGGGCATCCCAGGGCCTCCAATCCCTATCCAAGTTATTAACCCTCAATAAATAACAAAAACAAAGTCACGGACTGTTGTCTGTCCCTGGGATGCTTGTGAGGGTTGGGTGTGCCTGGCTGTGCAGGAGTGGGGGAACCCAGTTCATCTGCAGCTCCTGTGGGGGTGCACTACACTAGGCAGGCTGTATTTGCATGCAGATCACTCTAGGTAATGCCCACATGTGATGTGAAGACTCCATGATTAATACATTTGAAATCCAGTAAATGAAAGGGGTGGGCCAGGGACAGTCAAGCTGGGGAGAAAAGAGTTAGATGATGCTGGACATACGTCGGTCAGGAAATGGAAGGGGTTGTATCTGACTTACTGCAGCATCCAATGCACACAGCAGAAGCTCAAAGTGTGCAGAAAAATCTGAATAAGCAATTTAAATATAGGCGAAGAGTGTACAACAGTACAAGATTGAAATGAAGGCCAACATTTTTTTGTTTAATCTGTCTGTGTCCCTTCTGGGCAGATTCATCTTATCTATGTGCCCTGGTGGCCCCTGTGAGAAGGGCAGAAAGTGTAAGAATCCAAAATCTTAAAGTTGTCACCAGATCAGGAGGATATACTTTCCAGTGGGGACACCTGTTCTGGTGACAACTGTTTAAGAGGTAATTCCCCTCAATTTAAAAAAGATTTCTTCTCACTAAGGCCCCTTTCACACACTCCGTCCGCCGGAAGGAGTCCGTTTATCTCAGCGGGGGATCGATCCACCGATCCCCCGCTGAGCAGCAGGAGGACAGCTGTGTCTCCGCGCTGTGTGCTGAGACACAGCTGTCAGTTCCCCATGCATCTCTATGGGGGAAATCGGATGGGAACGGACCGTCGGTCCGTTCTCATCCGATCCCATCCGATTCGATCCGCTGGACGGATGGAAAATAGGGTTTTCATCCGTCCAGATTTGACGGATCGGATCGGGTCGGATGCCAGCGGACATGTTTCCGCTGCCATCCGATGCCCCATAGGAATGCATGGGGGGACCGTTCAGAACAGGCGGATCTGAACAGTCCGCCTGTGTGAAAGGGGCCTTAGGGGGAGATTTACTAAAACTGGCGCACACAGAATCTCATGCAGCTGTGCATAGTAACCAATCAGATTCCAGGTGTTATTGTCAAAGTTTAATTGAACAAGCAGTTATAAGCCGATTGGTTACTATGCACTGATGCACCAGATTCTGCGTGCACCAGTTTTAGTAAATATTCCTCTTAGCCTCCATTCACTCTTGTGTGACTCGAAAGTCGCGTGATTTCGATGCGACTTTTATGTTACTTTTACACTCTCTGGCACCCAAGTTGCAAAGATTTGAATGGGTTCCATTACAATTAGTAGGCTGTGACTTGTCATGTGACTTTATGTGCCAAAGTGTAAATGGAGCCTAACTCTCTCCAGTACAGGAAGTAAAGTAAAATCTTCTCAACAGGACATAGATGGCAGATCCCTACTCTACCCAAAACAAAAACTACACACACACCTTAATCGTAGCCAGTTGTAGAGAGTAAGGCCAGCCATAGAGGGTTTGAATCTCGGGCGGTTCAGCAGTGGACAATTGCAATTCATTTCCCTCCAGGCAAGTTTTTGGTTATTCTGAGAATTGGATGTATCCAAATTTCCAAATGAAATAGCAACAAATTTAGTTGAAATTTGTTTAATTTTGTTTCGTATATTCGTTTTCCAAGGAATTCCAAATTTTTGGAACAATTCGAATGATAAAAAATGATCGACAAATTCGAATTCTGTGTGACAAATAGCTGGTTGTTAAGGAGAGGGTCGGGAAGCCAGCCGCCCCATCCTTAACAACCGATGACTCATCAGCTGTCAGGGGGCTTCCCCACTGACGGGTGAATGTAAACAAAAGAATGCCGACAATGAAAAATGCAGAAAAAAACAGCCCCCCCCCCCCAAAATCATACCAGGCCCTTCAGGTCTGGTATGGATTTTAATGGGAACCCCACACCAAAATTTCTTTAAAAAATGGCGTGGGGGTGCCCCAAAAATCCATACTAGACCCTTATTTAAGCATGCAACACAGCAGGCCAAGAAAGGGGGTGGGGACGAGCGAGCACGTGCCCCCTTATCCTGAACCATACCAGGCCAAATTCCCTCAACATAGCGGGGTTCTTTGGGAGAGGGGGGTTTTCCGGCTCCCCTACCAAGCATGTTGATGGGGACAAGGGCCTCTTCCCCACAACCTAGGCTGGTGGTTGTGGGGGCCTGCAAGCAGGGGGCTTATCGGAATCTGGAAGCCCCTTTTAACAAGGGGGCCCCCAGATCCAGCCCCCCATGGTGAATGAGTAGGGGTACACTGTACCCCTATTCATTCACCAAAAAAGTGTAAGAAGTAAATAAAAACAGTTTTTTACTTATTCACATGGGGGGCCTGGATGTGGGGGCCATCTTCTTAAAGGGGGCTTCCAGATTCAAATAAGTCACCCTCACAACCACTGGGCCATGGTTGTGGGGAAGAGGCCCTTGTCCTCATTAACATGTCGAGGGCATGTGCATTTTAATGGTTCAGGAGGGGGGGCGCTCGCTCATTCCCCCCCCTTTTCCTGGCCTGCCAGGCTGCATGCTTGGATAGGGGTCTGGTACAGATTTTGGGGGGGGTCCCACTGAGCTGTTTTTTTTTTTTGGCGTGGTATGGATTGGGGGGAGGCGAGCACTCTGTTTTTTTCTGCATTTTTCATTGCCTGCATTCTTTTGTTTACATTTCAACCCCACTGATAGCTGATGAGTCATCGGTTGTTAAGGATTCCCTGCCTGCTCCTTAACAACCAGCTATTCCTCACACAGAATTCAAACTTGTAGATAGTTTTTCAACTGTCCTGAATTTGAATTGTTCCAGAGAATTCCCCCGCTGAACAGGTAAATCTATTTGGAGGGGTTCCGCTCCGTCTGAAAGGGGCCTTAAGCCGGCCATACATGGATTGAAATTTGGCTGATTTAGCAAGGATCGGATCAATTTCAAGAAGTCGATCTACAGATCGGCTTCTGAACAAACATCTTGTTGGGTTTCCCTGTATGATCAGCACTGCAGACTATAGCCCGCAGTACTGTTCAGTGTATTCTGATGGCCAGAGATGTACAGTAACTAAGTAGAACTACTTCACTACTGTACTAAAGTACCGAAAGGCGGTATCCGTACTTTCCTAGAGTAGAATTTTTTTTCTCCTACTTCCACTTTTACTTCACTACATTTTTTCAATGATTTCAATACTTCTACTCCAATATGTTTTTTTTGTGCTGCATAGTTACTCGTTACTATTATAAAAATTACCACTGCCAGAACAGTAGATGGCAGGTTTCATGAAGCTCAAAACATGTGTATTATCAGCGCATACAAAAATAAATGCTACTGTATGTATAAATAAAAGCTGCATTTGAAATAATAAAAAACAATATGATGTTTAAACTTTTGACTTCTTTCTTTAATAACTACATAACACAGTACTTGTACTTTTACTTTCAGTACTTCAGTAGCAATTTTTTTTTCAAAACTACTGGTACTTTTACTTTCAGTACTTGAGTAGCAAATTTTTTTAAAAAACTACTTGCAATACTTAAGTACAATAAATGTTGAATACTTTAGTACTTCTACTCAAGTCACTTTTTGATCGAGCACTTCCACTTCTACTTAAGTCACTTTTTGATCGAGCACTTGTACTTTTACTCAAGTATGGGTTTTGAGTACTTTATACAACTCTGCTGATGGCAGAGAAGTCTCCCCGCTGTCAGAAAACATGGCTCCCCCATTCACATTGAGTTTGTAGATGGGGCAATCAAGTGATTTTTTTTTAGTTTAACCCACTGGTTGAACAAAGAAAATGACTAATCTATGGGCTGTGTTAGGGCCAATTCAACCCTCTGCGACAGTGTATTGTATTAGCATGCTTTTTTTTCACATGTTAACATGTATTGGTTTTAACGAAGCCTATTGAAATAAATGAGCTGACATTACATCAAAATGTCCACAAAAAAAAAAAAAAAGACATTTTTAGCATCACACCGCACTAGAAAGGCGTGAATGGGCCTTTCACCCCCTAACAGTCTCTTCTATCTCCTATGGACTCTATTGGTGAGACCTCTGCTCTGGGTTCCTGACTCTGCAAGCCCACTGTGCCCATCATGAGGGTCTTCTACCATCTCTGTTGGGGAGTTATGGCAGTGAGATCTCACTACTGGAGTTTCCAGGACACAAACGATACCAGGGCTGATTCAGTCCACCGGCCTCCACTTGTAACTGAAATATTATTTTACGGACTCTTTAAATAAAAACATAAAGTTACAGTGCTTTCTATACCCCACTAAAAAAATAGTACGAAAACATCCAATGGAAGCAGGAAAACACTAACCGCCCCAGACGTATATTAGTTCCCGGGCAGTGGAACCCTTGTTCAGCTTAACTGTAAGTTATAAGCTTGTTCTGGAACTATATGCAGGTAGGATAGAATCACTGTATATAGAGTCCTATCAGCCAGGTAAGAAAGAATGCTCCCTTCAGCTGTGGAACTTCAAATGACCCATTATGATTGACAGCTGAATGACAGCAAAATACCTTGTACTCCACATCAAATTTTTAATCCGATAAGTATTAAAGCCTTTCCGCAGGCTTCCCTCTCTGTATCTGCAACTGAGAGAACCCCCGGGGTAACTGATGGCTTTAGTAGGAAACTTTAAAATCTGGATTATTATTATTAAGATGTCAAATACTATACCTGATACCAGGAAACATGAAATGATTTGGATGCTTGGGGCACAACACAACAAAGAGGGAAGATGGGGAAGGCCCAGCAACCACTGGGAAGCAAAAACAAAATAAAAACAAGTTGTCATACAAAGCTTTCATCTGTACAAGCTAAGCTGAGTTTTAATCTAGATCTAAACCCTCTACATGAGTGACTAAAGGTGGCTGGGTTGCAGCATTTAGATGCAGCTAAATGCCACTCCTCGACAGTCGACACAGTTGCACTCTGTGCTATGATCGCGTAGTAAATTTACAAATAGCTGTGTCCACAAATTGTCTGTTTTCAGGGACAGAAAGGGGACAGAGGGCTGAGGTGAGCTGCAGAGAGGATTCGGTGTGCAGAGGACCAGCGGAGCAGAGAGGGGTCAAGTTTCAGGAAAGCATTCCCAGTTCGTGAGTACTGCAAACTGCCCCTGGGGGTCTGCCTAGAAAGAGGGGATCACTCCGGTGAAGGTCAGAGGGATCCAGGAGCTAGCTAGCCGGTGCAGGAGCAAGTGTAAAGGGGGTGCCAGTGTTGACCCAGAAGAGCAAAGGGGGTGCCAGTGTGTGGACCCTGAAGCGTAGAGGGGGTGTCTAGTGAGAGGATCATGGAGTGTAGAGGGGGTGCCTAGTGAGAGAACCCTGAAGCGTAGAGGGGGTGCCTAGTGAGAGGACCCTGAAGCGTAGAGGGGGTGCCTAGTGAGAGGACCCTGAAGCATAGAGGGGGTGCCTAGTGAGAGGACCCTGAAGTACAGAGGGGGCAACCAGCGGTTGGGCCCTGAAGTGTTAAAGTGTGCAGTGTGCAGTGTACACTGTTGAGAGTTGCAGCAGCAGAAGCAGTATACAGAAGCTACTTCAGTCAGGAAGGACTGGAGGGAGCAGTGTTTGGGACTTTTGAGCTAACCAGAGCGTCAGGAGTCAGTTCTCAGTACAGTCCGGGACATTTGAGCTAACCAGAGTGTCAGAAGTCAAGTTCAAGTACAGTACAGCAAGTCACTGTTTTCAAGCGCTAGCAAGCATTGGTCGGCATCAAGATAGCGCTGAAAGGCATTTTTTTCCAAGGTGTCTCATTTGTAACTAGTTGAGCCAGAGGAGTATCCCACTCATTCCCTTTTCCCATCCCCAATATCAAATAAACAAAACAAACCAAAGATGCCGGATTGGTCCTTAATTTAAATCTCACACTTGGGTATTCAGCTTAAATGGGCTGAAGGTGTCACCGGTAACCATGGCAGACCCACATAAAGTCCAATGCCTGGAAATCCTGCTACACTTTCATTTACCTATATTACCACTAATACCCTCCTTTGTGCCCCTTTCTGAAATGAGTTTCACCATATAACAAAAGACTCCACTTTTCTTATTTTGGGACTGAACCATTTTGACTTCCTGTCCATGTTTCCAATGACAGTAGCTCGGTGGCCAGTAATGGTGTTCCCATTGGACAGGATGATGCAGGGTGTGTCAGTTTTAGCCCTGAAGTCTGGAATGTTCAGCCCATAATATAGATGAAAAAACAGTATCAGGGGGGTGCACAGAAGATCATTTTCTGGATTTTAAAGGTCATAGTTGGCATTTTTTCTGTCTGCTTTTAGACAGAACTTTTTTAAGGCTAGGTTCACACTTATGCGAATTGGAGGCAGGTTTCCCCGCATTTAATTCACATATCAGGAGCCGGTGACCGGCTCTCAATGGAGCCGGTTCACACAGCTCCGGGACGGATGCGGAGTGACTTGCACAGGAGTCCTGTATGTCTTCTAGTCCGTTTAAGGTGTGAACCCAGTCTAAAGATTTAAAATGGCTGCCATGTTAGCTGTGAAGTAAAAGCACTTCTGTATGTGTTGATGTATTGAAAGACCCTAAAGATATCACACTATAGAACACAATATAAAATACAGCGGGTTTCAACTTTGAGGGACAACAGAGAAACATTCAGAGCATAGCCCGCATTCCTCCCAAATGCTAGAATGACCACTGTCTACCGCTAAGCCAGCGCCAAACACCAGACGCCACCTGTTACCCCATTAACTTCAACAGGAGATGAGGAAGAAATGATTTTATGGAAAATAAAATAAGATTTATGGAATCTGCTACCCAGAATAGGACACCAGTATGGGATCTATTATGGATATAAGGATCTATTATCTATAGCAGCCTTTCTCAACCTTTTAACCTCAGAGGAAACCCTAAAATGATTTTCACCTCTCAGGGGACTCTTGCTAAAACTGATTCATCAACGGTCAGTGGCAAAAATACATCTTACATAGTGGTCAGAAGGAATAACGACCACTTTACAGTGGTGATCAGAATGCCACTCTTTCAAATAGCGAAAAAGATCGTAATTTTCAGGCCGCTGACTCTCCCAAGTGTCACTGGACCTGGAATTAATGCCAGAACTGTCAGGTTTGAGGTTGATCAGCCACAGCTCAAGGAACCCCTAGCAACATCTAGAGCAGGGTTGTCCAACCTTTTCACCTTCCTGTGCCACATTGGAATAAGAGGAATTGTCTTGGGCCGCACACAAAATGCACTAAAGCCCCGTACACGCAATCAGATTATCGAACGATCTGTCGTCCATTTTTTGTGGCATGCTAGTCTGATGTGGAAAGTGAAGAGGTTATTTTCATACGAATTTTCCCGTACGACAGAATTCTACTTCAGAAGTGATGTCATGTGTTGGATTGTTTTGTATGTGTTCTTTCGTCTCTGAGCATGCCTAGTCTTGTTCTTAAGATTTTTTTCCGTCAAAATCTGTACTAATCAGAGGAAAATCGTACGTTGTTTTGACGGACGACAAAAATTATATAGCCTGCACATCAGGATTTTGTCAGCCGAAAAGTCGGAGTCGGCTGTCGAAAGCACCATACTAACAATCCGAAAATCGACATATCGGTCGCCGGACGAATTTTCCCTACAGATTTTCTTATCGCGTGTACGGGCCTTAACAATGCTGATGAGCAGAAAAAGTCGGGCAGATCAAAAGTTAACAATCACTGATATATAGATAATGTACCTATCTGAGTAAAAAAACTTCATTTATTTGTAACATTTTTTATTATAAATGTAAAAGAGGGCAATAAAAACTAGTGCAATATTTGACACTGTTTTTGATAAAGAAACACATCAATATCTGATTGGATGGACATAGTAGCAATTTTCAATGAATTCTCAAGGTGCTCATCGGATATTTTGTTCTAAATTTGCCCTTTATGCCCTTCATCCCTAAAAACGGTTGCTCACAAATATAGATGCTGCCAAAAACTGATGACCTGAATAAGGCGTGATTGTGAAGAGTGGGAGATTTATTTATTTATTTATTTGTGAAGATAAAACTTAAGTTCAGTAGAGACACTGTCAACTTTTCTTTGGCTGCATGTGTTTGCTAAGTGTAAACATATTTGTTCAAAAAATTCCCCAAAAAACAACATTTTTAAGTAAGTTTACGATTTTGTGTTGGTCCACATTCATAGCCATATGGGGCCGCAGGTTGGACACCCCTACTCTAAAGGAACCCCAGCGTTTCAAGAAACCCTGGTAGAGATTAGCTGATCTACAGTGAACTTCCAGTACGGGATCTATTACCTACAATGAAGTTCAGTTCTAGGGATCTATTTATTATGGTGAGCAACCGGTATGGGATCTATTACCCACAGTAAAGTTCAGTTATGGAATCTGTTTCTAAAATGAAGTTTAATTTGGGATCTATTTTCCACATTAAAATGTGTACTCATCAAAAAAAGATAACTACGTTATCCATTATCAGGATTAGGAGCAGATATATAAGCTACTAGTCACAGTAAAATTTAGGTACTGGATCTGTTATATATGCCTGCCATTGCTGACCTCATTACAAGAGTTCTAGTTGTTTGGCTTCCATGCTGATTCAATGGCTTTAACCCTTGAGTCTTTCACACAGAGCAAACAGGCAAACGAGCACTTCTAATTTTGGCTGCATGCTTGCTAAAGGACTGGAACCTCAAAATCATGAAAACTAGGGTAGCACCCTCCTAGGTAGGTGCTAGGAAAAATAATAGTTTGCTCTGCCTGCTTCACAGGGGAGCCTGGTCAGTAGTTAGGCCTGTTGCATGTATTCATGTGTGATTCATCTGGTCTGAGGGAGTGTCCCCACTGTATCCAATAGGGGAGCCTGTTGGACAGTGGAGGAAACCCAGCCAGTGACACACAGGCTTTTATGACTATCCCAGTGTGTAGGCACAACAGTGCTGCATCCTGGGATATGATATAAAAGCCATGGGCACATGTGACAGGGTGTCTTTGGGCAGGAAGCCAGGTCCCAGGAGGAGGGTGACGGCTGTCTCTCCTCCTGCTGCTGAGGAAAGTGGTCACAGGCAGTCGGCCTTGTGGACCCGAAGTGTGATGCTGAGCCAGGAGGTCCAGTGGATGCTGACAAGGGAGTTGGAGGAAGAGCGACCCAGGGAAAACAGTGTCCGTGAGTACTGGGAAGCTTGCCAGGGGTCTGCCCAGGATGGGGACCACTCCAGTAGGGTGTCAGTGGACAGAAGGTCAGCGCACACAGTCAGTGAGAAAGGGGGTGCCAAGTTAGACCCTGAAGAGGAACCTAAACGATAGTACATGTTCTTTATCTTCACTTCAGTGGCAAGGTGAAGCACCGGCTTTGCCGCATTCTACAGTACGTTATCCTCAGGAATTGTGCATAGTTTAAGTTGGAGTATCCCACTCATCTCTTCTCCCATCCAAGTTACAAATAAAGCACAAAAAAACAAATCCCCTGGACTGTTCATTGTCTGAGCCATGAACTTTTAACCACTTGCCGACCGCCGCAAGTACATATACTGCAGCGGTCAGCCCCTCACAGGCAAAGTGACGTATATTTATGTCACTAGCCTGTGAGGCTCTGGGGAGCGAGCGCGCGCCGCCGGAGGCGCGCTCCCGCGCTGTCACGGACCCCCCCGCGCGTGTGACCGGTGGACCCGATGTCCGCCGGTGACTCGGCGATCGTCCGTGCAGAGGGAGAAAGGCAGGCGGCTGATGTAAACAAGCCGCCTGTCATTTTCCCCTGTGTAGAAACAGTGATCATATGGTTCTACTATGTAGGACTGTTGATCACTGTTCCTACACCTCAAGCCACAGCCAATCACAGTTAGAATCACGCCCCTAGGGACACACACCACCCCTCCCTCTCAAAAAAAAGGTAACCCCTTCACTGCCAGAGTAATTTTACAGTAACAGTGCATATGTATAGCACTGATTACTGTAGAAATGTCACTGGTAACTCCAAAAGTGTCAAAAATGTCAGTCAAGGGTCCGATCTGTCCGCCGCAATGTCGCAGTACTGCACAAAAAATCGCAGATCGCCGCCATTACGCGTTAAAAAAAAACAACAAAAATGACAAAAATCTTTCCCTTTGTTAGTAAACGCGATAACTTTTGCGCAAACCAATCAAAATACGCTTTTTGCGATTTTTTTTACCAAACATATGTAGCATAAAACAAATTGGCCGAAAATGTTGATTTTTTAATTTTTTTTTGGGGAATTCCATATAAAAAAAATGTGAAAAATATTGTTATTTTTGCAAAATTGACGCTCTTTTTTTGTTTATAGCGCATGATCAAAAAATCGCACAGGTGATCAAATACCACCAAAAGAAAGCTCTGTTTGTGGGAAAAAAAAGGACGTCAAATTCGTTTAGGCACAGCATCGCACAACCGCGCAATTGTCCGTTAAAGTCACGCAGTGCCGAATCGCAAAATAGGCCCTGGTCAGGAAGGGGGTAAAATCTTCCGGTACTTAAGTGGTTAATGCCGTGTATCTCCAGTCCGTTGCTAATGGTAACCCAGGGGAACCCAAGAAGTGTAATTTTCAGCAGCTCCCTAGGGGGCAGTGCTACACTTAGAAAAAACTCCCCCTCCTGTATTTCTTCCCAGCTCAGAATTCCTGTAACTCCCATCTTATTTCTCATTTTGATCAGGAACATTGCAACAATCAACAATGGATCTGCCATAGAGAACAATGTACAAAGTGTGGGATCTGCTATCCAGGATTAAGTAAAGGATAGGATCCAATATAACATGTGCTTGTATATGCCATCCTTATCCTGGGCAGACTTTTCCTACCCAGTGCCTCTGGGCTCAGCATGAACTGCCAAAATGTATACACCCTACTATGTGTCAGTGGCAGGTCCTCTTTTAATGCATTTGAATGTCAAGTTTCAGTGTGACATTCACAATTATTTAATAACGATAAAGGTCAGACATGACATGCTCCTCTCATTTATATTCTGTTTATTCCTAGCAGAGCCAGGAAACAATTTTGTTAAATGACTGTCTCTGGCGTGGCTAAAAATATTTCCTCCTTGCCTCAGATGACATTAAACGCACAACTTGCAAACAATTTCACATCAGTGTTTGTACAGTACATGGGACCACCGGGGCTGATCCATGAAAACTTTGAGCAAAAATTGGACCATTGCCTACAACGTCTAATCAGATCCCTTCCTTAATATATCCATGCAGTCTGGTTCCTATAGATAACTGCTTCTGTTAAATTTCAGCTCAATTAGACAGGACCCTCTTGCCTTTATTATTTATTTAGTTAACCACTCCTGGACTGCCCCATAGCTGATATACTGCTACAGGGAGGCCCCCTGTGGAGAATTACGTACATATAGGTGATTCTGCACTTCCGCCTAGGGGGGTGCACACGTACACCATCGGCGGGCTGTTTCTGATGTGATTACTCACAGCACAGGCCAATCTGCAAGTGCTGGGCACTGGATGTCCGCCGACACACACCGATCATCGGGCAGAGACACAGAACGGAGCTCTGCCTGTGTAAACAAGGCAGGGCTTTGTTCTGACAGGGGGGAAGTGATGGATTTTGTGTCCCTGCATAGCAGGGAATAAAATCCATCACTTCCCTTTGTAAAAGCACCTAACACAGTAGACAAAAACAAAACACAGGGTAGGCACACAGTTAACCCTTTGATTGCCCTGGATGTTTAATCCCTTCTTAGCCGGTGTCATTATAACAGTGAGAGTGCATATTTTTAGCATTGAATATTGTTTTAGTGTCACTAGTTCCCATGAAGTGTCAAAATGTCAGTTAGTGTCCGATGATCGCTGCCATTACTAGCATAAAAAAAATAAATAAAAATTCCAATATATACTGAACAAAATTATAAATGCAAAACTTTTGTTATTACCCCCATTTTTCATGAGTTGAACTCAAAGATCTAAGACTTTTTCTATGTACACAAAAGGGCTATTTCTCTCAAATATTGTTCACAAATCTGTCTAAATCTGTGTTAGTGAGCACTTCTCCTTTGCCGGGATAATCCATCCACCTCACAGGTGTGGCAAATCAAGATGCTGATTAGACAGCGTGATTATTGCACAGGTGTGCCTAAGGCTGGCCATAATAAAAGGCCACTCTAAAATGTGCAGTTTTACTGTATTGGGGAGGTCCGGGGGGGGTCTGAAAACCAGTCAGTATCTGGTGTGACCACCATTTGCCTCACACAGTGCAACATAGCTACTTTGCATAGAGTTGGTCAGGTTATTAATTGTGGTCTGTGGAATGTTGGTCCACTCCTCTTCAATGGCTGTGTGAACTTGCTGGATATTGGCAGGACCTGGAACACAATTTTGTATACGCCGATCCAGAGCATCCCAAACATGCTCAATGGGTGACATGTCCGGTGAGTATGCTGGCCATGCAAGAACTGGGATGTTTTCAGCTTCCAGGAATTGTATACAGATCCTTGGTACATGGGGCTGTACATTATCATGCTGTCACATGAGGTGATGGTCGTGGATGAATGGCACAACAATAGGCCTCAGGATCTCGTCACGGTATCTCTGTGCATTCAAAATGCCATTATTAAAATGGAGGGGATAGGAGGGGGTGACTTCCCCTCCCACTACTTGTAAAAACAATCAAGCGGCTGAACTGCAGCTATGATTGTTTTTACTGTGCAGGTAATCACCGGAACAAAAAAGGTATTTAAATGATACCTGCAGCTGCAGGCATCATTCAGATATCCCCACTGAAATCCCAGGACCTCATATGACATTCAGCAGTATAGAAGTGGTTAAAATCCTTGCAATGTACATAAATCATTGAAAGGGGAATGTTAGTTACACTTGAAGGCAGCCCATTCAATTTGATTGGGCTGCCAACCTACCCTAGCACGGTTAAAACTGCACCTGACCCTTATTTAGAAACATAAAGTAAAACACACGATAACGCATGATAGTAAGTTGCAGTGCAATGCAGCGCACGTTCGCTGTCTTAGTGCCCTGGGGTGTCATTCCAAATAGATAACACCAGAGAACAACAAAGCACAACATGCCGCAACGTGGAGATGTGAACCTGATCTTATAATAAAGAATTCTTTACTGAATCAGGTTGTATCCCTGGTTGCTATAGGTTACTGCCCTTTGCACATCCTTGTTGCTTTATCGACTAAGCCCCAGTGGTAAATGAGGCCTAATATAGCTGCCCTCGGTGTCTTTGAATGACAAGTCCTTTTAAGTTTGTTTCCCCGTGCGCTGTGTGTTTGTCTGAGGAGCGTGTGTTTGTTCTGTGCACAGAGAGGCCTGAATACCAGGCCCGGCCATGAATGGGCCTTTCTGTCAGGAAATGTATGAGTGAACTCTAGCCGAGAGTCGGGCCTCTTTCATCCCGTAGAATCCGCGCGCAGAACACGGCCAGGACAGACGTATAGAAAAGTTACCTCAGAGCTCACATCTCCAGGCGGCAACCCGCCAGCAGCTCTCACACTTTAAAATGATTTAATTTCCTTCACAAGCAGCCAAAAAAGAGAGCCAAATTCTGTGACAGGAGGTTTCCGTGCCTCAGACGGGGGAGAGACGAAAAAATCTCGGGTGACGCTGTGCGCAAATGAACTATTCCATATGCCCCGACCTCACCTTATTACTAATCATAATATGTGTTTTGGTAACCGCACAGGCCACAGATAAAAAAGCAGTACATAACAAGGGTCCTTCATTTTCAAAATAGCCCTGTGCCCCCCCATTTACAACAAAATCTACACCTGGCAGGCAGTACTGTGGGCCTGTTCACACCATGCTACAACACACAATCACACTGTACTGTGCATGAAGACTACTTACCATTATAATCTATGAAGCTGTTCGCATTAGAGCCTTGCATTAGGTCTACCAACATTCTAAACAAAGGGCCAGTTTACTGTCCTTCAGATCTTAGGGTGGCAAGGTTGTGGCCAGTGGGAGAAGAAAATGTCTTGGCATCAATGGGAATTAACAATGCATCATCGTTGGTATTAGGGGGAGGCACAGTGCCCCATTGTTGGTGTCAGTGTAAGGAATAGTGCCCCATTGTTGGTGTCAGTGGGAGGATTAGTGCCCCATTGTTTGTGTCAGTGGAGGAATAGTTCCCCATTGGTGTCAGTAAAAGGAATCATGCCCCATTGTTGGTGTCAATGGAAGGAATAGTGCTCCATTGTTCCTTACAGTGGAAGGAACAGTGGTGCCATCATTGGTATCAGTGAAAGAAATAGTGCCCCATGATTAGTGTCAATGGGAGGAAAAAGGTCTCATTGTTGGTGTCAGTGGGAGGAATAATGTCCAATTGTTGGTGTCAGTGGGAGGAATATGGTTTAATTGTTGGTGCCAGTGGGAAAAATAGTGCCCCATTGTTTGTGCTAGTGGGAGGAATAATACCTTATCGATTGTGTCAGTGGAAGGAATAGTGCCCACTGGTGTCAGTGGAAGGGAAAGTTCCCCATTGTTGGTGTCAGTGGAAGGAATAGTGCTTTGTTTTTGGATACAGTGGAAGGAACAGTGCTGCCATCATTGGTATTAGTGCCCCATAAGTGCCCCAACATTTATATAGAGCACAGTGTCATTTTTATTTCTGCATTCTGTAACAGTCCTGTACCTGACCAGTGAAATCTCAGCATTTACAGGGCTGTTACAGAATGCAGTTGTAGCACCCTACAGGTAGGTGCTAGGTAAATGTATAGTGGGCTTTGTCTGCCTAACAGCAGGGCCATGATTTCTTTTTTGTAGGGTGTCATGGTTTCCAGGTGTTTCTGCTGAAAGGGGAGTTTCCCCACTGGCTCTGTGAGAGGCTTCTCATAGGGCAGTGAAGGAATCTCAGTCAGGGATACATTCAGTTTTGTAACTACCCCAGAAGGCAGATAGTGCCGCAAAGGATTCTGGGAGCGGGTATAAGTTTGAGGGAGAGCATGACACATTGTCTTTGGTGGGAAGCAGAGTCCCAGGAGGGAGAGTACGGCTGTCTCTCCTCCTGTCAGAGAAAGCGGATGTCTCAGGTGCTGTCTGACAATCCGATGAGTGCTGAGTTGAGCAGAGGGGGATCCAGCGTGCTGAGAACCAGCGGAGAGCGAGAGGGGTCCAATCCCAGGAAGCCTACACAGGTCGTGAGTACTGAGGATTTCCCCTGGGGGTCTGCCTAGTGTCAGAGGGGCCCACTCCGGTGAAGGTTCTGGGATCCAAGTGTCAGCTAGTGATAAAGGGGGTACCTAGTCAGAGGACCCTGAAGTGATAGAGGGGGTACCTAGGTTGAGGACCCTGAAGTGGTAAAAGGGGCGCCTGCAGTTTGGGCCCTGAAGAGTTAATGCACTGTGTGAGTGCATCAGTTGAGAGTTGCAGCCATACAGGAATACAGAGCAAGCTACCTCAATCCAGGGCAAGTCTGGAGGGAGTAGTCCGTGACTTTGCAGTGCAAGCAGTGTCAGATGTTCTATGTTCTACAGTCCTGGATCTGCTAGACTTAAGTACAGCTTTCAGAGATACAGTATGTTCAAAGCGCCAGTAAGCGTTGGCTAGCGTCAGCTGGCATCAAGACAGCACTAACGGGCATTTTTATTACAAAAGTCCCAGAATTGTACATAGTTGAGCCAAAGGAGTATCCCATTCATTCCCTTCTCCCATCCCCTAAACTACAATAAAACAACCAAACAAAGATGCCGGAGTTGTCAATGTGTCAGTTCCCACACCCAGGGCCGCAGCTCACATGGGCTGGAGAGGTAACCGGTAACAATGGCAGACCCACATCAGGCTACAGGCCTGGAAACCTTGCTACACAGAAATTAAAAAAAAAAAAAAAAAATCTGCTGTCCAATAGATTCCTTTCACCAGACACTTTTTTGTCTGGGGGAATCTGATTGAATGTCTGCGTCCTGATGCATTGGTTTTTAAGCGTAAACCAGTTGGCTGAAGATAAAATTTTTCATCTCACATCGCTCGACTACGCTGTGGGGGTTTATTCACTAAATAGTGATGTGGGGTTTATTCACTAAATAATGTGGGGGTTGTATCTGGCTCTGATACTAGCCAGTTCCTCACCAGTCACTGACCTCACCGCACGTCCCTGGTGTCCAATTGTTGGTGTCAGTGGGAGAAGTGCCTGACTGTAGGTGACAGTGGAAGGAATAGTGCCACAGTGCTGGTGTCATTGAGAGAAACAATACCTTATAATTTGTGTCAGTAGAAGGAATACTTTCCCAATGGTGTCAATGAAGGAATAGTGTCCCATTGTTGGTGTCAGTAAAAGGAATAGTGGCCCATTGTTGGTGTCAGTAAAAGAAATCGTGGCCCATTGTTGGTTACAGTGGAAGGAACAGTGCTGCCGTCGTTGGTATCCGTGGAACGAATTGTTAGTGTCAGTGGGAGGAAGAGTGTCACATAATTTGTGTCATTGGAATGAATAGTGCCCCGTATATGGTGTCAGTGAAAGGAATAGTGCCTTATCGTTGGCATCAGTGACAGAAATAGTGCCACATTGTTGGTGACTGTGGAAGGAATGGTAGACCATTGTTGGTGTCAGTGCAGGAATTATTGCCCCATTGTTGGTGTCATAATAATGTCCCATCATTGGTGTCAGTGGAAGGAATAGTGCCACATCGTTGGTGTCAGTAGAAGGGAAAGTGCACCTTTGTTGGTGTCAGTGCAGGAATTTTTCCCCATTGTTAGTGGAAGGAATATTACCCCATTGTTGTGCAACTTTGATGCTTTTTTTTTAATACACTGAAAAAAACACATTAGAAATACTATATGCATTTTAATTAGTGTGTTGTTCAAGTCACATGTCAATATTTCCCATGAAATGTTCTAAAAATAAAAGAAAGAAAACATACAACAACTTCTGCATACCCCCAACCGTCTTGGATATGCAGGGACCGTCCCAGGATTGCAAGTAAATCCTGGCATCCCGTGGAACCCGGCTGGAGTCCCGGAGACCAGTGCCGACTCCTTTATTATATGCGCACTGTAGCCGAATATTAGGGAACCTCCCCCACGCCTCCCACACACTAGCCTCCTAGAGGGATCCCAGGTATGCCACAGCCCCGCCCCGCGCCACCCCTACAGAACATGTCACCAATGCGGCCTGGAAAACATCACAGGAGATGGACAAACTTTGAGATCTGCCCACCTGTTGCTGATTGGAGGCAAGGACTGGAGGTGGGGACTGGCCTTTCAACCCAGGCAGCAAAACATAATTCCGGTCCCGCCCACCTGCTGCCGATCTGAGAGCAGGGAACTGAGTCCCAGCAACTTTCCAGTGACGGGATTGGAGAGGAGTGGGGGTTGGGAGGGCCCATTTATCACCCTTCAAGCAGAGGAAGTGTGTGAGTATGGGAGTGTGTATATATATATATATATGTGTGTGTATGCATATGTGTGTGTGTATATACAATATCTCACAAAAGTGAGTACACCCCTCACATTTTTGTAAATATTTTATTATATCTTTTCATGTGACAACACTGAAGAAATGACACTTCGCTACAATGTAAAGTAGTGAGTGTACAGCTTGTATAACAGTGTAAATTTGCTGTCCCCTCAAAATAACGCAACACACAGCCAATAATGTCTAACCCGCTGGAAACAAAAGTGAGTACACCTCTAAGTGAAAATGTCCAAATTGGGCCAAATTAGCCATTTTCCCTCTTCGGTGTCATGTGGCTCGTTAGTGTTACATGGTCTCAGGTGTGAATGGGGAGCAGGTGTGTTAAATTAGGTGATATCGCTCTCACTCTCTCATACTGGTCACTGGAAGTTCAACATCCACCTCATGGCAAAGAACTCTCTGAGAATCTAAAAAAATAATTTTTGCTCTACTTAAAGATGCCCTAGGCTATAAGAAGAATGCCAAAACCCTAAAACTGAGCTGCAGCACAGTGGCCAAGACCATACAGCGGTTTACCAGGACAGGTTCCACTTAGAACAGGCCTCACCATGGTCGACCAAAGAAGTTGAGTGCACATGCTCAGTGTCATATCCAGAGGTTGTCTTTGGGAAATAGACGTATGAGCAGTGGCGGCCAGTCGATAGGGGGCGCAGGGGCGCCGCCCCCCCAATCATAAAAAAAAAAATCATCTTCAAAGAAAAAAAAATTACCATTTAGTCCACTATGGGGCGCCGGACTTATTGCTGGCTATGGGGGGGTTTGGCATCCCACGTGGGCCCAGGCAGAGGCGCCGATTGGTGGCTTTTCTGGGTGTCACCGCTGGGTGCTGGGTGCTGGCTTGCGCCCCGACACTCCCCACTAGTCCTGTCCTGGCTATGATTGGTCCAGACTCCAGCCTGGACCAATCATGATTCAGGACATCCCTGCTGACGTTGTTGGGGGCGGTGCGTATGTTGGGCGGCGGGAAGGTGACGGAGATCGGGCAGTGATGGTGCGTGACTGACGCACGCACCGTCACTGCCCGATCTCCGTCACCTTCCCGCCGGTTCCCGCCGCCGCAGAACGAAGAGGACTCGAGGAGAGGAGCTGCGCTCACCTTCCCGCCGGTTCCCGCCGCCATCAGCCATCAGAAGAACGAAGAGGACTCGAGGAGAGGAGCAGCGCTCACCTTCCCGCCGGTTCCCGCCGCCGTCAGCTGTCAGAACGAAGAGCACTCGAGGAGAGGAGGAGAGGAGCAGCGCGCCGTGGACGTCTCGCAGGCAGTGTGAGTGTGGAGTGACTGTCACAGTCGAGTCAGCGAGCTAGCCCAGGAGAGCAGATAAGTGATTGAAGCCGCTGCAGCGCGATGCCATGACCTGTGACATGACCTGTGACATGATCTGTGACATGCCTGTGACATGACCTGTGACATGCCTGTGACATGCCTGTGACATGACCTGTGACATGACCTGTGACATGCAGGTCATGTTAAGGGCATGGCACAGGTCATGGTACAGGCATGTCACAGGTCATGGCACAGGCATGTCACAGGTCATATCACAGGTCATGGCACAGGTCATGGTTCAGGCATGTCACAGGTCATGGCACAGGTCATGGTGCAGGTATGGCACAGGTCATGGTAAGGGCACGGCACAGGTCATGGTACAGGCATGGCACAGGTCATGGTAAGGGCATGGCACAGGTCATGGTACAGGCATGTCACAGGTCATGGTAAGGGCATGGCACAGGTCATGGTACAGGCATGTCACAGGTCATGTTAAAGGCATGGCACAGGTCATGGTACAGGCATGTCACAGTTCATTGTAAGTGCATGGCACGGGTCATGATAAGGGCATGGCACAGGTCATGATAAGGGCATGGCACAGGTCATGGTACAGGCATGTCACAGGTATGGGCACAGGTCATGGCACAGGCATGTCACAGGTCATGGCACAGGTCATGGCACAGGCATGTCACAGGTCATGGCACAGGTCATGGTACAGGCATGTCACAGGTCATGGCACAGGTATGTCACAGGTATGTCACAGGTCATGTCACAGGTCATGGTACAGGCATGGCACAGGTCATGGCACAGGTCATGGTACAGGCATGGCACATGTCATGGTAAGGGTATGGCACAGGTCATGTCACAGGTCATGGCACAGGTCATGGTACAGGCATGTCGCAGGTCATGTCACAGGCATGTCACAGGTTATGTCACAGGCATGAAAAGCAGGAAAATGTAGCCGCTCAGGTGTATGTCTAAGAGCCTGGTGCAGGTCGGAGCCGTAATCCGGAAGCATGCAAAGTATGAAAGGATTGACCGCACTCTGGTAGATATATTTCTTGAAATCAAAGATGTTTCCTTTATTGTTCCGATAAAATCAAATGACAGACAGTGTACAAGCAGACAAAGGTTGACGCGTTTCCCCAACAACGTCAGACATGACCTGTGACATGCCTGTGCCATGACCTGTGACATGCCTGTACCATGACCTGTGACATGCCTGTACCATGACCTGTGAGATGACCTGTGACATGCCTGTGCCATGACCTGTGACATGCCTGTACCATGACCTGTGCCATGCCCTTTCCATGTCCTGTGACATGCCCTTACCATGACCTGTGCCGTGCCCTTACCATGACCTGTGCCATGCCCTTACAATGACCTGTGCCATGCCTGTACCATGACCTGTGCCATGCCCTTACCATGACCTGTGACATGCTTGTGCCATAACCTGTGACATACCTGTACCATGACCTGTGACATGCCTGTGACATGACCTGTGAGATGACCTGTGACATGCCTGTGCCATGACCTGTGACATGCCTGTACCATGACCTGTGCCATGCCCTTTCCATGACCTGTGACATGCCCTTACCGTGACCTGTGACATGCCCTTACCATGACCTGTGCCGTGCCCTTACCATGACCTGTGCCATGCCCTTACCATGACCTGTGCCATGCCTGTACCATGACCTGTGCCATGCCCTTACCATGACTTGTGCCATGCCTGTACCATGACCTGTGCCATGCCTGTACCATGACCTGTGACATGACCTGTGACATACCTGTGACATGCCTGTGCCATGACCTGTGACATGACCTGGGACATGCCTGTGCCATGACCTGTGACATCCCTGTGCCATGACCTGTGACATGCCTGTACCATGACCTGTGCCATGCCCTTACCATGACCTGTGCCATGCCCTTACCATGACCCGTGCCATGCACTTACCATGACCTGTGACATGCCTGTACCATGACCTGTGCCATGCCTATACCATCACCTGTGACATGCCTGTACCATGACCTGTGCCATGCCCTTACCATGACCTGTGACATGCCTGTACCATGACCTGTGCCATGACCTGTGACATGCCCTTACCATGACCTGTGACATGCCTATACCATCACCTGTTACATGCCTGTACCATCACCTGTGCCATGCCCCTACCATGACCTCTGACATGCCTGTACCATGACCTGTGCCATGCCTATACCATCATCTGTGCCATGCCTGTACCATCACCTGTGCCATGACCTATGCCATGCCTATACCATCTCCTGTACCATGACCTGTGACATGCCTGTACCATCACCTGTGCCATGCCTATACCATCTCTGTCTCCCTCAAGTGTCCCTTATTCCCAAGTTTGAAAGTTGGGAGGTATGCTTCTGCTGTGCTAATTTTAACACAATGCATTAAAAACATGCAAAAAAATAAATCATATTGCACTTTGAGAAAACAAGTGTAAACGGGCCCTAATTGTGACACCAATTTTTCTTTAGGAGGAAAGTGTTTTTGCTAATTTTTATAGTGTAGCACTGTCCCTGTAGGGCTTGCTGTGTGATGACTTCTCAGGCCTCCCTCTGATTACCTGCAGAGAGCTGCTGGGGGTTTTTCACACAGCCATCCTTACTCCAGTTTGCTCGTTACTCAATAAACAGCCCAGGGGTATTTGGTTTTGTATTTATTGTGGAACTTGGATGGGAGAAGGGAATAGTGAGATACTCCACCTGAACTATTCACAGTAGATATGGACAACTCTCGCGTGGCCTCACCAGGCCCTTTGTGGAAGCAGACACACTGCTATTACCATACTGCCACTTGTATGGAAGAATTAAGTCTTCTTGCTCTCTTTAGCAGCAGACCTGATACAATTACTTTATCTTCAGGACACTCTCTAGCTTCCCCTTGACTGACACCCGTCCACTGACTCTTCTAGCAGAGGGGGTGGCCTGTCCTGTACTCACTGTAGGCAGAATCAGATCCTTACTGGTGTCTCCCTTCCAGTCAGCTCTGCAGGACTTCTGGGTTCAGCTTCTCTTTGACTTTTTGGTCCTCAGGTCGACTACCCAAGGCCACATGGCAGCTTCTACAGAGGAGGGGCAGCCGCCCCCTCCCTCCAGGACCCCGCTCTCCAATGGAAGACCCCGAGCACATAGGCCCCAGGCATTTTACAGTCACCAAGCTTGCAATGAGGCACTTTCCTCTGCCAATCGCCAGGGCTGTAACAATGCCGGTGCCCTTAAATGTCAGGCTTCCTCCCACTGTCCAATATGCCTCCCTAATAGACCAGTGTGGAACATTCAGACAAGCTGAGCTGCACCTGAGCACCATGAGCAGACCCTATCAATAGATCCTGCTCCCTGGTAGGCAGAAAGCACTCTAAATGTGCCTGGCAATCTTCCTGGTATGCAGAAAGACCCAAAAAATGTATTCTCTTCTAGCACCTACCTAGGAGGGTGCTACAGTAGGAACATATAATAAAGTAGTAAATAAGAACAGTGTTGCCCATAGCAACAAATCATTTGTTACTTTTAAATTCCCAATCCGTGCTAGAAGAGTGGTAGCTGAAATTTGATTGGTAGAAATATAATGGTGTCTTGGTTGTTCTACAGTTTATTTTTACCTGCAGGTCAAAGTATGTAAGAGAAATGTCATTGGTTGCTGTAGGCAACATAAAGCAACTTTATTGTGTGGTGTTCCACCCCTGGGGCCATGGGCTTGCACAGCAAGAGCTCCTGTGAGAGACCAAAATCATATTTCATTTTTGGTGGATGCTGGAGAGTTAAAACCCCTAAAAGCCTCTTCCCTCCCTCAGGGTCTTTATTGGCGAGATCTTTGCACACCCACTGTGCCCATTATAACAGGCTTCCACCATCCCTGCTGAATTTTATATCTATTTTATATTATTGAGAATGTAAAGGGAGGAGCTGGCACACACAAGGGTGGTAGGAATACCCAAAAAACTGAGTTGGAAATTTTAGCAGGGAGATCTCTCTGTTGAAGCTCAGGAGTCATTTCAAACCTTGGCATCCTAGTTTGTTGTATTAATGCACATGCGTTACATGCATTTTTTCCACAATTTAACTCTCCATGCAAAACGCCTAAGAAAGCAGACATGCATCATTTAATGAAAACTCAGCTCATCACAATACATAGCAGTGTGTTGCTATATGTACTGTATATGCTATACCAGGTGAGAATGATGTTGTGCTCTGGATTCCACGTGTGTGCAATGTGCCACAGGGCTTTGGGACTTGCTGGAGACCAGTGGCACATTTGCGCATGCATAGGGGGTTTTCTGACCACGTGTAAAAACTATACAGGTATAAGGTCCACAACACATTGAACCTTGAGGCAGATGGGCTACAGCAGCAGAAGACCACACGCAGTGCCACTCCTGACAGCTAAGAACAGGAAACGGAGGCTACAATTCGCACAGGCTCATCAAAATTGGACAATAGAAGATTGGAAAAACGTCGCCTGGTCTGATGAGTCCCGATTTCAGCTGCGACATTCAGATGGTAGGGTCAGAATTTGGCGTAAATAACATGAAAGTATGGATCCATCCTGCCTTGTATCAATGGTTCAGGCTGGTGGTAGTGGTGTAATGGTGTGGGGGATAATTTCTTGGCACACTTTGGACCCCTTAGTACCAACACCACGGCCTACTTGAGTATTCTTGCTGACCATGTCCATCCCTTTATGACTACAGTGTATCAGGGCTGGACTGGGAATAAAAACCAGCCCTGGAAATAATTTCATACCAACCCCATAGCATTATTACACCAGCCCAACAGCATAACTTCATTATTTTCTTGTGCATAAAAGGGAAAACCATGCATTTGAAGAGTGTACTATATTTAGATAAGACAGATATGAAAGCATATAGGGCTTTATAAGAGCAAATGCTGGTTAAAAGTGGTAAAATGTGGACATGGTACAGGAGGTGGTCAAAGGCTGTGCGGACATGGTACAGGAGGACGTGTGAGAGGCTGTGGACATGGTACAGGAGGACGTGTCTAAAGATACGGACATGGTACAGGAGGACATGTCAGAGACTGCAGACACAGTACAGGAGGAGATGCTCAGAGGCTGCAGACACGGTACAGGAGGAGATGGTCAGAGGCGTCAGATGTGGTACAGGAGGAGATGGTCAGAGGCTGCGGACACGGTGCAAGAGGAGATGGTCAGAGGCTGCGGACACAGTATAGGAGGAGATGGTCAGAGGCTGCGGACACAGTATAGGAGGAGATGGTCAGAGGCTGCGGACATGGTACAGGAGGAGATGTCAGAGGCTGCGGACATGGTGCAGGAGATGCAGAGGCTACAGCCATAGTACAGGAGATGCAGGGGCTGCAGACTTGGTACAGGAGATGCAGGGGCTGCAGTCTTGGTACAGGAGGAGATGTCAGAGGCTGCAGGCAAGGTACAGGAAATGCAGGGGCTGTGGACATGGTACAGGAGGAGGCAATGGGCAAGGTACAGGAAATTCGGGGGCTGTGGGCATGGTACAGGAGATGCAGAGGCTGCGGGCATGGTACAGGAGATGCAGAGGCTGCAGACATGGTACAGGAGGAGGAAGCCGGCATGGTACAGGAGATGCAGGGGCTGCAGGCATAGTACAGGAGATGCAGGGGCTGTGGGCATGGAACAGGAGATGCAGGGGCTGCGGGCATGGTACAGGAGATGCAGGGGCTGTGGGCATGGTACAGGAGATGCAGGGGCTGAGGGCATGGTACAAGAGATGCAGGGGCTGCGAAAATGGTACAGGAGATGCAGGGTCTGCAGACATGATACAGGAGGAGGCAGCGGGCATGGTACATGAGCTGAAGAGGCTGCGGACATGGTACAGGAGGAGGTAGCGGGTATGGTACAGGAGATGCAGGGGCTGCAGGCATGGTACAGGAGATGCAGGGGCAGCAGGCATGGTACAGGAGGAGGCAAAGGCTGCGGACATGGTACAGGAGGAGACAAGGGGCATAGTACAGGAGATGCAGGGGCTGCGGGCATGGTACAGGGGATGCAGGGGCTGTGGGTATAGTACAGGAGATGCAAGGGCTGCAGGCATGGTACAGGCGATGCAAGGGCTGCAGACATGGTACAGGAGGAGGCAAAGGCTGCGGACATGGTACAGGAGGAGGCAATGCAAATGGTACAGGGGATGCATGGGCTGCGGGCATGGTACATGAGATGCAGGGGCTGCGGGCATGGTACAGGAGATTCAAGGGCTGCAGGCATGGTACAGGAGATGCAGGGGCTGTGGACATCATACAGGAGATGCAGGGGATGCAGGCATGGTACAGGAGGAGGCAGAGGTAGCAGGCATGGTACAGGAGGAGGCAGCAGGCATGGTACAGGAGGAGGCAGCGGGCATGGTACAGGAGATGCCGGGGCTGCGGGCATGGTACAGGAGATGAAGAGGCTGCAGAGGGGTCCTACTGGGCTGTGATGAGGCGTCGACACCACTGCTGCCTTACATTTAAAAATGGTGCCGCCCAGCACCATTACATCACTGCACATGCTTGGTTAAAAGTGGTAAAAGTGTGGACATGGTACAGGAGGTGGTCAAAGGCTGTGCGGACATGGTACAGAAGGACGTGTCAGAGGCTGTGGACATGGTACAGGAGGACATGTCTGAAGATAGGGACATGGTACAGGAGGACATGTCAGAAGCTCTGTGGACATGGTACAGGAGGAGGCAGCGGGCATGGTACATGAGATGAAGAGGCTGCGGACATGGTACAGGAGAAGGCAGCGGGCATGGTACAGGAGATGCAGGGGCTGCGGGCATGGTACAGGAGATTCAAGGGCTTCAGGCATGGTACAGGAGATGCAGGGGCTGTGGACATCATACAGGAGATGCAGGGGATGCAGGCATGGTACAGGTGGAGGCAGAGGTTGCAGGCATGGTACAGGAGGAGGCAGCAGGCATGGTACAGGAGGAGGCAGCGGGCATGGTACAGGAGATGCCGGGGCTGCAGGCATGGTACAGGAGATGAAGAGGCTGCAGAGGGGCCCTACTGGGCTGTGATGAGGCGTCAACACCACTGCTGCCTTACTTTTAAAAATGGTGCCGCCCAGCACCATTACATCACTGCACATGCTTGGTTAAAAGTGGTAAAAGTGTGGACATGGTACATGAGGTGGTCAAAGGCTGTGCGGACATGGTACAGAAGGACGTGTCAGAGGCTGTGGACATGGTACAGAGGACATGTCTGAAGATAGGGACATGGCACAGGAGGACATGTCAGAAGCTCTGTGGACATGGTACAGGAGGAGGCAGCGGGCATGGTACATGAGATGAAGAGGCTGTGGACATGGTACAGGAGAAGGCAGCGGGCATGGTACAGGAGATGCAGGGGCTGCGGGCATGGTACAGGAGATGCAAGGGCTGCAGGCATGGTACAGGAGATGCAGGGGCTGCAGGCATGGTACAGGAGTAGGTAAAGGCTGCAGACATGGTACAGGAGGAGGCAATGGGAATGGTATAGGGGATGCAGGGGCTGCGGGCATGGTACAGGAGATGCAGGGGCTGCGGGCATGGTACAGGAGATGCAAAGGCTGCAGGCATGGTACAGCAGATGCAGGGGCTGTGTACATGGTACAGGAGATGCAGGGGCTGTGTGCATGGTATAGGAGATGCAGGGGATGCGGGCATGGTACAGGAGGATGCAGAGGTTGCAGGCATGGTACAGGAGGAGACAGCAGGCATGGTACAGGAGGAGGCAGCGGGCATGGTACAGGAGATGCAGGTGCCGCGGACATGGTATAGGAGAAGGCAGTGGGCATGGTACAGGAGATGCAGGGGCTGCAGGCATGGTACAGGAGATGAAGAGGCTGCAGAGGGGTCCTACTGGGCTGTGATGAGGCGTCAACACCACTGCTGCCTTACATTTAAAAATGGTGCCACCCAGCACCATTACATCACTGCACATGCTTGGTTAAAAGTGGTAAAAGTGTGGACATGGTACAGGAGGCGGTCAAAGGCTGTGCGGACATGGTACAGGAGGACGTGTCAGAGGCTGTGGACATGGTACAGGAGGACGTGTCAGAGGCTGTGGACATGGTACAGGAGGACTTGTCTGAAGATACGGACATGGTACAGGAGATCATGTCAGAAGCTCTGTGGACATGGTACAGGAGGACATGTCAGAGACTGCAGACACAGTACAGGAGGAGATGGTCACAGGCTGCAGACACGGTACAGGAGGAGATGGTCAGAGGCTGCAGACACGGTACAGGAGGAGATGGTCAGAGGCTGCGGACACGGTACAGGAGGAGATGGTCAGAGGCTGCGGACACGGTATAGGAGGAGATGGTCAGAGGCTGCGGACATGGTACAGGAGGAGATGTCAGAGGCTGTGGACATGGTACAGGAGATGCAGAGGCTACGGACATAGTACAGCAAAGGCAGGGGCTGCAGACTTGGTACAGGAGACGCAGGGGCTGTGGTCTTGGTACAGGAGGAGATGTCAGAGGCTGCAGGCAAGGTACAGGAGATGCAGGGGCTGTGGACATGGTACAGGAGGACGCAACGGGCAAGGTACAGGAGATTCGGGGCTGCGGGCATGGTACAGGAGATGCAGAGGCTGCAGACAGGAGGAGGAAGCGGGCATGGTACAGGAGATGCAGGGACTAAGGGCATGGTAAAGAAGATGCAGGGGCTAAGGGCATGGTACAGGAGATGCAGGGGTTGCGGGCATGGTACAGGAGATGCAGGGGCTAAGGACATGGTACAGGAGATGCAGAAGGGTGTGTGCATGGTACAGGAGATGCAGGAACTGTGGGCATGGCACAGGAGATGCAGGGGCCAAGGGCATGGTACAGGAGATGCAGGGGCTGAGGGCATGGTACAGGAGATGCAGGGGCTACGAACATGGTACAGGAGATACAGGGGCTGCAGACATGGTACAGGAGGAGGCAGCGGGCATGGTACAGGAGATGAAGAGGCTGCAGACATGGTACATGAGGAGGCAAGGGGCATGGTACAGGAGATGCAGGGGCTGCGGGCATGGTACAGGAGATGCAAAGGCTGCGAGAATGGTACAGCAGATGCAGGGGCTGTGTACATGGTACAGGAGATGCAGGGGCTGTGTACATGGTATAGGAGATGCAGGGGATGCGGGCATGGTACAGGAGGAGGCAGAGGTTGCAGGCATGGTACAGGAGGAGGCAGCAGGCATGGTACAGGAGGAGGCAGCGGGCATGGTACAGGAGATGCAGGCGCCACGGACATGGTATAGGAGAAGGCAGTGGGCATGGTACAGGAGATGCAGGGGCTGCAGGCATGGTACAGGAGATGAAGAGGCTGCAGAGGGGTCCTACTGGGCTGTGATGAGGCGTCAACACCACCTTACATTTAAAAATGGTGCCGCCCAGCACCATTACATCACTGCACATGCTTGGTTAAAAGTGGTAAAAGTGTGGACATGGTACAGGAGGTGGTCAAAGGCTGTGCGGACATGGTACAAGAGGACGTGTCAGAGGCTGTGGACATGGTACAGGAGGACGTGTCTGAAGATACGGACATGGTACAGGAGGACATGTCAGAAGCTCTGCGGACATGGTACAGGAGGACATGTCAGAGACTGCAGACACAGTACAGGAGGAGATGGTCACAGGCTGCAGACACGGTACAGGAGGAGATGGTCAGAGGCTGCAGACACGGTACAGGAGGAGATGGTCAGAGGCTGCGGACACGGTACAGGAGGAGATGGTCAGAGGCTGCGGACACGGTATAGGAGGAGATGGTCAGAGGCTGCGGACATGGTACAGGAGGAGATGTCAGAGGCTGCGGAGAAATTGGATGAAAGGCTACTCCACTGACATCTGATCACAAAATCACCAAAGAGAGCCAAAAAACATGTTGGAATAGTAATTTTGTCCTGTATTGCCACCTTTTGGCCATTGGTCAGTAGATACGAAAGAAAATGTGCCATGGTAATAGTAGCCTGTATTGGTATCAGTACAGTTAATAAAAGACACCAACCCCTAATAACGACTCCCACCCAAGTCCTTTACCTACCCGTCCTTGGGGATCTCTGCTGCGATCTGTGGAATCCACCTGGTTGGATTCTTCTTCCCCTGTTGGACACTCGGTAGAAAAGAATGGAATCGAATGAGACCAAACAAACCTCCATTCTCCTCTCTGGAGTTGCGGGTTTGTTTACACCTGCCTACATCCAATCTGATCCAATCTGCTAAAAACAGACGGATGGGGATCTGTTCTTCCATCCAGCAGAGGCTACGGACATAGTACAGCAAAGGCAGGGGCTGCAGACTTGGTACAGGAGACGCAGGGGCTGTGGTCTTGGTACAGGAGGAGATGTCAGAGGCTGCAGGCAAGGTACAGGAGATGCAGGGGCTGTGGACATGGTACAGGAGGACGCAACGGGCAAGGTACAGGAGATTCGGGGGCTGCAGGCATGGTACAGGAGATGCAGAGGCTGCAGACAGGAGGAGGAAGCGGGCATGGTAAAGGAGATGCAGGGACTAAGGGCATGGTACAGGAGATGCAGGGGTTGTGGGCATGGTACAGGAGATGCAGGGGCTAAGGGCATGGCACAGGAGATGCAGAAGGGTGTAAGCATGGTACAGGAGATGCAGGAACTGCGGGCATGGCACAGGAGATGCAGGGGCCAAGGGCATGGTACAAGAGATGCAGGGGCTGAGGGCATGGTACAGGAGATGCAGGGGCTACGAATATGGTACAGGAGATGCAGGGGCTGCAGACATGGTACAGGAGGAGGCAGCGGGCATGGTACAGGAGATGAAGAGGCTGCAGACGTGGTACATGAGGAGGCAAGGGGCATGGTACAGGAGACGCAGGGGCTGCGGGCATGGTATAGGAGATGCAGGGGCTGCGGGCATGGTACAGGATGAGGCAATGGGAATGGTACAGGGGATGCAGGGGCTGCGGGCCTAATACAGGAGATGCAAGGGCTGCGGGCATGGTACAGGAGATGCAGGGGCTGCAGACATGGTACAGGAGATGCAGGGGCTGCGGGCATGGTACAGGAGGAGGCAATGGGAATGGTACAGGGGATGCAGGGGCTGCGGGCCTAATACAGGAGATGCAGGGGCTGCGGGCATGGTACAGGAGATGCAGGGGCTGTGGGCATGGTACAGGAGATGCAGGGGCTGCGGGCATGGTACAGGAGATGCAGGGGCTGCGGGCATGGTATAGGAGGAGGCAGAGGTTGCACGTATGGTACAGGAGGAGGCAGCAGGGATGGTAAAGGAGAAGGCAGCGGGGCATGGTACAGGAGATGCGGGGACTGCGGGCATGGTACAGGAGATGCAGAGGGGTCCTACTGGGCTGTGATAAGGCGTCGACACCACTGCTGCCTTACATTTAAATATGGTGCCACCCAGCACCATTACGTCACTGCATATGCGCCCGCCTGCCCGAGAATGGCCCAGCATGTACGGGTTTTCCCGAGCGGCGGCGCATGTGCAGTTGATATGTCGGCCCAGGACCAGCCACAGACATATTTTTTACGGGCGCTGCTCAGTGGTGTATTTTGGTTTTGTGCTGCCCTAGGCAAGACTAAAATTGGGCACCCCCCCCCCTTCTTATGTAAATTTGCCCCACTCCTTTTTTAACGGATGTAACTCCCTCCAAAATTTAAAGACTACAAGTCCCAGCATGAACCCCTGAGATCTCACCAGAGGGGGGGGGGGTGAGAGGGAGTGGGAGAGAGAGAAGGGTGAGGGAGAGAGAGAGGGGGGATGAGAGAGAGAGAGGGGGGGTAAAAGAGGGGGGGTGAGAGAGAGGGGGGATTAAAGAGTGAGAGAGAGAGGGGATGAAAGAGAGGGGTGGATGAGAGAGAGGGGGGATGAGAGAGAGGGGGTGGAGAGAGGGGAGTGAAAGAGAGAGAGAGGGTGAGTGTGAGAGAGAGAGGGGGGTGAGAGAGGTGGCTCTAGCAGCCAGTGGCCAATAGAGTCTCAGGTGGAGGGGGGTGGCTTTGTTGCTGCCCCCCTGCAAAGTGCCGCCGTAGGCCTGGGCTTTGTTGGCCCAGGCCAAAATACAGCACTGCCGCTGCTGCCCTCAAAGTGCTGGACTACCGGCAAATTTCCTGGTATTCCGGTAGCCCAGTCCGGCCCTGCAGTGTACCTTCTTCTGATAGCGACTTCAAGCAGCATAATCCACCATGTCACAAAGCTCAAATCATCTCAAACTGCTTTCTTGAACATGACAATGATCTCAATCCAATAGAGCACCTTTGGGATGTGGTGGAACTGGAGATTCGCATCATGGCCAGTGGCCGGTGAGTGTGTCTGTCTGTCTGTCTGTCTAAATATTTCCCTAGTCTCTTTAGCTATCTATTTGCGTCAATACTGTCTGTATTAAAAACATACACAGCTACTACAAAGAACTACATCCTATTAGTATCTACTACTGCTACATACCCATACGTCCCAACTTTCTGGGATGGGAATAAGGGACACTTGTTAGCAAAGTTAGTGTGTAGGCATAGGACACACACCATGCCACCCCCCCCCCCCCCCCCCCCCGCAAAGGAGAGTTGTACAAAAAAAATGATTGGTTAAATCTACAAGTCCTTTTTTTTTTTTTACCACTACTATTCCTTTATATTCGCTTTTGGAATTTACAAATGCAGCAATTTAGAAATTGGATGAAAGGTTTCGCAATGGGAAACACTTTTTAAAAGCTAAATAGTGCATTTTATATACAACTATATATATCAGACCGAAATGAGGGACAAATGAGGAGGAAAGAGGGACAGAGGGACTTTGTTCCAAATCAGGGACAGTTGGGAGCTATTCATACACAGAGTTATCTATTTCCACCAGCAACATAAAAACATCATGCAATAAACTATATACTGTATATTAGTGTGCGTATACATTGCAAACCGAGGAACAATACACAAGTTCCAGGCTACTCCACTGACATCTGATCACAAAATCACCAAAGAGAGCCAAAAAACATGTTGGAATAGTAATTTTGTCCTGTATTGCCACCTTTTGGCCATTGGTCAGTAGATACGAAAGAAAATGTGCCATGGTAATAGTAGCCTGTATTGGTATCAGTACAGTTAATAAAAGACACCAACCCCTAATAACGACTCCCACCCAAGTCCTTTACCTACCCGTCCTTGGGGATCTCTGCTGCGATCTGTGGAATCCACCTGGTTGGATTCTTCTTCCCCTGTTGGACACTCGGTAGAAAAGAATGGAATCGAATGAGACCAAACAAACCTCCATTCTCCTCTCTGGAGTTGCGGGTTTGTTTACACCTGCCTACATCCAATCTGATCCAATCTGCTAAAAACAGACGGATGGGGATCTGTTCTTCCATCCAGCAGATCGGATCCGATGGCAGTCAGATGTGGTTGGACAGGCAGTCTGTTTACATCCAACAGCCCATAGAGGAGAATGGACTGTGTCCATGTCCGCTCTGCATAAGGGGAGTGCACACAGACCTGTCATCCGCCTGCTCAGCGAGGATCAACGGATAGATCCCCTGCTGAGCACGTGAATCGCAGGCAGAGCCCGCTCTGTGTGAAAGGACCCTAAAGTTGGCAGTGCCCCCACCCAGGAGAGGGCCTCTATGAACATAGGGGATTCCTCTCCTGGGAAATTAACCAGTAATCTAATCAAAGTAAGAGGAACTACTGTATTTACAGAATATAACATTATCCATAAGCATATACTGTAGATGCACACCAGTAAAGAAATAAGACAAACTCTAAATAAAGATATATTACCATTACATACATCCAACGTACAAAGTACTATCAGCAGAGTGCCCAACAAGAGTTCTGGTAAAAATGCAGAATGTTGCAGCAAAGTCCAGTTGCAGGGGCCTCTGAGGATGATGTGGAGTCTGTCTTTCTGTCAAAGACCTAAAGACCAGATCAATGGTCATAGGGAGATCCTCCAACTGTTGTCCAACCAGCCTAGAATGGAGCTTCTCAATGACACGAACTGTGGTGTGGCACTGGCACTGGAACTTGGAGTCAGCCTATCTACTCCATGCTGTAACTGAGACCTCTAATTACTGGAACTCTAACTACCAAAAGTGACCATCGGATGCCTAACCTGGTTTTAGCTTATGCTTTTTATTTTGCCTAAGCTAAAACTAGAATCCCAGACCAGAAAGGACAGGGATGGTTAACTAAAACAACAGGCGCTCTATACGTATAACTAAAATAACAGGAGCTGCATACAAACCCTATTGCAATAAACAGGTTCACCTACTAATATACCGGAAGGTGAGCACTACACACATACAGTAGCATAAACCTAGCTATCTGGCACTGTGCATGTGAGATAATAACAAAAGAACAGAGATTAGTCTCCCAAAAGGGTTTAGATATGCACTCAAGAAGCTATGGGCAGCTGCAATTAAAGTGGTTGTAAAGGCTCAAGGTTTATTTACCTTTATACATTCTATGCATGCAGGTAAAAAACCTTTTGTGTGTAGCAGCCCCCCTAATACTTATCTGAGCCTCATCTCAATCCAGTGATGTGCATGAGAGCAGCGGCTCCTGCTACTGTCAATCACTGCCAGTGAGCCAATGAGGAGAGAGCGGAGGTAGGGCTGAGCCGCACTCCAAATGCAAATGGGCACACAGATCAGTGGCTTGGGAGTGAGCCTGCTCGGATGCCTCCATAGCTGAGGGAGGAGCCAGGAGAACTGAGAAGAGGAGGATCAGGGCTGCTGTGTGCAAAATCACTGCACAGAGCAGGTACATATTACATGTTTGTTATGTATTAAAAAGAAAATTTTGCCTTTAATATCACTTTAAACTATTAGAGCATAGGAATACTTGCTTGATAGTCTCTGCTTCTGATCTGGGTGAAAATACAGCAGCAGTAGCAGCCCCTGTGTGTATAACGCAGTGTTTCTCAACCTTTTTTCAGTTTAAAATTATGGACAATCTCGAGGCACCCCAATAAAAAATGTAAAAACTATCCTGATAGTTTTAAATAATGCAGAAACATCAATACACGTAGGACACCCAACATTTACCACGGGATTTAGTGCAGGGGTTCTCGGGGGCATGCGCGCACTACTCCCACTGTGTCTAAACTAGCCGCGATGACCACTGGCCACCCACGATGGTGCAGGAGAATGACAGCAGACAATGACAACAGCCATCTGCCTATGTAAACAAGGCAGGCGGCTGACGGCTGTTCTGTCACAGAGGAAGAGTGAGATCTTGTCTGAAACACAGATCTCTCTTTTCCTCTAGCACATCCATCCCCCACACAGTTAGAAATCACTCCCTAGGAGCACACTTAACTCCTTGATCACCCCTTGTGTTAACCCCTTCCCTGCCATTGTCATTTATACAGTAACAGCACTTTTTTTTTTTAGCACTGATCACTGTATTGGTGTCACTGGTCCCCAAAAAGTGTCACTTAGTGTTAGATTTGTCTGCCGCGATGTCGCAGTCCTGCTAAAAATCACTGATCACCGCCATTACTAGTAAAAACAATTAAAAAAAATGCCATAAATCTATCCCATAGCTTGTATTAGTGATCGACCGATATCGTTTTTTTAGTGCCGATACCAATACCGATATTTTCATCATCGGTTATCGGTATCGGCCGATCTTGGCCGATATTTTCGGACATTTAAAAAGAATTTTTTTTTCATTTTTTATTTTTCACAGGTACTCTGGTGGAGGGATCTGGGGGTCTAAAAGACCCCAAACCCCTCCCTGCACTTAAAAGCATTCAAAACGTCAAGTTTGGCTGTTTTGAATGCTCGCATTGTTTTTGAATTTGCCGCTGAGTACCAGGAAGTTATGTCATGACATCACTTCCGGGTTTTTTACATGGAGACCCAATCAGAGCCAAATGCGGCTTTGATCGGGTCTTCTCTTCGGCGGCCGTGCAGGTAGGATGCCCGTGTCTCCCGGTGTGACGGGAGACCCGGGCGAGCGGCGGGAGGGGGGGGGTAATGACAGTCGAGTGGCTTCTCAGCCGCATCGGTTGTCATTACAAGACAACCTACCGTCGGCTATGGACGCCGATACCGGGGTGATGCCTCTAGCTGCAGGCATCACTCCGGTACAAGCACTTTCCCGAAATATTGGCAATATTGGTAACCTCTGGGGGCGATTCCGATATATCGGGGAAAGTGCATATCGTCCCCCAATATATAGGCATTGCCGATAATCGGTCGATCCCTAGTTTGTATACGCTATATCTTTTGCTCAAACCAATCAAAATACAAAAAATACGTAGCTAAAATACATATTGGCCAAAATTTATGAAAAAATTTGATTTTTAAAATTTTTTATATTGGAAATGTTTTATAGCAGAAAGTAACAAAATACTGTATAGTCTATTTTTTTTTTTTTTCAAAATTGTCAGCATTTTTTTGTTTATAACGCAAAAAATAAAAACCGCAGAGGTGATCAAATACCACCAAAAGAAAGCTCTATTTGTGGGGAAATAAAGACATCAATTGCATTTGGGTATAGCGTTGCAGGACCGCGCAATAGTCAGTTAAAATAAGACAGTGCCGAAACGCAAAAAATGGCCTGGTCATTAAGGGGGTAAAACTTACTGGAGCTGAAGTAGTTAAAGGTGATTTATTTTTCCAAAGCAAAAACCCTTTTGCAAACTGGTACTGACTAGTATTCCCTTTCTCTTCTCCCTCAATTTTTCTCCAACACTTGGTGTAAGAATAGTGAGGTAATTGGCGCTGCCTATGCTGGATTGTAAATACGGGTAGATCAGTCTCTCATGTATATAGTTCAACTTAGATATATGTGTATATATGCATAAAGACAGTATTGTGCAATGATAAACAATATGTGAAATCACAGTCTCTAAACAAATACAGCTGAATAAATATAAAGTGACTTAGTGCAATGCATCAGTGCGCATGGTTTCCAATGATGTCACTAAATATATGTGCACGTGTGTGCATGGTGATAAATTGGCCAAATATGGCTGGTAATAGTGACGGGAAACCCTCAAACAGTTAATAGGTTAGTTAAACATAGGCTATTAATCAGAATAAATAGTGACATATAAGCCACTAAAATAGTGAACAGAAAGTAAATATGTTATAGAAAAGTGAAAAAAGTGAAAAAATTGTAGTGCATTTAAGTGCTAAGAAATAATTTATCTATAAAAGTATATGCATTATATATACAATAAATAGTAGAGAAAAAAGATCTGTGGCGGTTTTTTTGCAAATCAATATATGAAAAATATAAAAAAGAGGCAAGTTCATGTGAAGTTCATAAAAAGGTATATATAAAAAATTATATATAAAAAATATATATAAAAAATGGGCTGCAACGGTGTCCGGTTCAATGGGCGATTCTCGTGGTGCTCCAGTTAAAAAGTGCTGGGTGTGGAAACAGTGCTCCCCTGGTCCCAACTGATCCCGCACTCACCAGAAGTTATCACCCCTACAGGGGTAATCAGCGTGTAGGATTTATATCCACTATTCGCTCCAGAATAATATCGTAGGCTGATCCCTCTCTTGTGGCCGTATATACCGGTTAATTCTTATGCCCGTCATGCCCATGAAATAAGGATCCAAGGTTCTGTATGCAGAATCAGATCCTTTCCAGTGTCTCCCTTCCAGCCAGCTTTGCAGGACCTCCGGGTTCAGCTCCTTTCTGACTCTCAGGCCCTTGTAGCTGGAGAGCAGAGTTCTGGCTGTGTATAAGTTGCAATGCGACCTGAGGGCCTGAGAGTCAGAAATGAGCTGAACCCGGAGGTCCTGCAAAGCTGGCTGGAAGGGAGACACTGGAAAGGATCTGATTTCTATAGACCTTTGGTCTATATTTCTGGGGTAGGCAGCAGCCGCTTCTTCAGTTTTTTCCTATTATAATCTCTAGAAATAGAGTATTTCTCCATAGCGCGGATAATACTATCAAATAACTTTCTCCAACACTTAGCTAGCGAGACCCAAAATATGATGGAGAGGGACAAGGGAAGGTCAAACAAGGATGATATGCAGATAACTGACTTTCTTCTTATCAAATGATGATGTCATTGGTCATTAGGAGGTTGGCAGCTAATAGGTTGTAATGGTGTACAATGAAAACCTGTGGCTTTGTGTAACTAAAAGGAAGGTTTCATCCACCCACCGGCTTGTACAGTATACAATTTTGGGGCATTTTTTAGGCATTTTGCCAAGGCACCCTGAAGAAACCTCAAGGCACCCCAGGATGCACTGCCGATGAATCCGCTGATCCCCGCTGAGCAGGTGGATGACAGCTCCGTCTCCGCTCTGTGTGCTGAGACAGAGCTGTCAGATCCCCGCTGTCCTTTATGGGGAGATCGGATGATCCTGTCCATTCTCATCCGATCCCATCCGATCTGATCCTCCAGACAAATGGAAAATAGGGTTTCCATCCATCCAGATTTCATGGACAGGATCGGATCAGAGAGCAGCGAGTGTCAGCAGACATGTCTCCGCTGACATCCGCCGCTCCATAGGGATGCATGGAGCATCCGATTCGGTCCACCTGAAAAACTGACAGGCGGATCGGATCAGAAAGCTCATGTGAAAGGGGCCTTAGTCTGGTTTAAAAAAGACACAAGTTCATCGAGTTCAAACAAATACAGCTGGCATAAGTTCCCAGCTCTGTAGTTGTATCAGCTTCCTGTAATCACCTGCACAGCAGGACAAAGAGAAGGGAGGGAAGCGCAGCAGTTGGAGCCAATCAATTTGTCCTGCATTGCGGAGTGCTTTTTATCCTTATACTGAGAGTTTGCTGACAATAGGAGATGGTAAAGTGCACAGAGGGATGAGATTATCAGTGTGATGCTGCTCCCAAATTGTCCAATCAGCAGGCCAGAAAGGGGGCAGGTCGGTGACCAAGCTGTATTGTTCCACTTTACTGAAGATAAGTCAGGTCATCCACCTGACTATGCTGTCTGGCAGGCTGAAAGAATCACAAAATTCAATGAACAGAATCACAAATCTTTTAGGAAGTTGGAGGCCTCCATGACTTTCAGCTGTGTTAGTTATATACTATATTTTGTTAGAAGTGCAGCTTTAAATAGAGTCCAAATTCCTTTTAGTATTATAAGGCAGCTACTGTATAGCTGTGTTCAATAAAGCAAATGAAAAAGAAACCCTGGGACTGCATTGACTGGAGCAAAAAAAACCCAACAACAATCTTTTAAGTTGTGAAACATTCCCTCGGCACCCAGCGTTAGCCTCCAATTACCAGCAATTAATCCAGAGAGATTCATTGACTTTACTTTACACAGACTTCAACGTGGGAGGCGATGTTTTCCCTGCAACATGAAAACATGAAATCACTATTTTCCAAGAGAGGTGCCCAAACATTTAGCTAACATGTTTTTCCTCACGCCTGTTCCTGACTCCTAACAGCTCTCAGACATTAAACAAAGCACTTTAATCCCGGGCAGCCAATGTCAACAGATACTGCCGTGGTGTTTGAAATAAGAAAAAAAAAACTGAAGAAGGCTCCCTGGATAAAATATTTTACATAAAAGCCCCAAGCAATTCTCATCTTAAAGCGGAGTTCCGGGCACAAAAACGATATTTTTTTTTGTGCCCGTCCGCTAGTTCAGCCTAACCTGAAAAGGAATTGGATAGTTAGATTTTTTTTTTTTTAAAACTCACCTTGTAATTGACGATCGTAAATACTCACCTATGACAGCTTCCTCCCTCGGAGCCGCGGCTCACCCCGTCACTTCCTGTCTCGCTATGATTCCTGGGAGCTGAACGTCATAGCTCCCAGGAATCAATGCGCCGCACCGGCCCCGCTCGTCATTTCCGGGCGACGCCGCATTCCCCTGCTAAACAGCTTCTGGGCATGCCCAGAAGCTGTTTAGGAATGCGGCGCCGCACCGGAAGTGACGAGAGGGGCCGGTGCAGCGCATTCTGGGACACGAAGACGCGGAAGAAGACAGAGAAGAGGACCGCGCCGGCTTCAGCTGCCCACAAGAGAGATGGAAACGCTGTGGAAGAAAACTTCTAAGTAAGTATTTCTTCTAAAAGGTAAGTGCGAACCGGGACAGATCAGAGGCTAGCCATTGTGGAATGTGCTAGCCCTGACTGTCCCGGGGGTATGTTCAAAAAAAAAAACGTTTCTCTGCCCGGAACTCCGCTTTAACCACTTCTGGACCGGGAGATTTTCCCCCGTAATGACCAGGACATTTTTTGCGATTCGGCACTGCGTTACTTTAATGGATAATTGCGCGGTCATGCGACTCCGTACCCAAATGTAGCACTCTACAAGGTAGGTGCTAGGTAAAGTATAGTGCAGCCCTCAAATTTTCCACTCGCCTGCTCGCATTTTGGATATATATATATATATATATATAATATTTGGGGGTTCTAAGTAATTTTCTAGCAAAAAATACTGATTTTAACTTGTAAGCAATACATGTCAGAAAAGGCTTAGGCTCCAAGGGGTTAAGGAGGGGTGGGCTCCTTCCGGGCTCCCCTGCCCTCTGACTATCCATTATAAAACATGTGCTTTTGCTATGCAGGCTCTCAAAATTGTATATAGTTAGGACTGCAGATAATATTGGGTTGCCTTGTTGTGGCCTCCGCAGCTTATGCATGTATTTGCAAATGTGTGCTAACTAAACCCCTGCTTTTAATGCAAACTGTTAGACAGGATAATTCAGTTAGTAGCAGGCTGGCTGATGAGTTTAACTGGAAATTTTCCTTGGTTTTATTGTTTATTTATAATGTGTTGCCCTTCCATGTGACGCTTACTGTGAAGGACAGTTATAGGTGGGGGTTAGTGGCCATTTGTATGTATTGATAACAAAAGTGTTCAGATTTCAATCGCAATGTGAGTTTAAACAGCCGCTGCGTTCCCCATCAACACAGACAGTGGTAATGCAGGAATTCCTCCTGCCGGGCACAAAGACATTGATTATTGCTAGCGGCTATAGCAGCTGCTAGCTATATTCTCAGTCAAAACCAGGCATGCTGGTTGTACCCAAGTTTATTGATCGATCATCTTGGTACATTCAGCCTGCCCATACACAGTTTGAATCTCGGTCAATACACAATACACATCTGTCAGATTGGTATACTGATCTATTTTGACCTAAAACTGAATTCTCAGAGCCAAGCCTTATTCACATTCCATAATGCCTATGGTGATTGAGTTACATACCTAAAAAGTTGTTACACTAATGTATTGGAAGATACCAATCAGTTAGAAACCAAACAGTTAGAAGGCTAATAATACATGTTGGAGCTCCTAAAAGAAATATACTAAGAGCTACAGCTTTTTTGGTATCTAGCAAATCGGAATTTCATTATGCTAACTATGTTAAACTTTGGATTTTGAAACCTTACATATTGGAATATAGATGTACCAAGGATATATAAAGTGTTCTCTAAATGGACATGGTGGAGAGGCAAGGTCGTGAGGTCATGCTCTCCATTTCGTTCACTCGTTCAGAGAATGTTTTGCATTTGTTCAGAAAATGCAAAGCAATCTTTGAATGGCTCCCATCCTGAGCGACCGACCTCCTGTGTGCACAATGCATCAAGCTGACCCGGGACCCGGAAGCAAGTGGGGATCACTGAAGTAGTGGTGTCTACTAATTACCACCTTCCATGGGGATCGGCCAGGTATGGTATATACACAAGGCCGGTGCTAGACTATTTTACGCCCTAGGCAAGACCAGCTACTTGCGCCCCCCCGCCCCCAAAAAAATAAAAAGGGAAGGGGTTAAAAACTCCTCTATGTCATACCCAGTGACCCTGATCTGATGGCTCCTCTACGTTATGCTGTCATACCCAGTGACCCCCATATTCCTCCATGTTACACCTGGGGACCATAATGTCCCTCTATGCCACACCAAGGGACCCCGATGATCCTCCATGTCACACCAGGGGCACCTAATGTTCCTCCATGTCATACCCAGAGACCCTGATGTTTTTCCATGTCACACCTGGGGACCCTGATGTTCCTCCATGTCACACCTGGGGACCTCAGTCCCCCATGGCACACCCAGGGACCCCAATTCCTCATTGCACACCTGGTGACCCTGAAACCCTGTTACACCCGGTGACCCCTCTCCCCCATGGCACACCCGGTGACCCTGATTCCCTTTCACACCAGGGAACCTCCATGTCACACCCAGGGACCCTGATCCCCTGTTCTGGGGACACTTATTGGGCGGTATGAAGAGAGTGGCCCGCACTCTGCCCTCCTTCACCGTGATCCTGCTTATTCCTTCTTCTAGGATGCTCCTCTTCTGGACCACAGTGCTCACCACAGCTCCAACCGGCTCCTGGTGAAGGGAGAAGCAGCAGTCCAAGAACTCCGCACGTCCCTAATCCCAAACCTCCTCAGACCATTCCGGTGCCTCGTCGTTTCTGCTCCAGTAAAGGTGCCACCCTCCAGTGCCAAGCTTGGGGTCAGGTTCAGCTCTTCTCCGCTCCCTGCTTAATACCGACCCAGGAAAATGAACGGCTGCCCACCAGCTCAGTGCAGAGAGTCACTTCCTGCCTAGGATTTACACCATTCAGCTCCAGCCAAAGAGGATCATCATGCAGGCAGCACTCCTGTGGGCTCCCTTCCTGCCTCTTGGGCCCCCCCCCCCCAAACAGTGGTGGAAAGCCAGGGCCTGGTAGTTCAGCCACTGCCCCAGACACCTGGCATCTTCCTCTGTCCATTCTTCCTCCCCCACTGCAGCCCCCTCCCCTCAGCTCACAAGGATCATTCATTATGGACAGAGAGTGCCAACTCATGGCTGCACCCCTAGGTTGCAATGCGCCCTTGGCGGCTGCCTAGTTTGCCTAGTGGAAGCACCGGCCCTGTATATACATAGTTACATTGGTCCAAGATCAACTATGTACTAATTTACCATACTTGGAGTTCATCTTTAAAAAAGGAAAAAAACTGCAAGTTCTGCAATGTGTCGTAACAATGCATGGCGGTGTGAGTGAACAATGGACACCAGCATGCGCGTTATGTGCATCATGATGCGTACTGCTAATGTAAAGGAGCCCTGTAGGTGACTCTATTACATCTAACAACACCTGCCACGTGTTAACCCTTGATATTTGGTAGTCAAAGACGCTCTCCCGTTCACTGACCAAGCTTCTTCAGGCGTCCCAAAACAAGGACACCTTACAGGAACATTTAGAACAAGCTCTGTACACATTCCCTGGTTGTCAGTTGTGGTTAAAGAAGGGCAAAAGCCTGCATCTCATAAAACACAGACTCCTCATTATAAAGTATTTCAAACATTTTATGATGCTTTTTATGTTTTATTTATTAGTTACTTATTATTGGCAAAATGCTAATCTCTGCTGGGATTCATGCAGTCATTTGAATAACACGGGATGAAATGCATGTTCTCTGCAAAACACAAACCAGATCCATGTGTTTCACTAAAGCCAGACTTACAAATAGGTCATCATCTTCCTTTGAAGCTGTGTTCTTTTGGAAGGTTATGTATCTCGAAAACAACATATGGTTTTTACGTCTCTTCGGAAAACAGGTATTAATACATCTTCAAAGATGTTTGATAAAGCCAGGTATATATAATGGCCTGTTAAACTCAACTTCCAGTCTGGCCACTATTTTAATAACTGTTTCAGGCTACAGAGCCAATCCATCACCCTGTCATCAGCTATATAAAGGAGGGGGTGGGGATAATGGTGATATCATTGCCAAGAAATGGCCAATGGCCATATTTGTGCAGTGATGTCATTGCTATCCCCGCCCCTTGGCTTATGTGTCTGAGGAATCCTGGCCATGTAAGGCAAAGTGCTGTAATGTCAGCGGTTCCTAGGGATGCAGCGGGTCGGGTACAAGAACCTTTGGAACCAGTGATAGCGGGAAGCTGTCATATGTGGAAGTGGTAGAAATATTGCTTCTATACAGTGCCTCGAAAAAGTATTCATACCCCTTGAAATTTTCCACATTTTGTCATGTTACAGCCAAAAACGTAAATGTATTTTATTGGGATTTTATGTGATAGACCAACACAAAGTGGCATATAATTGTGAAATGGAAGGAAAATGATAAATGGTTTTTACAAATAAATATCTGAAAAGTGTGGGGTGCATTTGTATTCAGCTCCCCAGAATCAATACTTGAACCACCTATCGCTGCAATTACAGCTGCGAGTCTTTTTTGGGGATGTCTCTACCAGCTTTGCACATCTAGAGAGTGAAATTTTTGCCCATTCTTCTTTGCAAAATAGCTCAAGCTCTATCAAATTGGATGGAGAGCGTCTGTGAACAGCAATTTTCAAGTCTTGCCACAGATTCTAGATTTAGGTCTGGACTTTGACTGGCCCATTCTAACACATGAATTTGTTTTGATATAAACCATTCCATTGTAGCTCCTGCTGTATGTTTAGGGTTGTTGTCCTGCTAGAAGGTGAACCTCTACCCCAGTCTCAAGTCTTTTGCAGATTCTAACAGGTTTTCATCTAAAATTCCCCTGTATTTGGCTTAATCCATCAACTCTGACCAGCTTCCCTTTCCCTGCTGAAGAAAAGCATCCTCACAACACGATGCTGCCACCACCATGTTTCATGGTGGGGATGGTGTGTTCAGGGTGATGTGCAGTGTTAGTTTTCCGTCACACATAGCATTTTGCTTTGAGGCCAAAAAGTTCAATTTTGGTCTCATCTGACCAGAGCACCTTCTTCCATATGTTTGCTGTGTCCCCCACATGGCTTCTCGCAAACTGTAAACAGGGCTTCTTATGGCTTTCTTTCAACAATGGCTTTCTTCTTGCCACTCTTCCATAAAGGGCAGATTTGTGGAGTGCACGACTATTATAGTTGTCCTGTGGACAGATTCTCCCACCTGAGCTGTGGATCTCTGCAGCTCCTCCACCATGGGCCTCTTGGCTGCTTCTCTGATTACTGCTCTCCTTGCCCGGCCTCTCAGTTTAGATGGATGACCATGTCTTGATAGGTTTGCAGTTGTGCCATACTCTTTCAATTTTCAGATGATGGATTGAACAGTGCTTTGTGAGATGTTCAAAGCTTGGGATATTTTTTATAACCTAAACCTGCTTTATCCACTTATCCACTTTATTTATCAACTTTATTCCTGACCAGTCTGGGATTTTCCTTGGCCTTCATGATGCTGTTTGTTCATGAAGGTTCTCTAACGAACCTCTGATGGCTTCACAGAACAGCTGTATTTATACAGAGATTAATTTACACACAGGTAGACTCTATTTACTAATTAGGTGACTTCTGAAGGCAATTGGTTCCACTAAATTTTAGGCTCCATTCACACCTGAGCGTATTGTTTTCAGGTGTTTTTTTCAGACGTTTTTCAGGCGTTTTTTGCAGGTGTTTGGAGGCAGTCATTGACATCTAACAAAAACGCTTGTAATCTGCCAAAAAAGAAGCTCATGTACTTTTTTTTTTAGCTTCAGGCGTTATGCTTTAGGCGACAAAATGCTCATACGTGAACAGGGGCCATTCAAATGAATGGGATTTTGCTTGTTGAGCGTTTTGAGACTTCAGAAATGAGCGTTTTATTAGCTGAAAAATGCTCGGGTGTGAACAGGGCCTTAGTTAGGGGTATCCGAGTAAAGGGAGCTGAATACAAATGCATGCCACACTTTTCAGATTTATTTGTAAAAAAATTTGAAAACCATTTATCATTTTCCTTCCACTTCACAATTATGTGCCACTTTGTGTTGGTCTATCACATAAAATCCCAAGTAAATATATTTACGTTTTTGGTTGTAGCATGACAAAATGTGAAAAATTTCAATGGGTATGAATACTTTTTCAAGGCACTGTATATAATGCTTAGCTCCCACCAAAAACAGGGTCAGATGAGCTGACCCATCAGCTTATTCCTAGTCCCCCATGTGTACATGCCCAGACCATTATCAAAAGCATCAATAGCGTTATGGTGCTCAAGCCCACCACAACGTCAAAGTACCCCATTGTCAGTGGGTCCTACACTATCCATAAATAGAAGGATGAATGCAGCCTCTCACCGTTGGAGATACTTACTCCTTACTGGGAGAGATGTGCAACTGTACTATAAGAGATTATCCCTTAAAGTGCAGTTGCACATCTCTCCCAGTAAGGAGTATCTCCAATGGTTTAGAGAGGCTGGATTCATCCTTCTTTTTATGGATAATGTAGGACCCGCTGACAATCGGGTACTTTGGCGTAGTGGTGCGCTTGAGCACGATATGGCCATATGGTGGGACTAAATCCCAATTTTTATTTATTGATTGCCTTTATATTTGAGTCATTTCTTTTGCATGTGTGCGCTATTCTCTGTAAATATGCAAGTTGCTTGGTTCATAGCTGCACCAGCTTTAGAAATGCATATTCAGGGTGTGCCCCTCCTCAGCTCTTTGTTTGTTTATCAATAGCATTATGGCTTCAGGGCCAGGCTGAGGGGTGGGCAGAAGAGGCAACTGCCTTGGATGCTTCAGCAGGAATGGGGTGCACAAAGGACAGAATCTCCCACCTAAGTTTACAGATTTTTGGGTAGGGGACACACTTTGACCTTTTTGCCTTGGTTGTTAAAGAACCTTATCCCGACACTGGATGGTTTACACAAAAAAGCTACCTTTTATATGGGTGACGAGAAGACATGAATGAAATACAAACAAGGACAAAAAAGCAACGGTTTGGATGGACTAAGAAAAAAAATCTCCAATAATACAAAACAAGTGTGGGCTTACTTCCAATCCTCCCAGGCAATTTTTAAATTATTATGCCATCACGAATTTTAACATTTGAAGTCCATTAGTGATAGATATTTGAAAGCGTTCCAGCACTGTTTTCTAGTTAATGCTCCTTTCTGCTTAAGAAATGAGCCATGCAATCACAGAGATTTGGCCAAATCAATCCCAACAAAACAGAGTGGAATTTTTTATCAGAAAGCGTCTTTCGTAAGAACTGTCCTTATTGCCACAGAACTAACAACAGCATCCAGATCAGCACTGGAGATGAAAAATAAAACTTAAAGTGAAACTCCAGGGGAAAAAAATGGAAAAGATGAGTAAAAGAAAAAAGAAAACAGCAAGGATGCCCATTATCCCTTCTTAACTGTAATTATGCTAGAACTCTTTTTGCACATGGTGAGATCCAGCCCTGACATAAGTGGCAAAGCCTTATCACCCACAGGAAGGTTGCAGCCTAATATTCCTAAAACCTTCTTTCTGCTTATAGTTTGTATATGTACATAAGAGCAGAGAATTTTGCTGATTACAAAGACAGACTGGGCTTTTTGCTTTTTGTTGCTGTGCAGTTTTATTTACTGTTCTTCCCACAGTAAAAGCATATGAATAACTATGGGTAGCTAAAGAGAGAGCAAAGTAAAAGTATTCTGCTTTGATTGAGTGGTTTTTCTGTTTTTTCTGATTTGAACTTTGAACTAAGCCGCCCAGTAAGGAATCACTCACTGCTCGGAATAATTCACTTGTGTTTGTAAATTTCAACTTGAGCTGTTGGGGTCTGTAAACAACAAGTATTTACACCAGAGAAGCAGCTAAAAGTTTGAAAACTTGAAAAGAAATCTTTAGCTCCACCTGCTGTCTCAAAACGATAATACAAATATTAACATTATTATTTCATATTCAAAGCGGAACAGGGTAAGCTCTGCCTGTTTGCACCCTATTCGCCCCTCCCCCATCCACTGCAATATTTGGAACTTTTATTTTATTTGGAGCGATCTGAGCTGGTAGTTAAGCCCCCTCTCCTTCCCCTGCAGTCTTCTGGGACACATCACAGGTTCCAGAAGACTACGGACCGTTACCAAGGCACAGCACGGCTCATGCATGCGCAGTAGGAAACTGGCTGTGATGACTGGCTTCACCTTCTGTTTCCCTTACTTCCCATGCCAACGCCCGCACCCTAAGCTGATTAAAGAATCGGTTTGTGTTAGGATATCATTGGATCCCTGGACAGGTAAGTGTCCTTATATCAAAAGTCAGCAGCTATAGTATTTAGAGCTGCTGACTTTTACTTTTTGGGGGGAGTCTGGAGCTCCTCATTAACTATTTTTTACATAATTGAATAAAGAAATATTGTATCTAACTTCTACATTCTTTTTAAATATATTTTTGCATACATCTCATTCTCATGTATGTACCGGAATCTGTAGTGACATCAGCCTCCCCTGTATAGTTGCAGTGAAACTAGGAGAAGAAAATATGGTTTCCATCCGTCCAGATTTGACGGATCGGATTGGATCGGATGTTAGCGGACATGTCTCCGCTGACATCCGATGCCCCATAGGGATGCATTGGGGGACCGTTCAGATCCACCAAAAAAACGGACAGGCTGATCTGAACGGTCCGTCTGTGTGAAAGAGCCCTTAGTGTGTGGCTTTGCAATGTTTAATCAGCAGTAAGAAAGTGATCATTAAATGCAGGGTACTGTGGTGATGCCTTCTTAGAAGGTGGGTTCATGACAGCCTGCACTTACAGTATGGCCTCAGTCTTCTGGGTAAATGATGCAGGGCATTACTCACCCTGTAGAACTGAGGACATCTAGAGGTGGAGTTGAAGTAGTGCGGGAGAGGAGGTGAATTATACCTTTTTGTTTTATAACACCTTGGGCATCTTAAAAAAAAAAAAAAAAAAAAACAGTCCAGAGTTGGGCTTTAAGGAAAACAAAATGAAAGTTACTTTGTGTAGCAAATTGGTGATATTAACAGAACCAACTGACAGATCGCTCATTACCATTCTTGTTGCTCTCTCACAGTATATGAAATTGTCTGGCGTCTGAACCTTTGTTACACGTGTGCATGAAAGCCACCAAACCACTGCAAGTCATTTCTTTGCTATGGCAATCACTTGATAAATGGAATCCATAACAAAGGCAGCACATGAACGAGATACAGATGATTCTAATAAAAAATAATATTATTAACTTAAAATGTTGCAGGGCTGTACGGAGGAGAAAGGAGTGGCGGGGCTGGCGAAGTACAAGGCATCCGAGGACAGGCACCAGTTCTCTGTTTTATTCTTTGAGAATTTGGTAGAATTGAGCCAGATGATTTATACCTTAAACTTATGGAGTTTTCTGAGAAAATGAAAGTTTTGTCTGAGAGAAGACTGAAATATGGAATTTCTGCTGACAAATAGGGCAGTGATATTATATAAAAGGGCCCATTTACACTGGTCAGAAAAACAGGAACGGCCTGTGAATAGAGGAAATGTCAGATAAGACCCACATCCCTACCAACAAAAAAATGGAAACGAGACCCACCTGATGGGACTATCCTATTAGTTACTGATAACCAAATTATTTAAATATAGTACAAAAGGTAAAATAGATTATATTCATAATTACAAAAAGACTCCATCATAGTTGTCACTGTATAAACAGGCATAATGCATATAATGTACATGAACAATTTACTCATGATGGTACGCATGGGTGTGTAAGCCATGTTGTATCACGAGTAAATTGGTCATATACATTATATGCATTATGTCTGTTTATACAGTGACAACTATGATGGAGTCTTTGTAGGGCTAGCCACCCCTATTTGAATGTTCTACACTTTTTTTTTATTTTTTTGTAATAATAAATATAATCTATTTTACCTTTCGTACTATATTTAAATAATTTGGTTATCAGTAACTAATAGGATAAAGACCATTAAAATCCCATCAGGGGGGTGTCTTCTCCATTTACTCTGGTTGGATCTGTTGCAGTGCTGTAAACGTGTGGGGCATTAAGACATCTCGTTCATTTGAATAGGCTGCTATATGCACCGCAATCATAGGTGTGTGCAGCCTATTGCACATTGGGGTGTGCACCCAAAAGCTCAAACACACACGTGCGTGTGTGTATATATAAGTACATATATATATTCAGTATATATATATATATATATATATATATATATATATATATATATACAGTGCCTTGCGAAAGTATTCAGCCCCCTTGAACTTTTTGAACTTTTGCCACATTTCAGGCTTCAAACATAAAGATATAAAGCTGTCATTTTTTTTGAAGAATCAACAACAAGTGGGACACAATCATGAAGTGGAACAAAGTTTATTGGATATTTCAAACTTTTTTAACAAAGAAAAAACTGAAAAATTGTGCGTGCAAAATTATTCAGCCCCCTTAAGTTAATACTTTGTAGCGCCACCTTTTGCTGCGATTACAAGTGTAAGTCACTTGGGGTATGTCTCTATCAGTTTTGCACATCGAGAGACTGAAATTTTTGCCCATTCCTCCTTGCAAAACAGCTCGAGCTCAGTGAGGTTGGATGGAGAGCGTTTGTGAACAGCAGTTTTCAGTTCTTTCCACAGATTCTCGATTGGATTCAGGTCTGGACCTTGACTTGGCCATTCTAACACCTGGATATGTTTATTTGTGAACCATTCCATTGTAGATTTTGCTTTATGTTTTGGATCATTGTCTTGTTGGAAGACAAATCTTCGTCCCAGTCTCAGGTCTTTTGCAGACTCCATCAGGTTTTCTTCCAGAATGGTCCTGTACTTGGCTCCATCCATCTTCCCATCAATTTTAACCATCTTCCCTGCCCCTGCTGAAGAAAAGCAGGCCCAAACCATGATGCTGCCACCACCATGTTTGACAGTGGGGATGGTGTTTTCAGGGTGATGAGCTGTGTTGCCTTTACGCCAAACATAACTTTTTGCATTGTTGCCAAAAAGTTTGATTTTGGTTTCATCTGACCAGAGCACCTTCTTCCACATGTTTGGTGTGTCTCCCAGGTGGCTTGTGGCAAACTTTAAACAACACTTTTTATGGATATCTTTAAGAAATGGCTTTCTTTTTGCCACGCTTCAATAAAGGCCAGATTTGTGCAGTATACAACTGATTGTTGTCCTATGGACAGAGTCTCCCACCTCAGCTGTAGATCTCTGCAGTTCATCCAGAGTGATCATGGGCCTCTTGGCTGCATCTCTGATCAGTCTTCTCCTTGTATGAGCTGAAAGTTTAGAGGGACGGCCAGGTCTTCGTAGATTTGCAGTGGTCTGATACTCCTTCCATTTCAATATTATCGCTTGCACAGTGCTCCTTGGGATGTTTAAAGCTTGGGAAATCTTTTTGTATCCAAATCCGGCTTTAAACTTCTCTACAACAGTATCTCGGACCTGCCTGGTGTGTTCCTTGTTCTTCATGATGCTCTCTGCGCTTTAAACGAACCTCTGAGACTATCACAGTGCAGGTGCATTTATAAGGAGACTTGATTACACACAGGTGGATTCTATTTATCATCATTAGTCATTTAGGTCAACATTGGATCATTCAGAGATCCTCACTGAACTTCTGGAGAGAGTTTGCTGCACTGAAAGTAAAGGGGCTGAATAATTTTGCACACCCAATTTTTCAGTTTTTTATTTGTTAAAAAAGTTTGATATATCCAATAAATTTTGTTCCACTTCATGATTGTGTCCCACTTGTTGTTGATTCTTCAAAAAAAAATTACAGTTTTATATCTTTATGTTTGAAGCCTGAAATGTGGCAAAAGGTCGAAAAGTTCAAGGGGGGCGATTTTCGCAAGGCACTGTATATATATATATATATATATATATAGCAGTATGGCAATGGACAGCGCCTCAAGAGCAGCGGACGATGCCATTAGGGCAGAGGTTGGTATCAGCAGTTTATTTGTATTATTTAATTATTTATTGTTATAATTACATACCATTTTGTTTTTTTTATTACTTTTTACATTTTTTATTTTTTTTACAATCATTTTTTATTTTTTTTTTACAATCAGTTTTTATTTTATTTTTTACAATATTTTAGGAGCCCCATTGGGGGGGCTTTGGTGAAATAATAGGAGTCTAAACATACTCCTGATGTCTCACTTCTTTAACAGAGAAAGGGACTGAGGACAGAGATTCCCCAGCCCCTTTGTCTACAGCCAAGCAGCAGAGGGAATCTGCTCAGCACATGGTGCTTAAGGTGTGCCCAGGCACACCTGACACACCCTGTTAGCATGCCTGGCACACCCTGTGCTCCCACCTATGACCGAAATGGACCTAGAATCATACCTGCTACTTTTTTGTATTGCAACACGTGGTAGCGCATTACCATGCATTGCATTACAACACAGTTGGGTTGTGAAGGTGCGTTGGGGTGCAGTTCAAACATTTACAAAGAAAGGCACTGCGTTGCACAAACACACATACTGTGAGAGAAAATCCAATATTTTGAGTTGGCTCGGAACAGAAAGAGAGGAGAAATCTTTCAATGGGCACACATCTTCAAGAAAAGTGGTCTTAGGGTTGGTTCACACCACAATTTCTGCGCTCTGGGTGCATTTTTGCATATACGCGTTTACACGTAATTGTGATGCATTGTCAATGTATTCCTTTGCTTAATTTAGGACAATGTGAGTTCCGGTGTGTTCATATGTATTTTGCCACATTCCAGATGTGTTCCAGAAAAAAATGCAGCAAGTTCTAATTTTGTTGACTACACTGAAACTGACCGCACTGGTGTGAACTAGGGCCATTGGAATACATGGAAAATACTGTTCATGCATTTTTGATGCATTTTAAAACTGCACTGGAAAGCACCTGGTGTGAACCAGACCTCCAAGTAGTTGTGAACATACAATGTTATAGACAATTTCCTAATCTAGTTATAACTATGCAGGTGCCATGACTGTTTTTGCTTAGTCTCAGAAATGATCTGTCTTACGTTTTTTTCAAGGTAGAAAAGTTCTGTCATGTGACCAAGCATCCCTCCTTCCTGATAGGGGAGGTGTCAGGGATTTTGTGCAGCAGGTGCTCATTCCCATGCAGCAGGTGCTTATTCCCGTGCAGTAGGTGCTCATTCCCATGCAGCAGGTGCTCATTCTTATGCGCATGTGCATTAGTCATCAGCATTAGCCCAAGACGAGCAATGACTAGATTGCGCACACAAATTGCGCCTACATGTGGGCATAGGTGCATACACATAGGCATGGGCACACATCCACAGATTCTGGCACCCAGCAGCCTAATTAAACTGAGAGTCTGCCTGGCCTGTCTTCAGCTCTGGTTTCTGTGTTCCTGATTCTGGAAAGTCTGCTAACCTTGTTCCTGATTCGGCTACGTCTGACACCCCTCTTGGATCACCCCTGCTTGTTATACCTGCTGCTCACTTATGTTACCTGACCTCCGCTTGGATTTCTGACTTAGTCTCAGCTTCTTCATTTGGTATCCCACCACCAGCATGTTACCGACTTCTGCCTGTTCCTGACCTTGAACTTGATCCTGACCCTGCACCTGTCTGCCTGGTTGCCTCTGAACAAGGCTTGTGACTAGACTCCATACCACCGCTGGAAGGACTCCTGTACCTCCAAGCAACAGCTCACTACTGCAGCTTTCTGCCACCTGCGCCCTTCCACTGCCCTAGCAGTCCTTGTCTCCACTACCAGGGGTGCTTGGAAGGGAATTGCGCAAGAGGCCCCTCTCGTCATCTCAGACTCCACGGTCAGGTATGTGACAGGAGGGGCGGGGAGCTTACAGAAGACAGACACCCCGTCTTCCTGTATTCCATAGTATGTTCACCCAGTATCTTCAACTTGAAGCAAGAGGCAGGCTGTGCTTTTGCAGGGGGCGTGTTCAAGAGGCAGGCTGTGATTGGGAGGGTGTTTGTGCCGGAGGCAGGCTATGATTGGTTGGGGATTGTAGTGGCTGAACAAAATACTCAATCCAGGCATGCTGTGTGTCTGCACAGTGTCCTGTGCCTCTGAATGGCCAGCCAAAGGATGAAAACTGTCCATGTTAACACAGATCAGCTTCTGTGCTTTGGGTGGCCAGTTTACAACAGGGAAGAGAGGTGACTGGTAGGATCAACCAGGTACTTTAGATGGAAGAAGTACTGTGCATGAAAATTATAGAGAACAATGATTTATAAAATACACACGTGAACACAAAAAAAAAAAAAATTGGATATTTTTTTATTTTAACAAATTATTTTTCATATGCAGATCGAAGGTCACCCCTTTTAACCTACATTAGTATGCACTGATTAATTATACTTACTCGATGACACTTGCAGACTCTGCAAGTGTCATCGAGTGTGATCAAGTGTCATCAAGTGTCATTGAGTGTCATCGAGTAGGTATAATTAATCAGTGTATACTAATGTAAATGAAAGCTGTGACATTTGATCAGGGAGGCTGATAAGGCAGTACAGCCAGCCCTTCTGTACTGGGTGTAGTGTATTAACACAGACAGGCTGTACAGGTTGCTTCTTTATTCCTGCACATCAGCATGCAACTAACTTCAGCCACACCCAGCTCCCAGACATATACATAATTGTAACATTTTGCAGACAGCAACTTAACCCGTTGCTTACCATACTACATTCCCTCCTCTCTTTGAATAAAACAAAACATGCACAACGTATTAATAAGATTAACAAAATGCATGGATGAACAACTAAAAATTTAAACTATAAACTCCTGACTATACACATAGTCCTTAAGGTAGGCCGGTGGATTTGTTGCTCGTTTTTCTCTTGGCCATTCCGATGTGGATGGTTGTGGATTGAAGTCTGGATCACTGGCAGTATCATCACTACTCTTTGCCTGTTCGCCATCTTCCGATACTTGACCTTCTGACTCAATAAATTTCTTCACAAATGAGGAATTACGCACTTTTGTGTGTCCATCTAAATCCTCTAAAACCACTTGAGTACCTCTTTTCTCCTTTACAACATAAGGCTCAGGTTCAAAAGACGGAGCCAGTTTGTTAAACCGATCATTTTGAAGCAACACTTTATCACCCTGTTGAAGGCCACTAGGTTGACAATGGCGGCGGTGGTTTGCATACTGTTAAGCCCGGATCTTCCTTTCCTCATCAATATGCCGAAAAGGTTTCTGACTTGTAGGAGGACCCCCAATGTCTGGCAATTTTGTCCTGAATTTGCGACCACAAAGAAGTTCCGCAGGACTAACGCCAGTGACAGTATGCGGAGTTGTGCGATAAGCCAAAAGAAAACGCCGCAGTTCCTTTTTCCAGTCTCTTCTCTCTAAATGAGCAATCCGCAAAGCTTTCAGCAAGGTGCGATTCTGGCGTTCCACTTCCCCGTTAGCCTGTGGCCAGTATGGAGTTGTACGATGATGTTCAATAGCATTTGATTTCAGATAATCCTGAAATTCCTGAGAAGTAAATTGGGCACCATTATCACTCACAATCCGTTTAGGCAACCCATGAGATGCAAAAATGCTCTCCAACCCCTCAATTACAGTTGATGATGTAGCTTTAGTGAGAACTACCACCTCTTGCCACCTTGAATAATAGTCCACAACAACTAAAAGATGGTGTCCAGATGGAATGTCGCACAGATCAATGGCTAAATCTTCCCATGGTCCCTCAGGTAGAACAGTGTGAGTTACTGGTTCTGGTTTAGGTTTGCTGCCCACCAACTGACATGCTCGACATGAAGAAACCAAACGTTCCACATCCTTGTCAATTCCTGGCCACCAGACTTTCTCACGTAATCTTTGTTTGGTGCGTACAATGCCTTGATGGCCCTCATGGGCTAAATGTAATGTACGTTTCCGTAAGTCTTTAGGCATCACAATACGATGGCCACGTCGAACTAGTTGTCCTGCAATACTCAGCTCTTGTTTGATTCTGTGATAGCTTGGGTCACAATCCACCCAAACCCCTTGTCTTACACATTTTCTCAACCGAGCAATTTCCGGATCCACAGATGACAATTCTTCAACCTCCCGCGGTGTCAATGCCTGAGGCATGGCGTTAGTAGCCACAAAACGAATGTACTCTTCTGCCAGGTTATGAACAGGTGCAGAAGACTGAGGCAATCTGGAAAGTGCATCTGCCGCATTAGTCGGTCCAGGTCTGTACCGCACTGTAAAGCGATATGGTAACAATCTGAGAACCCATCTCTCAATTCTGGCGGATGGTTTTGAGCGTGGCGAATATATCACTTCCAGAGGCTTGTGGTCTGTGATGATTTCAAAATCAAGGCCGTAGAGATAGGTGTGAAACCTTTCACATCCCCAAACAACAGCCAAAGCTTCTTTCTCGGTCTGAGAATAACGTCTCTCTACATCAGTGAGGGATCTGCTTGCATACTGAATAGGGTGTGTGCAGTAGGATTGAAATAAGCTAAAGTTGTGGCGCAAGTCAGCCGTCTCTTAAGTTCATCAAATGCACCTTGTTCCAAAAAGCCCCACTTCCACCGGACTGCTTTGCGAGTCAACACTCTCAAAGGTTCACTGACAGTCGCCATATCTGGAATAAACTTGGCACAGTAATTCACTAGCCCAAGAAAACTGCGTACTTCTGCAGGGTTTTCAGGATTTCTGGCATCAGACACAGCTTTAAGTTTACAGTCCTCCGGACCAATGCCCCTGTCAGACAGCACATGGCCCATAAAAGTCATTTTATTCATTTGAAATGTGCACTTCTTCTCATTTAATGTTAACCCTTTCTCCTTCAAGCGATTTAGCACTGCACGGAGACGTTCATCGTGCTCCTGTGTGTTTGTTCCCCACACAATTATATCATCAGAAATGTTATGCGTGCCTTCACAACCATGTAGCACTTGCTGAATCACATGTTGATAGGCCTCCGGTGCGGACGATACGCCAAACATCAACCTCTTGTATCTAAAAAGACCTTTATGGCTTGCAAATGTAGTGATGACTCTAGATGCTGGGGTCAATTCAATCTGATGATAACCCCATTTCAAATCCAGTTTACTGAAGACACTTGCCCCATTCATTGCATGTAGAACATCTTCAATAGTGGGAATTGGATGTCTCTCTCTCTGCACAGCTTGGTTAGCACATCTCATGTCCACACAAATCCGAATATCTGTGCCCTTTGGTACAACAACTAACGGCGATACCTACGGAGTGGGCCCTTCCACAGGTTCAATAATGTCAAGGTCTAGCAGCTCTGCCAGTTTGTGCTCAACAGGTGATCTCAGGCTATAAGGAAGTCTGCGTACTGGCTGTGCAATAGGCTTTACATGTGGATCAATGTGAAGCTCCAACTGAAAATCCTTTAATTTTCCAAACCCAGAGAAGCAATCTTTAAATTCCTCTTTCAATGCAGAAATAGCAGGAGACACCATATTCACTCTTGCGCTGCCTACATCACGGCCAATCTGTAACACCCCTAGTGCCATTGCGGTTTGACGACCAAGCAGAGGCGACCCTGTGCCATCTACAACATAGAATTCGGTCTGCAATGGAGGACCAGTCTCATGTGTTTGAACAGAGGTATAAAATTTGCCTTTAAGTTGCAGTGGTGTACTGGAGCCATAAGTATAAATCTGTTTAGTGGTGTTACACAATTTAAGGTGATTTTCTCTGCCATTAAGACTGTGCCAAGAAGCCAAGTCCATAACATTGCATGTAGCTCCAGAGTCAATCAACACTGACACATCTGTATTTCCAATCTTAATGGTTAATGTCCCGGCTTGCAGAGAACACAGGGAGAATATAAATTCACAGTCAGAAGCACTCTCTTTATCCTCAGCTATAACATTTACTTGTGCAGATTGTCCTTTGGTTTTGTTATCTCTGGTTGTACTTCTACACACAGCTGCAAAATGACCTGTCTTTCCACAAGCAAAGCACATTTTATTCTGTACCACAGTGCAGTCCTGACTTGTGTGTCCCGCCCTGCCACATTTATTGCAGGTGATGTGTAAAATCCTCTTTGGAAAACTCTCTTTCCTACACCAGATATTCCTATTATTATAGGTAGGTTTGGAGACTGTATTGACAGATGCAGTGTTCTTGGTTTCAATATGCAGAGCCTGGAGCTCAGACAGTTCAATGGCTCTTGCAATCTCCTGCAGACTAGTAAGTGTGAGACTAGGTTCTCTCAATAATCTCCTCCTGAGGTGCACAGATGTGCATTTCTCTATGACCTGATCTCTGATTATCTCCTCAGTTACAGTCCCAAAATCACAAGACTTTGCCAGATATTTCAGCCTAGTCACATAACTGTCTGTGGTTTCTCCCAGTTCTTGCACAGCCTGTCTAAACTTATATCTTTCATAGGGAATATTTTTCTTTGGCTCAAAGTACTCACTCAGTTTATTCATGGCTGTCTCATAGTCTGAATCTTCCCCTGTTGCTCCCAGGGTTTCAAAAATGTCCTGAACTTGAGGTCCAGCTAGATGCAGCAGCATGGCTCTCTTCTGAGCAGGTGCAGTCACTCCTGTGGCTATAACATAGAGCTGAAATCCCTTCTTCCACTTGTCCCAGCGCTGTGAGAGACTAGTGTGGTCTCCAGACACATCAAACGGTCCGATAGCCGGTAAATCCAGAAAGCTAGCCATCCTCGTCGCCAAAATGTAGTGTATTAACACAGACAGGCTGTACAGGTTGCTTCTTTATTCCTGCACATCAGCATGCAACTAACTTCAGCCACACCCAGCTCCCAGACATATACATAATTGTAACATTTTGCAGACAGCAACTTAACCCGTTGCTTACCATACTACACTGGGCCCATGCCCCATCAGTTCAAAAGGGGAGCCCAGGCACCTGCTGAGCAGGAGGGCCAGTTGTCCTACCTTACTGTAGACACCAATCCTCTTCTCCCTTCCCCTGCAACGCTGCCGGCGTCTCTTCAGCTCCCTCCATCAGATGTGCTGCAGGGGGATCAGTTCTAGCATCCGCGCCCCCATCCCACTGCTTTCTGGGCCCCCTTTGCACCCCTTTTCCCCACAGCTTGGCTGGCTTCCCTCCTCTCCTGCCAGCAGCTGTTGCGGACACACAAGGGGATGTGGAGGAGGGGGCTTGTAAAAATGTCATATAATAATGATTTTAGTGTATTTTTAGCAAAACTATAATTTGATATTTTCTGGGGGTTGGGTGTGAGGGAGCTGGGCCTTGTCAGGTAGGCAGTATGGGGCCCCATTTCTAACAGCAGCCCTGCCTTTGATCTGCATATGCATAGGAAAAAGAATGTTTTTTTTTTTTTTTAATTAAAAATGATTTTTATTTAACCCCTTAAACCCGTTTAGTTGTCTCGAATCCGCCCATAAAATTTCCTTCCTCTCTTTCTCCCCATACCTATTATTTTTTTTAATTCTATTTTTTTACCATCAGTATTACATATTATTTTTTAATTTAATGTTATTTTTTTTTTTTTGTCATATAAAAAGAAAATGTGAAAAAAAACTATTTTTTTAAAAAACATTTTATTCATTTGCAACTAATACTACCTTTTATACTTTTTATTTAAAGTAAGGGCCCTTTCACATGGCCGCTCCGTATGTCCGCAAATCATCCTATTTTTTTGCGGATGTTTTATGGACATAATGTAAGTCAATGGCATTGCGGATGTCAGCGGAATACCATCCGCTGACATCCGATTTTCTTCCTTTCAGTTCTGTTCCCTTTTTTGGAACGGAACAGAACCCTATTTTTCCTCCGTTCAAAAAACGGAAAGGAAGGAAAATCGGATGTCAGAGGTGTCATCCACTGACATCCGCAATGCCCATAGACTTACATTATGTCTGCATATCATCCGCAAATGGATGGGATGATATGCGGACATACGGATGGGATGACACAAATGTCATCCGCTCCGTGAAAAGAAATAAAAGTGCCGGAGCGGATCGCAATGCGGTCCGCTCCGTGTGAAAGAGCCCTTAATCTGCTAACACTGATCAAAGTAGAGAAAGAAAAACATTTTTTTGTCTTTTTTTTAAACCTTCTTATCTATCTTCTGTGGAGAATATTGTTATTTTTGCAAGACAAGATTGCCAAAGGAAAGCCTGCCTTTCTTATTATTAGTAATGCAAAGTTATTACTGAAATAACAGGCCTAAAAGTAAAAATTGCTCTGGTTCATGAGAGGTGTACATTTACTAGAGCTTACATTTTGTCCATCTAAAACATTTTTTTCGTTTTAGATTAGTGTGGAGAGAGGTTAATACCTTTGCTATCCCGAGATCCGTCATAGAGATTTCACTTATTCATTCATCCCAGCTAATCTTTATTGTAGAAGGGCGGAGATTTCCAGTTGCTTCCTGTCCCATAAGCAAAACAGGAAGTGAGAGGAAACACCTCCAAAGTGAAGGAATCCCTGGTTGTCACCAGAGCTAGTGTCTCCTTTGGAAGATTTCTCTCTATTCCTATTCTGGTGACAACCCAAAATTTGTTATTTTCTTTTACTTTCACTTTCAATGAATAAATCTCCGTAATGGGGGCCAAGACAGAAATAAAAACTGACAGGGGTTCTAATCTGCTAAATACTGCAAATCCCGATTATGACACACATTGAAACGCGTAGGACGGAGCCAGTGAGTGACGACATCCTGCACAAACGGGCCCTGCTCCCGGCTACGGTGCATAACCTTTCATTTCCTTTTTCACAAATCTACTGCAATATATGATTCAAGCACTTTTTGCATTTTTTTAAAGCTTTTTTTCCTTAAGGTAATTATAAAAGGATGTTTTTGCACTTTTTTTGCAAATTTTTTACACTTTTATGGACTCTCTTGATTGATGAAGTTTGTTTACTGAAGATTTTTTCTTTATTGAGGAACTTTTCTCTGTTAATCAATTTGGATTATAATTTCATTGATGAATTCTGACTAATACATTTATTTCATTGTTTTAACAATTGCACTTTATAAGGTCAATATAGTAGCGAATTTGATTTTGTATTATTGCACTTTATATGAACATTTATTTCTATTTGCACTCACACAATTGTTGATATCATTGGGTGAGGTGTTTTGTTTGGATTTCTATATTTTCATTTAGTGGAGTAACATAAAATTTGTGTCTAAATTAGTTGAGCGGGATTGCTGAGCTGTCTATCGTTCTAATCCCTCTGCATTATATCCAACACTACTAAAAAAAATGTTTTCTCCCTATAGTTATGAACTCTCTACTGAGAGACTGTGGTCCCTTTCATTGCTGGCTTCTCCTTCTGAAAATGCTAGCAGCCTGGCTGTTGTGCTAATTCCATACTTTCTGAGGCACAAATATGAAAACAAAGATCAAGATTGGGATAACTGGCTTTATTCTGTCTTTCTAATCACCCAGGTCAAATTCTTAGAAACTATTAGAACTGGAGACAGCCAAGCAACTAGCATTTGCAGAAATAGGTCAGCAATGGCACCTCCTGTATTTCTCTTGGTTTCCATTAAAACCACTGTGCTGATTTGCTTTACCATCCTGCCATCTAGTGGCCACAGTCAGCTTTACAGGTCTTTCGAATAAAGGAGTCTACATTATTGGTGGTCAACTTACTAGATAGGGGCCTCAAATGTGGCCCCTGACATCCCTTATTTTTATTAAAGGTAGTGCAGCAGAGTGTACACTTTACAATATGATTGTACAATTCCTTTAGATCTAGCAAAAGTATGTAGTGCAAGAGCCTGTTTGATTAGATATAATGTAGATTGATTGATTGGATAGATTAGGTAGGTTGATTGATACAAAGATTATATCATGTATGAAGAGCCTAGGCGTTTTGTTATATCTGTTTGATAGGTTAAAAAAATGCCAGTGGATCCTGCCAGATATCCAGTAAGCTTAATTCAGTTATGCTCCTGTGCACTCTGCAGTGTTATCTTAAAAAGTAACTCCACTTTCGTTGGAAAAAAAGAAAGAGCAAATAGAAAAAACATAATATAACTTATACAATTACAACAGAAGTCAAATTGTATTTGAATGTTTTTAAAAATTACCTTTCCTTTTTAATCTGCAGCGCTGTAATTTTCTGTTATATGCAATATGACTACCTTGAGGTGTTCTCTGCACAGATGGTGTATGGAACACCCTCCCAGAAATGTAATGTTCTGCTTGTGTGATTGGCTTACAGAAGTCTGCACCAAGATACAAATTAGATTTTGAGCATCCCCTGCAACAAAAATGTCATTTTTGGTAAGATGCTCTCAAAGGGAAATCACATCTAAAGGGATGCAGGCCCTGCAACTTTCCTCATTAAATCCCTGCAGGTGCAGCAGCTAATTATAAATCACTCCCATACAGATTCAATCTACACATGGACACAGAAAAACAAACAGCTATTCCTTCAGAATACCAAAAGGTAGAAATCTGAAACCGTTTGTTAAAATCCCTGCACTGTACATTGATCATCCAGAGGGGAATGTTTTTTTCTCAACAAAAGGAGTTCCTCTTTAAAGCTCAACTTCAGGCACAACAAAAAAATATCCTTGCAATGGGGCTCCCCGGTTGTATACCCTGCTTTGTTATTTTTACCTATAGGTAAGCCTATAATAAGACTTACCTATAGGTAAAATTAATATCTCCTAAACCTACACCATTTAGGAGATATTCACCCTGCAGGCAGCCGCTGACGTCAGCGGCGTATGCTCTCTTAAGGTCCAGCACATCGTGCCGGATCTTCAGAGCTTCTTGCCAGGGCCAAGGGCTCCAACGTGAATGCCCAGGAGTGGCGTCATCATTGGTCCGGCCACTCACAGCGCCGGACCCCGCAAACCCAGAAGAAGCACCGGGCGAACATGTCAGCCCTCTCAGCGGTGACCAGGCGCCGCTGCTGGGGCTCAGTTCCAAGGTAGGTATTTCATAATGTGCTAGTATGCAATGCATACTAGCACATTATGCCATCGTCCTGCAGTTTTTTTTGTTTTTTTTTTTAGGGTATACAACCGTTTTAAAGGGTAACTCCACCTTCGTGGGGAAAAAAATCAGCAAATAAAGAAAGAACAATATAGCGTATACAATTTCGACACAAGTCATATTGTAATTGAATGTTATTAAAAATGACCTTTCCTTTTCAATCTGCAGCTGTTGTAATTTTCTGAAAATGCAATATGGCTACCTGGAGCTGTTCTGTACACAGAATGTATACTGACCACACCCCAGAAACATCATTTCCTGCTTGTGTGATTGGCTTACTGATTTTCACAGAAGTCTGCACTAAGATACAAGTCAGATTTCTGGCATCCCCTTCCACAAAAATTTAATTTTTGGTGAGATAATCCCAATAGGAACACATCTAAAGGGATGCACCCCCAGCAGATTTGCTCATTAGAGCCCTGCAGCTGCCACAGCTGGCAGATAATTATGAAACCACTCCCATTAGACCCACTCACCACAGAGGAAAAAACAATGATTTCTTCATAATAACAAAAGATAGGAATCTGCAACAAAGTTTGTTAAAATCCCTGCAATGTACAGAGATCACCCAGAGGGGAATGTTTTTTTCTCAACAAAGTTACGCTTTAAGTCTAGGAATGCTGGGATAAGTTGTAAAGGCCCGTACACACGTAGCGATTGTCGGCCGTAAATATTCGGCCAACGTCCGATCGGCCGATTGTCGGCTTGTTAGTATGATGCTTCCGACAACCGACTGCGACTTTTCGGCCGAACAGAATCTGGTGTGCGGGCTTTAAAATTTTTGTTGGCCGTCACCAGAACGGCCGATTGTTCCTGATTCCTGGCTCCAGCAGGCTCCCTCCAGTTGTGCGATTGGTTCTACAAACATTCTCTCTAAGGAGTTCCCAGCCATGGTTGCTCTCCTGCTTCCTCCAGAGTTAATAGTCCTGCATTGTATGCGATGACACCAAGGGACCGCCCACAGACCTGAGCTTTGAGGAGAAAAGGAAAGCGAATCCATAATGTTTTTAAAAATGACTTTCCTCTTCAGAGCTGCTTCACACCACATGCAGTCCAGTCTGTTTTTTTTCTGCATCCGAAACGCATGGATAATAGGTTATATGGTTTCCAATGTCATAGTTCACACCAGTGTATTTCAGCTCCAGAAAAAAAAGTACAACATGCCGCATTTTTTCTGAATTGAACTGTACTGGAACGCAGTAAAACGCATCAAAAAGGCACTGGAATGCACCTAAACTCACCAAAAACACACGTCCCCATTTAGGGTGAAGATTTTAAGCATTTAAATGTTGGGTATCTACGTATTTACTCAGCACAAGCTCCATTTATTATAATTTTTTATATTTTACCAACAAATTGGGTAATAAATTGCGTTTGTGTGCCCTAAAAAATTAACTTTAGTGTATTTTGTACTAAAATATTGCATTTTATAAACCATTGCACTAATATCCAGTAACATAAAAAAAAATGGAATTACCACCATTTTATTCTCTCCAGTGCCTGCTTTCAGAAAATATATAATGTTTTGGGGGCTTTATTTAATCTTCAGGCTTAAAATTAAATTTTTAACCTCTTGCCGACCTCCTAATGTACATTTACTGTGGCAGGTCGGCTCTATTGAGAGAAATCACATACCTGTACGTCATTTTGTGCAGTAGCCACCAGGGGGTGCGCGCGCACCACCAGAGGCTCAATCGTATGCTGATTGGACAGAGGGGGATCCAATGAGCAGGACCAGTATACCCGATGATCGCTGGCCACTGGCGATCGTTCCTGAGAGAGGCAGGACGGCGGTCTACCTAAACAAGCAGGAACACAGATCTCTGTCTTCCCCCAGTCAGAGCATCCCCACACAGTTAGCAGGCACTCCCTAGGAACACATTTAACCCTTTGATCGCCCCTGATGTTAACCCCCTTCCCTGCCAGTGTCATTAGTACAGTAACAGTGCATATTTTTAGCACTGATCACTGTAATAATGTCACTGGTCCACAAAAAAGTGTCAAAAGTGTCCAATTTGTCCGCCGCAATGTCGCAGTCCCGCTAAAAATTGCTGATCACAGCCATTACTTGTAAAAATAAAAAAGCCATAAAAAATATCCCATAGTTTGTAGACTTGCAAACCAATCAATATATTATTGGGATTTTTTTTTTACCAAAAACATGTAGCAGAAAATGTTTTGATTTTTGTTTTTCATTTTTTTTTTTCAAATTGTTGTTCTTTTTTGTTTATAGCGCAAAAACTTAAAACCAAATATGTGTAGGGTGCTGTGCTGTTATATCGTGCATGAAGTGCTAAATATATCAGTCTGTGTGGAAAACTAATTTACACAGGGATAATACATGTAAAACCCGGATAAAATACTGCATTCAAAAATGTGTAGTGAAATGATATACAAAGCCAAAATTAAACATAAAAGGGAAACAACAAATGAAATAATGGCACATATAAGTATTTGAGAAAATATGTATGCTAAACATATAAGTGCAAAGAAAGTCTTTCATATGGCATCAATCACAATGTGTCCCTTCACCATGTGATAAACGCTGATTGGTATATAGTGACTCCAAAAATAAATCTTCAGTACGGTGACACCTCAGTGCTGATAGGCCGCTCACCTTACTTACTTACTAAGGTAACAGCACTGGATAATAATCTTTTGGTGCAAAACCTTCACTCTCAGCACCTCTAAGGGAAAAAATGTCACCTCTGCGGTCCTCTTACCTTCTCCTTCAAAAGGCTCCAAAATACAGTATATGTGGATAAAAGGTGAAGCTCCATAGCTCATTACTGTTTTTAAAATGTTATTATAAAGTAACAACTGGGTACTCACTTTTAAAAAACAACAGACAGTCAAAACATCCATGAGTGCCGAGCTCGTCAAAACGTCACGTCCACTATGCCTCTGCCCTACGCGTTACGTCACACCCACGTGACTTCATCAGGGGTTACAGAGGACATGGATACTGTGTTTACACAGGATGTTAATTGTCACTATTATGGCCATTTTCTTTAAGACTGTGACTTATATGCAATGTTCTTTTAGCTCTAATCGACATAGCCATTTTGTTAGTGGCCAAATGCAACTATTTTGTTAGTGGCCAAATGCAACTATAATCTTGTACATAGAGCTCTGACCTTAACAGGGCGCACACTTTATGACAATAGAGAAAATCATACATATATATATAATTCCGAAGTTCTTTTATAGGGTGAGTGTGTATATATATATATATATATATATATATATATATGTATATATATATATATATATATTAGAGGTATTGGATATTGTAACACCGCAAAGTATATTAATAAAATATATATGGATAAAAATGATAATAAAATATACTAAATGATATCCTGCATTAATTAATCAAATGATGTCTCACACTCAGTAAACAGCCAATATAATGCACAGTGCGGGAATCTCTAAAATCTTTAATAAAATAAAATAGGCATGAAACCTAATAATATAATCACATAGAAGGAACTGAGTGTGTTGGAAAAAAAAAAAACAAATAATGTATTTAAGTTCCCTCGGGGCCTAAATATATGATGATGGTAAAATAGATGAAAAAAAGTGATCACAGTAGTGATAACTATAGCGCTTGCAGTGTCCCCTAGTGGGAGAAATTTTAATTCACAATAGTGCTTAATATTGATAAATAGTGATAGTATCAAATAAATAATTAATTAAATACACTGATAAATAGACAATTAATAAATAAGTGGATAAATAAATAAACCACTGGTTATTATAGTCCTTCACAGTGTGCAGTGAAAAAAACTTTCAAATTGGTAAAAAATAAATAAATCATGCAGTCCAAACACAATTAATATAATAATAAAGTGCTGGTGCTCCTTGCTGGATTCCTTAGTGCTTCCTTCACCGTGAGTAAATAAATGAAATGCCCACTCACCGAAAGCTGTGGGTTTTATATGTCATATGACACTAAAACCGTCTGTGCTTGTTAAGAGATCCTGCCCGGATCGAATAGATCTCCCTGGGTCTTTACAGCCACTACGGGTATTTCTTCTACCTCGGGTAATCTCCTTCAGCCACGATCCCAGCCTTGGAATGTGCCCTTCCTGCAAAGTCCCCTCCAATCACAGCCGTGATGAGGAAATAAAAAGCGGATAGTGTGGTATTGTTTCCAATATTTTTATTCACACACCCCATGCATAGCAAAGGTAAAATCCATAAAACTTCCAGCAGGTGATAAAGGTGCTCATCCAAAGTTCAAAAAAAATTTTTTTTAAAACAGCAAATGTGAGGTAACCGTGTTCAAAACCAAACAAACAGGCAAACAGATAGGACCGTCATATGTTCGGCACAAAGAGTGGAGAGCGGCAGTTCCGGTATGCGTTCCACTCGAGTGCGTATGACGTCACCACGTGCGTTCCACCTAACGCGTTTCGTCATTGGCTAGACGTCTTCAGAGGTGGACATTTGCTGTTTTAAAAAAAAATTTTTTTTTTGAACTTTGGATGAGCACCTTTATCACCTGCTGGAAGTTTTATGGATTTTACCTTTGCTATGCATGGGGTGTGTGAATAAAAATATTGGAAACAATACCACACTATCCGCTTTTTATTTCCTCATCACGGCTGTGATTGGAGGGGACTTTGCAGGAAGGGCACATTCCAAGGCTGGGATCGTGGCTGAAGGAGATTACCCGAGATAGAAGAAATACCCGTAGTGGCTGTAAAGACCCAGGGAGATCTATTCGATCCGGGCAGGATCTCTTAACAAGCACAGACGGTTTTAGTGTCATATGACATATAAAACCCACAGCTTTCGGTGAGTGGGCATTTCATTCATTTACTCACGGTGAAGGAAGCACCAAGGAATCCAGCAAGGAGCACCAGCACTTTATTATTATATGAATTGTGTTTAGGACCGCATGATTTATTTATTTTTTACCATTTTGAAAGTTTTTTTCACTGCACACTGTGAAGGACTATAATAACCAGTGGTTTATTTATTTATCCACTTATTTATTAATTGTCTATTTATCAGTGTATTTAATTAATTATTTATTTGATACTATCACTATTTATCAATATTAAGCACTATTGTGAATTAAAATTTCTCCCACTAGGGGACACTGCAAGCGCTATAGTTATCACTACTGTGATCACTTTTTTTCATCACCAGCACCCGCACTTTACATAGCAGCTGCAACATATTAATTAAATTAATTTCAATTATTTTTTGATTTAAATCACTAACCACTTTATTTAATCCACTTATTATCTATACAATTAGTATACCAGGTCCTGTTAATATCTCCCTGGCGCGCTAATATATACAATTTGTAAATATTTTTTGTACAACGATGGTAAAATAGATGTAGTAATTGTGGATGATAAGACCACATGGAAGAATAAAATGTTTTTTTTAAATATATTATATAATATATAATCACATAAACGAAACTGGTTAAAAAAGGCCTAATAATATTTTTATCCAGTTTCTAAAAAGGACATCAATTTTATTTGGGTACAGTGTTGCACGGCTGCGCAATTGTTAGTTAAAGTAACGCAGTGCAGAATTGCAAAAATGCCCTGGTCATTAAGGGGGAAAATCCTTCCGGGGCTGAAGTTAAGCATGTGTGCAAAAAAAACACAAAAATGGCTCTGGTATTGAAAGGGTTGAAGTAGTAGTAAACGCAGCCAAAAAAAATGGCTCCCTCATTTAAATTTACCTACCGTGTTCTTGCACCTCTGGACTACAGAACACCTTCCCCCCATGGTAAAGTGATGGGAAGAGAAGGTTTTCTTATAGTTAAATTTACAATACATACATTTTGTATTTATATTTTTAAATGTATATATAAAAGAAAAGCAAATGATAGAAATAAATTCGACTTTTTAGTCACCCTGTGTGTATTTCATTGATATAGAGCTCAGCTAGAGGGTGCAATCACACAGAGAAAGAATTCTCATTGGATCCTACAGATACAATAGGAAGCTTGTAATCTGAGCAAGAAAAGTTGGAGGCGGAAGAGGAAGCAGCTGACGAGGTGGCCGAGTGGTTAAGGCGATGGACTGCTAATCCATTGTGCTCTGCACGCATGGGTTCGAATCCCATCCTCGTCGGATTGTCTTTTCCTACATCTCCTTACAGTCAATTTACACCACTTAGTTATTCAGGAGCATTTATTTATTATACAGATAAAACTACTAATAGTTAGTGTTAGTCAAGAATATATAGTGCTACTGATTTACAAAAAAACTAGCTTCATTATTTCATTTTGGCTGCTCTTATAAAATGACTCAATGTTGCAACTACAAAAAAATAAAATAAAGTAACATTATTTGTTTCATTTGCTGCAATGCAGTCTCTCAGCCTTTTATCAGTCAGCCTCTGCATTGAATGATCATACAGCGTTTTGTGCATGTGGATTTTAATTGTGAGCTCTTTGGTCCAGTTATATAGGAAGGAGATACTCTCACAAAGAGCCAAAAATGTCAGTCAAGGGTCCGATCTGTCCGCCGCAATGTCGCAGTCCCGCAAAGAAAAAAATCGCAGATCGCCGCCATTACTCGTTAAAAAAAATAAAAATAAAAATGACAAAAATCTTTCCCTTTGTTAGTAAACGCAATAACTTTTGCGCAAACCAATCAAAATACGCTTATTGCGATTTTTTTTACCAAACATATGTAGCAGAAAACAAATTGGCCTAAAATGTTAAAAAATTTACTTTTTTTTTTTTTGGGAATTTCATATAAAAAATTTGAAAAATATTGTTATTTTTGCAAAATTATCACTATTTCTTTGTTTATAGCGCATGATCAAAAAATCGCACAGGTGATCAAATACCACCAAAAGAAAGCTCTGTTTATGGGAAAAAAAGGACATCAATTTAATTTGGGTACAGCGTCGCACGACCACGCAATTATCCGTTAACTACATCCCATCCGTATATAGGCTGTAGCGCGGACTCGAATTTTCGGGAGGCCGTTTTTAAACGGCCTCCCAGAAGCAGGCTCCCCGCGCGCTCCCGCGAGCGCGCATCGGGGAGAATCTGTGTCGGCCGTGTCCCTTGGACACGGCCGATCACAGATCGTGGTGAATGGCCAATCACAGCGGCCATTCACCACGTGATCGGACCATCCAATGAGAGATGATCTCATATGTAAACATATGAGATCATCTCTCATCGCCGGCGCTCCTTCCTCACACGGAGCCTGCAGTGTGAGGAAGGAGGGGGAGCCTCGAAGCGCTGGGGACACAGAGACATGTAATCAGGGCACTGATCACCAGTGCCCTGATTACTGCAAGGTAAAAAAACATACACACATTGCCCCCAACAGTGCCCACAGTGCCCGCCATCAGTGTCCCCCATCAGTGCCCACAATCAGTGCCCATAGTGCTGCCAGTCAGTGCCCATCAGTGCCTGCTCATCTAGGCACTGATGAGCACTGACTGGCAGCACTATGGGCACTGAGTGTGGGCACTGATGGTGCTGCCCACCAGTGCTCATCAGTGCCGCCCATCAGTGCTCATCAGTGCCACCCGTCAGTGTCCATCAGTGCCATCCGCCAGTGCCCATCAGTGCCGCCTCTCAGTGCCCATCAGTGACGCCCGTCAGTGGCGCCTCTCAGTGCCCAGCAGTGCCGCCTCTCAGTGCCCAGCGTGCCACCTCTCAGTGCCACCTCTCAGTGCCCAGCAGTGCCGCCTATCAGTGCTCATCAGTGCCGCCTATCAGTGCCGCCTATCAGTGCCGCCTATCAGTGCGGCATATTAGTACCTCCTCATCAGTGCCCATAAGTGCCACCTCATCAGTGCCCATAAGTGCCACCTCATCAGTGCCCATCAGTGCCACCTCATCAGTGCCCATCAGTGCCGCCTCATCAGCGCACATCAGTGAAGGAGAAAAATTTATTTTCAAAATTTACTCGCAGAAAATAAGAAAAACTTTTTTTTTTTTTCAAAATTTTTTGTCTTTATTCTTTTTTTTTGTAAAAAATAAAAAACCCAGAGATGATTAAATACCACCAAAAGAAAGCTCTATTTGTGTGAAAAAAATGATAAAAATTTCATATGGGTACAGTGTAGCATGACCGCGCAATTGTCAGTCAAAGTGTGACAGCGCTGAAAGCTGAAAATTGGCCTGGATGGGAAGGGTGTTTAAGTGCACAGAAGGCAAGTGGTTAAAGTCACGCAGTGCCGAATCGCAAAATAGGCCCTAGTCAGGAAGGGGGTAAAATCTTCCGGGGCTTAAGTGGTTAAAAAACAAACAAAGACCTGGGGGGGGGGGCACACCCTGAACACGCATTTCTAAAGATGGTGCAGCTATGAACCAAGCAACATGCATATTTACAGAGAATAGCGCACACATGCAAAAGAAATGACTATCAAATATAAAGGCAATCAATAAATAAAAATGGGGATTTAGTCCCACCATGTGGATATATCGTGCTCAAGCCCACCACTACGTCAAAGTACCCCATTGTCAGTGGGTCCTACACTATCCATAAAAAGAAGGATGAATCCAGCCTCTCTAAACCATTGCTTACTCCTTACTGGGAGAGATGTGCAACTGCACTATAAGTGACTCCTCCTATATTGGACACTGAAAGAGTACAGGTGTGGGAGGGTGGGGTTTTTGTTTTTTTTTTACATATTTTTTTCAATTTTATTATTTTATTTTATTTGTTTACATACAGTGGCCAGAGCAATACAAAGTCACTGTACTTCTCTAGGGAGGTGATCAGGATTTTTTTTCTTTTACACACTATGATTGTTTAAAACTGTGAATTTTAAAATTATAAGAAACCATTTTTCAGAATGAAAACTACTGATTGTGATTAGCTGTGTTTGGCCACAGCTAATCACATGGTACAGATGGGTGGTTATTGGTCTTTTCTGTACTGTGTGATGACTGTGACCAATCACAGAGCTCATTACGATAGTACACAATGAAAGGCATGAATCAAAGCTTTTCATTGTGTGTATACAACTGTCATGTGATCTGCTGTGATTGGCCACAGCGATCACATGGTACAGGCAGTGGACCGGTATAGTGATTTGTCATCGGCCATGTCCAGTGGACACGGGTGGTGCAGATCACGCTGGAGCCAGGCCAGGTATCAGGTACATCATACCCCTACCCATTCACCAAAAAAGTGTCAAAAAGTAATAACCACAAGAAACAGTTTTTGATAAGTCCTTTATTAAAAATAAAATAAAAAGTGTCCCTAGATGTAAATCCATCTTCAATCATGATGCCCGCTGGACCCGAAAAATGAAAATTATAAAAAAAATTAAAAATGCTCTTGCCTCCTGGGAGGCATCCCACCGTCTGCCCCTTCTTATACAGGTATGGGGCAAAAAAAAAAAAAAAAACGTCCCTCTTTGCACCGCGCAAAGATGACCTAACAAGTATAAACTGGCCGCGACAGCCAAGGGGAGGGGGGGGGGAGGGGAACAAAACTTGTCAACTTGCCACGAAGTTCTTCTTGAGGTAAGTGATGCTTCAGGCGCTGACCCCCTCTTTAAATAGCTCCCAGGCAGGCTCAAAGGCGGGAAGAAAACAAGAATAAACTAGTTTAAGTTCTATTCTTCCTAGCTACAGAATAAGCCCCACTGTGATTGGGGCTTATTCTGACCATACGCTGGCTTCCCCACCTAAATCTGCCTAGAAACTCCTGTACTAGCTAAAAGGATGCCTATATTTTAAAACAGCCTGTCGCCATCCCATCTAGAAAAAGGGGCTCATTTGAACCCCTTTTTCTTTACATTTTTAGAAAGTCATCAGCAATGCTAGCGTCTGTATTTCCTCTAGTACAGGTTTGTGGACCTAGAATCAAAAGAATAGGATTTGTATACTCATTATAGGTTTTTTCCTTGGAGTTCATTGAAGGACACAGAAGTCTTGTACTGTTGGGTTATACTGCCACCTACAAGAGGGATTGGACATTGGCAAACAAAAAACTGTAGGCTTGCCCAGGATAACTCTTCCAGCTCCCAGCATGCCACAGTTTTGTAGCGAATCATTACCAAGAGCATGATTATAGTGGTGTGACTTGAATCTTCACAATATTTACTACTGCCTGGGTGCCTAGGGCACTAAATTAGAGCACAGTCACTACAACACTCAGCTGTACTAGCCTTAAATACAGCCACGTATCAGAGAGAACAATGTTAACCACTTAATCTCCAGAAGACCCTTATAATCTGCAGCCACACCATACAATGTCAGTAAAAATTTGTTAGCCATACCGAAGGTATCTGTATGTGTAGATAAACAAATGAAGCAGAAGCAGGTAACCACCATGCTTATTACTATATACCTAGTAGTATATACCTATACTACTAGGTACGGGGTGCACCTCCCCATACACCTGGCATCTGTTGGCATATTACACTGCAATATTTTTGAACCCATAAAGTTCATCTTCAAATGCCCTCTCCAGCCGGTATAAAGGCGTCTCAGACAGTGGCGTAGTGTGGGGGGTGCTGAGGGGCCAGTCGCACCAGGCGCAAATGGAATGGAAGAAAATAAAATAAGTTCTATTCAGCACCTCACTCCTGCGCTCAGAACCCAGTCCTCAGGCTGCCTCAATCCCGGAACTCGTACTTACACTTGGCATCCAATAGGGCTAGGCTTTGCTGCCCCTTACGACCAGGGCGGTCGACCAGACACTGTAGGTATAAAACAAAGAAAAGGGCGCACCAGCCTAGCGCATTATCCTCAGCGAGTTTATTTAAAATATCAAGATAAAAATTGGCTATTCACAAACATATGTAGAAAACAAGCATATCAGTTCCATAAAGCCGCCTCATTATAGGAGTCCAATATCTCATAGAAGCAGAGGGCTGACGCGTTTCGAGGCCGTGCCTCTTCCTCAGAGCCTGGAGGCCATGACCAAATCTATGGCTTAAATATAGTGTGGTAAACCAGGCCTCCACATGACCCTTAGGGATGTGGGAGGAGATATCGCCCAAGTGGGCGTGGCTACACAGCTAGTTGCCAAAAGCATAACAGATGTTGATTAGCAAACCCTATACATCAAATGGCTTTACTGGTATGCTACCCAATCAACAGCATCTTCCCAACTCATTTGGAGTTTTGCGCTGGTGCGCCCTTTTCTTTGTTTTATACCTACAGCAAATGGAATGGAACACCGGGCCAACCATGCTCCCGAGACGACTTAAATCTTAAAATGGCACCGCCCGGCACCAACATGTCAACGTGCATGTGCCGCCGCTCAGGAAAGGCCGTACACATTCAGCTATTCCCGGGAATAGCCGAACATATACGAGCTTTCCCGAGCGGCGGTGGCGCATGCGAAATGAGATGTTTTTAAATCTATGGGGCCTCAGAAACAGGTAAGTGTGAGACTCCTCCACAGCTGCACTACCTGCCATTATGCGAGGCTGCGGCATACTACAAGAGATGCAGTGCTGCGGGGATGGTACACCTGTACCATCCTCGCAAAACTGCATCTCCTGTAATATGCCCGCAGCACTGCATCTCCTGTAGTATGCCCGCAGCCCTGCATTCCCCTATACCATGCCTGCAGCACTGCATCTCCTGTAGTATGCCCACAGCCCTGCATTACCCTGTACCATGCCCGCAGCCCTGCATTCCCCTGTACAATGCCCCCAACCTTGCATTCTCCTGTGCAATGCCCGCAGCCCTGCATTCTCCTGTACCATTACCATGCCCACAGCCCTGCATTCTTCTGTACCATGCCCGCAGGGGGGGGGGCAGTGTAGGGGGGTCAGTAGAGGGGGGTCAGTGTAAGTGTCAATGAAGGTGGGTCAGTGTAGGTGTCAATGAAGGGGGGTCAGTGTACGTGTCAGTGTAGGGGGGGTCAGTGAAGGAGGTCAGTGAAGGGGTCAATGTAGGGGGTTGTTAGTGTAGGGGGAGGTCGGTGTAGGGGGGTCAATAAAGGTGTCAGTGTAGGGGAGTCAGTTTAGGTGTCAGTGTGGGGGGGGATCAGTGTGGGGAGTCAATGTAGAGGGGTAAGTGTCAGTGAAGGGGGAATCAGTGTAGGGGAGCCGTCTAGGGGTCAGTGTAGAGGTCAGAGAAGGTGTCGGTGTAGGGGTCAGTGTAGATGTCCGTGAAGGGGGGTCAGTGAAGGAGGGGCAGTGAAGAAGGGGTAGGGAAGAAGTGTCAGTGAAGGGGGGCCAGTGTATGTGTCACTGTGGGGGGGGGGGGTCAGTGAAGGGATCAGTGTGGGTGTCAGTGAAGGGGTCAGTGTAGGGGGGGTCAGTGTAGGTACCAGTGAATGGGGTTCAGTGTAGGGGGTTCAGTCTAGGGGGGGCCAGTGAAGGAGGGTCAGGGAAGAAGGGTCAGTAAAGGGGGGCCAGTGTAGGCGTCACTGTAGGGGGGTCCGTGTAGGTGTTAGTGAAGGGGTCAGTGTGGGGGCGGGGGGTCATTGTAGGGGTGTAAGTGTAGGAGTCAGTGAAGGTGTCAGGTAGGTCAGTGTAGGAATCAGGAATGTCAGTGTAGGGGTCAGTGTAGTAATAAGGTAGGTCAGAGAAGTGATCAGGTCGGTTAGTGCAGGAATCAGATAGGTCTGTGTAGTGGTGAGGTAGGTGTCAGTATATTAATCAGGTAGGTTAGTGTAGGAATCAGGTAGGTCTCTGTAGGTGTCAGTATAGTGATCAGGTAGGTTAGTGCAGGAAACAGGTAGGTCAGTGTAGTGGTCAGGTAGGTCTGTGTAGGTGTCAGTATAGTAATCAGGTAGGTTAGCGTAGGAATCAGATAGGTCTCTGTAGTGGTCAGATAGGTCTCTGTAGGTGTCAGTATAGTGATTAGGTAGGTTAGTGCAGGAGCAAGGTAGGTCTGTTTGGTGGTCAGTGTAATTGTCAGGTAGGTTTGTGTAGTGGTCAAGTAGGTCTGTTTGGGTGTCAGTATAGAAATTAGGTAGGTCAGTGTAGTGATCAGGTTGGTTAGTGCAGGAATAAGGTAGGTCAGTGTAGGAATAAGATAGGTCAGTGTAGGTGTCTGTCATAGGTGTGCGCACAGGGTGTGCCGAGTGTGCCTGGGCACACCCTAATCACCTAGGGCACATTAGCATTATCGCTCTGTTTGCCAGTGAGGAGATGGGAAAGATCTCCCTCGGACCTGCTCTGCCATAAGAGAAGTGCCACACACTTCTATTTCACTTTGCCAGCAGGGAGAGTAATGTACCGGGGCCATATACATGTAGGCAAACACATGCATGTGTATTTAAACTTTGGGGTGCACACCCTAATGCAATAGGCTGCGCACACCTATGGTGTCTTTGTAGTGGTCAGGTAGGTTAGTGTAGTGGTCAGGTAGGTCTGTGTAGGCGTCAGTATAGTAATCAGGTAGGTCAGTGTAGGAATAAGGTAGGTCTGTGTAGTGGTCAGCTAGGTCCGTGTAAGTGTAGTGGTCTAGTAGATTTGTGTAGGGGCGCAAATTACTTACCTTGCCCCGGGCGCTGACAACCCACGCTACGCCACTGGTCTCAGAACAGAACATATTCATTGGTCTGCAAAGTAACGTGGCGAGCACTGATCAATAAGCACTCACTATTGCAAGAAATATGCTGCTATACAGCCTCCAGTGCTGTTTTCTAAAGTTTTAAAGAGCTGAACTGTTACACCTGCTGGAGACAAAGATGGAAGCTGGTGATCATATAAGGTACATGCCCCTGAGGACCAGAAGGGTGGGGAAGATCATAACAGATCATATCCTATATCCTATGAAGAGTGTTATTTATGAAAACACGAACTGTCCCCCTAAAATTCGGAACCAGTGGTATAATTCAACTCTTACCCTAAACTCAGAATGACCTACCCTGGTCCAAAAGTCATAACTGTTACAATCAGCGTACATTTGACTCTCTGTGCTATGTCATATACTGCATGAGCCCAAGAAAAACAAAAAACATAAATCCAGATGAATTTGCACATTTATCATAACTGTACATATTCATACAATTTTATACTTACAAACAGTTTGCGTTTACTAATCATTTTTTTTTTTTTTTTTTACCAGCTGAAATGAGGAAATACTCCATAAATTATACACCAACAACCAATTTGCATTACTATCAGTAGCTATTTATCCATTCCACCTCTTACAATGGGACTATTCCCAGCTGGAATTTATGAACAAACACCTGCAATTCTGATGTACTCTCAGGCAGGCAGCGTGGATGATGCTACTCCTGACCCGTCCTCCCAAAAACAGGAAGGACAAATGGAAATAAAAAAAAAAGAATGCCCAGATACAGAAAATGGCAGTTTCAAGTACTGAGATGTTCGAGGGCTGATAAATCTACAGCTAAATTAAAACAGCTCATTTAATTCAAGCAACTTTGCCACCTTATCCCTTGTTTCTTGTTCTGTCCATCACTTATACTCACCTTTGCCATACCTCCCTGCCAATCTGTCAAATATCTGGTGGTTTTGGTCCTCCCAGGATGCAGTGCTTGGCCCTGAGCAGCTAATCGCCAGGCCCAAACACAGTTACCTGACAAGGGGGACTGTTTCGTCAACCTTGCCTAAGTTCTGACACTATTTGGATCTTACACAGGGTTCAACTGAAATCCAGCTTGAGAGAGCAGAGAAGGTGGATAGGTGCGCGTCATGCAGTGGGCTAGTAAGGGCCTGAATGGGCAAAGCTTTTTAAGGTGTACTGTTTTTAACACTGAATGTAGAACTAATATTTTAGCAGAAAGAAAAATGCATATTCCTGTTTCAAGAATGGTAGTGGTTCCAGTACATTGAGTTCCTTGTCTATTACCCAAGACTTAGTCAACCTGCAGATTTTCAGTTGTGGACTTGAACCAAACGTGGCTCCCAACATCCCTTTTTATTAGATTTTGCCTACCACTGTTCTATGCAGTGGACAGAAAGTCAGGACAGTAAGGCGGAAATTGCTATATTTTTCTAGTCACCTCCTTCTATCAGTAAAGGTAAGAGCACAACCTGTCTACTCTCACACCAACAATGTAATAAGAAAAATAGAGGTGATGGGAAATCATTGACTGCCACGCTGTGCTACCATCTTGCCTCATTACAAGAATTCTACTTGTTACATTCTACTTTGTCCATTCTTCTATATCTTTGGATAAATGCTACAGCCTTTAAAGTATACAAGATCCTTGACAGTTGGTACACCCAGGTTGGCTACCAAGCTTCATGAAGGTCCATCTCCAGCTTTCGTAGTCACCAACTTGAAGACCATCGTCCTTTTCACATAAATCCATTTGTGTATGTAGATTCTCTTATTATTTCTCATTCAGACTAGTGTTGGACTCGTGAGTCTCCGAGTCTAGATGATATTTGTCTTCTGCATCCAGTGATGTCTCTTGGCTTTGAATGGTTCCATATTCCATGGTCTGCATCTGTAACTGATCCTTCTCATTTAGGACTTTTTTATCTCCCATTTCTTCAATATAAATACCATCATCCTCTTCATCGCTGTCCTGAATAATGAAAAGTATATCTAGATAAAAAGTGGACAATCGTGCTTCTCAATATTTACTAGCTTGTATTGGAAGCTTAAGACTCTAATAGGCTTTTTAGGGATGACAAAAATTGGCCATACATGGGGAGATGGGGCTGAAAACATTTCTCTTTTGAGCCAACTGAACGCCTAATCAGTTATATCTGATGATTATATTTAATAGAGATTGTTGGAAAGACTGGGGGCCCAGCTTTAAGTAGCAGCTTTAATGTGACTTTAGAGCAGCCGTAATACTGCTTTTAAAAAATAAATACTAAAAGTCCACAGGAATGTACTTTACAGATGTGTATTATTCTCGATTTGCTTGGGTCTCCAAGGCAAGTGGAATGCAATTCAAATAAACGAAGTTATAAAAACAAAATCAGACGAAGAAGAACCCAGTCACGCGACCTGTCAAAGGTCTAGCATTTTGTAGGGTTCATTAAACTTTGATAGTTTTAGATCAAATTAATTTTACATTTTCTTTTTAATGCCTATAAGATATATTTAAACTGATGTTTTATATCTGTTTTTAATTTATGTTTTTTTTTCACAAATAAACATTTATTATAGGGTTCTATGGCAGGATTTCCCAAAACATTTAACTTTTTTAATTAAAACTAGAACAGAGCTTGTCCTAATAGTTAGGCAGGGAGGGGAATGAAGGAAAAAGGAAACGTGGTTTCTAAATAGGAATGTCAATTTTTTGAACTTTAAAGGCTATTTTTAGCAGTGCAGTTCAGGATAGACAGTTAGGGTCCTTTCACACAGAGCGGACCGTTTTTTGATCCGCTCAGGCACTTTTTTTTTTTTTTACGGACACGGATGACACTTGTGTCATCCTGTCCGTATGTCCGTTTATCATCTCATCCGTTTGCGGATGATAAACGGAGATAATGTATGTCAATGGGATTGCGGATATCAGCGGATGACACCGCTGACATTCGTTTTTACGTCCATTCCGTTTTTTTAAACGGAAGAAAAATAGGGTTCTCTTCCTTTCAAAAAAACTGAACTGATCGGAAAGGATGCAAATCGGATGTCAGCGGATGGTCATCCGCTGACATCCGCAATCCCATTGACATGCATTATGTCCGTTTTTCATCCATCAAAAGTATGGGATGAAATACGGACATACGGAGCGCCCGTGTCAAAGGACCCTTAAACAATTGAAAACAACCCATAGCCCTCACCTGCCGGCCTCAAAATAAAACTAAAAAATATTTTTACTCAAAAATTCATATTTACCCTACTTTAAAAAAAAAAAAAGAAGGTTCTTAAAATTATTTTTTATAAGCCCTGACAATAATGCATCATATAAAGAAAATACAATGTTTCCCCAAAAATAAGGACATGTCTTATAATAATTTTGGCTACAAAAAACACACTAGGGCTTATTTTTAGGGGATGTCATATTTATTTAGGGTATGTAAAATGAGGATCCTAAAAAAAAAAAAAAAAATCCTGATCCTTTAAAGCATAATAGACAGTACAGTGCTTGTGCTGTTTCATTTACACATCTCTATGGTATGTTCTGAAAAACCTAGAATAAAAACAATAAAATATTTTGTAAAAAAATCCTGTGCCTCCTGTCTTCACTCCCTCTGTCAGCTCAGGAGTCAGCATTATGACATAATTTTAATCCCCCCCAAAAAAATCTTGGTTAAAGTCCTTAAAAATTATGTAATCTGTTTTGTAAAAAGATTATACCAGTATAAGGTGCAGTGTGTCTCCCTTTGTAAATGTATTGTGGAAAATTCCTTGTTTACAGCGCCGCTGGGCGGTCATGTGACCCATCGGGGAGCTCTTCTTTTCTGCTCTGAATACTGCAGAGGGAAGGGACGAGATCCCCGCTGACGCCAGCCCACTCCGAGAGGGAGGGGCTGAAGACATCAGCCGGGAGGAGAGGCGAAGACCTCCAGCGGGTCATGTGAGTGCCCAGCAGTGCTGTGAAAAAGGTATTTTACATAATACAGTTACAAAAAGAGACACACTGCACCTTATACCGGTATATTCTTTTTACAAAACGGATTACATTTTTTTACAAGGACTTTAATAGGGCTTTTTTTCGGGGTAGGGCTTATATTGCAACCCTCCCCGATAATCCAGCTAGGTCTTATTTTCAGGGTAGGTCTTATTTTCAGGGTAGGTCTTATTTTCAGGGTAGGGCTTATTTTCAGGGACATGGTATATACAAAACCACTTAACATTATCTTTAAAAAAACACATGTATATGATGCATCTTTATGAAAACAACATTTTCACTAAGAAACATATAGCATAGGAATGTCTGTGATTTGGCAGTACAGCAAAAACCTAACACAATCTAAATTGCCGATCCTTTGAGCATTTTTGGTAATCCCATGTCTCCTGAGCTTTGCCATTGGCTTATAATGTGATGGGTAGCCAAACTGGCCAATAATGGGACACAGAAAGGTTAAATGAAGAGCCTATCTTCCTAATGCAGAGATTGGTCAACATTTGCCGAGAAGAAATTCCTAATGTAAGAGGTTGTTCATTAGGACAACTAGAAATGTGTGCAGGTAGTCGGAGTAGCCTGCAGTTGCAAAGCATGGCCACTTTTCTGACTTTTAGGTCATCACTTCACTTTAAAACTAGATACAAAAGTAAAATCATTTTGCATATAAAATGTTCAAGGCAAATACATATTAAGAAATAGGTGGGAGAAGTGGTCCTCAAATTGGTTTATAAGAAAGAGGGAGCTCAAGTTAGGATTTTTCAGTCTAGTAATGTTTAATGATCAGGCACTGATCCTAAAGAACTGCAGGCAGTGATGGGCAAGGCCATCTTACTGAAAGGGCATGCTGGGCAGTTGCCCGGGGGCCCCACTCTCCCGGGGGACCCAACCTGCCCAGCGACCCAGCCCCAGCCAAGCATTAGTCCCGATTCCCGTGTGCATCCCACCGCCGAACTTAGCAGGTGGCAAGCGCCTGTCAGCCCTGCACTGCTGTCAGGCCACTTGGGCCGTGGAGGGGGGCCCACAACTGCAGGAATGCCTGTCCGCCTCCACGGGAACAGGCACACACAGGACAGTGGAGTCTGACTCCCGTCTGTGTGTGTGTTCCCCGGACCCAGCCACCGAACTTGGAAGCTGTTATTACCCTGGCACTGCTGTACCAATAAATATCGCCTTATCGATAATTTGCATTTTTATTCTCGTGGGTGATTGTGTAGGCCGGGCCCCAGTGCACTGCATTGCCCGGGGCCCTTTAATGCTCTTAAGATGGCACTGGTGATGGGCTCGGGAATGTTCGAATCAAGCCGCCATGAAGCCGGCTCATAGGCAGCGTGTGTATGTGCAGCTCCTGGTCGGGAAATGCCTCACTGTCTATAACTGGTGGTGTGCAGTGCCGGCTTCCTGGCTGGATCGATCTGAACACGCCAGAGCCCATCACTACCTGCAGGTAATGGAAAATGTGGTTACACTCCTTATACTTTGTAGCCATATAACACAGCAGGGAAATGTATAGAATGTGTAGAGTATGACAATATGCACAGTATGTATTCAGTTACACATCTATGTCGCTGAGTACAGTTCCCATACATGTGCTTATCCAATGTATTTGGCTGAAGAAGACGTTATTTTACCTCTTCCTGTGCTCTGCTGTATTCATCAATAGCATACTGATATTTGGGAGAATTCAGACCAAACAGGCTTGCCAGTTTTCCTCCAAGGAAATCACATGCTGCAAGACATAAGACACAACATAGCTATTAGCCACATAAGCTTTTTTTGCAGTTACAAAATCAGTGTTGCTCAGGGTTAAAGCGGGCAACCAATGGTGAGCTACTGGTAGATTGTGATTAGTGGATGATCAGCTGTTAAAGTGATTGTAAATTATCGCATAGTAAAATAACCCATTCAGTTTAAAATAGAAATAAAAGGCAAAACAATGTTGTATAGATATAAAAATAAAAAAACCCCAACATTATAAATAATTTTTTTAAGTAATCACATTCCCTCTGTTCTCAGCTGCATAAGAGCTGGGGGGGGGGGGAGCAGCAGCACACTGAGCTTTCCAGTGAATGGCTGTGCAGCAGGGGCGTGTCAAGACAAGCCTGATCATTAGAGGAGAGTACACTCACTGAGTTCCCAACACAGCTAAAGAACTGACCACGATGTGCTCACTTGCTTAGTGTGGTCAGTTCTTAATAGGAAAGCAGAGAAACTGGCAGGAACACCAGGGATTTTTGCATAAAAGAAGCAATACAAAGAGAACAGGATACTTTCTCATACCAGTACATGGTACAGCAGGCACATACCAGGAATATGAAGTGTTGGGGGGAAGGAAACACTTTCTATTATACACCCTAACTCCCCCAAATTTCAGCTTATTTTGAGGGGAGCAAGAATTAGAGGTATAATGTAACCACCCGTTGTGGACAGAGACTTCAGTAGGCTGTTAAGAAGAATATGTTTGGGCTCTTCTTTGAGATCCATCATTACTGCTTCGCAAAATATAAATTAGGAAATGATAGGACTTCTAATGAAAATTTTTCAAGCAATCACAGCATTTATTTTGTCCCTGCCCCTAGCCAATCTTGTTATTCGGAACCTTATAAACGCCATCTATGTCCTCAGTGATGTCTATTCCTGCAATGTTGCCACCACCAGTGGACCTATTCTTTTACATCTAATCCACCTTAGGCTTACATCACACTTAGGATCCTATAGCTTGTGACAACTAAAATACACAAGAAGAACATTCACCTGCTTTTTATACATCGCTTGCTGCAAAAAATGCTGCAGAAAGTCACCAGCAAGAGGATGACACTTCGCTTATCCAGCTGGCCTTCAGGAAACATGTGCAAACAGTTCAATATTTCATCTCCCTGCTGTGTCTTCTATGGAGTTCCTGTGGGTAATGGGATAGCACTCTTATTGGGATCTGGTCCTCATGTAGAGTCATATTTATGATATTCCCAAAGTATGTGCAGTGTATCCTGTTGTACAAGATGCCAGGCTTTAGAATCATGGTGGAGAAACCACTAAAAACACAATGACCTGGGCTATACTGCTGTTGAGGTAACCAGGGGCCAAGGAAATGGTAGGGCTATCCATGGACATAGCAACATAATTAGTCAGGATAAACAAAAGACACAAGTCCATTAAGTTCAGCCAAAGAAAAAATAAATACAATAAAAATCCTGCATTTTTAGGCCCATTTACACCTATGAGTTGAAGTAGCATACAATTACAATCCATATTTTGTTCATTTTTATGGGCACCCCAACACACTAAGGGTCCTTTCACACGGGCGATCTGATCCGATACGCCTGTCAGATTTTCAGGCGGATTGGATTGGATGCTCCATGCATCCCTATGGGGCAGCGGATGTCAGCAGAGACATCTCTGCTGACATCCGCTGCTATCTGATCCGATCCTGTCTGTGAAATCTGGACGGATGGAAACCCTATTTTCCACCCGTCCAAAGGATCGGATGGGATTGGATCAAGAGCGGACATGCGGACCATTCTCATCCGATCTCCCCATAGAGGACAGCGAGGATCTGACACCTCCGTCTCTGCACACAGAGCAGAGACAGAGCTGTTACCTGCCTGCTCAGTGGGGATCGGCGGATCGATCCCCTGCTGAGCAGAACGGACTCCGTTCAACGTGGGGGGTTCTTTACTGTTAGGGCTACAAGATTGTGGAATTCTCTACCACAAGAGGTGGTTTCTGCGGGAAGTATGGTGGCTTTCAAAAGACTCTTAGACGTACATCTCAAGGATCAGAACATTCAGGGGTATGTGAGATGATTACGGCCACACACACCTACACAGGTTGAACTGGATGGACTATTGTCTTCAACCTCACCTACTAATGTAACTATGTAGTTTCTCACTACTAACAGGCAGCACTTGAAAAAGTCTGATAACATTTTTATGGAATGGGTCTCATCTTTCAGTCTCTCTACACTCTCCTGTCAGCATGTTGCTTTTTATCACATGACCACTGCACCGCACCTAACATGGACTTATTCTCCTTCTTCCAGACTGATACAAAGTCAAAACCAGGTACTTCCACTACATGCATTTAGTGCCAGGTCACATTATGCGGTGCAGGAACCGCATGCAAATTTGAAAAGGAATCGCATTCCTGTTGAAATCACATGCGGTTCAAATCGAACCGAATCCGCACTCAAAATTGTGCAGGACTCTTTTTTTTTGGCCGCACCAGAATCAGATCACCCGTGCAATCTGATCCTGCAAATCACACTGTGTTTTGCAAACCAATTTTGGGGTGTCGTTAACGTAACATACACACCCGCAGCGATTCACATTGATGGGGTGAGATTTGGATGCGGTGCAGAATCTGCTGTGAATTCGCAGCACACCAGTGTGAACCAGCCCCGAAAAAAAAGAAAACATTTACACGTGTATTATTTAATGCAGAGCTGCATTAATGGAAGTTTTGTATCTCTGCCTGGAGTTCAGCTTTAATTTACACTCAAAAACTTGTGAAATGGTTCCAAAGGAGGCAAAACTTTACAGAGTCATCTTATTACTCACTATAAAAGGCGGTGGTGGCAACCCGAATTATCCAGAACTGTACATATGTGATCCAGCTCATCTGCGTCTGCCGAAAAACACAACAAGAAAATTGTTACTGCATGAAATAACATTTCCCAGAATTCCATGCAGGTGGAGGATTGTCCATCCGTACTGCTGGGTCCAACCAGACGGGGATGTAAACATTAGTCAGGGAAACAATAGAGCATTTTCAGTGAGGACACACATTAACCACTTAAGCCCCGGAGGATTTTCCTGCTAAACGACCAGGGGGTATTTTGCGATTCGGCACTGCGTGACTTTAACAGACAATTGCGCGGTCGTGCAACGCTGTACCTAAACAAATTTGACGTCCTTTTTTTCCCACAAACAGAGCTTTCTTTTGGTGGTATTTGATCACCTGTGCGCTTTTTACTTTTTGCGCTATAGACAAAAAAAGAGCGTAAATTTTGCAAAAATAACAATATTTTTTTATATGAAATTTCCCCCCCAAAAAAATGTAAAAATCAAAATTTTTTAACATTTGCGGCCAATTTGTTTTATCCTACCTATGTTTGGTAAAAAAAAAATCGCAAAAAGCTTATTTTGATTGGTTTGCGCAAACGTTATCGCGTTTACTAACAAAGGGAAAGATTTTTGTCATTTTTGTTGTTTTTTTTTAAACGCGTAATGGCGGCGATCTGCGATTTTTTTTGCGGTACTGCGACATTGGGGCAGACAGATCGGACCCTTGACTGACATTTTTGACACTTTTGGGGTTACCAGTGACATTTCTACAGTAATCAGTGCTATACATATGCACTGTTACTGTAAAATTACACTGGTAGTGAAGGGGTTAACTTTATTTGGGAGGGAGGGGCTGTGTGTGTCCCTAGGGGCGTGCTTTCTACTGTGATTGGCTGAGGCTTGAGGTGTAAGGACACTGATCAACGGATCTACATAGTAGATCCGTGTGATCAGTGTTTTTACACCGAGGAGAATGACAGGCAGCTTGTTTACACAAGCCGCCTGACTTTCTCCCTCTCCCCCGACGATCGCCGAGTGACCGGCGGACATCGGGTCTGCCAGTCACACGCGCGGGGGGGACCGTGACCGCGCGGGCGCACGCTCGCTCCCCAGACCCTCCCAGGCTAGTGACGTTAATTAACGTCACTCTGCCTGGCAGGGGCTGACCGCCGCAGTAAATTTACTTGGGGCGGTCGGCAAGCGGTTAAAGGTTCCGTCCATCTCATAATTTGGTAGATGCTGGAAGTTTAACCAGTTCTGGACCGGAAGGATTTACCCCCTTAATGACCAGGCCATGTTTTGCGATATGGCACTGCGTTACTTTAACTGACAATTGCACGGTCGTGCGACGCTGTACCCAAATAAAATAAATGTCCTTTTTTCTTACTAAAAATAGAGCTTTCATTTGGTGGTATTTGAGCACCTGTGCGATTTTTATTTTTTACACTATAAACAAAAAAAATTTAAAAAAAGCGACAATTCTGAAAAAAAAAAAAAAAACAATATTTTTCACTTTCTGCTATTTAACATTCCCAATAAAAAAAAATTAAAAATCAAAAATTTTCATCATTTTAGGCCAATTTGTATTCTGCTACATATTTTTGGTAAAAAAAAAAAAAATTATCCCAATAAGTGTATATTGATTGGTTTGCGCAAAAGTTATCGCATCTAAAAACTAGGGGAAAGATTTGTCATGTTTATTTTTTTCTTTTTTTTTACTAGTAATGGTGGCGATCAGCGATTTTTAGTGGGACTGCGACATTGCGGCGGACAGATCGGACACCTGACTCTTTTTTACCTTTTTGGGGGGGGGGGGGGACCAGTGACATTACTACAGTAATCAGTGCTAGAAAATATGCACTGTTACTGTACTAATGACACTGGCAGGGAAGGGGTTTACACCAGGGACAATCAAAAGGTTAAATGTGTCCCTAGGGGGTGCTTTCTAACTGTGGGGGGCCTTCTGAATGAACACAGAGACCTGTAATCCTAAATAAGAGGAAAACAGGATCCCTGTGTTCATCACTGACAGAACAGCGGTCTGCCGTGTTTACAACAGTAGACCGCCGTTCTGTTTCCACGACAACTGTGGCCACCAGACACGCTGATCAGCTTCCCCTGTGGCAAATGGGCATGCGCCTGCACCCCCGCTAGCGGTCCCATGAAGCGACGTACAGGTACGTCGTTTCACAGGACAGAGCCGCCATGCCACCATAAAACTACGGCAGCTGTTCGGCAAGCAGTTAAAGTATATCTAAACACAAAAATATAAATGTAATATATTGCAGTTTACTAATCTTTAGATGTGGTGGCTGCATTAGTTTCCTTTTCCTTTATTTTCACCTGATAATCCGGCCATTAACAGACTGTCATAGGGCGGCTACATTCCTTCACTGTATCTCTGGAGGAGCAGTGTAGCAACCTTTGGACAGTACTATTGTCAATGTAAACCTGGGTAGAGGATGGTGTTGGATGGACTATGATATTTAGCCCTGGTTCACAGTGGTGTGATTTGTTGTGCGATTTGACAGTTCAAAATTGCATGACAAGTCGCACCCTATTACCAGCAATGGAGCCGTTCAAATCGTTGCAACTTTGAAACAGGTTCCTGCACTACTTTTTGGGATTTAATTGTGACATGCATAGAATTGCCCAAGCAGCAATTAAATCAGAGGTGCAAATTGCACTGATCTGCAGCTGTGAAATTGCGCTGAAGTAGCACGATTTCAAAGCCGAACTGATGTGAACCAGGGCTTATGTGGACTTATTTTTACAATGTTTTAACTATATAAACAAAAGCTGACCATTGTAAGTACACTTGTCAGTGGTAAATGGGTTGTTTCATCCCTCTAACTGACACTTTTACTGGACAGCTTGGTGTGTTAAAGAAAGCTGAAAAATAACAGACTTACCAGGTAATGAAACTGTTATGGGGGGGGGGGGGGGGGGGGGGAACTCAGAAAAACAGAAAACTGCTGAGTTAAAAGAGAAGTATGACCAAAGCTTTTTTTTGGCCATACTTCTCTTGTGGGCCACAGGAGTACACTTACTTTTTTCTCCTGTGACCCAGAGTCAGCTTATAGCAGGATATTGCACACTATTAGCTGATGAGGCAGAGCCGTACCAGGTTCAGGAAGGATCCAGACAATATTGTTGGGATCCACCCTGCTGCCTAATTGACAGCTGGCTTCACCTTTCAGCACGACTGAAAGGGAGAGCCAGCCATACCAACCTTCCCTCCCAGGCCGGGGCGAAAGCGTGCGCTGGAGGAGCAGAGTGGAGAGCGTTGATTGACAGTCATGGTTCTCCACTTGGAGCAGACTGAGAGCTGAGCGATTAGCAGTCATGTGATCGCTCAGTTCTCAATATTGGCGTTGGACAGCTGCAGCAACACACAGATCCATGATCCATTCTGGCTAGGTTAGTTTGTGTCTTCTGTCCGTCAGACTAAGCAGACTGAGTCAGAATGATATCCATACCGTGTCCACATTCCGAAAGTCGATTCTCTGGTCTTCCTCCTCCTCCTCCTCTTCCTCTTCTGTGCTGTACTCCTCCATCACCTCTCCACTGGCAAAATGGATTATCCTTCTGGGGAGTCTCTTCTTCTCCATGTCTGCAAGCTCAACTTCCTTCTGTCAGATAAATGCACACAGACAATGAGATTGGGGCAAATATATTTTGATATCATAGGCCTGAAGCTGATCATACACTATACAATCTCCTTTAGATCTACCATTAGCTATGTAATGCAAAGGACTGCCCGAAGTGATACAAACTGAATAGATTTATTTGTTTTGACTGCATACTACATAGTTTAGGTGAATTTAAAGGAAATTTTGCAGAGATTGTACAAATAAAAATTGTATAGTGTATGGCCAGCTGGGGGAGTGACGATAAACATCACAACCTGATTGTACAATAACATAGCAGTCTGTGATTAATCTACAAATGAGCACTTGGAAACAATTGATTAATCGATGAATAAAATATCAAACAGGTCAACACACGTGGTATCTTCTGGACTGTGCAATGGACTGAAAATATTAAAAGCATAATTTATCAGTTATGGATCTTATGATGGCCTCACATATATTGATTAGTTATCAATCTTATGATGGCCTCATATATATTGATTAGTTATCGATCTCATGATGGCCTCACATATATTGATTAGCGATTGGCTCAGGCGTGTTCGGGTTGTAGTCCCAACCCACCTGAGCAATCCTGGCAGAAAGCTGTCCCTTCACACCACCAATCTATAAGCAGTGAGACATTTTCTCGGGCCTGCAGCTACACATACACACGCCCAGACTAGGCTGCTGATGATTGGCAGTGTGCAGGGACGGCTTCCTGGCAAGATTGCTCAGGTGGGTTTGGACTGCGATTTGCACATCTGAGCCCATCCCTAATATTGATCATTCAATGCAGCTAAACGGAACACATTGAATACAAATCATAAACCAAATATGCATTATTTCATCAATTAGCTCTCAACAGGATTTTGTCAAATCCTATTGGCTGCAGCAGACATTTCCTGATTGCTTCTGGACAGGCAAAAAATATCTGCATGCAGGTAAAGAACCAATCAGAACACAGATTTATATGATCAATTTCATTGGATTGTACAGATCTCTGTTTGCATTATCTCTTGATCCCAAAGTGCAGAACAATACAGTTTGTGCTTTGTTGTTCCATAATTTAATTGATAATGAATCGCTTGATTTATGATTGCTTGCACCTAGATTGATCACAAATAGCTACATGTATAGCTGACATACAGCTTTACCAAAACTATGTAAGAGCCGGTTCACACTATTACGACTTGCCAGGCGACTTGGTCAGCCTGGCAAGTGGCGCACCGTCGGGTCCATTGAGTAGTACAGGACCGGTTCTAATAGGAGTGACACAAGTCACTCCGACTTAGAAAAAGGGTCCTGTACTACTTCGGGGCGACCTGGAGGCGACTTGCATAGACATTCATTAGATGAAGTCGCGGTGCACGCGACTTCACAGGTCGCCCCCGAAGTCGGAGCGACCTAATGTGAACGGGGACTAATATGAGGATGGAAGGAAACGATCTATCCAATTTGAATCCAGGCCTTCATTTAAGAATACACCACACAATGTTTTGAACCAACCTGGCTCTTCTTATAGAATCAAGAGCATTGATGGTAAATTTACTAGATATAGGCGGCCTCAGCTGTGGCCTCTGACATCCCCAGGGGGCCGCATATATTAGTCACTCTAGGTCTAGGTAATGCTACAGAGGATTGTCAGAGACTGCTGACACACTGCCGATGAGGTTCCTTTGATTTTCTATAACCATTGGGCCTCATGCACACTGGACATTTTTTCTGAAGTCAGTAAAATCCTCATCATGTTATCCTATGGGGTTGATTTACTAAAACTGGAGCGTGCAAAATCTGCTGCAGCTCTGCATAGAAACCAATCAGCTTCTAGGTTTTATTGTCAAATCTTAATTGAAAAAGCTGAAGTGAGAAGCGAATTGGCTATCATGCACAGCTGCACCAGTTTTAGTAAATCAAACCTTGTGTCCATGCACATAGGCTGTTATCAGCAGTTTTTGGCAGGGGCATTTTCTGGCTGGGAAAAAAAACGCAGAACTAGTGGGTTTCAAGAAGAGTTTTTTATCTGTAAAAACACTCTAAAGCTGGCCATTCACTAGCCGAAAAATCGTTTGAACTAATTTTCATAAAACGAAAAATCAACTGTGCGAGGAGATGATCATGCCATCATGTAATGACCGTATTTCAAACGATAAATTGTTCAATGGACATAAATGAATCAGTTTTTCGTTCATTTTGTCACATATGCCCGATGCAAACAGTTCAGGCGAGAAACACATTAACCTTTCAATTTATCGTTCGTTCGGCAGAATTTTCCAAACTGTTCCTTCGATTTTTCGGCTCTGAAAAGGTAAAACCAATTTTCTATTTGTGCCCATTAACTGGACGAAAAATGAATGAACGGACCAAATGACAGATTTTCGAACAGTTTTTCGGCTAGTGTATGGCTAGCATAACTGATAAAAAGCTGAAAAAAAAAAAAAAGAAAAAAAAAACGCTGAAAAACTTGGCTATTTGGCATTTATCAGCGCTTTGGGCCATAAACTTTTATGAGACTACAGTTTGGCTAAAAAGCATTTCAGCTGAAAAGCGCTACTGCAAAAACGCTGAAAAGCTCACTCTACAGCTAATGCTACTGGCTTTTTTATAACTTCCAGTGTACATGAGGCCGAAGAGTTATAGACACAAAAATTGAAGAAGTGGGATGGAAAATGTTTCTTGAAAACATTTCTAGCAGTGTATGTGGTTTTCTTTTGTTTAAAATCCAATTTTGCAGTACTTTCCAACGATATTCATCAACCTGTTGATTGTACTGAGAATTTTCATGTGAATGTTCATTCAAAAAATCTTCCAGTGTAGGGCCAGCTTTGGTAAATTTTTTGTTTTGATTACATAAGTATCCCTGATGCAATTGGTTGTCTTGGCTCTGTTGCACAGAAAGGTTCATGTAACAGCCTCCAGCCTACAACACACCTAAAATCCATTGACGATCTTAGGAATAAGGATCTAATAATTAGGAATGAACCCATTTATTTGGTAATCTTGATATAGCTCACATTCACATTGGTATGATTTCATATGTCAAATCGGAGCCAATTGCACTGTCTCAGTCGGTGCAACGCTGACTTTGCGGTGCCGCACTGATTCCCAAAAGTAGTTTCTGTACTACCTTTGGCGACTTCGGGGGGCGATTTCAATAGATATCTGTGCAGGAACCCACACAGGTGTCTGTGAAATCGCCTCGAAGTTGGACTGATTTGCCGGTTTGAAATTGTGTGAGTTCAAAATGTCACTAGTGAAAAATGTAGTAATGTCATAGTAGTAGTAATGTCACTAGTGAAAAATGTCAGTTAGGGGTCCAATCTGTCCGCCGCAATGTCGCAGTCCCACTAAAAATTGCTGATCGCCTCCATAACTAGTAAAAATAAATAAATAAAAATGACATAAATATTTCCGCCTGGTTTGTTTGTATAACTTTTGCACAAACCAATCAATATATACTTATTGGGATTTTTTGAATTGCCTGTTTTTTGCCGGATTTTTTATGAATTGCCAGTTTGAAATTGTGCGAGTTCAAAATGTCACTAGTGAAAAATGTAGTAATGTCACTAGTGAAAAATGTCAGTTAGGGGTCCAATCTGCCCGCGCAATGTCGCAGTCCCACTAAAAATCGCTGATCACCTCCATAACTAGTAAAAATAAATCTTTTCATAAGATAAGAACATAAATATTTCCCCCTAGTTTGTTTGTATAACTTTTGCGCAAACCAATCAATATACACTTATTGGTATTTTTTTTTACCAAAAATATGTATCAGAATACAAATTCGCCTAAAATCATGAAAAAAATAGATTTTTTTTTGGGAATGTTATAAAGCAGAAAATAAAAAATATTGTTTTTTTTTCAGAATTATTGCTCTTTTTATGTTTAGAACACAAAAAAAAAAATCACAGAGGTGATCAAATACCACCAAAAGAAAGCTCTTTTTGTGGGGGAAAAAAGGACATCAATTTTATTTGGGTACAGCGTCGCACGACCGCTTATCAGTTAAATTAACGCAGTGCCGTATCACGAAAAATGGCCTGGTCATTAAGGGGGTAAATCCGTCTGGTCCCGCTGAGCCCCGCTGAGCAGGCAGATGACAGGTCCATCTCCGCTCACTGTGCAGAGACGGATCCCTCTATGGGAGATCGCATGAAAACGGACCGCCTGTCCGTTTTCATCCGATTCGAACTTCCAGACGGATTAAAAATAGGGTTTCCATCCGTCTGGATTTCATGAACAGAATCGGATAGCAGCAGGTGTCAGTGGAAATGTCACTGACATCCGCTGCCCCATAGGGCTGGATGGAGCATCCAATCAGGTCCGCCTGAAAAACTGACAGGTGGACCTGATCGGAAAGCCCGTGTGAAAGGGGCCTAAGTGAATTTATTTATCACCTTAATCAGCCACAGAACCTGTGAAATGAATGTGTGTCCTGGTTTAAAGGGATGAGGTGGCAACACTAGTCCCAACTGACATTGACTGTTGTCAGATGGGGGTGAGGAATACACTTGTGCAAACTGCCAACTTTCAGATAACTGACTCTGTGCAGATAAAGGTCTATCTAACACCTTGCCGGGCCTACTGTCCAATGAGGTTCTTCGCTTGACTGCAAACGAAAAGAAGCAAAGAGCAATTCATAAAGGCAAAACCTGTGACTGAAGACGACTGTTACTCACCATTATGGCATTCCCGTCAGACATGTCTGCAGTCTAGTATTTCTTTTTTCTTCTTAAAGTCAGGTGGAAAAACAAGAAAATCAAGATGTGGGAGGATAACTGGTAACAAAGTTCCTGGGGGAGGAGAGTGGAGAGTGACATTGTGAGGTTGGCATGCAGGTAAAGTTGGACACTTGTTATAATATGATTATGCATACCAACAACTGAGACTGGACATGCAAAGTGTGATGTGTTTGGCTGGCTTAAAGATGAATTTGGGGCACAAAAACTTTTAATTAAATATATTCCTCAACTTTGTGTGCAGTGACATCATAACTGTGCTGTATGTAGCGATACCGCCACAGGACCCGCTGGTTACTGGTTCCCCACTATTCCTGCACAGCCAGGCAACACGCATTTCCAACTGGCATCCGGACACAAGAAACCAATCCACGGGCTTGTTTTTGTTGGTTTTTTTGTTGGGGGGGGGGGGGGGACAACTTGTACAAGGTATAGCGATTATTGAATGCCCAACTTGACTTAAAGAACAACAGATGAGGACAAACTTCCTTTTCTATGTTCAAAAATGAAGATCCTGGACTGTACTCCCTCAGGGAGAACGCAATCTCGATGGATCAGTGACAGAATCCTTTTGTAGTCCTGGAGCTCTCTGTCCACTTTAGTGAAATAGCATATAGTTGCAAACTGTATGTAGGAGTATAGTGTCTCTTCAGCAGAAATTCACTCTGTTCTGACACTTGCAGATACTAACAGCCCACCCGGCTGCTCTGAAGAACTTCCCAGGACAAGAGATCAGAATTTAGCACAATGCTGTACTTGGAAAGTATGCTATGTCTGCCTGTCTTCCCCTTGTATGCCCCTGGGTGTGCTGAGGTACTAACACTGTCCTATTCCCCCTACTGCACTGGGCAAGAATCCTGTTTAGGCCTCCAACTGACCAGATCTTCCCATGCCAGCCCGGATGTCCAAAAGTAATGGAGATTTTTGTCTTAGGCTTCCTTTCCTCAGCTCCCATCCTGGAGGCAGAGCCGCAGCCCTGTGGTGCCCTCCCAGACCACACGCCTGCAACCTCAGCACTCCATCTTCTACCCCACTCTCTTGCTGGCCAGGCGCCAACATATTTAAGGGCTGACCCAGCCGCCCTGCCAGGCCCTCTTCCTGGGGATTGGCCAGATTCCCTCAAGTATGCTGATCAGAACCTCATGGCTTCCGCCCACTAGCTTCCAGAAGCTTCTATATCCAGGGAGAGGTACCAGAGTCCTGCCTTGTAGAGCCATCCAGCCTGATCTACACTAACCCAACCTAATTACAGACTCACACAGTTACCATGAGTCATACCAAATAAATTTACCTAAACTAGTTGCACACCGGAGGGTGCTACATGTACATAGCCTGTGCAGAAAGTAGTGTGGGAGAGACCCAGCAGCTTCACCCACTACAGGCTTTCTGCAAAAACTATGGGGGGGGGGGGGCTGAGACAAGAACAGTCACAATGCAGAGAGAGCAGCAGCGACTATTCATTATTAAAGGAAGTTCCTGCACAGAGGCAAAAATGTCACACTGGATTACTGCACAGATCTGGAAGAAATACACAAAGCACACCTAGATTCAAGTAAGAATACATGTCATTGGCTTGACAAGTATAATTCGTATGTGCAATTTTCAAAGTCAATAAACTAAGTTTAAAAAAAAAAAAGAATACACGTCTCTGGTATTTAGACAATCAGCTCCATTCATGAAGATATAACTACTGCTTTAGGATTAGTGGAAAAATACCTCATAGCGTTTTTCAAAAATGTATTTGCAGCTGAATAAAAAATGATACTAAAATACTGGATGTGCTATTTCGTGAATTGATGCAATATTTTTTTTTTTTTTTTAATATTTTTATTAAATTTTTTCAAAACACATACAAAGAAATGGGGGAAAAAACCCAAAAATGTCTTCTTTCTTTCATTTCTAACATTTTCAATTATAAAAACATTGCCTCTTCCTCCTCCTCCAGCCCCCCCCCCCCCCCCCAACCTCATATGTTCTCCATATTAGCCATCGGTGAATTTCATTAACAATCTTTGGAGAAAATATTCTCCCTCCCTCCTCCATCATATTATCATGAATTATACGGTACCCCTAAGTGATTAATTCATATTATCAATCATTAAGGGGAGATATCTCCTATCTCAAAAACCTTTCTACACCCCAGTGTCATGATTCCCCTGTATTGAGGGGGAAAAAAAAGAAGAGGAAAAAAAACCCCGAATTTTTCCCTTTTTCTCATTATCGTGAATTACACTCCTATGTGATTATTTCTATTATCAAATCATAAGGGGGAGATTATACTCTAAACCAACCAATACCATAAATCGTGATACATACAGTGGAAAAAAAGGGGGGGAGAAAAGAAAATGAGGAAGAAGAAGGGGAAGGGATTTATACTTCTTGCTCAATCAAATACTAGTCTCAATGTCTGAGAGCGTCTGTTAATCTATATTTAAAGGGATCCTTTAATTACCTCTAATTTCATTTCAAAGTGAAAGAAGAAGAGAGAGAGAAAGGAAATTGATGCGGTATTTTAGTAGTGAAAACTTGCAATATTTTAACACGGTCAGCCACCAGCTCCTTAACCACTTAGGCTCGGTTCACATTTATGCGATGCGGGAAGGCTGCGAATTCGCAGCCTGTTCCCGCATCGCACACGCACCCCCGGCAGTTCACACTGCCATATGCGATACGCTGGGGGTGTCAATGTAATCTTAACGACACCCCCAGTTTGATCGCATATCGCAGTGCGATCGTGCAGTTCGCACAGGAGCGGATCGCACAAGTGTGAACCACTGTGCGATCCGATCCTGATGCGGCTGCAAAAATGCCTCCTGTGCGTGTTTGCTCCGGGTGCAATGCGAATTTAGCCATACAAACTGTATGGCTAAACTCGCACCGCACAGCTGATCGCATGTAATGTCGGAGCAGTGCGCTCCGACATTACATGCAAACCCGGCACTCGCAGAAGTGTGAACCGGGGCTTAAGCCTCGGAAGATTTTACCCCCTTCCTGACTAGGGGGTATTTTGGGATTCGGCACTGCGTGACTTTAACGGACAATTGCGCGGTCGTGCGACGCTGTACCTAAACAAATTTGATGTCCTTTTTTTCCCACAAATAGAGCTTTCTTTTGGTGGTATTTGATCACCTGTGCGATTTTTTTTTTTTATTTTTTTGATCATGCACTATAATCAAAAAAAGAGCGACAATTTTGCAAAAATAACAATATTTTTCCAAATTTTTTATATGAAATTCCCCAAAAAAAAATGTAAAAATCAAAATCTTTTTAAATTTTTGGCCAATTTGTTTTCTGCTACCTATGTTTGGTAAAAAAAAATCACAAAAAGTGTATTTTGATTGGTTTGCGCAAAAGTTATTGCGTTTACTAAGGGAAAGATTTTTGTCATTTTTGTTGGTTTTTTTTTTTAACGAGTAATGGCGGCGATCTGCGATTTTTTTTTTTTTTTTTTTTTTTTTTTTTTTGCGGGACTGCGACATTGCGGTGGACAGATCGGACCCTTGACTGACATTTTTGACACTTTTGGGGGTACCAGTGACATTACTACAGTAATCAGTGCTATACATATGCACTGTTACTGTAAAAATGACACTGGGAGGGAAGGGGTTAACTTTATTGGAGAGGGAGGGGTTAAGTGTGTCTCTAGGGGCGTGTTTCTAACTGTCATTGGATGTGGCTAGTGGGGTAACAGCACAGATCAACGGTCCTACATAGCAGGACCGAGTGATCTGTGCTTTTACACAGGGGAGAATGACAGGCGGCTTTGTTTACATTAGCTGCCTGCCTTTCTCCCTTCACAGCCGACGATCGCGAGTGACCGACGGACATCGGGTCCGCCAGTCACACGCGCGGGCTTCCTAGTGAACGAGCAGGAGCGCGCCTCCGGCGGCGCGCGCTCGCCCCCTATTGGCTACCAGGCTAGTGACGTACCGGTACGTCACTTTGCCTGGGAGGGGCTGACCGCCACCGTATATAGTCGGGCGGCGGTCGGCAAGTGGTTAACAACCTGGGCATAGCTGATTGTTAAGGAGCTGGATTCCCCGCTGACAGCAGAATGTGAACAAAGGTAGAGCCGGCATAAAAAAAATATGTAAAAACAAAACCTGCATGGGGCTCCCTCCCAATCCATATTAGGCCTGGTATGTATTTTGAGGTGGACCCCATGCCAAATTGTATTTTTATAATGGCGTGGGTTCCCCCTAAAAACACTACTAGAGCCTGATCCAAGCATGCAGCCCAGCAGGTTGGGAAAGGGGGGGGGGTTAAGTACCCCTCTTTTTAACTACACGAGTCCACATGCCCTCAAAACCGGGGGGATGCTTTGGGGAGATTCCCCCTCTCAAGGCACCTTGTCCTCATATTGATGAAGACAAGGGCCTCTTCTCCACAACCCCGGCCCAGTGGTTGTGGGGATGTGGGAGTGACTTATCGGAATCTATAAGCCTCCAGATCCCACCCCTTCCTTTGTGAATGAGTATGAGGTACATAGTACCCCTACTCACTCACCAGAAAAATGGGCAATGTAAATTAAAAAAAAGAGACAGTTTTTGACCAGTCTTAATTTAAAAAAGCTGTTTTCCGTGAAACAGAGAAGCCGCACACCAATGATATAATGTCCTTATGCCAAATGTTATTGAACAGACACCACTTGCTGCCAGGCCCGGCCTGGAATCCGCTATTCTCTGACACGTTTTAAACTTGCAGGTTTAGTCATATAGATGAAGGTGGTCCAGGAAAAAGATATTTAAATACAAACTTTAGCCACTTTAAAGGTACATTTATAAATGGTACGTTGTTAAAGTAAGCTCACTACTGTAGCTGCATTTACGATCTTGGCACCAGCTTGAACAGCTGGCAAAGGGCTTTCAGATAAAAGTGATCCAGGTGGCTCTCCTTTTCCTTCAGGGAGCCTGGAACTGTGGGAAACTGCTCACAAACTGAGAGCAGAAGGAAGGTGGGAAATATCCGTTACCCAATCCCTCCTCCAACTAATGACCCCACAAGTGATGTGTATTGCCTCACTTGCAGGGTCACAGCCATCATTCCTCGGCTAGTGTAGCTGAGCATGCAGCTGTTCAAGCATGATCTGTGCTTGAATGGCAGCATTAGAGGTCAGGGAGACGTTCAGTGTCTAATAGACCCAAAATGTCTCCATAAACAGAACCTGTCACCTACCCATGCTATAACATGGGGATGTGTTAGTCCCCTTGTGATTGCAATAAAGTAAAAAAAAAAAAATGTAAATAAAATAAACATAAAAAACGAAAAAAAATTTTAGAGCACCCTGATCACCCCTAAACACACTCCATATAAAAAGTGCACTTATATGTAAACCTCATTTATATATTACTTGTATCGTCACAAACGTCAGAGTGGAAGCAATAATTCTAGGACCATATCTCATGGTTAACTCTAAACTGATAACATATAAAGGCTTTTAAAGTGTCGTCCATAGAGAATTTTGGGTACCAACGTTTTTGCAAATTTAAGGTTTGATATGTTTGGTATCAGTTTTACTTGATGCAACCCACTCTTTTATATTTTACCAACAAATTAGGTAAAATATTGTGTTTGCACAAAAATTCATTTTAGGCTGCATTCACATGTCAGCGTTTGGATCGCGGGCAGAACCGCCGCGGTTCCGCCCACTGAAAGATTGTATTAATATACCTTTTTTGTATTAATATGATTTTTCAGATATATATTTCAGTTTATGCCCATCCTGTGATGAAATGTGGGCCCTTGCATTTACATATTAACGAGCTAACGCTGAAAACCATTCATCCACCTTGGTCAGCAAACAGCTATATTTTGCATTTAGACGACATGTTAAACCACCTCTCCATTCATTCATTTGAACACTTGACAGTTGGACATTTTGCATAAGAGATTGCTGATGCCACCCATAAACAATTGACAATTGCTTACATTAACACATGACAAGCTGAACACAGACGGACCGATACTATAACAAGACACCCCATATTGACACAGATGTATAGGACACAAAATCCTTTTCATGTAACTGTTTCTATGAGTGATGTTGTACTGTTCAATTGACTTACGAATTGTAAACCAGTTTCTGCTGCCGAAATATCCTTTAAATGGGAGCACGAAACTTGAAATAAACAGTTGTGACTGCACTAAGTTTGAGTGCTGTGTGTCGTCATAACTCCCAGCTGGATGGAGGGTGAATTCATTATCTATTGGGAGGGTAGCAACTGAAGGGCTGTAATATCATTGTGATTGCCTCCTGACGAGAATTGAGCTAACACCCACGATCCGGAGATTATTGCAAATCGCGAGACGCCTAGCGTTGCCCATTGATTTGCAATAGCCCCCCAAACGCTGAGCGATGTTGCCGCGATTTCCGCCTGCCGAATCGCGGTAACATCGCGCAAACAAAATTGCGGGACGCAATACGCTCCAAAGAAGCTCTTGTACTTTTTTGGAGCGTATTGCGTCCCGCAATTTTTTTTCGCGATGTTACCGCGATTCGGCAGGTGGAAATCGCGGCAACATCGCTCAGCGTTTGGGGGGCTATTGCAAATCAACAGGCAACGCTAGGCATCCCGCGATTTGCAATAATCTCCGGATCGCGGGCGGAACCGCGGCGGTTCTGCCCGCGATCCAAACGCTGACATGTAAATGCAGCCTGAGTGTTTTAAAAAATTGCAACTATTACCATTTTATTTTCCATGGTCTCTACTTTCAGAAAACATTTACGTTTTGGGGAGGTTACAGTAACTTCTAGAAAAAAAAGACAGATTTACCACATGAGCGAACAACTAAAAAGTTCTCATGGTAGGCAAGTGGTTAATTAACACACATACATTTTCTAAAGGTAATAAATACCAAAAATATGTATGACTGTAAGTACATAATTATTCTTGCTCTAGGGCTATGGATTCCATGTAAGCACCATAACGTTTTTCGATATTTATGTGGTGCTTTCATGGAATCCATAGCCCTAGAGCAAGAATAATTATGTACTTACAGTCATACATATATTTGCTATGTGTCCCTTTAGGAAAAGTCATGCTTGTTGATTGAAGGCTGTTTTTAAAGACATTATAAAAATTCCTACCAGCACCTTGTGTTTTTCACCTGCGTAACATGTGCACTGATTATGTACTTTCATGGAGTCATTTGTTGCTTTGTACGCACATCCTCTAGTAGAGTAAATCTCCATATTGCGGTCAGACATTAAAATTAAAAAAAATAAAATAAAAATTAGGCATGTGGCATAGCACTGCACAGAAAAATGCATGACACCTGCCTGTAGTCTAAAGGCTCGTACACATGATAAGAAAATCAGAAGTAAAATTTTGTCCGACTAACGATCTGCCGATTTTTGAAGTTACATAGTAGTTGAGGTTGAATAAAGACAATAGTCCATCCAGTTCAACCTGTGAAGGTGTAAATCATTTCCCATACCCCTGAATGTTTTTATCCTTGAGATGTATGTCCAAGAGTATTTTAAAAGTAGCCATACTCCCCGCAGTTACTACCATTTGTGGCAGAGAATTCCACAGTCTTGTAGCCCTTACTGTAAAGAACCCCCGTGTAGCCTGTGGTTAAAACGCTTCTCCTCGAATCGCATTGTACAGCCTTGTGTCATCATGCATTCCTTGCGACTGAATTGTTTTTTTTCTATGCTCTGATCGCCATTGAGGCATTTGTAAATTGCTATCATGTCCCCTCTCATGCGTCTCTTCTCCAGGGAGAATAAATCAAGCACTTCTAAACGCTCTTCGTAATTAAGGTCCTCTAATCCCCTAATAAGTTTTGTTGCCCTTTTCTGTACTCTCTCTAGCTCCAACACATCCCTTCTGAGGACTGGCGACCAGAACTGGACAGAATACTCCAGATGTGATCGGACCAGTGATTTATAAAGTGGAAGGATTACCGCTTTGTCTATGGAATACATCCCCTTCCTTATGCATGCTAATATTCAGCTGGCTTTGGCAGCTGCAGCTTGACATTGCATGATTTGGCTAAATCTATCTTCTACTAAGACTCCCAGATCTTTCTCCATTTTTGATACCCCCAGAGGTTCCCCCCCCAGCATGTATTTTTCTTTTTACGTCATTAGTCCCTAAGTGCAATACCTTACACTTCTCCACATTAAACCTCATTTGCCATGTAGTTGCCCAATCTGTTATTTTGTTCAGGTTATTCTGCAAGATTTCTGCCTCCCGATGTGAAGTTATTGCCCTGCTCAGTTTTGTGTCCTCTGCAAAAACTGAGATCGAGCTACTGACCCCGTCCTCAATGCTATTTATGAATAAATTGAACAAAATTGGACCCAGGACCAGCCTTGGGTGACCCCACTTACCACCTCAGACCAGTCCGAGTATGCATTATTTACTACCACCCTTTGGACACGCCCCTTTAACCAGTAACGTATCCAAGAGCAAACCTTGTGGTTGATGCCTGTGGACCTTAATTTATAAATCGACTGTTTGTGGGGAACTGTATCAAACGCCTTAGCAAAATCTAGGTACACCACATCCACAGGTCTCCCACTGTCTAGCTCACAGCTAACCTCCTCGTAGAATGTTAACAGATTGGTTTGACACGAACGCCCCTTTGTAAACCCGTGCTGATGATATTAATGACTTTAGCAAACTCTTGGATATAGTCCCTTATCATCCCCTCCAGAAGTTTACATACTATTGACGTCAGGCTGACCGGCCTATAATTTCCCGGGATATGCCTCTGCCCTTTTTTGAATATAGTTAGTTATATACAGTATATATAGCTCAGCCCTTTTTTATATATTGGTGCCACGTTGGCTTTTCTCCAATCAGCTGGTACCATTTCAGACAGTAAACTGTCCATAAAAATTAGGAACAATGGTCTGGCTATCACCTTGCTGAGTTCCTTAAAGAGGTTGTAAACCTCCTACAAAAAAAATGTAAAAAGTTAAAAACCTGTAAGATAAAGGCATAATGAGCTAGTATGCATCGCATACTAGCTCATTATGAAATATTTACCTTAGAACGAAGCTCTTCCAGCAGCGCTTTGTCACCGCTGAGACGGCCGACATTTTTATTCGTCTTCTTTCTGGGTTCACGTCTTCCAGCCGTCTGGCTAAAGCTGCGATGACTTCACTCCTGTGCATCCTTGTGGGATTCGCTGTTTACGGCACAGGCCTCTGAAGGAACAGCTTGGGTGGCCGCTCCTTCAGAGCGCATGCTCCAGTGATGTCACTGGCTGCATGTAAAGTAAATATCTCCTAAACGATACTTTTTGTGACATCTTAATAACATTAACATTACAGCCTTGGTTACTATATCCCCCCATTTCCTTTGTGAAGACTGAGGAGAATAATACATTCAAAATCTTTGCCTTCTCTGTCTTTTGTAGCCAAATTCCCTTCATTATCCTTTATGGGCCAATATGTTTTGGCCTCACTTTCTTACTATTTATATACTATTTTTTTTTTTTTACTTTCCTCTGCTATGTGCTTATTGTGTTCTATATTAGAAACCCTGATTGCTCTCTTACATTTCTTATTGCATTCTTTGTAATGTTGGAATGCTGACAATGACCCCTCAGCCTTGTATTTTTTGAAGGCCTTTTATTTTGCTTTTATATGCATTTTTATTGGAGTTCAGCCACCAAGGATTTATTTGACCCCTTTAAACTTATTTTCTGTAGGAATGCACTGGCCAATACCTTTATTTAGTATGCTCTTAAAGCACTTCAATTTTTCCTCCATGTTCTTTGTTCCTAGGATATTATCCCAATCAATATCTTCTAGAAAATAACGCAATTTAGGGAAGTTGGCTCTTTGAAATTCAGTGTCCTTGTATTACCCTGTTTCCTAGTTCTGTGATTTATACTGAAACTAATTGACCTGTGGTTGCTGTTTCCTAAATTGCCCCATATTTCTACATCCACAATCAGGTATGTATTGTTAGTAATCAGTAGGTCTACTACTACTTTGTCTCTTGTTGGTGCATTCACCAACTGACCCATAAAATTGTTCTGCAAGACTTTCTCATACTTTCCCCTTAGTTTCCTCATTTTGGAGCTCTACCCACAAGGATTCCTCCTCCTCCTCCCTAACACCATTAGTGATATTGTCCCTCACATTCACCTGCACATCATTCTTGATATACAAACATACCCCTCCCCCTTTTTTACCCTCCCTATCACTGCGATATAGGGAATACCCTTGAATGGTTGCCAGCCAATCATGAGAGCTGTCAAACCAAGTCTCTGAAATTCTCACATAGTCAAAATCCTCCTCGTACATTAGCAGCTCCAGTTCTCCCATCTTGTTAGCCAGAATTCTAGCATTGGTTACAAGTCTCGTAATTTTGTCTGGTCGCATACTATTTCCTTGTTAGTTGTTATGAGGCTGCAATTTATGCCAATTTACTTACCTTGGGTTTTGGTATTCTAGTTACCCTACTTCTAACCCCAATATTACCCACTGAACCTTGTTCCACACTGGTTAGCTCTACATCTGAGCCCTCCTTGTTTAAAAGCCCCTGTAACTTTTTGGCCATCTTCTCTCCCAGCAGATTTACCCCCTCCCCATTTAGGTGCAGTCTGTCCCTGCTAAAGAGCTGGTAACCGACTGAGAAGTTGGCCCAGTTCTTCAGGAACCCAAACCCCTCCTTTCTACACCAGCTCCTCGGCCACTTGTTAATTTTCCTAAACTTTCACTGCCTCTCTGGCGTGTCTCGAGGTACTGGTAGTATTTCTGAGAATACTACCTTGGAGGTCCTACTCCTCAATTTAGCTCCCTGAAATTGTTTTTTAGGACTCTCCATCTTCCTCTATCTTTGTCATTGGTACCTACGTGTACCGTGACAGCTGGGTCCTCCCCAGCACCACCCACCCACGTGTACCATGACAGCTGGGTCCTCCCCAGACCCACCCAATATTCTGTCCACCCGATCCATGATGTGATGAACCAGAGCGCCCGGTAAACAACATACAGTTCAGCGCTTACGGTCTTTGTGACAAATTGCCCTCTCTGTCCCTCTAATAATTGAGTCCTTACCCTTAGCCTTGCTCCCGTCCTTACTAGAGGAGTTTTTTTCCCTGGCAGCTAGGGGCATCACTCTGCTCCAGCAAAGTCGCTCCTTGACTGGTTTCTCCAACATCACGCAACAGGGTGTGCTTATTGGGATGTTCCAGCCCAGGACAGGCCTCCCTGACACCTTCCCCTCTACCCTTCCTAACTGTCACCCAATTGCTCTGCTCTAGTGCCTGCACCCCATTATCTCCACCAGCCTTTTTGCTGATCCCTGCCATCAACTGTCGGATACGTTCCCAAATCTTTTAGTATGGAGATTCTTCTCAGTGTTGCCAGCTGCTTCCCTAGATTCAGGACCTGGGCTTCCAAGGAAGCAACATGCTTACATTTCATACCGCAGTATTTGACCTGGATCGGTTGTTCGAATAACGCATACATGCCACAAGATGTGCACATCTCCACACCCGTTGGACATCGTTACATAGTTAGTCAGGTTGAAAAAAAACACAAGTCCATCTGGCTCAAACAATAATAAAAAAAATAAAAAAAACAATTAAGAAAACAAAACTATACAATTCTATACACATAGTTGATCCAGAGGAAGGCAAAACCCCAGCAAAGCATGATCCAATTTGCTACAGCAGTGGCAAAAATTCTTTCCTGATCCCCCGAGAGGCAATCGGATATTCCTTGGATCAACTTTACCTATAACTATTAGTACCCAGTTAAATTATGTACACCTAGGAAAGAATCCAGGCCTTTTTTTAAGCCTTCTACTGAGCTGGCCAGAACCACCTTTGGAGGGAGTCTATTCCACATTTTCACAGGTCTTACTGTGAAGAAACCTTTCCATATTTGGAGACAAAATCCCTTTTCCTCTAGACGTAAAGAGTGCCCCTAATCCTCTATGATGACCTTAAAGTGAATAACTCAACACCAAGTTCACTATATGGACCCCTTATTTACATATTTATACATGTTGATCATATTTCCCCCTTAATCTTCTCTTCTCATGAGAGAATGCATTTAGTTCCTCTAATCTTTCCTCATAGCTGAGCTCCTCCATGACTCTTCCTAATGATTTATACAGGGGCTACATTTTATCTCTCTCTCTGGACTCCATGCCTCTGTTAATACAAGAATGGACTTAGCTTGCTTTGGAAACCGCAACTTGGCATCGCATGCTATTATTAAGCTTATGATCTACCAGAACACGCAGATCCTTCTCCGCTATGGATTCCCCCAGTTCTACTCCCCCTAGTATGTATGATGCATGCATATTCTTAGTCTCCAAATGCATAACTTTACATTTATCAACATTAAACCTCATTTGCCACATAGTTGCCCAATAAAACAGTGCATTGAGGTTAGCTTGTAAGTTGGAGACATCCTGTAAGGAAGTTATTCCACTGCATAGCTTGGTGTCATCTGCAAAGCCTGAAATGGTACTTTTAATCCCACACCCTATATTATTTATAAAGATATTAGTAAGGGTCCCAATACTGAACCTTGGGGTACACCACTCATAGCCTTAGACCATTCAGAGAAAGAATCATTAATCACTACTCTCTGAATCATATCTTTTAGCCAGTTTTCTATCCATATACAAACTGATTTTTCCAAGCCTGTAGACTTTACCTTACACATTAGCTGTGTGTGGGGAACTGTGTCAAAGGCTTTTGCAAAATCCAAGTGTAGCACCCTACAAAGTAGGTGCTAGGTAAAAGTATAGTGGGCCTTGTCTGCTTAACAGCAGGGCCATGTTTTCAGTAAGGTTGTCATGGTTCCCAGGTGTGGCTGTTGAGACTGGGGAGTCTCCCCACTGTGCTCTATGAGAGGGCTCTCTTTGGGCAGTGGAGAAAACCCGGCCAATGGCACTCAGGCTTGTTTCTACCCCAGAAAGGCAGATTTTGCCACACAGAATTCTGGGAGTGGGTATAAGTTTGAGGGGAGCACATGGCGCAGCGTCTTTCCTTTACGGCTGTCTCTCCTCCTGTCAGAAGGATCGGGTGTTCCAGGTGTCTTGCCTGAGGGGGACAGAGAGCTGAGCTGAGCTGAGCTGCAGAGAGGATCCGGTATGCCGAAGACCAGCGGAGTAGATCCAGTTTCAGGAAAGAATTCCTAGTTCATGAGTACTGCAAACTACCCCTGGGGGTCTGGCTAGCTGAGAGGGGACCGCTCCGGTGAAGGTCCAAGGGATCCAGGAGCTAGCTAGCGATAAAGGGGGTGCCAGTGTTGACCCTGCATTTTTCTGCAAAGTGTCCCATTTGTACCTAGTTGAGCCAGAGTAGTATCCCACTCATTACCTTCCCCCATCCCCATTATCAAATAAACAAATGAAACCAAAGATGCCGGAATGCTCATTGTCTCCAATTTCACACTTGGGTATTCAGCTTAAAGGGGCTGCTGGCGTTTCCGGTAACAATGGCAGACCCTCATCAGGCTCAATGCCTGGAAATCCTGCTACACAAGTATACTACGTCCACAGCCACCCCTCTATCCAAGGTTTTACACACCTCCTCAGGTTAGTTTGACAACTTCTGTCTTTCATGAATCTATGCTGTCTGTTGCTAAAAATATTTTTTTTCAGCAAGAACTTATCTATGTGGTCTTTAATTAAACTCTCCAATATCTTCCCGATTTATAGAAGTTAAATTAACAGGTCTGTAGTTACTTAGCAAAGACTTTGATCCCTTTTTAAATATAAGCACCACGTTGGCCTTACCCCAATCCATTGGTACTATTCCAGTCCTTAATGAGTCCCTACAAATTAGATACAAAGGCTTTAAAAAGACAGAGCTCAATTATTTTAGGATGCGTGGGTGAATGTCATCTGGTCCAGGTGTTTTATCCACTTTTATTCTGTCTAAATATTTCTGGACCATATCAATTTTGAGCCATTGTAGATCATTTGGGGCTTTGTCAATACCATCCCCATTATGGTCATGAGCTCCCCCATGCTCCTTTGCATACACAGAGCTGAAGAAAGTATTTAATAAATGTGCCTTCTCTTTGCCCCCAGTCACCCACTCCAGATTATTTTGTAGAGGGCCTTCATGCTCAGACCTGACCTTTTTACTTTTGATATACTTGAAGATTTTCTGGGGGTTTGTCCTACTATCTTTTGCAATCTTTCATTTTTAATTTTTGCGTCCTTGATTTCCTTTTTACATATTCTGTTATATTCTTTGTAACAATTAAACAATGATAGTGTTCATTCATTTTTATATTTTTAAAAGCTCTTTTCTTATATTAAATAGCTTTTTAACTTTGGCCGTGAGCCACATAGGCTTTATTTTAAGCCTTTTAAACTTCTTGCCAATGGGAATATACTTTGCAGTGAGTTTGCATACAGTTTTTTTTTAAGAATTCCCATTTCTGTTCCTCGTATTCTCGGTCTAAGTCTTTGAGAGCAGCCCTCATCCTTGGAAAATTTGCTCTCCTAAAGTTAAGTGGTTTTCTATTTCCTGTATGCATTTTCTGCTTACAGCTAACATTAAATGAAATCATATTATGGTCACTGCTACCCAGATGTTCTTTTACCAGGTCCAGCACCATAAAACGGTCATGTAATAGGTTTATAAATGTTTTCCCCTTTAACTGTTACAGTCAATGCCTGGGTAGTTAAAATCCCCCATTATTATCACTGTCCCAGTCCTTGCAGCCCTTTCTATCTGTGCCAGGAGCTGAGTCTCCACCTTCTAATTAATACTGGGAGGTCTATAACAAACTCCAGTCCCACCACATGTTGTATGAATATACAACCCCAGTTCCAAAAAAGTTTGGGCGCTGTGTAAAATCGACAGAAAAACAGAATGCAATGATATGCAAATCTCAAAAACCCATATTTTATTCAAAATTTTAAAGATGCAATTATTATGTTTGATTCTATTACCTATTTACATTTAAATTCTTGACAGTAGGTGTGTAAATTGAGGCAGGATGGTAGGGGCCCCAGTGCATTACTTTGCCCAGGGGCCCATGATGCTAATAAGATGGTCCTGTTCCTGGGTCTCTCTGTCTAGTGTTTTTCAGGTGAGAGCTAAATAATAATTAGATCTGAGACAGATACAATCAGGCAGAGCAATTAAGTCTTGGTTAACACTCGGGCGACTTTGAAGCCACTCTGCACAGTAGGACTTCATCGCGGCTGGCAAACTACTTCTCTAACAGAAGTCAATGCAAGTCGCTCTGAAGTAGCGCGGGAACCTTTTTCAAAGTCAGAGCGACTTGAGTCACTTCGATTAGAATAGTTCCATTACACTAAATGGGGCGTGGCTTGTCAGGGTACTAAGTCGTCTGACAGGTCACCCCTGTGTGAACCGAGTCTAACAGAGATCTCACTATGCAGTCTATCATCACCTTAGCACTCCACATTTGTGATGCAGCACAAAAGAAAAAGCAAGGCATGGACTGGAATCTGCGTGACCAAGAACAAGAAGTTATCTGTTACTTTGGCAAATAGGGACAAGCTAGGTGAATGAATACATAGAGAGATTAATCAGCTATAACGTACAATTATAGATCTGTGTGACTCACTGAAGCCACAACACGAGTAAGTTAAAACCGCAAAAAAAAATGCGAAAGTGTACAGTGCCTTTAAATATAGCTCCCCAGAACAACTTCATCTATATAACTAAGCTTTTCAGGGTGAAATGCGTCAGTGAGGGGCGGTTTTTCAAACTGTAACTGGCAGTAAACAGTGTCCTTTCAATAAAGTTTGAAGGAAGGAGGTGATGTCATTGGTGGACGGATTCTCTGTTTCCTGTACAGCGCCTACACAGAGTGAGGATGAGTTTGCCAGTCTATCCGCAGCAGGGGAAAACATTGGCGTTTGGAGCAGTGGGTGTTTTTTTTTTTTTTAACACAATGTGACTGCACATTACTGTGTGTTGCATTAAGGCAATCCATTTGAATGAATGTGCTGCCTAGGCACCCGAATACACTAAAAGTTGTACCTGACTCATGTTTTTATTGTTCTTTGTGTCCCCGCTTGGTAAAAAAATTCAACCTCTCTATTTGTCCTGGAGAAGTGACCGTTGTCTCAGAGACAGTAAGTGCTGGTACACACTAGTGCATGTGATCCGCACCGAATTGCTGTGCAGATCACAGGCGATGTCTGTGCAATGCAAATTCAGTCATACAAACTGTATGGCTGAATTTGCAAGGCATTCGGACCAAACTCGCACAGGACCCTTTTTTTGTTCGCACCAGAATCAGATCACATGGCTGTTCACACCCAAGTGATCCAATTCTACAAATCGCATTGGATTTTGCAAACTGATTGCGGGTTGTCATTACCATACACTTCGCAATCAGTTTGCCTGAACAGGTTGCGATTTTGATGCAGTGTTAATTTGTACTGCATCTAGTGTGAGCCGGCCCTGAGTGAGGAGAAATCTAAAAATGTTGACTTGCCATTAGAACAAGAGGGTAAGGCCCATTTCACACACTCCGTCCGTCGGACGGAGTCCGTTTTTCTCAGCGGGGGATCGATCCGCAGATCCCCCGCTAAGCAGGAGGATGACAGCTGTGTCTCCGCCCTGTGTGCGGAGACACAGCTGTCAGTTCCCCGTGCATCTCTATGGGGGAAATCGGATGGGAACGGACCGACGGTCCGTTCTCATCTGATCCCATCCGAGAATAGGGTTTCCATCCGTCCAGATTTGACGGACAGGATCGGATCGGATGTCAGCGGACATGTCTCCGCTAACATCTGATGCCCCATAGGGATGCATGGGGGGACCGCTCAGATCCGCCAAAAAAACAGACAGGCGGATCTGACCGGTCCGCCTATGTGAAAGAGCCCTAAATCTTCCACACCTGTTCTGATGACAACTATCTGAGAGGGCAGTTTCCCTCACTTTGGGGAGATTTTCTCTCCTGTTACACCTCCGGGACAGGAAGTGAAGGGAAATGTCACCAACAGGTCACAGAAATCATAAAACCTGACAGAGGATTTGTCCAAAACGTAAGAAAATGTTTTGGTTATACGATTATTTAAACCCATTAAAACCTGAAATATGAGTTTTGTCAGACTGTTTCTTTGAAGACATGTACAGAAGACAAGAAGACAAATTACCTGTATATGCTCTGGTCTGATCTCAGCAGCTCGTGCCCCAAGTTATTACACGTAGACAGTGTATAAGTATGTCAGCAGTGTTGTCCTCTCCTGACAGTGCTCAATGCAGTATGATCCTGGGCTGGACTCTTGTTTAGTTTTAGGGCAGATCTGCATTTCCTGTACATACTCATTACTAGAACCTAGTCCTGGCACACGGGGAAAGGGAGGTACATGAAAACTGTTTGCAGAGCTCGATAATGTGATTAGAGAGATAGTGTCAGAGCTGGATTGGCCTTAAAGATAAACTTAGTTCTTTTTAAAGTATGATTATTTATTATTATTTTAAAAGGCTTTTTTCAAAGTATAGCATTTACATACTGTCTCCTAAAATTAGAATATCTCACAAAAGGTAATTATTTCAGTAATTCAATTAGAAACGTGAAACTCACATATTTTATATAGATGTGTTACACACAGAGTGATATATTTCAAGCATTTCTTTCTTTTAATTTTGATGATTATGGCTTACAGCTAGTGAAAACCCAAAATTCAGTATCTCAGAAAATTAGAATATTACATAAGTCCAATAAAAAAAAAAAAAAAGATTTTTAATACAGAAATGTTAAATTACTGAAAAGTATGTCTGTGTACAGTATAGTATGCACTCAATACTTGGTCAAGGCTGCATTAATACGGTGTGGCATGAAGGCGATCAGCCTGTGGCACTGCTGAGGTGTTATGGGAGCCCAGGTTGCTTTGATAGCGGTCTTCAGTTCGTCTGCATTGTTGGGTCTGGTTTCTCTCATCTTCCTCTTGACAATAATCCACAAATTCTCTATGGGGTTTGGGTCAGGCGAGTTTGCTGTCCAATCAAGCACAGTGATACCATGATCATTAAACCAGGTATTGTTTTTTTTGGCAGGGTGGGCAGGTGCCAAGTCCCGTTAGAAAATGAAATCATCATCTCCATAAAGCTGGTCAGCAGAGGGAAGCATGAAGTGCTCTAGGAATTCCTGGTAGAGGGCTGCACTGACTTTGGACTTTATAAAACACAGTGGACCAAAACAGCAGATGACATGGCTATAGTAGATACTAGAGCACTTCAAGATTTGCCTCCATGCCACACCGTATTAATGCAGTAATTCATGCAAAAGGAGCCCTAACCAAGTATTGAGTGCATACTATACTGTACATGGACATACTTTTCAGTAAGCCAACATTTCTGTATTAAAAATCCTTTTTTTTTTGGTCTTATGTATTATTCTAATTTTATGAGATACTGAATTTTGGGTTTTTACTAGCTGTAAGTCATAATCATCAAAATTAAAAGAAAGAAATGCTTGAAATATATCACTCTGTGTGTAATGTATCTATATAAAATATATGAGCTTTTTTATTTGAATTACTGATGTAACACTAACCCTGTAGGGCTTGCTGTATGATGACTTGTTGGGCCTCCTCTGATTACAGCACACAGTCGCTTATGGTACAGTTCACACATCCTTCTTTACTCCCGATGGCTGGTCACTTAATAAACAGTCCAGGGGTATTGGTTTTTGGTGTGTATTTTGGAACTTGGATGGGAGAAGGGAATAGTGGAAAACTCTAACTGTAGCTATGCACAATGGATAAAGACAACTATCACTTGGCCTAACTAGGTTGCTTGTGGAAGCAGCTGAACTGCTTAATCCATACTGCCACATGTATAGAAAGGGTTAAGTCTCCTCGTTCTTTCTCTCCAGCAATAGACTCAGTGAACTGCATTCTCTTCAGGACACTCACTAGCATCCCCTTTACTGACACCCATCCACTGACTCCTCTAGCTGCAGGGGTGCCCCCCCCTCAGGTCAGGCCCCTTGACACAGATCTGTACTCAATGTACTGCAGAATCAGATCCTCCAGTGTCTCCCCTTTCAGTCAGCTTCACAGGATCTCTGGGATCAGTTCCACTCTAGCTCTCTCTAGGCCCTCAGGTCGACTACATGAGGCCGCATGGCATCTCTACAGAGGAGGAGGCCGCCGCCCCCTCCCTCCAGGATTCTGCTATCTAGCCGAAAGACCCTGAGCACATGTGCTCCTGGCATTTATACAATATCCCAGCATGCATCGAGACACTTTCCTCTGTCAAATCACCAGGGCTGTATCAAACACCTGTGCACTCATTGGTCAGCTTTCCTCCCACTGTCCAATATGCCTCCATATTGGACCAGTGTGAAACATTCTGCAGACAGACTGAGTTGCACCTGAGCACATTGAGCAGACCTCCCTAGCAGATCCTACTCTCTGGTAGGCAGAGAACAACATAGATTTACCTGCAATCACTCTGGTAAGCAGACAAAATTCAAAACTATACTCTCTCTCTAGCACCTACCTAGGAGGGTGCTACACTGAAATAAATAATTGTTTTGCGGGGAAACCCTTATCCAATTCACAATAGTGTGAACCCAGTCTAAAGGGAACTAACTCCAAGTATCCACTCCACCCTTACATGGATGTGTTTTATACGTCCTTTTCTAAGAACTTTTGTAAGTAAAGGAGACACTTTTTTAATCAAATTTGATAAAAGCTATTGCTCAAAGCCCTTTCTTTTTGTTTTATTGCATTGTACGATGAAGGATGTTTGGGTGGAGCCCAAGTTTACCAGTACAAGCTCAGGGGAGAGAATATATATAACTTTTTATATTCCTATTTTCTTCTGTTCATGCCAGCAATACAGCTATCCTCATCTGTCTCCATGCAAAGCACATTTTTAAAAACCTTTGTCAATGTTTCTAAGTTACACAATATGGCCTGTGGGCTAGGGTGACCAGACGTCCCTGGTTTCCAGGGACAGTCCCCGACCTGAGGACACTGTCCCTGGACTAAGTCTGTCCCCAGTTTTGACTCCGGATTCAGAGCTGGATTTACGTAGACAGGACATCCCATGCTGGCTGAGAAACAGCCTAGTGGCTGGGATGCCAAAGCCCTCTGCTGGATGATTTTACTGGTGCCACTCCTGCTGCTGTTCAGTGGAGGAGAGGAAGAGTCAAAAATTTACTGTGTGGAGGGCTGAGATCAGGAGGTGAGCAGATGAGGGGGGGGGGGGTTCTTTGTTGGCAGATGGGGGCAGTGGGGAGCAGGGATTAGAGCTGGTGCAGCTGCATGGAGAGATGGAGAGTTTAGCTGTTGTGGGGGAAGGGCTAAGAGGTGGCTGCAGAGATAAATTGAGAGAGAAGGGTGCAGAGGTGAGCTATGGATGTGGGGTCAGAAGTGTCCTCTGTGCATAGCAAACCTCTAAACCCTGCACTCTATGCCTAACACGCTCCTGTATATTATGTAGTCCTGTGCCCAGCACTGTATATTATGCAGTCCTGTACCCAGCACTCTGTTTATTATGTAATCCTGAGCCCAGTGCTCTGTGTATTCTATAGTCCTGTGCCCAGCACTCTGTGTATTATGCAATCCTGAAACCAGCTCTCTGTGTATTATGCAGTCCTGTGCCCAGCACTCTGCATATTATGCAGTCCTGAACCCAGCGCTCTGATATTATGCAGTCCTGACTCCTGAACCCAGTGATCTGTGTATTATGCAGTCCTGTGCCCAGCGCTCTGTGTATTATGCAGTCCTGTGCCCAGCGTTCTGTGTATTATGCAGTCCTATGCCCAGCGCACTGTGTATTATGCAATCCTGAACCTAGCGCTCTGATATTATGCAGTCCGGACTCCAGAAGCCACTGATCTGTGTATTATGCAGTCCTGTGTCCAGCGCTCTGATATTATGCAGTCCTGACTCCTGAACCTAGCGTTCTGTGTATTATGCAGTCCTGTGTCCAGCGCTCTGATATTATGCAGTTCTGACTCCTGAACCTAGCACTCTGTGCCCAGCACTCGGTGTATTATGCAGTTCTGTGCCAAGCACTCTATATATTATGCAGTCCTGAACCCAGTGCTCTGTGTATTATGCCGTCCTGAGCCCAGTGCTCTGTGTATTATGTAGTCCTGTGCCCAGCGCTCTGTGTATTATGTAGTCCAGTGCCTAGCGCTCTATGTATTATGTACAGTAGTCCTGTGCCCAGCACTCTGTGTATTATGCAGTCCTGTGCCCAGTGCTCTGTGTATTATGCAGTCCTGAGCCCAGCGCTCTGTGTATTATACAGTCCTGAGCCAAGCGCTCTGTGTATTATGCAGTCCTGAGCCCAGCGCTCTGTGTATTTTGCAGTCCTGTGCCCAGCGCTCTGTGTATTATGCAGTCCTGTGCCCAGCGCTCTGATATTATGCAGTCCTGAGTCCTGTGCCCAGTGCTCTGTGTATTATGCAGTCCTGAGCCCAGCGCTCTGTGTATTATGCAGTCCTGTGCCATTTGCCAATAAATAATAAAAAAAAAAATATGCCCCCAGATTAAATTTTAAAAATCTGGTCACTGTACTGTAGGTGTCATTGTTGCTTTGCTAAAAAAGCTGTTTAGCCATTGCCTGCTGTAGATGGTAGGTAGGGCAGAGACATCTGGTGGATAGAAGATGCATTTCATTTATGGGATATCAATTTTTATTTATAGACTGTACGGATTCTGGGAAGCTGTAACCCGTGGAATAACTGTTAAAGTCTTTTATGACTACACTGGGTGATTTCAGGATCTTAACAAAAAAATAACAACTGACTTCTTTAAAATTGTCCAGAAAATTCTGAAAGCAAAATTGCTGCATGTTTGCTTCAACAGTGTCGCATCTTAATCCTGGAATTTTATTAAAAGTTTAAAACTTGATTCAAAGAGAAATTATAATAAATATAGAAGATGCCTTCTCCCGAAGTGGATACATCTTTCTTAAAGCTGACCATAGAAGGGTAGAAATTTGAACGAAAATTCTTAGGAAAAGAAGGTTCTATAAAAGTTTGTTTGCTTTTGTAATCATTAGTGGGTCAAATCAACGTTCATTTTTGACCGCAGTGCCAGGGTGGAAAATTTTACTTGACCAAACAAAATTCTAACAGTATATGTGGTTTTTGTTTGGTAAAGTCCATTCATTCCAAAATCGAATGTTAAAAGCAACTGAAATCTTTTGAACAACAAATTAATATTCTGAGAATGTTCATACAATCAAATTTTTCTAAGCCTTTCCTAAGTATTTTCATATAAAATTCTATGCCATGTTCATCCCTTCTTCCTCTAACTACCTTCCCCCTGGCACTCACCTCTACCCTCATAACCTAGCCTCTGTGTCGTTCCCCATCCCCTCCCCAATACTTAAACCTTGGCAGGAGGCAGGAGAGGAGGAATTTTAGTGCACAATATTTAAGAACTAATAATATACCTCCATATGTGAATGCTCTATTTGGAAAAAGGACATATACCAGAACATGTCACTGCAACTGCCGACTACGCTGCCCTGATGACTCTGCCATCCATGTGAAAAAACCCCATGTTATGTTTATGCTAATGAGAGACCTTTGTATTCAGATGTAAAGTTGCTGCTGTGGTTCTTTATTCCTTCACCCCCCCCCCCTCTCTTTTCTTCCTAGCTCTTCTTTCTCTCTTACTCTCTTCTTCTTTTATCTTTGTACTAGTTCACTACTGTAATGCTTACAGTTTATCGGTTCCTTAACTGAGATGCATGTATACAGCTTCTTTGATTAGTGGCGTTCCCTCGCCCATGTGGAACTGCGTTGGGTGCTACCACTCCTCGATTGAGGCTCCTTATACTGACATACTGTCTTCTGTATGGACACATTTTCATATCTTTGTTAGATTTTTTCCCGAATTTACGGGTTTCAGACACGTTAAATTGTACGAGCTGATTTACGTTCTTGTTTCATACTGTTTGTATTTGAAAATTCTTCAATAAAAAGTTATTCAACAAAAATATACCAGAACATGCAGTCAGCCTTGATGTTCTTTTTTTAAATAACATTTTATTGCTTTTTTATACAGTACAATATTCAGGGCTTTTTTTCAGCGGAAACGCAGTTCCGGCACCTCCAGTCTGAATGCACGCAATGGCAAAGGGGTGCTGGGGTCAGTGGGGTGAGCTGAATGGCCTATTGATGCTGGCTGCTGGGGGATCTATTGTTGCTGGGTTGAGTCTTTTGTTGCTGGAGGGCATTTTGTTGGGGGGGGACTATTGTTGCAGTGGAGGATTTATTTTTGTTTGGGGGAACTATTGTTGTTGGAGGGCTCTATTGTTGCAGGGGAGGGTTTATGGGGGGGGGGCGATTGTTGCAGGAGAGGATTTATTGTTGCTGGGGGTCTATTGTTGCTGATTGCAGGGAATCTATTTTACAGTTTATTTCTATTGTTTCAGGGGAAGATTTATTGTTGCTAGGGGGATCTATTGTTGGGGGGAGGTCTATTGTTTCTGATTTCACTGCTTTTCTAGTTATCATTAACAAATTCTATACAAATTACCTAGAACCACAACATTAAGCTTGGTTCTGTATTCTCTAAAAGGGGGGGGGGGGTACTGGGAAGTGGGTAGAGGGTGGAACCAAAGGACAGTGCTCGGAGGTGGGTAGGGGCCGGAGTCAATGGGTGACTCAGAAGAGGGGAGTACCTGCACCTATTCTCTGAGAAAAAAAAGCCCTGACAATAGTAATAACAATAGACACAATTAACCTTATGCATAAACTCCTCTCTGTCTCGTTCTTACTGTTGTTGGTTCAAATAAACATGGTAATGCCATTGTAGTACGAAGAGAAATCGTACAAATAGCAAGAATTTACTAAAGGTATATATTAGATCAAATTCATGTGAAGAGTGTGTAGCCGGGTTGCACGGCTGGCATTGTTCAAACTGTTATTTGTTATTAAAGTTCGGCAAAGACAGTGACTTTGGAGTTATGGGAGATGTAGTCCGGGAGGAGCCAGGATCATAGACTGCTGTGAGAGAGACTCTTCTCCCAGGGAGCAATGGGACGTGCGGAGCGTGCTGGGAGTGTCTATATAAAGAGGGGCGGGATCGATTCTCGCTCTCTTGCCCAAGGACAGCGTACTGAAAGGAAGGGGAAGAGCTGCTGCGAATCGCAGGAGAATAGGCAGAGGCCTAGTGGCGGACACCGGAGCAGAGGCGGGCGGTGTGAGTGTGTGGAGAGGTCTCAGTAGCGTGACTGAGCGGAAGGTTTTTGACAGGCAGAAGGAGACGCTGAGCCGAGCGGGGCCTGGCCGCAGCAGAGAGCGGAGTTCCCGGTTTGGGTGAGAGACATCCAGTATCTACATCTGCATTAATCACAGACCTAGGCTGAGTGAGGGCAGGATTACCAAACTGTTTACTTCAACAGGGCCATACTGACATATAGTTAAACCACTGGACACTGCAGTTATACATATAGTGCGAGGTGGGTGAACTAGGCCTCAAGCCCTCTATTCAGTCCTAGGCTGTTAGTTGTTGAGACACCTCAGGATCTGTTTTTACCTACATCTCTGTGGATTACAATTATTGATTGCTTTGGGGAATACAGTTCATTGGCATTACCTTTAATGGATTACAATTACTTTCCTTGGATTGTTGGGATTTCCTAGCCAGTGAAGACTAGTGAGGTCTCACTCTCCAGGAGACTCTTGCAATTCAGCATAAAGGGGGCCCCCATTAGAACACAGAGTGCACTCTGATAGCAATCTAGCATTGTTATATTGTTTATTCTACATTAAGTTACTAAGTGTAGTTATTCTAATCTGTGGTCACTCTCTAAGTACACTATTACAATTCAATGTGTTTTTACTGTTGCTGAACCCAATCCTCTAGCATACATATGCATTTATTTGCATATGTATTTGCGGCCTGTGTTCCAGATCCCCAGTGCTGAACTAAACCTAAATTCTTGGTTGGGAATTCAGGAGCTACTTCCTTGGCAACATTTGCATTACCTTTGATTCTGTTTGTATACTCTTGTTTATTTCAAAAGTCAAAAGCAGTAAACGGATTCTTCACTGCCATACATGTGGACTCAATTATTCAGAATGACAGAACAAATAGTGTCAGTTGGGTTGGAACAGGCTCAGGGCCGAAGAAGTGAAGAGGATACATATGCAATAAGCCACCCCCTTGGGGGCAGGGCTACAAGTGTGTGTGAGTGGAACGAATCCAGCATCCCAAAAACTATCCCTGAATAGGTTGTCCTATCCCTTAATAGGTTGCCCAGAAAGGACTCCCCAATACCCAATAGTTGCTCCACAGCCAAGTACACGGTCACAGTGCTCAAAGAACAGTCCAGAGATTTTCTTTTTGGTGGTTTTTTTTTTTCCTTTTTTTGGGTAACTTGAATGGGAATTGAGTGGGATACTGCAAAACTATGTACAAGTGGACAATTGTCTTCTATAGAACTATGAGCCTGTAGCAAACCTGAGGAAAGTAATTTCACTGGGAAATCAATAGACTAAGCTCTTCAGGACACTGGACACTATGTTCTCTTTACACACACAGATGACTTTAACACACAAGGGATGGCTCGGTGCACAGTCTCTATGGTTTCTCTCTCCAGTCTGTACTCACAAATGTCCTTGGAAAATTGGTTGCTTGCTTTCAATATCCCTGCAAAATTTTCTTCCTGTGATACCAGACTAGATCCTTAGATGACAGTCACTTAGTCAGCTCTCTGTAGCTTCCAGCAAAGCAGGCCTCCAGGCAGCCCAGCTAAGGCCTCGACACTCCGAGGGCACAGGGCAGGATGGCCTAAGGGGGCAAGCAGCCCCCCCTTAGGCTGTGATCTCCTTCTAAGGAAAAAAAACCTTTTGTGTCTCAGATTATTTATACAGGCTCCCAGCTACCATCTGGATGACCCTCCCAGGGGATTGGCCAGGGTTGTATGAATATTTAGGTGCTGATTAGACTCTTCCTGCCCACTCATTTCCAGGGCATTCTCAACTAATCAAAGGGAGCATGTAATCCTGCAACTACTGAAACACAGAAAAGACCAAAACAACATACAGTAGCCACAATGGTTACAGTGAGACAAACAAAATTTTCCTAACAACAAACTGCAGTCCCACTGGATACAGTGAGCCAGGACAAAATTTACCTGATCCTAGCACCTATCAAGGAGGGTGCTACACATAAGTAAGTTTGAGCATTTTAACATTTTCGTAATTCTTCAAATATGCCAGGTTGTGGGGTTACATATGTTGGGAAGATCTATGGTAGTTGAGATTAAGTCGTTTACCTTTTATCCAGAAATCCTACACATGTTGACATGTCCAGAGAGTGTGCAAAAAAGCTGGCTGCTTCACCGCAGCCTCAGCATAGGAAGGAGGCGCATGGGCCTAATTTATGTTGTTTGGTTGAAGTATGATGAATCTGATTAACTAATTTCCAGAGAATTACTTTGTATTTGGATACAATTATTGAGCCCTAATAGATGTCCTCAAACACATGACAGCCCTCATGTGGGTTGTAGAAGTTAGTTTTGCCATCTATCTTTGGCTTTCTGATATCAAGAGCAGGAGACGCTATTGATTTCCATGTACTATGTAGAAACCTATTTGGTCCAGTCTGGTTGCCTAGTTAGTCATTCTAGTTGTGGATGGGAGAGTCATACATTATGTCAAGCAAACAGCATCCGAGCAGCATGGCCTAGTTGCAGATAGTTGAATACAAATTTGGAAAGGACTTCAGTTTTTTCCTGAATTTGTTGAAATGCCTTCAGCTTATCTGAGGTGTACAGCTGATGAATGTTTTTTATACCTCAGGAAAAGCAGTATTGTGCTCTAGGGGCAGTGAGGAATTTAAATAGGGGATTTGATCAAATGTGGTTGTCAGGAAAATCTTGTCCAGTCATTCCTAAACAAAAATGCAAGGAAGGTGAAAAGTAATGCAGTGCCCTGGTTGAAGGCAATGAAGCATCTAATATATAATACTGAGTATATTCAAGTAAGAGAGCAATGGTGGCCTCAGTGGCAGAGCAGCCATTATCTAATGTTGGCAGCCGCCAGTCATGTATATTAACAAGTATATTAAAAAAGAATAGCGCGCAAATGCAAAAGAAATAACTACCAAATCTGAAGACAATCCATAAATAAAAATGGGGGTTTGGTCCCACCATATGGCCATATCGTGCTCAAGCCCACTACTGCGTCAAAGTACCCCATTATCAGTGGGTCCTACACTATCCATGAAAAAGAGATGAATCCAGCCTAACCCTTGGAGATAATACTCCTTGCTGGGAAGGATGTGCAAATGCACTACAGGGGACTCCTACTATATCCACTAGATGGTGGACACTGATTGAGTACAGGTGTGTGTGGGGGGGTGGGGAGGGTTGCTCAACCTCGATAGGCTGGTCAGACCGAATATATAATAAACAGGCAAAAAATTTGGGGGAGCATACCCATGTATTTCTAAAGCTGCTGCAGCTATGAACCAAAAGACATGTATATTAAAAAAGAATAGCGCACAAATGCAAAAGAAATAACTACCAAATCTGAAGACAATCCATAAATAAAAATGGGGGTTTGGTCCCACCATATGGCCATATCGTGCTCAAGCCCACTACTGCGTCAAAGTACCCCATTATCAGTGGGTCCTACACTATCCAAGGGTTAGGCTGGATTCATCTCTTTTTCATGGATAGTGTAGGACCCACTGATAATGGGGTACTTTGACGCAGTAGTGGGCTTGAGCACGATATGGCCATATGGTGGGACCAAACCCCCATTTTTATTTATGGATTGTCTTCAGATTTGGTAGTTATTTCTTTTGCATTTGCGCGCTATTCTTTTTTAATATACATGTCTTTTGGTTCATAGCTGCAGCAGCTTTAGAAATACATGGGTATGCTCCCCCAAATTTTTTGCCTGTTTATTATGTATATTAACAAGCTGAGCTGCTAATTAATAGTAGTAGGGAGATGCCAGGCTTGACATCTGTTGTGGGAGACCTAGCTTGTACAGTGAGATAAGAGACAAACGCTGCTCCAGGTGAGTCGGTAGGGTTGGAAATTAATCAACAAGTTCCTAGAATGGGGTGCATGCCCTGTCACTGCTGCAGGAAAACCAGAAGGGGATGGCGGCACTCCCATAAAATGCAATGTGGTTTATTCAGGAGATATTAAAAGCAAGCACATATTATGGAAAGGCAAAAAGGCAGGGGAACAAAAGGTGACGTGTTTTCACACGACTAGCATGAATAAACCACATTGCATCTTTTGGGAGAGTGGTCACCCTCTTCTTGTTTGTCCATGCACAGTGAGATCCTGACACTTTTACTCTGCCTGAAGAGGGAGGTACAGATGCAATATATTTTTCAGAAATGTGCATTTACCAAAACAGAGAATCTTAGGGGGGGGGGGGGGGAATTATTCAGTATACTTGCTCTACTCATTCGATCCAAAGACAGATCCATCCATTGTCTATTTTTACATTAATGGTTTTTATGATGGAATTGAGGTTGTTAGAAATATGAATTTTCCCTACAGCTTACCTGTAAAATCCAATTTTGGAGTACATCATGGGACACAGAGCAACCATATTCATTACTATATGGGTTATACGCCACCTATAGGTGAATGGACACTGGCAACCAATCAGACAGGAAGTCCCCTCATATAACCCCTCCAATACAGGAAGTACCTCAGTTTTGTAGCAAGCAATAAACATTCCGGACAAGAGGGGAGGGACCTCTGTGTTCCGTGATTTACTCCAAGAAATGGGTTTTACAGGTAAGCTGTAGGAAAAATCCATATTTCTTTATCGTACATCACGGGACAAAGAGCAGCCATATTCATTACTATATGAAACTTCCCAAAGCAATGCACTTGAGGGGAGGGGGGACACCAAAAAATACCGCCATCAGACCACAGAAGATCTACATAGCTGCCTGCAGAACACTGCGGGCAAATGGAGACTCCTCCTGGGTCCCAACATCCACTTGATAGAATCTAGTGAACGTATACACTGACGACCATGTCGCAGCTATGCAAATCTGAGCCATAGAAGCTTGAGGGTGAACTGCCCAAGAGGCACCTACTCTTCTGGTAGAGTGTGCCTTTACTGGAAAAGGTCGAACCTTTCCTTTTAAACCATACACCTGGATAATAACTTCAATTGAGAAATAGGAGATTTAGATGCTGCCTGCCCTTTCCTGGGTCCTTCTGGTAGCACAAACAAAAGGTCGGTCTAACAAATCTAAGCTGACCTTTTGAAATAAATCTTGAATGCACGTACTACATCAAGAGAATGTAATAACTTTTCCTCTGCTGTTTGAGGATTTGGAAAGAAGGAAGGAAGTATAATGTCCTGATTCAAATGAAAAGCAGAACACCACCTTGGGCAAAAAATCTGGGTGTGGATGTAGAATCACCCTATCTTGATGCAATATCTTATATTCGTTACAAGAAAGAGCTGCTAATTCTGATACTCTTCTGGCTGAAGTTACTGCAACTAAAAAGACCAATTTTCTGGTCAACAGAACGAGAGGGATATGCCACATGGGTTCAAAAGGTTGTTTTTGTAAAACTGCCAGCACCAAATTTTGATCCCAAGGACACAATGGTGGCTTCACTGGTGGAAGCATATGTAGCACCCCTTGAACGAAGGTTTGGACTAAGGAATAAAAAGCAATCGGTCTGTGGGAAAAAACGATAAGGCTGAAATTTAACCCTTAATAGTGCCTAAGGCTAATTTCATATCTACCCCTTGTGAGACTCGCATCAAGTGTAAAAGTGTTAAAGGACACCGCCACTCGCTTTTTCTTTCTTTTAAGGGCTTTCCTTGCCCATGTTTATTAAAAGAAAGTTCATCAAGCAGAAAAAATAACAGGGTTTCCCTCGCAGGGGGTTTCAGCATTTCAATCCTCAGCAAAATAAAGGATCATTCAGCCCTCCTGGCTTGTACTCGCAGCACTGCTGCTGTGGCCTCAAACTCCAGGCCCTTGTCTGTCTCCCACAGACTTCACTCACCCAACAGGGTGCACACAGATAGCAGTCTTGTGCTGCACTGACTCCCACATGGAGCCCTCCTTACTCCTAGGTCAGACCTCCTGTCTGCCAGGGCGGAGCAATGAACCATGGTCAGGTCATTATTAAAAGCCCAGCACACACCTGACCAATTAATATGCTGGCTATACTGAATAGCTGGACCCAGGATTGGAGATTCCATCCCACCTGGATCACTTCGAAATCTCCAGACTCCAGGTCCCAAACTGGATTTTTTAAAACACAGAGGAAACTGAAAAGCCAGTTTTCTCTTCAATTCACAAGCTTCCTGGAGCCCCTCAACCTGCCTGGTTGGGAATTCTAGACCCTGGGAGGTCAATGCTCTGCCACACCCTGCTTGCAAGAAGGCTAAAATTCTCCCAATTATATATTTCAATAGCCAAGCCGTCAAATATAGAGACTATAAAGTAGAGTGAAATATCAGACTGTCACATACCTGGTAGGTAGAGCCTGAATGTGCGGAGGAAGGCCTCTCTTACACCTCTGACTCAGAGCCCCTGATAGAGTGAACAGGAAGCGCAGAGTGCAGAGTCACACGAGTGCCGGTGGACGTGCAGGCTGCAGGACTGCTGGTAGCGTAGAGTTCCAGACGGAGGTAGGTGTCCTGGGAGTAGTTGTATCAATGCAGCAGCTAGGGAGCCTTGTGGAATACTGGAAGGTAAGCAGAGTCAGACAAGCCGGGTCATACACAGAGAGATCAGATCAGGTACAAGTGGAGAGACTGGAGAATGGTCAACGAACAAGCTGGGGTCGGTGCAGGCAGAGAACTGGAGTAGTCAAAGGCAAGCCGGGTCAAGAGCTCAGGAGCAACACAGGTAACAGGAAGCAGGACTGGCATGGAACGCTGTAGACGAGACAGCACTGATCCTGGGAGCAGATGTAGCTTAAAGCGGAGTTCCAGCCATTCACTCACCTGTCCAACGGTCCAGCGATGCGGCCGCCCGAAGCCTCGATCCTCTCCCTCGGCGCCGGCATCACTGCTGTGGGCACCCGGCTGTGACAGTTTGCGGCTTCACAGCCGGGTACCCACTGCGCATGCGCGAGTCTCGCTGAGCACCGTGACCTCTGACGTGTCCCAGAAGATTGCAGGGAGGGAGGGGGAGAGGAGAACTTCCGTTCAGGGCGCCGCGGCGCTCCGAGCGGAAGTGGGAGCGGGTACCTGTCAAAACTAGGTACCCGCTCCCCCCCCCCCCAAAAAATGACATGCCAAATGTGGCATGTCAGGGGGTCAGGACTCCCTAAAGCGGAAGTTCCACTTTTGGGTGGAACTCCGCTTTAAATAGGCCTCTTGATGCTTAACTGTCATCAGGTGCGCAGCACACTCAATTCACATGCTGGGGCTTTCACATTTGCCAATTAGCCAATTAGCCAATTAGCTTTGGGAAATTCAAGGGGCAGGGCCTTGCCTGCGATTGCCAACTTGTCTCCTGGCAGGACCTTCCTGACACAGACCTTGAGAGAGCAGGTCCGGACGTAGTGGAATTTTAGAATTTGTGCATGCCAAAACCTCCTGGGCCATGCTGGAGCCACCAGGAATACTGGTTTCCCCTCTACCTGGGTTCTACGTAGAAGATGCGGCAGCAGCTGCACCGGAGGAAAGGCATAGATCAGGAAAAAATCCAAAAGCCGATCATTCTATTAGTACTAGATCATCTAGATTTCCTATCACTGATATCCCTTGAGACCTTAGAGCATCCAATACTGGAGCTAAGATCTTTGTGAACACTCTTGGAGCAGTGGTCAACCCGAAGGGCAGAGCCATAAACTGAAAATTATGTTTTTTTACTGCAAAGCGTAAATACCTTTGATGGGCCTGAAAGATAGGGACGTGAAGATATGCATTCTTGATGTCTATGGATGCTAGAAATTCCTCTCTCTGCAGGGAGGCCATGACTGAGCAAATTGAATCCATTCGGAAAGTACAAATGTTTAGAAACTGGTTCAGAGCTTTGAGATCCAGAATAGGTCTCATGTCTTCATTTGGATTGGGGACTACAAAAAAGTTTGAGTAAAAACCCCTGAATCTTTCATCCTCCTGAACCTCGGTAATCACTCTTTGTAACCTTAAAAGGTCCAGAGCCAGAAAGAAAGATCTTCTTTTTAGAGGATCTGCAGGTATGTTTGACTTTACAAACTGAGGTTGCGGGAACACCCGAAATTCCAGTTTGTACCCCTGCGAGATAGTGGAAATAACCCAGTTGTCTTGAGTTATTTCTTCCCAGACCTCCGAGAACTGTAGCAGCCTTCCCCCCACCTGACTAAGTGGAGGCACCCCTTCGCACGGTAGGTTTAGAGCTAGACTTGGTAGCTCTCTGGGCCCAGGGTTTTTACTGCCCTTGCCCTGAAGGCTTGGTTCTAGATCCAGGCGGCTGGGGCTGTCACAACTGCTTGGGATTAGAAGCACTGGGAGTCTGAGTGCTAGGAATCTTGAAAGAAGGAAGTTTGCTTTTCCTTTTAACAGGTAGCATTGCACTCTTCCCCCCCTCTGAAATCTTTTGGATATATTTATCCAGCTCAACTCCAAATAGGCAATTTCCATGAAAGGGAAAACCAGCCAGCAACTTTTAAACAGTAATTCCTCAGACCAGCTTTTTAGCCAGAGGATTCTGCGCATATGAACTAACAAAAGAGCAACCCGTGACATTTGTTATATGGAGTCTTTAAGAGCATCTACTGCGAAACAACATAAAGTTCTAGGCAGATTTGCCAAATCTTCCATAGACTCTCCTTGAGAAGGAACTGTCCTGGAAACTCGTTTAATACGGTATTTTAAAGACTGAAAAACTCCTATACAGTAGCTGCCAATGCTGGTTGTATCACAGACCCTGCAACAGCAAAGGAGGCTTTTAGCAACTGGATCTTTAAAAACCTGGGCATTATCCACAGGACAAGTTAAACTTTTGTTAACTGAAGAAATGGCAGCATCCGCAGTAGATAGATATACTCAATTTTCTTGTGAACTTTTCCTCCATAGCATACAATAAAGAAAACCTTTTGGGAGGAACAAAAATCCTATCAGGATGATCCCAATCAGCATACATTATGTGCTCCAAGAGCGGATGTAAGGGAAAAGCCTGAGAATGTTGAGGAGGGCGCAATGAGCCTAGAGAGGAAAAAGAGACTTCAGACAGCACACGGTAAATACATGTCTAATACATATAGGGTCCATTCACACATCTGTAAAATGGGTCCGCATCCATTCCACAATTTGGCAGAACCGTTACAGAAACCCACATGGATTTAACTGACAGCAAAGAACGTAGTGTATTTGATGGCTGGAGGTACATTAGGCATTCACACAGGATACAGAAGTAAGTGTCGGCCTGTATAGGCCCCAAAAATTAGTCCACATAAAGGGGCACTCTGACAGGGACACACTGGATATAAAGGGGCACTCTGACAGGGACACACTGTCAGCCTGTGTCCAGCCTGTGTCTCCCCTCATCCAGCCTGTGTCCCCCCTCATCCAGCCTGTGTCCCCCCTAATCCAGTCTGTATTCTCCCGTCATTCAGTCCATGTCACTGCTGTCATGCAGCCCGTGTCCCCCGCCGTCATTCAGCCTGTGTCCGTGTCCCCATCAGAGTCCTCCTTTACATCCAGTGTGTCCCTGTCAGAGTCCCTCCTTTACATCCCTGTCCCCATCAGAGTGCTCCTTTACATCCAGTGTGTCCCCGTCAGAGTGCCCCTTTACATCCAGTGTGTCCCCATCAGAGTGCCCCTTTACATCCAGTGTGTCCCCATCAGAGTGCCCCTTTATGTGTCCCGCTCAGAGTGCCCCTTTAATATTGCGGTCAGAGTGGCCATTTATTATTCCCGTCAGGGTGCCCCTTTAATATTGCGGTCAGAGTGCCCCTTTATTATTCCCGTCAGAAAAAAGAAAAAACATATCTACTTACACAAAGTTCGACAGACAAAGCTCCTCATTTAAAACATATGTATAAATAATTATATGCTGCGGGGGCTGTAGAGCTGCACCGTACAAGATAGCAGCCACATCTCAGCATGTATCAATGTCGCACATCGACTCCTACCTACGCGCCCCGCCATCGCCCCTGACCTCATTTGATGAAGAAATGCATAGGGAAGAGCCGATGACGCACGACGCCGATACATGCTGGGATCTGGCCGCCATCCTGTTGGCTTGAAATGCTGAGTAGATACATTTGCATATGCTGGAAGTTTTTTGTTTTTTTTAAAACAAATTTTATTGAAATTTTCAAACAGTACAAAATCATGGAACATATTTCAAATAGCAGAAGATATGATAAACTCTAAACTGTACTGAGAGCGATAACCAGTGGTCTATAAGCAAAAGGGAAGGGGTGAGGAAAGGGGAACTCTGCAAACGGCAGAGGGAGTGTAAGGGCAGGAAGGAGGTAGAAAAAAAGGGGGGGGGAAGGAGAAGGCAGAGAGAGGGGGGGGAGAGAGGGAAAAGGGAGGGATGAGGGAGGGGCGGGATGAAGGAGGAGAAAAATAGGTATGGTGCAAGGTTAAAAGTGGTAAGTGGCCAGTAGGAAATAATTGTCAAGTATGAGCGAGGAGACAAATACCTTCAGGGAGCATAAACATGTCAGAACAAAAACGGGTAACTTGATCATAATGAGGCATTAGCAGTTCAATAAAGCTGGGGGAGGTGCAAATAGTGGTGATCAAGAGCTAAGGGATACTAGACGTTGTCAGAGTAGAGTCGAAAATCCATTGCGTGAATTCCCTCTGGGGGAAGACAGTGCTGAGGAGTAGCAAAACGTACAGATATTCACTGGGAGCTTGTTGCACAAATCTTGCTGTTGAAGAAGGGGGGATCTATTGTGAAAGGAAGTCTTAGGTTTGCGTGGTGAAACACACTGTAGAGGGAGTGTTGAGGATGAAGATGAGCCGACCCAGGCACAGGGAAGTGCACAGACAAAGTGTCCGCAGGTTGATCTATCACCTGCGTTGAGGCCTGGGGCAAGGGGTATTTAGCCAGGTAAGCGTCCTTTTCCTTCATCCCGAGTACATCTGCGGGGCGGTAAAGAAGAGGACAGTATTTATTTATAAGATCCCAGCATCCCTTGGAACCAAGATGGGGAAGACCCTAATATAGGAGTTACACATGCTAGTGTATATCTACATCTGGTAAGAGGCTATTGCATCTGTTTCCAGCTATAGGGGTACATAGGAGTGTTATCTTTCCTCCATGGTGCCGGGGTGCTATCATCTCAAGGTGTCAACACATTCCGCCATTTATTCTTAACCAGCTTGTAAGAGGCTAATCCTGAAGGTGGTGGGAATCCTATGCGTGTCACTGTGCACTAATTGGACCTTCAACCTTTGGATTTATTTATCACTGGAATTTGCACATTCACTTTATAATTTATATTTTGCATTCACAATACGGATTTTGCACTGTGGACTTTGATTTGTTGAATTTATATATTTTTGCAATTAATTTTATTTGTTTTTATATTATTGTTGATTGCCATTAACACTATTGGTAAGATCGTTGGTATCACATATATGTTGTTTAGCACCACATTTGTTTAGCGCACCAGACCACTTTTATTTCAAAACAAAATCAATGTTCCGACAGGCTGTGGAATTTAAAACCTTTTTTGATATTGTATACATGTTCACGAAGTCTATCCCTGAGTCAACGTGTGGTCCTGCCAACATATTGTTTGTTGCAAGAACACTGTAAAACATATACTACATGTGTGGATGTACATGATATGAATTGATCTATAGTATATCGAACAAAGGTGTCTGAGGATATTGAACGGTAAATAAAATATATTCAAACACTAGCAGCGCTATAAAACGAACTTTGGTGAATTAACACAAGTCCTTCATCATACAGATGGGTATTCCGGTCCTAGAGCAAGTGGGTTATGCACAGTCCTTTAGGCGAGGTAAGGGTGTGAGAGATCCTGAATGCAACACCAGATTTCCACCACCGCTTTGTGCTCCCCCCCCTATACTCAAAACTCACCAGACCACGGTGAATAAAGATCCTTAAAAAATCTCCACCACTCGGCTGTTAAGCTGGACACTGGACCCTCTTTCCTCTTATATTCCCAAATTTTCTCCGTTCAGAAGCGCATGTAAGTGAACAGAGTGGGGGCAACAATAGTGTAATTCCGCCAATAACGTTTATTAAAACACACAGCAAACAGAAAACTTAAGCCCTCTCCCCTCAAGATGTCTACTTACAAGAAGAAGCATCAAGTGAAGGCATTGAGTGAGAATGTATATACGCTGGGTAACTTCAAAACCAATTCCCAAAGGTCCAGGGGTCATGGAAGAGTTCCGGCGTGGTGTAGGTGTCATGAGCGATCGCGCACATCGGCCCTGACGCGTTTCGTCTTCTGACTTCAACAGAGAAGACCATTGGATGGAGATGTGAAACTTGTGAAGTTTCTCAAATGTGTATTGACCTGCTTACAGGTCTTGCACCTCCTACATGCAAAGAAGCCTACCGTTTTGCATGTAGGAGGTGCAAGACCTGTAAGCAGGTCAATACACATTTGAGAAACTTCACAAGTTTCACATCTCCATCCAATGGTCAGTCCTTTGAAATAAAAGATCTAATTACCTACAACAGCACACATGTGGTGTACTGCTTGCAATGCCCATGCAATTTACTGTATATTGGAAGGACAAAACGCACAATAGCAGTTAGGATATCAGAGCATATTACAAATATCCGAAATGGCTTCAAGGACCATAGTGTGTCTCTGCACTTCCGGGATTTCCATAATAAAGACCCTACGGTGTTGAAGTTTTGGGGTGTGGAGAAGGTAGAGCCAGTTTGGAGGGGATCCAATAGGGTCCGCGAAATATCGAAGCGCGAGACACATTGAATCTACCTGACGGATTCTCTACATCCCAAAGGACTTAATGTTGACCTAGACATCAACTGCTTTATTAGCAACTATTGAGGTTTGGCGAAGTATGCTTTACTCCATTGGGGGAGGTCTGATTTTATTGCACTTTTTTTCATGGTCCCCGGTTCATACAGTCCCATTGATTAATATAATGTATGCTATTGGCACAATTTCAACTAACCCTTTTAGATGTGTGTGTATTTATTATGACAACATGTGGTTTATTTATTAGCATTATCTTAGTCATTTTTTAGTCCGCAATTTTATCAAATTTGGTAATATTCAGTATTTTATATTCATTCTTTTAGAGATTTTAGAATGTATTTACTATAAGTTCTTTATTGAACCTGTTTTAGGTTAACATGTGTGGATCCTTGTCAAGATGTAGTTCAATTTTAATTATATTTTAATTTTAATTACATTGTGAATGAGCCTCTTTGACATTCATAGTTTCTTGGCTTTAGGTCATCGTTAAGGAATTATGCATTAGGAATGTATATTTATATGTACAGTGAATGGCATTCAGTGTAATATATGTATGCCATATACGTTGTTTCTAAATTATTCAACTTAGGCTTATTATCCCAGAGTTCTGGATATTTGGCTTAAGAATAGGAGGGATTAATGCTAACTCTCTCATGTATATACAGATAGATGCCGTGCCAACCGGATGTGAGGTATGGAAAACAACGGCGTAGCTGAGCAACTGGAGGTGGTGCTGAGAGATCTCTCGAGCCGAGCCGACCGGATGTTTACATAGATGACGCACTTCCGGCGAGACGCTGGTTTGGCGCCAATACGTCGGGATGAAACGTAGGCCGATACCGGAAGTTGTCACTACCGGAAGTTGGCATTGACGTTTGACTTCCGGGTAACGCTGGACTGGATGCAATTGCGCATGTGCCGGCGTTGCCATAAATAGGAATCGACCGCGCCGCGCACACGGGCTCTCTGTTGAAGTCAGAAGACGAAACGCGTCAGGGCCGATGTGCGCGGTCGCTCATGACACCTACACCACACCGGAACTCTTCCATGACCCCTGGACCTTTGGGAATTGGTTTTGAAGTTACCCAGCGTATATACATTCTCACTCAATGCCTTCACTTGATGCTTCTTCTTGTAAGTAGACATCTTGAGGGGAGAGGGGCTTAAGTTTGCTGTGTGTTTTAATAAACGTTATTGGCGGAATTACACTATTGTTGCCCCCACTCTGTTCACTTACATGCGCTTCTGAACGGAGAAAATTTGGGAATATAAGAGGAAAGAGGGTCCAGTGTCCAGCTTAACAGCCGAGTGGTGGAGATTTTTGAAGGATCTTTATTCACCGTGGTCTGGTGAGTTTTGAGTATAGGGGGGGGGAGCACAAAGCGGTGGTGGAAATCTGGTGTTGCAGTCAGGATCTCTCACACCCTTACCTCGCCTAAAGGACTGTGTATAACCCACTTGCTCTAGGACCGGAATACCCATCTGTATGATGAAGGACTTGTGTTAATTCACCAAAGTTCATTTTATAGCGCTGCTAGTGTTTGAATATATTTTATTAACCGTTCAATATCCTCAGACACCTTTGTTCGATTTCTTTATGGTTATGGCAGCTGCTTAGACTTTATGTCAATAATTTTATACCAGTGTGCCATCTTCAGTTGTGTTGAGCGCAGGGTGAGTGTATTTATGAGATTGGTTCTACCTTAACTTATACAACACTCCTATTTGATCTATAGTATATGTTTAATTGGTAACAGCTGAGGTAACATTGTTGATCCGTCTCTTTCTACCAGGAGTGGTGGTGCAAATAACGCATTTATTGCACGGAAAGAAACCATTCATTTCATGGAAAAAAGATACCTTGGGAGGAGGGCTGACAATATTGGGAGCTATTTTGTCTCTTAGATTTGGAGCTCTTCTGAAAATAACTTCTGTTTTTTCTGGTAAGTGTGTTTTGAGGATTGGATCTGCTAATAAATAATTCCATTTTCGTTGAAAAATGTTCTTTATATGGTAATGTTGAGTGGAAAAATTGGTAATGAATGGATAAAAAGGTTGTTTGTGTGTTTGAGGATTGTTGTCTAATAAAGAGTCTCTATAGACTTGAGAAACTTCTTCTATGATGGCGTCTAATTTGGTGTCACAATAACCCTTCTCAACAAATCTGTTTTTGAGAATGGTGCATTGGTTATAATAATCATCCGAATTTTGGCAGTTCCGTTTCATGCAAAGGAATTGTCCTTTAGGTATGTTATTTAACCACATAGGGTGATGACAGCTATTTAGTGGAATGTAACTATTTTTATCTGTGGATTTAAATAATGATGAAGTTACAATTCTCCCTTCCTGGATCTTAAGATTAAGTTCCAAGAAGGTAATTAACTGTTTACTGTGTGTAAAAGACATTTGAATATTGTAAGGGTTATTGTTCAAAGAAGACATGAAATCTTCCAAAGAACATAAATCCCCTCTCCAAATAAGGAGAATGTTGTCGATTATACCTTTTATACCATACAAGATTAAGAGGTGTATGTTGATAGTTGATGGTCTGCAGTTCCCAAAAAGACATAAAAAGATTGACTATAGATGGGGTGAGTTTCGCCCCCATTGCCACACCCCTTTGTTGCAAATAATAATTCCCATTGAACCAGCAGTAATTATGTAACATTGCAAAGTCCAGTAGGTCCAAGATGAAATTTTGTTGTGCGTAAGGGATGGAGCTGTCATTTAAGAAGTATTTAACTGCTGCAAAACCATCTTTATGTACAATGTTGGTGTACAACGACCCTACATCTGCTGTCACCAAGAATGTGTCTTCATCCAATTCCATATTTAATTATTCAATATGTACTTGTTTGGTATCTTTAAGGTATGACCGTGTTTTAGTGACCTATGGTTGGAGAAAAGAATCAACATATTTTCCCACTCTTGAAGTAAGCGAGTTGATCCCGCTGATTATTGGTCTTCCTGGTGAGTCAACTGAATTTTTATGAACTTTCGGGTGAAAGTATGTAATGGGGATTATAGGTGCCTTTGGGATTAAGTAGTCTTTTTCTTTTTTGTTCAATATACCTGTGTTGTATACTTCTTTTATTATTCTGGTCAAAAGTTGTTTGTATTTTACAGTGGGATTCCTGGGTAACCTGGCATATGTGTCTGTGTCATCAAGCATATTTTGTAGTTTATTTATGTAATAAATTTTGTCCATTAGGACAATTCCTCCTCCCTTATCAGCGGGACATATGACTAAATCATGTCTGCGTAGTAATCTTTTGACACCAATATGGTCTTCTCTTGAATTTTTAAATTGTTTAATTTGTAATTTTTCTAAATCCTGAGTTACCAAATCCTTAAACACATTAATATGGTGATTATTATTGTTGGGTGGATTCATGAGAGATGCATTCCTCTGGATGGATTCATGAGAGATGCATTGGACTCTTGATGATTTCTGATTATAGGGTTTTGAATAATGTATTTTTTCAGATTAATTTGTCTGACAAACTTCTGAATGTCTACCAGTGTTTGGAATTTGTTTAAACCTACCTTAGGGGCATACTTTAAACCTTTGTTCAAAACAGACTCTTCTTCTGATGTGAGCTGTGTAGAACTCAAGTTAAATATCCCCAAAGGAGGTGTTACTTGCGTCTTTTTTTTGTTTTCTATTTGTCCTACGTCCTCCTCTCCTACCTCTCTTATGTCTATACTTCTTTTGCGATTGTGGTCCAACCCTAAAAACCTATCATGTTGGGATTGGTTGGAATGTTGTGGAATGGAATAGGGTTGTGGGTTGGAAAAGGTATGATTCTCATCCTGGTGGGAATATTGATCATATTCCATCCATTCCCTGTCCGAATAATACTCGGTTGTATTCTGATAGGGCCTCTGTGTATTGTTATATCCATATTGACCTCTAGGGGGTCTGTATTGGCCCAGTGGATTACCCCTGTGGTAACCACGGGATCTGGGATGTCTCCCTCTACTGTTGCCTCTAAAGGGTTGCGGATGTCTTTCCATATATCTGCCACCTATGGCTTCTTCATTCTCTTCCCCCAGAGATTCAAACCTATTATACATAGGTATGGCTTGATTAGAGTTGTTGTAATGTTGACCCTTCTGAGCAGAAGGATGTTGATTCTGAGGGTATGAAGAGTGATGTTTACCTTTACCTCTAGTTGGTACAGTAACCCAACAGTTTTCTGCCTGAGAAGTTGTGGTATTAACCGGTGCTATTGTTCTGTCAGGTGTAATTGGAGTTGGATCAGTTGTAGTATTAGCATTATTAATTGCAACTTGCCATTTGAAGATTTTATCATCTTTGTAATCTTTAAGATCCCTCATAAATTTCTTTCTCTTTTTACATCTCTGTTCTTCTTCCAATTTATCTAAAAAATTTAATTTATCGGATTCTTTATTATATTCATTTTCCCTTTAAAATTGTGCAATTTTTCTCTGGTTTTATTAATTTCCGTATCTAGGGATGTAAGTTTTTTCTTTTTTTAATGCTAATTAATAATTTTAATCTAGACCTGCATTATTGAAAAAGGCAAACCAATCCTTATGATCAATTAATGTGTCCTGTTCTGGGGGTACTTCCCACCTTAAAGAGCGGGGAACCATATTTTCTGCCACATAGTGTTCCAAAAAACAGTCCCAGGCTGTTCTAATTTCTGCTCCATGAACTTTTTCATGGTCTTTATCTTCAACCTTCCAATGTGTGCACCACCACTCCTGGTAGAAAGAGACGGATCAACAATGTTACCTCAGCTGTTACAAATAAAACATATACTATAGATCAATTTATATCATGTACATTCACATATGTAGTATATGTTTTACAGTGTTCTTGCAACAAACAATATGTTGGCAGAACCACACGTAGACTCATCGATAGACTTAGTGAACATGTATACAATATCAAAAAAGGTTTTAAATTCCACAGCCTGTCGGAAAATTACAGATTTTGCAATAATAGGGATCCCAGTTGCTTAAAATTTGCGGGTATAGCTAAACTTACCCCCCACTGGTAGGGTTGTAACCGCACCAGAGAAGTCTCTAAATTAGAGATGAAATGGGCACATGAACTTAAGAGTTTTTCACCTTTGGGACTTAATATAGACTGGGATGTAAATTGTTTTATAGATTCACGTTAGTCTTTCCCTTCTTATATTATTTCATAAGGTTACTCCCCATCCTTTTTTTTATCATCTCTCTTTAACCCACCTTATAATACATTATTCCACTTTTTTACACACTTTTGTTATTCCCACCTCCAATTTCATTGGTAATTCTTTAGTATGGATTTTTATTCCATATATAGTATTTGTGGGTTAATTGCCCATCGGTGACATAAACACTTATCACATGATTCATAATTTGAGACATGATTCACACTTTGAGAATTCAAGGGAGCGCCAACGGGCATTTCAGAAGTAAAGTCCCAATTGTAAATAGTTAAGCCTCAAGGAGTATCCCACTCATTCCCTTCTCCCATCCCCTAATTCCAATAAAATCACAAACAAAGATGCCGGAGTTGTCGCTGCTTACATGGGCTGAAGAGGATTCTGGTACTAATGGCAGACCCACATCAGGCCATAGGCCTGGAAACCTTGCTACATAGTTTTATTACCTGTTAATTCTGCCAGTATTCTTTACTTTTCCACTTATTGCAACAGGGTGGAAATGCTGTGCATCCTGCAGTGAAATCACTAGCATAAATACCTAAACATAACTTGATTTCAATCTCTTATAAATACCGTGAACAACACTAGAAGAGGGAAGGCCACATACATGATTGGGGTGAAGCAAGTATGTTGCATTCACATGTGCTGTCAAGGAACATGCTACTAGTAAGAGAGATCAGAGAGATGACCCCATCTGTCTGCTGCTGTTCTTTTATTCTCTAATCTCAGGCTGGGGGGCAGGGAGGTGACCAAACAATGCTGCTTAGCAGCAGCAGAGTAAAATTCGGTTACATGGCAGGACTGTCTAAATCTCTGCACTGAATCAAAAAAATATTTTAAAAAATCCTTTAAATGAATAAAACAACTCTCATACATTTATGTCAACAGTGTATTTAGCTGTTTTCCTGGAGATTAGACTTTAAAGCTGACCCCTTGCTTAGAATCACATATGGTTTACATCCAAGTCCCTGTTACATGAAATATAAAATGGTAAATTAGAATCAGCTGTTGGCACGCATGATTCCTCTTGACATGCTGTGTATATTGGCTGGACAGGATGGTCATCCGCTAGAGAAGATGAGCTAGAAACTAAAATAATTCCAAACAAGCCACAGGCTTATTTTTTTGTTTGGGGGGTAGAAAAGCTTCAAGTTTGAAGATACATTCAAATGAAGCAAGATTTCCCTGTTATGTACCTACAGAGTGCCTCCTGCATAATACATATGTATATGGAATAAAACACTGGAGATTGAGTAGAAAACTTACTGAATACATGCAAAGGGCGCTGTGTGTACAGCAGTGCTGGATCTGTTTGGTGGATGTGAGATAAAACATTTTTTATTTCAATTTATTATAAGAATCTCAATTCATCACTAACTTCTAACAATCCACCATGAGGAAGTGTGAAATCTTATGGTATGTGATAATACCGCCCAACCTTCTGAAATTAGAAGCAGGAAAAACTTTAGTGTATGAAGTATCTATCAAAAAGGTAAACTTTGCCACCCCGGAGTGAGATAATCAGTGGACGGGTGTAAGGGCTCTTTCACATGGTCCGCCTCCGCAGGCGGATCCGTGTTGCTCAGTGGGGATCGATCCGCGATCCCCGCTGAGCCGGGCGGATGACAGCTCCGTCTCCGCTTGCAGAGCGGAGAGGGAGGTGTCTCAGCACCCGCTGCCCTCTATGGGGGATCGGAGGAGAGCGGACTGCTTGTCCGCTCTCATCAGATCCGCTCCGCTCCGATTACTGAACGGATGGAAAAATAGGGTTTCCATCCGTCCAGATTTCAGCACAGGATCGGATGCGGATGGCAGCGGGTGTCAGCGGAGGTGTCTCCGCTGACACCCGCTGCCCCATAGAGCTGCATGGAGGATCCGATCAGATCCGCCTAAAAAACTGACAGGCAGATCTGATCGGACCGCCCGTGTGAAAGAGCCCTAAGTGGTTAAGGGACAGGATACTAGAAGAGTGTCCTGAAGATAATTTAGTCCATCAACCCACAAGGGTGAAACAGCAGCCTGGCTGCATCGTCAGAAGTAAGAGTCCTCCGTATTGTGAATAGTTGATTTGGAGTATCCCACTATTCCCTTCTCCCATCCCTAATTTAAATAAAACACCGAAAAAAACTACAAACCCCTGGACTGATCATTGACAAGACAAGAAGTAAAGTGTTAAATTGTGAATCCCATTGTTGCTAACGGTAACCCAGGGGGACCCGAGAGTGCAATATCCAGCAGCCCTCAAGGGGGCAGTGCTACAAATAAATAAATAAAAGTTCCAGTATATAGACAAAGACATGTAACAGAATACATTTTGACCTAAATTTATGAATAAATTAGATTTTTTTAAATTTTATTGGATATATTTTTTAGCAGAACGTAAAACAAAATATAAAGTTTTTTTTTTTTTTTTTTTTTTAATTTTATCGTTGAAATAATAGAATATAAAAAAACTCAGTGGTGATCAAATAGCACCAAAAAAAAAAAAAAACTTGATTTGTGTGAAAAAAAATGGTATAGGTTTTGTTTGGGAACAGCGTTGCATGACTGTGCAATAACTAGTTGAAGTCCAGTGCTAAATCGCTAAAAATGTCCTGGTCATGAAGGGGGGTAAAATCTTCTGGAGCTAAGGTGGATAATCTATGTACATCCCTATAGGTTGGAAACCCAGATTTTATAAATTCTTAGTATTAGGTTTAGTGTTTGTGGTTTGAAACACACTATAATTGCCTGTTGTTTTCGTTATTTCTATTCTCCTTTGCAGAAACATTCCCTGGAATTCATAAAGACTGACACAAACAGAGTTTGTGAAAGTGTTTTTACATGCGTTCTACAAGTGGTGCAGTGTGCTCCAAATTCATGTACCTGTCTAGAACTTGTACAGCATTTGCAACATGCTGCGCCACTTTTGGAACGCATGCAAAACCTTTCTCTGTACCCCAAAAGAAAGTTGCTCCTATTTAGTTCCACTTTCGTATGATACAAACTTTTGGTATTTCATTGTAAATCTGGCACAAGTTTTTCTTCACATTGTAGCAGTAGAGCAAAGTAGAATTACCTGAATTTGGAGCATAGGTTGCTTTCAGAACCAAAACTGTCGCAGATGTATTTTTAATTAGGTGCAATACATTAACAAGAGAAATTAATGCCAGAAAAGTGACGCAGCAACTTTATAAAATTATCCCCATTGTGTGGTGTCACTAGTTGGCCAATAATTTGTGGCCAGCCCGTAGAGCAGAAATTTGTCACAGCGACCTACACTGTTCCAGCAGATGGAACAAAAGTGTAAGTGTGCTACTTTGGTTTGGTGTAGGTCCCGAGCTGTACAGTTGTGAAGTTTTCATTAAAGGACCCCCAGATATCCTTGTTCTGCATATTGGGGAAATGGGCCTGGACATCGCCCCCATGAAGAAGTTGAGGCAACTCAATCTGGTCAGAATTTGTCCCTGCGCTTCATTATGGGGGTAGGCAATAGATCATAAAGTGTAAGACAGTGATATAAGCAGTTTGGAAATCCCATGGTTGACTTCTTTCACACAAACAATGGTTTAGCTGTGCATCTTGTAGATCTGGAAAATGTTTCTATTTCTAGCTGGATAGAATTTGTCTCAGTGAGGTGGAACTAGATATATTTAAATTGGAAATCTGGGATGACTCCAAATACTCTTAAAACTGCCCCTTCACTCTTCCTAACACCTGTGCTTACTAACCTGTGTATACGTGATATGTATACTTACCTATTTTCAGGCAACTCTGGTCTGATCTCCCCTGCGTCAGCCTGTGGCAGCTGCAGGAGGGAGGAGAGAAAGCGCTTGGACAATGGCTAGTGATACCTAGAACAGTGACCTCTCCTATAGGCTTCAATGGCCATTATGTTGTCGGCTCTCCCTCCTCTCCCCTGCAGCAGTGCTTGCTGACACAGAGTAGTCGGATCCCATGACAGGAATGGTCTAAAAAGTAAGTATGTAGGTACATCTTTCTTACACAGGTTAGTAAGTATACTTGTTGGGGGGTAGGGACAGTTTTAAGACCAGCTAAAATTATCCTGGAAATCAATTTTAATCTGCTGTTGCAAGAAAGAATTGAATGAGAATTGGTTATGTGGTGGTCAAAAGGGAACATTGTTACCCTGACTGTGGTGGTATCCCCTTATGGTAGTTCGAAGTGGCCAGTGGCTTATGGAGGGGTGTAATTTTTAAAGGAGAGGTACAGCGAAAGCTCGTTTGGCTGTACTTCTCCTGTGGATCACAGGAGTGCAGTTCGTTCTGCAGTCCTGTGCCCTGTTTTTAGCAGACAGCTAAAAGTCGGCACACGGCTAAGCCGCTCCTGCCCCCTCCACAGCCCAGTGCTCCAGAGAATGCGGGGGGGGGGGGGGGTCAGAGCAGAGAGCGGCAACAGAGAGTCACCAACCCTCTGCTCTGGGAGCGTTTAGAACCGAGCAATCAGTGGTGTTTGATCGCTCGGTTCTCAGTGTTAGAGCCGGCAGGGGACAGATGCAGCATCAGACTGATGCTTCTTCCACCTAGGTAGGTATGATATTGAAAAAAAGTTATCAGGAAGATTTTGGTCAGCACAATTTTTACTAATGATCATCTAGTGTGATTTAATTAAATTCTTAGGTCATCTGTAAATTCAGCTTTGGGATATAGTTAGGGACGGATGCTGAATTGGATAATTGTCTTTAACAGGTTGCAATGTGAAGGTAAAATAAGATCACTCAGTACTGCAACAGGATTTTAGTATTGTGCAATGTTGAAGGTGTGCGATTCCCAAAGAACTTTTTAGTTCTGTTTAGCCATCATCCTGAGAATAATGTTGAAGATGGGGTTTGGTGCCTTAGGTCAAAAAATGGGACTTTATGGGCTAATATATTCATTCATAGGTAAATGTGTTTTTTATACAACAGATTTATTTAAATGTTTTTCAACATATGGTATAAATATATATATATAATACATCAAGTGTATGGGTTATAGACCTATTGGTGCTAGTGGAAGGAGAAAAAGTAAAGAAAAGGTGACATGGTGGTATGGTGACAATCAATATATCTCTATTGTTCCACGCTTCTTAATATGGCGTCGGATCTATAGGGAGGGTATTCAGGTGTCCTAGGCATTTCAGCAAAAGAGCCTTTATCAAGGAGAATATGTCAACCGCGTCTGTAAGTATAGTATGTAAATAAATTGAGTATATAGTATTATGTTGAACCAGTCGGAATGTTTATTTTCCTTTGGTCACATAACAGAGTACATACTTGTTAGGTAAAGATTTCGCTTCTGGTCCTTGCTTCTAGTCCTTATTAGCCACATAAGAATCAGGTTGTTACTGCTGCTAGGGTATATAATATATAGGGTATATGTTGTATAGTATTTGTAAGTATAAGTTTGCATTTGTTTTTGTATGGTTCATATCATTCTCAGTACTTACTGGTCAAGCCATGCATTAATTGGGCCAAGGAAGGAGGGAAACACTGTCCCAAGTCCGGTCCAATCTGTATTTGAGATAGGGGTATGCTTTAACATTTGTTCACGTGAGTATGTTTTAACATATTCAAGTCCTTTGGTTTTTGATATACACTTACTTGTGGGTATGCAGAGTGTATTCTCAAGAGCGTCCACTAGATGGTGCTAGTTGGCAGCTGATCCCCTTCATTCTATCAATAGATAGAGAGGGGAGGCATAGTTAGGTTTAGGAAGTAAAGAAGTACCATCAATGCATCCAGTTAGCATTGTGGTTACTTACTTTTAGTGGGTATCCAATAGGGTGTCCAAAGTGTTTTCCTAGCAGCAGGGTCCGGGCGTCCTCACTCTTCCTCGGTTGGAGGGAAGTGGCGCCCTGTTTCGATTCCCGGCCTATTTATACCCCGTGGTGCGCATGCGCAGATGTGCGCAGTGGCGTTGCTTCCGGGTTTAGTGGATGACGTGGCGCGGATGCGCGCGCATCCTTTCATTTCATTGCGGAGGTATATTTCAAGCGGCCGCCGACACAGGAATGGGGGGCGGTCCCTGTAAGGGATCTTTGGCAGTAGATGACACTTTCTGCTTGCCTCCTGAACCCCCAGTTTCAGCAATACCGGGGTTACCTGTGCCGGATGTGGGATAAGGGATGAAGATGGACCAGGAGTTTGAAATTCAATCCTAATGTGCATAATAAAATAAAAAAAGCAAAGAATTGCAAATATGAACAAAAACAGTATTTCTTTTAGAGACTGGTCCGAGGGCCAGAAAAACCCACAAAATAAAAAAAAACCCACTCCTTACAACAATCACTAGTTCATAGTGAATTAAAAACCAGAAGAGACCCCTGTAAAACAAAGGGTACTTTCCCATGTGGGTCCTGTGCACAGTGCACAGTAATTCAAAAATCAACACACAAAATACTACCAAATGGAAAACACTTCACCCCCAAACACTACGCTAATTGTAAAACTAAAGGTGTAGTTTATCTTATGGAGTGCGAGTGTGGCAGTTTCTATGTCGGCAAGACACGGCAGGAATTCGGCCTTAGAGTGAACCAACATCTCCACAGCATGCACATAAGTAACTTTTATCTCCCACTAGGCCGCCATGTTGCCTACTACCATAAAAATAGGATGCCAAAAGTTAATTTCTCTATATTGGACAGAATACTGATTAGTGGGGAAATTTCTCATCAAACACCGAAAGTGACGATAACAACGATTCTGCAACTGAGCTCAGTGATGTGCGAACTTGGCGCTCTATTGACAGCGGTACGGATCAGGCATTGCCCTCGAGATTCCCATTTCCTGGAGCACCTGGTATGAAAGTAGATGTTAAACGCGACAACCCCTTGGCATACTTACAATTATTTCTGACCAATGAGGTTATTGAAAAAATAACTTACTTACTGAGACAAACTGGTACAAAGAGCAACTATTAGCTACTCTGCATCTGACGTTTTCAAGAAGCAGAAAGTGGGAACCAGTGACCAAAGATGACATTTGAAAATTTATGGGCCTAATAATACTTCAGGGAGTGGTGGGGAAACCCCTGCAGAATTGATATTGGACAACTAACACATTACTTGTCACTCCATTCTTTGGCACGGTCATGTCAGAGTACAGATTTTCCCTGATCATGAAATATTTACACTTCGAAAACAACAAAGAATTTGATGAAACTACTCATTCTTTACCAAAACTAAAGAAAATTTGGGATGTATCCAATGGAGCTATGTGCCAGAAAGAGATAACAGCATAGATGAAAGTCTAATTGCCTACAAGGGAAAGTTCAGCTGGGTACAATACATTGCATCAAAGATGGCACGATTTGGCGTAAAATCCTACATGCTATGCGAATCGTCAACTGGCTACATTTGGAATTCAGTCATATACACTGGAAAAGGAACAACAATCAATCCAAAATACAGCAACTATGGAATGGCAACATCTTCCGTTCTTTCACTCAATGAGCCATTGCTAAATAAGGGCTATTGCGTAACAATCGACAACTTTTATACGTCTCCTGAACTTTGAGTTTCTTCTGCAAAACAAAATAGATGCCTATGGAACTGTTAGGGCTACCGGCACGACATGCCGCCAACATTTGGCAATAAGAAGCTGAAGACTGGAGAAATGGTTGCCTGGCAGAAAGGCAACCATGATGGCACTGCCATGGTGTGACAAGAAAGATGTGTGCCTAATGAGTACAGTTCATAATACAGTAAACCCCCGCTCCATTGCGGTTCAGTTTTTGCGATCCCGGTATATTGCAGGTTTTTTTGTAATGTTATTTTACTATATAAATCATTAAAAAGGAAATATTTTTGTGTTTTCCATAGCTCTTGCTATGTCTCTCAGTATCTTTTATGTGTTTAAATGAGTTTCTATTGTTTTAAAAGTGGGTTTAAAGACCTTAAAATGCTTTTACACGTACAGTGACAGTAAAAAAACATGCCTACAATGCATTTTAATAGGGTTTTTCTATTTCGCGGATTTTCACTTTTCGCAGCTGGGTCCGGAACGTAACCCCCGCAATGGAGGGGGGTTTACTGTACCTCCATGGTTATGGTACACACAAAAGGTGGGAAAGAAGTCATGAAGTCACAAGTAGTGATAGACTACAACAACACCATGGGAGGTGTCGACAGAGCCAACCAACTAATACTGCACCCTTGTTTGGACAGATTTCAGTGTTATTGGTTTGATTTCATTATGGAATAAAATGTATTATTATTATTATTATTATTATTATTATTATTATTATTATTATTATTATGTTATAAATTATGATTTTGTGTTTCAAACTTTATCATTCCTGGGATGTCTACTAGACTCTTGTTTGGACAGATTTAAGTAAGTTTTCCTAAGAATTACAGGCCTACAATATAAAACAACAGATTTCCATGCAAAACAATGTACTGCTTTGACATTCAAAAATAATGACATAATCAGACCTCCAGGGAGGTAAAGTGTTAATCCACTTGAAAAACAAAAATGAGTGTGCAGTCTTGTAATGTGTAAGAAGGAAATGGAATGTTTTTTGAGTGGGAAAAGTAAATGTTGCATCATTCTAGGAATGCTCTGTGTTACATAAGGCTGTGTGACTGGAGCCTTGTTCCTTTGGGAACTGGATTACAATTTAGAAGAAAGAGTCCAAACTTAGTTAATGGAATGGGGGAGAGCCAGGATGGATGGACAAAAGAGCTGCATGGTTGAAACATGCACTCTGAACTGGTGGCGTTCAGTCCAGCAGGAAGAAAAGTTATACAGACAATGTATGTCAGGACCTGTGTAGACCTATAATGTCTGATGTAAAGAGGAGATTCCTTGTGCATATATGTATCTACCCCCAAAAGAAACCCAAGGCCACCTGACTCATATTACATAGTTGCCAACATTTGAAAAAAATTTCCAGGGACACTTTGCAGCACAGCTATCAATTACTTATCACACCCACTTCCCTGAAGCGCCGCCCATTCTGCATAATTAATCTCCGCCTACTTATCAGATTATAGGGTCTACTTCATAAAGAGAGAATTACAGGAATTTGAAAAGGGAATTGAAAACTTGAGGCCAAAGTTGCAGAGTTGGAATAATTCTCCCATTCAGATGCACTACTTCTGCCTAAAGTTTAAAATTCTCATCACAATTCCCTGCAATTCTAAAGTGTCAGCTTGTCGGAAGGTGCTCTGCCTCCCCCTGCTGGCGGATTTCGTAAAGTGCACCATGCTGACACCCTGCCTCCGGTGACACGTTAAATTTGCGACAGGCGGGAAGAGTGAGCAGGCACCCAGAGAGAGACAACCTGCTGCCAGAACTACAACACCTAGCTGGGGTGAGAGCGACACTGTGTGAAACAAAATTAAAAAAAAAAATTTTTTTTTTTTTTTAAATGATTTACATTGTCCCTGATTAACAGGGACAATGTAAATGACCCGGGACAGGCTCCTATTTTCCGGGATTGTCCCGGGAAAAACGGGACAGTTGGCAGGTATGATATTAAAGGGAATATATTATATAAAATCCTTTCAGTCAAAAAATGGCTTCAAGCCCAGTCGTTATTATATATGAGCAAATACATCAGACATTATAGGTCTACACAGGTCCTGACATACATTGTCTGTCGGGTGGGACTAAAAATAATATGTGAATGGTATGTGTATTCCCTTAGACATATAAAAGAGTCTCCCCTCATGAGCTTTAAACATATTGTTGCTTACTTACATGTTTAAAGCGAGTATACAATTATATATGTATATGCTTTTTAGACTTTACTAAATTATTTGCCATATAAACATATATGTAAAGGGTTTTCTGGTTGTTTTGCTCTCGGTGGGTTGTCAGGGCTCAGCTGGTTCTGAATAGGAGTCAATATATATGGTGCGCATAATTATTGTATTATTGTCTAAATGGTGAATTGACCTTTTTTCATTTTATGTGAGGAAGAGTTCTTTTTCCATAATGCGCATTATGTGTATTTATTCCTCCCCCTCTTTTTACATCTATACACATGCATTCATTTACTCGGTTATAGATAGATTTTTTGTATCTTTCTGCTAAAGATTTTAAATTGAATGTTTGATACTATGTTTGTCTGCTTATATATGGAATGTTGTGGGTCTTTTGCATACACATGCAATCTATATGTTGTTCATGGACTTATTGTTTTTTTAATTGAAAAAAAAAATTTTCTGCACATATTCGAACAACGATTTGAACAAGCGGATTGCATGTGTATGTCCTTTTTATGCAGCCAGACTAATCGGTCTTCATCTATTTAAGCCAGGTGTCTATGTCCCGGAAACCACTCGTTTGATTGGACAAGGTGATGCTGCCTGGCTCATAAATGAGGACACATGTCTGTTTGCAATTAGCAATGAATAAGCACATGGTGTGAAACACGTCTGCTATCCTGTTTGTTTTGCTACATGTCGATGTTGGACTTTTTGATTTGAAGAAATGAAACTCAAGTTTCTACTATCCTGAGACTGGAAGTGCCGCTTTCTTTCTACAAGCCTGTGCTGATCACATGCACTCTCCCAAGAAAAAAATAAATAAAATTCTAGCAGTACACACCAAACTGAGTATGTGCAGGCCATCTCCTGGCTCTGTAAATATCAGGTAATTTTGTGGAGACCGGTGAAAGAAGATGAGGATCAGAGAGACAGAATCAAACAGCCTTTATACAGAATGCAGAATATGAACCCCTTAGGTTCCACAGTGAGTATAACAAGCATTCTTTACTGCACATATAGACTGCTTTTACTGTTGTGGGTTTACTAACACTTTAATTTACCTACTTAAAGCGGAGTTCCGGCCTCAAAATGTACTTTGACCCATCCGCTTGCTCTAGGTCACCTAAAAAAGAAATGGATAATGACGATTTTTTTTTTTGGTTTACTTACCTTGTTTTTGAAGAAAATCTACTTACCTTCCTTCCACTTCCTCCCTCTGCAGCTGCGGCCCGCGCCGTCACTTCCTGCTTGCATTGACTCCTGGGAGCTGAACGTCATCGCTCCCAGGAATCAATGCGCCTGCACCGGCCCTGCTCGTCACTTCCGGTGCAGGTGCATCATTCCCTGCTAAACAGCTTCTGGGCACCTGCACCGAAAGTGACGAGCAGGGCTGGTGCAGGGCATTCTGGGACCGAAGAGGACACGGAAGAGGACGCCCTGGCTTCAGCTGCCCACACCTGAAATGGCAGCGCTGGACAATACCTTTTCAAGGTAAGTATTTCTTCTAAAAGATAAGTGCAACCTGGGACAGTTCAGAGGCTATCCATTCTGAAATGCACTAGCCCTGACTGTCCCGGGGGTATTTTTATCTAAAAAACTATTTTGAGGCCGGAACTCCGCTTTAAGGATCAGGCCTATTTCTGACACTTGTTGTTTACAAGTTAAAATCAGTATTGTTTGCTAGAAAATTACTTAGATCCCCCTAAACATTATATATTTTTTTTAGCAGAGACCCTAGAGAATAAAATGGAGATTGTTGCAATACTTTGTCACACCTTATTTGCGCAGATGTCTTACAAACGCAATCTTTTTGGGATTCAAAAATAAAAAAACAGTACAGTTAGCCCAATTATATTCTATAATGTGAAAGATAATGTTACACTGAGTAAATAGGTTCCCAACATGTCATGCTTCAAAATTGCTCACACTCGTGGAATGGCGACAAACATTGGTACTTAAAAATCTCCATAGGCGACTATTTAAAATGTCTACAGGTTACCAGTTTAGAGTTACAGAGGAGGTCTAATGATCGCGGTGATACCTCACATGTGTGGTTTGAACTGTTTACATATGTTGGCGCGACTTGCGTATGCGTTCGCTTCTGCACGCAAGCTCAGAGGGACGGGCGCTTTACTTTTTTTCTTTTTCTTATTTTACCTTTTATTTTATTTATTTTTTACTGTCCCTTTAAAAAAAAAAAAAATTTGATCACTTTTTTTCCTATTACAAGGAATGTAAACATCCCTTGTAATAGAAATAAGCAGGACAGGTCCTCTTTAATGTGAGATCTGGGGTCGAAAAACGCAAAAAAAAAAAAACATTTTTTTTCCGCTAGAAAAAAATGAGCCCTTTAAGCCTGTTGGGAGGTAGGGACATATGACGTCGCTCTGACCCTCAAGGCCTCCTGCCTGGGATTTTCACATGTACAAAAGTAGAACATTGGTGGCCACACAACATAGAATGCCGCTATTAACCACTTCCAGACTGCCCGCCGCAGTTTGTCAGTATTTTGATGTTAAATAGCAGTGTTATGGCGGGGGGGGGGGTGATAGACCTCTCCCGCCGCCCGTAAAAGTGATCCCACCGCTGGGACCAGTTTCATGTGACAGAGGACCGCCCGCCCTGTAATAAAATAATGGGGTTATGGCAGCTATCTGCTGCCATAACACTGCTATTTAACATCAAAATACTGACAAACTGCGGCGGGCAGTCTGGAAGTGGTTAATAGCGGCATTCTATGTTGTGTGGCCACCAATGTTCTACTTTTGTACATGTGAAAAGTTTTCAATAAAATAATTTTCAAAAAAAAACCATTGTGTGTTTAGTATCAGTTTAAGTCCTTAAGTCAATCTTGTATTCGGTGGCAGGAAGCCCAAGTAGGCCCCCTGGTGGCCCACTGCTGCTTAGGTTCCTCAGGGATAGCAGTTGCCAATTTTCTGCCATGGCAGAGGCTACGGGGCCATTGATGGAGGACAGAGGTGTTGTGGTGACAATTAGGCGTAAATACTGTTAGAGAATTATGTAAAGTATAGGGTGTGTTGGTGTTTTTAATGCTCATTAGGAGCACATTTGAAATGGCGGTTCAAAGAAAACTTCATACCAGTGAGGATGCTAATGTTTCTGTGGCTGCTGCTGGAGATGCTTTCCATAGATAGGGGGAATTATGACAGGAGCAGGAAGTAGTAGCGACAGGCATATTAGCTGCTGATAATTTGTTGGACTGACAGCAGATGTTTGCTATTCCGGATAGTTTTATTGAGGAGAAGGCCCCAGAGCATTTTTTTGGTTTATTTCACTACCTGGATTGAAGAGGGTCATCTCACTGTGGGGACTGGCTTGGTTGTGCTTTGACGAAAAATTCTGCCTACGCAAGCAATCAGTCTTCCTTGAGTTGGGATCACATGGACATCAGCTTTTGAAGAATTATGAGTGGGCTAGCTTTTTTTGTTTTTTCAGTCAGAGGCCGGGATCCAATACTTTTGCACCATGAGGGTATTGCTGGCTGTGGGGTGAGGGCATATGTCTGTTTGGCTCGATTTGTCAATTTTAAGTTGGAGTGCTCTGGCTGCGGTAGTTCCCACTCTTTTTTCCGGGAGTTGGTAGAGCTAAGGGATGATCGGGGACCGAGGTCAGCGTCGTTGCGCCTCAAATGTGTTGGAGGAAATAGGCTAGGGAGTTTGCTTTAGGGCAGATGGTGGGATTGCAGGTAATTCTATATCGTTCTCTGCCTACCTGAGAGCAGGATCTGCTAGTGAGGTCTGCTCAATGTGCTTAGTCAGTCTGTCTGCAGAGTGTTTCACACTGGTCCAATAAGGAGGCATATTGGACAGCGGGAGGAAACCTGACAAATGAGTGCACAGGCATTTGGTACAGCCCTGATGATTTGAGAGAGAAGTGCCTTGGTGCATGCTGGGATACTGTATAAATGCCAGGAGCACACGTGCTCTGGGTCTTTCAGCTGGAGAGGGGAGTTCCGAAGGGAGGGGGCGGCTGCCTCCTCCTCTGTAGAGTGCCATGTGGCCTCAGTTGGTCGACCTGAGGGCCTAAAGAGCTAGAGAGGAACCGAACCAAGTGGTCCTGTAAAGCTGACTGGAAGAGGAGACACTGGAGGATCTGATTCTGCAGTACAGTGAGTACAGATCTGTGTCAAGGGGCCTGACCCGAGGGGGGCCACCCCTGCAGCTAGAAGAGTCAGTGGATGGGTGTCAGTAAAAGGGATGCTATAGAATATCCTGAAGAGAATGTATATCACCAAGTCTATTGCTGGAGAAAGAGCAAGGAGACGTTTCCATACATGAAAAGGTATGGTTTAAGCAGTGAGACTACTTCCAAAAGCAACCTAGTGAGGCCAAGTGAGAGTTGTTCTTGTACTTTATCCAATGTATATAGTTCCAGTCGGAGTATCCCACTATTCCATTCTCCCATCCAAGTCCCACAATAAAAACTAAAAAACCAATACCCCTGGACTGTTTATTGAGCAACGAGCCATCGGGAGTAAGGATGAATGTGTGAACTGTATCTTAAGTGATTGTATGCTGGTAATCAGAGGAGGCCCAGTCATCATACAGCAAGCCCTACGGGGACAGTGCTACATTTTATATGACAGTCTGGTCAAATAGACCTTTTGGTTTAGCCTTGTTGGCGTTTGAAATATTTTGTTTATGCGGTCCTTGTCCCTGGTTGTACTAACTCCCTGCTGCTGCTCTTTCTCGGTTTCAGTGGCACAAGGCTCCATAAATGGTGGACCTGGGAGTTCCTTGTCGGTACTAGCTTTGTAGGGTCGCGGTGCAGTGACTGCTGATCTTATTATGTTCAGGAGTGAGGCCATGTGGTCGGTACATCACCGGGTGAGGGAAGTACTGTAGATTTGGGTTTGGTCCATAGGTTGGGCGGTGTGATCTTGAAACAGATGGATAGACAGTTGCTGTGGTTCGTTATTGGGCATTATGGTGATAGGGGTTTCTGTGCCAGTCTTTCACTGCAAATTGGCGGGTTTCTTTTATTTATTTATTTATTTATATATTTATTTGTTTCTGATGTTGGGTCAATGGGACTTGGAAAAGTACTTTCTGTTTTGGGCAAGCTGGGAAAAGGTACCGGCGGGGTTGTAGACCTGTTGATAGAGGCAGGCATGTGTCATTTTATTTGTTATTTTACCTGATTACGATGTTTTTCCCAGGTCTGTTTTTTTAAGAAGGCGTATTGTTCATGATGGCCTTTGTGTTGGTCTTCCTTTGAGCTTGAAGTATTGGTGAGCTGGTTTATTCTTCATGATGGAGGGCGGATGGTTTATAGGTGGTTTATGTTTAGTGTCATCTGGGTAGGTGTGTTTTGGTTTAGGCAATCCAAGACTAAGAAGGTGGGTTGGGTTGCAGGGTGTGAGTGTAGTGTGTGCTGTAAGTGGTTCTTATGTCTGCGCAGTTTGGGCTGTTGCCTGATCCTTGTAGTTGGGTATGCCCATCTCCTTCTTCATTAGGACAGTTCGGTGCTGTCTTGATAACACTTCGTATAGTTTGGATGGTTTATCAATTTTGGGGCTTTGTGCACCTGATTTTGCTGCCCATTTCTATCACATTGGGGCAACTAAGGGAGTGGTATGCTGGTTTTTTTTGAGTTAGGGGTGTTTAAGGGCATAAGCTGGAGGGTGTCTTAGGGTTCTTGTGGGTAAGTTCACCCTCACTTGTTAATTATGGTTCTGCCATGTTTGGCTTATGTTTTGTTTTACTGTTTTTCTTTCCTCTTCTTGAATCCCTGGGGTTATTAGTTGGGGTTCCTTACTGGTGGTTCCTACTGAATTTTTAGTGGGGGCACTCCTATCTGTAGTAGGGTGTGCAGGGTGAAGTCGCTTAGCCTAACGGACAGCAACTAGGCATTCCTGGTAGAAGGATGCAATGCAATAGATTGGGATGCCTGGCTTAGTTGGAGTAGGGTTGTTTCCAAGGTCTATTGTTATGCTCGACTGGATTGGGCCCCATATGTGTGGTGTGGTTGCTGGGGGGTAATGATGTGGCTTTTAGATCACTGTACAAGCCTATTCGGTACATTCAATTTGACTTTTTTTGCCTTTGCACTTTCTATCCAGGGTTTGGTCTGATATGGGGGTTGTTACTCACTGACATTTGTGTGGTCGACACCGCACCTGAACAAGGTCAATGGGGGTTGTCCCGGTTTATAGTCCAGGTTGGGGGTTTTGGGTGGTGCAGCATCGGGAGTTGGAAGTTGAATTGTGGGGGGTTCTTGTGTGGTGGTGGGTTTTTCGTGAATGCTGTGGGCATAGAGCTGTGGTGTTTATGTGTGAAGGCCTGTCTTTAGAGGGCCCTGCAGGTGTGGGGGACCGCACAAACATAAGGTGTCATGTTTGTGCGGTGGTGGCGGGGTAAAAGGTCCTGGTAGGTTAGTATGGTGCAAACTTATACTTGGTAGGGACCCGTTTGAGATACAGCTCCCAGTAGTTGGGTATGTTGGTATCTGGTTGTCTCAGAGTCGGTGCTGTGGCGGCTGCAGGTCTAAAAAAATTGGTTGCAGGTACTTTCTTCTTTGATGCCTACCAGGACCTTGGGGCTCCAGTAAAACTGGGTTTACCGTGTTATTTACCTGTTACGTATGCAGTTTGTTATTAAAAGGCTGCTATGGCCATTTAACTCCAACTTGCGGTGATGTGGTTATTTATAAGGGGTGAAGGGAGTGATGGTCAGAGCAGAATGGAGACAAATCATATTTAATACCATAGTCAAGAAAGGCCCAGAGTAAAAAGACATGGACAGAGGGCGGGTATGCCAGTGGTTAGAGGGATTTGGGTCAAGGAGGGGTTTCCGCCTAGTCTGATAGAAAATATAAGTGGTAGGACTTACTTGATTGGTATCTAGGAAAGGAACAGGTGGAGCTACAGGCAGGGGTCAAGCTAGGGGTCTTAGGAGGTCTTCAGTCAGTCAGAGGGAAACTGCATTGGGGAAAATTTCCTACCCTTCCTCCCCTTTCTGGTTTCTAAATTTTGGTTCTGGGCCCCCCCCCCCCCTTTTCAAGGAGGTTTTGTTGTTTTTTATGTGGTTCTTTGTCATGGCAGCAAGTGGGGTACAAGGTCCTGGTAGGTTAGTACGATGCAAACTTATACTTGGTAGGGACCCATCTGAGGTACGGCTCCCAGTAGTTGGTATCTGCAACTGGTTGTCTCCAAAACAGTGCTGTGGCGGCTGGAGGCCTAATTAGGTTGGACGCAAGTACTTTCTTCTTTGATACCTACCAGAACCTTGAGGCTCCAGTAAAACTGTATACATAACAGGTAAATAACACGTTAAACCCAGTTTGTTAATAAAAGGCTGCTATGGCCATTTAATCCAACTTGTGGTCATTTGGTTATTTATAAGGGATAAAGGGAAGAGAGTGATGGTCAGAGCAGAATGGAGACAAATCATCTTTAATACCCTACTCAAGTCCAGTTCAGCAGTGGTGTACCTTTGTGTTCCCAGTAATAGTGGTGCCCATCACTGGTATATTAGAGTTTTTTTAGATCATTGCTCTCTCTGGCTGCTCTCCCCACTGCCCAGGCTGGTCTCTGGACCCACTTACTAGGCTATACCCCAAGATTTTTTATGATCCTGCCAGAAGGAAATAAAATCATTCTCCTTCCTGGAAGTATTTTAACCTCTTCAGTTCTAGAAGGTTTGACCCCCTTCCTGACCAGGCCATTTTTTGCGATACGGCACAGCTTTGCTATTACTGACAACTGCGCGGTCGTGCAAAGCTGTACCCAAATTAAATTGATGCGTTTTTCTCCCACAAACAGAGCTTTTTTTGGTGGTATTTTATCACCTGTGTGATTTTTATTTTAGGCGCTATAAACAAAAAAGCCCGACAATTTTGAAAAAAAAAAAAAAAACAATATTTTTTACTTTTCTGCTATAAAACATATCCAATAAAAAAATGTAAAAGAAAAAAATTCTTCATAAATTTAGGCCAATTGTCATGGTACTACATGATTGCATGGAAAGGGCTCAGGAACAAGCGTTGCTCAATCAACCAGAAACTCGTCTGAGTAGCATTTAAATAGGTAGACACATGGGAGGCTGGACAGGAAGTAGCAGGAAGGAAGTTATATTAACCATCAGGTGAAGCGGGCAACACCCATAGCTACTAAGTCAGTGCAGCAAGAGCAGAGCACAAGCTTGTGGAACCACAGGTGCCAGCAGGCCTACAGCAGCAAAAGGTAAAAACGTATGTAAACAGTAAGACACAGATCAGCTCCACAGCTGATCTGTGACACCAATATGTATTGCACACGTGCCGCCAGGTCCCTGCTCTCGTTGTGATTGAACACAGCAGAAGCCAATCATCGGGTCCAGCTGATTGGATCTGATGTCCGCCGGGACCCACTGACCATTCCCAACAGAGGCAGAACGCTGTTTGGTCAGTAGGGAAGACAGAGATCCTGTGTTTCTACTAAGCAGGAACACGGATCTCTGTCTTCCTACAGTTAAATCACCCCCCTACACACACACATACTATTAGAAAGCACTCCCTAGGAACACAAATGTACCCTTTGATCGCCCCTGATGTTAACCCCTTTCCTGCCAATGTCATTAGTACAGTGACAGTGCATATTTTTTAAGAATTTTTTAAGAAGTTTGTACCTAAATACAAACTTTCAACAGGTCATCTACACATGACACTTTAACATCAGGTCATTAGTGTCAAATACCTATTACACCTTATCAAGCTACAAGTCATTAAAGCCAAGTGGCAACTGGTTCTTTCCTTTTAGCATGTTATCTTACCTAGGCCTTTTTTTCCAGTGTGATATTGTTTCAGCTGTCTGCTATGTGCCTTAGACCACATGTATAAAATACAAGGCCCGCAGGCCGAATCTGGCCCCCCCCCCCCCGGGCCATTTACTGTGGCCCTTGCACCTCTCCTGCAGCTGTGACATCCACCTCATCTCTGTCCCCACCTTGGGTCTGAGTAGTTGGCAGCAGAAAGGAGAACAGGGCACCTCTACCAGATCCTGTGCTTCTCCGTGCAGCTGTGAAGAGGCTTATCTTTGCGCCCCCCAGCAGTTGGCAGTAGAGACAAGGACATAACTCCTCCTTGGATCCTGCGCCTCTCTGTGCAGCTGTAGCACCCCCTTGTCTTCGCCTACCCGGGTCTCAGCCTTTAGCAGACTCCAGCCCTCCTCTGGACCCTGCACTTTCTGCATCCCACATCTGTAGAATATAGATGGATCCAAAACTCTAGTCAGATAGCTTCAAGTTCATGATAGGGCCACTAGGTGACATTGAAAATAAATGACATAAAAACAATTCTAATCTGGGGTATGTATATCTTTATATGGACAAATACAAATCAGTGTTGCCAACCGTCCATAAATTTATGGGCAGCCTGTAAATTTTAGCCCATTTTCGGGCTGCACGTAAATGCCCGTTACGGGCAGCGGCGCCCGTAAAAAAGATGGCAAAACGGCTGCCACGCAACTGCGCATTCGCCGTTCCAAAGCCTGTCGGTCTCGGGAAAGCTCGCCTATTTCCGGCTAGACGGGCGCATTCGCAGTGACGAACTGGCAACGGTTGGCGCCATTTTTAAAAGAAAGACAGTGACACTGTCTCGCTGGCGCCGTAGCTAGAGAAGAGGAGGACACTCATGTTCGGCTGGGTGGGCGCATTCGCAGTGACGAACTGGCGACGGTTGGCGCCATTTTTAAAAGAAAGACTGTGACACTGTCTCGCTGGCGCTGCGGCTAGAGAAGAGGAGGACACTCATGTGAGAACTGGGGGCAGGGAAAGACAGTGCTGTGGGGGCAGAAAAGAACAGTGCTGTGGGGGCTAAAGGCAGAGGGCAGAGAAGGACAGTGCTCAGTGCTGTAGGGGCTAAAAGCAGGGGGCAGAGAAGGACAGTGCTGTGGGGGGCTGAAGTGGGGCAGAGAAGGAAAGTGCTGTGGGGGGCTAAAGGCAGGGGGCAGAGAAGGACAGTGCTGTGGGAGCTAAAGGCAGGGGGCAGAGAAGGTCAGTGCTGTGGGGGGCTGAAGTAGGGGCAGAGAAGGACAGTGCTGTGGGGGCTAAAGGCAGGGGGTAGAGAAGGACAGTGCTGTGGGGGCTAAAGGCAGAGGGCAGAGAAGGACAGTGCTGTGGGGGCAGAGAAGGACAGTGCTGTGGGGGGCTAAAGGCAGGGGGCAGAGAAGGACAGTGCTGTGGGGGCTGAAGTGGGGGCAGAGAAGAACAGTGCTGTGGGGGCTGAAGTGGGGGCAGAGAAGGACAGTGCTCTGGGGGGCTAAAGGCAGGGGGCAGAGAAGGACAGTGCTGTGGGGACTGAAGGGGACAGAGAAGGACAGTGCTGTAGAGGGTATATGAAGGTGGGCAGAGGAGGACTCTGCTGTGAGAGCGTGATATAAAGGGTGGCAGAGGTAGACACTGATGTGGAGGGCGAAGGGGGGCAGATTATGACACTACTGTTGGGGGGGGAATGGGGGCGTCTGCAGCCTCTGACCACCTCCTGTACCATGTCCGCATCCTCTGACCACCTCCTGTAGTATGTCCGCAGTCTCTGACTACCTCCGGTATCATGTCCGCAGCCTCTAACCACCTCCTGTATGATGTTTGCAGCATCTGACCACCTCCCATATCATGTCCGCAGCCTCTGACCACCCTCAGGTAAGTGATAGCGCCGTCAGGCCAGTCTAAGGGAGGGTCACTGATAAAGGTTTCCCCCTTACAGCAGGGAATCCCCCCCTTACCTTAGTGTAATTAATCTGCGGAAGGTGGTCTCTGGTCACCAGAGTCCCCCCTCCCCCCCACATCAGAGTTCCTGATATTCCTCTCTACATCAGAGTCTGCAGGACTCTCCCCTTACAGTGCAAGGGGAACTCTGCAGACCCTGATGGAAAAGGGAACTCTGATGTAAAGGGCAATGCTGCAGACCCTAATGTAAGTGGGAACTCTGATGTAAAGGGGAATGCAGTAGACTCTGATATAAGGTGGTTTCTGGGCACCAGAGCACCCGCTTACATCAGAGTTCCCCCTTAAATCAAGATCTGCAGCATTTCTCTTTATGTCAGAAGTAAGTGCCGGTCAGAACAAGCCCCAAAAATTAGCCAACAGGCGTTCACCTGGCAGCAAAGAACTTTGTATTCTGTGGTGGAGGTACATTAGGAATTCACAGGATACAGAAGTGTCGGCCATTACAGGCCCCAAAAATTAGCCGACAGGCGTTCACCTGACAGCAAAGAACTTTGTATTCTGTGGCTGGAGGTACATTAGCCATTCGCAGGATACAGAAGTAAGTGTCCGCCATTACAGGCCCCAAAAATTAGTCGACAGGCGTTCACCTGACAGCAAAGAACTTTTTATTCTGTGGCTGGAGGTACATTAGCCATTTACAGGATACAGAAGTAAGTGTCGGCCATTACAGAACCCAAAAATTAGCCCACAGCCACTGACAGCAAAGAACTTTGTATTCTGTGGCTGGAGGTACATTAGGCATTCACAGGATACAGAAGTGTCGGCTATTACAGGCCCCAAAAATTAGCCGACAGGCGTTCATCTTACAGCAAAGCACTTTGTATTCTGTGGTTGGAGGTACATTAGGAATTCACAGGATACAGAAGTAAGTGTCGGCCATTACATGCCCCAAAAATTAGTCGACAGGCGTTCACCTGACAGCAAAGAACTATTTATTCTGTGGCTGGAGGTACATTAGGCATTTACAGGATAAATAAGTGTCGGCCATTACAGGCCCCAAAAATTAGGCATTCAACGGACATAAAAGGCCTTTTATGCCCCTGTATTTACCTAAGACAGGGACCATGAATTGTTATGGGTGGTGGCGGATATTTGTGGCCTGTCATGAGGAATTTGAATCAAACATGGTCTACTGGTCACATGTGTTGAATTCCTCCGAGATCCATGCCTCTTTCATTTTTATAAATGTGAGGTAGTCAACAATGTCGTGAGCTAGGCGAGTGCGCTTATCGGTCACGATCCCCCCTGCTGCGCCGAACGTCCTTTCAGAAAGGACACTGGACGAGGGGCAAGCCAACAGTTCCATTGCAAATTCTGCAAGCTCTGGGCAGAGGTCACGCCTGCCCACCCAGTAGTCCAGGGGTTCATCACTTCTCAGAGCATCCACATCGTCCGTTATCCCGATGTAGTCGGACACCTGTTGCTTTAGGTGTTCCCTGATGCTGGATCCGGAGGACAGCTGTCGGTGGGTTGGCTGAAAGAATGATCGCATATCAGAAGTGACCAACAAATCTTCACACTGCCCTCTTCTTGCAGGCGCTGTTGGATTGGTACCCGCAACTGTTTCTCTGTGAGTGGAAATTCCTCTGCCAGCGCACGCAAAAGCAGAATGCAGCATTTCTCAAAGAAAGTCCTGAAAGTGCTGCATTCTAACAGCCCTCTGTGATGGTGGTAACATTTCCGCCATTTTTTGTTTGTACCGGGGGTCTAAGTACGTTGCCACCCAGTACTGGTCCTTGCCCTTTATGCTTTTTTTACGGGGGTCCCTCTTAAAACACTGGAGCATGAAGGCCCCCATTTGCACTAAACTGGAAGCGGTGTAGTGGCCTGGCTCCTGCTCATCATCCAGGATAATGTCATCCTTGTTCTCCTCCTCCCGTCCACGGACAACATCAGGGATCCCAGAAAGGTTTAAAGCATGCTCTTCTTGCTCATCCTCATCTGCCCCGGCACCATCCTCCTCTGACTCCTCTTCAGACTCCTGTTGTTGACTCAGATGGAGTAGCCCCCCCTGGGAATTCATCCAGCATTGCGACTTCCTCATCTTCCTGCTTCTGCTCCTCGACGGCTTGATCAATGACACGACTGTCACTGATGGCGCCCTGGCTGCAACTGACCAGTTTGGTGATCTCATCAAATGGCCGCAGAAGTCTGCATGCGTCACGCATGAGCAGCCACTGGCGCGGTGAAAAAAAACCAAGCTCCCCAGAACCTGTCCTGCCGCAGTGTTCGTACAGGTAGTTGTTAACTGCAGGTTTCTGCTGGAGCAGCCTATCAAGCATATACAAGGTTGAGTTTCATCGTGTCGGCAAGTCACATATAAGACGTTTGACAGCAGGTTGTGTCACCGCTGAATGTGAGCAAGGCGAGCCATGGCTGTGTAAGATCTTCTGAAATGGCCCGAGATTTTCCTGGCCTGCCGCAAGACATCCTGGACCCCAGGGTATTTGACAATGAATCGCTGCATGACCAAGTTCAGGACGTGTGCAATGCATGGCACTGTGTAATTTTGCCCTGTTTCAGCGCGCTCAGCAGATTGGCACCGTTGCCGCAAACCACTTTACCAGCTATCAAATTGAGCGGTGTTAGCCACTGATCTGCCTGTGAACGCAAAGCTGAAAGGAGTGCAGGACCAGTGTGGCTCTTGGCTTCCAGGCACAACAGACGCAGCACAGCATGGCAACGTCTCACCTGGAATGTCGAATAGGTTCTGGGGATCTTGTGCTGCGCAGCGGAAGTGAAAGTAGCAGCGGAAAAGGAGGAGTCAGCCGAGGAGGAGAGGGAAGATGGAGTAGGAGGAGGAGAAGAAGATCTACACAGGTGCCACGGGTTACATGCTTGACGGCCGTCAGAAGGTTCACCCAGTAGGCAGTAAAAGTTATATACCTTCCCTGCCTGTGTTTGCTAGACCACGTGTCTGTGGTCAGATGTATCTTGGCACCGACACTGTGTGCCAGAGATATATTTACTTGCCGCTGAACATGGCCATATAGCTCTGGGATGCCCTTCTGCGAGAAATATTTCCTTCCTGGTACCTTCCATTGTGGTGTTCCAATGGCCACAAATTTTAGAAAGGCCTCCGAGTCCACCAGTTTATATGGCAGTAGTTGGCGGGCTATCAGTTCCGACAAGCCAGCGGTCAACCGTTGGGCAAGAGGGTTATCCAGCATCATCATTTTTTAAGCTCCAACATTTGGGCCACAGAAGCCTGCCTTTTTCCAGAAAAACCTGAGGACGGCATGATGGAAGGTGGAGTGGAGGACAATTGTGAGAAGAAAGGAGAATGAGAAGGAGAAGAGGCTGGACGGTGAGAGCCTGGAGTGTGTCTTTGTGGGTTCTGATGGCATTGCTCCCACTGGGCTCGGTGACTGGGAGTCCAGGTGCCTTCTTAAGGCGGTCGTCCCTAGGTGAGTGTTGGGCTTACCGCGACTTATGCGTTGACTGCAAAGGCTGCAGATGGCAACACTATTGTCAGCAGCAGACACGTTAAAAAAAAGCCCACACTGTAGAGCCATGTGACGGCGTCCTGGGAGCGTCAAATGTGACCGTACATGGTTGATGGCTCGCTCCTGATACATTAGCAGTCTGGTTTGTCCCTCCTGTGCAAAGTAAGTTTGGCCTGCTTCTCCTCCCTATCTGCTGGTCCATCTCTCCCTCTGAACTCCCCTCCTCTTCCTCTCTTGTGGGAACCCACGTGACGTCTATAGACACATCATCAGCGACGTCACCTTCCCCACCACTAACATTAGAGATCCCGGAGTAGGCAGCAACTGCGGGGACCAACCTCCTTGGGCTGATCTGGGTACTGTCATCAGATTGCTGAGTGGCGGCTGTTGCTACCTCCTCTCCCTGATCCGATGCCAAGAATGGCTGTGCATCGGAAATGTGTTGTGATGGATCGGAAAATAATTCCAGTGACTCAAGTGGAGGGTATATGGTGGTGGTGTCTTTGGGGGTGCACACAGCAGAGAGTGAAGAGGCTGCATATAGAGAGGATGAGGAGGGTGCAGAAGAGGAAGGCTGAGTGAGCCACTCAATCAAGTCTGGTGCGTCCTTTGACGTAATCGAACGCACCTTCTGCAACTTCCCACTTTGGCTCTGGCCTGGTGCTCCTGCCCTACCCCTACCACCCCTGCGGAAGGACCTGCCTCTTCCTCTGCCTGTCATTTTTTAAATGACCCTGTAACAAAAGTCTCTAGAGAAGCGCAGTATACGTGGAAGAAGGTATATAACACCCCACTTTAATCTGTCATTTTGGGGGGCGACTGGTTTATCACACCAGTTAGAAAAAAAAATTTCCAGTAACTTTTGTCACTGTGTGTAGCAGAGGTAACGCAACGAAAGAGGCAAAATATCTGCGTTACCCAAATACACTATTATGAAAGTATATTGTTATATAACACCCTGCTTCAATCTGTCGTTTTGGGGGGCCACTGGTCTATCACACCAGTTATAAAAAAAGATTTTCCAGTAACTTTTGTCACTGTGTGTAAAAAGATTTTCCAGTAACTTTTGTCACTGTGTGTAGAAGAGGTAACGCAGCGAAAGAGGCAAAATATCTGGAGTACCCAAATACACTATTATGAAAGTATATTGTTATATAACACCCCACTTCAATCTGTCGTTTTAGGGGGCCACTGGTCTATCACACCAGTTATAAAAAAAATTTCCAGTAACTTTTGTCACTGTGTGTAGCAGAGGTAACGCAGCGAAAGAGGCAAAATATCTGCAGTACCCAAATACACTATTATGAAAGTATATTGTTATATAACACCCCACTTCAATCTGTCACTTTGGGGGGACACTGGTATATCACACCAGTTATAATACTTTTTCCAGTAACGTTTGTCACTGTGTGTAGCAGAGGGAATGCAGCAAAACTGAAAAAAAAATTCTGCAGTACCCAAATACCCAAAATAGTATCGCTGCAGAACCGCTCACCAGTCCCAATGCTACACAATACAAATCCACTATAATATGCTTTCTATATTAGAAAGTATATTATAAGTGTATTCCACCCCTATATACTGCACACTAAACAATAGTACACCTATACCAGTCCTTAAAAGGAATTTTGTGGACCTATTAGCTAGCGATTTGTGTCACTAACAGTCTGTCCCTGCTCCACACAGCAACCTCTCCCTACACTGACAAAAGACAGAATGTAAAATGGCAGCCAGATCAGGTCTATTTATATGGTAGGGGGTATGTCCATGTGCTGAAATGTCTCAATTGGTTGTCCTGTACCACCTGATGGATGTGTCATGGGTCAAAGTTCTTCACAATGTAAAAGAATATGGCGGTCGCGAACATCGCCATATGTTCGCACTTTGCATGCTCGGCGAATAGCGAACGAGCAAAGTTCGCCGCGAACCGACCGCTGGGCAAACCGCAAGGCCATCTCTACTCAGTCGGTTATAGACCAGCCGTTCAAGGAGTTTGTAGGAGAAGGGGAGTAAGGAGACGGAGCATAGATTATGAAGAATGGTGGGGTCAAGTGATGGCTTTTTAAGGATGGGAGTGATAAGCGCATGTTTTAGAGAGTTGGGGAAGATGCCAGAAGAGAGGGAGAGGTTGAAGATGTGAGTTAGAGAGTGTAAAATATAGTCCGAGTGTGAGCCTAGGATTTGCGAGGTAGCCGGATCCAGGCGGCAGGTGGTTAGATGGGTGTTAGAAAAAAATCCAGCAACCTTGTTAATACTAACAGGGTTAAACGAGAGAAGTAACCTGTACCTGTGGACATGGGGTGTTACGTGGGGGAGGTTTCTGCACATTGGAGATTTCCTTGCATATTGTATAATATAATGTCTATACATATGATGTATATTGATATATGCTTTGTTTTTCAGATATGTGAATTTTGTATTGAATTAAAGCGGAGTTCCGGCCTCGGGGGTCAATTTTAGCTAAAAATATCCCGGGACAGTCGGGGCTAGTACATTCCATAATGGATAGCCTCTGAACTGTCCCAGGTCACACTTACCTGTAAGAAGAAATACTTACCTTGAAAACTGAAAAGTTCTTCTCCAGCGCTGCCATCTCAGGTGTGGGCAGCTGAAGCCGCAGCGTCCCTCTTCGTGTCCTCTTCCGTGACGTCGGAGTCCCACAATGCACTGCACCGGCCCCGCTCCTCACTTCCGGTGCAGACGCAGCATCCCTGCACAGCTTCTGGGCATGCACGCACATTGATTCCTTGGAGCGATGACGTTCAGCTCCCAGGAGTCATCGCAAACCGGAAGAGACGGCGCGGGCCGCGGCAGCAGAGGAGGAAGTGGAAGGAATGTGAGTATATTTTCTTCTATAATAAGGTAAGGGACCAAAAAAAAAAAAAATCGGCAGTATCCATTTCTTTTTCAGGTTGCACTTATCAAGCGGATGGCCCAAAATCGATTTTTTCGATTTTGATTTTGAGGCCGAACTCCGCTTTAACTATCACAAGCATACTTGGCAATCTGAAGAAGCGGCATGTTACTGCGAGACATGTAATTGAACCATTGCACTGGACAGTACTTCTTCCTCTTTTTTTTTTTTTTTTTTACGGTTTCAGATGTGGATCCAATTACAAGTTTTTAGGATGCTTTTAACCCTTGTACAATAAGAAGTTATTTTTTTTATATAAAAGTTTTTTTGTATATTTGGATAATAATTTTAATACCAGCAGGTCACCCTTAGAACACCCGCTCTTGTTTATCTTCATATTATTTCCTGTAACCTAGCGTAAAGACAGACCTAAAAGACACACAATAATACAGTTCTATAATAATTAATACATCAATAAATGTATTTTTTAAATGCAAGTAGTGGACCTGAATTTTTGGAAGTCCCTGCACAGCAAGGCTGGAGTACAAGAGGAAGAAGCAGTATAAGGTGCCTATTAGTTTATGTGCTGACAAGAAACATGCTGATAGGAGAGGAAAGCACAGTGATTTAGAGATGATAGCATCGCTGTGCCACTTCTCTTTTCACTGTCCAGTCACAGGCTGAGTGCGGGCTCGGGATGGCCTGCGCTCAGAGGAAGTAAGTTGAGAGAGAGAGCCACATTCACCTGGAGGTAACTTTATGAATACCTATGTAGCACTGCCCCCTTGAAGGCTGCTGGTTTTACACACTTTTGGATTCCCCTGGGTTACCCGTAGCAACTGCAAGCAGAAATCTTAGCTCTTTACATTCTTGGCTCAGTCAATGATCAGTCTAGGGGTTGATATTTTTGTTGTTTTTATTTTATATTGGGATGGGAGAAGGGATGAGTGTGATACTCCAACGCTTGAAATATTCACAATTCTGAGGATTTCTAACTTGTGGATGCGGTAAGGCCTCTACCTTATCCTGCCACTGAATGAATCTGAGGTAAATGTTCCTTTATAGTATTTCTCTTTAGGGCACTCACCTAGTGCCCCCTTTTCCTCCAGCTGACACCCGTCCACTGACTACACTACTCCGGAGTGGTCCCCTTCCTGGGCAGACCCTTAGGCAAGATCCTCTGTACTCCCAATACTGCTTTCCAGATTCTCGCAGTGCCCCAAATCCTCCAGTCAGCTCTCCTGGACCTCTGGGCTCAGCTCCACACCTCTGGCTCACCAGGCCGACCACCTGTGGCCACACACCAACTGCGTCAGAAGAGGAGGCAGCCGCCACCCTCCTTCTAGAACTCTGCTTCCTGCCAAAGATCTCGTGCCCATGTGCCCTTGGATTTTTATACCACACCCCACAATGCACCAAGACAGCCTTCTGTGCCAATCCCTGGGTCTGTATCAAAAGCCTGTGTCCTCATTGGCCAGGTTTCCTCCACTGTCCAATGTGCCTCCCCATTAGGGCACTGTCCACAGTGGGGACACTCCCTCAGACAATATGAATCACACATTGGGCACACTGAGCAGACCTAACTCAAAGATCCTGCTCCCTGTTAAGCAGAGTGCAATATAGATTTTACCTGCTGCTCCTTTGATAGGCAGACAGAGCCAAAAACTATACTCACTCTCTAGCACCTACCTAGGAGGGTGCTACACCTATATATACCTGGGTATAGTATGTGCACAATTCCGCCAGGGCTCTTTTTTGGCCCTTTGCTAATACTGGATTGTACATTGGATTTATGCAGTGGCGTCACTAGGGTTGGTGTCAGCCGGTGCGGTAACTCATGGTGTCACCCCAACCCCTTTTAATAAATGTCTGGGGAGTGGCCCTTGCACACAGAGGAGGAGGAACAGCAAATTCACACTGACACTAAGGGCTCTTTCACACTGTCCGTCCATCGGACGGACTCAGTTTATCTCAGCAGGGGATCGATCCGCCGATCCCCCGCTGAGCAGGAGGATGACAGCTGTTCTCCGTGCTGTGTGTGGAGACACAGCTGTCAGGTCCCCATGCATCTCTATGGGGAAATCGGATGGGAACGGACCATCGCTCAGTTCTCATCCGATCCGCTGGAAATAGGGTTTCCATCTGCCCAGATTTGATGGATAGGATGTCAGCGGACATGTACATCCGATGTCCCATAGGGATGCATGGGGGGTCCGTTCAGATCCGCCTGTCCGTTTTTTTGGCGGATCTGAACGGTCCCCCCATGCATCCCTATGGGGCATCAGATGTCAGCAGAGACATGTCCGCTGATATCCGATCCGTCAAATCTGGACAGATGGAAACCCTATTTGCCATCCATCCAGCGGATCGGATCGGATGAGAACGGACCGACAGTCTGTTCCCATCCAATTCCCACATAGAGATGCATGGGGAACTGACAGCTCTGTCTCTGCACTGCTGTCTGTCATCCTTCTGCTCAGCAGGGGATTGGCGGCCTGGGAATAACGCAGAGAAACGGTCTGGATGGCATTTTTTATATTTCTCTCCCCAGTGCATGAAAGATGAAACAGGGGGGACCCACTAGAAGGTCATCTGTACTGTCTGTACTCAAAACACATGGGGTCCTTGCAGGCCCAAATCTGTCTGGGGAGTGGCCCTGGGCTGGGCCCTGGCTTGCACACACAGAGCAGAGGAGGAGGAATACAGTTACTTCACATGACTGTCTGTTGAGAGAGTGAGACAACAAGCACTATGATGATGATGATGATGATCTGCTGCTAAAACATACTGACTGGTGACTGACCAACATAATGAAGTTCAAGGTAAGGCAAGCTGCCATAATTTATGGCCATAATCTATCCTATCTGTGATCTGCTGTGTTCAAGCACTATGATGATCTGCTGGCTGCTGCTAAAACATAGTGACCAGGTGAGTGAGTGACCGACATAATGAAGTTCAACTCAAGACAAGCTGCCATCATTTATGGCCATAATCTATCCTATCTTTGATCTGCTGCTGCTGCATATTTAATTGCACTATCTTCACCCGGCTCGGCCACCCGCACCTCACTACTCACCTCCTGTCTCCTCTCCCTAGCGTTGACGTCACCGCGACTGGCTCTGCCCCCGCCCACCTGCCTGAACGTGAGGGCAGAGAGTGAGGGAGGGGAGGCTCAGGGCACGCGGCCCGGCCCCGAGAGAGGAGGAGCAAAGAAGTCCAGCCTAGGCACTGGCTGGCAGCAGACAGGACTGACACTGACACACTCACAGTACTAGTATGCGGCGCAGCAGCGATGCGATGCCTGCCCGCATAGTTAGATGAGGAAGGAAGAGAGGCAGAGCTGTGTCACCCTCCACCCGGTCAACACCCTGGTGCGGCCCACCCCCACGCACCCCCCTTGTGACGCCACTGGATTTATGTACTGTTATACATCTTTTCTTTTTTTAATACTTTTATTACCTCTACACTGGTGTGCATCTATATACTTATGGTTAATGTTTAGTGCTGGTTGCAGTAGTTCCTCTGCTCCCAATGATTTTAATTAGAAAAACTGGTTAAAGGAGTTGTAAAGTCAGGAAGGTTTTTTATCTGAATGCATTTTATGCATTAAGATAAAAAGCCTTTCGTGTGCAGCAGCCCCCCTCAGCCTCCCTAATACTTACCTGAGCCCCATCTCTATCCAGTGATTTACATGAGTCCCCCTGGCCATCTGGGACTCTCTCTCCTGATTGGCTGAGACACAGCAGCAGCGCCATTGGTTCCCATTGCTGTCAATCAAAGTCAGTTAGCCAATCAGGCAAGAGAGGGGACGGGGTTATATAGCAGCTCTGTTTCTGAATGGACAGACAGAGCTGCAGCTCGGCTCGGTTGCTCCCATAGCAAGCTGCTTGCTGTGAGGGCATTCGACAGGAGGGAGGAGCAAGGAGCAGGGAAGAGGAACACAAGAAGAGGAGGATCCGGGCTACTCTGTGCAAAACCAACTGCACAGAGGTGAGTATATCATGTTTGTTATTTAAAAAAAAAAAACACAACACTTTACAATTACTTTAATTTCCCAGTAAGGAAATGCCCTCTTGTCACGGAGGCTTAATCCTGGGAGGAGGTACTGCCAACTTTATTACCAAACCACTCTTCCACTTAGCAAAGGTTCTGGTTCTCCTATTTACCTACAGGTTTACTGCAATATCCTGTTTGGGGAGGGCCGCTTCCCACAAGTGAGGTCACACTTTTATGGGTGATGTTGAAATCTCGATGACGTTAAAAGATTGCAGATCCCCAGGAAACCAAAGTAATATCCATTCACTCAGGATGGCACAGAGCTTTCTCTTCTGCGTTAGAACCTATCTCATGCTCTTTACTGAGATCAAGGTGATGTCTGTTTTCCATCACCGCGATTACGTCTTCACAGCCAATGACTCTCTCTCCAGGGAGGGAAGTGGAACACACCAGCCATCTCTGATGACAAGCCAGCTTACAACAATTGCTTCAGTTCATGAAACTTGCTCTTGTTACTGCGTAGCACTGCCAAAATCACAATACCTGTTTGTATGAAGACTGCAAAAACAATTAAGGTTCTTGGTTGCGATTTTTCTGTGGTTTTCCTGAACCTCAGGGACAAATCCCAGCTTAAACCCAATAGCATAGTAAAATATTGCTGTAAACCTATAGTAAGTTCTAGAAAAATGTTAAAACAAAAATGGGCCACTCTGGGTCACTATCACAGCACTGTGATCTCTGCATTCACTGCACAGTCAGAAAATGTCAGTGATATCATCGGATGGAGCTGATGTATCTCCTAAACGGTGCAAGATTAGGAAATATTTATGGCACCTACAGGTAAGGCTTATGATAAACTTACCTGTAGGGAAAAGTTTTAAAGTGTTACTAAACCCACAACAGTAAAATGTGTGTATATGCAGTAAAATAATATCTGTAGTAGGTTTTAATACTTAAACCTACTCCACTATATTGCACCCTCTGGTATTTTTTTAAACCTATATGTTGAAAGGGAACCCTATGATGACCAAAGAGCTGGAAGAGGATCAGTGACATGAATCACAGTGTATAGACCGCTAGTCTAACCCTTGCTTTTTAATCATATGGTGACCAAAGAGCTGGGACACTGAGAAGTGAAGGAGATCCAGTGGCAGGAACCATAGTGTTTAGACTGCCTGTCTGACACTTGCTTTTGGTAAGCGCACACCTTGACTGTGGTAATAGCACCTGTTCACTGATTGACTAGTTACCAGCACATCACTCCTATTGGCACGTGGTGAATTAAATGAGGATTGGAAACAGCTCTAAGTTGAATTGGCATACATAATGAAGAGTAAAGGGTGCGCTGATAAAATAAATAAAGTAAAGCTGCTACCAAGATACTGTGCCAAGTGTAAATGTGTTAAAAATAATTGCTGCGCTAAACGTGTTGATGCGATTACAATAAATCAACTCAATTTGTATGATGAAACACAATGCAAACAAAGTAACAAATCTTCTGTGTTAAAGTCCAAAAGTAAATGTCCATCAAATTATATCCACACTGTGATAGTAATTGATATGTGTTTCTCGTGAAACCGTTGTGATAATAAAGGGGTGCTGGAACTACGTCCCAAACAATGTGACATCCACGTGAAAAAGATCCCCACCACCAGCAGGCTGTTCTTCTTACCAGATATATAAATATCGTGAGCAGTCCAAAAACCACTATATGCAGAAGTCATGCACATCCACCCTGCGTGTGAAACACACTTAGGAGCCTCTTACCAGATGTAAGATGAATTAGGCATTGGAAATGTACTCTTCCCCCGGCCAGAACGTGACAGGTAGCTGAGTAGGTGGTCTAATCCCCACGGACCAAGTGATGTTGGGTCTTCTTATTTCCTCCGCAAGTTGCATGTAATGAATACAAATAGGGCCGACAATCATGTATTACCATCGGTTTATTGTGTAAACATAGGCAATAGTACTTACATGGAATAAATCTTATTCCTAGCGTGTACCAAACAGAGCCTATTGGTCTCCCCCGGCCAGAACATGACAGGTAGCTGAGTAGGTGGTCTAATCCCCACGGACCAAGTGATGTTGGGTCTTCTTATTGCCTCCGCAAGTTGCATGTAATGAATACAAATAGGGCCGAAAATCGTGTATTACCCCCGGTTTACTGTGTAAACATAGGCAATTGTACTGACTCCGATTTTCAAGAACAAGCTCTGACATTGAAGCAGAGATTTCTTGAGAAAGGATACGAACCAAGAACTTTAGACGAGGAGATAAAACAAGTGGGCCAACTTTCTCAGGAAAATCGAATTACACCCAAAAGTCCTAATAGTTCTAGAAATAATGGATCCAAGTTTGAATTCGCATTTGTCACACAATTTTCAAGAAACTATAGATGGCTGAACCACACATTCAGAAAACATTGGAGTATACTGCAGGGTGATAAAATCTTGGGACCTGTTCTCCCTGACAAACCAAATATGATTTACAGAAAAACTAGGAATCTGAAAGATATAATTGCTTCAAATCCAATACAGAAACCACTTACCCCTAGGATTTTTCCTGATATGAAGGGATACTTTCCTTGCAAAAACTGTAAAATCTGCAAAGAAGCCACAACCATAAGAACCTCCAAATCCAGCTCTGCAGTCACAGGAAAAGAATACGAAATCAAGGAATTTATTTCCTGTCACACTAAAGGAATGATTTATCTCCTTCAATGTTAATGCGGCCTACAGTATGTGGGACGCACCATACCGACTGCGAGCATACGTATAGGAGAACATCTTACAAATATATGGAAGGGCTTCATAGGACATAGTGTTTCTTTACACTACGGCAAGTGTCATAAGAAAAATCCAAAAAACTTGCAGATTACAGATATTGAAAAATACGTACCCCATTGGAGAGGGAGCAATCTCAAGTGATCAATATCCAGGAGGGAAACTTTCTGGATATATGAGCTGAGGTGCTCCCGACCTCTAGGGATGAACGTCGAATGGGATATAAATGCCCATATAAACAACAATTAATAGTTCCATTTCCTTTTTTTTAAACATGGACAATCTTGTCTAATTCTTATTTAATTCATATATTGTTATGTTTTAACCATTATATGTGTATATTAAACTTTTTAGTAGTGATTTTATGTGATTTTAGCAATTAGTAATGTAATCATGACACTAGAATGAATAATATGATGGATCCATCCATATTCACTATTGAGTGTTCGTATGGGAAGACATAGAGGAATACTACTTCCGGTGTCATGGTTTTTTTATTTCATTAAATAATGTATCCCATTATATTATTTTAGTAACAGTTTTAAAAGTATTTCTTAAAAGTATTTAATAAAGATTACAATTGTTTTTAAATTGATCCCACCGATTTTTACATCGGCAAGAGTACTTCCTGTATTTCTCTGCGGACACCGGAAGTACCTATTCACAGTAGGAGGTATTTAAAGACGAGTGTGGCGGCACACACGTCCCTCCTATCCCAGTGGAAGTCTCGTCAGAGGAAACTCGTCGGAAAGGAGGCGTGTCGCGCCGTCACTCGCGTCATCCATTCGTCCGTGCTGCAGCCGGACGTGGGACACCAATAGGCTCTGTTTGGTACACGCTAGGAATAAGATTTATTCCATGTAAGTACTATTGCCTATGTTTACACAATAAACTGGGGGTAATACACGATTGTCGGTCCTATTTGTATTCATTACATGCAACTTGCGGAGGAAATAAGAAGACCCAACATCACTTGGTCCGTGGGGATTAGACCACCTACTCAGCTACCTGTCACGTTCTGGCTGGGGGAGAGTACATTTCCAATGCCTAATTCATCTTGCATCTGGTAAGAGGCTCCTAAGTGTGTTTCACACACAGGGTGGATGTGCATGACTTCTGCATATAGTGGTTTTTGGACTGCTCACGATATTTATATATCTGGTAAGAAGAACAGCCTGCTGGTGGTGGGGATCTTTTTCACGTGGATGTCACATTGTTTGGGACGTAGTTCCAGCACCCCTTTATTATCACAACGGTTTCACGAGAAACACATATCAATTACTATCACAGTATGGATATAATTTGATGGACATTTACTTTTGGACTTTAACACAGAAGATTTGTTACTTTGTTTGCATTGTGTTTCATCATACATATTGAGTTGATTTATTTTAATCACATCAACACGTTTAGCGCACCAATTATTTTTAACACGAATTGGCATACATGCTTTCATCTGTTATGCACAGTCTTGGACTTGCCTGGTCTCCAAAGAGAGAATATTGAGAACCCGTTGCATTTATGGTTTTTAATTATTTGTAATCTGTATTTGAAGCTGCCTCTCCAGTGACAAAAACGAAGCACCTTCCCTCCCCAGTTTAAAGGGACCTTCATAAACACCATCCTGCTTTGTTTCATGAGCATCTTTACTGCCCTGCTCCTTAGGAACCTCCACAATCCTGCTTCATAGACACCTTTACTGCCCTGCTCCATTGAACACCACCATTGCCTTGCTACATAGGCACTCTACTGCCCTGCCCATTAGGCACCTGAAACCTTGACCACCCTGCTCCATTCCCCTGTCCTACTCCATAGGTTAAAAAGAAAATATTGCTAAGGCAGCCAGCAGACCTGCCTTATGCTAGTGAAAGACAAACAATGGTACAACATGCAGGTGTAATCTGACTGTCCTTTAGTCTATAGATAGCATAAGTCACATCACTTCACTTCCTGTTTCCCTTTGAAGTAGAACTATAAGAAAAACACTTTCTTCTTTTTGGCCATCTGCTGTGTGGACTTTTTATTCGCCAAGTGATTATCGGGTCATGTTTGGCTACACTCATGGCTTCCATCTACTTGTTGGAAATCAGTAGAGTTCCTTGGTCTACACCCACCAGCTGTCATTATATATTTTGAGCAACACCCTCTTATTCCTGTTTAACAAGTTGAGCTAATTACGTTATTTACATTATGTCTGTACAGTATATGCTGATATAATTATCAGTGTTTGGCAGGATCACAATATAATCTACACTGGCTTTTGTATTTTTACATGCATGTTCTCAATTTTCTGCTAGAACCAATATCAATGGTCTACTGCAGGGGTCTCCAAACTTTCTAAATAAAGGGCCTGTTTACTGGTCTTCAGACTTTAGGGGTGCTGGTTTGTGGCCATCGGGAGTAGAAAATGTCCCAGCATCAGTGGGAGTAAAAAATTCCCCATCAGTATCATTGGGAGAAATTGTGCCCCATCATTGGTGTCATTGAGATGAATTGTGTACCCCATACTTGGTGTCATTAAGAGGAGTTGCGCCCCATCCTTGGTGTCAGTGGGAGGAATTGTGCCCCATCCTTGGTGTCAGTGGGAGGAATTGTGCCCCATCGTTGGTGTCTTTTGGGGGACCTTCATCATCAATGTCATTGGGAGGCACTGTGCACCATCACTGGTGTCATTGGGAGGCATTGTGCACCATTGCTGGTGTCAGGGAATGAAATATTGCTCTAAGGGCCGGAGAAAAGTAAGTATCCGGTCCCCAGGCCACAGTTAGGATACCAAAACATAGATTAAGGGTTACTGAAATTGTCACTGGGCACGCTGGTTCTGGTTTGGCAACACTCCACAAAACAGGAATCCAACTTCAGGAAGAAGGGAAAGAACCAAGAATTGAGAATCCACATACACATGCAATCTAATGAGTGAACCTGAACAAACAGCCCAGAACCCAAGGTTAATTAATAATAAAATTGTTTCATAGCAGAAATCATCTAACACATTTCAGGGGGTCAAACACACACATCAGTGCTTACAAGTTCTGACTGTGCTTAACCATTTGCCTACTGAGCAATATCACCCCCTTCCTGACCAGGCAACTTTTTTAGCTTTCAGTGCTGTTGCACTTTGAATGACAATTCCGCACTCATGCAACACTGTACCCAAACAAAGCTTTTATCATTTGACACAGATAGAGCTTTCCTTTGGTGGTATTTAAATACCACTGGGGTTTTTATTTTTTGCTAAACAAATTACCGAAAAGTTTTTCTTATTTACAAAATTTTATAACAGAAACAACATAATTTTTCCTCTTCACTGATGCACTGAAGAGGCTGCACTGATGGGTACTGACAGGCAGCACTGATGATCAGTGCCATGATTATTATTGTAGATGTCCCTGTGTGGATTGCCACTTACCAGCTCTCCTCATGCACTGTCATCGTGAGGAGAGGACTGCCGATAACCGGCAAATCCTGTTTACACTGTGATTGAACACAGCTGATCACATGGTAAAGAGCCAGTGTGTTTGGCCCTTTACCCCAGGCTGTGATCAGCTGTGTCCGAAGGACACAGCAATCACAGAGGCGCCCTGGGGGCACGCAGGGAGGCAGGGTTCTGGCAGAACGTCAACAGACACCCTCAGAGAAATGTGCGACCACGCTGTAGCTGTCATTTGGCTATAGAGTGGTTGGCAAGAGGCTAATTAGACTTAGGTGAGCAGATACCAGAAAGATTTGCACTGTGATTTACTGCTTTGAATCAGTGTTAATGAATGCAACAAATAAGCCTGGAAACCACCAAAGGGAGGGGGTTGGGCAGCACAACGCAGGTATCATAAAAGTGATTAGGTGGCTCTAAAACTGTCCAGATCACTTTCAAATATAAGCCATGAATCGGCTGCACAAAAAAAAGAAAAACACCCATGGCTTCTTCTGCATCTGTGGGCTTGTTTAACCTCTTCAGGACTCTGTCCAATGAACTGAAGAGGCTAAAGTGCACTTGGGCCCAGAATATAGACCAAAAAAAATCCACAGTAAAAATTTAATTTCTCTGAGTTCATCGATGAACACAACGCTCCATTAATCATGACTACAGGGTTATATCGCCTCCTGCAGGAGTAGAGTAGGATTAGGCAAAAAGAAAAACTTGGCTACGCCATGGGCTGTCCTCAGCTGGTATAGAATCCCCTCTCTGCTATATGTATTCAGATTAGTAGCAAGCAGTATTAGAAGTATCAAAAAAACTCCTTAGAGGGGTGGGTGCTGTGTCAATTGATGAACTCAGAGAAATTGATTTTACGGTGAGTACAAAAATCACATTTTATCTTTAGTTCATCGACGGACACTGCGCTGCATTATTCATGGCTATAGGGATGTCCAAAAGCAGTGCCAAAAGGAAAATGAGGGGTGGGGAAAATAACCCAAGGCTAAACACAAGAGCCCTAACTGGTTCGCAGGAGCTCAACCAGGACACAGGATCCCCATCTGAAATAAAAAATTTAAAGAAAAACACCCCTCAAGAGGGAACAGCCTCTCTTAAACAGCAGCCTGCAAAACCTTGCAGCCAAAAGAAGCATCTGCAGATGGAAAAATATCTACTTTGTGGACGTTGGTGAAAGTATGCACTGACGACCAAGTTGCCTTCTTGCAAAGCTGAGATATTGATGCTTGATGACGAAAGGCCCAATAAGCACTCAGTGCCCAAGTAGAATGCGAAGGGACAGGGAAAGGAGAAACCTGACCTTTAAAAGAATTGGCCTGAGTCACCCTCTGTCTGATCCATTTGGAGATGGTAGCCGAAGAAGTGGCCAGCCCTTTTCTCGGTTCTTGTGTAACCACAAAAAAGCGAGTCTGACCTCCGTAAAGCACTCCGTAGCTGCGAGATACACCCAAATCGTCCAAACCCCATTCAAGGTATGCAAAGCAAATTTATTAGGATGAACCGGCAAGAACCACTTTAGTTCTATGGACCACCAAATAGGGACTATGACAGGATAATGCCACCAACTCCGACACCCTACGGGCCGATGTAATAGCCACCAAGAATGCCAACCTCCGGCGACAACCTAGGCAAGCTAATCCCTGAATATTCTCAAATGGAGGTTTCTGGAGAACCGAAAGCACTAAGTTTAAATCCAATGGCGGAAAAAGAGATCGTACAGGTGGAGCCATATGTCGAATCCCCTAAAGATGGTACAAACTAAGGAGTGCGTGGCTAGAGCTCGCTGAAAGAAGATTGCTAAGGCATACACCTGGCCCTTGATGGTACTCAAGACCAACTTCTGTTCAACACCCCATTGAGGAAAGGCCAAGATCTGGGTCACAGAAAAGGAGCAAGGATGAGCGCCAATCAAATCACACCAAGAAATGTACGCTTTCCATGTGCGATGGTATATCTTGCTAGAAGTTGACTTCCTCTCCTTCTAAATAGTAGAGATCACTGATCCAGTCAAACCTCTATCCCTCAGCACCTGGCTTTCAATAGGTAAGCCATTAAAACCAGAGACCGTAAAGCAGGATGATCGATCAGCCCTTGGAACAAACGGTCCTCTCTGAGAGGTAGCCCCTAAGGAACATTTACGGCTACCAGAATGATTGGAAGACCCTCACCCTTGATTCTTTGCTTAAGCCAAGGATGATACAGGCCTTACAGTGCCCCTGGGACATCTGCGAAATCTGTTAGAGGAACCCGTGACCTCACCACAAAACATAATATCCTCCTGTGGAGCCGAAACCTGCTGAAAGAGCTGCATACAGGACTGTGCAAACAGAACTGTCTTGAAGGTGCACACCACCAGACCCAGAACCTGTATGTAAGTCAGGAAAGAAGACCGTCTGTGTGACAGCAGCCAGCGAATAATGGCCTGTGGTTCCCGAAGTTTGTCTAAAGGAAGGACCATCCTGGTTAGTATTAAGCCAGACCTAGGAATTTCAATTTTCTGGACGAGGATAGGGGGGACCTTGGATAATGCAGACTTCAACCGAACCTTTCCAGGCATTATATCCACACAAGGAGACTAAGGTTCTAAAAACCCCAAAACTGACAAACTCTGCCCCCCTACTTTGGTATCCCCAAAAGGATCATTTTGTGGATCCCCTGGAGGCTCACATAGAATGCTCACGGGGCCGGAAACCAGCTAAGATGTCCCCCCACCCCAGGTATGGGTGAGGGCAGACCTTTATGCTAAAGGGGTCTTATCTACGGGTCCAGAAAAGCCAGCTCTAGGCTTAGCAGACCAAGGTTGCTTGTAACCTCCCAGGGAAAACTTCAAAGATCTATTCCCCTTGTCTGCAGCCCTGGGGGGCACGAAATTTTTTTTATGAGCTGAGAAGAAGGGCCCACATTTGTGACGAGGCTCCTTCAATTTCCTAGACTGTGGCAGGAAGGTACTCTTCCATGCCCCCCTCCCTCCCCCGTGAGACTTTTAATGATGTCATCCAGATTAGACGCAAACAGGCGATCACCTTCAAAGGCAGATCAATGAGAGCTTTCTTAGAGACCTGGTCTGCAGACCAATTCTTAAGCCACAGCACGCCCCTGATCACAACCGCTGAAAAGGAGAGCTTGGACAGTATAGACAGTACTAGAGCTGTATCAAAAGATGCATCACATAGGAACTGCAGTCCCTGGACCAACTGGCCTGCCAGATCAACGTAAGCAGAGGGAACCTGCTCATTACCCAGATCCTGATGCAAAAGCTTGGCCCATTCAGTTAGGGTCTGAGACACCAGGGCCGAGGACAATACTGGTCACAATGCCAAACCAGCCAATGTAAACATGCTGTGTGTCATAGCCTCCCCTTTCCTATCAGCCCCGTCTTTAAAGGATGAGGATACCTCTATTGGGATCATGGTTGCTTTATTCAACCTGGAAACAGGAGGGTCCACCACGGGTGGACTAGGACCTTTTTTTTTAAAGTGAATCCTCAAAGGGGTAACATACCAGGAATGGTTTAGGGATCACAAATGGTTGCTTTAGCCCCCCCCCCCCTTAGATGAATCTGTCAAAATAAGGAATATAAGGAAAAGGGACAGCCCCGCCCGTGGCCACATCAGCCACATCCTCCATTTTTAAAGTCTTACGCACTGCAGTAATAAGTGCATCCACCAGCATTTTCTCATTCGCTTCTGCGACCGCGGAGGAGTCATCCTCACTATCGAACGAATCGGGGGGGCGTGATATCAAGTCCCACTGGATGGGCCACGTCCACGGCAGCACCAGGCTCAGAATCAGATGAGACAAAAAAAAGAAAAGAGAGAGCACCGACCTAGTGCATCACCACTAAAACCATTTATTAAAATATTAAAAGATGTACAGAATACTCACAAGACTAGTGTGATAATACACAGATCAACATTGCATATACAATCTCCAAGGTAGCCAAGGTCCCATATGTAGCAAATAGGCATGCAGATGGTCACATGGGGCTGCTGTGGCTGGGCTGACGCGTTTCAGGGACGAACCCCCTTCCTCAGAGCCAGAGAAATTGCTGCTCTGGCTCTGAGGAAGGGGGTTTGCCCCTGAAACGCGTCAGCCCAGCCACAGCAGCCCCATGCGACCATCTGCATGCCTATTTGCTACATATGGGACCTTGGCTACCTTGGAGATTGTATATGCAATGTTGATGTGTGTATTATCACACTAGTCTTGTGAGTATTCTGTACATCTTTTAATATTTTAATAAATGGTTTTAGTGGTGATGCACTAGGTCGGTGCGCCCTCTTTTCTTTTTTTGTCTTTTCTCCCAGTTGGTTCTGGATACCCTTGATCCTGAGGGGGCAGCAAGACCAGTAGCTTTTTTACCACTTGAGTTTGAAGTGCAACTCTCTCTACTCCGTCAGATTCTACTTACTTTACTATCAGAATCAGATGAGACAGACTGAGTAGGAGAAGGCAGGGGATGCTACCTCCTGGGCCTTTACCCACACGCCACTTCCACCCGGGATACCAAGGACTATAAGGCCGCCGTCAGCGGAACAATGAGGAGCTGGGGTTCTGAGGGACCCGGCACCTCCATGAGGGGGGTCAGTGGGGGAGATGTGACCTGAGGCTCCATAGGATAAGGGAGACTTCACAGCACAAAAAAAGTTTTTGGCACTACTATGAATCCCCCACACTCAGGGCACCTACTAGCAGAGCGAAAGAGATAGGGACCCCCAACGACTCATCACTACCAGCCGGAGGAGCGCCGAATATTCAGACCAAGCAACTGCCATAAGTGCCATGCAGTTCATAAATCTGTCAAGAAAGAGGAAGAGGACGAACCAGAGCCCAGGCACCACAGCGCTGGTCTGGCTGTCTCCAGTGTTACGCCTAAGGAAAAATGGCTGCCGTGACATCACAGACTACACAAACATGGCCACCGGCCCGAGAGCAAGCAAAACCAAGGGAAAATGGCTGCTGTGATGTCACAGACTTCACAAACATAGACGCTGGCTGTCGCAGACTGTCAGAAGTCTCTGCTGCACCCTCTGCACTGGGACCCTCAAGGTACTGCACCCCATACTGCATACAGCAGGACATACACCCAGGGGTCTCTGCTGTGCCCTCTTCACTGGGACCCCCACCAGACTTCAGGTACTGCATTCTATACTGCTTAAGGCTGGACATGCCTCCCCCCCAGAGCTCTACAAAGGGGGGATGGAGGGAAGACAGCCAGGGGTCTTCACTGCGCACTCTACATTGGTCGGACCATCCCTGGAGGGTACCCGTGTCCACCCCAAACCACACAAAGGGGGAGAGGGGGGACTGTACATTCTATGGTGCGGGTGATTCCGTCGGCCAAGGGGGCGCTGTGACTCAGGCCAGCACCCGGTCATATGCGACCCTGCGAGACATTTAACTTGCAGGCCAGCCTCCGTCCGTTGAGGCTATGTGGCGGCCGACTTAGCGCTAAGCTGTGGTCGGCACTTTCTCACTGGCTGGACTGGGGGGATCTAGATTATCCAGCGCATCGCCCAGCAGTTGATTGTAGCTCTCCCCCCCAAAAAAAGCAAAAGATGCATGGAAGCAGAAAAAAGCAAAAATTTGCTAGGACCAAAAGTTCCCAGCAGGGAGTCTAGGTCTTTACTCCTGACTAGACAGAAACAAACTGAATACCTATAGCAGAGAGGGGGTTATATGCTAGCTGATGACAGCCCATGGGTGTAGCCAATTTTTTTGTTCTGCCTAGTCATACTCCTGAAGAAGGCGATATAACCCTATAGTCATGATTAATGGAGCGCTGTGTCCGTCGATGAACTAAAGAGAAATACATATTCTGAACAAGCAGTATAAGGGCTTCAAGTCAAGCTATCACTGACTTCTGTAGGGGGCCCTGTGGAGAATATTGTGCTCCAGAATTAGGAAAGTGTGGCTCCCCTTGGACTGCAAGGATAAATGCTAATTTTTGCCTAGGGTAGCAGAAAAGAAGTATTTTTCTTACCCAATTGTCTGCTCCCCAGCAGCCAGTGCTCACTTCTTTGATAGGTTGTGGGCTGGGCCCTCAGTGACCTTACAGTGCAGGACTACTGGTCCTGCATAGTATGTTGTGATGACCTCACAGCTGCAACTAGAAGCCTGGGAAGATGAAGTAGGAGGCTTTAGGGAGCCGGTCACATGGAAGGAGTCTAGGCAGTGAAGGATAAGATACATAAATGGTCTTTTTACAGGTATCCCAGGCAAAAAAAAAAGCATTTAATCCTTGCAGTGTGGGGGTGGTCAGAATTCAGTTTTAATTTTCACAACAGAAGCATTGAAATCTCTGCTTCCTTGCCCATAGTTTCTCTGGAGACGGTGACTTGGCAGTCCTCCAATGTAAACACACGGCGGGTGTTTCTAAGCAGTTTGAAATGGACTGAAACCAATTTCAGAGTCTCTGTTGTGAGTCTTGAGGATGAATTGCTCTACAGTATAAGCAGCTACAAAGGTCAGGGATGGTTTGCCTTAAAGCAGAATTGAACCTAAAAGATAAAAAACAATACAGGTAGAGTTTTAAAGACAGAAAAGGCCCTAGTGGTCTCTTCTGTCATAACTGCTTCTCCCTGTCTGTCAGCCTTAATGTACACTGTCATGCTTGCGCAGCTCAGCGTACACTTACCAATCTGTGTCATGATGATATGACTTCTGTATGCATGCGCAGAAGTAACATCAGTGCGGCCTGGCCATTGAAGCCGGGAGAAGATGGAAGTACCCTTAACTAGCGGGTTTGGTGACAGCACAGCGCTGGAGGGGATCATTGACAGGTAAGTCTGCCATATAGTGATCATAAGCTGTACATACTAGCACATTATGGCTAACAGCTCCTAGGGGCCCATTAAAAAAATAGCAGCTTAAAGTGTTACTTAACCCAGATCCTGCATTCTCTATATCTGGTCCCCATACAGTACACAAAACATGGAAATGCAATTATTTTAGTAAATATAAACTGATAAATACCTTTTCCCATCAGCTGTATATAGCAATTAGAGCAATCTTGTGACTTATATCAGTGAGTGCTGATAGATTGTAGGAGGAGTTTTCATTTCTCCTACGATTGTCCTATCAGGCTTCAAGGCCCTAAATTCTCTGTCTGAACATGTCTGGACAGTGCTGATTGGACCTGTACTGATCACATGTACCCTCCCAAGAAATAAAAATCATCCATTAATCAAGATGTGACATCCCACCCACTGTGTTCTTTTTTAGTTACTGTGCATGGAGGAGGAGGGAGGGACAGGGCTGTCATTTAGGATCTGTATACACGCCCATATGTGTGATGGTAATACAATGTGACCTGAATAGCTCAGCAAAAAACAGGAAATGTTCTCTCCAGAAATAGAAACCAAACTGAGCATGGGTAGCTGAACTACACTTACTGTGCTTATCTGGACTTGTCCAGAGTGAACATGCAGGAGGGGAGGATCTCTGCATACAGGATCACACAGTCTTTTTACACAATGCAGAGAATAAATCACTTAAATTACACAGTGAATATAACAAGTATTCTATTCTGCTTCTATAGACAGATTTTACTGTTGTGGATTTAGTAACACTTTAATTCCACGTAAAATCTCTATTACTGCTTGGTAAGATTATGTAAATACTTTAATGTCCATTGTATGGACTCAGGCACACTTTAGTTTGAATCTCATCTACGCTTTTTATCTTGCTGGAGAGCAGTAGCGGCTGGTGCTCAAAATTTTTGGGGGGGGCGCAAAAAGAAAAATGTAATAGGTATTGCTTCGCGTCAAAAAACGCAGTAAAAAATTGCGTGACTTTGAAGTCATGGTACAGGCATGGCACAGGTGATGGTACAGGCATGGCACAGGTGATGGTATAGGCATGGCATAGGTGATGGTACAGGCATGGCACAGGTGATGGTATAGGCATGGCACAGATATGGTATAGGCATGGCACAGATATGGTATAGGCATGTACAGGAGATGGTATATGCCCCCTTTCAATGCAGTGACCAGCGTACATGCCTCCTTTCAATGCAGAGACCAGTGTACATGCCCCCTTCAATGCAATGAACATTGTGCTGTGCCCCCTTCAATGCAATGAACACTGTGCTATGCCCCCTTCAATGCAATGAACACTGTGCTATGCCCCCTTAAATGCAATAAACACTGTGCTGTGCCCCCTTCAATGTAATAAACACTGAGCTATGCCCCCTTCAATGCAATAAACACTGTGCTATGCCCCCTTCAATGCAATAAACACTGTGCTGTGCCCCCTTCAATGCAATAAACACTGTGCTGTGCCCCCTTCAATGCAATAAACACTGTGCTGTGCCCCCTTCAATGCAATGAACACTGTGCTATGCCCCCTTCAATGCAATAAACACTGTGCTGTGCCCCCTTCAATGCAATAAACACTGTGCTGTGCCCCCTTCAATGCAATGAACACTGTGCTGTGCCCCCACAATGCAATGAACACTGTGCTGTGCCCCCTTCAATGCAATAAACACTGTGCTGTGCCCCCTTCAATGCAATAAACACTGTGCTGTGCCCCCTTCAATGCAATAAACACTGTGCCCCCTTCAATGCAATGAACTCTGTGCTGTGCCCCAACAATGCAGAGTTCACCGTGCATGCCCCCTTCAATGCAACTGTGCTGTGCCCCCTTCAATGCAATGAACACTGTGCTGTGCCCCCACAATGCAGAGTTCAGCGTGCATGCCCCCTTCAATGCAACTGTGCTGTGCCCCCTTCAATGCAATAAACACTGTGCAGAGTTCAGCGTGCGTGCCCCCTTCAATGCAACTGTTCCGTGCCCCCATCAATGCAGAGTTCAGCGTGCGAGCCCCTTTCAATGCAGAGCGCCACAGCATTGTCCCCAATCACTGCAGAGCGCCACAGCATTGTCCCCAATCACTGCAGAGCGCCACAGCATTGTCCCCCAATTATTGCAGAGTGCCAACATTGTCCCCCAATTATTGCAGAGTGCCAGCATTGTCCCCCAATGATTGCAGAGCGCCACAGCATTGTCCCCCAATGATTGCAGAGTGCCACAGCATTGTACCCCAATGATTGCAGAGTGGCCACAGCATTGTCCCCCAATGATTGCAGAGTGGCCACAGCATTGTCCCCCAATGATTGCAGAGCACCACAGCATTGTCCCCCAATGATTGCAGAGCGCCACAGCATTGTCCCCCAATGATTGCAGAGCGCCACAGCATTGTACCCCAATGATTGCAGAGTGGCCACAGCATTGTCCTCCAATGATTGCAGAGCGCCACAGCATTGTCCCCCAATGATTGCAGAGCGCCACAGCTTTGTCCCCCAATTATTGCAGAGTGCCAGCATTGCCCCCCAATTATTGCAGAGTGCCAGCATTGCCCCCCAATGATTGCAGAGCGCCACAGCTTTGTCCCCCAATGATTGCAGAGTGCCAGCATTGTCCCCCAATGATTGCAGAGTGCCAGCATTGTCCCCCAATGATTGCAGAGCGCCACAGCATTGTACCCCAATGATTGCAGAGTGCCAGAATTGTCCCCCAATGATTGCAGAGCGCCAGCTTTGTCCCCCAATGATTGCAGAGCGCCACAGCATTGTACCCCAATGATTGCAGAGTGCCAGCATTGTCCCCCAATGATTGCAGAGCGCCAGCATTGTCCCCCAATGATTGCAGAGCGCCAGCATTGTCCCCCAATCGATGCAGAGACCAGCGTGCGTGCTCCCTTCAAACTTACCTGGTGGCGGGGCGGCTCAGCTTCTTCCTCTTCTGCGGCGGGTCCTTCTCCCTCGTCTCGGCGGTGGGAACCGGCGGGCGGCCTGCTCCCTTCAAACTTACCTGGCGGCGGCGCGCGTCAGCTTCTTCCTCCTCTTCTGCGGCGGGTCCTTCTCCCTCGTCTCCGCGGAGGGAACCGGCGGGCGGCCTCTCCATTTCTCTGAGCGGCGGTGACGGTGAGTGACTGACGCACGCACCGGCACCGCCCCCATTGCGACTTCAGCGATATCCTGGATGATGATTGGTCCAGGCTGTAGACTGGACCAATCACAGCCAGGATATCAGAAAGTGGGGGTGTCCAATCGCAAAGGCTTGCGCCCAGGATACCCCCCTACCCCCCAGAAGGCAGCCAATCGGCGCCTCTTCTGGGACGTAACCCCACCCCCCCTAGCCACCAGTTCCTTCAGGCGAGGCCGGCGAACCCAATTTTTTTTTTTTTTACAACTTTATTTGTTCGTTTTGTTTTTTTTTTTTTCTTTTTTTTTTTCCTTTTTTTTAGGGGTAGGGGGGAGGCGCCCTGGCGCCCCCTATGCACGGGCCGCCACTGCTGGAGAACCCCATATTATGCAATTACTGTACATAAAAAATTTTCCAGGATTAGGTTTTTGCAGGTTTTAGAAAAGTAATATAAACAGAAGCACCAAAAGGTCATAGCTGACATTTTTTTTCTCCTTTAAAATAAACAGATATATTGAATTAAACTGACACTTTAACAAAATTTATTTTTTTCAACATTAAAATCAGCTATATTATAATAAATACAGTAGATTTAAAATGTCATGTCCATAAAACTATATGCAAGGGTTGCTTTCTTCAATGTACATTAGACAAATTCCCAAACATATATATGAAGATAGGGAAAACTTTTTTTTTTAAACTCTTTTTATTTCAAAATGTGCATAAAAAAATACAATCAACATATTCCAAAAGAAAAACAGAATTACATAATTCAAACTTCCAAAATATTTAGGGGGGTGCACATTTAGAGCCCATTCAGACTAGCGCGACACGACATTGGGGGGCGACCTGTGAAGTCGCATGCACCACTGTGCACCGCGACTTGCAGAGACTTCACATAATGGAAGTCTATGCAAGTCGCTAAGAGGTCGCCCCAAAGTAGTACAGGACCCTTTTTCTAAGTCGGAGCGACTTGTGTCGCTCCTATTAGAACGACCGAGCGCGACTTATCAGGCTGACAAGTCGCCTGACAAGTCGCGCTAATGTGAATGGGCTATGTTTTGTTTATATTAAATATTAGACGAGTACCACACTCTTCATCAATACATATCAAATTAACCATTAACTTAAATATAAATAATCATTGTTGTTCCGGTGTGCTCAATTCCCCGCTCACTTCAACATCAAAAACATTAACCACAGATAATGTGGCAGGTGGAGGATTATATATACCCAAAATAACAAATGGCATATCATAGACTTGGGCCCGCACAAATACATATCGCCCTTCAGAGTCAACCTTTTGTCTAAGACGTTGCCATGAAACAGACTTCTGGGCAAGCAGTGAGACCACTCTGGCGTATGTAGAGTAACCAGAATGTGCCGACCACTGAGTCCAGGGCTTACACAATTGATTTATTGTATCAGAAGTCAAGTGCGTCTCTGTAAGCAAATCATTTGTGCTTTTAATTGTATTATATTTGTAATTACCTGGGATCTTTTTTGAGGAGTACCCAGACCCCTAACATTCCAGGATATAAATTTACATTGGATGGTCATTTTAATCAAATCAGAAGATTATAATAAGAACCTCCTCCCAGAGGGGTCCACTGCTCTGGTCATCCATCTGATCCGTCTCCCAAAACAATATATTTTATATTTTGCATCAATATAAATGCTAAAGTCAAGTTAGCACACCAGGAACAACAATTTTCAAAAAAATAAAGAAAGAGAAAGAAAAAAAAAGAAACCATCATGCACATATGACAATTTTTTAAACAGTATCCTATAAAGAAAAATTATTGGGACATTGCCCAGGCATACAAACTTTTGTATGCCGAAGCAATTGTTGAGCGTGGCCTCCACCCGAGCTCCCATATATAGATCCGGACTCAGAATAGGCCTTAAAAAAAAAAGGCATAATGATACTGGAGGGAGAGGAGGAAAAAGAGGGGAAAAAGAGGGAGAGGGGAAAGGAAAAAAAAAAAAGGGAAAAAAGGGGAAGGGGATTCCTTCCTCTTATCCCAATCTCTTCCCAGCCCCAAAAAAAGCCTTCTCTTCCACCACAGTGCATTCTTCCTGATTAAGCGTCAGTATAAAGATATCTTTGCTGAAAAGGAAAAACGGTACATCTGTCCTTCCATCACTTTATAGTTCCCTTAGAGCAAAGCCATTCCTGCACACTTTCCGGGTTGTTGAAAAAAAATACTCTTCCATCTTCCTCCGCCCGCAACCTTGCAGGGTATATCATAGAATAGTTGATATGATGATCTCTTAACTTCTTTTTAACCTCAATAAAGGTAGCTCTCAGTTTTTGTAGGTCTACTGAAAAATCAGGGAAAAAAAACACTTGTACATTTTCATATTGAATGTTGCCCTTTTGTCTAGCTTTTCGCAATATAAGGTCTCGATCTTTGCAGTTCAAAAAAAATGCTAATAAAGGTCTTGGTGAGAATATAAGCTCTTCTTGTTTGCAGATGACATTCTATTGACCCTGGCCAATCCTCTGGTATCCTTGCCCTCATTACACTCAGTGTTATCCTCCTTTAGTGCTATCTCGGGCTATAAGATTAACACCTCTAAAACTGAAGCCATGCCTCTACATACCCACCCGGATCTGCTGTCCCAGCTTCAAGGTTCGTACCCCTATAGATGGTGCCCTACAGCCCTTAAGTATTTAGGGGTCCACCTAACTCCTTCCCATTCTATGCTGTATAATGCTAACTATGTTCCCTTGTTTGGTGACATATCTAAGTCACTCCGACAGTGGCTGGGATTCCTATTGTCCCTCTTGGGACGTATAAATGTGTTAAAAATGTCCATCTTGCCTAAATTGCTTTATTTGTTTGACACCCTCCCGGCAGCGATCCCCCTGACCCAACTTAAAGCTTTGCAGAGGTCTTTTCTCAGTTTTATTTGGAAAGACGGAACTCACAGATTAGCTGCCAAGGTAGTGTTTTCTCCGAGGAGGAGGGGGGTCTTGGAGCTCCAGATGTTATTAAGTACTATTATGCCATGCCTCTCACCTCCGTGTGGCGGCTTCCAGGTCATCCTTGGTGGCTCCCAACCGGTGGTCTGAGATAGAGCGGGGTGCGATATTCCCGGTCCATCCTTGCTCCCTCCTCTGGTCGCCCATCTTACACACGGACAGGGTGTTGAGGGAGATGTGTCTGGCTCCCATGAGAGTCACCATGGAGGACTGGCGCAGGTGTCTCCACAGGTTTTCTCTCTCTTCGCCATGTCCTCCCCTAACCAGTGTACTGTTTAACCCCTTGCTGCCAGATGGTCTCCAGATTGGTAGAGTATGGTCTTGGACCCATGCCCCTCTCTTCCAACTCCGCAACCTAGTCCATCCGGTATCTCGCACCCTCTTCTCTTTTGAGACGCTGCGAACTAGATTTGCACTCCCCAAACAAACCTTTTATTTCTGTCTACAGGTACGCAATTTTTTTAGATCCCTGGCGCCCCCTCTGTCTCTGGAGCGGCCGTCCACATTTGAATATTTGTGTGCCCATGGTCCTCACCAGGGACATTTAGTGTCCTCTATATATAACATTCTCAATGATGCTATCCCCCTGACTGAAGACTATCATCCATATATGCAAAAATGGTCCAAGATCTTGCAAAGTCCCATACCTCTCCCTCTATGGAGTAAGATCTGGACTTTTGCCTTTAAGGCATCTAGATGCGTGGTGCAGAGAGAGACTACCTTAAAAATCATTCTTTTTTGGTATCAAACCCCAGCTCGCCTCACAAAATGAACCCTGCCAGCTCTGCTCTGTGCTGGCGATGTGGGGTCGAGGTGGGCACTTTGTTTCACATTTTTTGGCAATGTACTGATATTCAACCCTTCTGGAACATGGTCATGTCACTGCTCTCCAGTGTTACTAGTTTGCATTTGCCACTGGACCCGTTGCACTACCTATTGGACCTTCCATTCCCCGGTATTCCCAAATTGACAAATAGACTGCCTTCCTTTATACTACTAGCTGCCAGGCGGGCTATTCTGCTCCACTGGCTCCAAAGAAGCCCTCCTGACAAAACTCTTCTATTGCGATTGGTATTGGAGGTCCGGGGGATGGAACACCTTACTGCAATGGTCCATGATGAAGTGACTAAATTTAATGCGGTTTGGGCTGATTGGGATCTCTATCACTTGAGCTGAGTCCTGGTGCTCTCCCCTTGGATACTGTTTATTGTTTTCCTTCTATTCCCCACGTTTCCATGTGATCTCAAGTGCTTTGTATTACCCTTATTAACAACGCTGACAATGTATTGTTCTCCACACGGGGGGCACCGTCCCTTGCTTTGAAATGTTGGTTCTCTTATTTCTATACGTTTCTATTCACTGTAACCTTCTTTTCTAAGTAAAAATTATAATTAAAAAAAAAAGGTCTTGGTGGAGCCCCAGGGGCTGGTGGTTTTGCAGGTATTCTATGGGCTCTTTTCACTGCAAAGTCTGTGGAAAAGGCAGTCTCAGGGAATAAGGTTTTGATCCATGTCTCCACAAAGTCTCCAGGGTTTTTCCCCTCAGCCCTTTCCGGTAAACCCACAAATCTAATATTATTACGTCACAGCCTATTCTCTAAATCATCAGCCTTTTGGTTCAAAAATGAAGTTTGCTTTTCAACTGCCAATATCCGATTAGGTAGTGGGGCGTAATTATCCTCTATTGCAGAGATCCTGTTTTCAATTTCAGTAACCCGCTCTCTAATAGCTTGCACATCATGCCACAATAGGCCTATATCCATTCTAATTTCTTCCCAGTCAACAGAGTACTGCTGGTTGATATAGCAGCCATAAGAGAGTGTACCTGTTCCAGTGAGATCTTTGCTGGTTTCTCCACCGGCATATTGAACAGCGTGTTGCTGCTGCTTCCTCCGCTCCGTGTGTTTGGCGGGCTTCAGCCTGCTTTCTGTTTCTCGGACCGTACAAACTCCTTCAGGCATTCCAATGAAGTGGCGGGGCGCTCTTTACTCGCCTCCTTGCTCATACCATCCAGCGGATGTTTAAGATCTCCAGGGTATCGTTCAAAGTGTTTGGATCAGGATTTGTATTTAGGATACATATGGAGCTCGTTTGGAGGCCAACGGAGCTCTGATCACATGCGGCCGGCCATCTTGCCGGCTAGCCACGCCCCAGATAGGGAAGAATTTTAAAGGACAAATACTGCAAATTTGTTTCTTTATAAAAGATAACATCTGTCATCAACTGCATGTCTACAGTTTTGGGTGTAACCTACCATGATTAAACCCCAGCCAATGCTTAAATCTACTGGTGACCTCTGCAGAAGCATCTCTTTGGTGGAATTCCCCATTCTATTTGCAGCCCACCACATCTACTTGACTTTTTGTGGGCTGAAGAAGAAGATCACCACACTGCAAAGCTACATGTCAATCTAGGATTGCCTTGCCTATATGGTGACAATGCTGCTGTGCTATTTCACTGTGGAGTGAGCAGTGCTGTCACCCCCATTAAAGGAAACTCTGTCTGGTGGCATCGCCAACTATGCAATGCCGCAGGTGAAGGTCAGTCAGTCTTCCCCTGCCTGGGGGCACTGTGCACATTTATGTGTGTTTTTGGAAAGGGGAAGGAGGTGCACACTTTGGGGCTAAAGGACAGAGGGAAGCCAAACACTGAAATGCCAATCACCTCCATTACTATGGACCCTTCCAATGTCACAGGGTTATTTCTTTTACTTTCAAGGTAAGCTTTTGATTTGAAAAAACACCACTATTTACCACTTGTCCTTCCTTGCAATCTCTATATCAGGCTAAAACTAAGGGAAAAAGATAAAGCTTCATTTACATTTTATCATTGTAAACTGGACATGTCATGAAAAATGTGACATTTTTCCCATCATAATTTTGGTTGGAACAGATAAACAAAATAAAGGCTGATGGCCACCCTTAGTGAAAACTCCATATCAAACAGGTCAGAAGATCTGGAGATAAAAGCACTGAAGCAAAAACTTCATGATATCCTGTTTTCACCGAAGGTAAACTCTTCTAATATTGTTTCCTTATGTTGTTCGGTTTGGTTTGGATGGCCCAGGTTATTGACAAGCCTGGTATAACCACCTCCCTACTGACTTATTGTAAAAAAAAAAAAAAATAGTGCAGGGAAGTAGACGTCTGTCTCTGGAGTGTATGTTGCCTGTATATTAACCCCTTCAACTCCCTTATTGTCCAAATTTGCACATAACCCCTTCATCTCCATACTCAAATCATGCTTGATCTGTATCATTTTGATTATTCATTTCGACATGAAAATGTATTAATTTCCACGTGTATAAATTAAAAAATTTCTAGCCTACCTCTGTTACTCCGAATAATATTGAAGCCTGAAAACGTACTTTTTGAATTCTCTGACACGTGATCATTTTTGCCCTGTAAGTAGGTATTACTGTATGGCACAGTTCATAGAGCCTACCCTCTGAACCACAGTGGTGCTGAGAGGAGGAGTTTCAGGAGGCGGAGTCTACAGAAATCACTGCTGGCAGGCAGCAAGGTACCATGGGATATGTAGTCCTTAGAAAAGGAAAGTAAACAGCAGAAGAGAAGCTGCAAAGCATGCAGGGGATCCAAGAAGTTGTGTATAGAGATGACCAGCAGACAGGTAGCACTTACAACATGAAAGGAAACTTTTCAAGTAAGCGTATATTGGATTGTCAATAATAACTATGATTTGTATTGTTATTACAATGCTGATGTTATAAAGTGAAAGTGTATGCTGTGATATAGCACCCCAGATAGAAAGGATAACTTGCCACAAATTGGTGGCAGTGTTGAATTGTAAGTCTGTTAACTTCACTGGCAAGAGCACTTATACTTGCAGAGCACTTGAAGCACAAGTTCTAGTTTGCACTTTTACAATTTGTAGCAAATATGCGTGGCAAGTCTCTAGCACGTGAAAATTTGCAGTGATGAGTCTATAGCAAGAGCTCTGCAAGTCTACAGCATGAAAATTCAGCCACAGTGACCCCTGTGGTAGGATGACTATTGCACAACATAACTGTACCAAAACTTGCAGAATGTTTGCAAAGAAAGTTAATCTGAAGTCATACAATGTGGACTTGCTACAATTGTGCAACAAACTTGTGAAGCCTGCCAAGTCTAACAATAGCTTAGCAAGTCTTTTTCAAACTTGCAGCACAATTGCTTGCCATCCGGGATAGATTTCCTTCAAATTCAAATGGCTCCAAAAGCCTTCAGGAAACAAAGAACTGCATCTGTCTTCAAAACTGTCCCTGTTTACCGCATTAGGTTTGCAAAAAACTACATGTCCACTTGAAAAAGAACAAATCTCTAGTCAGCAGGAAAAACTAATTTCTGGGCTACACATTTTAGCCATACCGCTAAAGAGCACTTACAGATAAATGTTAATTTTGTTCAAGAGGTCTCTTTGGCAAATAAAAAAAACACAAAACCTTAAGCCAGGTACACACGGGCCAAATGTCCATTAAGACATGGATGAGAAAGTTTGGGGTGGAGGAACTTGACTGGCCTGCACAGAGTCCTGACCTCAGCCCAATTGAACACCTTTGGGATGAATTATGGCACAGACTGCGAGCCAGGCCTTCTCTCCAACAACTGTGCCTGACCTCACAAATGCGCTTCTGGAAGAATGGTCAAACATTCCCACAGATACACTCCTAAACCTTGTGGACATTCTTCCTAGAAGAGTTGAAGCTGTTATAGCTGCAAAGGGTTGGCCAACTCAATATTGAACCCTACTGACTAAAACTGGGATGCCATTAAAGTTCATGTGTGTTGTGACAGGAAGTCAGGTAAATCTGGGAATGTAGTCACAGAGGAGACACATTCCCACCTGCTTTGGAAAGTTCACCAATTACTATAGGGTGTCGGCTGCAGAGGTAGCCAGAACTGTCTAAGGAAGTTGAAAGTCCTTCAGCTGTTCAGAATGAGGAAATAAAGGCCTCTATAATTTGTCCAAAGGAAGTCTAATGGATTGCTGCCTCCTGTCGCCGTGTGGGCTGGGAGAGGAAGGCAGACAGATGTGTGCCTCCCAACGCTGAGGACGCCTGGGAGAAGGACTGCTGCCTCTGGAAGCTGTCTCCTGAAGCCATGTGGGCTGGGAGAAGGAGGACAGTCAGATGTGTGCCTCCCGACAAGCTGGTGAGCATGGGAGAAGACCCCCTGAAGTGATGTGCGCTAAGGAGGGTAACCAAGTGTGAAGACGTCTCAAAGGTAAATAAACAAACTATTTCTATGTGGAAGAAATAAAGGAATGTTTGCCATGTGAAGAGGCAAGCCAAGAGACATTCTCATTGTGATGAGTAAAGGGACATGTTAAACGAACTGTTTGCTGTGGTGGAGAGATAAAACATGGACTATTGAGAGTCTGCTGTATGACCAGCCAAGTCTGCCCAACAGTAGGTTGGGGACAGACTTCATTAGATAGGTTCCAGTGTGTGCGAAGGTAGCCGCCCACAGTGGCAAGGAGTTATTTTGTTTTATTTTATTTTGGCTGTTTTGAGGCTGGCAATTGTGTGAAGTAAATTGCATGAATAAAACAAAGTGTTGTTTGCAACCACTTATCGGCTATCTTCTTGTGAAAACGCACCCCCCAAGGGGTCATCCACGCCTACCACCGAGCTAATCCCTCACATATGGTGGAGGTATGCAGTGGGCAGAAGCAGAGATCCATGCAAGGAAGTGCATATGTTTGAGGAACTTTGTCTGGTGCACGAGATTGCACAATCTATGTGTGCAGGAGAGAAGATCCTGAAAGAGAAAAAACGTGTTTTAAAGAGACAGCGGTCTCAAAATTTTTGATGAACTTTGTTGTGTCTGGTGCAAGGGACTGCACAAACTGTGTGCGCAGGAAAAGAGATCTTGCAATAGAGAGAAAAACTACATGTGTTAAAGAGACAGTGGTCTGAAAATTTTTTGCTGGACTGTGAAAAATTTGTTTGTGGAGTTATTGAAGATGGGGTGATCCAAACGCCTGAAAAATGCAAAGATAGATGAAATGAGAGACCGGATTCTATGGATGGAGGGGATGTTACAGTCTGAACGAGCCCCATCCATGCCTAAAGAGAGTCTACTAAAGAGGAAGGTTGCTGTCCCTAGCAACACTGATTAAACTGCTATGGAGACGCAGTGTGCTCAGATGAAAAGTAAACTCAAAATGGGGGAGATGCTGAAACAGCGGAGCTTTGCAGCTCAACAAAAGGCTCACCAAGAGAGCATAGCAGGCTGGAAGCAGAGACGCCAGCAGCCAATGGAGGCCATCGGTTTGGAGGAAACAGAGTATGTGTGCAGGGCTGAGTTGGATGCCTTGCAATGGAAAATGGAAGAAAAGGAATGAGCCCTGGAGTTGCTTAGGATGGAGCATAGAAACGTGCAGGCTCAGGTGTTCCAGTGGGAAGAATCTACTGCTCTTCTTTTTTCCGAGTTGCACAAACGCAGAGAGACTATAATGGAGAAAGATACCATCCTCATGGAAAAGAAAAGTGAAATTCAGACTTTGCAGAAGCAAAGTATGTGTGAAATGTTGGAGTTGCGTAATCAGCTGGAAAAAAGTCTTCAGTCTTTGGAATCTACAAAAATAGACCTGCAGGAGGCGCAGGAACAGAATGTCGCTCTGAAAGCGACATTGTCTCTCAGCTGCAGGGAGAAAAGTGAAAGAGAGGCTAAATTACTGAGTACTGTGTGTGAGCTCACCACTTTGAGAAGTGTGGTAGATGAATTGCGTACGGACTGTGAAAGTTGGAAAGATGAAGCCTAACGTGTCCAGCAGCAGTTAAAGGAGAAAGAAGCCTGTGTGGCAGAATTACAGTCTCATTCCCAGAAGCTAGCCAATGAGGTGAAAGCTCCTCTGCAGGGAAAAGGAGATTCTGAATACAAGAGGAAAAAAGTAGAGGCACAGCTGCAGGAATCGCAAGTCAAGGTGTCAGAAGGTGACCGAGAATGTGCTAAGCTGTCAGAGAAGGCAAACTGATTGCAGGTTGAGTTGGACAGTGTCACAAATCAGCTTTCTCAAGCAGACAGAAAATCTAGAGAAATTGCGGAAGATTTTTCTATCTTGGAATCGCAGCTGCAAGACACGCAGGAATTCTTACAGGAAGAGAGGTGTCAAAGGCTGAGTTTGAGCACAAAGCTCAAACAAATGGAAGATGAGAAAAATGGCTTCCTGGAAGAATTAAAAGAGGAGGAGGAAGCAAAGAAAAACCTATCAGAGCAAATCGCAACATTGCAAGCTCAGATAGCGGATATGAAAAAACGCATGGAAGAAAGCATTGGTTCATTAGAGTGTGTTGAAGATGTGAAAAAGAAGTTTGATCAGATGCTTGGTGAGGAGAAGATTGTGTCTGCAAAATATGCAGAAGAACGCGACCGTGCAAAAACGGAGGCGCGTGATAACGAGAGCAAAGCCCTTTCTTGGCTCGCTCCTTGGAGGAAGCTCTAGAGTGTAAGGTTGAACTAGAAAGAGTTAACCAACAGCTGTGTACAGAAATGGAAGATTTGGTCAGCTCCAAGGATGATGTTGTGAAAAGCGTTCAGGAGCCAGAAGAGTCTAAGCGAGCCTTAGAACAGCAAGTAGAAGAGATGAAGATTCCGTTGCAGGAACTGGAAGAGGAATTACAGGCAACAGAGGATCTGTCCCAAAGAGGGGATAGTGTGCCTGATGCAGTTTTTAAAAGGATCAGAGTTTTGGGGTCTGTCCTGAGTGAGCCTCAGAAATGTGATGACATGTGGCTTGAATCACCCCTTTGGAATAAACCGTTCCTTCAAAAACTTCAAGCATTGGAAACTGTATCATTAGAGCTTCAGCAAACAAAGGAGTTGTGTAAGAAATGTGATAATTTCTCAGTTCAGGCTGAAAACCTAGTGGAGAAAACTAAAGCGGAGAAAACGAAAGCAAGTGATATAAATCTGGGAGAAAAAAGCAAACGCCACCTAGTGGAGAAAACTAAGGCTGTTGGTGAAAACGTGAAGCAAATGAATTTCAAGTGCCTTTCAGGGAATATTTCCAAAATGGAACTGGTGAAAGACAGGTGGCAGGAGTTTGATCGTGATCTTGAGATGCATTCCATGTGGAATTCAGATAGAGAAAAGGAACTAGGTGACCTTGAGCGGTCAAATAGTTCAGCAGAAAGTGCATTGTAGAAACCTGTAAAAGTATGTGTTGCAGTTCCATGCTTCTTCACTGATGCAGAGAGGAGGTCTATAATGGATACCACCCAGATCGCTGGGTTTAACTGTGTTGTTGCCTTTGACCCATATGTTGGTGGAAGGAAAGTTAATGATGTCGCTGGAAAAATGAACAGGGGTCACTTTGAAGAAATGTGTGACCGCCTGTTGTCGCAAACGAAAGGCCCTCTGCACAGCATCTTAGAGCAAGCTAAGCTCAAGAAACAAAGAGTCAATGATTGTGTACAGCTGTATGGAGAGGCAACTCAAGTCACAGAGGGATGGCAAGAGTCCCTACTTGGAACAAAGCTTAGTGAAGCAGAGGTTCTCAAAGTTTTGTGGAAAACATTTATGGATTGCAGAGAGAGGCGGCTCAAGAATGTTGAGGACATTAAGACTAGCCCAATTGAGTTGCCTATGGATCACGGTCCTCCATGGCGGATAGGACAGACGGTTATGAGGGACAAGCTGTCTGACATTTATGAGAAATCTGTCAATGAAGATGACAGAAACGAGAAGGAGCAAAATGATGCCAAAAATGCAGTGGAAGAATGTGTATATGAGATGAGAGACAAACTGTGTGACATTTATGAGAAATCTGTCAATGAAGATGACAGAAACAGTTTCATTCGGAAGCTTGAAGATACTAAGAGGCGTATCAGTGAGAGTCAAGAGAAGTGCCTGACACATGCGTGTCTGGAAATCTGTGTCCCAACCCGAGGGTTGAAACAAGAGGGGGGGTATGTGACAGGAAGTCAGGTAAATCTGGGAATGTAGTCACAGAGGAGACACATTCCCACCTGCTTTGGAAAGTTCACCAATTACTATAGGGTGTCGGCTGCAGAGGTAGCCAGAACTGTCTAAGGAAGTTGAAAGGCCTTCAGCTGTTCAGAATGAGGAAATGAAGGCCTCTATAATTTGTCCAAAGGAAGTCTAATGGATTGCTGCCTCCTGTCGCCGTGTGGGCTGGGAGAGGAAGGCAGACAGATGTGTGCCTCCCAACGCTGAGGACGCATCGGAGAAGGACTGCTGCCTCCGGAAGCTGTCTCCTGAAGCCATGTGGGCTGGGAGAAGGAGGACAGTCAGATGTGTGCCTCTCGACAAGCTGGTGAGCATGGGAGAAGACCCCCTGAAGTGATGTGCGCTAAGGAGGGTAACCAAGTGTGAAGACGTCTCAAAGGTAAATAAACGAACTATTTCTATGTGGAAGAAATAAAGGAATGTTTGCCATATGAAGAGGCAAGCCAAGAGACATTCTCATTGTGATGAGTAAAGGGACATGTTAAACGAACTGTTTGCTGTGGTGGAGAGATAAAACATGGACTATTGAGAGTCTGCTGTATGACCAGCCAAGTCTGCCCAACAGTAGATTGGGGACAGACTTCATTAGATAGGTTCCAGTGTGTGCGAAGGTAGCCGCCCACAGTGGCAAGGAGTTATTTTGTTTTATTTTATTTTGGCTGTTTTGAGGCTGGCAATTGTGTGAAGTAAATTGCATGAATAAAACAAAGTGTTGTTTGCAACCACTTATCGGCTATCTTCTTGTGAAAACGCACCCCCCAAGGGGTCATCCACGCCTACCACCGAGCTAATCCCTCACAGTGTGTAAAGGCAGAGTCCCAATACTTTTGGTAATATAGTGTGTATATATAAGATATGATTTAACAAATTATAATGGATAGAAAATATTTTAGGACTGTAAACTGCTGTGCATGGTTCAACAAGCTAGAAAGAATAATATATTATATTTATTTTTTCACATGTATATCGTGCGAGTACAATTTTTCTTTAAAATAAATTTAAAAAATAGCTTTTGAACTGAGGATAAGGTCAAGGTAAACTATGTGAATCAAGGGTAAGTGACCATTTGGTCACAAAGTACCTACAGGAAGTCACAGTTTATTTGAGTGTCATCTTAATGGATCGGTAAAGCTAAAACACATTTGCAATTATTTAAAAATGAACAACTACCATTTATTAATGTTTATGTAACATGTACAAGACAGATGTAGGACTGGAAACATATATTCTTCCAGGAAAACAACAATTTTAGGTTAAACTTGGGTGTCCTTCAGTAGCATATGAAACAAAGTCATTTGTATAAAAAAAAAAGGACTTCCCTAAAGGTTAAATTTTTTTTTTTGCTGAAAAGGTCCTGTACCTGTATAATTATAATTATTGTAACAGTTATTTTCTATACTGCAAAGTGCTCATGGATTTTAGTCACTGTGACAGGCAGGTCTTTGGCCAATATTACACTTCTGATTCTGCTGCTGATGAGAAGTATCAATTCCATATTTATTTTTTATTGCTTTTAACCTTACTATACTTACGGATGTATTACACTTTTTATTTACACAAATCAGCCTAGCAAAGGGTGTCCCTTGAGTGCACTTAAGCTACTACGACCTTCCCTTTACTGATTTTGAAGTCACTTTTCCATTTGTGTTTATGCTAATATAATGGGTTCTTTTCCTGGCTCTCCTCATGTCAGCATACCCGTGGAGTCAAGACTTCCCCTTGATCCGCTAGGGCAACTCTTCAAAATACCAAAAGCTTCAATTACTAACTCAGGCAGTCCTCACCCTTGAGACCATCACTGGGCTTCTGCTGGACCTGTGGTGCTGAGGCCCTTCCTACCCAGCTATTGTCAAATTTCCCTAAACGTCACGGGGTTTAATTTGCTCATTAGGTAGGCAATTGAGGAGAATATTGAACACTATGTCCTTAAGGAATCAGTGACGAAGGAAAAGAATCCACACAGGTGGCAGAAGACATTGCAAGATTACATTTCTTCAGATCATGACCAGAACATGGAAGAGGAGGAGCTGGAGTCTTGATTTTGGTTTTATTCTATATATTTGACAGCAATCAAGGAGGCTATCGGTTGTTAAGAAGATACTGTAGATCCACCTTTAAAGAGAGGAAGTATTTCCCTTACTTTAAAAAGGATTTACCCACCATTTAATTTTGAACAAGGAATAACTGGAGGAGTGGGTGAAGCCTAATAGGAAGCCTAGCTGAGCTAACAGGTTCTCCAAGCTGTATCTCTTTTATGCTGGGGATTCAGAATATTAAGTACTGGCTCTGAAGATTGATGTGGAATTGCAAACACTAGACAGACATGTTACATTACCGTTACACAATCTGGGCAGTCTGTACTGATCCCTTGGTTTCCTGGAGGAACTAAAGGACTGCTGCCTGCAAGAAGAGGCTCGAATTGCCCTCAGTGCCCCTCTTAATTGCATTATCCATTGTCTGCCCAAACAGAACCTTGCTAGAAAAAGAAACTGCACGCTTGGAGGCAGTGTCTGCCAACCAATGCTGGAGCCACAGAACTCAACAGCCCTTAACTAAACAGACCAGAATTCTCTCTGAGAGAAGGACTTCATCCAAAGATGATGCTACCATGAAATCCGAAATTTTGTTTAATTCTTCCAAAGACTCGATAATAGTGTCCCTAGGAATACCCAAATCCAGGGAAGCCTCTATATTTGAGGTCCACAACTTGAGTGCTCTGGAAAGAGAGACCAGTTCTAAGCCCAGTTTTCTCTCCCTTGTGTCTGCTTCAAATGAAGTTATGGAAAGCTGGAGGATGGGGAGAGTTGAAGCGAAAATTTATGCTTTACTGAGTGGTTATCCTAGGGGGTCAAGGGATGGAGTTGACCCCAAAAGAATGCCAACATAAGGAGAGCCAGGAAAGGAAAATAAGGAGTGCCAGGAAAGGAAATGTAAGTAATCACTTAAAGCGGTACCCCAAAACCAAACATTTATATACTGCAATTGACCAATCCTTCGATGTGGTGGCAGCATCTGTTTTTTTGAGGGTTTTCTTTACTTTTCTTTCTTTAGTTTCACCCCGTGATCTGGACAGTAACATAATTCCTCTATTAGAGTGCCTTCCCTATCTGCTGAGGAGCAATGGGGTCACTCTTGCACATCAGCACTAGCTATTTGATGGACTTAGATGGACTAGTATGTTTAGATGTACTTTCCATAGGTAAATACCATAATTAAATCCCAACTCCAGCTAACACATTTTAAGCAGTTACAGAAATATTTTTTTCTTTGGTATAAAGGTTTTAAATACATTATTTAAAGCTAACCATTGTAAGCACCCTTGCTGGTGTTAAATGGTTTGTCTGAACCCTCTAACTTTATTTTTACTGCACAGCTTGGTCTGGTAAAGCAAGTTGAAAAATAACAGCAGGATCAGCAGGCAAAAAACCTATATTACAGGGGGACTTCTTTTTATAATGTGTTTAATAGACTGCATCGTAGATGTCATTTTTGATTTTGCCTTTAGTACCACTTTAAACACTTGGAAAAATCTGGCCTTTAAGTTTTGCAAATACGGTTTAAGCACAGAAGTATTTTTTTATATTCCCAGTTTGATCAAAATATGTTTTATTATTCGGTCAAAAGAGTGGCAGAATTCTACTTTTTAGCTATGTATTTACGTTGAGATTAGCAACACTATTTGAAGTATAGCAGTTTCTTCAATATGTATTCCTTTAGATATATGCTTTAGCAGTGAATTTAGTTTTCAGTTAATGGTTTGCATTTGAGAATTTGCTTGAATATGTTATTTTTTTCTCTCATTATCATCCATTATTTATCCAAGTGTTTCTTGAACTTCAATTTCAGATTTCTTATGCATTTAAATTATTATTATTAACTATTTTTGTATATGTGCATACTTTGATGTAGCTGCGAAGGGGGAGTGGTTTGGCCACCAAAACATGTTACATTTTAAATAGCTTTATTGTCACTGCCACTAATACTGGTGCATCACCTCACTTACTCTCCTAATCTGTCAAAAATTAGACCTTTATAAAATTGTCTAGCAAAGATTTTCCCATGTGCTGCTACCTGATTTTAATAAAGTGGATTTTCTGCACTAGAAAAATGATGAATAAAAAGTCTTAGTGATAAAGCTTGTGAAAATAGAAAGCAGCACACATGGATAAATAGAAAATATCCAAACAAATAATATGCAAATATATGTAGCGCAAACAAATAATTGATATGCAAAAGAACAAACCAGTGAATTAATCAAATAAATAATTTTGCATTAATAGCAACATAAATAATAATAAGTCCAAATGAGTCCATAAAAATCCAATCAATATCAGTGAAAAAATGAAAGAAAAAGGAAGTGATGAATAGAGGAACCACAAGTCCCAGCAAGCGACTACCACTCCGTATCTGTTGCTGATAAATAGGGAAGGCACACCCGTGGAGGATCACTCAAAATCCCAAAAAAATGGTTCAGCTCCAGTATTCATGGACATAAGTGTGCAAAGAACTGATAGGAACATAGCGTGATACCGTAAAAATAAGCACATTTATTTAAAAACAAAGTATTCCACTCACATGTACGACGCCAAAGACAGACAGGTATCCATATATAAGTGAAGCTCAATGTATTGCGGCGTCCCCGCACACATTCACAAAAAGCCGGCTCTGGGGGCATGGTTGCGTCACGTCTGACTCCACCCAACGCGTTTCGTCATAGGTTTGACGTTGTCAGGGTCGTGATTTTAGACCCCAATGAAGGAGGACCCACAAACGTATTGCCTGTTTTATGTGACTCATTATGAACCATTAAATCAACTTTTTTTTTACCATTTGATTGGGCATTCTTCCTGTTTATCTATGTTTTAAGAACCCAACAGCAGCAGGGTCACTATAGAGAACACAGTAGGGAGATGAAATGAACATCTGCTTGCATGTGTCGCTTTCTCACTGGCTGAATGATTAAGGTGTCACTGTCTCACCGGTGACTTTCATTCTACAACATCACCTGCCTCCCCCATCCAGCTGGCAAGGCAGTGACATATACAGGTGAGTGTCATTTCTGCACATTTTAGAAAACCTTTGGGTTGTAAGTGTGATATGAGCTTTACGAGTAAAGCTCTTGAGCTTTTGGGAAACAACTTCTGTGGCTGTTTTTACTCCATAACATCAGATTGTTGAACCACTGAGTCACAATCGTTCATATCCTGCATCATTTTGCCTCAATGAATGATAGGTTTTAGTGCTCATGCGTGCATGGATGAACATGTAGATCTTCAGACACCCTTTGATGCCCGGTACTCTTGAGTATGCTTAAGTGACTGCTCAGTGGTGCACCTTTGTGTCCACTAAAATACAGTAGAACACTGAGTAGGCTGGGGCTGGGGTATTTAGGTTGCAGTGGTAAAAACTGATGCCCAGTTTTAAAAGTACTTTAAACACCAGCCAATTTTCTTGGTTTACCTTGCTAAGGTAACATTTAGGGCCTGCAACCTGTAGGCTTTTAAGCCTATTTTCCCTTAGATGCTACAGTTTCCTGAGCTAGTCAGCAACATGGGTTCATAATAGAGCAACTCAGGAAACTGCAACTATTTGCTGTAGCTCTATTGTAGATGTCACTGATGAAACTTTGATCTCTTTGTTGCCTAAGTTTTCATCCTTCAATATTTTGTAGGAAAGTCTGCTTAGAAACCAGTCTATGTCCTGGTAGTCCTCTGGCCATTTCAAATACTGACACCTTTGTATGTAAGTCCGTATTGGTTTGAATTTTCTTAATTGGTAGTCTGAGAGTGACCCGACCACCACCATGATAAGTACATCCTTCAGATCGGTAAAATAGCGACTTTGAGCATAATTAAATGCCTCCACACACCACCCATCCTTTAAAAATTGCTTGGTCACAATGCAAACGGTCTTCTTGCTGCTCCAGATGGCATCACGAATATTTACAATATGATCTTCCCCAGGTATAAAGTTCCTTTCCTCAAAACACAGATTGAATCGGTTCCTTTCACAGTACTCAGAATCCAGGTTTTTGAGAAAGACATTTTCCACCCAGTGGAAATCCTTTTCAGTGTAACACAAATAGGCATCATATTTGTGTATTTTTTCTTCTTGGGTTTTTTCTTCAAGCAGAGAGAATACCATGCTCTTATAGAGACCAAAGAAAATCCCTCGAAAGTGTTTGTACGTAATTACAGAGGTCAAAAAGGTTGCAAGGGCAATAGAGGTAAAAATAAACAAGGAAAACCTCAGATGCTTTAACAGTATTTCTTCATCACAGTCTTCATATGTCATACTATAAAGAGATACGTACATAAAATGTTCAGGATAGGCACAAAAAATATCAGGAGAATCGTTCACAGTAGTGTTAGTTTGGTTTAACCATATTAAAAAATTGACAAGAGTGCAGTCACAAACAAATTGGTTAAACCCAATGGTAAGATCCTTCAAAGTAAAAAAAATCTCTGGGTTTGGTGAAAGCAGCTGGTTCTTTGAAATATCTAAAGTTATCAGACCCGCAGGGAAAACACCAGGTGTTAGATGTCTTAGAAAGTTAGATGACAAGTTGAGGAATTTGAGAGAGGTCAGTTCCATAAAAAGGCCATCTGGAAAAAACTGGAGATGGTTGTTAGTAAGATACAAAGTCTCAAGAGCAGAAAGATTATGAAACATGTCAAGGCACTGTCCATTTATCCAAATTAATTGTATCATATTGTTAGAAAGATCCAGAAGGGAGAGGGAATTGTTTGGTGGGATTTTGTAGAAAGGATAACAGTTAGACAATCGATTTTGTTTTAAGGAGATGCCAATAAGCTTGGTGTTCTGTAAAACCTCGTACAACACTCCAAGGTCCACCAACTGATTTTCTGATAAGTCAATTACTTGAGCTTTTAATTCATTGGTGTCAATTTTTTTTAGCTTGTTCTCCTTCAGATTTAGATAATTTAAGAAATTCATTCTTTCACAAAATACTATAGATAGAATGGCATTGCCTCGCAAGTCTACATAGTTTAAATTTAGAAGGTTCTTAAAAGCGTCTTGTTGGATTGGACCTATATGATTATCATTTAAGTGGATTTCAAGTATGCTTGTAAGGCCATCAAATGCATGATCATATATTTCACCCAATAAATTACTGGAAAGATGTAGAAAAAGAAGTTGATACAGTCCTTGAAATGCATTTTGCTCAATACGATTTATTTTATTTTTTGAGAGATCCAGATTTACCAAGGTGGAAAGTTTTGCAAACAAAAAAGGCTTCAGAGAAAAGATTGAACCTCTTGATATGTTCAGAGCCTGAATGTCACTGTTGACCAAACCTGCAAAAGTTGAGTTATCTGGATCCCTCATGTTCTGAAAGCCAAACCCAGGACCCATTGTGTGAGAACTAAGTTGCAACTGTTGAATTTTGGTTCCATTTATAGCGTTGATCAGTGATTTCAATTCTTGATCATTTAATCCATTTTCAGAAATGGCCAACACGTTAAAATTAATTTTCCGGAAAGGATTTCCACACTTGCTCCAGTCAGTGATATCTGATTGTTCTAGCTTATTATTTGAAAGATCAAGGAGAGTGAAAGTCTTCAGCTCAAAGCTGTGAAGATCTCCCTCACAAAGTCTGGATATTTTGTTGCCTCTTAAGCTTAGTATATGGAAGTTGTGTAAACGATAAAACAAGGGGTTGGGCTTGAGATAGGTTATCTGATTTGAGGACAGCTGCAATGCTTCCAAATAAAGTAGGTCCTTAAAATAGTCATTTTCCAGAATGGAGCTGTTTAAATTGTTATAGATTAACAAAAGACTGATAAGTTGTGACAAGCCAGCAAATGCATCTTGATCTAATACCAGCATTTCATTATAGGACAAATCTAAAGTTTCGAGGTTTGGCAAATTTCTGAAACTGTTCTTCTGTATTGTAAGCTTTTTAGTTTCCTGGCCGACAAGAAACAGGGCCAACATATCCTCCAGAAGTGGAAATGACAGGGAATTTAATTCCTGGATGTAATTGTAATGTAACTCAGCATATCTTGTGTAGTTTGCCAGGTAGGGAATTTTAGTGAAATTACAGAAACGTAGAAAGACATTAAATCCAACAGTCTTGCAGCGTTCCTCATTGCTGGAGACAAGGATAGGTGCAACAAGTAGAAGGGCTAAGTGGTAGAACATGACGTACCTATACAACAGAAAAAGATAGTTAAAACACTTCACATTGACAATAACTAATGAATGGTTATCAAATAATTTTGGGAGGTGATTTAGTAAGAGTCATTTTTCATTTAACCAATTGAGCATATGTTCACTGAAAACATAAGTCTCCTTTTTTATTTTATCTTTTAATAGGCTGACGGAAGTTCCACGCCAGGCTGAACATATAAACATAGAAGAGTGATAGGCTGCCTCATTTTGTTATACACACACATACATATATATATATATATACAGCCTTCCCAGAAGAGTTTAAGCTGTTATAGCTGCAAAGGGTGGTCTGTCTCTCTCTCTCTCTCTCTCGTTTTCCTGTCCCCTCGCCATTTCTAACATTGTTCGCCATTGACTCCACTGCTCTACGCCGGACAGCAGCCAACCTGTAACCCTGCCCTCCTTCCCTGCACTGTCCCTGCCTTGCGCTGGGATTGGGCTCAGCCACAGCTCCCACCTCCCTTCCACAGCTACATTCTACTTCCTAGCCTGTGGCCGTGGCCATAGGGAGGGAGGAGGAAGAACAAGGAGGAGAGGCTTGCTCGCAGGGGGGCTTCCCGATCCAATTCTGGAAGAGAGTGCATGGGAGCCAGGGCAGGGGCAACATAGCCCAGACACTGGGCACACCCTAGCTGTTTTTCAGATCAGCCCCAGACCCCCACTGCAGAGATGACGCTGAGTGATGCCGGGGTGATCTGATGTCCTCTGGAGACATGTGAGTGTGGGCACTGGGGGTAAGTGTGGGGGTTGGGGTGTGAGGAAAGTGTGGACACTGGGGGTATCGCTCTCACCCTCACTTCCCTATCTCCCCCCCAGCCCCCCTCCCCTTCTTCCATTTATCTCCATTTCCATAGCCCCCATCTCCCTCTCCTTCCTATTCCTAAATCTTATCCTAGGGGGGGCAGGCGGGGAGCACTGTGGCAGGCTAGTGGGGGGGGGTTGGGGGGTGCTCTGTGGCAGGCTATCGGGGGGGTGGGTTAGGGGGAGCATTGTGGCAGGCTAACAGGGAGGGGGGGTTACTACCCTACAGCCACCAGAGACCCTGCACATCCACCAGAGACCCTGCACATCCACCAGAGACCCCGCACAACCACCAGAGATCCTGCACATCCACCAGAGACCCTGCATAGCCACTAGAGAACCCGCACAGCCACCAGAGACCTTGGGACAAATTTAGATGGGGGGGGGGCGCCGATTTTAGCAATGCCAGGTACAATTGGCAGGGCAGTACAAAACCAGGGCAGTACAAAACCAAAATACACCACTGAGCATACGGTACTGGCAAACTTAATTTTATTGAAGGAAGGATAAATGGAAAAATATACCAAGACATTCTTGATAAAAATCTGCTGCCATCTATCAAGATGACGGAGATAAAACGAGGGTGGACATTTCAGCAAGAAAATGACCCCAAACACAAAGCCAAAGAAACTCTCAATTGGTTTCAAAGAAAGAAAATAAAGCTGCTAGAATGGCCCAGCCAATCACCTGACTGGAATCCAATAGAAAATCTATGAAAAGAAGTAAAGATCAGAGTTCATAAAAGAGGCCCACAGAACCTTCAAGATTTGAAGACTGTGTGGAAGAATGGGCTAAAATCACACCATTACCAACAAAGGCTGTTGTACAAAGTATATACATTTCAGTTTGTATGTTTAATACTTTTTCCCTGTGTCTTTCAATTTTATAGCACATAATTTAATTTCTGAACTTATTTGTTTTGGTTTCTTTGTATGAATGGATTGCATGGGTTGTTACCGACATGTGGTGAAAATTTCATGTCAATAGCACCTTTAGAAATATATTTACCCAGAAAAATGGTGACGTGTTCAATACTTATTTTACTTGCTGCATGCATTTTTTTTTCCTTTTTATGTTGGAGTACAGATCTATGCTTGCCTGTTTGAATCCACTTACTGTTGACTGAATCACTACCTCTAATGGAAGTTTAATTGTGAACCCGTATTCCTGATCTTTTTTTATTTTATTATATTTTTATTAATTTTCCACAATATTACCATATAAACATATATTAAGACATTCAGTTCCTTCTTCATTTACATAATAATTACAACACTGTTGATGACGGAAAGAGATAGAAAAAAAAACACAATAAACAAATCAAATCCCACACACATTAGCTTGCATATTCAGAATTATCCATGAATTACTTTCCTTTCTCTCTAAAAATCACCAGGACACTGCCAACTTTGTCTTCAGTATATGCCTATATACCTATGATCAGTGCAAAAATACTGACTCGTCTTTCCCTGGAACAAATTCATTAGTGGGTTGGTATCTTTAATAAGCTCTTGAAATTGGTGTGGTGTATCCAAATCAACCTTTCCAATGGTGCATTGCTCCGAATTTTTTCCATAATAAGCCAGCTTCTCGAATTGCCCACTCTGTTCCTAATCTACTATTCAAGATTTTATTGCACCCTGGAAGTACTGTCTAAAATCTGGCACTCCCAGGTAGCCTTCTATTTTTGCTTTGGTCAAAATGGCATAGAAAATGCTTGGTTGCCTTCCACCCCATATAAACCTTGCCGTGAGGAAACGTATTTCCTTAAAGAATACCTGTGGGAGATATATTGAGGAGCACCTGAAAATTGTATAATATGTTAAGTGGGATTCCCATTGCCATTGGCTCTCACTGCTGTCAATCACAGCCAGTGAGCCAATGAAGAGAGAGGGGGGGCGTGGACGAGCTGTGGCTCTGTGTGGGAATGGAACCATAGCAAGTCGTTTGCTCTGGGGGCCCTCGGCAGGAGGGATGGGCCAAGGGAACTGGAGAGGGTCCCGAGAAAAGGAGAATGTAGGCTGCTCTGTGCAAAACGACCACACAGAGCAGGTGAGTATGACATGTTTGTTATTTTTTAGCCGGTTCAGCAGGAACCAGACGAAATTCGATCTGTGTGCAGCGCTCTCTGTTCAACAGAAGCTTGCCTGTTGAATGGTCCTGCTAAAAAATCAGCATTCAATCTGCGTATTCAGCCAATGGGGTGCAGTGTTGATCAGTGTATTCTGATGGCGGGGGGAGTCCCACTGTCAGAATTCAGACACAGCGAGGAGGATTTCCCCTCCACCTTAAATGTGTGGATGGGGAAATCAGTTCAATTTTTTTTGTTCAGCTGACCACTTACCAAATCACTTAAGCGGCCCTCATTCTTCAAAAGGTTGAGCAGCCCTGATTTAGAAGATTGTAATATGCTGGATGGAGGATTAATAAAACTGGAAAACTCTGAGCTCACCCATTAAAACATGATAAGGAAAATTATTAAAAACAAAATATAATGTGACACATGTAAAGGTCACAATGTTTTTTTTTATAGCAGTTTCAGCATTGGATGGTTGGTGATTGTAGTAAATAATCTGTGTATTAAATTAAATAAATGAACATTTTCTTCTATGCAGGAGATGATGTGAGATTTGAAGCCACCTCCTATTTCATCCCTTCTCAGAATGCTGGAAGGACATTGGCATTATTAGAGAAGATTCCATGTATCACCGTCGCCAAATTACAAGAATCAGCTTACCAATGGAACCCATTATATTTTATTGGGGTTGTGAATTATTTATTTTATCCAATTATAATAAAAATGGCTTTGTAATTAAATTGGTTATAAAGTTTATTTTTTTCTATAATTAATAAACATGTTATACTTATCTGCTTTGTGCAGTGATATTGAACAGAGGGACCCGAACCTCCTCTTCTGGGGTTCCCCGCCCCCTGCTTCCTCCTCACAGGATATGATTAACACCAGCAAGATCCATTGGCTCCCGCTGCTGCCTCTGTGTCCTGTGAGAGCAGGGATAGCGCCAATGCAGATGGGCACGGTGCTTGATTAAGAAAGGACTCAGGTAAGCAATTATAGAGATGGGGGAGGGGGGACAATACAACTACTGGGACTGGCAAGACTTTACTGTCTTGACTTTAGAACCACTTGAAGGACACATTGTTGACACTAGTTTCAGCTGTTAAGGACTCATTTACATTATGCATTTCTCAACAAGCATGTTTTCAATTCAACAGGAACGACAAATTGAAAAAGATTGTAGGACAAACCCCCAAATATTCTTCAAATATAATAATAGTAAAAAGGTCAGGTAAAGAGCATGTAGGCCCTTTATGAAATAATCTGGAGTGGGTGACTGGGGACAAAGAGAAGGCAAATTTCAGCTCTATGTATACAAAGGAGCATGGGGGGCTCATGTCCATAATGGGGATTATTTTGACACAGCCCCAAATGATCTACCATCGCTCAAAAAAGATATGTTCCAGAAATATTTAGACAGAATAAAGGTGGATAAAGCACCTGGACCAGATTCCATCCACCCACGGATACTAAAAGAGTTAAGGTCTGTCATTTTAAAGGCATGGTTTATAATTTTTAGGGACTCGTTAAAAACTGGAATAGTACCACTGGACTGGTGTAAGGCCAATGTGGTGCCTAGATTTAAAAAGGGATCAAAGTATTTCCAAGTAACTATAGACCTGTTAGTTTAGCTTCTATAGTCGGGAAGATACTGGAGAGTTTAATAAAAGGCCACATAGAAGAGTTCTTGCTGGTAAGAACAGACAGCATGGATTCATAAGACAGAAGTTGTCAAACAAACCTGATTTATATTTTTGAGGTGGTAAGTAAAACCCTGGACAGAGGGGTGTCTGTGCATGTAGTATACTTGGATTTTGCAAAAGCGTTTGACACAGTTCCCCACACACGGCTAATGTGTAAGGTAAAGTCTACAGGCTTGGAAAGATCAGTTCGTAAATTGATAGAAAACTGGCTAAAAGACAGAACTCAGAGAGTAGTGGTTAATGATTCTTACTCTGAATGGTCTAAAGTTATCAGTGGTGTACCCCAAGGTTCAGTTTTGGGATTCTTACTTTTTAATATCTTTATAAATTATATAGGGTCTGGGATTAAAAGTACCATTGCAGTCTTTGCAGATGACACCAAGATTTGCAGTGGAATAACTTCCTTACAGGATGTCTCCAACTTACAAGCCGCCCTCAATGCACTGTTTAATTGGAAAACTATGCGCCAAATGAGGTTTAATGTTGATAAAAGTAAAGTTATGCACTTGGGGGCTAAAATACGCATGCATCATAAATACTGTGAGGAGTACAATTGGGGGAATCATTGGTGAAGAAGGATCTGGGTGTTCTGGTAGATCATAAGCTTAAAAATAGCATGCAATGCCAAGCTGTGAGTTCCAAAGCAAGCAAAGTCCTTTCTTGTATTAAGAAAGGCATGGACTCAAGAGAGAGAGATATCATTTTGACCCTGTACAAATCATTAGTAAGACCTCATCTGGAATATGCAGATCAGTTTTGGGCACCAGTTCTCAAAAAGGATATTGGGGAACTGGACATAGTGCAGAGAAGGGAAACCCAACTAATAGGAGGCATGGAGGAACTCAGCTATGAGGAAAGGTTAGATGAAATGAATTTATTTTCTCCTGAGAAGACGAAATTAAGGAGGGATATGATCAACATGTACAAATACATAAGAGGTCCATATAGTGAACTTGGTGTTGAGTTATTCACTTAGGGTCATCACAGAAGACAAGCGGTACCTCTTTACGTCTAGAAGAAAAGAGATTTCATCTCCAAATACGGAAAGGTTTCTTCACAGTAAGATCTGTGAAAATGTGGAATAGACTCTTTCCAGAGGTGGTTCTGGCCAGCTCAGTAGATTGCTTTAAAAAAAAAAAAAAAAAAAACCTGGATTCTTTCCTAAATAACATAACTGGATTCTCACATTTATAGGTAAAGTTGATCCAGGGAACATCGGACTACCTCTCGGGGGTTAAGGAAGGATTTTTTTCCCCGGCTGGAGCAAATTGGATCATGCTTTGCTGGGTTTTTGCCTTCCTCTGGATCATCTGTGGGCATAGGATTGTGTATATGGAATTGTATGGTTGTTCTTTTTTTTTATTGGTTAAGCTAAATGGACTTTTGTCTTTTTTTAACCTAACTATGTAACTAACCTAACTATGTAACATATGTAACTATGTTTCTGTGCATTAGGGCACACTGTATTTGTTTGGAGTGGGCTGGAAGTCCACCTTAAATTGGAATTCTTGCCTAAGCATAACTATTCTGAAAATATCTCCTGCCCCCTCCTGCTACCTATTCTGCCCTGTTCAAATCATATCTGTCTACTTACCTTTTGCAGAGGGAGCGTAGACTGGGCAATGGGAGCCTATGGATGACATCTCAGCTCTTAGTTGCCAGCTGTTGTCAATAGCCAGATCTGTGTGGCTACACATAAATTGGGCATACATTTTACCATGAGTCTCCAAACCCTGGGCTGCTTACAGGTACCGGTTTGTGGCCTGTTGATGACTGGGCTACACACAGGTGAGCGTTGACAGTGGGGGATTGTGGTCTGAAGGGGTGCTGAGGAAAGACTCAGTGAACACACCCTACCCTGCCCCCCCCCCCCCTGCTGCCACAAAACCAGTCCCTGGTACCAAAGTGGTTGGGGACCACTACAATAAAAAAAGTTCTTATTCAATTTCCTTTAGATTTACCTTCAACAATGTAGTGCGAGGTCCTGTCTCCTTGCATACAAATTGAAAGTGTTTAGGCTTGACCTCATATTAAATTATTATTATATATTATATGGTTTTGGTAAATCTAAAGGAAAATTGTTTAAGAAAATCAAATAATGTATGGACAGCCTTAGAAACTGAGACCAGACTATATATATATAAAATAAATTTGTGCAAACATGAAGATACAAGTGAACTATAATCATATAACCAAACTGCCTAACAAACTATATACTGTATATACAAGATGAGGAACACAGTAACAGGGAATACAAGGGATACAAGGAAGGGGGGAATCAGGACTGAGATAAGGAACAAGCAGGTGTAAGGCAACAGGGTACAGGGTACAGGATGCAGGGCTAGAGCAAGATTAAGATCAGGAGAAGGATAACTAGCAACAGCATCAAACTTAGCACAGCAAGCAAATAAAAACACTGGCGCAAGGTAGATCAACAGAGGAGGGACTTAAGTACCCTCCCAACAGCCAGCACTAGGTGGAGCTGATTACTGGGATCTGCTGGCTGCTGGGAGACACCCGCTAGTGGACAGTGGAATGACACCATGACACAGGGGAGTCAGAGCTTTTGGATCATGTGATCAGACCACAGTGGGCTGAAAAGTATACAGCAGATCCTTTTCACATAGGTAGCAGGAAGGGGGGAGGGGTATATTTTTTAGGAATAGGTTTGGTTAAGCTTTAATCTTCAGTCCCAGCAGTGACTCAGCAGGTCTGTTTTCCCTCATAGAGTTTCTGTAATTATAAAAAGGTCCTTTCACTTGGACAGCCAGGGGGGCAGTAAAAAACATGCAACTGAATGGTGTTTTTACCACCCCCTAATCCCCCACGTACAAGAATGAAAGGGCTGGTGCAGGGATTTTTGTCTACTTAGGCGACAGTGCATTTTGGCACCCGGGTGCAATTTGGTGCCCAGCCCCCCACCGTCTCCCACCAGAACGGCAGTCCTGGAGCCATTTTTACACTTTTTTAATTTATGGTTTACATGTTTTAAAAATCATTTTAGGCTAAAGATTACTTAAAACCCCCAAAATATTTTTTTTTTTTAAACCTTTAAAGAATAAAATGTTGGTCATTCTAATTTTTCATGTTGCATGATATTGGCAACTGTTTTTGAAAGGCAACATTTCAGGAAAAAATACATTAAAGTTAATTTCTGGAAGTTAATTTATTTTTTGGTAAAATATAAAAGACGAGGTTGTACTGAGTAAATAAATATCCCATGTCAAACCCTATAATTGCGTGAGCCTGCAAAGTTTTAAAAGCCCCTACAGGTCATCAGTTTAGAGTTATGCAGGAGCACTGGTGCTAAAATTATTGTTCTCGTTCTGGAGTGCGAGCCGATAACAGGTGCATCTCACAAAATTAGAATATCATCCAAAAGTTATTTTATTTCAGAAATTAAATTCAAAAAGTGAAACTCCTATATTTTATATAGATTTACTACACACACAGAGTGATACTGTATATATTCAAGCATTTCTTCTCAGCAGATTTAAATATTACATAAGATCAATAAAAAAAAAAAAAAAAAAAAACGATTTTAATACAGAAATGTTGGCTTAATGAAAAAGTATGTCCATGTACAGTATTAGTATGCACTCAGTACTTGGTCGGGGTTCCTTTTGCAGGATTTACTGCATCAATGCGGCGCAGCACGGAAGGGATCAGCCTGTGGCACTGCTGAGGTGTTATGGAAGGTTGCTTTGATAGCAGCTTTTAGCTCATCTGCATTGTTGGGTCTAGTGTCTCTCATCTTCCTCTTAACAATACCCCACAGATTCTCAATGGGCTTTAGGTCTGATGAGTTTTCTGGCTAATTAGGCACAGTGATACCATGATCATTAAACCAGGTATTGGTACTTTTGGCAGTGTGGGCAGGTGCCAAGTCCTACTGGAAAATGAAATCAGCATCTCCATAAAGCTGGTCAGCAGAGGGAACCATGAAGTGCTCTAGAATTTCCTGGAAGAAGGCTATGCTGACTTTGGACTTGATAAAACACAGTGGACCAACACCAGCAGATGACACTTGACCCCATGCAACTTGGATTTTGTGCCTCCAGACTCTGGGACCTTGATTTCCAAATGAAATGCAAAATTTCCTAGAGTCAGTGATGATTTTGGGAGGCAGCTGGAAGTGTGTAAAAAAACACGTCTTCATCACTGTGGGATTCAGATCCTCCCATCCTGCCACCCTAAAGCGGCTGCTTAGTAGTCTTATGATCAGAGTTGTATGAAGTACTCGAAACCCATACTTGAGTAAAAGTACAAGTGCTCGATCAAAAAGTGACTTGAGTAGAAGTGGAAGTGCTCAATCAAAAAGTGACTTGAGTAGAAGTACTAAAGTATTCAACATTTTTTGTACTTAAGTATTGCAAGTAGTTTTTTTAAACATTTTGCTACTCAAGTACTGAAAGTAAAAGTACCAGTAGTTTTGAAAAAAAAATTGCTACTCAAGTACTGAAAGTAAAAGTACAAGTACTGTTTTATGTAGTTATTAAAGAAAAGTCAAAAGTTTGAACATCATATTGTTTTTTACTATTTCAAATGCAGCTTTTATTTATACATACAGTAGCATTTATTTTCGTATGCGCTGATAATACACATGTTTTGAGCTTCATGAAACCTGCCATCTACTGTTCTGGCAGTGGTAATTTTTATAATTGTAACGAGTAACTATGCAGCACAAAAAAAAACTATTGGAGTAGAAGTATTGAAATCATTGAAAAAATGTAGTGAAGTAAAAGTGGAAGTAGGAGAAAAAAATTCTACTCTAGGAAAGTACAGATGCCGCCTTTCGGTACTTAAGTACAGTAGTGAAGTAGTTCTACTTAGTTACTATACATCTCTACTTATGATAGTGCCACTTGGACAGGTACACATTGCTGCGTCCACAAAGCTTTGCATCACGGTGTGGCAATTTTAATGCAACATGCAGAGTTTGACAAGCGGCACCAATTGTCAATTTCTCCAATGTAAGTGAATGGTTCCTCGCTCCAACCGCGAGCCAATTGCTTGCCTCACAGTTGCAACACGGTCATGCAATGTCAAATTCAGCAATAAAAAAAAGCCGCCACCCCCCAATTAAAAGGCATCAGGTATTGCCTACTGAATGCCCTCAAAGCTCCCTTCAAGGTTCTCTGAAGTGTGATGTGGGGGTGGGGGGTGGTAGACACCACCTCAAGTAAGAAAGAAACCTTAGAAATTAGAAATCTGGAAGGCTGCTGGGTCACTGCTAGAAGGGATGTAGCACAGCAGCTGTCACTTCTGGGGGGGAGGGCAGGGTTCCTTAGATGAGAACTGAGTTTCTGCAAGAACAACTCTCCTGGTAAATTTGAGGATGAAATGCTCCATAGTGCCTGCAGCTACAGAGACCAATGGGGACTTGATTTGAAGCTCACTTGCTGCTGAGTGGAATAAATGGATTTTTGTAAAATCTTACCGTAAAATCCTTTTCTCTTAAGCTCATTGACAGACGCAGTCCTCTTGATTAATATCAAATTGGGTTATACTGCCCTCTACAGGAGTAGGACACTAGGCAGAAGGAAAATGTTCTGGCCACACCTTAAGGGCAGTCCCAGAGGGTATATCCTCTCTCTCTCTGCTACAGGATGTTAGTTATGTCACAAAGCAGTGTCAGAGAATTTAACCCAACCCAACTCAAAAGTAGAGGGGCGGGTACTGCGTCTGTCAATGAGCTTAAGAGAAAAGGATTTTACGGTAAGATTTTACAAAAATCCATTTTTCTCTGTCGCTCATTGACAGACGCAGTCCTCTTGATTAATATCAAATTGGGACGTCCCAAAGCAGTGCCACAAATGAGGGGTGGGATAACAGAAATCAAAATTTAAATCCAGAAGGCCCAACCGGTGCCGAATAGAAGTCTTAAAGGCTCATCAAACCAAAGGATGAGACTCCACTGAAAACCCAACAGAAAAAAACCCTCGAGGTAGACCAGCGGTCTCCTCAAATTGCGGCCTGCAAAACCTTGCGGCCAAAAGAGGCATCCGCCGATGCCAACACATCAACTTTATAAAATTTTGTAAAGGTATGAACCGATGACCAGGTAGCCGCCTTGCAAACCTGGACCACTGACGCCTGATGGCGGAAGGCCCAGGAAGCACTAAGCGCCCGTGTGGAGTGCGCCTTAACAGGGAACGGAGGATTCCGACCTTTAATAGAATAAGCCTGTACCACCGTCTGTCTGATCCATCTGGAGATAGTCGCGGCAGATGCAGGCAACCCCTTTTTGGGGCCATCCGTGATCACAAAAAGTGAATCCGTTTTACGAAACGAGTCCGTAGTTTTCAAGTATACCCTGATTGCCCGAACCACATCCAAGGAATGTAACGCAAACTCCCGAGGATGACTGGGCTTAGGACACTAGGAAGGTAGCACAATATCTTCATTCAGATGAAACACTGAAACCACCTTAGGAAGGAAGGATGGATTCGGACGAAGAACCACCTTATCCCTATGAACCACCTTCTGGGATAACGTAAGAAAGGCAATCTCCCTGATATTTTCAAAGGGAGGTTTCTGAAGAACCGACAACACCAAATTAAGATCCCAGGGCGGTAAGGGCGCGCGCACTGGCGGAGCCAGGTGCCGCACCCCCAGGATGAAATTCCGCACCAAGGAATGGGTAGCCAAAGGTTTCTGAAAGAAAATTGCTAACGCTGAAACCTGACCCTTGACAGTACTGAAGGCCAGCTTCTGTTCAACCCCCTGTTGTAGAAAAGCTAAGATTCGGGTCACCGAATAGGCACGTGGAGGAAATCCAAGGGATTCACACCACGCAATATAAGACTTCCATGTGCGATGATAGACTTTTCTGGAAGTCGCTTTCCTTGCTTTAATTAAAGTAGGAATAACTGAAGTTGACAATCCCTTGTCCTTCAGCACCTGAGTCTCAATAGCCAGGCCGTTAAAGCCAGCGATTGTAAAGCAGGATGGAAGATCGGTCCCTGAGACCGCAGATCCTCCCTGAGAGGAAGTCTCCAAGGAGCGTCCGCGACCAGCCTGACCAAGTCGGCGTACCCGGGTCGACGAGGCCAGTCCGGAGCTACCAGGATAACTGGAATTCCCTCCACCTCTATCCTGTGAAGAAGTTTCGGCAGCAACTTGAGAGGAGAGAAGACATACAGTAGCTGATACTGTCCCCACGGGGCGACCAGCGCGTCTGCTGCGTCCGCTCGAGGATCTCGGGAGCAGGCTACAAACCTCCGCACCTTCCTGTTGAGCTGAGCTGCCAACAGATCCACCTCTGAGGTGCCCCAATGAAGGCACAGCTGGTGAAATACCTCTGGATGAAGAGGCCATTCCCCTTGATCCAGAATCTGATGGCTGAGATAATCTGCCTGCCGATTTCCCACCCCCGGAGTGAATACCGCGGAGAGAGCCGGAACAAACCGTTACGCCCAACGAAGAATGCTGGCCACTTCGATGGCCGCCAGGACACTCTAGGTGCCCCCTTGGTGATTGACATAAGCCACGGCCGTGGCATTGTCCGACTGGATCCGAACCGGGCTGCCCTGGAGCTGCTCGGTCCAGTAAATCAGACAAAGTCTGATCGCTCTCAGTTCCAATACATTTATCGGTAACCTGGATTCTATCGGAAGAAATGACTTCCCCTGGCTGAGCATCGGAGACCGAAGCCACCGGACCAGAGACTCCCTGGTCCGCTCGCTCAACCGGATCCGATTGTCCAGAGAATCGGGATTCGGATTCCATTTGAAAAGAATCTCCTTTTGGAGAATTCGGGTATGAGACTGGGCATACGGTACTGCCTCTAAGAAGGCCACCATCAGTCCCAGGATCCTCATGCAAGTCCGAAGGGAAGGCCAGTTGACAGACAGCAACATCCGAATCGTTCACTGAATCTTCCGGAGCTTCTCCGTAAGGAGACACACCCTTGCCAAGGATGTCTCCAAAGTTAGGCCCAGATAGTTCAATCTCCTGGTGGGAACTAGGAATGATCTTTGGGAAAAGTGAAGAAAACGCTGATGTCCTGCGAAGATGGAGATCTGAAATTAGGCATCCTTGCTGTCTCTGGACGCGAGGAAATCCCCCGATGCAGAGAGGCCACCCCTGTTTAGATGGACTCCATCTTGAATTCTTGTACCCGGACAAAATGATTGAGTGCACTTAAGTCCAGAATTGGACGCACCTTGCCCTCCTTTCTGGGTATTGTGAATAGGTTCGAATAGAACCCCTGAAAACTTTCTGCTCAAGGAACGGGAACTACCACTCCTTGTTGCATCAAGTCCATTACTGCCCCCGGCAAAGCTTTTAAACGATCCGGGGATAGTCGAATGTTGAAAGGGAAGAATCGCACCGGTAGAAGTGATCGAAACTCGATCTTGTATCCCGACCGTATGACCTCGCGAACCCCTTTGTCCGGGATTCTGGAAAGCCATGGATCCGGAAACCGGTGAAGACGTCCCCCCACCCCAGAGATGGGTGGGGGCGCACCTTCAGGCTGTATTGGTCTTATCTTCAGGTTTGGCTGAGCCGGACTTTTGTTACCCGACCAGTGCCCTTTGAAACCCCCTGAAGGGGCTTTGGAGGGCTTCCCCTTATCGCCCGCCCCAGCGGAACGAACAAACTTTTTATGAGCGGAAAAGGAAGGTCCTCGCCTGTTACGAGGTCCTTTACCCTTAGCAGTCTGTGGCAAAAAAGTGCTCTTGCCCCCAGTGAGATCCTTTATAATCTCATCCAAGGTGGCCCCAAACAGGCGATCCCCTTGAAAAGGGAGATTAGCCAAAGCTTTTTTTGGAACCTTGATCCGCCGACCAGCACTTTAACCACAACACGCGTCTGAGGACCACTGCTGAAACCGATGCACGCCCTAACAAGGAAGTGGCGTCCAGGGCGGCGTCACAGATGAACTGTAGTCCTTGTATAATCTGCTCCATCAAATCGGATACTGCCGGGGGGATACTTCTCCCCTTTAGGTCACGGCGTAACAATTTGGTCCATTCTGTCAATGTTTGTGAAACTAAACCAATGGCAACCACTGGCCTAAAGGTTGACCCTATCAGGGAAAAAATGGAGCGGGATTCCGCTTCCACTTTTCGATCCACCGGATCCCTAAAGGACGGAGCGTCCTCCAACGGGATAACAGTGGCTTTATTTAGTCTGGAAATCGGTGAGTCCACCACTGGTGGTACCGTCCATTTTTTAAGGAGGGATTCCTCAAACGGATAGCGCCTAGCAATGCGTTTGGAAATAGCAGGGGTTCGTTTCGGACGACCCCATTCTTCTTTAATTAGATTACCAAAACATTTGGGCAAGGGAAAAACCTTCGCCATTTTGGTAGGCTTGCTAGTACCAAAAGGAATTTCAGTGTCAGCTACCTCTGCCGGTGTAACCTCAAGACTTAAGGTTTCCCGGACAGACACAACTAATGCGTCCAGCAACGCTTCTTCTTGTGCTATGGCGGAGGCAGAAACGTCCTCCTCACTGTCTGAGGAGACCATACCCGAGACAGCAGCCCCAGAAGAGGGACCTGCAGCTGCAGTGACAAGCTCAGAATCCGTATCTGAAGTGTCAGATGAAATAGGGGTAGGCGGGGGTCGCTTTCTTGCCCCCCCGTCCCTGACAGGCCACCTCCACCCGGGATACCAAAGACTCCAAGACTGCTGATAATGCATCAATCATAAGTGGGGCACTGGAGGGTCCTGCGGCCACCTCGAGGGGATCAGGTGGGGATACATGTGTGGCAGGGTCCATGATTAATCCAAGACACTTGCCAGCAAACAAAAAAAAATTGCAAAGGAAAAAACTTTTTTTTGTAATCCCCCAGCGCAACAGCGCCCCTCAGTGTTACCTGCTTCGGACCCCCACAGAGAGAGAGAGAGAGAGAGAGACCCCACGGGCTCACCACCTGATGCACAGAAACTTCTACCAAACTGCTCTCAGCGCTGTCCCTTACAGACAGGAAGTCTTTTGGATCGTTTTCCCATGTAAAGGAGACGGCTCCGCCCCTTTACACTCCTTCCGGCGCTTCCCCTGCTACTCCTCGAGGTAGCTGGTCATCTCCAAAATGGCCGCCCCCATGCCGGAGACACGAGGCTACACCAAGATGGCGGCCCCGCGCGACCTGCGGGAGGATGGCGGCGGCCCCTGTGGAAAGATGGCAGCGGCCTGCTACACCGTGCGGCCTGCGGAAGGCAGGCATCGGCCTGTGCAGCCTGCGGGAGGTGTGCAGCCTGCGGGAGGATGGCGGCCTGCGGGAGCTCATACAGTGACTTCCGATAGTCAGCTCCCAAACCAAGCCTCCTGGTTCTTATTCACCAAATCACACTCAAGAGGGAGATCTGTGACACATGCTATAGGATAGAGGAGGGACCCAGGATCAAAAGGGTCCGACCATCCACAGGGGGGCCCGTGTCTATTCCCAAAACCCGACAGGGGAGAGGGGGAACATACTACTTACCATACCGGAACTGGCGGGCACCCTCTCCTAACAGAACCCCTCTCCACCGAAGTGGGGGGGCTGTTGACCAATACGGACGCCGCGACTCAGTTTCCAACTGGTCGTCGGCGTCCCGGCGAGACGTTTAACTCGCAGGGCCAGTCCCCGTCCAGTGGGACTATGTCGCGGCCGACCCAGCGCGGAGCTAGGGCCTGCACGCGCTCGTAGGCTGACTGGGGTGACCACTGGATCTTAACATCCAGCCCGTCGCCCAGCTCCAGCATAATTGCTTGAAGATCTCACAGGAACAACTGGAGAAAAAAGCTGCCTAAAAAAAAATTTTTCTAAAAAAAATCTTGCCAGGACCAAAGATCCCAGCAAGGAACTTAGGTCCTTACTCCTGACTAGACAGAAAAAAACTAACATCCTGTAGCAGAGGGAGAGAGAGGATATACCCTCTGGGACTGCCCCTAAGGTGTGGCCAGAACGTTTTCCTTCTGCCTAGTGTCCTACTCCTGTAGAGGGCAGTATAACCCAATTTGATATTAATCAAGAGGACTGCGTCTGTCAATGAGCGACAGAGAAATGTAAATACTTAAATGCCCATAGCCCGGCTACAGGTTCACTTTAAATACTCCTGCTGCTTGACAAATTAGGGCTATTTTTTCTTTATAATGCTGGGAGGGAAGATCATGTACAAATTAACATGTGTATATGTAAATACTTGACTGTTGTTAGGAGGGATTTTTTTCAGTGGAAACGTGGGAGAACACAGTTCAGGCATCTCCAGGACTGACTGTATGTAATTTTAAGGGGTGCTGTGGTGTGCTGAGGGTCTATTGGTGCTCGCTGCTGAGGGATATATTCTAGCTGGAGGGGATCTATTTTTGTAGGGGGGTCTGTTGTTGCTGAGGAGGTCTATTGTTGCTGGGGGTGGGTCTTATATTGCTGGGGGCTCTGTTGTTGCTGGGAGAGGGTCTATTGTTGCTGGCTGATGGAGAGTCTATTGATGCTGGTGGTGAAGAGATCTGTTATTGCTGCGGGGAGTCTATTGTTGCTCGGGGGGGAATTTGGTTGCAGGTGGTCCATTGTTGTTTGGGGGACCTGTTGTTGCTGGTGGGGGGCACTATTGTTACTGGCTGCAATGGATTTATTTTATTGCTTTTCTTGTGATCATTACCAAATTCCATACAAATTACTTAGCACCACAAACTGATACTTGGTTTTGTATAAAAGGGCAGTACTGGGAGGTGGGTAGGAGATGGAACCAAGGAATGGTGCTCAAAGGTGGGTAGGGGTGAAAAAAAGGGGTGACTCGGAAAGGGGGACTTTCTGTACCTATTCCCTGAGGATAAAAGCCCTAGTTGTTATCCGGGATACAGGTTCACTAGGCTTTCTAAATTACACTAAAGGAATTCTAAAGTGACCTCAGCATCAAAAGTGTTCTATTTTAGCATGCCTTAAGAGCTAATTATCGCATCCTAAATGTAATTTAAATTTGACAATCGTGGCCAGTATTGCTCATGGGTATTATTTAGAGACCCATGTTCAGTTCTTACATGAAAAAGTCTAAAGAAGCGGTTGTTTAGACCCAAGTTGTTCCTTCAACAGCAAAGTACAGTACAAGGAATCTCTTGTCTGACCACTTGAACATGTTTGTGGATCAGTTGGCATCACTTTGGCTTTGGATCTGTTGGCGTTGTATGGCGGCGTAATGTTGCTATACATGTTTTCTCCTATTCATCAGGATTCTGCACTGCCACACCACCTGCTTTCTGAAGAGCTTTCTGTTGTGTGGGGCCTTGTCTCACTTACTTTTTACTTAAACTTCCTGCCAATTTACTTTGTCAAACATCCAGAGCGGCAGAGTATCACTGCGCCCATTGTGTGCTCTGCACTGGCAGCTGTACAACAGGGAAGCAGTCATGCCGTTGGCAGTGCCCTGTCATTATCCATTCCTCATCCATCCAGTTGTGGTTTATATCCGGAGGGCACAATTCAGCTGCAGATATCAGTGTATTGTTACAATTCCTTTCATTTCAGGTAGCTCATTACGAACTGGCTTATCACATTCTTTTGTTGTGAAAGTTAATCATTAATATTACAAGTGAGTGTTATGATAAAAAGAGCTGCATGTGGGAAAAAAGCGTCATGCTAGCAGCTGTTCTCTTGTTACAATGTCCTTTCAGAGACTCCTGATATATTACAGAAAACTAACATACTGCTCCCATAATAAACAAGACTGTTTGAATGCATTCAGGTTACAAGGGACTGTTAAAGACTGTATGCATGTTATGGTAGAAAGCACTGCATTTGGAAGAAAGTCTCTCCTACATTACCATAGCCTGTCAAAGACTTTCACCAAGAAAATTCAAAGCGTAAAAACGTTCCCCTCTGGGAGATCTCTGTACATTGCAGGGATTTTAAAAAACTTTGTTGCAGATTCCTACCTTTTGTTATTCTGAATAAATCATTGTTTGTTCCTCTGTGCCGAGTGGGTCTAATGGGAGTGGTTTCATAATTATCTATCAGCTGTGGCAGCTGCAGAGCTCTAATGAGGAAATCTGCTGGGCCTGCATCCCTTTAGATGTGTTCCTATTGGGAGTATCTCACTTAAAATTACATTTTTGTTGCAGGGGATGCCAGAAATATGACTTGTATCTTAGTGCAGACTTCTGGGGAAATTTGTGAGCCAATCACACAAGCAGGAAATGATGTTTCTGGGGTGTGGTCAGTATAAATTCTGTGTACAGTACACCTCCAGGTAGCCATATTGCATTGCATTTTCAGAAAATTACAACAGCTGCAGATTGAAAAGGAAAGGTAATTTTTAATAACATTCAATTACAATATGATTTGTGTCGCAATTGTATACCCTATATTGTTTTTTCTGTATTTGCTGATTTTTTTTTCCCCGCGAAAGTGGAGTTACCTTTTGAATGACAGCTCCCATATTACACAAGATTGTCGAAATGCAGTCAGATTACAATAGACTGGTAAAGACTGAACCCAAGCTACAGACTATGAGGTGTGAGGTGTTTGTGAATCGCCAAGAGAAGGGGAAATTGGGTAGGTTACTGAAACTAAAGTCTTATTTTATTCCTGGCTTTCTTCTTTTAAATATTTGTCAATGCAGCTGAATTAGGCTTACAAGGAAATAGATTGTTTGTCCTGGGGGAGCTTGGATCATGACTATGTAGCACCCTCCTAGGTAGGTGCTAGGAAAACCATAGTGGAGGAACTGTCTGCTTATCAGGGGGGCTGATTGTTCAGCTAGGCTGTCATGTGTTTCCAGGTGTGGCTGTTGAGCTTGGGGAGTCTCTCCACTGTATCCAATGAGGGCTCTCATTGGACAGTGGAGGAAACCTGGCCAAAAGCACACCAGGGCTTGTATCTACCCCAGAGGGCAGAACCTGCCGCAGTGCATTCTGGGATGAGTTATAAGTCTGAGGGGAGCACATGACATAGTGTCTCTGGCGGGAAGCAGAGTCCCAGGAGGGAGGTGACGGCTGTCTCTCCTCCTGTCAGCGTCAGGAAAGGTGTCCTTTGGCGGTCGGCCTGGAGGTTGAGCTGAGCTGCAGAAAGGGATCCAGTGTGCTGTGGACCGAGTGGAGCTGCTGGGGCAGAACTTTCCAGGATAGCAGTGTCATGAGTACTGTAAACTGTCCAGGGGTCTGCCTAGGATGGGGGACCACTCCAGAAGGTCAGAGGGATCTAGGAGCCAGCTAACCAGGAGGAAGCTTAGAAAGGGGGTGCCAGAGTCTAAGCCCTGAAGAGAAGTGTGTGTGTCAAGAAGGTGCCGGTGCGGGCCCTGAAGTGTTAAGCATTGCAGCAGATATACAAGTAGCTACCTCAAAGGAAAGTGTTAAGGGAGCTTCTACAAGGACTTTGTGCCACAGGAAAGTGACAGGAGTCAGTTCAGTGCTAACAGACCGCAAGTCACCGTTCATTAGCGCCAACCGGCATTGACCGGCATTCAGCCAACGTCAAGTCAGTGTCAGCAGGCATTTTTTCAGTTGTCCCCCTAATATTGTGCATAGTTGAGCCAGACGAGTATACCACTCATCCCTTCTCCCATCCAAGTTCTCAATAAACCAAAAAACTCAAAGATACTGTACTGATTTTTGTCTCAGTGCTCACACTTGGAGAATATGCCTAATTGTGCTACCGTTGCTAGCGGTAACCCTGGCGGACCCATATCCAGCAAAACGGCTGGGAATCCTGCTACAACTGCATAATGACCTGCATTATAAAGTGTACAAAAGAGTGAACCATATTACAGGAGGCTGATAAAGTGTATGTAAGAGGAGCGCGTTTCCTGTACCTGCCTTGCATATTTTTTTAATGGATTTCAACCCCTTCCTGGCCATCCATGTGTCTCTTTGAACAATTTAGAAATGCTTGGGCAGGAAGGAACAGCAATTACAGTGCCTTGAAAAAGTATTCATACCCCTTGAAATTTTCCACATTTTGTCATGTTACAACCAAAAGCATAAATGGATTTTATTGGGATTTTATGTGATAGACCAACACAAAGTAACACATAATTGTGAAGTGGAAGGAAAATGATAAATGGTTTTCAAGATTTTTTACAAATAACTATCTGAAAACTGCGGTGTGCATTTGAATTCAGCCCCCCTGAATCAATACTTTGTAGAACCACCTTTCCCTGCAATTACAGCTGCAAGTCTTTTTGGGGATGTCTCTACCAGCTTTGCACATCTAGAGAGTTTAATTTTTGCCCATTCTTCTTTGCAAAATAGCTCAAGCTCAAATTCGATAGAGAGCATCTGTGAACAGCAATTTTCAAGTCTTGCCACAGATTCTCAATTGGATTTAGGTCTGGACTTTGACTGGGCCCTTCTAACACATGAATATACTTTGATCTAAACCATTCCATTGTAGCTCTGGCTGTATGTTTAGGGTCATTGTCCTGCTGGAAGGTGAACCTCCACCACAGTTTTAAGTCTTTTGCAGACTCTAACAGGGTTTTTTCTAAGATTGCCCTGTATTTGGCTACATCCATCTTCCCTGTCCCTGCTGAAGAAAAGCATCCCCACAGCATGATGCTGCCTCCACCATGTTCCACAGTAGGGATTGTGAGTTCAGAGTGATGTGCAGTGCTAGTTTTCCGCCACACATAGTGTTTGGCTTTTAGGCCAAAAAGTTCAATTTTGGTCTCATCGAACAGATGAGACCAAAGTTTGCTGTGTTTGCTGTGTCCCTCACATGGCTTTTTGAAAATTGCAAACAGGACTTCTTATGGCTTTTTTTCAACAATGGCCTTCTTCTTGTCATTCTTCTATAAAGGCTAGATTTGTGGAGTGCACGACTAACAATTGTCCTGTGGACATTTTGCCACCCGAGCTGTGGATCTCTGAAGCTCCTCCAGAGTTATCATGGGCTTCTTGGCTCCTTCTCTGATTAATGCTCTCCTTGCCCGGCCTGTCAGTTTAGGTGACGGCCATGTCTTGGTAGGTTTGCAGTTGTGTCATACTCTTTCCATTTTCAGATGATGGATTGAACAGTGCTCCGTGACTTGACCCTGCTTTAAACTTTTCCACAACTTTATCCCTGACCTGTCTGGTGTGTGGATCGGTCTTTATAATGCTGTTTGTTCACCAAGGTTCTCCAGAAAACTTCTAAGGGCTTCACAGAACAGATGTATTAATACTAAGATTACATTACACACAGGCGGACTCTATTTACTAATTAGGTGACTTCTGAAGGCAATTGGTTCCTCCAGATTTTAGTTAGGGGTATCAGAGTAAAGGGGGCTGAATACAAATGCATGCCACGCTTTTCAGATTTATTTGTAAAAAAAAATTGAAAACTATTTATCATGTTCCTTCTACTTCACAATTATGTGCCACTTTGTGTTGGTCTATCACAAAAAAAAATTGGTTGCAACATAAAATGTGGAAAATTTCAAGGGGTATGAATGTTTTTTCAAGGCACTGTATGTGACCACTGTCGGTTCCGCAATCTCCTAATCTTTAGCCTGGACCAATAGCTGTCTTCGACAGCTCGGTGTTTGTGCTGGGAGTGCACAGTGAGTGCGGCAGCACATGAACAACTGCCACCATGCGATGTATATGTATGGCATGTAAGCGTTAAAGCCCACACTTTTGCTGCCACACATTTGTTGGACAGTAGTAAAGGAGTTGATAAAGGATTTTTTTTATATTTCCTGGTTGTGCTGATCATCTTGTGGTTCCAGGCTTGGAAACATGAAGGGGAACATTAAGAGTACAATGGTTTAGACACTTGTCTACAGGAGGCCTTACACTGTTGTGCTATCACAGATTGATCCCATGTTATAAGAACCTGTTAGATGACTACCATTTTATAAGAGGCTGTTGGAGAATACCAGTATTCTACAAGCAACAGTTTAATGTTGCAAGAGAATGTCAGCATCAAGACAACAAGACGTTAGGGTCATGTGACCTACCTCCCACGTGGTCCTTGAACAGCCAGCCTTATGGCATGCGGACAGCTCTGTTCCAAATTTGACAGCCAGGACTGTGGGTACATAGAGGTGTTTTTCCACTCTTCTGACCCCATCATCTTGCCTCTGTGCACTTGGACTGTCTGGCAGAAAAACTCTGGCACAGGGGGGAAGATAATGGGAGCCGCTTTGGGTACAGGTCTCTAACTTAGCCAGGCAGCTGAGACCTTTCTTCACTATATGTGCATACAGTGAGCCCATATCCAATACTGACAGCCCTGGGAAAAGGGTTGAAAATGCAGCAGGAGTTCATGGGTACTGGCTTCTACATCGGCAGGTTGAGCTGCTCTCAGCCGGCGCTAGCCACACACATACTGTATGGTGTTCTGACTCCCTGTTACTGTCACATCCAACCATCCATCTGGAGCCTGTGCTTGGAGATAGCTCACTGTAAAATTATAAGTCCCCAAGTGGGTTGAAGACAAGATGAATCCCCTGCACACAGCAGTTAGGGAAGGGAGCCGACCGATCCATCCAGCTCCAACGCTTGTGCACGCAGTTAACCATCCGGCTACACAGGCTCAGGGCTGTCATAGTAGCATCTGGTGAACTGAGTCCAGCAACTATTACACTGAGGATCTATTACAAGCTGGAAAGCAGTATTTCCATCTTTTTCTGTATAGAGTGGACATTAGCTGTTTGACCAGCCTAGGCAGTCCTCACCTTGGCATGCCACTTACATATTGCGCTGACTCCTAGTATTTACCTTGAGTCTACAATACTAGATGGGCTTTGCTTACAAGTTAGAGCCTTCATAGGTGCAGACCTTTTATTATACATTGTTATTGCTGGCTTACAAGGAATGTGGTAAAGGATCACTTGATTTTTATAGGGTTGGTGGGGCAGTGGCCAAACTACCAGGATCAGAAAGGTCACACTTGCGACCAGGCCCTGGCATTCCACCACTTTGAGGAGCCCTAAGAAAGCAGGAAGGGGGCTCACTGCAGAGTAGGTGAAAGGGTCCTGCTGCGGGACCATAATAAAGGGCCCCCCAACGGGAGTAAAGGGCCGCAGCAATCTTTTAGATTTCTAAGTTTAAATAGGAGTACAGGTTCACTTTAAGGCACTCTGGCACCTGATCTAAATTACATTTTATTCACCTGCAATGCATCTTTGAACATTCTAGATAATTTGACTACTCCAGGAAGAGTCAATTTCCAAGCACGCACATAGTCCTCTCCTTTACTGGAAGTGTCCAATTACTCTGTGCTGGCCTAGCACCTCCATTCATCCCCTCTCCACCCTACATAAACTTTTATGCAGATCTCAGGAGAGGAGTAAAGCGGAAAACTATAAAGCAGTTATAGGGAACACTTGTAACAACAGTGTATCCATTACTGTAGCACTGGATTTCATTATGTTTGTAATATTGTCTTGATGCTGAAATCTAGTGGCAATTCAGTATAACTGCAGCTTGTATTTTCTATATTTGTAAATGGTATAATCCAGCTGCCCTGTATGTTGGGGCTAGTTAGTTTAGTCCATAGATAGACCCCCTCCCTTCTCTATGTTCCCCCAGTAAGCAGTCAGCCTTCATAAGGCTGAAAAGTTTATGGCCTCTTTAAACTTCAAATGTCTTGCTAACATCCCATGTTTTAAGAAATAAAACTATGTTGGATTAACTGCTGAATCAAATTCGAGAGTTGAGCGGTCTGTGGAGGGTGTTTATTCAGCAGATTACCATGCTGGTTGAATGGACCAAGGTCTAAAGCAGTTGTGTCAGAACAAGCAGGATTTCTCAAACAATGTTTCTGCACAGGTTGTTAGGGGTTCCTTGGGCAGATTGATCACCAACACAAATGATCACCCCTACTGACATGCAATGTAAGGGTTCACTTCTATACTGATCATTAATGTAAAAGGGTTTTCCTCCACTGATAACCTTTCAAAATGGTGGTGCTGAGCAGCAGTCTCAGGGTTTTTGAATGTCTACACAAGGGTAGCTTTAACAGGTAAATATCATGCATAAAATATATTAAATACATACAGAATCCTAAAGCGTTTGTTACCCCAACACTTTATATTCCTCATATGTGCCTGGTGTACCATGTACTTGTATGAAAGTATCCTGTTCGCTTTGTATTGCTTCCTTTATGTGAAATCTCTGGTGTCCCTGCCAGTTCCTCCGCTTTCCTAATAAAAACTGACCACACTAAGCAGGAGAGCACAGTGTGGACAGTTCACTAGTTATGCTGGGAACTCAGTGTGCTCTCCTCCAATGATCAGACTTGTTCTGATACGCCCCCGCTGCATAGCCATTCACTGGGAAGCTCAGTGAGCTGCAAGTTCTCCTCCCCAAGGTCTTATGCAGCTGAGAAGAGAGGGAATGTGATCACTTAAAAAAAAGGGGGAAAAGGGTATTTATAATGTTTTTTTTTTTTACAGCTATACAAAAATGTTTTGCCTTTCATTTCCATTTAAAACTGAATGGGTTGTTTTACAAGGTGATCATCTACAACCGCTTTAAGGGAAGATTTTTCTTGAAATGAATGGTCAGGTGACAGGGTCTCTTTACCATTAAAGTAATTATTTTATGCAGTCATACCATTTGAAGACTCATTTTATCTGGTCATTTCACAAACAGAGTTAAGTTCTTTTGTTTTTTATTCTATTTTTATAATATAAAAAAATTCTAATTAAGTGTTAAAAAAAAAAAAAAAATCAAAAATGTACATTCATTCAGAACATCAAAATACTGCATGTGACTAAAAGAGAACATGCTGATCTTGCAGAATATTGAACTGTTCCAACTTTGAAATGTAAAGATTACTTAAGAACGGTCACTGTACAGTGCCTTTTCCATTTATTACAAATTGCGTACATTTGGATTGCACAATTGTAGCTGTCTGTATTAAGCAATACACCCTGTGCTCACACAATCAGGGCATTGTTCCAGGAGGCCAGCAGGTATGAAACCCACCTGATGACAACTCACTGCCCTTTCCAATGTTCTTGTCTTACAATCACAAGGGTAAACAGACATTCCTAGTTGCCCTGAAAGTCAGCAGTTCTCCTGTAAACATTGATAGGATGTCACAGCACAAGAAGTTTACCACATCAGGGATACCATTGAGAAACTCTTCTAAGAGAATGCACAGTAGTAAGAGATGCAGAAAAATTTGAAAAGGTCGAAGAATCAACTCATACAATAAAGCCGGTCATAGAAGGTGCATGGTTGCAGGAAAAAAAAATTGCTTGATTCCCCCATCAACACAGTCAGGGTTGATGGGGGAATCCCTCCCATGGAGCTATTGTGTTCTCCTGGCGGGGGGGGGGGGGGGGGAGCTGTTCCTGTCGGGAGAACGTACAGTGATTATTGCGAGTGGCTATACCTGCTGGCAATAATCGCATGAACAATCTGTCATGCTGGTTGTACCGAAAATCAACTTGGGTACAATCAGCCTGCCCATACGCGGCTCGAATCTCGGCCGGTCCCTACTGAACCGTCTATGGCCAGCTTTAGTCAGTAAAATAAACAACTTCACAGATGTGGATGCAAATGTTTTTTTTTACTCCCCCCCACTCATTAACCTCCCCGATGGTGTATGCATAACTGACTAATTCCATATACAGAGTAAAGGCCAAAGTGCAATTTGCACTAACCGGCAATCATGTTAGAACCATACTCCTACAGAAGAATCAGGGATGGGCCAAGAGGTAGGCAGAAGAGAATGGCCATCTTGCGGGTGTAGCACCCTTCTAGGTAGGTGCTAGGAAAAGTATAGTTGTGACCCTGTCTGCTTATCAGGAGGGCCTGATCAGTTAGCTAATCAGTCACATGCGTCCAGGTGTGACCTGTTGAGTCTGAGGAGTCTCTCCATTGTATCCAATGAGGGATCTGTTGGGCAGTGGAGGAAACCTAGCCAATAGCACACCAGGGTTTATGACTATCCCAGTGGGAGGGGTATGCCCCAGTGCACCCTGGGATTGGAAATAAATCTGTGGGGAGCAGGTTACAGAGTGTCTTTTGGCAGGAGCATCAGTCCCAGGAGGAGGTGACGGCTGTCTCTCCTTCTGTAAAGTATGAATGTGGTCCAGGCAGTCGGCCTAGGGACAGGAGGTTGAGCTAGGCTGCAAGGGATCCAGAGTTGCTGACCAAGTGGAGCTGCTGGGCAGAAATTTTCAGTAAAAAACAGTATTGTGAGTACTCAAGAACTTCCCAGGGGTCTGCCTAAGAGAGGGGACCAAGGGGATCTAAGAGCTCGCTAACCAGGAGTGCACAGTAAAGGGGTGCCAAGTCAATAAACCCTGAAGTTGGGGCGTAAAAGGGGGCCCCAGGAAGGGCCCTGAAGTGTTCGGCAATACAATTCGCTCTAAGTCAGCCACCTCAGGAAGGAGTGTCTTAGGGAGCTTAAAGGGACTTTTCCTACAGTCAGAGGTGAAGTTCTAGTATCTGGCCTTGCTGAGACCAGCATCAGTCAGCGTTAACCAGCATCAGTCAGCGTTAACCAGCGTCAGAGGAGCGCTAACAAAATGCCAAGTAGCATCATTCAGTGTCCCTGCCTAATTGTGCATAGTTCAGTTGTTGGAGTATCCCACTTCTCCCTTCATCCAAGTTCTCAAATAAACCCTAAAAACCAAAGAAACTGGACTGATTCTTGTCCAAGGTGCTCACACCTTAAAAAACATGTCTGAAAGTACTGTTGTTGCTAGCGGTAACCCACGGGGACCCCCATGGGAGTAGGGCTACACGTGCTTCAGCAGGAAGGGGTCCAAAAAGGGCAAGAGCTGAAAGCTATGCTGCTGAAGTAGCTCACTTGAAGGGGGTGGCATTTTGGTCTTTTCGCCTTGGGTTCTAAAGGTGCTATCAGGCAATTTACAATGGAGCTAATGTGCTGAAAAAGATAGCCAAGTGTTTGGCTCTTGATTGCAGCCTAGCCCTATTGACTTGAATGGGGAGTTTGACAGACGTTGCCATCTTTCAACTCCACATGCCATTTTAAAGCGTAACTCCATTTTTGTTGAGGAAAAAAAACATTCCCCTCTGGGTGATCTATGTACATTGCAAGCATTTTGACAAAACTGTGTTGCAGATTCCTACCTTTTGTTATTCTGAAGAAATCACTGTGTATTTGTCTGTATCCATGTGGGAAAGTGAGTCTTAGAGCCCATTCAGACAGGGGCGACACGACTTGCTGGGGCGACCTGTGAAGTCAATTTGAAGTCAATGAAGTCAATGCAAGTCGCTCCGAGGTCACCCCAAAGTAGTACAGGACCCTTTTTCTAAGTCGGAGCGACTTGTGTTGCTCCTATTAGAACGGGTCCTGTACTACTCTATGGCGAGCAACCGACCGCGACTTGTCAGGCAACCAAGTCGCCTGACAAGTCGCGCTAGTGTGAATGGACCCTAATGGGAGTGGTTTTTATAATTATCAATCAGCTGTGCACCTGCATGTCTCGAATGGGGGAAGCTGCTGGGCCTGCATACTTTTAGACATGATTTCCTATTGAAAGTATCTTACCAAAAATAACATTTTTGTTGCAGGGGATGCCTGAAATTTGACTTGTATCTTAGTGCAGACTTCTGGGAAAATCAGTGAGCCAATCACACAAGCAGGAAATTATGTTTCGGGGGGTCAGTACATATTCTGTGTACAGAAAACCTCCAGGTAGCCATATTATATTGCATTTTCAGAAAATTACAGAGCTGCAGGTTGAAAAGGAAAGGTCGTTTTTAATAGCGTTCAATTACATAGAAACATAGAATGTGTCGGCAGATAAGAACCATTTGGCCCATCTAGTCTGCCCAATATATCTGAATCCTGTGAATAGTCCCTGGCCCTATCTTATATGAAGGATAGCCTTATGCCTATCCCATGCATGCTTAAACTCCTTCACTGTATTTGCAGCTACCACTTCTGCAGGAAGGTTATTCCATGCATCCACTACTCTCTCAGTAAAGTAATACTTCCTCATGTTACTTTTAAACCTTTGCCCCTCTAATTTAAAACTGTGTCCTCTTGTGGTAGTTTTTCTTCTTGTAAATATGCTCTCCTCCTTTACCGAGTTGATTCCCTTTATGTATTTAAAAGTTTCTATCATATTCCCTCTGTCTCTTCTTTCTTCCAAGCTATACATGTTAAGGTCCTTTAACCTTTCCTGGTAAGTTTTTTCCTGCAATCCATGTACTAGTTTAGTAGCTCTTCTCTGAACTCTCTCTAGAGTATCTATATCCTTCTGGAGATATGGCCTCCAGTACTGCACACAATACTCCAAGTGAGGTCTCACCAGTGTTCTGTACAGCGGCATAAGCACTTCTCTCTTTCTACTGCTTATACCTCTCCCTATACATCCAAGCATTCTGCTGGCATTTCGTGTTGCTCTATTACATTGTCTTCCCACCTTTAAGTCTTCTGAAATAATTACTCCTAAATCCCTTTCCTCAGATACTGAGGTCAGGACTGTGTCAAATATTCTATATTCTGCCCTTGGGTTTTTACGCCCCAGGTGCATTATCTTGCACTTATCCACATTAAATTTCAGTTGCCAGAGTTCTGACCATTCTTCTAGTTTTCCTAAATCCTTTTCCATTGGGCGTTTCCCTCCAGGAACATCAACCCTGTTACATATCTTTGTGTCATCAGCAAAAAGACAAACCTTACCATCGAGGCCTTTTGCAATATCACTTATGAAGATATTAAACAAAATTGGTCCCAGTACAGATCCCTGAGGTACCCCACTGGTAACATGACCTGGTAACATTACAATATGACTTGTGTCGCAATTGTAAATGCTATGTTATTTTTTCCTTATTTGCTATTTTCTTTTACCGCAAAAGTGGAGTTACCCTTAAAATTTGCCATGGCTGTGGCACAATTCATTGCAACCGCAGCATGTGGACGGCCCCTCTGACTGTATGTTAACACTTTAGGTGGGTGTTCTGGGTAGGAAAACTGCGGCTCAGCTGCACTCGTGTGAAAGAGGCCTACCGTATATACTCGAGTATAAGCCGACCCGAGTATAAGCCGAGACCCCTACTTTTACCACAAAAAGATGGGAAAAATCATTGACTCGAGTATAAGCCTAGGGTGAGAATGCAGGGCGGCGGGCATGGTGCAGGAGAATGCAGGGTGACTGGCATGGTGCAGGAGAATGCAGGGTACTGGCATGGTACAGGAGAATGCAGGGTACTGGCATGGTACAGGAGAATGCAGGGTACTGGCATGGTACAGGAGAATGCAGGGTACTGGCATGGTGCAGGAGAATGCAGGGTACTGGCATGGTGCAGGAGAATGCAGGGTACTGGCATGGTGCAGGAGAATGCAGGGTACTGGCATGGTGCAGGAGAATGCAGGGTACTGGCATGGTACAGGAGAATGCAGGGTACTGGCATGGTGCAGGAGATTGCAGGGTACTGGCATGGTGCAGGAGATTGCAGGGTACTGGCATGGTGCAGGAGATTGCAGGGTACTGGCATGGTGCAGGAGAATGCATGTACTGGCATGGTGCAGGAGATTGCAGGGTACTGGCATGGTGCAGGAGATTGCAGGGTACTGGCATGGTACTAGAGGATCCGGGGTTGTGGGCATACTACAGGAGATGCAGTGCTGTGGGCATGGTACATGTGGACCATGCCCGCAGCACTGCATCCCTTGTAGTGTGCCCGCAGCCCATGGCAGGTAGTGAAGCTGTTTTACTTACCTGTTCCAGAGGCGCCTTCATTTTAAAAATGGCGCCGCCCGGCGCTGACACGTCATTGCGCACGCGCCGCCGCCGCTCGTATACTTTCGGCTATTCCCGGCCTCTCCCGAGCGGCGCCGGCAATAGCCGAAATTACACGAGCGGCGGCGGCGCGTGCGCGGTAACATGTATGCGACGGGCGGCGCCATTTTTAAACCTTAAACCCGTCGGAGAGGACATTTTTTTCCTTGACTCGAGTATAAGCCGAGGGGGACGTTTTCAGCACAAAAAAATGTGCTGAAAAACTCGGCTTATACTCGAGTATATACGGTATATTTTAACTGAGAGCAGAACATATTACCAACTTGAGTCATTGCTGCCATTTTGTCCACGTGCCATTTTAAAATACCAGCGGGATGAGCTGCTCCTGTGGGATCAGGCTGGAACCTTCGGCTGTCAGTGACAGGTGGCATCCAGCACTAAGCCCAGGGCCTTAAACAATCGGCTTCTGGTTTTCCAATCTTGCTATGCAGCACTCTATAGGGGCGCTGGTAGCAGATCAATGAAAACACAATGTTTCCGCACAGTGTTAATATCAGGAATGAGGTCAGGGCACTTCCTGGTAGTACGGAGACTTGAACCAAATTGTGACAGCTCTGTCTGTCCTAGTAGCAACAGATCAATACTATAATTATCTATAGTGCCTTGAAAGTATTCGACCCCTTGAACTTTTCAACCTTTAGCCACATTTCAGGCTTCAAACATAAAGATATAAAACTGTAATTTTTTTTGAAGAACCAAACAACAAGTGGGACACAATCATGAAGTGGAATGAAATTTTTGGGATATTTCAAACTTTGTTAACAAATAAAAAAACTGAAAAATTGGGCGTGCAAAATTATTCAGCCCCTTTACTTTCAGTGCAGCAAACTCTCTCCAGAAGTTCAGTGAGGATCTCTGAATGATCCAATGTTGACCTAAATGACTAATGATGATAAATAGAATCCACCTGTGTGTAATCAAGTCTCCGTATAAATGCACCTGCACTGTGATAGTCTCAGAGGTCCGTTTAAAGCCCAGAGAGCATCATGAAGAACAAGGAACACACCAGGCAGGTCCGAGATACTGTTGTGGAGAAGTTTAAAGCCGGATTTGGATACAAAAAGATTTCCCAAGCTTTAAACATCCCAAGGAGCACTGTGCAAGCGATAATATTGAAATGGAAGGAGTATCAGACCACTGCAAATCTACGAAGACCTGGCCGTCCCTCTAAACTTTCAGCTCAAACAAGGAGAAGACTGATCAGAGATGCAGCCATCTCTGAGGCCCATGATCACTCTGGAACTGCAGAGATCTACAGCTGAGGTGGGAGAGTCTGTCCATAGGACAACAATCAGTCGTATACTGCACAAATCTGGCCTTTATGGAAGAGTGGCAAGAAGAAAGCAATTTCTTAACGATATCCATAAAAAGTGTCGTTTAAAGTTTGCCACAAGCCACCTGGGAGACACACCAAACATGTGGAAGAAGGTGCTCTGGTCAGATGAAACCAAAATCGAACTTTTTGGCAACAATGCAAAACGTTATGTTTGGCGTAAAAGCAACACAGCTCATCACCCTGAACACACCATCCCCACTGTCAAACATGGTGGTGGCAGCATCATGGTTTGGGCCTGCTTTTCTTCAGCAGGGACAGGGAAGATGGTTAAAATTGATGGGAAGATGGATGGAGCCAAATACAGGACCATTCTGGAAGAAAACCTGATGGAGTCTGCAAAAGACCTGAGACTGGGACGGAGATTTGTCTTCCAACAAGACAATGATCCAAAACATAAAGCAAACTCTACAATGGAATGGTTCACAAATAAACATATTCAGGTGTTAGAATGGCCAAGTCAAAGTCCAGACCTGAATCATCGAGAATCTGTGGAAAGAACTGAAAACTGCTGTTTACAAACGCTCTCCATCCAACCTCACTGAGCTCGAGCTGTTTTGCAAAGGAGGAATGGGCAAAAATTTCAGTCTCTCGATGTGCAAAACTGATAGAGACATACCCCAAACGACTTACAGCTGTAATCGCAGCAAAGGTGGCGCTACAAAGTATTAACTTAAGGAGGCTGAATAATTTTGCACGCCCAATTTTTCAGTTTTTTATTTGTGTTCCACTTCATGATTGTGTCCCACTTGTTGATTCTTCAAAAAAAATTACAGTTTTATATCTGTATGTTTGAAGCCTGAAATGTGGCAAAAGGTCGAAAAGCTCAAGGGGGCCGAATACTTTCGCAAGGCACTGTATCACTGGCTGATTGCAGGAACCTGTGCAGTGATGTCCTTAAGCTCTGCACACTGAGGGCGGGTTTGAAGTCGTGCAAGTTCAGCTGAACTTGCATTATTTCAAACCGGCATGTCACAGTGCGAGTTCGTGGGCGATTTGACAGACATCTGTGCGGGTTTCTGACCAGATGTCTATTGAAATCGCCCCCCGAAGTCGCCAAATATAGTGTAGAAGCCACTTTTGGCAAAGTCGCCGTCATACCGATTCGGATGGTGCCATTGCTCATCCTTCCCTACAACCTCTATATTCACCCCCAATTACAGCGCATCCCTCCCTACAACCTCTATATTCACCCCCCTTACAGCGCATCCCCCCTACAACCTCTGTATTCACCCCTACTTACAGCGCATCCCTCCCTACAACCTCTAAATTCACCCCCACTTACACAGCACATCCCTCCCTACGCCTCTATATTCACCCCCACTTACAGCGCATCCCTCCCTACAACCTCTATATTCACCCCACTTACACAGCACATCCCTCCCTACCTCCTCTATATTCACCCCCCCCCCTTACAGCACATCCCCCCTACAACCTCTATATTCACCCCCACTTACAGCGCATCCCCCCTACAACCTCTAAATTCACCCCCACTTAGACAGCACATCCCTCCCTACCTCCTCTATATTCACCCCCACTTACAGCGCATCCTTCCCTGCAATTTCTTTTAACCCCCACTTACAGCGCATTGCTCCCTACAACCTCTATTCACCCCTCCCCTCATAATAGCTCATCCCTGCCTGCAACAACTATTTACCACCCACGGCACAGAGCGTACCTCACTGAAATCGCTATTCACTCCACCTCCCATCGCAATGCATACCTCTGTGGAACCTAAATCAAGCACATCCTCACACAGCAACACTTACTCAGCAACCTGAAATTATACATTTTCTATTGTTTCCTTTCCTAAACTTTACACACTTCTAAAAAACTAGTCATTTTCAGCAAACATTCCCATTTTGGACCAGGCACACTTTTATTCGTAAACCAAAGGTTTCATATTATAGTTGTAAACAGTTGTAAACCGCTGGGTGCCTTTTTTTAAATTCAGACCTGCAAGGTAAAGCCATACTGTGCTAGTATGCATCACATACTAGCACATTACGTGAAAATTATCTGAAAACAAAGTATTCCAGCGATGTGCTGTCATCACTGGAGGCCGCTTTCATCTTCCAGGTGCGCCGGAAGGCTGCTGTTTACGGCACAGGATTCTGAAGGAGCGGCCCAGGTGGCTGCTCCTTCAAAGCGCATGCGCCGATGATGTCATCAGCTGCATATATTATAAATTTCTCCTAAACAGTGCACGTTTAGGAGATATTTACAGTGCCTATAGTTAAGCCTTTTATATAGGCTTACCTATAGGTACAGGCAAAGATGAAAGTTTACAACCACTTTAAAACGGTGTTTCAGCTAGGGAAAAGAGATACTGTATCTGCTGTTTTTTAATATATATATATATAGACACTTACCTGTCCAGGGCGCTCACAATGTCGGCACCCCATGTGCTGCCGCCACCATTCGTTGTAAGGGAAACCGGCAGTGAAGCCTTCCGGCTTCACAGCCGGTTCCCTATTGCGCTCTCCGCTTTTTAATTGGCCTGGCAGTGGGGGGAGGAGAGGGGGCCCAAACGTCCAAGGGACTGCGCCACGTCAAAAACAGGTACCTGTTCTCCCCTCCCCCCTGAAAGGTGCCAAATGTGGTACCGGAGGGGGGGGGGAGGAAGCAGATCAGCGGAAGTTCCACTTTTGGGTGGTACTCTGCCTTAAAATGTAACTGAAGGCAAACATTTATATTTTGTTGGAGATAGAGTAAGGGTAAGCGTTGACAGTGTTTTATACTATTCTGTGAGCAATAAATATTGAATTACTGAATAATCCACTTCTCAGCTTCTCCTTCACTTTCGGGCACCTCTGCTGACACCAATTTTCCATTTTTTGGGGCACAAGTAAGACCTCTTACAAGGGAGGGTTGTAACCCCTGTCAGGTTTTTAGTCACCTGTCCCATAGCCAAAACAGAAGGTAAGAGAAAATGTATCCAAAGTTTAGGAATCCCAGGGTGTCACCAAGGTCACCAGAACTAGTGTCCCCATTGGAAGATTTCCCCTCTATTACTGTTCTGATGTCAACCCAAAATTTGGAGTTTTCTTTTACTTCAAATAATGATACTGATAGTGGTAAACAGGGTAAATAGAGTGAAATTCCCCAACAGGGGCACAGACAGCAATAAAAAAAACTGACAGGTGTTTTAATCCCTCTTTACTATATCCAAACTAAAAAAACTAAAAGTTTTGCCTTTAATTTTACTTAAGAGGAGAACATTTTATATATGAATAAAAATGGATTTTTGTAAAATCTTACCGTAAAATCCTTTTCTCTTAGCTCATTGACAGACGTAGTCCTCGGTGATACACCACCTTCGGGTTATGTTGCCTCCACAGGAGCAGGACTAGACAGGAAATTAAAAAGCTCTGGCCACACCCCAGGGGCAGTCCCAGAGGGTATATCCTCTCTCTCTCTGCCTCAGCAAATCAGTTATGTGAAAAAGCAGTCTTTAGAGATTTTAACCCAACTCAAAAAACAGAGGGGCGGGGACTACGTCTGTCAATGAGCTAAGAGAAAAGGATTTTACGGTAAGATTTTACAAAAATCCATTTTTCTCTAGCGCTCATTGACAGACGTAGTCCTCGGTGATACACCACCTTCGGGACGTCCCAGAGCAGTATCACAACTGAGGGGTGGGAAAATGGAAATCAAATCCCAATCTAGAAGGCCCAACCGGTGCCAACTAGAAGTTTACAATGCTCATCCTTAATGATGAGACTCAACAAAAAAAGAGAAAACAATTTTTTTTTTTTTTTCAAACAGAAAAAAACCCTCGAGGTAGACCACCGGTCTCCTCAAATTGCGGCCTGCAAAACCTTGCGGCCAAATGAGGCATCCGCCGATGCCGTCACATCAATTTTATAGAATTTTGTAAAGGTATGTACCGACGACCAGGTGGCCGCCTTACATACCTGGACCACTGACGCCTGATGGCGAAAGGCCCAGGAAGTACTGAGCGCTCGAGTGGAGTGCGCCCTAACAGGGAACGGAGGACTCTGACCCTTAATAGAATAAGCCTGTACCACCGTTTGTCTAATCCATTTGGCAATGGTCGCGGCAGATGCAGGCAAACCCTTTCTGGGGCCATCCGTGATCACAAAAAGTGAATCCGTCTTACGGAATGATTCCGTAGCTTTCAGGTATACCCTGATTGCCCGAACCACATCTAAGGAATGCAACGCATGTTCCCGATGATGCTTGGGCTGAGGACACAAGGAAGGTAGTACAATATCTTCATTCAGATGAAAATCTGAAACCACCTTGGGAAGAAAAGATGGCTTAGGATGAAGTACTACCTTATCCCTATGAATCACTAGGTATGGGGACTGGCATGATAATGCAGCCAGTTCTGACACCCTGCGAGCAGAAGTAATAGCCACCAAGAAGGCCACTTTCTGGGATAAAGTAAGCAAGGGAATCTCCCTGATGTTTTCAAAAGGAGGTTTCTGTAGAACCGACAAAACCAAATTAAGATCCCAAGGCGGTAAGGGCGCGCGGACTAGAGGAGCCAGGTGCCGCACCCCCTGGATGAAATTCCGCACCAAGGATTTGGTAGCTAAAGGCTTCTGAAAGAAGATTGCTAATGCTGAAACTTGACCCTTGATGGTGCTCAAGGCTAGCTTCTGCTCAACCCCTTGTTGCAAAAAGGCCAATATTCGAGACACCGAATAGGTACGTGGAGGAAATCCTAAAGATTCGCACCACGCAATATAAGTTTTCCATGTGTGATAATAGACTTTGCTGGAAGTCGCTTTCCTTGCTTTAATAAGGGTAGGAATGACTGAAGCTGACAAACCTCTGTCCTTCAGTACTTGGGTCTCAATGGCCAGGCCATTAAACCCAGCGACTGTAAAGCATGATGGTAAATTGGTCCTTGAGACCACAGACACTCCCTGAGACGAAGTTCCCACGGAACGTCTACGACTAACATGTCCAAGTCGGCCAGGCCGGCTTGAGGAGGCCAGCCTAGAATTTCTAGGACCACTGGCGCTGATTGGATCTGAACCAGGCGTCCCTAGAGGTATCTGGCCCCGACCATCCGAGAAAGTCTGGTCGTTTTCTGTTCCCACACATTTATCAGATACCTGATAGTTATCAGGAAAGGTGATCTTTTCTGGTTGAACCTCAGGGACCGAAGTCACCCGACTAGAGGCTACTTGGCCTATCTGGTCAACCAGATCCGATTCCTGTGAGGTATCGGGACTAATCTTAGGAAAAGGTAAAGGAAAAGATCTATTCAGGGAACGGTAATTACCGCTTCCTGTAGTACTTAAATGTTGGAAGGGAAGAATCGCACCGGTAGTAGTGGTTGATGCTCGATCTAATGTCCTGAATACCGGTGAAAACGTCCCCCCACCCTGAAACCGGGTGGGGGCGCACCTTCAGGCTGTGTACTCCTTTGCTTCGGGTTTGGCTGGGTTGGTCCTTTGCTTGTCCAACCAGCCCTTCTTGAACCCTCCTGGAGGAGTCTTGCCTTTCCCGCTAGTACCAGCCGGGCGCCCTTTATGGGCGGTAAAGAAAGGTCCTCGCTTGTTGCGAGGTCCCTTAGCTTTAGCAGCCTGTGGCAAAAAAGTGCTCTTGCCCCCAGTGGCATCCTTAATGATTTCATCTAGGTTGGCCCCAAATAGACGATTCCCCTGAAAGGGGAGATTTGTCAAGGTCTTCTTGGAACCTAGGTCAGCTGACCAGCATTTTAACCACAGCACACGTCTGAGGATCACCGCTGTCTTAGATGCATGCCCTAATAAGGGAGTAGTGTCCAAGGCTGCGTCACAGATAAACTGTAGCCCTTGTATAATCTGTTCCATCAAATCAGATGTCTCCTGGGGAATATCTTTTCCCCTAAGATCTTGGCGTACCATTTTCGCCCATTCCGTAAGTGTCTGGGAAACTAGACCAATAACAATTACTGGTCAAAAAGCTGACCCTATCAGAGAGAAGATGGTGCGGGACTCTGCTTCCATCTTTCGATCCACCGGATCCTTAAAGGACGAAGTGTCCTCCACTGGAATAACCGTGGCTTTATTCAGCCTGGAAATAGGCGGATCCACGACTGGTGGTACCGTCCATTTCTTAATGATGGATTCCTCAAACGGATAGCGTCTAGCAATACGCTTGGAAATAGTAAAGGTACGTTTAGAATGCTCCCATTCTCCTTTAATCTGATTACCGAAACATTTAGGTACAGGAAAAGCCTTCATCGTCTTGATGGGCTTATTAGTACCAAAAGGAATCTCTGTTTCAGTTGCCTCTGCCGGTAAAGCCTCAAGTTTTAAGGTTTCCTGCACTGCCACAACTAGTGCGTCCACCAATGCTTCTTCCTGAATAATAGCAGGAGAAGAAGCGTCCTCCTCACTGTCTGAGGGGGCTTTACCTGGGATAACAGCCCTTGCAGAGGAACCTGCAACTGCCGTGACCACCTCTGAATCTGAGTCAGAGGTGTCAGATGGTATAGGGGTAGGCGGGGGTCGCTTCCTTGACCCCCGTCCCTGACAGGCCGCCTCCACCCGAGCCACCATAGACTCCAAAATTGCTGTAAATTACTCTATACTCTGTGCACCGGCGGGTCCCGTGGCCCCCTCGAGGGAAACAGGTGGGGGAATATGTGTGGCAGGGTCCATGATAACTCCAGTTACTTCCTGGATAATATAATTCAAAAATAAAACTTTTCTTTTTTTTTTTTTTTTCGACCCCCAGCGCCACAAAAGCCCCTTAGTGTTACCTGCTAGGGATCCCTATCGATCGAGAGAGAGAGAGAGATAGACCCCCAGGCTCACCACTTGATGCTCAGAGTTAACTGCAACAGGTTACAGCGCTGTCTTAACAAACAGGAAGTCTTTTGGCTGGCTGCCCAGGAAGAAAGGAGGCGGCTCCGCCCCTCTGTACGCCTTCCGGCGCCTCCCCCAAGCTCCACGAGGTGTTTGGATCACCTCAAACATGGCCGCCCCCATGCTGGAGACACGAGGCTACGCCAAAATGGCGGCTCGTGCGATCCAGCAAAAAAAATGGCGGCGGCCCGTACTGAATAGCGGTGTGCTGCAGGGCACACAACACTCTCACTGCATGGGGATATGGCGTGGTTGGCGGTACCGGCCCTGGCGGACCGCATGGCCGTTCGGGAGGCCTGCTAATAGCTGGAGATCTGATTAGGAAGGCAGTCTACATGTCCGTGGCTTCTGACTGGTAGGTAGCTTATTCTTAACCCATAAGATTCCCAGAATGCCACAGATTATAATCTTTTTAACATGTATACAATTAGATTGTTAGCTCCCAAACCAAGCCTCCTGGCTTTTTGCACATAAAATCACACTCAAAGTAGGAGGATCTGTGTCATTTATAGGATAGAGAGGGACTCTATCTTACCATACAGAGAGGGGCCCGCGTTCACCACAAGACCCGTCAGGGGAAAAGGGGGAACATACTACTCACCATACCGGAACCAGGCGGGCACCAACTCCTGACAGTACCCCTCTCCACCGGGGCGGGAGGGCTGTCGACCGATATGGACGCCGTGACTCATGGTCTTTGGCGTTTCAGCGAGACGTTTAACTCGCGGGGTCAGTCCTTTAATGGGACTTTGTCGCGGCCGACCCAGCGCGGAGCTATGGCCTGCACGCGCTCGTAGGCTGAACTGGGGTGACCACCGGATCTCAACATCCAGCCCGTCGCCCAGTTCAGCTTTCTTGCTTGAAGATCTCACAGGAACACTGGAGAAAAAAGCTGTCTAAAAAAAAATCCTTTAAGAAAAAATTCTTGCCAGGACCTAAGATCCCAGCAAGGTATCTAGGTCCTTACTCCTAACTAGACAGAAAATAACTGATTTGCTGAGGCAGAGAGAGAGAGGATATACCCTCTGGGACTGCCCCTGGGGTGTGGCCAGAGCTTTTTAATTTCCTGTCTAGTCCTGCTCCTGTGGAGGCAACATAACCCGAAGGTGGTGTATCACCGAGGACTACGTCTGTCAATGAGCGCTAGAGAAATATATATATATATATATATACACTGCTCAAAAAAATTAAAGGAACACTTTGAAACACATCAGATCTCAATGGTGAAAAATATCATGCTGGATATCTATACTGATATGGACTGGGTAATGTGTTAGGAAGGAAAGGATGCCACATCGTTGATGGAAATGAAAATTATCAACCTACAGAGTGCTGAATTCAATGACTCCCTGAAAATCAAAGTGAAAAAAAGATGCAGAAGGCTAGTCCATTTTGCCAAAATTTCATTGCAGCAACTCAACCCCCCCATGTGCTTGTATGCATGCCTCACCACATCGAGGCACGCTCCTAATGAGACGACGGATGGTGTCCTGGGGTATTTCCTCCCAGATCTGGACCAGGGCATCACTGAGCTCCTGAACAGTTGAAAGTGCAACCTAACGGACCTGGATGCACTGACACATAAAGTTCCATTGGTGGAGGTGTTCTATTGGATTTAGATCAGGGAAACGTGGGGTTCATTCAATAGTATCAATTCCTTCATCCTCCAGGAACTGGCTGCATACCCTCGCCACATTAGGCCGGGCCTTGCCGTGCACCAGGAGGAGCCCAGGACCCACTGCACCAGTGTAGGGCCTGACAGTGGGTCCAAGGATTTCATCCAAATACCTAATGGCAGTAAGGTGCCATTGTCTAGCCTGTAGAGGTCTATACATCCCTCCATAGATGTGCCTCCCCAGCCCATCCCTGACCGACCACCAATACAGTCATGCTGAACGATGTTACAGGCAGCAGAATGTACTCCATGGCTTCTCCAGACCCTTTTACGCCTCTCACGTGCTCAGGGTGAACCTGCTCTAATCTGTGAAAAGCACAAGGTGCCAGTGGCGGACCTGTCAATTCTGGTGTTCAATGGCAAATGCCAATCGAGCTCCACAGTGCCAGGCAGTGAGCAGAGGGCCCACTAGAGGACGTATGGGCCCTCAGGCCACCCTCAAAAAGTCTGTTTCTGATTGTTTGGTAAGACATTCACACCAGTGGCCTTCTGGAGGTCATTTTTTAGGGCTCTGGCAGTGCTGCTCATTCTGTTCCTCCTTGCAAAAAGGAGCAGATACCGGACCTGCTGATGGGTTAAGGACCTTGTACAGCCCTGTCCGTCTCTTCTAGAGTAACTGCCTGTCTCCTGGAATCTCCTTCATGCTCTTGAGACTGTGCTGGGAGACACAGCAAACCTTCTGGCAATGGCACGTATTGATGTGCCATCCTGAAGGACTTGGACTACCTGTGCAACCTCTATAGGGTCCAGGTATTGCCTCATGCTACCAGTAGTGACACTGACCCTAGCCAAATGCAAAACTAGTGAAAAACATTCAGAAAAGATGAGTAGGGAAAAAAGATGTCAGTGGCCTTCACCTGTAAAACCATTCCTGTTTTGGAGGTCGTCTCATTGTTGCCCATCTAGTGTACTTGATGGTAACTTCATTTACACCAAAGCAGCTGAAACTGATTAACAACCCCCTCTGCTACTTAACAGACCAGATCAATATCCCAAGAGTTTTTGGGCTTAATGCTATACTCTTAGTAAAAAGTATTCCTTTCATGTTTTTGAGCAGTGTATATATCATTATAAACTTAGAAAAAATATTTCAATAACAATGAATAAAAACTGCTGTCATTTCCCTTCAATATAAACTTACCCGACGCCCATCTTTTCAGGAACATTCATAAATAATCTTCATTATTCAGAATTGCCTGGAGATGTAATGAAACATTACCATAGTTACACATGGGCAACGAACTAGATTATCTCCATGGTGTCAGTATTTTACAATATAACACATGCATCATTTGACCACCGGGCATCATTTGTAGAATATTTAGATCAGAAATTATATTTCAATTCACAAAGGTCTTATAGCATGGGTTATGGTTATTCATGTGTCATTTTTCTTTTAGGATTGCAAGTTTCAGGTAAGTGTAAGGTGCTGAGGGGACAGGCATTATATAGACCATCTCACCAACAGAAAAGTGCAGGCAAAAGCACAGAACATCAAGTATTTTAAATGCTTACTTTCCATTTTTCCAGTACATAAAATATATTCTATTTACTTCCAATATGCCTTTAAAATGAAATGGGACTATTCCAGGAGATTCAATTGCCCTCCGGAAATAAATATAAGCAGTTGGAGCTTGTTGCACATAGCTTTGGTCACCTTTTACTACAGTCATGCTTAAACTTATTTCACCAAGGCCTGATAACCCTCAGGCCTTATAAATTGGTCACAGACAACCCCTGGAACTTATAAAATGGTAACAGATTGCCCATGAACCCTATAAACTGGTCACAGATGACCCCTGGACCTTAACAATTGGTCAAAGATGACACCTGGGCCTCATCTACTTGTCAAAGAGGACCCATGAATCTTACCTATTTGCCACAGACAATCCTAAAGCCTCACTTACATATTCCAGGTGACCCCTGAATCTTGCTTACTTGTCATCACTGGGCCTTACTCCCTTGTCATAGATGAGCTTTGGGCCTCATGTATCTGTCACAGATGACACCTGGCCCTCTCCTACTTGTCAAAGGTGATCCTTGGGCTTCACTTACTTGTCTACATGATTATTGAGCCTCATGTACCTGTCACAGATGACCTATTATCCTCACCATAGTGTCACAGGCAACCCCTGGGTCTCTCCTACATGACATAGCTGACATGTGGGACTTACCTGCCTGATACAGATAATCACTAGTCAGATGACCCCTGGGCCTTACAAACTGATCACAGATGACCCCTGGGCCTTACAAACGATCACAGATGACCCCTGAGCCTCACCAACTTATCACAGATGACCCCTGGGTCTTACCAACTGATCACAGATGACCCCTGGGCCTTACCAACTGATCACAGATTACCCCTGGGCCTCACCAACTGATCACAGATTACCCCTGGGCCTCACCAACTGATCACAGATTACCCCTGGGCCTTACCAACTGATCACAGATGACCCCTGGGCCTTACCAACTGATCACAGATTACCCCTGGGCCTCACCAACTGATCACAGATTACCCCTGGGCCTTACCAACTAATCACAGATGACCCCTGGGCCTTACCAACTGATCACAGATTACCCCTGGGCCTCACCAACTGATCACAGATTACCCCTGGGCCTCACCAACTGATCACAGATTACCCCTGGGCCTTACCAACTGATCACAGATTACCCCTGGGCCTTACCAACTGATCACAGATGACCCCTGAGCCTCACCAACTGATCACAGATGACCCCTGAGCCTCACCAACTGATCACAGATGACCCCTGAGCCTCACCAACTGATCACAGATGACCCCTGAGCCTCACCAACTGATCACAGATGACCCCTGAGCCTCACCAACTGATCACAGATGACCCCTGGGCCTTACCAACTAATCACAGATGACCCCGGGGGCGTGGCTGGGATGTTAGCCTGAACGGACGTGTGGCTGCAGAGCTCCGTGATCATCCGTGCCCATCCTTCTATTTTAGGGCGAATCACAGATGACCCCTGGGCCTTACTAACTGATCACAGATGACCCCTGAGCCTCACCAACTGATCACAGATGACCCCTGGGCCTTACTAACTAATCACAGATGACCCCTGAGCCTCATCTTCATGTCACAGATAACCCCTGGGCCTTACCGGCCGTCAATAGATGACACCTGGATCTCTCCTACTTGACATAGCGGACTTGTGGACCTCACCTGACACAAATAATCACTGGTCCTCTCCTATGTATATATATATATATATATATAGTGAATGCGGACCTAATGTCTCACAGGACGTGTAAAGAAATGGTCACAGTAGATCCTGGTTTCTTCATGTCTATACAGTGCCTTGCGAAAGTATTCGGCCCCCATGTCCATGAACTTTGCGACCTTTTGCCACATTTCAGGCTTCAAACATAAAGATATAAAACTGTAATTTTTTGTGAAGAATCAACAAGTGGGACACAATTATGAAGTGGAACGAAATTTATTGGATATTTCTAACTTTTTTAACAAATAAAAAACTGAAAAATTGGGCGTGCAAAATTATTCAGCCCCCTTAAGTTAATACTTTGTGTCGCCACCTTTTGCTGCGATTACAGCTGTAAGTCGCTTGGGGTATGTCTCTATCAATTTTGCACATCGAGAGACTGAAATTTTTGCCCATTCCTCTTTGCAAAACAGCTCGAACTCAGTGAGGTTGGATGGAGAGCCTTTGTAAACAGAAGTTTTCAGTTCTTTCCACAGATTCTCGATTGGATTCAGGTATGGACTTTGACTTGGCCATTCTAACACCTGGATATGTTTATTTGTGAACCATTCCATTGTAGATTTTGCTTTATGTTTTGGATCATTGTCTTGTTGAAGACAAATCTCCGTCCCAGTCTCAGGTCTTTTGCAGACTCCATCAGGTTTTCTTCCAGAATGGTCCTGTATTTGGCTCCATCCATCTTCCCATCAATTTTAACCATCTTCCCTGTCCCTGCTGAAGAAAAGCAGGCCCAAACCATGATGCTGCCACCACCATGTTTGACAGTGGGGATGGTGTGTTCAGGGTGATGAGCTGTGTTGCTTTTACGCCAAACATAACGTTTTGCATTGTTGCCAAAAAGTTTGATTTTGGTTTCATCTGACCAGAGCACCTTCTTCCGCATGTTTGGTGTGTCTCCCAGGTGGCTTGTGGCAAACTTTAAACGACACTTTTTATGGATATCTTTAAGGAATGGCTTTCTTCTTGCCACTCTTCCATAAAGGGTAGCGTACAATATACTCACAAACGTAACATATGAACAAGCATGTAGGAAATGGGCACCGCTCGCTTCCAGGACACTTCTCTGCTGCTGGATAGCATGATGGCGTCCTCAAAACCTGATGTAGCTTACGTGTTTCGAGGGAGGACCCTCTGCCTCAGAGCCAAAATCGCCAAAAGTACCTCAGAGCCAAATGTGGCGATTTTGGCTCTGAGGAAGAGGGGGAAGAGGGTCCTCCCTCGAAACGCGTAAGCCACATCAGGTTTTGAGGACGCCATCACGCTATCCAGCAGTAGAGAAGTGTCCTGGAAGCGAGCGGTGCCCATTTCCTACATGCTTGTTCATATGCTACGTTTGTGAGTATATTGTACGCTACCCTTCTTTGCTTTTAATAAACTTTAAGTGGAAATGCACAAGGTCGGTGCGCCCTTCTCTTGTTGTTTTCTTGTAGTGCCTTTTGGATACCCTTGGTCCTGAGGGGGGCAGCAAGACCACGTAATTTGTGGCACAAAACCGCCTAGAAGATTCCTCCTTCCCGCATACCACTCGAGCGCAGGAGAGATATTGTTGTTTTTTGGAACTCTTCCATATAGGCCAGATTTGTGCAGTATACGACTGATTGTTGTCCTATGGACAGAGTCTCCCACCTCAGCTGTAGATCTCTGCAGTTCATCCAGAGTGATCATGGGCCTCTTGGCTGCATCTCTGATCAGTCTTCTCCTTGTATGAGCTGAAAGTTTAGAGGGACGGCCAGGTCTTCGTAGATTTGTTGTGGTCTGATACTCCTTCCATTTCAATATTATCGCTTGCACAGTGCTCCTTGGGATGTTTAAAGCTTGGGAAATCTCTTTGTATCCAAATCCGGCTTTAAACTTCTCCATAACAGTATCTTGGGCTTGCCTGGTGTGTTCCTTGTTCTTCATGATGCTCTCTGCGCTTTAAACGTACCTCTGAGACTATCACAGTGCAGGTGCATTTATACGGAGACTTAGTGGATTCCATTTATCATCATTAGTCATTTAGGTCAACATTGGACCATTTAGAGAACCTCACTGAACTTCTGGAGAGAGTTTGCTGCACTGAAAGTAAAGGGGCTGAATAATTTTGCACGCCCAATTTTTCAGTTTTCTATTTGTTAACAAAGTTTGAAATATCCAATAAATTTCGTTCCACTTCAAGATTGTGTCCCACTTGTTGCTGATTCTTCACAAAAAATTACAGTTTTATATCTTTATGTTTGAAGCCTGAAATGTGGCAAAAGGTCGCAAAGTTCAAGGGGGCCGAATACTTTCGCAAGGCACTGTATCTGGCCTGACAGATGTGGCAATAAAGTGCAGTTTGTCTTAGTCAGCTTTGTGGCTTTTTTCTTGGTGTCATTTCATAAGACTAAAGTTTTGACATAGTCTGGACAGGATGTTCTATGACTAGGAAACAAATAACAATCCTAAATATCATGAAGACAGTACACCCGGAAAGCCCAAAAAATGTTTTCTCTCGTTCAGTTTTATATATAAATCCTAAAGTATTATCCTAAAGGATTATCAATAACAGCTGGCAGCTATAAAGCCCTTTTTTCTTGAAACATCTACCAATATTATTCCCGGTTGGGAAATGTTAGAACCTCTGTCAGCTTTTTATTGTATCCCAGCTGGGAGGATTCACGCTTTCCATTTGTCCTGGTGACCATTGTCACCAGGACAGTAAGTGATGGAAAATCCAAAATGTTACAGTAGTCACTGGAACAGGGGGACACCTATTCTGATAACGGACACTTTGCAGAGATTTCTTACTGTGTCTCTGGGCCAGGAAACGAAAAGAAATCTATCCAATAAAACACAGACTAGAAATGTATAAACTGACAGGGCTTCTAGCAAAAATGAAACAAATTCCGAGTTAAAATGTTTTGACCATTATTTCATTGCTTCCCTGAAAGAGTGGTGACATTGGTTTTCCAGCACATACAAGCAACATGGAAAAAACATATTTTTGCCAACATTCTGTTGCATTCCCCTAGCTATGGTGAGCTTCATAGCAATGCTCATTCTCTCCGATTAAAGTGTTACTAAACCCAGATCCTGCATTCACTGTATCTGTTCTCCCACTGTACACAGAACTTGGAAATCTAATTATTTTAATAATTATAAACTGCTAAAGACCTTTTCTCATCAGCAGTGTTTCCCATCGTGTGACTTCTATCAGTGTCTGGTTAAAGCTTGTAGGAGGAGTTTTCATTCTCCTTTAACTGTCCTATGAGGTTGCATTACCCCTGACCCTCTTTCTGGACAGTGCTGATTGGCCCTGTGCTGATCACATGTACCCTCCCAAAAAAAAAAAAAAAAAAAACCTCTAGCAATACACACCACACTGAGCAAGTTCAGAGTGCCTCCTAGTGCTCTGTGCTATCAGCCAATGAATTGGGGACAGTAAAAGAAAGAGAGGATCAGAGGAGACAGGATCAAACAGCCTTTTTACACAATGCGCAGGATTAACCCCTTAGATTCCACAGTGAGTATAACAAGCATGCTTTACTGCATATAAAGTCTGATTTTACTGTTGTGGGTTTAGTTAGGCTGCATTCACATGTCAGCTTATAATCGCAGGCAGAACCGCCGCGGTTCCGCCCGCGATTCGGAGATTTATTGCAAATCGCGGGACGCCTAGCGTTGCCCGTTGATTTGCAATAGCCCCCCAAACGCCGAGCGATGTTGCCGCGATTTACGCCCGCCGAATCGCGGCAACATCGCGCAAACAAAATCGCGGGACGCAATACGCTCCAAAGAAGCTCTTGTACAATTTTGTTTGCGCGATGTTGCCGCGATTCGGCGGGCGTAAATCGCGGCAACATCGCTCGGCGTTTGGGGGGCTATTGCAAATCAACGGGCAACGCTAGGCGTCCCGCGATTTGCAATAAATCTCCGAATCGCGGGCGGAACCGCGGCGGTTCTGCCCGCGATTATAAGCTGACATGTGAATGCAGCCTAACACTTTAGGAGCCATCCATTAAAAACACTAATGGCACTTTTTCACTGCAAGTACCGGCTCAGCTCCACTCGGCCCTGCTTGGCCCTACTTGGCTCGGTTTGGTTTTCCACTGCATGGTACCGCATGGTACGGTGTTGGAACGGTTCGGTACGGTTTGCTTTTCCACTAAAGTAGTAAGTGGGTGGGATAACAACGATTCTCTGACCAATCAGTGGCTAGTAGTGACAAACAGTCAAGGCTGCATGCAAAGGATTGTGGGATATGGTACCGGTACGGCCCGCTTGGAACCCCAAACAAGGTGGTACTGTTTAAGCGAGCCGTACCGTTCGGTTCCATGTAGTGGAAAAGCGCCACCGTACCGTACCGAACCGTTCCTACACCGTACCATGCGGTACCAGCAGCGGAAAAGCGCAAAAGCGAGCCGAACCGTTCGGTTCCATGCAGTGGAAAAGCGCCATAATGGGCTTAGAAGAGAATCTCAGTATGGAGTGAGGAGAGACCTCAAAGAAAATAAGTCGAAACATGTAAGTCCAGCTAGACATTTGTACTCATAAGCACCATTATACTTTTTATACAATAGACCTCTGACACTGGTTTGCAATTATAGGTATTTAAAATGCCGTGATCAGGACACATGCCTTGTGAGTACAGCCACAATAGCCTCTCCCAGTGGTAAAACACACCAGTATGCTGCTATTTTTCAGAGTATATTTCATGTTTCTATTTATCAGCTTGCAGCTTCATTTCACATGTCTAACCTTAAAGCTGAACCTCAGGCAAACAGCTAAACACACAGGTAAAATACATATGTGAGTGCTGTTTTAGCTGCCAAAGAATCTGTATTCCTGTCTATTCATTCCTGAGATTTGCCACTCAGCACAACTGGTAGGCAGGGCAGAGGACCTGATTTTTCTTTGCTTCAACACTACCAGATCTTGTCCCTCCCTTCAGCCTGTGACTGGACAGTGAAAAGAGAAGCAGCAGACTGTTGAACTCATTTCTTTATCACTTTGCTCTCTCCTCCTATCAGCATGTTCCTTGATAGCACACAAGCACTACAGCACAACTGAATGACCCCGTGTTGCATCTCCTTCTCCCAGTCTGAGCTCTGCTGTATATGGGACTGCTGGAGGCTGACAGCAGGTTATATTCAGGTACTTACACTGTTTGCCTTTGAAAAAAAATACATTTAATGATGAATTAATGTATATAGGACTGCAATAATTTGTGTCCTTTATGAAAACCAGATCTTTTTCTATAATAGCACATTGGCACAGTTATCACGTAGCACAAGGTGACTTCATAATTGCACCGAGTTTCATTTCCCCCTTGTGTTTCCTTTGTCATGTGATCATTTGTACATCGTTTGACGATCATGGAAGCTGCCTTGCTGCATTAATATGTTCAGAAAATATGAACATACTTGGACTTTTAGTGTCCTTTCACACTATAGCGATTTCAGATATCACATGTGGTTCCGAGCGCACTGCTCTGCAAATCACATGCGATGTCTGTGCAATGCGAAATCAGCCATACAGATTGTATGGCTGAATTCGCATCGCATTCGCACCAAAGTCGTGCAGGACCCTTTTTTTTGGTCCGCACCAGAATCGGATCGCATGGGTGTAATCTGATTCCTGTCTGAACTGACAGTTCGCACTGCGATATGCAAACTAATCTGGGGGTGTCATTAAGTTTGTATTGACACTCCCAGCAGTTTGCATATGGCAGTGTGAACTTACTGTGAGTTGGGTGCGATGCGGGAACCCGCATGGATTTTCAGGGTTCCCGCATCGCACCATTGTGATCTGGCCCTTAAAATACTTGTAAAAGATTGCACTGTGATTGCAGCAGATTGTATTGCTAGGCACGCACTTTCTGTGATGTTTGTCCTGTTTCTGTATGGATAAAAGGGAAGTAAAACTAGCGGCTTCTTGCTGGGAACCCTCCCCACTGTCATAATATAATAGCACAGCAGGAGGAACCCCCCCCCCCCATCAACACATTCAGTGTTGATGGGAGAATCAAGCTATTTTCTTTCCTACAACCCATGGTTGAAGAAAAGAAAATTGGTTAATGTATGGCCTGCCTGACCTTATTCTGACCTCCAACAGTGTCCCTCCATTGGTGTGACTGCCCCCCCCCCCTCCTCCACAGTCTCATGCACGCCCCCAAACCTTACAATAGAGGGTTAAAGCATTGTAAATGATGATGCTGATGGACTGCCCACAGTTAGGGTAAGTACAATGCCGGTTCAAGTTCCCCCTAGACAGGATGAGCATTCAATCCTTACATCACAGTGCCTAGGAACTTGCTGATATAGAAGAGAGCGGAGTGGTAGAGAGATGAGCTCATCAGTCTTCTGCTTCTCCTTTAACTGTCCAGTCACTGCCTGGGGGAGGGACAAGACCTGTAAGTGTTACTTAGCTGTAGCTAAGAAAAGTCAGGTTGTTTGCCGTGCCAGACAGGGCTGTGCTGTGTGGCAGAGCAATATAAATCTCAGGACTGGGTGGACAAACATACAAATCCTAGAACAGGGCTCATATACTAAAGGTATTGCATTTGTGTGTTTAGATGTTTGCCGTGTTCAGTTCTAATCCCTGCTGAAATCCCCTTCTGAAGTCTCAGATTACAAAACCATCTTCAGCCATAGATGGGGCATTGTTAGAGCGCTGACTAATCAGTTATCCACCTATTCTTGGTCCCATTTTTTCGGACCCTGCCTCTCTAATTAAGAGGTGTGAATATGGTCTCCTTTCTATGGAGGATGTCATAGAATGTCTCCCCCTCCCCCCATACTGTGGGGAACTGTCCATTCTTTTCCATATACCACCCTAGGGCCTCATGTACACTGGGCGTTATAAAAACACCTGTAGCTTTAGCTGTAGAATGTCGTTTTTACGGTCAGGATCGGATTTCATGGACAGGATCGGATCGGATAGCAGTGGGTGTCAGCAGACATGTCTCCACTGACATTTGCTGCTCCATAGGGGTGCATTGAGCTTCCGATCCGGTCCGCCTGAAAAAACTGACAGGCGGGCCGGGGAGGAAAGCCCGCGTGAAAGGGGCCTTACAGCGTTTTTACAGCTGAAAAATTCCTCTCAAAACCCACAAGCGCTGGGGTTTTTTTCCAGCCAGAAAACGCCCCTGCCAAAAACTGCTGATGTGTGCATGGACACATAGGATAACATGCTGGGGAGTTTACTGGCTGCAGAAAAAATCATCTGACAACAAAAACAGCAGCTATAAAAACAGCCCGTGTGCATGAGGCCTTAGGCTACATTCACAATGTTGTGGTGCACTAACATGCTTTGCGTTTCAGTATATGTAATGTAAATCTGTTAAGGGATAGAACCCCTGTCAGGTTATACTTGCTGTCTGTGTCCCTGCTGGGAAGATTCACCCTCCCTCTTTGTCCTAGTGACCATCATCACCGAGATGGAAAGTAATCGGAAATCAAAACTTTCACAGTTGACACCAGAAAAAGAAATGCGAAAACTGTCCCAATGGGGTCACCTATTCCCATGACAACTGTCTAGGGCTGGCCATAGATGGAACTTTTTTTATTGATCAGCCAGTGGGACTGACCATCTCATCATTACTTCCACTGACACCAACAATAGAGCATTGTTCCTTCCACATACACCAATGATGGGGCACTATTCCTTTCACTGACACCAATGATGGGGCACTATTCCTCCCACTGACACCAATGATGGGGCAGTATTCCTCCCACTGATACCAGTGATGGGGCACTATTCCTTACACTGACACCAATGATGGGGCACTATTCCTTCCACTGACACCAGTGATGGGGCACTATTCCTCACACTGATACCAATGATGGGGCACTATTCCTCCCACTGATACCAGTGATGGGGCACTACTCCTCCCACTGATACCACTGATGGGGCATTATTCCTCCCACTGATACCAGTGATGGGGCACTATTCCTTACACTGACACCAATGATGGGGCACTATTCCTTCCACTGACACCAATGATGGGGCACTATTCCTCCCACTGATACCAATGATGGGGCACTATTCCTCCCACTGATACCAGTGATGGGGCACTATTCCTCCCACTGATACCAGTGATGGGGCACTACTCCTCCCACTGATACCACTGATGGGGCATTATTCCTCCCACTGATACCAGTGATGGGGCACTATTCCTTACACTTACACCAATGATGGGGCACTATTCCTCCCACTGACACCAATGATGGGGCATTATTCCTTCCACTGACACCAATGATGGGGCACTATTCCTTCCACTGACATCAATGATGGGGCACTATTCCTCCCACTGACACCAATGATGGGGCACTATTCCTTCCACTGACATCAATGATGGGGCACTATTCCTCCCACTGACACCAATGATGGGGCACTATTCCTTCCACTGACACCAATGATGGGGCACTATTCCTCCCACTGATATAAAAGATTGTGCACATTTTTCCACTGACTACAATGATGGGGACCATTCCTCCCACTGACACAAATAGTGGGGTAGTATTCCATCCACTGACACCAACAATGGAGCATTATTCCTTCCACTGACACCATCAATGGGGCACTTTTCCTCCAACCAAGATGAACAATTGGGAACTATTCCTTCCACTGAAAACAATAATGGGATAATATTCCACTGACTAATACCAATAATATGCCACCTCCTAATGACCATAGGCACTATGTAAATCTTTTTCTATCACTGGTGCTTGGGAATTTTCTCCTCCCAGTGGGGACAGTCCAGCACCCCCCCCCCCCCCCCTCCCTAGGAGGACAATAGGAGGACAATAATAAAGCCTGGAGGACAATAAACTGGCCCTTTGTTTAGAAAGTTTGGAGACCCCTGCTTTAAACATTACATTTTGTGAATGGACTTTTTAGGACAAAAAACACATTTACTGTAAGAAATTTCTTGGAGAAAAATATTTGCATTGTGCTCCTTCTAATTTTCTCTCCACTGTGGTTGAAAACAAACCTTGATTTGACCCCGCTAGCAATTAGTAAATTGAACAAATGTTCTCAAAGCAAAAAAATTAGAATGAAATTCTACTAGTGTGTGACCAGCTTTAGTGATTTTCCTGCATCACAGATGTGAATATGGTCTTATGCTGGCCATTTACTAGTAGACTTTTGCACAAGAATATTCATACAAAAATTCTTTGCACATTCGATGGACGAATATGGTTTGAAAAATTTCACTTGCTTTTAACATTCAATTTTTAAAACGAAACCCACATACACTGTCCGAAATTTTGTTAGATCGCGAAAAGTTTCCTATTTTGCTCTGTCAAATTTTCCTGTCACTGTGGTCGAAAAGGAACATCAATTTGACCCCACTAATGATTAGACGATTGAACGAACGTTCATAAAAGGGAAAATTTCCAAATATTTCGAAAATCTATACGTGTATGGCCAGCATATGAATGACTCCAGAAGGGAGATTCTAACGTCGAAAAAGTGCGGCAATCGTTTCCTCCAGTGAATTGGCTCCTTTTTTGGTCTGTAAGTGGCCCATTAGCTATTCTGTCAAGTTCACTTATCTGTCATAACCCTAAGCCTTATACACACGATGAGAATATTGAACAAATGATCGTCCATTTTTTTTTTTTTTTTTGCATGCTAGTCGTATATCGAAAAAGAAGAAGTTACTCAACTTACAAAAATTCTCTTATGACAGAATACATCTTCGGAAGGGATGTCATGTTTTGTATTGTATTGTAATGTATTCTTTTGTTTTCGAGTATGTGTGGTCTTGCTCCCCTGATTTTTTTTGCATGAATACTGTATTGCTTAAATTAAAATTGTACAATCTAATATTCTACAAGAAAATCTTTCGTGCTTGTCCCTTTGGATAATTTCAGATGAACTGACGTGATTTGCTCTCGAAAGCGGTGTACTAACGATCAGATTATCGTACAATCGCTCCGACATCTCTATGTTTTTGTCCGATTTTCTGATCCGGTGAACTAGGCTTAAAGCTGGCAATAGGCAGACAATATCATTCACTCCACAGGTTTCAGTCAACTAATATCTGTTGGGACCTACACACCCTGCTGGCTAATGTTGGCACGCTATGATAAATGATCATTTTCCTTTCTGATCGATCTCTTCTAATAGGAATAATCAATCTATAGTATTAGTCAACAACCCAGTTGATCGATATATCACACACAGGGAAGTATTTTGATCGATTGTTAAAATATGATCGTAACTTATAATCATAAAAATAAATTGGCGTTAATCGCCAACAGTACCTGCGCAAATGGCAAAAAATGGTGTAAAAGTGTGAATCCTATCTAAATAAATATGTAGGACAAATCCATAAAGTGCAATATATTGGTGTGAACCATATAAAAGAGCTGCAGCTGAATCGTAAAAATGTATGAATGGTATAAATACACCTAAAGGTGTACAGAGCCGCGCTCATCTAAAGTGCACAGTGTGATTGCAAATGGTCAAAAAATATTGAACCATCGACAAATATAAATATAAAGTGCATCAACAATTAAAGTGCATAAACAGATATAAAGTGCATCAGCAATGGGTGGGTGAATCATAAATAAAGTCCCATACACCAACAAGGTTTAGTGCAGTCTCTAAGGATGATTCTTCCACATGTAATCAAATCTTCATTCCCTTCACCACATGGACACCCAATGTGTGGAAATGCTTACCAGAAGGCACCGACCCCTTAGTTATAGGGGGTCAATGCAAGCAGAATGGTAATGAGAATCCAGAATAAGTCTGAGCCCTCCTGAAGGATCCACCTTACAATCACCAATGTACAGATACGCTCCAAACTCCTTAGCCAGCCCCACGCTCCTCAACGGTATAAAAATAAAGGAATGGCCAAAATAGTGAAGTATGCTCAAGCAATTTATTAAAAGTAAGGTAGATACACTTACATTTAGACAGGTAAAACGGGCATTCAGTCAAACAAGGTCCGGGGATGATACAGACGAGTGCCGCTTCCGCATCTCAAAGCGTCTCATCCGAACCCGGAAATGGCATAACAGTGTGATTGCGCTCCAAGAGTCCCGACCGGTTTCGTCAGCACACAGGCCGTCGTTGTCAAGGGTCATATGACGACGGCCTGCGTGCTGACGAAACCGGTCGAGACTCTTGGAGCGCAATCACACTGTTATGCCATTTCCGGGTTCGGATGAGACGCTTTGAGATGCGGAAGCGGCACTCGTCTGTTCGGGCAAGATTCAGGCAAGATTGCGACCATATAGTCAGGATCCGCCCACATGCCTGGACCAGCACCCGGCTCAGCCACTTAGCCAGCCGCTGAGAGCCTGAGCCAGCCTCCCCCTCCACAGCTCAGCGCTCCACTGAGGGCGGGGGGGCGGGGGGGGCGGGGGGGGAGCAGAGAGCCAGTGACTGACAGCCACCGGCTCTCTGCTCAGGGAACTCAGAGAACTGAGCGATCAGCGGTGTTAAATCACTCGGTTCTCAGAGTTAGAGCCGATGGGGGACCAATGCTGAGTCCAGCTAGGCAAGTATGATTCCTAAATAAAAATAAAACCCATACATCTCTTAAATATACTGAAAAAAATAATAATAATAATAATAATAATAATAAAAATAATACTTTTTGATTTTGTCAGAAATCTAGAGCTGACCTGTGCACTTATCATCTCAAGTGTTGTTACTAGTCCTACCCAGCTCAGCTCTCTGGACTACAGAACACCTTCTCCATATATTATGGAGATGTGGAGAGGTGTTCTATAGTCCAAACACACTTCCTATTCTAGGGTGACAATGTCAGGGCCACAAAAGAATAAAATAAAGAAGTGGCCCCATGAGATTGTTACCCCTAACACCCATTTGTTTTATAAACACATTTTACTCTTAATAGAGGGCTATGATGATTGGTAAATTCATGTCTCTCTATGGCTGCCTTGCTGGTTCTTTCTATTTTGTGTTTCAGGTGACAAGCTGCCTGCTGTTGCTAGGAAGATTTACCTCAGCTGCCGAGCACTGGATTGGTGACAAATCTAGTGGCGGGAAACATCTAGCCAATGAGTGTAACCTTTTACTTATATCCTCTCCTGTCAGTGGGCGCAGTCAGCATTTACCTCAGGTCTATCAGTTGGACTCACCTCTGGATTCTCCTCAGGCTTCCTTCTGGATCTTTTGACCCGCACTCCCAACCCTCCCTCCGTCTTTGTTATTTCCCCTCATCGCGGCCCATCTTTATGTGGGTAATGTCGGCCACTTTGTGGGTGGACAATGGTTGGTACGCTGTTATTTGGTTGGTATAAGATATTGCTGCTTGAGTCTTAGTGACTAAGCATGTTGATCTGTTAATGGTTAACAGCGGTTTTATTTGGTATTAAAGGTTAAAGTTAATTTCATAATTAAAATAGTTTTAAACCCAATAAAGGGGCTGCGGCCTAAACTTTTCCACAATCCTTGTTGTGTGCTTGCTTTATTATTTAGGTATGTTCTTATGGTATGATGGGTGTTAATGGGGTGTACAATCCCATGCTGTTCCTCCACAGCTATAGCACAGTAAGGCCCCTTTCAGATGGAGCGGATCCGTCCAAGCGATATCCACCTGCTCAGCGAGGGATCTCTCCGATGATCCCCGCTAAGCAGGCAGATGACAGGTCTGTGTCCTCTCCGCTTTGCAGAGTGGACACGGACACAGCCCGTTCTCCTCTATGGGGCTGTCAGATGGAAATGGACTGCATGTTCGTTTCTATCCGATTGTCATCTGATCGGATCCACTGGACGGATGGCGAATGTATTGCCATTCATCTATCTTTAGAGTATTTTATGGGATCCGATGCCCGGTGGGTGTCAGCAGATACACTGACATCCGTCGCCCCATAGAGATCAATGGGTGATCGGATCGGGTCCGCCTGAAAAACTGACAGGCTGCCCCGACCGGTCCGCTGGTGTGAAAGGGGCCTAAGACAGAAAGGGTGTTACCAGCAGGATCAACAGGTGAAAATTAAGGGGGGAAGCCTGAAGCTGGCCATAGATGGATTTACATTTTCAGCAGGGACCAGCCACATTTTGATCTATGTGTCGCCGCTCTCGCTCAGCAGAAATCAATTTAACAACAACGTCTATTAAACGGACTTTAAGGAAATTTTTCTCGATCAGCAGCTACAGGCATCAGTGCATTCTGACAGTGAAGAATCCTAGCTGTCAGAATACAAAGTCTCAGCGGGGAGGACTCCTCTATCCACCTCACTAGTGTGATTGGAAGAATATTTTTGTCTTTTTGAACGAAAAAAAAAAAGTCTATGGCCAGCTTTTTCCACCCACCACATCCTAACTCGGAGACACAGCAGAATGTAAGAAAATCTCGAAGCCTCGATCCTCTCCCTCTGGTCTCGGCGGGGCCGGCATCACTGGTGTGGGCACCCGGCTGCGACAGCTTGTGGCTTCACAGCTGGGTATGCACTGCGCATGTGCGAGTTGCGCTGTGCGTCTTGATTGGCCGGCAATCTTCTGGGACCTCGGACATGTCCTAGAAGATTGCAGGGAGGGAGGGGGAGAGGAGAACTTCCGCTCAGGGCGCCGCGGTGCTCTGAGCGGAAGTGGGAGCTGGGTACCTGTCAAAACTAGGTACCCGCTTCCCCCCCCCCCCCAAAAAGGACATGCCAAATGTGGCATGTCTGGGGGTTAGGACTACCTAAAGCGGAAGTTCCACTTTTGGGTGGAACTCCGCTTTAATGCTGCAGCCAGACTCGTCTACCTTACCAGCTCAGTGTCTGCCACCCCTCTCTGCTAATCGTTACACTGGCTTCCAATCGCCCAGCAAATTAAATTCAAAATACTAACAACATACATAGCCATTCACAACTCTGCCCCGAGCTACATTACTAATCTTCTCTCTAAATATCACCCAAACCGTCCTCTCCGCACCTCTCAAGACCTCCTACTTTATAGCTCCTTTGTCTCCCCCCTCCTATGCTCGTCTCCAGGATTTCTCCAGAGCCTCTCCCATCCTCTGGAATTCTCAACCTCAATCTGTCCGGCTATCTCCTACTCTGGCTGCCTTCAGGCGATCCCTGAAAACTCATCTCTTCAGGGAAGCCTATCACGCCTCCAACCAATCTTTTTTTTTTTTTACTTACATCAGCTCATCCCCCAGTTATAAACTTTTTTACCACTTGCCCCATCCTGTTAGATTGTAAGCTCTTATGAGCAGGGCCGTATTAACCCTTTTGTATTTGATTGTATTGTAACTGTACTGTCTCCCTTTATATTGGAAAGCGCTGTGTAAACTGTTGGCGCTATACAAATCCTGTATTATAATAATAATTGTCACTCTGAGAAAAGAAGTGCATTACTGGCAGGATCACCAGGAAAAATAAACTGAGAAAAGTCTGAAAAAAAGGACTACGGACATCCAAGGAATGATAATCTGCCCTAAAATTCAGTTTTAGTTTGGGATTTAGATACACTTTAAAGTAGGGTGACCAAACAACCCCCGGTTTCTGGGGACATGAATGAGGACACTGTCCCCGGACCAAGTTGGTCCCCGGTTTTGTCGCCGGATTGGATTTGAAAAGGGGCTCGGGCGATTTCAAAGAATTAAAAACAAAACTCTGAATTACACACCCCGCTTTGCCGCTCCTACTAGTTTAGGGGGGTGTATTTTTTCCATTATCTGTGCCCCTTTCTGATGATCATGTGCGGGTCGGAGCGGAGGGACTATTTCTTCAGTTTCGAGCACATGCCCCATCCGCTCCCACTCGCATGGTCTTGGCTTAAGTACTGGCCAGCCCCCTGACTGCCCATCTCCTTGCCTTCCTTGGCTGAGTAGTAGCCGGGCCTGGAGAGTGAGACTTGTGTGACGCTGAGTTTGTCTTTCTGGCATAATGGATGGTATCATAAGTCACGGCCAGCAGGCACTCTATCATGGCTCTGGCTGGCAGTGCACTTCACATAACATGACTGCTGGGTGCTGATTTTGTTAACTTATTGGTCATAAGTCCACCATCAGCACCCAGCAGCCATGTCCTATGACACAATGTGACAGAGCCATGATAGTGCCTGCTGCCTGTGAGTTATCATAACTGATGAACTTAACCAGTTGCCGATCGTTTTAGAGCTGAATTTACAGCTACAGGGCAGTCACGCTGTGCAGGCTCATGTACATATACACGTGATCCTGCATTTCTGGGTATCGGAGGCGATCAGCAGGTCCGGCAGACTCGATGTCCGCCGTTACCCGCGGATCATTCTATACACAAGCAGACTGGCAGTCTGTCTATGTAAACAAGGCAGATCGCCATTCTGTCCATATGGAAGACATCGATCCTGTGTTCCTGCAAAGCAGGGACAGGGATCTATGCCTTCCCTTAGTAAAAGCACCTTCCCCACAGTGGGAAAGCACTTGTAAGGCACACATTTAACCCTTTGATTGTCCTAGATGTTAACCCCTTCCCAGCCAGTGTCATTAGTACAGTGACAGCGCATATTTTTATGCAGTCCCGCTATAAGTCGCTAATTGCCGCCATTATGTCCCCGGATTTCATTTTAAAAATCTGGTCACCTTACTTTAAAGCGAAGTTCCACCCAAAAGTGGAAGCTTCATGTATCTGTTTCCTGCTTCTATTTTTGACAGGTACCCGTCCCCACTTCATGAGACTCCGCCGCAGCGAGGTCCCTCAGAAGTTCGGCCCCCCTTCTCCTTCCTCCGCCGCTGGGCCAGTTAGAAAGCGCATGCACAGTAAGGAACCAGCTGTGAAGCCGAAAAGGCTTCACTGCTGGTTTCCCTCACCTCGAATGGTGATGGCGGCAGCACCAGAGAGCTGATCCAAAAATCAGCTGGGGTGCGGACATCGTAGGATCCTGAGGTAAGTGTCCTAAAATTAAAAGTCAGCAGCTACAGTATTTTTAGCTGCAGACTTTACATTTTTTCGTGGGGGGGGGGGGGGGGGGGGCGGAACTCCGCTTTATGGAATTTTCAGGCAGATTGTTCCTGGACCCCCGACTGCTCTTTTCCACCCATCTTAAGCCTCCAAATCTGCACATGTGTATGATGGAGGACAGATTGCTCCCGGACCCCCGACTGCTCTTTTCCACCCATCTTAAACCCCAAGATCTGCACATGTGTATGACGGAGGACTGATTGTTCCCGGACCCCCGACTGCTCTTTTCCCTCCGTCCTAAACCCCCAGATCTGCACATGTGTATGACGGAGGACTGATTGTTCCCGGACCCCGACTGCTCTTCTCCCTCCGTCTTAAACCCCCAGATCTGCACACGTGTATGACAGAGGACTGATTGTTCCCGGACCCCGACTGCTCTTTTCCACCCATCTTAAACCTTCAAATCTGCACATGTGTATGACAGAAGACAGATTGTTTCTGGACCCCCGACTGCTCTTTTCCCTCAGTCTTAAACCCCTAGATCTGCACATGTGTATGACGGAGGACTGACTGTTCCTGGACCCCGACTGCTCTTTTCCACCCATCTTAAGCCTTCAAATCTGCACATGTGTATGACAGAAGACAGATTTTTCCTGGACCCCCGACTGATCTTTTCCCTCCGTCTTAAACCCCCAGATCTGCACATGTTTATGACAGAGGACTGATTGTTTCCGGACCCCCGACTGCTCTTTTCCCTCTGTCTTAAACCCCCAGATCTGCACATGTGTATGACGGAGAACAGATTGTATCTGGACCCCCGACTGCTCTTTTCCACCCATCTTAAGCCTTCAAATCTGCACATGTGTATGACAGAAGACAATTGTTCCTGGACCCCCGACTGATCTTTTCCCTCCGACTTAAACCCCCAGATCTGCACATGTGTATGACGGAGGACTGATTGTTCCCGGACCCCGACTGCTCTTCTCCCTCCGTCTTAAACCCCCAGATCTGCACATGTGTATGACAGAGGACTGATTGTTCCCGGACCCCGACTGCTCTTTTCCACCCATCTTAAACCTTCAAATCTGCACATGTGTATGACAGAAGACAGATTGTTTCTGGACCCCCGACTGCTCTTTTCCCTCAGTCTTAAACCCCCAGATCTGCACATGTGTATGACGGAGGACTGACTGTTCCTGGACCCCCGACTGCTCTTTTCCACCCATCTTAAGCCTTCAAATCTGCACATGTGTATGACAGAAGACAGATTGTTCCTGGACCCCCGACTGATCTTTTCCCTCCGTCTTAAACCCCCAGATCTGCACATGTTTATGACAGAGGACTGATTGTTTCCGGACCCCCGACTGCTCTTTTCCCTCTGTCTTAAACCCCCAGATCTGCACATGTGTATGACGGAGAACAGATTGTATCTGGACCCCCGACTGCTCTTTTCCCTCCGTCTTAAACCCCCAGATCTGCACATGTGTATGACGGAGGACTCTCACGTACTTACGTAATGGTTGCTGAGGATCCAGCTTGGCCCGGAGTCTGCGTTGTCCCAGCTGAGGACATTTCTGAGTCCGTATCACAGACCTGCCTGCTTTACACTGACACTCATGTTTTGCCTAATCTCACATGTAAGAGGAGGTGGAATGTGAGACATCCTCCTCCCTTCCTCTTCCCTCCCCCCAACCTGATTGCAAACAGAATGTAGGAAAGACTCAGGGAGTTAGGAAACTTTCTATAAGAGAGCACATAAGTATCCAACAGAGCATCGCCATTCTGCAAGGGTGACTTACCTCCCAGGGAACAACCTTCACCACTGGAAAAGCAATTTAGCAGGGAATTGTCACATAAAGGGAATGGCTTCCCTATAACTCCTACACGCTGCCCCTGGGGTGGGATGGAATTACTCCCAACACAAGGTCTCACCTCCGAAAACCGCATTCATTAACTTTTTCTGCAAAGACGGCGCAAAGTCTGAGCGTTCCCTTTGGTCAAACCTGGGGCTATTCCTAAAATCGGAAAAAATTCTGAATGTATCCAGGTCATCGCGAGAGGAAAGGCGGGGTAAACAACTACTAAAATAATAAAAAAAAAAAACTATAACTGCAACAGGCAACTTGGGTTCTGCCAATTTGTCTGAGCCGGGTCTGGAATTTTTTTGTTTTTTTGAACGTTATATTGTCTGATGACAAATTGTTTAGCCCTGAGCTTCAAATTTTAACCACTTGACATCTGGAAGATTTACCCTTATTCACGACCAGGCCATTTTGTGCGATACGGCACTGCGTTGCTTTCGTTTGGTGGTATTTGATCGCCTCTTCGGTTTTTATTTGCACTATAAACAAAAAAGACCAACAAATTAAAAAAAAACAAAAAAAATATATTTTTTATTTTTTACTATAAAACATATCCAAAAATATTTTTTCTTAAAAAAATCAAATTTCTTCAATTTAGGCCAAAATGTATTCTGATACATATTTTTTGTAAAAAAAAAAAAAAAAAAATCCCAATAAGCGTATATTGATTGGTTTGAGCAAAAGTTACAGCGCTTACAAACTATGGATTTTTTTATTTTTTTTATTTATTTTTTTACTGGTAATGTTGGCGATCAGCAGGACTGCAATGATGCGGCTGACAAATTGGACACTGACACTTTTTGAGGATCAGTGACACATACATTGATCAGTGCTCAAAAAAAAAAATATGCACTGTCACTATACTAATGACACTGGGTGGAAAGGAGTGAACATTAGGGGCGATCAAAGGGTTAACTGTGTGCCTAGCTGGTGTTTCCTTACTATGGGGGAGGTGCTTGTACTAGCGGAAGGCATGGATTGGTACCCCTGCTTTGCAGGAACACAAGATCCAAGCCTTTTGTATGGACAGAACAGCAAGCTGCCTTGTTGTTACATAGGCAGATTGCAGTTTTCCTTCTGAACTGAAGGATCAGTGGGTGCCGGTGGACATGGTCCCGGCTGGTCGGCTTCCGCTGTGTATAATCAATGTAAGTTACACAGTCGGCAAGCAGTTAAAAGCCTTGTTTCTGTGTATTATATCTCTGTGTAGTGGATCTCTGAGTATTAGATCTCTAAGACCCCGTTCACACTGGGGCGACGCTACTTGCCGGGGCAACCTCACAGGTCGCGGTGCGCAGCTCGCACCGCGACCTCGGAGCGGCCGGCACGGACTTCATATCATTGGTCGCCCCAAAGAAGCTCCGGACCCTTTTTCTAAGTCGGAGCAACTTGTGTTGCCCCTATTAGAACGGGTCCACAGCTTCTCTATGGCAGGCGACCTACGGCAACCAGGTCGCCTACAGGTCGCCCCAGTGTGAACGGGGTCTAAGTATTAGATCTCTAAGTATTAGATATTTGAGTATTAGATGTCTGTGTATCAGATCTCTGTGTATCAGATCTCTGTGTATTATATGCAGCCATGATTGCTGATTACATTCACAATTTCTGGTTTCCTCTCCATTAGAGCCATGCTTTACTGTTCCCTCACTCAGTGTAGAACTTTAATGCAATCCCGCTTAGATTTAGCAAAATGATGTATTGTGAGGGACTTGCTAAAGAACCTGGTTAATTTGTATCCAATCAGGCGGGCCCTCGTTGTACAGATATAGTCTAGGTTCACACTAGTACGAGCTGGAAGCATACATAACCGCATGGGTTCCTGAAACACACAGAAACACGCCGCTCTTCAGCAGACGCACAGGGGGTGCTATTAATTCCTAATGGCGCCCCCACGTATTGGCACCTGTTCGGCTTTTTGCACCTCATGGTGCCGCAGCACTGTGCAGTTCAGAGTGGTGTATTTTTGTTTAAAAATGGGTCAGGGACTCCTTTGCCTGCGTTTCTCATGACAAGTGCAGGCATACACGTGTAGCCCTGCCCCCTTAGGGGTGGCTTGTAGCATGAGTGTCCTCTTCACTTCTTACACCCTGAGCCTGCTCCAACCCCTCTGACACTATCAGTTTGGTCATTGCGCATAACTGAGACCACAAGTGTTGCAGTGAATAAACAGTTTACTGCTTTTGACTTTTTATGTAAAAACAGGAATATGCAACGGAATCAGAAATAACACAGATGTTGCCAAAAGGATAGATCCTGAAATCCCAACCAAGGATTTAGGCCTTTTAGTTCAGCACTCAGGATCCAGAACGCAGGCCACACATACATATGGACAAACGAATGTGTATGTATGCTAGAGGATTGCGCTCAGCAACAATAAACAATACTTAACCACTTCCCGCCCGCCCTATAGGCAATTGACGGTGGGAATGTGGTTGTATTATCCTGACCAGACGTCATACGACGGCGGCAGGATAATACAGCTCTGGGCGCCCCCCGGGGGCGCGCAGAGCGGCGATCGGTGATGCGAGGTGTCAGCCTGACACCCTGCATCTCCGATCTCGGTAAAGAGACTACTGACGTAGCTCTTTACCATGTGATCAGCCGTGTCCAATCACGGCTGGTCACATAGTAAACAGGAACAGCCGTTGATCGGCTTTCCTTAGTTCGTGCCTGACAGGCACGAGTAAAGGAGCGCCGATCGGCGGCTCCCCTGACAGGGCAGGGGGGTCGGCACTGGTAATTAGATCATTGATTACCAGTGCAGATCCTCGGGGGGGGGGGGTGCCACTAGAACCACCAGGGATGCCCACTATGACCCCAGGGATGCCCACTATGACCTGCCACTATGAACTGCAATTGTCTCCTGAAAAGTGAGGCTTCACTTGTCTTCACCGGCAAGGAATTCCCAACAACCAGAGGAAAGTATTTGTAATCCAATAAGGGTAGAGTTGATGAACTGTATTCCCCAAAGCAATCAATAGTTGTAATCCACAGAGAGGCAAATGAGACAACTCCTAATGCGTCACAACAGACTGACAGCAACCTAGGACTGAATTTAGGGCTTAAGGCCTAGTTCACCCACCTCGCACTATATTGGTATCTGCAGTGTCCAGTGGCTCAACTAAATGTCGATATGGCCTTGATAAAGTACACAGTCTATTTGCCCTTCACTAGAATCAGTCTAGGTCTGTATTTAATAGAGATGTAAATACTGGATGTCTCTCACCCAACCAGGAGATCTGCTTCTCTCTGCGACCAGGCTCCGCTCTGCTCATCGTCTCCGTCCGCCTGTCAGCAACCTTCCGCTCGGTCACGCACCGAGACTCCTCCGCACACTCACACTGCCGGCTTCACTCCGGTGTCCGCCACTAGGCCTTGGCCTAAGTTCCTGTGATCCGCAGCAGCTCTTCCCCTTCTGTCCAGTGCACTGTCCTCGAAGGCAAGAGAGCGAAGCAAAGTCCCGCCTCCGTTTATATAACCACTACCAGCAAGCTCCGCGCGTCCTGTTGCTCCCTGGGAGAAGGGTCTCTCTGAATCAGCAGTCTATGATCCTGGCTCCTCCCGGACTACATCTCCCATAATGCCAAAATCACTATCTTGCAGAACTTTAATAACAATACAATAACAATAACAATACCAGCCGTGCGACCCGGCTACACACGTGAAAAAAGAAATGAAACAGATTAGGCAAGGCAATCAGACTGTAGGGTTTGGGGTCAATTTAAAATGTGTGTACACTCCAACCATAAACTTCTCTGTTAAAACGTTACTAAACCCAGGAGCCTGCATTCACTATATCTGGTCTTCCACACTACACAGAACACGGAAATGCAATTATTTTAGTAAATATAAACTAAATACCATTTCTGATCAGCAGTATATAGCAGTCTTGTAACTTCTATCAGTGTCTGGCCGAGCACTGTTTAAAGCTTGTAGGAGGAGCTTTCATTCTCCTCTGGACTGTCCTTAGAGGCTGCATGACCCCTAACCCTCTGTCTGGACAGTGTTGATTGGCTAAGTGCTGATCACATGCACCCTCCCAAAAAAAAACTCACTGAGCATGTGCAGAGTGCCTCCTAGGGCTCTGTGCTATCAGCAGATGGATTACGGACAGTAGAAGAATGGGAGGATAAGAGAAGACAGGATCCACAGGTTGCAGGAAATAAGATCGCTGACTGTGTTGATGGGAGAATCCCTCCTGCAGCGCTGTTGTGTTCTGTCGGCGGCAGTAATCACATGCAAAAAAATCAGACAAACTGGCTGTGCTGAAGTTGATCGACTAGATCAACTTCAGTACAACTAACCTGCCCATACACAGATCGAACCTGCTAAGCCGGCAGAAATTAGATCCATCTATGGCTGGCTTAATGCCCCTTTCACAAAGGGTGGATTCAATTCCGATCAGCATAAGATCAGCTCACAGATCTCCTGCTGATCGGAGCAGAGCGGGCCGATGACACATCTGTGTCTGCTCAGTATCTGCAAAGCAGACATGGATAGAGCTCTAGACAGAGAATGAATTGGAGAAGTTAGGTGTAAAGAGACTCCGCTGTCAGTTTACACCCAATTACCTTACGTTAGACTTAAAGATGACGGATTCCCTTTGGGTTTTTTTTGTTTTTTTTTTTTTTAGAGGACCCAATCAGACCCAGAGGTAGGTGGGTGTAAACAGACACAAGTACGTTTGCACCTGCCTGTCCATAGGAATGCATGGACCTTTCGATCAGGTCTGCATGAAAAATTGACAGACGGACCTACTCAGATCACCTGTGTAAAAGGGGCCTTAAGCTGGCCATACACCAGTAGATTTTCCAACAAATGTCCATACAAAAGAATTCTCAGTACATTTGATGACTTGCAGCAGGCAGGTAGGTGTATTTTATTTCTGAAGAGAGTTTGCATGTCTGCTCTCTCTCCGCTCACATTCTTCTGTAGAATGTACATTGCACTGCACATGCCAACATAGTGCCTGTGTGCCAGGGTGACTTCACTCCTGAGCATGTGCAAGAGTCCCATCATCTTGCGCCAGCCAATCAAGAGCAGCACCTGGAAGAAGTCAAGGAGAAGATGTTGGCGCTGGCAAGGGACCTTGCATGCGTTGGACCGTTGAAAAATTTGTAGGTAAGGCTTTCAGGAATTCTCATGCTCCTGCAGTGCATTTACTTCCTCTCCTAAAGTGTTCTCTAAACCCCAGAACAAAGATAGAAGATATTCCTGCTTAGCAATTTTCATGTGTGGGGGCTGCATTCGTTTTTTTTTTTATTTTATTTATTTCAGATTATTATATAGCGCTGTCAATTTACGCAGCGCTTTACATCTATATTATACATTCACATCAGTCCCTGCCCTCAAGCAATCTAAGGTCCCTAAATCACATTCTTACATACACATAGTAAGGCCAATTTATACAGGATCCAATTTTTTTGTGATACGGCACTGTGTTACTTTAACTGACAATTGCGCGGTTGTGCGACTCTGTACCCAAAAAAAAAAGAATGTCTTTTTTCCCACAAATAGAGCTTTCTTTTGGTGGTATTTGATTACCTCGGTGGTTTTTATTTTTTGCGCTAGAAACAAAGAATGACTGACAATTTTGAAAAAATTATTAATAATAAATATTTTTTCTTTCTGCTATAAAACACATTAAATAAAAAAAAAAATCAAATTTCTTCATCAATTTAGGCCAATATGTATTCTGCCTCATAGAATTGGTAAAAAAAAAAAAAACCTCCAAAAAGCGTATATTGATTGGTTTGCACAAAAGTTATAGCATCTACAAACTATGAGATATTTTTATTTATTTTTTTATTTTTTACTAGAAATGGCAGTGATCAGCCACTTATAGCAGGACTGCGATATTGCAGCAGACAAACCGGACACCTGACACTTTTTTGGGGACCAGTAACATTATTACCGTGATTAGTGCTAAAAATATGCACTGTCATTGTACTGACACTGGCTGGGAATGGGGTAAACATCAGGAGCAATCAAAGGGGTAACTGTGTGCCTAGCTACTGATTTAGTGTAGTGAAGGAGGTGCTTTTACTAGTGGAATGCATGGATCGGTGTTTCAGAAACACAGGATCCATGCCTTCTGTACTGACAAAATGGCAATCTGCCTTGTTTACATAGGACCGAACGATCCGCTGATCAGCTCTCACTGTGTAAAATTACAGCTGGAGCTAGCCAGCGGCTGCGCACGCTCATGCCCAAAACGCGTAAGTGAGGCATCATGTATATATCCATGGTTCTGCACAGTGTGCCCGCCCTGTAGCAGTTGGCAAGTGGTTAAGCAGCCCATAGATTATGCGATTTTCTTTCCTTCCACCATGGAAATTGCTTGATTCCCCCTTCAACAGAGTCAGCGCCAGGGCCGCTGATAGGGGGGGGGGGCCACCAGCCCTCTTGTAGGGGGCCCCCAGCACACAGGGGGGCCCACACAGAGAGGAGGATTAGTGATGGACAACAAATACAGAAATCTTCCTCCAGCACCTGAATCTGATCTGTCCCTCTCCCTGCTATCAGCTTTTATCTGTTGAGAAAGAGACAGTTGTCCCTCCCTAATCCCCCTCCCTTGTGTGCCCCTCCCCCTCCCAGCACTTATCTCTGCTCAGGAGTTTATTTGTAAATTGTAACTTTGTTTCTCTCTCTCTCTGTCTCTCTGATCACTGAGCTCCAACTGCCCAGCCTGTATATTTTTCTCATCTTATCTTCTTTTTAATTTAACCACTTTACCACCGGAGCATTTTGCCGTCTTACGTCCAGGCCACTTTTTGCGATTCAGCACTGTGCAAATTTAACTGAAAATTGCGCGGTCGTGCGAAGCCGTACCCAAACGAAATTTAGGTCTTTTTTTTACCACAAATAGAGCTTTCTTTTGGTGGTATTTGATCACCTGTGCGATTTTTACTTTTTGCGCTATAAACAAAAAAATAGCGTTTATTTTGAAAAAATAACAATATTTTTCACATTTTTTTATATGAAATTCCCCCCAAAAAATATGTAAAAATCAAATCTTTTTTAAATTTTTGGCCAATTTGTTTTCTGCTACATATGTTTGGTAAAAAAAAATCACAACAAGCGTATTTTGATTGGTTTGCGCAAAAGTTATTGCGTTTACTAACTAAGGGAAAGATTTCTGTCATTTTTGGTGTTTTTTTTTTAACGAGTAATGGCGGCGATCTGCAATTTTTTTTGCGGGACCGCGACATTGCGGCGGACAGATCGGACCCTTGACTGACATTTTTGACACTTTTGGGGGTACCAGTGACATTACTGCAGTAATCAGTGCTATATATATATGCACTGTTACTGTAAAAATGACACTGGCAGGGAAGGGGTTAATTTTATTGGAGAGGGAGGGGTTAATGTATGCCTGGTGCTTACTGACGTGTGTGGGGGGAGGTGACTGAATGAGCCAGGGACAGATCGCATGTTCAGCTAAGCTGAACACTCCGATCTGTCACTCCCTGTCACTTAGGAGATCCGCCCGCTCTGTTTACACAGGCGGGCGGATCTCCAAACTAGATTCCCCAACGATCGCCGCCGCTCCTCCCCTGGCCCGACTCCCGCTGTGAATGAGAACAGCGGGAGCGCGCCTCCGGCGGCGCGCGAGCGCCGCCTACAGGGGGAGGAGTCCAGCGACGTAGGTCTACGTCACTGGACGATAACGAGCCACTGTGCCGCAGTAGCAGCACAGTGGCCAGAGGTAAAGTGGTTAACATCGTTTTTTATTTTTAGATATAGCAGGAATTATGCGAGTTATGTTATATTTGTGTCTGATAATAGTGATTTTGTTGTAATTTTAGCTAAATATATCTTTAATATTTTCTTGGGGGGGCCCTGCCAGGTAGTCTGTACGGGGCCCCGCGATTTCTAACAGCAGCCCTGGTCAGCGCTATTATGTTATGCCAATGGGGAGCCTTCACTGCCGGCAGAATACAATGATTGCTGCAGGTACTGCAGCTATAGCTGCCAGCAGTAATTGCATGTAAAAAAATCTGACAGGCTGGTTCTACTCAAGTCGATGGATGGATTAAATCTCGGCTGAACTGGTTGAGATTCAATCTATCTATGGCCGACTTTATGCCTCTTACACACAATCAGCTAATTGGACAACTTATCGTTCGCATTTTGCTGCATAATACTGGTATCGAATTCAACAATGCGTACTAAACTTATGATTTTTATTGTACGATTGTGGAAAAGCTTCCTGATTGCATAGCTACGTATCAGAAAACAATCGCAGCCAGGCTTTTTCCGGGCTATTTTCGTGTTTCTGATCATGCATGATCTTTGTCGATTGATTTTTAGCGAACCCATACTGTACTGATTAAACGATTGTCGTTCGCTAGGCTATCATACTACAAAAGTTTTCGTGTTTGTCCCTTCGGATTTTGTTGGACGAATTGTCGTGATCAGCTGTGTACTAACGATCAGATTATCGTGCGATCAATTTGAAAGCAATTTTTTTTTTTGTACGATTATCTGATCGTGTGTATGAGGCATTACACTCTTTTTCTCCATATTATAGGGGGATAGGGGGAGATGTCCTGTTGTCCACAAAGGGAACTGTAATGGATAAGAGTACAGCAGAGGCAGCATTTACGGAAGTTATCGGCTCACTGATTTTGCAATTATCAAACAGATACAACAAAATGCTTTCAATTATATTTTTAATAGACAAAAATATAGCAACGAAGAAAAGTTCATTGTTGGGGATTATACACACTCATACACTTTACCAGTCCCTGAGATATCAGCCACACAGGGGTACATTGTTCTCATTGCATTGCCTGACTTATATGTTAAACGTAGAAGGAAAGTTAAACACAATAAATACAATACCACTCATTGATAACATTCTTCACATTACGGTAATCTCTTTTTATATGCTTATGTAAAAAAAAAAAAAACACAATTAAAAGGACTGTACACTCCCTTTATTGTAATCCCCTAAGGGCTAATTTATACTTGTGGTTTGGGGAAGAGGGAAGGTAGGAATTGGTAGGAATACACAGTTGAGCCATGTTTTTACCACTCACTCTTAAGCTGGAAAGGAATCGGACAGAGGTGTATATATGACATGTCATGGGTGTGAAGTTTTGCTTCATGGCCATGGCAGGAATTAATCACCCTGTCACATTTGGCGAGGACCACTGCAGAGCACAGACAATTCAAGTAAATGGAGCCATCTGCGAAATAGTGCAGCATTTAGAGGGTTAAAACAGATGACTATAGCCTCCTTACCATCTGTAAAACACCTCTGAAAAGCACTTCAAGTGCAGAATGCGTTTCAGAGGAGCCGCAGTCCTTGCCACATGTGTAAAGGAGCCCTAAAATTAACTTTTAACTTTTGCCAAATATTCGATTATTAAAGCGATTCTTCACTGAATATGAACACCACAAACCAAATTATATTCATTTTTAAAATTCAAAGCAAACTCCCCCATCCATCCATGTCTCTATGTTTTATTTGTTGAGAAATCACTTTGAAAAACACCCCCCTAGCCTTTCTGGCTGTGGCCATCTTAAGTAAGGGCAAATTATTCCTGTAGCATTTACTTCCTGGAATCCATTTGCTCTCAGCTCAGGCATACATGCAGGAGAGTGTGGTTAGCTCAGAAAACCCTTCCTCCCCTCCTAAAGACTCCTGAAATGTATGACATCACTTGCCTATGCAAGAAACCAGGAAGTAACTGAAGAAATGTAAAAAAAAAAAAAGAAAAAGAAAAAAGTTTAAATCAAGTAAATATGATATACTTTAATTTCTATTTACCAATGCTAGCAGCATGAGGATTAGAAATAATCAATGTTGATTGAGAAAGTGAAGTTCCACTTAGCCCTGAAACCTAAAGCATATCTAATTCTTCAACTATTAATGGTTAAAACTACTGTCAGTTTTTTTTTTTTTTTGGGAGGAGATTTTCCATTGTTTTCTATCCTAGAGAGAAAACAGGAAGTGAGAAGAGATCGCTCCATAGTGAGGAAAATCCCCTATATGAGGCTCGATTTACATCTATGCATGTTGCTTTTGAGCGTTCCAGCAGTGCTGTTTGCTGTGCTTTCTGCTGTTTTTAACCAAGTTTTTACTGCGATTTTTGCAGCGAATTGCGTTTAGCTTTTTTTTTTTCCTTTACCTTGACTGTATATATCCGGTTGCAAAGAAGCGGGCCGGGAAGCCGGCTACCGTGTCCTTAACAACCGATGAGTCATCAACTGTCAGCAGGTCCCCTTGACAGTTGAATGTAAAAAAAAAACCAAACATCGGCTGCAAAAAAAAATTATGAAAAACACGACATGGAGTCCTCCCCCAGGTCCATACCAGGCCCTTTGGGTCTGGTATGGATTCAGAGGGGACAACCCCACGGCAAAATTAAAAAAAAAAAATGACGTGGGGTCCCTTACCAAAATCTACACCAGACCCTTTTCTGAGCATTCAGCCCAGCAGGTCAGGAAAGGGAGGGCACGAGCGAGTGCCTCCCCCCAAACCATACCAGACCACATTAAAAAGGTCTTCTTCCACCGCTCTTCTTCTTCCCACGCTTCTTCCTCCCCAGATTTTTCCTCCGGTCTTCTTCTTTCTCCAGGTGTTCTTCTTCCTTCGTCGCTGCTTTCTGGTATTTTTAAACTTCCTATAACAGACCAAGCTGTCCAGACAAAGTGGCAGCTATAGGGTCAAGAAAAAACATTTAGCACCAACAGGGGTGATTACAATGGTCAGTTTTTATTCATTAATGTAAAACCTTTATCCCAATTGGAAAAAGAACTGCTGTAAGTGCTAATAAAGTGTTCAGCTTCAATTTGTTAGTCAAGTTTGTGTAAATCTGACAGTCAGAAGCAGCCCTATGCTTGCTGTTACCCAGCCCTTGGGGCATTAATCTCCCCACTGTCAGCAACAGTGGGGCATAGCTCCTGCCACTGACACGGACGATGGGGCATTATTCCTCCCACTGACACCAATGATGAAGCACCATTCCTCCCACTGACACCAATGATGAAGCACCATTCCTCCCACTGACACCAATGATGAAGCACCATTCCTCCCACTGACACCAATGATGGGACACCATTCCTCCCACTGACCCCAATGATGAAGCACCATTCCTCCCACTGACACCAACAATTGTTTACTGCCACCAGGGCTCTTTCTTCTCCCACTGGCCACATTTCGGCCCTCCTATAGTTTAAAGGACAGTAAAATGGTCCTTTGTTTACAAAGTTTGGAGAACCCTAAACTGGATGGTTGGAGGAATCCACCTCACTGAGAAATTGTATTCTGATGGCAGGGACGCTCCACTGTCAGAGTAAACCGATCAGCAGCTGCAGTTAGCTGTTAAAGAAAATTTTTACAACATGCTAATTCGACAAACGTCCATCTGACAATCAACTTCTGTCGAGCAGGCATGCCTATCCTCTTGTTTATTACAAATAAGTCAGTGTATTTTAACCACTTGCCGTCCAGCCACCGTATTTATACTGCGGCAGGTCGACTCAGTCCTGCGAAACAACGTACCTGTACGTCGCTTCATGAGACAGCTAGTGGGGGGCGAGTGCACGCCTCGATTGGCCACAGGGGGAGACAATCAGCAGGTTGGGCAGATGCGATGTCCACTGGGCACCCGTGATCGCTCCCTGTGGAGACAGAACAGCGGTCTGCCAATGTAAAAACAGCTGTCAGTGATGAACTCAGGGATCCTGTGTGCCTCCTAATTAGGAACACCGGTCTCTGTATTCACCCAGCAAGTCCATACCCCACACAGTTAGAAAGCACCCCCTAGGGACACATTTAACCCTTTGCTCGCCCCTGGTGTTAACCCCCTTCCTGCCAGTGTCATTATTATAGTAACAGTGTATATTTTTAGCACTGATTACTGTAGTAATGTCACTGGTCCACCCAAAAGTGTCACAAATGTCAGTTAGATGTCCGATCTGTCCGCCGCAATGTCGCAGTCCCGCTGAAAATCGCTGATCATTGCCATTACTAGTAAAATAAATAAATAATAAAGATGACATAAATCTTTCCCCTAGTTTGTAGATGCGATAACTTTTGAGCATACCAATCAATATACACTTACTGGGATTTTTTTTTACCAAAAATATGTAGTAGAATACAAATTGGCCTAAATTATGAAAAAATTTGATTTTAATTTAATTGTTTGTTTTTTTTCAGAATTGTTTATAGCGCAAAAAATAAAAAAATCTGGCAGGTGATCAGATACCAAAGGAAATTTCTATTTTTAGTAAAAAAAGGACATCAATTTTATTAGGGTACAGCGTCACACGACTGCGCAGTTGTCAGTTAAAGTAACGCAGTGCCGTATTGCAAAAAATGGCCTGGTCATTAAGGGGGTAAAACCTTCCGGTCCAGAAATGGTTAAAGACAAGAACATATATACTGAATGCAGTTCATTTTTCAGTGCAGTGGTTTGCAACGCAAATTATCGCATTGCAGTGTACTTGTGTAAATAGAACTGTCACTTATAACATTTCAATAAAGTTCTAACAAAAAAAAAAAGTAAATAGTGTGATACGCTAACGTTAGCACTGTTTACTTCCAACGCACACCAACAGCATCGTGATCAGTGCAGCTTGTGGGTGTGAACCAATCCTAAAAATTCTACAGTACATTACATATATACAATATATCTACTAAACTTACTTTACTTGTCTTTTTGATACTGATTATAGTGACCTCTTCTGGATTTCATTTCAGGAGAGCCAGAATAATAATGGCTAAAAGAAAAAAAAAAAGAAAAAAAAAAAAAAAGACTATTCTATGTAGCACCACCCCCGCAGGAGCTGCTGATTAGATTATTGGGTCTACGTCCTGCCTAACAACCCACAGAATTGGCTCGAACCCTCCCTAGGCACAACTGACCCAGAATAGGACTGGAATACCAAATGGCTACACAGATTGGAATATAACACTTCAATAAATAATAATGACCTGTTACCTCTCTCCAGCTGCAGTCCTTCTGGGTAATACAAGGTGACCACACACAAGCTTGCTTTTAAACAGGAAAGTTATTTACTGTGAATCAAATAAACAGTTTCGATACAGTAAAATATGACTTTGTAAAAGGATATACTAATTAATTAATCAAAGATAAGATAAATACTGTGATATCACTCCTCAAGGGCACATTAATTGTTTCAGGAAATGTCTCAGAGCCTATAGGACCGCCATCTTAATCACTATTATACTTTTGGAGATAAGGCTCAGCATTCAGTTAGACACAGTATCAGAATGTCAGACCTATCTGAGTCCGCTGTTTCTTCTCTATATCTTCGCTAGCAACGTTGGTGCACTCGCAATTTGTAATCCACATTGAGGATGGGTGATCAATAGAGAGAATGGCAGCAAACAGTTAGTAATCACCGCGGGGTGTCTGTGCAGGATTGCCGGTAAAACTTCTGTGAGAGATGTACTGGGCCACCTGGTATATTGCCTTCTACTACTCTAAGGCTAATCCTGACTAAAGTTACTTCTTTGATAGATATAGTCAGTTTTTGGGCAGGTGCCCTCTCACCAACAGGACTGTCTCCCAGGAAGCCTCCGCTGCTGTCTCAGTCTCCGGCCTCTGTCACCAGCCGCGCTAGGTATTTGGGGTGGATGAGTCTGGTCTCTGTAGAACATCGATGGGACCTCCAGGAGGGATCCTCTACTGGAGATGAAACACTGCAACTTAGTCACTTAAGGCCCAGGAGTTTCGGCCTAGCATACAGCATCAGCCCACAGCACTGGCATCCTGCTTGTCTCACTGTGTCTTTCCCAAGAGAGTGAGCCTGGCTCCTCCCTTCCTTTATAAAGCTTCCCCCAGAAGGCTGTGCGGTGCAGCAGTGCACCCTGGTATTCTCAAAGCACTATGGGCGATGAAGACTGCTCAACTTCCTGAAAGGAAAATAACATCAAAAGACATTCCATAGCCGCTGCAATGTGTCCTTTTGGCCACTAGATGGAGCCGAGTTCCTCTCAAATGTCAAGCAGCAGTCTTTTAGAACTTGTATAATGGAAGACCCCGCTACACACTCCCCCCACTTGAGAAACTTTGGTCCCCAAAGAGGACAACAGCATGTACTCCAGTGCATATGTTGGCAGTACACAAAAAAAACATTAACATATGCATAACAGGGAATCATCTTCCTTTTCAGAAGCAGAGTTCAAACTTAACAACTGCATATTACAACACAGGTTCGACATAGGAACCTCCCACCAATTGTCAGGGGAGGGAAGGTAATTCTGTTCACAGACCCCTGACACTTGAGTGGCTTGTACAGATGTGCCTGGGGGTGAGCTAGGGTTGTCCTCCACCAAATCTGCGGTGGAAGAACTAGGCTGATCAAGAGTTCGTTTGGAAGTAAAGATAGCCTCTTCTGAGCATTCACCCAATTGGTCATAGGTCAGTCTTTTGGGCGGGTGAATGACTCTTCTTTCCCTCTGTTCTTTGGGATGCACGATCTCAGAGGTACTAGGACCAGCCACTTCTGGGGATTCTTCAATGTCCTCCTCCTCATGTTCCAACACACAGGAATCTGATGCTTCAAGAGCGGTCAGTTCTTCTTCAGAGGGAGGTGCAACCTCCTCCTCAGGATCTTCATCATCAACTACTTCTTCTGGAAGCATGTGGAAAGGTATGAATTCGGGGGCTTCCGCCCGAAGGGTTCCTCTGTCAGCCAATTCGGATGAAGACAGGGAGGCAGGTGTGGGTTCTGGTAACTGAGACGACCACATCCAGTCAGGTACCTCCTCTTCATCTTCCAGATCTTCAGATGGAGAATTTCCCTCCCTCGCATCTGGGAGTGTCGACTGAGATCTGGTGACTGGTCTGGACAGGCGAGAGGTCGAAGGGGTCTCTGGCGAATCTACGACAGGAGGCATGCGAACTGCTTCAGAGAGAGGCAGTAAATGGTTCCTATGCCAAGTCTTCAATGGACCCACACTTCCTTCAGGCCGAATTTGATACACAGGGAGGTTTGGTAGTTGCTTGCAGATAACATAAGGTTGGGACTTCCAGCGGTCTGCCAACTTGTGTTTTCCTGGGACACCCAAGTTCCTCAACAATACCCTGTCCCCTGGTTGCAAGTCTTGGATCCGAACTTTTAAGTCGAAATTCCTTTTATTCCTCAGTCCACGTTGATCAGATGTGGCCTGAGCTTTATCATAGGCCGATTTCAGACTCTTCCGCAGTCGGTCCACATATCCCTTGTGCGATGCTGAAGAGGTGTGATCGGGCGAGATGCCAAAGGCCAAATCCACTGGCAATCGAGCCTCTCGTCCAAACATTAGACGATAAGGGGAATATCCAGTAGCATCACTGACAGTACTGTTGTAGGCATGCACAATGGCAGCTACATGTTTGCCCCAATGCTGTTTCTTCTCTGAGCTTAAAGTCCCCAACATGTCCAAAAGAGTCCTGTTAAATCGTTCCGGCTGGGCATCCCCTTGTGGATGGTAGGGAGTAGTTCTAGTCTTTTGGATGCCTAACAGATCTAACAGTCTCTTGATCAGTCTGCTTTCAAAGTCTCTTCCCTGATCTGAATGGAGGCGTTGTGGTAACCCATAGTGTACAAAGAACTTTTCTACAAGAACTTTGGCTACTGTAGAGGCCTTCTGATCCCTTGTTGGGAATGCTTGGGCGTATCTGGTAAAATGGTCTGTTACCACAAGGACATTCCCTTGGCCACTCAGATCAGGCTCTAGGCAAAGGAAATCAATGCACACCAGTTCCATGGGTCCCTGGCTTTGCAGATGTCCCATTGGGGCTGCTTGACGTGGCAGAGTCTTCCTTTGTATACATCGGACACAAGAATGACAGTATCCTTCAACTTCGGCCCTCATACAGGGCCAGTAGAACCTGTCTCTGACAAGCTGAAAAGTTCTTTCAGGTCCCAGATGGCCATGATTATCATGAAGAGCAGCCAGAACTCTCTCCCTGTATTTAGCTGGTAAGAACAGTTGCCACTTCTCCTCCAGATCTTCAGATGGGCCTCTTCGGTAGGCCACCCCTTCTCGGATCTGTAACCGGGTCCACTCTCTATGCAACAGACGGGCCCCCTGAGGAGAGTCGGTGAGAAGCAACTCAGGGCGCTGGATCTCCAAGGCTTCCAAAAGAAGTTTTCCCAGAGGGTCTTCCAGCTGCTCCTTCCTCAAGTCCCTTTTGGACAGCCGGGGTAAATCTTCCCCTTCAACCTGGGTCACCCTGCAATAGTATTTGGGTACTCCGACAGCCGAAACCCCAATCTCTTCGGCTCTTGATCCTCCTCTGGATCGAAGTTCAGTTCCCTGATATAGGGCACGCACCCCTTCTGGAGCCAAATGGGTCCATTCTTCATCAGGTTCGTGTGGTGCATGCAACCTTCTGGATAGGGCATCTGCATCCCTGTTCCCGATTCCTGGCCGATACTTCAGGCTGAAGTTGAAGCTAGAGAGGGCAGCCAACCATCTGTGTCCTGTTGCATCCAGCTTAGCTGTAGTCAACAGATAGGTAAGGGGATTATTATCCGTCTTGACAATGAATTCAGCTCCGTACAGGTAATCTTTCAGTTTGTCGACCACTGCCCACTTTAAGGCCAGGAATTCAAGTTTGTGGGTAGGATAATTCCTTTCAGCAGGTAGTAGACTCCTGCTCACGTAGGCTACGGGTCGCAGGTGGCCCCCATGTTCCTGGTAGAGTACCCCACCCAGCCCATCTCGGCTGGCATCGACATGTAGTTCATATGGTTTCGTGGGGTCTGCGTAGGCCAACACAGGGGCAGTGGTTAGATTCTTTTTCAACTGAATGAAAGCCCCTTCACATTCTGGGGTCCACTGATCCTGGATGGACTCCTTGGCCTTCCGGGGTCCCATGGTGGACTTCATTGGCTTGACCAGTTCAGGAACGTCATCTTCTTCGTTCTTTAGTAACTCATTGAGGGGTCGGGCAATCTTGGCGAACCCCTCTACAAACCTCCTGTAATAGGAGCAAAAACCCAGGAACGACCGAAGTTCGGTCACATTTGTAGGTCTCGGCCAGGAGGCGACAGCATCCAGCTTGTCCGGGTCGGTGGCCACCCCTTCTTCAGACACGATGTGGCCCAGGTAATGGACCGAGGACTGATAGAATTGGCACTTCTCAGGAGAAAGTTTCAGGCCTTCTTCATGTAGCCTCTTCAGGACCTTTTCCAACCTCTCCTCGTGTTCTTCCAAAGTTCTGCCAAACACGATAACATCATCCAAGTATACCAGTACCTCTATCAAATTCATATCTCCAACGGTCCTTTCCATCAGCCTTTGGAAGGTAGCAGGGGCCCCTGACAATCCCTGAGGCATGCGATTGAACTCAAAGAACCCCACAGGGGTGATGAAGGCTGTCTTCTCCCGATCTTCAGGGTGCATGGGGATCTGATAATACCCACTCTTTAAGTCCATCACACTGAACCACTTCGCCCCTGACAGGCTCTGTAGGGCGTCTTCGATTCGAGGAGTGGTATACTGGTCTGGGATGGTTCTTCTGTTCAGTGTTCGGTAGTCGATACAAAGCCTCAGAGATCCGTTTTTCTTCCGGACTACCACTATCGGAGAAGCATATGGGCTCCTGGATTCTCGAATAACCCCAGTCTTCTTGAGTTCCGCCAGCTGCTGACGTAGATCTTCTAAGTCACCTAAGGGAACTCGCCGGACTCTTTCTCGGAAAGGTTTGTCCTCACTCAGGCGGATCTTATGAGTGGCACTCCTGGCGCATCCCACGTCGAACTCATTCCTAGAAAATATTCCTCGCCATCCAGCAAGTTGTGCCTTGGCCCTCTTCACCCATTCTGGTGGGAGGGCAGCGTTTCCAGAGCAGAGCTCTTCTATAACATCTTCACCCCTTCCCTCCTCTTTAAGATCAGATGGGACAACTGGGGTAGCCGGGTTAACTTGGCCCAACAGCACTCTGGCCGGTACCTTCACCGGTGTAGTAGAGGTGTTTCTGACACTCACTAAAACCCTTCCATGGTTTTTCTGTAACACCTTCAAAGGGATCACTTCAGGGATTACTTCTATCCCTCTCTCCTCTTCCCGTGGACCTGATTCAAAGATGATAAAAGGGCCCGGCTGTTTCCATGTGAGTTTAACGGAAGCTTTCAGACAAGCCACCTCTCCTGGCTGCAAGACCTTTTCCGTTCTGTCCAACTTCCAGAGTCTTCCAACTCCTTCTGCAGGAGTCTCTTGCTCCAATACTAATCGTTGATAGGCCTGCCGTAGCATGGGGTGAATCCTTGGCGCTGGAGCATCCTGTCCCTGGACCAGTTGTGTCAGGAGGCGCCTTACTAGGTCAGTGTTGGTCCCTACGATGAGAGAGCTTTTGTTGGCCCCTGGCGGACGAGGACAGACCACCGCTAGGGTGTCGAAGGTTTCAGCTTCACCAGCCACTGATGGGTCAAAGGTCAACTTGATTGGCAGATACCCGTCATAGGGAAAACTTTGAGTCCCGATACCCCATATCTCCAGATCTTCCAACTTCTGCAGAGGTAGATGGGTAAGGTGTTTATCATAGAAGTCTCTATACAGAAGAGTCACTTGGGCCCCAGTGTCAAGGAGGGCTCTTGTGTAAATTCCTTCTACCTGGACAGAGACTACAGGGGAAGGCCCGACCAAGTTAGTTGGGAATTCTCTTGAAGTGGCCTTGTTGTCTGATTCAGTTCTCTGCACCCAGGCTCTTTTCTTTTTTTTTCTTCTGGACTTCAGTCCCCTCTGGGCCCGGTGTGCATTGATTTTCCTTCTCTCAGTAGCCTGGAGTATAGAACTAGGGGCGTTGTACCTGGATCTGACTCCCTGACTCAGATTCCCTGAATCATTGAGTCTCTTGGATTCCCTTGAAACTGGCGGGCACCCGGTCGACTCCTTCACGGGTGCCCTCTGAAGTTTCTCCGCTGGCTTGCGAGGTTCTGAGGCGACATTTCCTGGGCTGGGACATACTCCTCTAACATGTCCTACTCCCCCACAGTTGAAACAAGTTAGCGATCTCCTAGGTCTCGGTTCCGGGTCTACTCTAAGGTTAGAAGGTTTATCCGGCTTCTCTGACACGTTCCCATCAGGTAGAGTAGATGCCTGACTAGTCAGGATGGACACCATTTCTATCAACTGGGACACCTGGGTCTTTAGGAGTTCAACTTGCGAGTCACTTTCTTTTGCACTTATCACTCTGACACGAGCAGTTGAGTCAAACTGCCGACTCTTCCTTTTGTTGTCTAACATGACCTCTTCTTCTCTGACCATTCGGATCAGGTCAGGGTATTCCAGAATGCCACCATCTTGGCGAGTTCGCAACAGTATGGCAATGGGATCTAAGGGTTGAGCCCCTCTCAGCACCTGCCGTGCACGAGTCTCATCTACCTTCCGGGGGTCTATCCCTTTCTTTATCAAGATCTGGTGGATGATCTTATCTAGGCGTCTAATAAATTCGGACAACTTCTCTTCCTCTTCTTGGTAACAGTGGTCTAACTGGTAAAGAAGTTCAGCCACGTTCTCCGTCCGACCAAATACATCTTGTAGAATGTCTAGATAATCCTGTGCAGTACAGTTCTTTTTGCTTAGCTTGAGATTACGTACGGCCTCTAGTGCAGGTCCCTTTAAACTTTCTGTGATTCTCTGTTTCTTGTGCTGTTCTGGTACCTCCCACTCTTCCAAAGCCTGAGTGGCGGTATCTAACCACTCTTCAAACCCATCTTCTGTCGAAGGCACAGGCTGTTTCCCAGAGAATGTCCTGAGCTTCCTATATTCAGTCATCAGATAGTTTGGGGAGTCCTTACTACATTTTGCTACGATTTCCCCGAGAACAGCACACAGTTCTGAGCTAAAGGTAGACAAAGGTGGTGACTCTGGACTCCCTTCTTGGACACCTTTTTCTTTGCTGGATCCCCCAGGAGTGGTGGATGAGGGACCTTCAGTAAGGACTTCTGGATGTATTAAGAAAAGTTCTGTTTGGTCAGTAGTCTTTACACTGGTTCCCTTAAAGTAATCAGGGACCCCCTTCCTCCACTCACACAATGCATACGTGTGTGGAACGGTGGTGTCTGTCTTTATGTCAGTCACCCAGAATTTCCTGTCTGTGGACAGTGCCCTTAAAACTGGGAGGAGTTTTTCCTCAGTCCAGACCTCTCCCTTGATTTCAACCACCAGGCCATTTTCCACTACGACATTCTCTTCCCTGCACCACTCGGCTGCAGCGGTAGGATCCATTTCTGCGTTGAGGGGGATTCTGTGGCTGAGAGGGTTGTGTTGCAGGACTGTAGATCATCCCGGACGAGCCCCCACGTGTAGCACCACCCCCGCAGGAGCTGCTGATTAGATTATTGGGTCTACGTCCTGCCTAACAACCCACAGAATTGGCTCGAACCCTCCCTAGGCACAACTGACCCAGAATAGGACTGGAATACCAAATGGCTACACAGATTGGAATATAACACTTCAATAAATAATAATGACCTGTTACCTCTCTCCAGCTGCAGTCCTTCTGGGTAATACAAGGTGACCACACACAAGCTTGCTTTTAAACAGGAAAGTTATTTACTGTGAATCAAATAAACAGTTTCGATACAGTAAAATATGACTTTGTAAAAGGATATACTAATTAATTAATCAAAGATAAGATAAATACTGTGATATCACTCCTCAAGGGCACATTAATTGTTTCAGGAAATGTCTCAGAGCCTATAGGACCGCCATCTTAATCACTATTATACTTTTGGAGATAAGGCTCAGCATTCAGTTAGACACAGTATCAGAATGTCAGACCTATCTGAGTCCGCTGTTTCTTCTCTATATCTTCGCTAGCAACGTTGGTGCACTCGCAATTTGTAATCCACATTGAGGATGGGTGATCAATAGAGAGAATGGCAGCAAACAGTTAGTAATCACCGCGGGGTGTCTGTGCAGGATTGCCGGTAAAACTTCTGTGAGAGATGTACTGGGCCACCTGGTATATTGCCTTCTACTACTCTAAGGCTAATCCTGACTAAAGTTACTTCTTTGATAGATATAGTCAGTTTTTGGGCAGGTGCCCTCTCACCAACAGGACTGTCTCCCAGGAAGCCTCCGCTGCTGTCTCAGTCTCCGGCCTCTGTCACCAGCCGCGCTAGGTATTTGGGGTGGATGAGTCTGGTCTCTGTAGAACATCGATGGGACCTCCAGGAGGGATCCTCTACTGGAGATGAAACACTGCAACTTAGTCACTTAAGGCCCAGGAGTTTCGGCCTAGCATACAGCATCAGCCCACAGCACTGGCATCCTGCTTGTCTCACTGTGTCTTTCCCAAGAGAGTGAGCCTGGCTCCTCCCTTCCTTTATAAAGCTTCCCCCAGAAGGCTGTGCGGTGCAGCAGTGCACCCTGGTATTCTCAAAGCACTATGGGCGATGAAGACTGCTCAACTTCCTGAAAGGAAAATAACATCAAAAGACATTCCATAGCCGCTGCAATGTGTCCTTTTGGCCACTAGATGGAGCCGAGTTCCTCTCAAATGTCAAGCAGCAGTCTTTTAGAACTTGTATAATGGAAGACCCCGCTACATCTATATACACATAATTGCATTTCTGTGTACTGTGGGAGACCAGATATGGTGAATGCAGGGTTATGGGTTTAACAGTATAAAACTAGGGCACCCATGTGCCCTGTGTCCACATGTACAATCATTCCTTCCCTCACTCATCCCTGCTACTATTGACGAGGTTGCTAAAATTTTTTCTAATGCCTACCTAACTACCTGCGCTCTGTTCCCTTGCTACAGTCACCCTCGGGCTCTATTCTACATCCTTAAAAAGCCCTCACTGGACCCCACCAACCTTAACCTACACCCATCTTCTTACTCCCCTTTTTCTCTAAACTCCTTGAACATCTGGTCTACAACCGACTGAGCGACCATCTGAATTAGAACAAACTTCTTGATCCCCTTCAGTCTGAATTTTGCCTTCAACACTCCACGGAAACTGCTCTCCTTAAACTCATAAACGATCTACTAACAGCTAAAACCAATGGACACTATTTTGTACTCCTGGACCTCTCTGCTGCCTTTGACTCAGTGGACCACCTCCTCCTCAAAAAACTCTACTCCTTTGGTCTCCGTGACTGTACTTCACTGGTTCTCATCCTACCTATCCCGCCACACCTTCAGTGTCACTTATAATTCTACTTCCTCCTTTCCTCTTCTCCGTTGGTGTTCCCTAAGGTTCTGTTCCTGGACTTCTCCTATTCTAAATCTCATGGGTCAGTTAATAATCTCCCATGGCTTTCAATACCATTTCTATGTTGATGGCACCCAGATCTTTCTCTCTACCCCTCAGCTCAGGCCATTTGTCTCCCCACACAGCTATTTTACTAACAGACATATCAGCCTGGATGTCACACAACTTCCTCAGACTCAATCTATCCAAAACTAAGCTCGTAATACAGTGCATTGCAAAAGTATTTGGCCCCCTTGAACTTTTCGACCTTTTGCCACATTTCAGGCTTCAAACATAAAGATATAAAACTGTAATTTTTTGTGAAGAATCAACAACAAGTGGGACACAATCATGAAGTGGAACGTAATTTATTGGATATTTCAAACTTTTTTAACAAATAAAAAACTGAAAAATTGGGCGTGCAAAATTATTCAGCCCCCTTAAGTTAATACTTTGTAGCGCCACCTTTTGCTGCGATTACAGTGTAAGTTGCTTGGGGTATGTCTCTATCAGTTTTGCACATCAAGAGTAGGGTTGAGCGGACACCTAGATGTCCGTGTTCGACGGGTTCGGCCGAACTTTAAAAAAAAGTCCGGGTCCGTGTCCCGGACTTTTACCGAACTTTTCCCGGACACCGAACCCCATTGAAGTCAATGGGGACCCGAACTTTAAGGCACTAAAATGGCTCTAAAACACCAAAGGAAAGGGCTAGAGTGCTGCAAATGGCAGCAAAACGTAATTAAGAGCATGGCAAGTGCTCTGCAAACAAATGTGGATAGGGAAATAACTTAAAACAACAAAAAAAAACAGAAAAATAAAACAATGTTCTTCTTCATCTCTGAAGGACGAGGCCCATATGGAGTAGGAGGGAGGTTGAGGTGGTGGTGGATGTGGCGGTGACATAGGCATGCGCACAGGGTGTGCCGGGTGTGCCTGGGCACACCCTAATCACCTAGGGCACATAGCATTGCCAGTGAGGAGATGGGAAAGATCTCCCTCGGACCTGCTCTGCTCTATTTCTCTTTGCCTACAGGTACATGGCCCCGATACATTACTCTCCCTGCTGGCAAACACATGCATGTGTATTTCAACTTTGGGGTGCACACCTTTATGCAATAGGCTGCGCACACCTATGGGCGGTGTAGGTGGAAGCGGCGGTGGAGGAGGACCAGGGCCGGATTAAGAGCATCATGGGCTTGGTGCTGAGGATTTTGAAGGGCCTTAAGGGCCGTGCCTTGCCATGCACCCAGAGGAGGAAGGGTGCAGCCATGCATGCCTAATTCAACATGGGATGCTGTCTCTGAAGCCCATAAACACATCCATGCATCGGCAACTGTCCCTCCTTGTCCGGCCTTCGCGCTGTGTGGGGAGGTTCTGAGGGTGTTGCCTGGGGAAGCGAGCATAGAAGCCAGACTTCTGTGTTTACAAGTGACAGAAGAGCGGTAACAGTGAATATGGCCAACCCGGGGCCTATATAAAAGGTAGGGGCCTGGAGCTGCAGCTCCAATAGCCCCTACGTTAATCTGGCCCTGAGGAGGAGGACGAGGTAGCCAACACTGCTTCTTTTCACAAATTTTAAATGAGGGTACACCCCAAAAGAGTGAGAAAGAGCAAATATGGAACAATGGGTGGGTAAGGTCGGTATCCATTGCTATTCTGCATAAGGTACGGAAAAGTCCCGTGGGATCCATGCCTGGTTCATTTTAATGAACGTGAGCTTGTCCACATTGTCTCTGGACAGGCGGCTGCGCTTGTCTGTTATAACGCCCCCAGCCGTGCTAAATACCCGTTCAGATAATACACTGGCTGCAGGGCACGCCAGCACCTCCAAGGCGTAAAGGGCAAGCTCAGGCCATGTGCCCAATTTGGAGACCCAGAAGTTGAAGGGGGCAGACCCCTCATTCACTACATGTAGGCGTGTGCACACATACTTCTCCACCATGTTGGTAAAATGCTGCCTCCTGCTAAGACGTTCCATCTGAGCTGCTGGTGCTGCTGTTTGTTGTGGCGTGCTGACAAAGCTTTTCCACATTTCGGCCATGCTAACCCTGCCTTCTGAGGTGCTGGCGGTGCCCTGGTTGCGTTGGCGACCTCCTCCTCCTCCTCCTCCTCCTCTGCCTTGTGCTTCCACTGCGGCCCCGCTGTCAGATGGGAATGCCAGCAGCATGGCGTCTACCAGCGTGCGCTTGTACTCGCGCATCTTGCGATCGCGCTCCAGTGAGTGAATTAAGGACGGTACGTTGTCCTTGTAACGGGGATCCAGCAGCGTGGCCACCCAGTAATCAGCACAAGTTAGAATATGGGCAACTCGGCGGTCGTTGTGGAGACACTGCAGCATGTAATCGCTCATGTGTGCCAGGCTGCCCAGAGGCAACGAAAGGCTGTCCTCTGTGGGAGGTGTATCGTCCGTGTCCTCTGTATCCCCCGAGCCACGCACCAGTGATGGCCATGAGCTGGCCTGGGTGCCACCCTGCTGTGAACATGGTTCCATCTCCTCCTCCAGCTCCTCCTCATCCTCCTCATCCTCCAGAACTGTGCCCCTGCTGGACAAATGTGTCCCTGGCGTTTGTGTGTGCAGGAACCCACCCTCGGAGCCCCTTGCGAATGACTGCCCTGAAAGCCTTGGAAATGTTACCTCTTCATCCTCCTCCTCCTCCTCATCCTGTGCCACATCCTCTTCCATCATCGCCCGAATTGTTTTTTCAAGGAGGCATAGAAGCGGGATAGTTAAGCTGAGAACGGCGTCATTGCCACTGGCCATGTTGGTGGAGTACTCAAAACAGCGCAACAAGGCACACAGGTCTCGCATGGAGGCCCAGTTATTGGTGGTGAAGTGGTGCTGTTCCGCAGAGCGACTCACGCGTGCGTGCTGCAGCTGAAACTCCACTATGGCCTGCTGCTGCTTGCACAGTCTTTCCAGCATGTGCAAGGTGGAGTTCCACCTTGTGGGCACGTCACATATGAGGCGGTGAGCGGGAAGGCCGAAGTTACGCTGCAGCGCTGCCAGGCGAGCAGCAGCAGGGTGAGAACGCCGAAAGTGCGCACAAACGGCCCGCACTTTCTGCAGCAGCTCTGACATATCGGGGTAGTTTTTAAGGAACCTCTGCACCACCAAATTCAGCACATGCGCCAGGCAAGGGATGTGCGTCAAATCGGCTAGGCCCAGAGCTGCTATGAGATTTCGCCCGTTATCGCACACCACCAGGCCGGGCTTGAGGCTCGCTGGCAGCAACCACTCATTTGTCTGCTGTTCCATGCTCCTCCACAACTCCTGCAGGAGTTGTAAAACTGCCTGCTGTCGTTTACCCCTGGCCGTGCTGAAGTTGGTGGTGAAGGTGTTACGCTGTCCGGATGAGGAGGCGGTAGAGGATGAGGAAGCGGAGTAGGAGGAGTTAGGAACAGGAGGCAAACTGAAGCGCCCTGCAATCCTCGGTGGTGGAAGGACATGCGCCAAATTGCTATCCGCCTCAGGCCCATCCGCCACTGCATTTACCCAGTGTGCCGTTAGGGAGATATAACGCCCCTGACCGTGCTTACTGGTCCACGTATTGGTAGTTAGGTGGACCTTGGCACAGATGGCGTTGCGCAGTGCACACCTGATTTTTTCCCCCACTTGGTTGTGCAGGGAAGGGATGGCTTGCCTGGAAAAGTAGTGGCGGCTGGGCACGGCGTACTGTGGGACAGCCACCGACATAAGGTTTTTAAAACTGTGCGTCTCCACCAGACGGAATGACAGCATTTCAAAGGCCAATAATTTTGAAATGCTGGCATTCAGGGCCAGGGATCGCGGGTGGGTAGGGGGTACTTCCTCTTCCTCTCAAGTGTTTGGGAGATGGAAAGCTGAACGCTTCCACGGGACATTGTGGAGATGGTTGTTGGTGACCCAGGTGGTGGTGTTGCTGACAGATCGTCTGTTTGCGGGGTGGCAGGTGCCGGTATCACTACAGATGTGGCTGGAGCGGCCGAGACTGCAGCAGAAGAGGAAGCAGGATGAGCCAGAGACGTTTCTTGGTTTTGAAGGTGTGTACTCCACTGCAGCTCGTGCTTTGCACTTAGATGCCTGATCATGCAGGTTGTGCTCAGGTTGAGAAGGTTTATGCCTCGCTTCAAGCTCTGATTGCACAGGGTGCAAACCACTCGTGTCCTGTCATCAGCACATTTTCTAAAGAACTTCCACGCTAGAGAACTCCTTTGAGCTGACTTTGGTGCGCTCGTTCCCTTGCTGCGTTGGGCAGTAGCGGGCGTAGTGTCTAGGGCACGGCCGCTCCGCTTCTGCACCCTGCTCCCTCTTCTGCTGTGCTGGTGGCTCTGTGCGACCACCGCCTCTTCCTCCAAACTACTCAGGTCACCTCAATCGGTCGGTCTCCACAATGCTGAACGCCGCAGCAGTTGGCACCTGCGTTTCGTCATCATCGGAGACGTGCTGCGATGATCCTTGCATGTACTCATCTTGAGAAATAAGTGGTTGGGCATCGCTGCACTCAATCTCTTCCACTTCTGGGGCAGGGCTAGGTGGATGGCCCTGGGAAACCCTGCTGACAGAGTCATCAAAAAGAAGAAGAGACTGCTGTATGGCTTGGGGCTCAGACTGCTTGCCTGATTTGCAAGGGGGTGAGGTGAAAGACGGTTGGACATCGGCTGCAGGTGCCAACTGTGACCTTTCTGCAGTAGACTGGGTGGAAGACAATGTGAAGGAACTGGAGGCACTGTCAGCAGCAAACCAATCTACTATCGCCTCCACTTGTTCTGGCCTCATCACTTCTAGGGGCGTATGATGCCCTACCAAATACTGATGCAGGTTCTGTCGCCTACTCACACTTGAGGAAGGTGTTTCACTTGTGCGTGTAGCTGGCACAGATCGACCACGTCCTCTCCTTGCAACAGGAGCTCTACCAGCAGCACCACGACCCAGGCCACGGCCCTTATTTGACGGTCTCCTCATATTTCTGTAATTTAAGATCTTGCCCTAGAAAGGTTTTTATTGAATAGCGGAATAGGAAATATGATCCAAAAAAGTGTATGTATCTTGCACGTACAAAACCACACTAGGCCCCAATTACTATTGTTTCTACCCCTAAAAGGATGGATGAGGAGTAAGAGGAGTATGGAACAGACAGCACCCTCAAATCTTCAGAAGTATGAGATGAACCTCAAAAACTTGGAAAGGTGGATCTCACACGTACCGACACAGACTATCCCGCAATTCAATTGATCCTCAAAGGTTTTTATTGAATAGCGGAATAGGAAATATGATCAAAAAGAAAGTGTATGTATCTCACACGTACACCACCACACTAGGCCCCAATTACTATTGTTTGTACCCCTAAAAGGATGGTTGAGCAGTAGGAGGAGGAGTATGGAACAGGCAGCACCCTCAAATCTTCAGAAGTATGAGATGAACCCCAAAAACTTGGAAAGGTGGATCTCACACGTACCGACACAGACTATCACGCAATTTAATTGATCCCCAAAGGTTTTAATTGAATAGCGGAATAGAAAATATGATCAAAAAGAAAGTGTATGTATCTCACACGTACACCACCACACTAGGCCCCAATTACTATTGTTTGTACCCCTAAAAGGATGGTTGAGCAGTAGGAGGAGGAGTATGGAACAGGCAGCACCCTCAAATCTTCAGAAGTATGAGATGAACCCCAAAAACTTGGAAAGGTGGATCTCACACGTACCGACACAGACTATCACGCAATTTAATTGATCCCCAAAGGTTTTAATTGAATAGCGGAATAGAAAATATGATCAAAAAGAAAGTGTATGTATCTCACACGTACACCACCACACTAGGCCCCAATTACTATTGTTTGTACCCCTAAAAGGATGGTTGAGCAGTAGGAGGAGGAGTATGGAACAGGCAGCACCCTCAAATCTTCAGAAGTATGAGATGAACCCCAAAAACTTGGAAAGGTGGATCTCACACGTACCGACACAGACTATCACGCAATTTAATTGATCCCCAAAGGTTTTAATTGAATAGCGGAATAGAAAATATGATCAAAAAGAAAGTGTATGTATCTCACACGTACACCACCACACTAGGCCCCAATTACTATTGTTTGTACCCCTAAAAGGATGGTTGAGGAGTAGGAGGAGGAGTATGGAACAGGCAGCACCCTCAAATCTTCAGAAGTATGAGATGAACCCCAAAAACTTGGAAAGGTGGATCTCACACGTACCGACACAGACTATCACGCAATTTAATTGATCCCCAAAGGTTTTAATTGAATAGCGGAATAGAAAATATGATCAAAAAGAAAGTGTATGTATCTCACACGTACACCACCACACTAGGCCCCAATTACTATTGTTTGTACCCCTAAAAGGATGGTTGAGCAGTAGGAGGAGGAGTATGGAACAGGCAGCACCCTCAAATCTTCAGAAGTATGAGATGAACCCCAAAAACTTGGAAAGGTGGATCTCACACGTACCGACACAGACTATCAGGCAATTGAATTGATCCCCAAAGGATTTAATTGAATAGCGGAATAGAAAATATGATCAAAAAGAAAGTGTATGTATCTCACACGTACACCACCACACTAGGCCCCAATTACTATTGTTTGTACCCCTAAAAGGATGGTTGAGCAGTAGGAGGAGGAGTATGGAACAGGCAGCACCCTCAAATCTTCAGAAGTATGAGATGAACCCCAAAAACTTGGAAAGGTGGATCTCACACGTACCGACACAGACTATCACGCAATTTAATTGATCCCCAAAGGATTTAATTGAATAGCGGAATAGAAAATATGATCAAAAAGAAAGTGTATGTATCTCACACGTACACCACCACACTAGGCCCCAATTACTATTGTTTGTACCCCTAAAAGGATGGTTGAGCAGTAGGAGGAGGAGTATGGAACAGGCAGCACCCTCAAATGTTCAGAAGTATGAGATTGTGTTCACTGTACCCCACAAAGATTGTGTTCACTGCACCCCACAAAGATTGTGTTCACTGCACCTCAAAAAGGATTTTGTTCACTGCACCCCACAAAGATTGTGTTCACTGCACCCTAAAAGGATTTTGTTCACTGCACCCCAAAAAGATTGTGTTCACTGTACCCCCCAAAGATTGTGTTCACTGCACCCCACAAAGATTCTGTTCCCTGTACCCCACAAAGATTGTGTTCACTGCACCCCACAAAGGATTTTGTTCACTGCACCCCAAAAAGATTGTGTTCACTGCACCCCAAAAAGGATGTTGTTCACTGCACCCCAAAAAGGATTTTGTTCACTGCACCCCAAAAAGATTGTGTTCACTGCACCCCACAAAGATTGTGTTCACTGCACCCCACAAAGGATTTTGTTCACTGCACCCCAAAAAGATTGTGTTCACTGTACCCCCCAAAGATTGTGTTCACTGCACCCCACAAAGGATTTTGTTCACTGCACCCCAAAAAGATGGTGTTCACTGTACCCCCCAAAGATTGTGTTCACTGCACCCCACAAAGATTCTGTTCACTGTACCCCACAAAGATTGTGTTCACTGCACCCTAAAAGGATTTTGTTCACTGCACCCCAAAAAGGATTTTGTTCACTGCATCCCAAAAAGGATGTTGTTCACTGCACCCCAAAAAGGATTTTGTTCACTGCACCCCAAAAAGATTGTGTTCACTGCACCCCACAAAGATTGTGTTCACTGCACCCCACAAAGGATTTTGTTCACTGCACCCCAAAAAGATTGTGTTCACTGCACCCCAAAAAGGATGTTGTTCACTGCACCCCAAAAAGGATGTTGTTCACTGCACCCCAAAAAGATTGTGTTCACTGCACCCCACAAAGATTGTGTTCACTGCACCCCACAAAGGATTTTGTTCACTGCACCCCAAAAAGATTGTGTTCACTGCACCCCAAAAAGGATTTTGTTCACTGCACCCCAAAAAGATTGTGTTCACTGCACCCCAAAAAGGACGTTGTTCACTGCACCCCAAAAAGATTGTGTTCACTGCAGCCCAAAAAGATTGTGTTCACTGCAGCTCACACACAGAAAAATGGATGTGAATCACTGACACCTGCCTATCTCCTATCCCACACCACACAGCAATATCGATTGTAGTTTGTAGAACACAGTTTCCCTAAAATTCAGCAGCAGCAGCCTCTCCCTAACAGGATTGAGAAGAGATCGTAGATCAGGATTGAGTGCAGAGTCACCCCACCCCCCACACAGCAATATCGATTGTACTTTGTAGAAGACACTGACCCTATAATTCAGCAGACTCTATCCCTAAAATGCCTACAACTCGCCCTGCCTAAACACTCCGACCTGTCCCTCAATTCTATCCGGACACAAATGGTTTTTTCCTGCCTGTCTTTCCCTAATCAGCAGCCAGCACGTTGATGTGTGCTCTGTCCCTGATCTAAGCAGCAGAATGAAGACGCTGCGGCTGCCTGGAACTTATAAAGACTTGGTCACATGCTTCAGACGGCCAATCACAGCTACTGAGACATTTGCAGGCATGGCTGGGATGGCTTAAGGCACACCAGTTAAACGATTGTTGATTGGCTGTTGAAAGCCCGCCATGAAAAGAGCGCCAAAGCATGCAAAACCCGGAAATAAAACGACCGAACACGGATTTTTACCCGAACATACAGTAAAGTGTCCGTGTTCGGGTACAAAAAATCCAATTATTCGGTACGAACACGAATAATACAGTCCGTGTTCGCTCAACACTAATCAAGAGACTGAAATTTTTGCCCATTCCTCCTTGCAAAACAGCTCAAGCTCAGTGAGGTTGGATGGAGAGCGTTTGTGAACAGCAGTTTTCAGTTCTTTCCACAGATTCTCGATTAAATTCAGGTCTGGACTTTGACTTGGCCATTCTAACACCTGGATATGTTTATTTGTGAACCATTCCATTGTAGATTTTGCTTTATGTTTTGGATCATTGTCTTGTTGGAAAACAAATATCCGTCCCAGTCTCAGGTCTTTTGCAGACTCCATCAGGTTTTCTTCCAGAATGGTCCTGTATTTGGCTCCATCCATCTTCCCTGTCCCTGCTGAAGAAAAGCAGGCCAAAACCATGATGCTGCCACCGCCATATTTGACAGTGGGGATGGTGAGTTCAGGGTGATGAGCTGTGTTGCTTTCATGCCAAACATAACGTTTTGCATTGTTGCCAAAAAGTTTGATTTTGGTTTCATCTGACCAGAGCACCTTCTTCCACATGTTTGGCGTGTCTCCCAGGTGGCTTGTGACAAACTTTAAACAACACTTTTTATGGATATCTTTAAGAAATGGCTTTCTTCTTGCCACTCTTCCATAAAGGCCAGATTTGTGCAGTATACGACTGATTGTTGTCCTATGGACAGAGTCTCCCACCTCAGCTGTAGATCTCTGCAGTTCATCCAGAGTGATCATGGGCCTCTTGGCTGCATCTCTGATCAGTCTTCTCCTTGTATAAGCTGAAATTTTAGAGGGACGGTCAGGTCTTCGTAGATTTGCAGTGGTCTGATACTCCTTCCATTTCAATATTATCGCTTGCACAGTGCTCCTTGGGATGTTTAAAGCTTGGGAAATCTTTTTGTATCCAAATCCGACTTTAAACTTCTCCACAACAGTATCTCAGCCCTGCCTGGTGTTTTCCTTGTTCTTCACGATGCTCTCTGCACTTTAAACCAGTGTTAATTTTGGCAGCAAATTTCAATTTAGTTTTAGTCTTAGTCTTAGGACTAAAATGGCATTTTAGTTTTAGTCCTATTTTAGTCTTCTGCAAGTGTTTTAGTTTTTGTCGTATTTAGCCGACTAAAACTCCAGTATATTTTAGTCGACTAAAACGCCCTACATTTTGGCCGACTAAAACTCATTTTAGTCATCTATAATCGAATGGGTGTAGTTCAATTGTAATTTGTAATGCATTATTTAAGCATTTCTCTACAATTTCCAAACTCATTATATACTACTGCTGGTCCTGGAGTGAAAAATCTAATATGTTATTATTTATGCTTTGAGCATGCACCAGTGTTAATTTTTGGCAGCAAATTTCGATTTAGTTTTAGTTTTAGTCTTTTGACTAAAATGCCATTTTAGTTTTAGTCGTATTTTAGTCTTAAGACTAAAATGCCATTTTAGTTTTAGTCGTATTTTAGTCATCTGAATTGTGTTAGTCGACGAAAACGTTTTAGTCGGTTTTAGTCGACGAAATTAACACTGCTTTAAACGGACCTCTGAGACTATCACAGTGCAGGTGCATTTATACAGAGACTTGATTACAGACAGGTGGATTCTATTTATCATCATTAGTAATTTAGGTCAACATTGGATCATTCAGAGATCTTCACTGAACTTCTGGAGAGAGTTTGCTGCACTGAAAGTAAAGGGGCTGAATAATTTTGCACGCCCACTTTTTCAGTTTTTTATTTGTTAAAGTTTGAAATATCCAATAAATTTCGTTCCACTTCATGATTGTGTCCCACTTGTTGTTGATTCTTCACAAAAAATTATAGTTTTATATCTTTCTGTTGGAAGCCTGAAATGTGGCAAAAGGTCGAAAAGTTCAAGGGGGCCGAATACCTTCACAATGCACTGTACTTCCTCCCCCACTAGACAATGAAGTAAATTTTTTGTTTATTGCGCATGGTACTTTGGGCCATATGAATGGAGCACTACTCAGAGAAAGGAGAGAGTCTGGAAAGGAGTTTGCAGTTTGATGCCCACTACCAGTGTCCACTTCACCCATAGCGCTGTTTAAAATCCAGTTGGCGGTGAGTGCGCATTGCATGGGGGTGGAAACTGATGATCGGTGATTGCACACTTATCTACCTGTATTGTCACCATACTCGCCTGGGTGCGATTATCGCTTATATAAAGCAGTATTACACTATATTCATTTATTTTTTGGATTCATTTTTTGAGTTCTATTATTGAAGATTAGTAAGAAGAAACATCTGCCCCCTGAGGGTGATGCTGTTTATGTGTGTTTGCTGCACTTTATTGAGCAGCCAATATTTCTGGTAAGCCTCTGATCTTAATCACTGCAAGAATATGCTTACTCTTCACGTTTGTCAACTTGAACCACAGCAGGATATTTTCTGTTTAACACAGGACACAGAGGGACTGTTTATACTTTTATATGTGGACCAGGCCCAGACTGGGACATAAAATAGGCCCGGGCATTTTAGGCTGAGCAGCCCATTTTTTTCTTTTTTTAACCACTTTACGTCTGCTCACAGTAATACTACTGCGGCAGAGTGTCTCGTTATCATCTGACGACGTAGTATTAACGTCGTCAGACACTCCCCCTTCTGGGCGGCGCTTGCGCGCCGCCGGAGGCTCGCTCCCGCTGTTTTCATTCACAGCGGGAGTCGGGCCAGGGGAGGAGCAGCGGCGATCGCCGCTGCTCTGCCCCGATCGCCGGGGATCTAGTGTGGAGATCCGCCCGCCTGTGTAAACACAAGCGGACGGATCTCCATAGTGACAGGGAGTGACAGATCGGACTGTTCAGCATAGCTGCACATCCCATCTGTCCATGACTCACTCAGTCACCTCCCCCCCTACACGTCAGTAAGCACCAGGCATACATTAACCCCTCCCTCTCCAATAAAATTAACCCCTTCCCTGCCAGTGTCATTTTTACAGTAACAGTGCATACATATAGCACTGATTACTGCAGTAATGTCACTGGTACCCCCAAAAGTGTCAAAAATGTCATTCAAGGGTCCGATCTGTCCGCCGCAATGTCGCAGTCCCACAAAAAAATCGCAGATCGCCGCCATTACGCGTTAAAAAAAAAAACACCAAAAATTACAGAAATCTTTCCCTTTGTTAGTAAACGCAATAACTTTTGCGCAAACCAATCAAAATACGCTTATTGCGATTTTTTTTACCAAACATAGGTAGCAGAAAACAAATTGGCCAAAAATTTTTTAAAAAATTGGTTTTTACATCTTTTTTGGGGGGAATTTCATATAAAAAAATGTTAAAAATATTGTTATTTTTTCAAAATAAACGCTCTTTTTTTGTTTATAGCGCAAAAAGTAAAAATCGCACAGGTGATCAAATACCACCAAAAGAAAGCTCTGTTTGTGGGAAAAAAAGGACGTAAATTTCGTTTGGGTACGGTGTCGCACGACCGCGCAATTGTCAGTTGAAGTCGCACAGCGCCGAATCGCAAAAAGTGGCCTGGACGGAAGACAGCAAAATCCTCCGGTGGTAAAGTGGTTAAAACAAAATGACCAATGATGAACAACTACCGGTTTCTCTATGTTTTTTAGTTATATTTAGCCTGCACACCCATGCGATCCGATTCTGCAAATCGCACTGTGTTTTGAAAAACGATTGCGGGGTGTCGTTAACCTAACATACACTCCGCAATCTGTTTGCATGGACGGGTTGCTATTTAGATGCAGTCCGCATTTAGTGTGAACCCAGGCTAAGAGATAACAGGTAATTTTAGGTTACATTAAAAATATATTACCCAATTTTTGGGTAAAATATAAAAGATGAGTTTGTGTCAAACCTTAAGACTATGCATGCCCGAAAATAGCAACACATTTCAGTACCCTATATTTTCCATAGGCAAAGCTATTAAAGATCATAGAGGTCATCAGTTCAGAGTTAACCATGAATAATGATCCTATAATTATTGCTCTCATTCCAATGTGCAGGGTCATATATTACACGTGTAGTAAAATCAAGGTTTTTGTTCACAGGCACCCCCAAAATGTGTATGTAGTTTCTTATGGTATTGGTGGGATAGGGATGACATCAGTAGCAGTGGTGGTAGTGGGGATAGGGATGACATCAGTAGTGGTGGTAGGATAGAGATGACATCAGTAGCAGTGGTGGTAGTGGGGATAGGGATGACATCAGTAGCAGTGGTGGTAGTGGGGATAGGGATGACATCAGTAGCAGTGGTGGTAGTGGGGATAGGGATGACATCAGTAGCAGTGGTGGTAGTGGGGATAGGGATGACATCAGTAGTGGTGGTAGGATAGGTATGACATCAGTGCCAGTGGTAGTGGGGATTGGGATGACATCAGTGGCAGTGGTAGTGGGGATTGGGATGACATCAGTGGCAGTGGTGGTGGGGATAGCGGTGACATCAGTGGTGGTGGGGGATAGGGGTGACATCAGTGGCAGTCGTGGTGGGGATAGGGGTGACATCAGTGGTGGTGGGGATAGGGGTGACAGCAGTGGCAGTGGTGGTGGGGATAGGGGTTACATCAGTGGCAGTGGGAATAGGAATGACATCAGTGGTAGTGGGGATTGGGATGACATCAGTGGCAGTGGTGGGGATAGGGATGACATCAGTGGTGGTTGGGATAGGGATAACATCAGTGGCGGTGTTAAGGATAGGGATGACATCAGTGGCGGTGGTGGTGGGGATAGCGATAACATCAGTGGTGGTTGGGATAGGGATAACATCAGTGACGGTGTTGAGGATAGGGATGACATCAGTGGGAATGATGAGGATAGGGGTGACATCAGTGGGAGTGGTGGTAAGGATAGGAATAACATCAGTGGCAGTGGTGGTGGGGATAAGGATGACATCAGTGGCAGTGGTGGTGGGGATAGGAATGACATCAGTGGCAGTGGTGGTGGGGATAGGAATGACAATGTCCACTGCCACTGATGTCATCCCTATCCTCATCACCACTGCCACTAATATCATCCCTATCCCCACCACCACCGCTACTGATGTCATCCCTATCCCCCCCATCACCACTGCCTCATGGGAGGGGGGGGATCAGACAGAGGGATGGCGGTGGGAGGGATGGTGGGATCCAGCAGAGGGATGGTGGTATCCAGAGGGATGGCGGTGGGAGGGATGATGGGATCCAGCAGAGGGATGGCGGTGAGAGGGATGGTGGGATCCAGGAGAGGGATGGCGGTGGGAGGGTGGGATCCAGGAGAGGGATGGCGGTGGGAGGGATGGTGGGATCCAGCAGAGGGATGGCGGTGGGAGGGATGGTGGGATCCAGCAGAGGGATGGCGGTGGGAGGGATGGTGGGATCCAGCAGAGGGATGGCGGTGGGAGGAATGGTGGGATCCAGCAGAGGGATGGCGGTGGGAGGGATGGTGGGATGCAGCAGAGGGATGGCGGTGGGAGGCATGGTGGGATCCAGCAGAGGGATGGCGGTGGGAGGGATGGTGGGATCCAGCAGAGGGATGGCGGTGGGAGGGATGGTGGGATCCAGCAGAAGGATGGCAGTGGGAGGGATGGTGGGATGCAGCAGAGGGATGGCAGTGGGAGGGATGGTGGGATCCAGCAGAGGGATGGCAGTGGGAGGGATGGTGGGATCCAGCAGAGGGATGGCAGTGGGAGGGATGGGATGCTCTTTCCTTACCTTGCAGCCGGCCTTGGCTTGGGTGGTGTGTTGTTGTCTGCGGTGCGTGCGTCTGCAGAGCCAGAGACACCGTTCCCCCTTCTTCCCATCCCGACAAGAAGAAGGGGTCCCCTCTAGCTCCACCCCCTTCACAGTGAGTCACGGTCACCTGGTCCACCCCTCCTGAGCTACGCTGGATGGCTGCGGAGCCGGCCGCAGTGAGCGGCCAGCCCAGAGACACAGTGCCTTAGGAGTGGGGAGTGGCGGGGAGTCGGGGACATACCTGTAACCCGGGGCGGGCGGCCAGAAGAATATGCGGTATCGGCCAGTAATGCGGCGGCCGGCCCTCTCCGCGGAATCGGCCACGGAGAGGCCAGCGGCAACCGGCATCAGAGCGGAGGGACACTACACTAGTGACAATCATGTGCCCGGAACGGAGGCCTCGGCCCACCGGGCATATGCCCGGTCTGCCCTATGGCCAGTCCGGGCCTGCTGTGGACCATTTTTTTTTTTGCACATATACAGTGCTGCATATATTTTATGCTTCCCCTACCCACATGCCTCTTCCTCAGATTTCTCTGTCAAAATCAATGGCTCAACTATCAATCCGTACCCACACGCCAAGGTTCTAGGTGTGATCCTGGATTCTGAACTATCCTTTCGGCCTCACATCTACTCACTGTCAAAAGCTTGCTGTCTCAACCTTCGCAACATCTCCAGGATACGCCCCTTCCTAACCAGTGACACCACAAAGCTTCTAATTTACTCCATGGTCATCTTCCGCCCTGACTACTGCTACTCCCTCCTCATTAGCTTTCCTTAACATAGGCTAGCCCCCATTCAGTCCATTATGAATGCTGCTGCCAGGCTCATCCACCTTTACAAACCGCTCAGTGTCTGCTACTCCTTTGTGCCCACTCTCCACTGGCTTCCGCTAAGAAATTAATCTCAAGATACTAATAAAATCTTACAAAGCCATCCACAACTCTGCCCCCAGCTACATCACTAACCTAGTCTCAAAATACCAACCAAATAGTTCTCTTTATTCCTCCCAAGACCTCCTGCTCTCTAGCTCCCTTGTCACCTCCTCCCATATGCCCCTCCATGACTTCTCCAAAGCCTCCCCCACCCTCTGGAACTCCCTACCCCAATCTATAAATCTATCTCCTACTCTGTCCACTTTCAGATGATCTCTGAAAACTCCTATCCAGCCCCCACCTAACAACTGTACATCTATTTCTCCATCAGCCCATCCTTCAGTTATTAACTTTTGTATCTCTTGACCCTCTCTCTTAGACTGTAAGCTCTAACAAGCGGGGCCACCTGATTCCTACTGTATTAAACTGTATTGTAGTTGTACTGTCTGCCCTTTTGTTGTAAAGCGCTGCCTAAACAGTCATCACTATATAAATCCTGTATAACAAGAATAATAACCCCCAGCATTGGTGTCCGTTTTAGCAATAATAACCCACAGCATTAGTGCCAGTTTCAGCAATTATATTCCCCAGCATTGGTGCCAGTTTTAGTGATAATAACCCCCAGCATTGGTGCCTGTTTCAGCAATGATAACCCCCACCATTGGTGCCAGTTTTAGCAATAATAACCCCCAGCATTGGTGCCAGTTTATGTAAAAATAACTGAAAAAACTGTTGCCAGTTTCTGCAATAACCCCCTAGCAATATATGTCAGTTTACAGAATAATAACCCCCTGCATTGGGGCAATTTTACACATTAATAACACATACATTGGTGGTCAATGGTGCGATGCTATTTAAATCCCCCTTTATTGTCAATGAAAATGGTATTAAAAATATGCCTCCCCTTTGGGGGTCAGTGGTGGTATTAACCCCTTCATGCAGTAAAGGCCAGTGGCAGTGTTAACCCCTTCATGGTGCAGCATGAAGGAGTTCATTAACACTGCAAATGTCAGTGTTAAATAAATCCTCCATGCTGCATTAGTGGCCAGTGGCAGTGTTAATTAACCCCTTCCTAATGCAGAATAAAGAAGTTAATTAGCACTGACAATGGCCACTGATGCAGCACGAAGGGGTTAATCAACACCATTGCTGGTCACTAATGCAAATTAACCATTTAAATTAACCACTTTGTATTGCAACATGAAGAGATAACTTTACACTGGCCCTGGCTACTAATGCAGCTCGATTGGCTTTTATTAACACTAATTGCTAATGCAGCACAATGGGGTTAACACTGCCATTGATGCAGCATGAAGGAGTCAATTAACTTCCACTAGTTACTAATGAATTAGTTGCCAGTGGCAGTGCTCTTTTACTCCTTCATGCTGCATTAGTGGACAGTGTTAATAGACAATGCCACTGGCTACCAATGCATTAGTGACCAGTGGCAGTTAGTTGACCCCTTCATGGTGCATTACTTGCCAGTGGCAGTGTTAATTAAGTAGCCCCTTCCCCCATCACAATGCATAAGGAGCTAATCAGTTTACAGCAAATGCATGAATGACTGCATCAATGTTGATCTGCATTTTATTGACTTGCCTGATCCAACAAACACTCCCACGCAGTGCTGCTCTAGCTCTCTTCTTGGCCTTGGAATAATGTCATTCAGAGGCTAGGACCAGCAGTTTTTCTGGTGGAGATCACTCTGCCTGCCAGAGAACTGCGGCTTCTTCTAGTGCTGAGTACTGGAATGCCAGTAGCGCTCCAGCACTAGACAGCCCGCTGTCACTCTGCAAACATAAGGTCTCTGTTCTGGATCATCCTCAGGTTTAGCAACTTTACTGTCACAGCCTCACTCCACTCTTCTTGCACCTTCCACCCTTCCTCATTGAACTGTTCTGCCCAGGGCTCTTTCCCCTTCTGCCCCTCTATCCTCCTCCTCCCCTCGGCCCTGGTGGCCATCTTAAAATATCAGATTTTTATATGCGATTATTGCCAGCGGGGCAATAATCGAATATAAAAATCTGACATTCTGGTTGTACCCAAGTTGATTGATCAACTTGGGTATAATCAGCCCGCCCTTACATGGTTCAAATCTCGGTCGGACAGGACGCGTGTTACTGGGAGGATCACTTGGTGAAATAAGGGGAAAAAAAAACCTATAGGATGGAAACCAAAGTATCCATAACATCTAAGGACTGGTAAGATGCAATATTTTACTATTCTTGTTTTCTGGGTTCAATATTGCTTTAAGCCAACAATACCACGGCATTCCCTGCACACATTTTAGAGCTCCATATATTGGATAGGACAAGACAGAGGTGTTTTTAACACTTAACAATTAACTCTGTCCTCTCTAGTTATATTTCCTGAAGTCTTCCATCAACCTGATCCTGTTTATTTTGCCCAGTAAAGCTGCCAGTAACACACTTCCTGTCCTAGGGTGACAACAAGCACTCTATAGAGGAGCTGCGTTGTCACTGTAAGAAAGGAAGTGTGTTAGTACTACAGAACACCTTACCTTCATCTCATTTCCTTAATTCTAGTATGGTCAACGGGTACTTTACACTTATATAACAAATATAACAATGCACTTTCAATGGTAAATTTAACAAATAAAATAAAAGATATTAATTATTGGGGTTACATACACTTTAACTGTAAAACTGGACCCAACACTAAATCCTAAACCTATAACTCCAACCTTATCCTATTCTTAGCAATAAAGCTGGCCATACAGTAACCCTTTTTTTTTTTTGTGCAACCAGCAGGTTGAATGAAAAAAAAAATGACCCCAGATGAATCCATCCACACATTTGAGGCCGATATGTCGGTGCATCCCTAATCGCAACACACTGATCAGTGTATTGCCGGCTATAGCCCGAGAGTGTGATCCATCAGAAAAAAATGGATAGGCTGGTATCATACAAGTTGATCGGTGGATCGACTTGTGGACAACCAGCCTGCCCATACATGGACTGAAATTTGCCCAGTCCCTGCTGAACCAGCTGACTTTTGATCCATGCTTAAGCCACCTGAAAAATCTGTAGCTACCTCTTAAACTGAAAGCTCCTGGTCCTCCAATGGCCTGTGCCAATATTACCAAACAAATAACCATCAGGATACATGTAGTTGATGGATCAGTAACTCTCCTGAAGGATGATCCTATTACATATTGATGATTGGTGATACAAATTTAAATTTTTTGGACTTGTAAACAGCAACATAGAAAATTAGAAGCCTTTCTCATTCTTTGGAGCCACATGGTGCCGTCATTTCCCTGCCAGCCAGACTCTACTTCTGTGAAAGATTAAAGAAACGAGAAGGTGGGGGCAAGGCATGGTTGGCAAAAAAGAGGATCGATTTGGTTGGATTGTCAGCCAAGAAACAGGCTGGTATGACACCTATTGGTCTCCATTTTTATGTATTTTATTGCTTTGGGTAGGTGCATTGGCAAAACAAATAACAGATGGGAAAAATGAACATTGAATTTTCTTGGCAATGGCATGTCAACACACCGCATATATGTGAATTACGTAGCATAATTTTGAATTTGCAAAAGCGTTTGCCACAGTTCCCCACGCACGGCTAATGTGTAAGGTAAAGTCTACTGGCTTGGAAAGATCAGTTTGTAAATGGATAGAAAACTGGCTAAAAGGTAGAATTCAGAGAGTAGTGGTTAATGATTCTTGCTCTGAATGGTCTAAGGTTATCAGTGGCGTAACCCAAGTTTCAGTATTGGGAACCTTACTTTTTTATATCTTTATAAACTATATAGAGTCTGGGATTAAAAGTATCATTTCAATCTTTGTAGATAACACCAAGCTATGCAGTGGAATAACTTCCATTACAGGAGGTCTCCAACTTACAAGCCGATCTCAATCCACTGTTTCATTGGGCAACTATCTGGTAAATGAGGTTTAATGTTGATAAATGTAAAGTTATGCACTTGGAGGCTAAGAATATGCATGCATCATACATACTGGGGGGGGGGGGGGGTACAACTGAGGGAATCAATGGTGGAGAAGGATCTGGGTGTTCTGGTAGATCAAAAGCCAAATAATAGCATTCATTGCCAAGCTGCGGTTTCCAAAGCAAGCAAAGTCCTTTCTTGGAGAGAGAGAGAGGAGAGAGAGAAGAGAGGAGAAGAGAAGAGAGGAGAGGAGAGAGAGAGAGAGAGAGAAGAGAGAGAGAGAGAGAGAAGAGAGACAAGAGAGAGAAGAGGAGAGGAGAGAGAGAGATCGATCATGTTGCCCCTGTACAAATATATTAGTAAGGCCTTATCTGGAATATACAGTTCAGTTTTGGGCACCAGTTCTCAAAAAAGGATATCGGGGAGCTGGAGAAAGTACAGAGAAGGGCAACCAAACTGATAAGAGGCATTGAGAAAAGATTAGAGGAACTGAATCTATTCTCTCTTGATAAGGAGATTAAGGAGGGATATAATCAAGATGTATAAATACATAAGGGGTGCATATAATGAACTTGGTGTTGAGGTATTCACTTTAGGGGACAAGGTGGCACTCTTTACGCCTAGAGGAAAACAGATTTCTTCTCCAAATACAGAAAGGTTTCTTCACAGTAAGAGATGAGAAAATGTGGAATAGACTCCCTCCAGACGTGGTTCTGGCCAGCTCAGTAGATTGCTTTATAAAAGGCCTGGATTCTTTCCTAGGTGTACATAATATAACTGGGTACTAATATTTATAGGCAAAATTGATCCAGGGAATATCAGATTGCCTCTCGGGGGATCAGGAAGGAATTTTTCCCTCTGCTGTAGCAAATTGGATCATCCTTTGCTGGGGTTTTTCACCTTCCTCTGTATCAACTGTGGGTATAGGATTGTGTATATGGGATTGTATGGTTGTTTTCTTTTTTGTTTTGTACTGGTTGAGCTAGCTTGTGTCTTTTTTTCAACCTATGTAACAACGTATGAATTAGGTACATAAAAAAAATGTCAAACAATTGCACATACAGTGATGTGCGTGTGACCTTATAGTTCCTTTTCAACAAGGACTATTGGTTATTAACCACTTCAGCTCTAGAAGGTTTACCCCCCTTCATAACCAGGCCTTTTTTTTTTTTTCGATATGGCACCTCAATATTTTATTCAAGCAACACAGGGAAAGCCGCTCAGGTGAGGCACAGATATCCAGGTGCTGGTCGGATCCGCCGTCCAGTGATCAAACTTCCAAAGAGAAAAAGTGACCGCACTCAGAGATGAATGAACTTGAAGTGTTTATTCCCATTCATAAAAGACAACGGTGCATCGAACAGACATGGACACGGTTGACATGTTTCACGACTCTATAGGTCGCTTACTCAGAACCTCAATATTTTAACTGACAATTGTGTGTCCTTTTTTCCCCCCACAAATAGAGCTTTCTTTTGATCACCTCTTTAGTTTTTATCTTTTGCACTATAAACAAAAAAAAAAAAACATTTTGAAAAAAAAACAATATTTTTTACTTTTTGCTATAAAACATATCCAATAAAAATAAAAATCAAATTTCTTCATTACTTTAGGCCAATATGTATTCTGCTACGTTTTTGGGAAAAATATCCCCATAAGCGTATACAGTAATCCCCCGCTACATTGCGGTTCCGTTTTTGCGGTCCCGGTAATTCGCGTTTTTTTTTGTAATGTTATTTTACTATATAAATCATTAAAAATGAAAGATTTTTGTGTTTTTCATAGCTCTTGCTCTGTCTCTAAGTATCTTTTATGTGTTTAAATGAGTTTCTATTGTTTTAAAAGTGTGTTTAAAGACCTTAAAATGCTTCTACACGTACAGTGACAGTAAAAAAATCATGCCTACAATGCATTTTAATAGGGTTTTTCTATTTCGCGGAATTTCACTTTTCGCGGCTGGGTCCGGAACGTAACCCCCGCAATGGAGGGGGGTTTACTGTATACTGATTGGTTTGCGCAAAAGTTATAGCATCTACAAACTATGGGATAGTTTTATGGAATTTTTCTTTCTTTTACTAGTAATGGTGGCAATCAGCCTTTTTTATCGAGACTGTGACATTGTGGCGGACAAATCTGACACTAAGTGACACTTTTGGGGACCAGTGACACCAATACAGTGATCAGTGCTAAAAAAAAATGCACTGTCACTGTACAAGTGACACTGGTAGGGAAAGGGCTAACATTAGGGGTGATCAAAGGGTTAAATATGTTCCCTATGAGTGCATGCTGTGTGGGAGGTGCTTTGACTGGAGGAAGACAGAGATCCGTGTTCCTGTTTAGCAGAAACACAAGATCTCCATCTTCCCCTCTGACAGAACAGCGATCTGCCTTGTTTACATAGGCTGACCGCTGTCCTGCCTCTCTTGGAAATGTTTTCCGGGTGCCAGACCCACTGATTGGCTCCCGTTGTGTCCACCCCAGACTGGGAAAAAAAGAAAAAGACCTACAGGTACTGGATTTCCCGCAGTATATGTGCGTGGGGCAGACCGGAAGCAGTTAAACCGCTTGATTAGTTAATCTTTTTCTGGTAGGTAGATAGAATTCTTTCATCAAAATAAACATAATGAAAGATTATGACATGATCAGCGTTAGAGGCATCCTCAAGGGTCAATTTATTTATTTATTTTAAAAGCAGTCACATCACAAGTAGAAAAGCCTGTCTCCTGCCAGCATGCTGCAGAAATCGACCCTTGCTCTCTGTAGAAGCAGTGGTCTCTCTGCAAAGGTCCAACATGCGCCCTGCAGAGTAAAAGAAAGAGATCTTCAATGAGCTAGGAATATGAGCTTTGCCAATTGCAAAGCTATAGGTCTGACTCAGCAGGGTATGGAAGAAAGTAACTCTCCTGCGCTGAGGTGTTATGCTTGAGGGAAGAACGTAGGTCTTATTCTTTGTTGACAATATCTTGCTGCCCTCTCAGGACCATGGGTATCCAAAGGTGCTACAAAACAACAAAAATAAGAGAAGGGAGCACCGATCGAGTGCAGTTCCATTATAAACATTTATTGAAAGATAAAAGATATCATACATAATACTCACAAAAGCATGTAGTACACATGCAAGTCAAAGCAGGCTAGGCTGACACGTTTCAAGGGAGAACCCTCTTCCTCAGAGACCAGACCAGATGTCATCTGCCTTGACAGCTAGGCTGACTGAGGGCTCTGAGGAAATGGGTTCTCCCTAGAAACGTGTCAGCCTAGCCATCACAGACACCATTTCGTCTCCTTGCATGACTGAAGTAGTCCAGCAGTCCTAGAGGCAACCTGTGTTATTGTGCTTTGACATGCGTGTGTACTACATACTTATGTGTAGCGGACCCCCAAAACCCCCTAGTGCCTAGTGATGACCCTCAGAGGCAGAGAGGGCCTACATACCTCCTGTGGGTGTGGATTGTCAGGCATGGTGGGTAGTGATGCAGTTAAAAGAAACGATGGGCGCCAGTCACTTTTATGCTGAAGTAACAAAATAGTTTATTTCTTTTCACAGGACAATAATAAACTGGGGGAGAGAGGGGTAGGGCTCAGGACACCCTTAGCGAACAGTCAATTAGGCAGACTCCGATTACAAGAACAGGTACTCAGACAGCGGTACAGGATAACAGACCTTGAGATTCATTCAGTATCCATAAAGCTTCAGATTGATCTGGGAGGCAACTCCTCTCCACCAGATTCAATCTCTTTTGTGGTCTGTACTGGCTGGACAGCTGTCTTCCATATGAAACAGGCAGGTTACTCACACAGGTTACTGGATGTTTGTGGATGTTCTTTTCCATGTGGGTCGCTGGTTCTCCTCAGCAGAATCCTAGGCATGTGACTAGGCCCCAGGCTTCAGGCCTAGTCAGCAGCAGCACAATAGCACACAGCCTCCCCGAAGGGGGTCCGGGCGGGAAGAGAACGATTATTGGACCTCCCCTCGCTTAAATAAGGTCTCCCAGAATGCCGCAGTAACACTGTAATTGGCTGAGAGAGACATGTGCATTAACAGTTTGTTTAACTAGAATTCTCACTCTAGTGTCAGAGGCAACAGTGCCACCTAATGACAGAAGGGAGAAATGCAGTCAAACCCAGATTAAGAGAGGAAGTTCAATTGACCACAGTATAATTACAGCCAGGCTAGTTACTGCCCAGCAACTAAATTTAACAGCAACCTTTCATTAAAACAAGATTCAAGGAGATGGGTGTTGGGCGCTAGTTACCAAAGAAGTGTCCACCAATGCACAGACAGATGACCAATGGGTGCTTGCAGACTTTCCAATTATAGCCAACATTCAGGGCAGCACTGGCAGGCAAAGGACAGGAAATCCCGCTGGCAGCAAATAGAAAGGAGAAGGAGCCGAGTACGCATGCTCCGAAACGCGTTACGTCACTTCCGGTTAGCCTGCGCTCCATCGCGGCTTCCGACTTAACCAGCTATGTGGTTTAGCTTCCTGGATCGTCACTTCCTGGCTGCAGGACGGCCGGAACACCGGAGACTACATCCGAGGAACTACCACCATACGGAACATGGACTAGAGTAATCCCCCATGTAAGTTACTACATTATGTTTGTTATGCAATAAAGCCTTGGCTAACTTCAGCGGCGCCTGTTCTTTTCTATTTGCATTAAAACAAGGGTGCTACATATGTATTAGTGTATTATGTATGATATCTTATCTTTCAAGAAATGTTTATAATGGAATTGCAATAGGTCGGTGCGCCCTTCTCTTGTTTTCATTGTTTTTCAGCAGGGTACGTGTTAGACTTATGCAGAGAAATTGCAGTTTCCATATAAAGAGCAAGGGTCTCTCTCTAAAGCATTCTGGTAGTGTACAGGATTTTCTACTCAAGCTGTGACAGCTTTCTAAAATCCTGTACACACAGACCGAATGTCGAGAGACAATGGCTAGTTCAAAAACAAAAATGGTTGCCATTAAGCCCGTGCGTACAGCACCCTGTCCGACAGAAGCTGCCTAAACGAGCATGCTGGAAGACAAGCAGCCGGCCGACTCCTGAACGGCGCTCTCCATCATCCATTGTGCAGAACACAATAGCTCAGCGGGGAAGATTGCAATACTAACGTCGCATAGTTAGTACAGCGGCTCCAACCGGAGCGGTCAGACACTTTCTTCCTTCAACGAAAAAAAACTCAGTGTGTGTACCAAGCTTAAAGGAAGCATACTTTGAAAAACTTTTGCATGTTTTGATGCACCTAGAATTTATTTAGTAGATTGTAACTAAAAGTTTTACTGGGTTTATAAAAAAAAAAAAGTATGAGCCAGTTAATAGGTTAATCCAGTTAGTCCAGAAAGCATATTTTTCATCAAAATCCAATTCAATGTATTTGGTGCCATGGCTACTCCAGATTGCATCTCCTTAAGCTGCATGTCTCACCGGTGTCCGGTAACCCTGGCAAATGGGACGTGCATGCAAAGGAAGGCCATAACAATCTGTGGGGACAGCAAAACTCACACATATGTAAAGGATATAAAGTGTATCAAAATAGAATGTAAACCTAACCAGAATATATACAATATTAATAATGGATATTCATCTCTGGGAAAATCTCTGTAAACCAAAGATATGTTTTTTGACCCTTAGAGTCTGTAACTTCAGAACATTTCCCTTTGTTATACATCTTATTACCCGTATCTTGCTTGTTTTATTACAAAGGGAAACATTGTGGGGTTATGAACGTAATACTGCTCATCTCAGATGAGGAACGACATTTCTATTCAAATTTATTTCTTGAAAAATTAACCTCGGTTAATAATATTGAGGGATTTCCTATGGCAGTTTTACACTGTATTTTGATCCACTTTGTAATCTTGCACTGCTTTGTATTTTTTTGTGCGCCTTTCAAGTCCATTATTTGTTATTTGGTCAATTGTTTAAAACCTTGTCACCAAGCACCAGCACTAAAGCTATTAGTTTCAGGACATCATATATCATCTTGCTCATGATTTTCTCAGGGTTATGTCTGCCCATGTATGGTAGCTAAAGTCGAATTGAACATTCAGTTTACAGAAGTTAAATACATTTTAGGTACATCAAAACAGGTGTGCAAAGTCTTAGAGTTTGCTTTCTTTAGAAATTAGCCTCAGACTGAAGTGCCTCTCCTCTACCAGCATGCTGCAAGAAGCATGTGCTCTGTATGGAAGCAGTGATCTCTCCGCAGAGGTTCCAACATGCCCTATTCTGAATAAGACCTATAGCTCTGCAATCAGCAAAGCTCCTCATGTACCTGGCTGATTGAAAAACTATCTCTGACCCAGCAGGGTTGTTTCAGACTTCTGATGAGAGACCACTGCTTCCTGAAAGTGAAAGGTTCCTTCACTAAAACATTCTTAGTTCTTGGTCAGGCCCAAACATTGGGGTTAATTTCCTATAAGGAGTAAAAAAAAAAAAAAAGGTAAAGCCGCGTTTACTTCAAGCAACAATATACAATATCATCCTAGCAAAATTCCACTTCGTTTTTCATTTCCCCCTATATGATTGGGTTTTCAAAGTTGAGCACAGGTTCACTTTATTTACTATCATTCACTTTGCAGAGAGAACTTACACTTTACAAATTTAAAAATCCCCCTTTCCTTTTGCAAAGCATCCCCAATGTATTTTGTTCTCTAATTTTATCTTGATCTATAATATTTTATGTAAACACTAACAGGGGTGTGTGGGTTGTTACATACCATTGCATTAGCCATCCATGAACTCTGTCCAGCAGCCTGTGTCTCCTGCCTTTCCTGCATTCCAAAATTGCAGCATCTAAAAGACTTTTTAGCATTCGTCACATCCAGGAGTGTTGGATGCCATTGTTTATTATGGTATGACTATTTTTTTTTTTTTTTACTGGCTCAAATTGTTTTAGAGCTGAACCCCAGACAAATGTAAAGGGCACAAATAGTGAACCTCTAAAAATTAACACATCATTAGGCTTCATTCACACAGGGTGTATGAGTCCGTACCCCACGGAAGGGTTGTTTACCTACATGGGGATGCACAGATGTCTGTGTGGGTGCACAGCCCTGTCCGCACTCATTTGGTCCAGCTCTGGAGAAGAGGGGACACCCTCGAAACACGTCCGCTATTTTTGGAGATCTTCATTCCAGGACTGTCTTTAAACATTAGACCATGCTGAATGGAAAACTTGGTGGACTTTTTACCTCGCTTGTAATTTCTTCATGGTTTGTGAGTATGATGTACATATTTTTTTGATAATAAATAGTTGCAAAGGATAATGCGCTAGGCTGGTGTGCCCTCTATATTCTTTTAAGAGCTTTACCTAGGTTATCTCTGACCTGTTGAGAGTGGCAGCACAGTCATTAAGAAGACTATACCGTCAAGAGTCACCATGTAAAAGATCAAGACGTACATCACTTCTCAAGCACAGGAGCATAAATTTCCTTTTCCACGCTTATTTGGGGCCATACACCATGGGTGTCACAATAGGAGCACAGCTGCTGCATCCCAACGGATGGCCATAGGACTGCCTGCAGGGGGCCTCCCAACTGACGGCAATGGGACTGACTGCAGAGGGGTGGCACGGAACACCTGTGCATTCCCTCAATGGGTAAACACAGGCCTCACATAGGGTCCGAAGTCATACTCCCTATGTGAATGAGCCCATCTATGTAGGCGGGCAGTGTACATGAATTTGACCTGGTATCAGCCTATTGCCATCTATGTACAGCAGAGCTGGAGCGTGAGAAAAAGCAGCACAAGGAGCCAATCAGTTAATATGCCGACAGCACCCATGCTAATAGGAGAGAGCAGAGTGACAGATAAGGAGAGGGCAGAGTGACAGATAAGTTCATCATGATTTTGCTTCTCCTCAGAGGAATTAGGTAAAATTATTCTGGCAAACAGCCTGAGGACATCTAGCAGCAGAAAAAAGTACTGTGGGGAAAATCCCTGCATTAAAAAGTGAATATTGCAGCAAAAGCAGTTTTTTTTTTCCATACCAATGCAATGCATTAGTACAATACAATGGATGCTGATGGCCACTAGGTTCAGGTATTTACTTCACAGATGCCTTAGACCTCCTATAAACTATATATACGGATAATCTGTTTATTAATCAGTCCACTATATGTTTAGTCACAGTCCAGCTATTATGGTCTAATCTTAATATTTATAGGAAGGTAATCATGGCTTTGTTTATCTCCTCTCAACCACAATGAGCAGATTCTCTCTATAGGGTACTCCTCTATCCTTTTGTTTTGAAAAGTGATCTTTGTGATTCTGAATATCTTACATATACATACATGATGTGGGGACTGGTATCTTGTTTTACACATACCATTCTCTTTTTAGAACACCCTCATAGGAATATACAGTATCTCACAAAAGGTAGTACACCCCTCACATTTTTGTAAATATTTTATTATTTCTTTCCATGTGAAAACACTGAAGAAATTACACTTTGTTACAATGTAAAGTAGTGAGTGTACAGCTTGTATAACAGTGTAAATGTGCTGTCCCCTCAGAATAACTCAACACGCAGCCATTATTGTCTAAACCGCTGGAAACAAAAGTGAGTACACCCTTATGTGAAAATGTCCAAATTGGGCCCAATTAGCCAGTTTCCCTCCCCGGTGTCATGTGACTCGTTAGTGAGAGGTGTACTCACTTTTGTGAGATACTGTATTTACCACTGAATGTGTGGAAAGAGAAGTGAGATAACTTCATCCTTTTATTTAACCTTTATCTATATACTCCAGGAGCCATCCCAGTTTCATGAACCCCACCGCCCACCCAGACTATGATGATTTTTTTCTATTTTACCATGATGGTTATGTATACTATGTTGATCATGTCATTGTATCTGTCAACAATTAACTGGAATCTCCTATTACCATCAAATATTATAATATACTGCATTATATTCAGCATTCATAAGGATGGATTTGCTTCCATGCTCGCCGGGGACGGTAACCTTGGTGCTCCTTCGGGTCTATTGCTTGGGTTCACTAGTCTTTTGAGGTAAATGTCCTAATGTACATATTTTGCAAAAACTGTAGAAACAATGATTAACTGTTATTAATACATTATGTTCTTATGTTTTTCATTGCCATTTATAGTATGTGGTCCCACTATTTTGCTGTCTTACTCTACTAAGGAAGCGGGTCCCTCAAAACATGTCGGGAGTTTGTACATCTACACTCACAACCTTTTGGGAGGTAGTTTTTGGTCAGCACCCTCTTGTAAGGGACTACATAGACGATCCCTTTTATATACACTCTGTATGTGCTTCTGTGATTTTTAAATTGGAAGTTTGTATTGTATATTTTCATAAAAAATCTTTTGGATTTTTATCTAAACTGTGTAATGTCTGAGGATGGTACCGTTAAAATCCCTTTGCCCCAACCTTCCAAACACATATTTCAAATACTAATGCAATAATAATATTGACAGGAGAATCCTTACCTAATTCTTTACTACCACTATACTGATAAATGTATCTGAACCCAATTTCTCTGGTAGAGCACTAGCTAATCTCATGCACTTTGATATCATTATGTCTTGTATCCTTTTTGTACAAAATGTACTTTTTCTCCAGTACAACTCAATATGTATTTACTGAATGATTTGCTGCACCTTCAGGCCCTTGCCTTTATAAAAAAAAAAAATTGGAGTTTTGTCCTTTTCTCTGATGGACACAGCTCCAGAATCTTCTTAACCATTGGGTTATGCTGCCCTCTACAGGAGTAAGACACTAGGCAGGAAAAAGCTTTACCACACCAATAGGGCCAGTCCCAGGGGATATACTCCCACTTCCTGCTATAGGCACTCAGTTTTGTTGTAAGCAGTGTCAGAAGAAATATAACCCAACTCAATAGAGGGGTGGGTGCTGTGTCCGTCAATGAACAACAGAAGAAAAGGATTTTACGGTAAGACAAAAATCTAATTTTCTCTTTCGTTCATTGACAGACACTGCTCCAGAATCTTCTTAACCATTGGGACATTCCAAAGCAGTGTCAAACATGTGGGAAAAAAACACAGCAGAAATTTTTTTTCCCAAGGCTAAACCTAGCTAGCCAGGTAACATGGAGCTCAACCAGGTACAACTGGAGCTCACCTGAAACATACACCCTCAAAAGAGGACTAGTCCACTCAAACAGCAGCCTGCAAGACCTTGCAGCTAAAAGCAGCATCCGCAGATGCCAGCACATCTAATTTATAAAAATGTGAAAGTGTGCACAAACAGCCAGGTGGCCGCCTTGTAAACTGCATCACTGACGTCTAATGGCGGAAGGCCCTAGAGGCACTAAGTGCCCGCGTAGAATGCGCCGTAACAGGGAAAGGAGGAACCTGATCCTTGATTGAATAGGCCTGCACCACCATCTGTCTGAACCATCTTGAAATGGTCATGGCAGATGCGGCCAACCCCTTGCGAGGTACATCCGTAAGGACAAATAGTGAGTCTATTTCCTAAACGACACTGTTGCCGCCAAGTACACCGTGAAAGCCCAAACCACATCCAGAGAATGCAAGGCAATCTCCTTAGGATGCCTAGGCTTAGGACACAGGGAAGGCAACACAATATCTTCATTCAGTTGGAAACCAGAGACAACCTTAGGAAGGAACGAATGACAAGGGCGAAGCACCACTTTATCTCAGTGAACCACCAAGTAATGTGAACGACAAGACAAGCTGCCAGCTCAGACACCCTATGAGCAGAAGAAATAGCCACCAAGAAGGCTACCTTCTGGGACAACGTAAGCAGAGGAATCTCGCAAATATTTTCGAACTGCAGTTACTGAAGAACCGACAGCACCAAGTTGAGATCCCACAGGGGCAACGGAGACCGCACTGGGGGAGCCAAGTGGTGAACCCCCTGAACAAAAGTGCGAACCAAAGAATACGTAGCCAAAGGACGTTGAAAGAAAACTGCCAAGGCTGAAGCCTGGCCTTTGAGGGAACCCAAGGCCAGACGCTGCTGAACACCCCGTTGGAAGAAAGCCAAACTCCGAGCCACCGAAAATTAGCAAGAGCCCCAAGAGATTCACACAACGCAAAGTACGCTCCTCAACAGCGATGGCAAATCTTCCTGGGAGTAGATTTGCTAGCTTTCAGCAGAGTGGGAATCACCGATTCAGACAATCCTCTATCCTTCAGCACCTGGCTTTTGACAGCCAAGCCGTTAAAGCCAGCGACTGTAAGGCAAGATGGAGGATTGGCCCTGGGCCAACAGATCTCCTCTGAGAGAAAGTCTCCAAGAAGCACTGGCGACCAACCATATCAGATCTGCGTACTAAGACCGGCAAGGCCAGCCTGGAGCCAATTCTGCCTCTTACGCAGAAGTCTTGGCAGAAGTTCTAGAGGAGGAAAGGCGTATATCAGATGATACTGGCCCCAAGGAGCCACCAGTGCATCTGTGGCGTCGGCCAGAGGATCCCGAGAGACTGTGCCACAAACCTAAGCACCTTCCTGTTGAGACAAGAGGTCAACAGGACCGCCTCAGGAGTTCCCCACCGGAGACATAACTGATGAAACACCTCTAGAGGAAATGTCCAGTATATTGATCGGTAGTCTGGATTCTTCCAGAGTCCAGACCCCCTGCCATCTGTGGTGACCACCGTCCAGTACAGTGAAGGAAACATTTTCCCTGTTGAAGCGCCGGAGAGCGAAGCCAGCGAATCAGGAACCCTCTTGTACCCCGGCTCAACAGGATCAGATTGTCTAGAGACTTTGGATTCCTGTCCCACATGGTAAGAACCTCTCTTTTGCAGAGGTCTCGTGTGGAACTGTGTAGACACGAAGGTAGACACCATCAGACCCAGCACCCGCATACAAGTCCTGAGAGAGGACCGACTGCTGGACAACAGAAGCCGAATTGCATCCTGCAGCTTCTGGAGCTTGTCCCATGGGAGGAACACCCTGGCTGAGGCCAAGTCCAAAGCAGACCCAAATAGTCCAACTTGGTGGAAGGAACCAGAGGTGATTCCTGGAAATTTGATTTCTAACCAAACTCCTGCACAGTAATCTCCCAGTTTTCCATCACAGCAGTCAGAGACTCTGCTCGCAGAAGATGATCATCCAGGTACTACAGTATCGCATTCCCCGCTGCCACAACAATGGCAACACCAGGGGCAACACTTTGTGAAGACCGGAGAAGCTGAGGCGAGACCAAAGGGTAATGACACGAATTGATAATGCTCCTCGCCCACAGCAAAAGCGGAGGAAGCATGGATGACCAACATATATCGGAATATGAATGTAAGCATCCTTGATATCGATAGAAGACAGAAGATCCCCTTGATGTAGGGATGCCACTACCGTATGAAAGGACTCCATTCAGAACATCTGTACCCACACAAAGCGGTTCAGAGCTTTGAGGTTCAAGATTGGACTTACCTTGCCTTCCTTTCCGGGGAACTGTAAACAGGTTTGAAGAAAACCCATGTAAAAAACGTTCCGATTCTGAAAATGTAACAATCACCCCTTGTAGTAGCAAGTCTTGCACCTCTCCGAAAAGACCTCCCAGGCGGTCTGGAGATAAACGCAGGTTGGAAGGAAAGAACCTCTCTGAAGGATAAGAACGAAAGTTGATCTTGTAGCCGGAGTGAATCAGCTCATTCACCCACTTGCCTTGAATCAGGGAGGTCCACGAGACCAGAAAGAAGCAAAGACATCCCCCCACCCCAGATACGGATGAGGGCACCCCTTCAGGCAGAGGGGGGCTTGTCTGCAGGTCTGGAAGGACTCGCTCTCAACATACCAGACCAGGTCCTCCTGGAACCTCCAAAGGAGGTCCTGATAGACCCTTTGTCTTGAGATCCTGCGGGACAAAAAGGCCACATATGAGCCGAGAAAAAAAGGCTCTGCGAAGAGACTCCTTGCCCCTGGCAGCCTGTGGAAGAAGAGTACTCTTCCCCCCTGTAAAACCCTTGATGATATCATCCAGGAAATATCCAGACAGGCAATCCCCCACAAAAGGGAGAAAAGATAAGGCCTTGTTGGAAGACATTTCCGCCATATCATGCGCCAAAGGACAACTGCTGTCACTGACAGCCTAGAAACTAAGGGAGCCACATCCAGAGAGGCATCACAAACTGCAACCCCTTGACCAACTGGTCCTCCAGCTCCACAAAGGCAGGGGGGAGCTGTTCCCCCTCCAGATCCTGGCGCAAAAGCCTTGCCCACTCCGTTAAAGTCTGGGACACCAAAGCTATGGTGAACACCGGCCTAAGAACCAAACCGGCCACAGTAACAAGTGGCGGACCAGTCTCGGCTCTCCTGTCAAAGGGATCTTTAGAGGTGGAAGACTCCTCCTCCGTGAATTAGAGGGGATTTATTCAGCCTGGAAACCTGAGAGTCCACCACAGGTGGGACTGTCCACTTATGCAACAGAGACTCCTCAAAGGGATACAGTCTATCGAAATGCTTAGGCACCTCCATATTGCATTTAAGACAACCCCACTGACAATTTTGTCCTAAACATAACAAGCAGGGGAAGCCGCCAGCAGTTGATTGTAGTTCACACGGGAACAGAAAATAAAAGAAGAAAAAATTCCATTTAAAAAGGAAAAAATGCTAGGACCAGAGATCCCAGCAAGGAACTAGGTCCTTACTCCTGACTAGGCAGAAAAAAAAACTGAGTGCCTATAGCGGGAAGTGGGAGTATATCCCCTGGGACTGCCACAAAGGCGTGGAAAAGCTTTTTCCTGCCATGTGCTACTTCAGGGGGCAGCATAACCCAATGGGTAAGAAGATTCTGGAGCTGTGTCCGTCAATGAACGAAAAAGAAAACTACATTTGCTCTTTCATGGGCTAATCATTTTACACTTGTAAATCTTTTGCCTGAAAATTTGCTTTTAATAGCTGGAAAATAAATAAAAGCAAGAACAAATATTCAACATTTTTAACAATAATAAAATATATTGACATATTTAATACACAGAGAAAAATATTAAATCTTCATTTCAAAAAATTATAGTATCTCCCAACGTCAACTGTGCTGCTCAATTTTTAGTGCGTTTGGTGAAATGGTCATACAAAAAATAAAAAAAAAAAAAATCCCTCATTTAAGTGTTACCAGTCTCTATTAATCCCAAAAAAGTAGTAATGTGCATGGACAGCTGGGAACACTGCTTGCTCCAGATGTATATACTTACGTATCAGCCTGGTCCTTACAAATTATCTTTGTGTAACAATAACAGATCCTAAAGACATTTCAACACTTATGCTGTTTGTGACCGAACTGGCTCAGAAAGGGCTGCAAAGCTCTTTCATGAATTATTTCGCCATCTCTAAACACAATTTCCTACTGCGTAGATTTATAGGAGCAATGTCTCCCTCCTGTGGCAATTCCTGCTTAATACATCATGTCTCAGAGTTACTCAGTAAAAAATGCTTGCTGGTCGTCTGTAACAGGTGCTGTTGACTCTTCCATGGTTCCATAGTTTCGTTGGGTCTCCTTTTCCGTATCCACAGGAAGTAATACACTGGGGACATACATCTGAAATGACATTTAATCACAAAAAACTGATGTGATGGAAATATAAAACATGAAGTGAAGGGACTTAAATCCCTGATAACATGAAACTATCTCAGAAACTTGCAGCAACTAAAAGGCTTAAAGTGGAACGTTAGTTTGAAACATTAAAAATAAGTTTCTATATGGTTTAAAATCCAGTAATACACTGTCTCACCCTGCTCTGCACATGCTCAGTTGCTCTCCATTTTTAGGCACTGCCAAGTTTGTAGAGGCCGATCTGCTGACAGCCTTAAAGCATAGTTAAACCCTCCTGTATACAGCATTAAGCCGCATTAAGCTGTATGAATTGGATTTGGGGGAGGAAAATAGAAGCAGGCAGGGAAACGCTGCAAAATGCAGCTAAACGCTCATTAACGCCAATGCAAAATGCTTCTTAAAATGCGTTTTTACAGCTGCTTTTTCCTGGCATCAGTACTGACTCGTTTTTTTTTTTTTTTGTTTCATTCGTTTTTATTAAAAGATAAGTATAATATCACATACTACAAGTAGTTGAGTATGTAGTACCCCAAGGGGGTAAACACAGCACAAAACATCAAGGAACCAGAAATTGGTTCCAGTTACTCAGGTATGAGGTACATGTTGCACAGGACATATAAACAGCAGACCAAGGGAAGGATGCCAAGAGAAAAGAACAGACAGTAAAACAATAAAACAATAAAGCAATAAAACAGTAGGACAGTAGAGCATTGAAACAGTATGTCGGTAGCAAAATGTGGTCTGACCAGGTACAATAGACAAGGAGCAAAGGAATAGTTAGCATATCATACAAAGCACAGTTAACGGTTAGCGGTTTTAGCCCATAGAATGCATAGACTCCAGTGATGATCAAAGAGTCATTTGTTTCCATGTCTTTATGCCAGTAGGCTTTCAAAAGCAAAATTTTGCTTCACAATATCAATCACTTCAGATAGGTTAGGTGATAAATTGGATTTCCATTTTCTACTAATAAGCATCCTAGCAGCTAGCAAGATATGAGTAACAGCTCTACGACAATCAGGAGGGGAAGAGATCTACAGTGCCATGAAAAAGTATTCACACCCCTTAAAATTTTCTACATTTTGTCATGTTCCAACCAAAATTTTTAATCTATTTTATTTATTTTTTTGTGATAGACAAACACAAAGTGGCACATAATTGTGAAGTGGAAGGAAAATGATAAATGGTTTTCATTTTTTTTTTACAAATAAATGTCTGAAAAGTGTGGCGTGCATTTGTATTCAGCCCCCTTTACTCTGATACCCCTAACTAAAATCTAGTGGAACCAATTGCCTTCAGATGTCACCTAATTAGTAACTAGAGTCCACCTATGTATATATGTAGAATATATGTATATATGTAGAATATATGTATATATGTAGAATATATATATATATATATATATATATATATATATATATATATATATATATATATATATATATATATATATATATATAAATGCAGCTGTTCTGCAAAGCCCTCAGAGGTTTGCTAGAGAACCTTAGAGAACAAACAGCATCATGAAGGCCAGGGGACACACCAGACATGTCAGGGATAAAGTTGTGGAGAAATTTAAAGCAGGGTTAGGTTATAAAAAATATCCCAAGCTTTGAACATCTCACAGAGCACTGTTCAATCCTTCATCCAAAAATGGAAAGAGTATGGCACAACAGCAAACCCACCAGGACATGGCCGTCCCCTAAATTGAAAGGCAGGGAAAGGAGCGTATTAATCAGAGAAGCAGTCAAGAGACTCATAGTAACATTAGCAGTGCACTCCACAAATCTGGCCATTTTGGAAGAATGGCAAAAAGAAAGCCATTGTTGAAAGGAAGCCTTAAGAATTCCAGTTTGCGAGAAGCCATGTGGGGGACACAGCAAACATGTGGAAGAAGGTGCTCTGGTAAGATGAGACCAAAAGTGAACTTTTTGGCCTAAAATCAAAACGCTATCTGTGACGGAAAACTAACACTGCACATCACCCTGAACACACTATCCCCACTGTGAAACATGGTGGTGGGCCTGGTGGCAGCATCATGTTGTGGGGATTCTTTTCGTCAGCAGGGACAGGGAAGATGGTCAGAGTTGATAGGAAGATGGATGGAGCAAAACACAGGGCAATCTTAGAAGAAAACCTGTTTCTGAGTTCTGAAAAGACTTGAGACTGGGGCAGAGGTTCACCTTCCAGCAGGACAACGACCCTAAACATACAGCCAGAGCTACATTGGAATGGTTTAGATGAAAGCATATTCACGTGTTAGAATGGCCCAGTCAAAGTCCAGACCTAAATCCAATTGAGAATCTGTGACTAGACTTGAAAATTGCTGTTCACAGATGCGCGCCATCTTGAGCTTTTTTGCAAAGACAAATGGGCAAAATTGTCACTCTCTAGATGTGCGAAGCTGGTGAAGACATACCCAAAAAGACTTGCAACTGTATTTGCAGTGAAAGGTGGTTCTACAAAGTATTGACTCAGGGGGCTGAATACAAATGCATGCCGCACTTTTCACATATTTGTATAAAATTCTGAAAACTATTTATCATTTTCCTGCCACTTCACAATTATGTGCCACTTTGTGTTGTTCCATCACATAAAATCCCAATAAATACCATTTATGTTTTTGGTTGTAACATTACAAAATGTGGAGAATTTTAAGGGGTATGAAAAACTATGAATACTTTTTCAAGGCACTGTATACCTATGTTAAGAATCGCCAAGCCAGGAGAGGGTGAGGTGATGATCCCAGTGATCTCAGAGATCGTGCAGAGTATCTTATTCCAGAAGCTGGTTAGATGTTTACTTGACCAGAAGATGGGCATGAGCTGCCCCACCATTCGGCAGCTTCTCCAGCATTATGGGGATTGTGACACAAGGTATTTAGAGATTCTGTATGGGGTAAGTTACCATCTTAGAGAATTTTTTTTGGGACAATTCCCAATGGTTAGCACATTGGGAGGCCTGGTAGACAGATTTGAAAGTGGATTGCCGCAACTCGCTTTTTTTTAAATGCCCTGTGTGCATGATGCCTAACTGCTGTTCAGGGGCTCTGGCTACAGCAAAATAGCAGCCTCCAGCAAGAAGAAAGACAAAGCCAGAGAAAATTCCCAGCTCAACTCACCAATCAGTCTGCTTACCAACCAAATTAACCTGTCCAACCGTATGTGTTACAAACAGGGGTTTAGTTAGCACACATTTGCAAACGTATGCGTAAGTTGCAAGGCCCCTTTATGGCAACCTGTATTACTTGCAGTCCTAACCCTTCTAAATGTATGAGTCTCCACAGTGGGAGCACAGGCATTCTAATGGATAGATGAGTTTGCAAATGTGTGCTAATTTAACCCCTGTTTTTAACGAATACTGTTGGACAGGTTCATTCGGTTGGTAAGCAGACGGGTTGGGGAGTTGAGCTGGAAATTTTCTCTGGTTTTGTCTTTCATGCATTTGCCCTTCCATGTGCTCCTTGCTGTAAAGGCCAGTTGTAGACGGGGGCAAGGACCATCTCTTTGTTACTAGTGTAAATATAATTGAGGGGACACACTGGACACCCTTGCTGTCATCGTGCTATGTGCAGGGTGTCCAGGGTGACCCTGAGCCTTTAAGGAGGACTGGGCTACCTCCAGGCCCACCTGCCCGTTACCTATCCATTCGAATGCATGTGCCCCCACTGTGGAGACCCTCATAAATTTAGAAGGGTTAGGACTACAAGTAATACAAGGTGCCGTGAGGGGGCCTTGCAGCTTACGCATGCGCTTGCAAATGTGTGCTAACTAAACCCCTGTTTTTAACGCATACTGTTGGACAGGTTAATTCACTTGGTAAGTTGAGCTGGGAATTTTCCTTGGTTTTGTGTTTCATGCGTTTGCCCTTCCATGTGCTCCTTGCTGTGAAGGCCAGTTATAGATGAAGGCAGATGCCATCTTTTTACTACAGCAAGGAGAAACAGGAGCAATGCTGGAGACAATTTACAGCATACACTAATTTTGGCAGCATCATTTCTTAATGTGGAATGTATGTTCCTTGCTAAAGAACATTATTTTTTTATGATATGGGTTTATTTGATTTAGATAAAAAATATGAAATTCTGTAACCAGCTGTGTACGATTTTATCAAAATTTATATAATAGGATGAGGTTGTGAATTTCATGTTTTTTTTTTTTTTGTTTTTTTTTAGGCAGGAGGGTGAGTTTTGATCGTTGATCAACTTTCAACTAATTCTAATAACTAAAAATGATAACTGAGCATATTGTTCATGAAATCAACTGCATTGAAATCAACTGCTTGTGTATACAAACAATCAGTTACAAATTTCTGCACGTATGGCCTACATTACTCGTGATGTCATCTATACAGTGCATTGCGAAAGTATTCGGCCCCCTTGAACTTTGACCTTTTGCCACATTTCAGGCTTCAAACATAAAGATATAAAACTGTAATTTTTTTTTGAAGAATCAACAAGTGGGACACAATCATGAAGTGGAACGAAATGTTTTGGATATTTCAAACTTTGTTAACAAATAAAAAACTGAAAAATTGTGCGTGCAAAATTATTCAGCCCCTTTACTTTCAGTGCAGAAAACTCTCTCCAGAAGTTCAGTGAGGATCTCTGAATGATCCAATGTTGACCTAAATGACTAATGATGATAAATAGAATCCACCTGTGTGTAATCAAGTCTCCGTATAAATGCACCTGCACTGTGATAGTCTCAGAGGTCCGTTTAAAGCGCAGAGAGCATCATGAAGAACAAAGAACACAGCAGGCAGGTTCGAGATACTGTTGTGGAGAAGTTTAAAGCCGGATTTGGATACAAAAAGATTTCCCAAGCTTTAAACATCCCAAGGAGCACTGTGCAAGCGATAATATTGAAATGGAAGGAGTATCAGACCACTGCAAATCTACGAAGACCTTGCCATCCCTCTAAACTTTCAGCTCATACAAGGAGAAGACTGATCAGAGATGCAGCCAAGAGGCCCATGATCACTCTGGATGAACTGCAGAGATCTACAGCTGAGGTGGGAGACTCTGTCCATAGGACAACAATCAGTTGTATACTGCACAAATCTGGCCTTTATGGAAGAGTGGCAAGAAGAAAGCCATTTCTTAAAGATATCCATAAAAATTGTTGTTTAAAGTTTGCCACGAGCCACCTGGGAGACACACCAAACATGTGGAAGAAGGTGCTCTGGTCAGACTGGGACGGAGATTTGTCTTCCAACAAGACAATAATCCAAAACAAAGCAAAATCTACAATGGAATGAATCACAAATAAACATATCCAGGTGTTAGAATGGCCAAGTCAAAGTCCAGACCTGAATCCAATCGAGAATCTGTGGAAAGAACTGAAAACTGCTGTTCACAAACGCTCTCCATCCAACCTCACTGAGCTCGAGCTGTTTTGCAAGGAGGAATGGGCAAAAATTTCAGTCTCTCAATGTGCAAAACTGGTAGAGACATACCCCAAGCGATTTACAGCTGTAATCGCAGCAAAGGGTGGCGCTACAAAGTATTAACTTAAGGGGGCTGAATAATTTGGCACGCCCAATTTTTCAGTTTTTTATTTGTTAAAAAAGTTTGAAATATCCAATAAATTTCGTTCCACTTCATGATTGTGTCCCACTTGTTGATTCTTCAAAAAAAATTACAGTTTTATATCTTTATGTTTGAAGCCTGAAATGTGGCAAAAGGTCGCAAAGTTCAAGGGGGCCGAATACTTTCGCAATGCACTGTATAACTTCCCATATCATGGACTGTATACTGTAGGGAAAATGTGCCATTTTATTTTTTGTGCTGATGTGGCTCTCTTTCAGAAAGGCTTGAACAACATTGGTGTATGCTTTATATAATTTAGGCCCAATTCACAAAGCTTTGCAAAAGAAATAGGATCCTTATTTTCAACTTTTTATCATTTTTAGTTTTAAATCGGACTTGACTGAAGATAACTGGCACAAAAAGAGCTCCTTATCCTGATATGTTAATAGAGATGGGCTCAGGCATGTTCGGAATCCTAGTCCCAACCCACATGCCCGATCCCGCCAGGAAGCCGACACTACACACCGCTATTTACAGGCAGTAAGACATTTTCTGGTTCGCAGCTGCCAAGACCGGGAAACATCTCAATGTTTGTGATTAGCGGTGTGCAGTGTTGGGTTCCTGGTGGGATCAGGCAGGTGGGTTGGGACTAGGATCCTGAACACGCCTGAGCCCATCTCTACATATTAACTTTGTAAACTGAGCCTGTTGAGTGCAGGGAGGGAGAAGGGGTTTGGTAGCTTTTCTTTGCCTCTCTGGCTGTCTTTTAATTTGGACCAATGCCCACTGTATTTTTTTTTATGAAGCATTTGAGGTGCTTCAATCATTTAAAACCGAATCTAAAGTTAATAAAAAAAGTAACTTACAAAATTGCTTGCCTAGCAATTGTATATGTTATAGTAAAGCTGAACTCCGGGAATATTCTATATTGTATACTTAACATTGATTCAGTTTTCCATGTTGTAAGTATACATATCTCATAACTGATGGATCCCTGGAGAAGCTGAGAAATCACTGCATTAGTTGGTGCTACTACAGTGACAGCAGCATTCTTCTAGGTCTTGCTCAGGTTCTGTGCATGCAGCTTCCTCACTGCACATTGACCTCCAGGGGTCGCTCACTCAGAACTGCCACCACTCATAGGATGTCTTAAATTTTTTTGGATGTGGTTGGGATGGTAAACGTCACTGACCCTCCTTTTCAGTTTGTCTAATCAGGGAATACCTTGGATTTAAAGGAAATATTTCAAGATGTCCTATAAATGATGGGGGGTGCCGACTACTCTAATGACTTTCAGCTTTCCCAGCAGCCCATCAGGTATGAGATATGCATACTCATATTGTGCCAAGCTGGACTAATGTAAGTATGTAATGCAGATAAATGCTGGAGTTCCACTCTAATTGTTTTTACAGACAATGCATACAACGTGGTACACAAAATGAATCGCCACTCTGTTGTATAAATATTAATTCTACTTTTATCTAGTGACTCACAGGTGACTGCCGGGGAATATCCTCTTCCTCTATGGGGGCCTCTCTGCCAATCTGCGATTCCACTATCTACAGATAGAAGAAAAAAAATACATAAATAAAAGATAATAGGATCACATACAAATAAGCCACAAAAATGTAGAGGGTTGCTTCTGATCAATAATATGCTATGACATGACAGCTAAGTCCTGGAGGTTAAAGTACATCCAAATGCAAGAACAAATATGTAATAAAATTGCAGCTTACCAAACCTTCGATGCAGTGGCTGCATTCGTTTTTTTGTTAAGGCTTTTTTTCCTGTGGTTTCACCTGCTCATTCTGCCATTAACACATAGTGGGGGAGATTTATTAAAACTGGTGTAGCGGTGCATAGTAATCAATCAGCTTCTAACTACAGCTTGTTCAACTTGACAATAAAACTTAGAAGCTTGCTTATTATGCACAGTTGCACCATATTGTTTGTGCTTCAGTTTTAGTAAATCTCACCCTTTATGTCCCAGCCCTCACTGACTATCGATGGGGGAACAGCATTGTCGCTGACAAGAAGTGTGTTAGGACTACAGAACACTTCTCATCTTATTACAAAGAGGGGAGATATTCTGTAGGTCACAAAGAAGACCTGGGCAAGGCTAATAACAATGCTATAGAGAACATAGAAAATGTGTACAGGACAAAACTGTATGTCTGCCAGGATCAACAAGCATTTGTTTTTTGTGCACTTATTAAACAGATTTACCAAACACTTTCAGTTATATAGACTAAAAGGTAGTAAATAAAAGATCACAGTTCGTATTAATATACACTTTAACTATAGTTTAGTTTCTTGCACACTGTGATGAGACCTATTTATGGTATATAGTTTTGTGTTTTATTTTCTTGTTGTTTGGAAAACGAAGAAAACTTTCAATAAAAAAGTGTTTTGGGAAAAAAAAATAGTTTAGGTATGGATTTCTTTTTAGGTACCTAATAACCCTCCTAAACTTGAGTTTTTATGGGGATCAAAACCTCCAGGGTGTCCCTTAACATATTACAATTATCGGTGATAAGAGGCGGATTTACGATTGTACTGCCTCGCTTCACAGTTGGTGTATGTGCATTGGAGAATGTTTTCTTAGCTCACAGGTGTCAAACACAAGCCCCGTGCGGCGAATATGGCCCTCCAGGCCATTTCATGTGGCCCTTACACCTCTCCTGCAGCTGCTGCATCTCCCTCATCTCTGCCCCCACCTTGTCTCAGCAGATGGCAACAGAGAGGACAGATCTCCTCTGCCAGATCCTGTGCTTCCCCCTATAGCTGCAGAGAGGACCCCCCAACTTAGCAGTTGGCAGCAGAGAGGAGGACACAACTCCTCCTACAGATCCTGCACCTCTCTGTGCAGCTGCAGCACCCCCTCCTCTCCACCTCCACTGGTCTTAGCATTCAGCAGGCTCCGGCAGCTGACTCCAGCCCTCCTCCAGACACTGCAGTTGCTGTTCCCAGCTCTGCCTCCAGCTTCTTCCCAGCAGCAGCAAATGGTAAAGGGGATACACTGTGATGCAAGGGATGAGAGGGTGGGGGCTGTTGACTTCTGATAGTGGTGGGCTACAGATAGAACTGGCCCTCTGAGGGCGCCCATAATGGGGATGCGGCCCGCGATGAAATTGAGTTGGACACCTGCTAAATAACACAGCATTGGCTGTTGAAGCAGCTGTGGCCAAATCATACGGGGTAGAGCCTTCAGAAGGGGGGTATGGAAGTATTGGCAGTCTCCAAAAGGACTCTTAAAATATGCAGCAGGTCACTAATACTACCATGCCTCTATCTCCAAATGCTCCACTCTAGATTAATCCTAATTTAGGGGAATTCTATAAAGATACTTGACGGGCCTCAGTGGGCACAATATGGAGTAAAATATGCTCATTAGTTATTTGAGGCAGGCAAACTTAAATCCTTCGCTCAACTGCAGGTGGAATGGCGTATACCGGGCTCCTGGCACTTTCAGTATGCGCAACCTAAACATGCTGCACTGGCCCAATATGATTCAGGTACCTTGTCTCTTAATAATTCTAAACTGGAAGTGCTTTTGTTGCGGCCAGAGCATACCAAGCTGGTTTTTCTAATTATAATTCAATACTAGCTTCCAAGGATAATAGGTAATGTCAGAAAGCACAGGAACAGTGGTTGGATATAGTGCCTGATCTGACCGAGGAGGTCCTTGATAGTTATGTAAGCATGGTTATTCCTTCCAGGGACAAAATGATAGTACATGAAATGTACTATACACCACAGCGCCTCTTTAAGATAAGGAAAAGGAATACAGATAGGTGTCGTAAATGTCAAACCGGTAGGGGATCATTTATACATATGGTATGGGAGTGTTCTAAAATTAGACCCTTGTGGTCAAAAGTTACTGAATTTATCTATGATACCTTTGATTTGCCAAATATATGCAGTTCTTTGGTTTGTCTTTTAGGGTTTCTGGAAGATGAAACAATGGATACGGCAACCAAGCTTTTCTTGAGGCTCTTACACTTTTATGTCAGAAAAGTTATAGCAATAAACTGGATACGTACGTACTACTCTTGAATTGCTAGCTTGGAAAAAAACTGGATAACTATGATATGACACTTTATGAGATGACATATCAAGCTAGAGGATGCCCAAAGAAATTTAGGAAGATATGGTATAGGTGGGTGGACTCTCCTGATACAGTTGCCGAAAACTCGTAAATAGAACATGGGAAGATTCTAAACTCTTAAGCAGTTGGGCAATGTGGTCCTATTCTATCAGCATTGGTTTGATAGGAGGTGCTATTAAAACAGGAAATTTAAGGTCGGCTGGGGGAGGGGGCTTCATCACTCTGGTACAGTTTTTGGCTTTATTTTATCTGTGGTTAATTTTTTTTTTTTTTTGTGTTTAGTGGATATTTTTCCACTTGTGTTATACAAATATGTTAATTGGTGGTTATATGCAGAAGTTTTGATACTCTATTTCCTCTGGTATATTGAACGTATGTACAACTATGTAAATTTTCGTATGTTACTGTATAATTTTTCGCATGTGACAATAAAAAAAGTTAAAAAAAAAAAAAAAACTTGAGTCATAGGAATTCTTCTGTTTAAGAATTATTACCATTTTACCTGAATATAATACACTATCCAAGCCTTTCTAGTTCCCTTCAGAAACAAGAAAGCTTTGCCCACTGAGTGTAGCATACAAAGTTTAGGGGTAAGAAGAAATAGTACACTCACAGAGGTCAACAATATGCCGGCATGGTGGGTATAACAGGTCATCTGCAAAGTCTCTCAACTGGTGAGGGATGGATGCTGCTGGGACAGTGTGCTGATGGCTGTCAGCGTCTTCGGTCAGCGTTGATGTTTGCAGAGGCACGGGTGACGTCACATCCGACAGCTGAGGCGGCAAAAAAATGCGCGTTCGGAGCAGGTGAGCCTGATGAAGGAGCATGCATGCTCTGAACGTGCGCTTTTCCTGCCTCCTCAGCCGTCCGATGTGATGTCACCCGCGCCTCTGCACAGACCTGGGTGCCGTGGAACAGCCGGTTCAGACTCGTTGCCATCCAGTTTTGTGGCTGCCTTTTGTTGTGATGACCTAAAAAAAGGACCCCCCTACCATACAGTTCAGATCATAGAAGGCTTGGGGAGCTGGCACATCATCTGACCATGGATTTGGATAAGTAAATAGGGCATTTTGCTTTTTTTTAAACTATTATCTTTTAAATCTAGTTGGGGGGAAGTACTTAGAGCAGCCTTTCTGAACCTTTTCAACAGTAAGGAACCCCTGAAATAACTTATAGGACTATATCAATAATGGTAAGATGTAGATATAATAAATAAATGAAAGAACAAAGAATGTGGTGTACTTCATGGAGTTGACACTCAGGGCTACCCTATGGAGCAAACAACAATGAACAGAAAAGATGTGCAAACCAGGAAAATTAGTAGTGCTTCCTCAAATTAGAGGTCAATGGAAAAGTGAACCCTTATATTGGTGGTCAGGGAAGTGCTTATTCACACTGGTAGTGAGTGACATGCCCATTAGATTGCTTGCTAGTGAAAAATGGCTCTTTTGGATTTATGACCAGTGAAGAATGGTACCCTTAGATGGTGGTCAGTAGAGAGGACTTCCTTACATTGGTGGTCAGTGAGAAGAATGCTCCTTACATTAGTGGTCAGTAAGCCCTTCTTACAGATAGCTAAAAAGATCATTGTGTCAGACGCAACATACCTGAGAGACCGATATCGCTCATTGCATAAGGGAACCCTAGCAACCTTTGGAGGAAGCCTATGGTTCCACTAAATTCTGGTTGAGAAAGACCAAGCTAGAGGGACATATGGGTGGAGTACTTTAGTGGGGGGAGAGAGGGGAATTTGTCTGAAGTTCAGCTTTAATAAATACTATTTCTTTGTATCTATCACACTGGTGTTCTTTCATACTCCGCTGAGAAGGTTGCAGGAAAGAGGATCGCTGTTGATAGGGGAATCCCTCCCGTGAAGGCATGGGGGGGGGGGGGGGGGGGGCTGTGCCCGCTGGGAGAAAACAGTGATTCCTGCCAGTGGCTATAACAACAAATTTTATCAGTATACTCTGAGATGTCCTCACCTTGTAATTGTGTGGGCTGAGATGTTTGAAGCAGCCAAAACAAGAATATAAGATGGAGACCAGAATGGTCAGGAGGAGGATGACCAGTGTGAACAGAGTGTGGGCATTCAAACCTGAAAAGAACAAAAAGACATAACTATAGAAAACACTGGTATGATAAACTACTGTACATAGACAATTTCAGGATGACTACATGAAAAAGGCAACCAGTGAGATAGATGGATGAATGTAATTCTGTTGATTTTTTAGGTTTGATCTGCAACAACTAAAGAAAAGCTTCAACCTAAGCAAAAGCTTGTCTATAATATATACTGACACACTGCTTTGTTCTCAATATATAAACAATTCCCAATCTTGTTTCCTAGTTTCTGAGGGCCGCTAATATGCAAACTAGCTTATCTCATACAGCAACACCCAGAATAACTTGTCACCTGTGTGCCCCTCTCCCCCTTTTTTTTTTTATCATCATTGGTAGTCAATGGTAGTCTTCACCCACATCACTGACAGCTATAATAAAGCTGAGTGAAGGAAGTGTTTTATTTACTGGCTGTTAGAGGGAAGTCCATAAACCATAGGTATCTTTATTCTCAGATAGGATTGCAATCACATTGTAATGTGTCTGTTTGTATATGAATTAGTGATCGACCAATATCGGTATTTCGTTGCCGATACCGATATTTTGGCCATTGCATATCGGTATCGGCTGATATTTTCATACACTTTTTTTTTTTTTTAACCTGACAGGTACTGTTGTGGAGGGACCTGGGGGTCTAAAAGACCCCAAACCCCTCCTCTGCACTTAAAAGCATTCAAAACGCCAAGTTTGGCTGTTTTGAATGCTGTTAATATTTTTAATCTGGCGCCAGTACCTGGAAGTGATGTCATGACATCACTTCATTGCTTATATCTTTCATTTGTACATATGTGAGTGGCATATTCAATAACATTTCTAAATGGAATTATGCCATGTGACATCATTTTACCCTTACATGAGCAATATTTAGAATATCGGCAATATCGGCCAGTTCCGGGGCCGATACAGATATATCGGCAAAAGTCAATATTGGCCCTCGATATATCAGCCTTGCCAATGATCGGTCGATCCCTAATATGAATAGTGCTCAGCAAAGTGCTTCTGTCCTGAACCAAAATGCCTGTGTGAAAAACATCAGATGGAAGCTGTAATTCGGTGCCTCCATGCACTAGATTGGAGCCAGTGAGGGTGACTAAGTTCTGCAGTTCTTCCTCAATCTGCTGTGATAGTTCTGGAACTAGTAAGCTGTCCAAGTAATCGAGGAGTGGTCTTTGCTCTCAGAAACATCTTACAGATGTTTTGCTGCAGGGAAGAGTGCTTTTAGGACATGCAATCGCAATTGATCAGCTGTGTTTGCATATTACCTTAGTGACACAACCAAATAAACTCTTGTCAGAATGCCACTTACCCATCCGAAGGAGAGAGAAGAAAAACAACCACATGATACACAATATGGGGGCAGCCAGGGACTGATTGACAGCTGCGAAGTGGATCTTCCTGTCCAGTTTGGTGGGCAGATAGGCATAGAATAGATTGTATCGATCCACCAGATGTTTAAGCAGCATGTATATTAGACCTGGTCACACCAAAAAAGGAATGTTAGAGAAGCACTATCTGAAAAACACTGCTGCAGTATATGTAAAGCCAATAAACTAAATCCCATATAAGCTTTACCATGTTAATGTCATTTCTAAAGTAGTTTTCAGTAAATTTAAATCTGCAGCTTTCATTAAAAGAATCTGTGGTGAACCTGCCATGAAGGTCTTTGTTTAGGCACTTTCTAGTATAGGGAGACAATGATCTTTCCCTTTCTCCTAAACATGCTCTTGCACCTGGGTAACAGCATGGCTACAAGTGAGCTATTTCCATCCACATTAGGCAGGCCATACCAACCACAGGTTGCAGGAAAGAAAATTGTTCAACTGTGTTGATGGGGGATTCCTTCCCGCAGCACTATTGTTTTCTGCTGGCAGGGAGCCTTCCATGTCGGCAGAATACCCTGATCACTGCTAGCGGCAACAGCCAACAGCAGCAGTCTTGCCAACCATCAGCATTTTTACTGGCAGCCAGTAAAAAAAGGGCACTTTTCTCCTGCCAGTAACAGGAAAAGGTTGCTAGTAAAAAATATGTCTGTGACGCTCGGCTCGGAAATGCGCATGGGCAGTTCTGGTCCTGGGGCCAGCCAAGACCATCAGAGTGCTTGCTACACTGTGTTCAAATGGTGATGGCTGGGGTGGGTCTGGCAGAAGTGGTGCGTGAGCAGGTTGTGTGAGGTCATGGTGCAAAGGTACCGAGCTGAGAGGCCGGAGCCTCGTGTGCGGGTCTGCAGGATGGGAGTAAGGCAAGCCGGAAGTGGGATGTCAGTGCTGTTTGGACTGGAGTGGACTATCTGGCATGGAGAGTGACTGTCACTGTGACTCAGGAGGGAATATGTCAGTGAGGTGTCATCATCATCCAAGCTGCTGCACACCAGACATGGGAGTAAGTCACACATGTGCAAGTCACAAGCAAGTCTCAAGTCTTAACCTTCAAGTCTCAAGCAAGTCCCAAGTTACAGTGGCGAAAAGCAAGCTAATCAAGTCAAGTCCCTGCTAGAAATCAAGCAATCAAGTCATTTATTTTGGTCAAGTCACAAATCAAGTCAAAATCCTGATCTACCCCAATTTTCACCTTTAAATCAGTTAAAAGTCAGTGGTCAGGAAAGGTTTTGTTTTATTTTATTTTCAACATTAACAAAACTGCTTAGTGCTTTTTTCTTGGCATATTAAAGAAACACTTTGAATGCCCAAACAGCTCAAAATCCTTCATCCGGTCATGTTTCAACACCACAGTCACTAAAAAATGTTAAGTATTTCCACTGTTAAACAGCCAGTGTCCTAAAAATCAGAACACACTGAGGTGTTTAAAGTGACTGTGGTGTCAGAAACATAACAGGCACATTCATTTTGCTTTAACACATCTTGAGAAAATGCAAATATTTAATATCTTAAAAAAGTAAAGTCATTTCGAGTCATATGTCTCAAGTCAAAGTCAAGTCTCAAGTCATGAATACCAAGTCAAAGTCAAGTCGAGTCTTTTATTAATTTTAGTCAAGCGAGGGGCGTGGCCTGGCGCGACATGCTGTAGGCTGTGAGTAGCGGGAGCTCCGTCGGCTTTGTATCCTTTCTCTAATATCCTGCAACCCGATAACAGCGAAAGTCACCCTAGTCTGCAACGGGGATCCGCGGGCACCCATTGGCCATGTCACCACCGAAAAATCCATCCACTGCGGCAAAAAATTGACAAATTCCGCCGCCAGGCGGGGGAAGCCTCCACCCAAGATGGCGCCGCTCCTCACACGCCGGCGAGCGATGTGGCGGGAGCAGATACAGCGACGGTACTCAAAGCCATTTCAGCCTGCCAAGCAACACTCACCTCTAAGATAGACGAGGTGAAGGTGGACATCTCCCTTATTCGTCAAGATCTGCGCCATTTGCGGGAGCGGGTGACGGAGACGGAGCGCAGAATCAGTGATATGGAGGACTCTCTGCCGCCCTTACAACACTCCACGGACGGCCTGCAGCGGCAAGTGGCTCTCATGCTGCAGAAGCAGGACGACATGGAAAACCGCCTGCGCCGCTGTAACCTGCGCTTTATAGGTCTTCCTGAGGGCTCTGAAGGTAATGACCCCACCACCTACCTTGAACAACTCCTGATCCGCACTTATGGTAGGGAGTCCTTCTCTCCCACGTTTGTGGTGGAACGAGCACATAGACTGGCAGGCCGTCCGCCTCCCCAGGGGGCACCTCCTAGAACCTTCATTGCTAAGTTTCTAAACTTCCGTGACAGTGATGCCATCCTCCGTCTGGCGAAAGTAAAAGGCAATATCCCTATAGGTAATGGCACTGTGGCAATTTTCCCGGATTTCTCCGCTGAAGTCCAGCGGAGGCGTAAAAGTTTTACTGAGGCGAAACGCAGACTACGTGTCAAACACCTGATATACGCTATGATGTATCCCGCCAGGCTCCCAGTAGAGGGGGAAGACCGGGTTCACTTCTTTGATTACCCTGAAGCACTAATTGCCTGGTTGGAGCTTCAGGAAGCCTGTGGATGATCCCCCCTGATGTGCTCCCAGAGGATACCGCACTGCCTGACGGCACCGCAGATGAGTACTGTATGCTGCTATCCCATCCTGCCCCCCCCCCCTGTTGCAAGTGCCTTATCCCCCCTTTTTTTTTTTTTTTTTAAAAAACAAATTTTTTTTTCTTTTTTCTCTCCCTTATGACTCCTTGTCCCATGTTGCTATGTGAATTTTAGTCAAGCAAGTCTCAAGTCCTCAAACTGGTCACTTAAGTCAAGTCCGTGACTTGAGTCCCCCACCTCTGCTGCACACTGCTGACAGTGACACTGTGGGAGTCAGTTTCATGTGTTTGTGCTGCCCATTCTAATTTCTTGCCCTCCTGAGTCCTGTCCCTGAGCTTACTATACTGACTATATTGAAAATAAAATAAAAATCTTTTTTGCCTTAACATTTACCTTAAATCACATGGCTAAGTGCATAACGTACTTGTTTGTAGCCTAAATACTGAAATTTGCACTTAAACTGTAATTTTGTAACTTGAAAACGGCAGTAAAAACTTGGCTGTGCTAGTAAATTTTGGTTCTTATGGCAGTAAATTTCAATCTGGTAGGTTGGCAACACTAAACGGCAATAAACATTTGGAAAACCCCCAACAGGCTGGTTGTACTACAATCGATCGATTGACTTCAATACAACCAGCCTGCCCCATAGATAGATTGAATCTCGGTTGGTCCCTGCTGAACTGACTGATATTCAAAAAAAATCTATGGTGGCTTTATACAGCAGGTGCAGCAAGACAGTGCACATTGGAATCCACACCTAGGAGATTGGCTCATCTAGGAACCAGGGAACAAAGAGCATTTAAATATTTGCTGTGATTTGACTACTTGAGTCATGGGATTCATCCAGCCCTAAAGACCTCTAAAAACTGTTACTTACCAAAAGGCATAATAATGGGGCACGTGATGCTGTAAGCCATGACAACTGTGAAAACACAAAGCATCCCAGCGTACATCGCACCGAACTGAAATTCATAAGCCTGGTTCTAAGAGAGAAGATGTGTCAATCACACTCACAAGCAATGAAATATCAAACTAAGAAAAAACAGAAACCTTTCCATTGTGTTCAACCAGCAGAAAAACAAATGATGGAAAAAACAACACTAAGAGAAGATCACACAGGAACCATTTTATTATTTCCACTCTCCCAAAAAGCAGGGTAAACCATGAGGTCTAATGGCTTTCTGTGGGGAACAAGAACTATTCCTCACGGGCTTAAAATGTGTATGTTAAGCCAAAAACATTTTTCTAGTTTTTGGATAGAGTAAGAAAAAATTAGAACCCCTGTCTGTTTTTTTTTTTATAATTGTATATTAAGCAATACAAGAAAAGATCAAAAAACGGTAACACACAATGACGTACAGCATCAGATAAAACATGTGAGACATAAAAACAAAGTATAGCTTGTGAATATTGTGTGGGTGGCCAACAATAGAGCAGGCTTTGCAAATGTTTTCTTTGGTCCTTTGTATTAAGGGCTGATTGACAGTCTGTGGGTTTCAGTAGCTAAGGCAGTGCTTGCCTGTCCATGCAGCTTCCGGGTTACTTCCCCTTGTTTTTCCTCTCTAGACAAATACCAGATATGACGCAGCATCGTCGCGTCACTTTCGGTTTTTCGTCACTTACGGTTCCTTGGCCGGAAGTGAACAGGTTGTGTCCTGGTTTCTGGCCAGGGGCCATAGTCCACGCTGAAACACCCTCAGCCTAGGACAGAGGAGGTGGGGAGGAACCCGCCCACACATTTCGTGCCCCCCCTATCGATTAACCTGAACCCAGAGTGTGTGATTGGCGTCACTGTGTAGGTGGAGCTTCCACCCAGATGGTATTTATTCTTGTGTGTAGCCTGGCCACAGTCTCTTTGGTGGTCTTGGAGACAGAACACGCGACGCATTAGGTAGCACAACAAGGCTAAATAAGGTAACTTGCGTAAAAAGTTTTCTTCCCCCTTGTCTTATCTTAAAGCAACTACTGTATCTTTAAGACATTTTTATATGATAAGTGCAGTGTTCTTCATGGATGTTTTTTACATCTGTTTTTACTCATTGAGCTACAACATTGGAGGGGTATGAGCTTATAGCCCCCCCCCCCCTTCCATCTTTCCCCTTTTTTAACACTTCAGGGTCTCTATGTTATTCATCAGTGTGGTTAATGCTCCTGGTGGAGCGGCCATCTAATCCTCCTGTCTTTGTATGTGCACTAATGCTGGTTGTGCGTCTCAAAGAATAATTAAAGGTAATTATCAGGCATAATCTTTGACCACATACCTAGCCCATAAACATGATGTATGGGCTTATGTACATAGGTATATATGTAGATTCTATTATAAAAACCATTCTAATTAACTATTATTCCCCTTCTTCCAAAGTCAGCAGTTTATTCACTGACTGGATGGTTATCCATCGTCTGTGAGGGTGGTGTGCTTCGCCTTCCCCCACGGGCCACCCAGGACCATACATCAGAGTAAACAGCATTGCCCTTCATTACATATCATGTGATATGTATAGTTATATTAAGGTATATTTAATGCTTTATTATGTGTTTGCTGCTCCTCTGTTACTTGAACTTATATCTTTTTTTATTGTAATCGTGTAAATTTGTGTTGTTTATGATCACTAATTACAACATTTTGTTCAATTACAGCTTTAATGATGTTTTGTTTTGTGTCATATGTGAGATATAAGAAAAGCTAAAGAGGTCCTGAGGAAGCGGTATTCCCGCGGAAAGCGTCAACCTCACCCCTTAGGCATCTAGGACACCTCCAGTGGCAAATCCTAGGAAGAATCTCTAGATGATTGTTTTTGAATACATGTATGAACATGTGACCAACAACTGGGTTGTTTTTAGAAATAATGTTTGAGTGTATTTGTTGTCTTCTTGATATTTGAATAAATTTAGAATTGTTATAAACATTTGTGTTATTACTTTTAGAGGTATATAGATATAAAGTCCCACAAATGTACTTTTTGTTTCAGGTTTTGCAAATGAGCATGTAATATTCCATAAACCTAGTACAGCTCAAACATTGGTCCATAAACAAATGTCTCAATACTACATCGACGAGAGGATACACATAAGAGGAGTAAAAAGAAAAAAAAAGGGGGGGGGGGCGGGACACACCATGGAACATAGATATAAAATAGATATACGAGGGTAGCTAATATAATAAGGAGGGAGGCAGCCATCCAGGGACTTTATGATAATGATTCTGGATTAAGCTTAGAACTTCCCTCAAATCCCAAACTTTGGAAAATTGGGGTAGACCCTGTCTGGTTTTTAACTGCTACCTGGGGGGCATAGTAAAGCTGGACATGGATGGCTAGCTTTTTTTTTTTTTCATTCAGCCAGTGGACTGAATCTTAAAAACTAACAGATTGCTCGATCCACACAGATGAGGTGGATGGAGGTATACCACCCCCCACCCCCAACAGCCCCCTCCCCCCAGAAACATGGACATTGTATTCAGGATAGACTGATCAGCTGCTGATCGAAAAAAGTTTTTTAGATACAAATCAAATCTCAGCTGGTTGAATTGTCAACTGTCTGTGGCCAGCTTTATAGGGATTCACCCTTACATCCTGTTCTACTAACAATGGTTTCACCAGACAGGAAGAAAAATCTTCAACAGGGACACGTAAATAAAAATCTGCAACGGGGACACGTAAATAAAAATCTGCAACAGGGACACGTAAATAAAAATCTAACAGGTTCTAGCCTTCCCTTAAGCTACTAAAGAAAATCATTTTTATTTTAATCCAAAACTAGAAAAGAAAAGTATTAATATGTATTGGGTATTTGATTTCTCAAACCAGCAGATACAGATTTAGGCGCCTTTTCACAGTGTTTTAGTTTCCTCCTTACCCTCCTGTTGAAAAAATCGCCCATCTTCAAAATATTCAGCACTGACTGAGATTTCAATCAGATGTAAAAACATCAGTTGCCATGCCCTTACAAACTTTACAAACTTTTGAACCCCAAACCATTAAAATTTCCTATTAAAAACTATTGTTTTTACAAAAGAGATATTTTTGTGGCAGATTAATGGATAATGCCCAATTTTTCTCTCATATTTGGTTTATCCTGTGTCTTTCACATCGGATACTATGTTGTACCTCTTTAATGTTCTGCCTTTCCGCAGCAGATTTGGCCATAATCATGCGTATGGTGTACAAGATCAGCCCTGGAAGCCTCATTAACTCCAGCCCGTTCCCGATAAAGGCCGATGCGATAACGTAGTTGACAAAGAAAGCCCCCTGGTCAGGAAGAAATACACACCTGAAATGGAAAAATAATTATTGGGAAACATTTTGCTTGCTAAAAATATATGCAAAAGGTTCACATACCTGTACAGAATGTTATATATCATAGCAACATAGCTGTGTAGCCAGGTGATTTTTTTTAGGATCCATTCCAGGATCTATAGGAGTCTGTATGTAAAGACAACTTTTTTTTTTTTTTTGGGGGGGATTTGGTTTTGGATAGAGTGGGGATGGGTTACAACTCCTATCAGTTTATTTTTTGCTCGTCTTGGATGCAACAGCAAACTCAACAGAATTCACACCTTAGAGAGCAGTCACAGAACAGGTCTACCTTTTGGAAGACTTTCCCTTATCTTTTGAAACTCCACTTGTGTTGAGAAAAATAAAACCTCTCTGGGTGAACAATGTACATTGCAGAGATTTTATGAACCATGTTGCAGATTCCTACCTGTTTCTGCTCAGAAGAAATAGCTGTTTGTTTTGTGCAAAGTGAATCTGAATGGGAGTGACTTTGTCGTTACTAATCAGCTGATGCACTTGCTGTTCTAATGAGGAAAATTGCATGGTCTGCATTCCTTTATAAGAAATTAGGCAATTAGTATTGCAACCAAAAATTATATTTTTGTTGCAGAGGATGCCTTTTATCTGACATGTATCTCTCCTGTAGAACACCGCTGGCAAGGACAGAGCTCATTCCAACTCCAATGATGCAAGAGACAAAGGGGTCCTATGCGCCACACATCACTAAGATCCTGTGGATAGGTTTCCACTCCACCCCCAATGCTTAATCATATCCCTAGGGTCTTGCAGTGATGTGCGGCACATAGGACCTTTTTTTGTCTCTTACCACCTCTTATGTTATGTGGATTAGGAGAAGGGGTTATTCTGTAGTCCTTCCTGTCCAAGGGTGACAATACTGCTCCTTTAAAAATACAATACAGTGAGTGATTGTATTTACCAGAGAACACAAAGCGTGTTACTGGCAGGATAATAGCTCTCAGTCTCATTCTGTAATATATTGAATAGAACGGAAAGGCTATATACAAAATGCTGGAAATGTTGGCGTAGCTCATACTTACTCCAGCCTGAAGGGACCATCCAGGGTCTTGTCAAATATCCATCGGAAGAAAACATCTAAGCTGCAAATAGACATTGTGGAAAAAATCTCTGAATGTTCTGTATATACATTGACCATAGAGGAATAGGAACCTGAAGCATTGCAGACAGAGTAAGGAACACAAATGAAAGGAAAAGCAGAGTACTTATACTGTGAACAGGTTGGGAGGGGGCTCAAGAAAAGGAAACAAGTACAATCAAACAGAAATGCAGACTACAAACAGGCCTATCTCCAAAGATTACAAAACCCAAGAGAATGAGCGCCAATGGCCTCCAAGGCAAATCAGAACTGGAGAATTACATCAGGACATACAGAATACAAGCCCAGACTGTGCCAATGGTGTGACCAGGGGAAAAGGGAAAGGGAGGCCCCCTTCCATCTACCTAGCCCCCAATATTCAGCAGTGACTGGCACTCATTTGCTCAGATTCTCCGCTCCGATATCACCTCCACAGAGAGGAGGGAACATCATATTCTACTGGAACAGAGCAGCCAAAAACATCTGTTCAGCATTTCATAGTCTGAGAGGTAGAAGTACACCGAAAGGAAAATTTGGTGGCGAAACCGAAAATTCAGGATGCACTTGGTCGAAACCGAAAATGACAGTTTCTAAAAAATGTATATATTTTTATATATAAAACTGTATTATATTCGACTTTTTATTTATTATCATGAATTTAAATGAATATGAATAGATTGTCGGCCATTATCAGCACTTTTAGCGCAAGAAAAGCTCAAGAAAAAATGCATTCCTTTAAGTTCTATGTATGTCTACACACTGGTCCGTTGCACTTCCGTTGTGGTGTTGAAAATCTTGCTTGCTGCGTTTTTAGTCAGTTGAAAATACCGCACCAAAAACGCGCACCTCCCCGTTGAAATGTATTAAAAACGCAGCAAGAACGCATCAATAATGCACCCGTGTTACGTTTTTTTATGTGGTTTTTGAGTCACATGATCTATGAAAAAACACACCAGTTTAAAACCACAGCAAAAAAGAGTGCGCTTTCAGCGCCATTATTGGCACCTTTTTCTCTATCGGCAAAGTGCCGAAATGATATAATTAGGCCCGCAATTTCGGTGCATCTCTACTGGGAGGTACAAGAAACATTATCTATTCCTTGCCCTGATAATGTAATGGCTCGAATGTCAGCAGATTCAACAGGAATCAACCCAAATTTGAGCCATGGGTGCCCCTGCAAATACCACCGTGTTTGAAAAACGTCAATTTAATCAATCAACGGAGCTGGGTGGAAAATTACCAGCCAAATGGCTACAGCATCCTACCAGTTACAATCGCTGTTCGGGTATTCAGGAAGCACCAGGTGCTGTGGCTGCTAAATACAGTGGACGGCAGTAAAGATACCTCCATTTACACTGTTTAGCATGAATGGGAGACTTAATTGATTTTTTCTTATTCAGCCTGCAGGCTGAAAAGGAAAATATAGCAGTGTACAGCTAGCGGTCTAAATGAAAAAAACAAAAACAAAAACAAAATTGGATTCCTCAATCCACATTAACAAGGTGGATGGAGGAATCCCCCCCCCCAATTGGGACATTGGCACAGTCAGAATACATTAATCAGCAGCTGTAGCCCCTGATTGACAAAAGCTTTCAACTTGTCTGTTGTTGTCTAAAGATCGACTTCTGTCAAACATGCTGCAGGCAATGAGTACAGGGCAGGCAATGAGTACAGGGCAGGCAATGAGTACAGGGCAAGCAATGAGTACAGGGCAAGCAATGAGTACAGGGCAAGCAATGAGTACAGGGCAAGCAATGAGTACAGGGCAAGCAATGAGTACAGGGCAAGCAATGAGTACAGGGCAAGCAATGAGTACAGGGCAAGCAATGAGTACAGGGCAAGCAATGAGTACAGGGCAAGCAATGAGTACAGGGCAAGCAATGAGTACAGGGCAAGCAATGAGTACAGGGCAAGCAATGAGTACAGGGCAAGCAATGAGTACAGGGCAAGCAATGAGTACAGGGCAGGCAATGAGTACAGGGCAGGCAATGAGTACAGGGCAAGCAATGAGTACAGGGCAAGCAATGAGTACAGGGCAAGCAATGAGTACAGGGCAAGCAATGAGTACAGGGCAAGCAATGAGTACAGGGCAAGCAATGAGTACAGGGCAAGCAAGCAGGCAGACTGAGGCAAATCAGGAGGTTTGGTAATCTGAAAGGACAGAACATGCAGAGATTTGGTGATCGGACTTAAAGGCAGCCATAAAGACAAACCTAAAGCCCAGATGAAGGGAGGCAGAGGAAAGGAGGGGAAGTGGAGATGCAAGACAAGTGAGCAAGCAGAGAAGCAGAGGAGACAGGTAGAAATAATAGGACAGGGCAGACAGGAAGTAGAGAGGCAGGACAAGAGAATAAAGCCAGCTATAGATGGTTCAAATCCTGATGAACAGGCCGAGATTTGAACCATGTATGGGCAGGCTGATTGTACCCAAGTTGATCAATCAATCAGCTTGGGTACAACCAGCATGTCAGGTTTTTCATGTGATTATTGCCAGAGGCTAATGCTGCTAGCAATAATCACTGCATGTTCTCCTGACCGGGATGGCTCCCTGCGTTCCCCCAGCTGGAAGAACACAATAGCTCAGAGCGATTTTTGCACTCTCTATGGCCAATTTAGGAGTAAAGATAAACAAGGGAAAGAAGGCAGGCACAGGACGGAGAGAGACATGACAAGTAATCAGGCAAAGTACAAAACAAAAGCACAGGCAGACAGTCACAAAGACTGCAGACCAGGCAGGCACAATAGGACAGAAAGCAGGACAGAAAGAAACATGCGTCACTCACGGAAAATTAGACAGATGCACATACCCCAGGAAGACATGACAGATAATCCTAACCTGGTGAGGCCAAGCGATGGCAAAATTAGGACCATGAATATCAGGAAGATGTATACTTTGTGCATCATAATTCTGTTTTCTGCAGATCTGTAACGCACATTGGTCAATTGTAAGTAGAACAAGAAATTACATTGTCACCAAAACAGTGTTTGACCTCGGTTATTTGGGCTCACACACCATTTTAAGCTCTTGCAGATGCATCTCATGTCTGGAAGAGCTAAAAATACATAATTAGTGTGTGTGCACTTTCAGGTGCCAGTTTAAACCAAAAGGTGTTATCAGATCTAGTACTAAATTTAGTTTTCATCAGTACAGATTTATAAGGGGATAGTATGTTCTGCCCGAGTTAAGCTAGGTACACACTATCACTTTTATTTTTGTTCAACCCAATGGGAACCTCAAGAGGAGCTTGCTGTACTAACTATACGATGTTAGTACAGCGATCTACCTGCTGAGCTATTGTGTTCTGACAGGGGGACTTACCACCATGCCAGCACACACAGGTCAGCGCTCTCAGCCAATGTTCAGAAGTCGTTCGCCAGATCTTTTTGGTCATGCCCCTTTGAAAGAAGCTGGACAGGCTGCAGTACACACGGTCCAAATGTCGGCCGGTTTCTGATGAACTGGCCGATATTAAGCCCATGTGAACTGGAGTCGGTCCAAAAGAAACCGGCCATGTAGCCAGCTTCTGTCAAAGGGACAGATTCAAAAAAGGTCTACCGATCGGCTCCTGATCAGAACTTTCAGCCAATGGCTGAGAGTGCTGATCGGAGTGTTCTGGTGGGGGGGGGGGGGGGGCATCCCCCTTTCAGAACACAATAGAACAGCTGCGGAAATCGTTACAATAATTGCGGATAGTTAGTACAGCGGCTCCGCCCTAAACTGCTGGGTTGATCAAAAAAAAATACTAGTGTGTACGAGGCTTTAGTCTTCCGATTTCTACTGGCTACCAAAAAATACTGATAAGTTAATTACCTTCTACCAAAAGATGATCACATCCCCTTGTCCCCCACCCTGTGAGCAGCCAGCCACAGACATAAGAGGGTGACCAGACAAACAGACACAAACCAACTGTCATGCTACAAGTGTATCAGCTGGCCTTTTCATAAAAAGGAACATTTGGCTTGGCAGAGTTTTCAAGTTTATGCCTATATTGGGAGGCAACAGCAGACAGCCGTTGCTGGCCTGCCTTAACTGGAACTGAAAGCAGTCACATTTTTTTTTTTATGCTGCCCAATGAAAAACGTTGTTCCCAAAAGTGACTAGCATATAAGACTTTGGTATTCAACCCAAAGCTCATGTCTATAAGAGCCCTGTAACTGGAGCCAGGACCTTTGCGGGTAGGGACTGTGAATAATACAATGCTTTCTGTACCTGCTGAAATGTCTGTATAGCAAAATATTTTTAGATAGAATGGGCAAGAGTAAAAGCCAATGTAAATGTATTTTTCTCAATCTGTGTCCCATTGCAAAGGTGTACAGTTTGATGGCTGCCATATGCCTGTTATCTCTTTAAAGAAATTAAACTGGAGACATAAACAACATTCAGTCATAGTAGTATACAGTAGTCATACATAGTAGTAGGGGAGGTTAAATAAAGACAATAGTCCATCCAGTTCAACTTTGTCATCTCTTTCTGAATGTAAATCTTTGCATGAACACCCCAGAGAACCCCGGAACCCAGGGCAATCTTATGCAAATTATGCTGGTAAGGTTGGGCGTGGGCCCACCCCCTCCCACTTTGCAACCCCCACTATTGGTAGAACTACCCATTATAGTAATAGGTTAACATTAAAAGTAAAACATTAAAAAATAAGTTCACCTTTAAAAAAAAAATAAAAATAATAATAATAATAAATGCACATTTTATAGCAGGTAAAAAATGTGCATTTATTTATTTTTTTAGTAGCCTGGAAAGCATTGCACCAGGGATCAGCAGGTTGCTGGAGCCATGCAGGACTCCTTCAGACTCTGAGTGTGAGCTACCTGCCTGTACATCGTACATCATGCGGCCAGGCAGTTTCACACTGACAGGAAGACTCCATGAACTATCAAAGCGCTCCACAGCACCGAGAACTACAAGCCGACATCTGCAAAGAATATCGGCACTTGTAGTTCAGAACTCTGTAAATGAATGATGTGGCCGTGTGGGCGGAGCCCCCGCACAGCTGAGCTCGTTTCAAAAAGTGACAGCTTGCATGGGGAACTTCTCCCCGTACTGCTGTCACAGGGAGAGAGGGAATTGACAATTGGCTGCAGCAGTGGGAACATGTTACATGTTTCACCCTAAAAATGTGTGGAACCAGGGCTGGGACAAGGGGTGGGCAGAAGGAGGCGGCTGCCCTAGGCACTGTGGTACCATGTGAGGTGGGGGGGCACTACAAGGCAGTTGGGGGGAGGGGATTTGCTTTGGGAGGGTGAATTTGAGGGGGCAACAGAGGATAATAATTGTTCTAGGAGGGGAAATTTGGGGAGGTGTGCGGATTTGAGATTTGTGTTGGGAGGCAGGATGGGGAAGATTTGTGCTAGGAGGGGGAATTTTTTGGGGGTTTCTGCAAGAAAAGGGGGGGGGATTGGGCGGTATTTATGCTGGGAGGGGAGGATTTAGAGTGGGGGAGAGAATTTATGCTCATAGGGGTAATTTGAGAGGTAGAGGATTTGTACTAGAAGGAGGAATTATTTTTAGTGGGTAGGCGACTGGATTTGTGCTGGTGGCATATGGGGAATGAGAAGATTTAAGCTGGGGGGGCAAGGATTCCTGCTGGGAAGGAGATTTCAGCATGAGGTGGATTTGTACTGGGAGGAGGAAGAATTTATGCTTAGTGGGTAAGCATGCAGATTTGCTAACACTTAGGCTCGGTTCACACTGAGGCGATTTCGTTGCCTGACAAGTCGCACTCCCAATTAGTGCAATGGAACCGTTCTAATCGGTTGCTTCAACTTAGAAAAAGGTTCCTGCACTACTTGTGGGCGACTTCGGAGCGGCTTGCGTTGACTTCTTTTAAAGAAGTCGTTTGCAAGCCACGCTGAAGTCGTGCTGTAAGAGGCCGCCTCAGAGCCAGGCGACTTTGAAGCCGCCTAAGTGTGTACTGCGCCTTATCCTTTAAGTCAAAATGGTCATCAAAGAGTGTTTAAGTTTGGAGAATTTCATGATCCTCATGAAAAGGTCTAAAAAGATACCTGCATGTACCTCTGAAGCCACATTTTCTTTTTCATGTTACCTGCTTAATTACATTTTACAGGTCTACTTGAAAAGCTTGAAATCTGACAGCAACCCCCTAAAACTGAAAATTAAGGTTTTGGTGGACACAGCCTTGAAAAGACACAGAAGTGGATCATCTTACTTTGTCCAGTGGGCCTCAAAGAGAGTGGAGTAGTAGACGACTGTGGGCAGCAGCGCAGAGAAAGACCACAGCAGCAAGGTTGGGAAGAACTGACTGATGATCGGATTCTGCAGAAATACAATGAAATGGAGGTTATGCTAACTGAGGTTTATCAATGGCAAGCAATGTGGGCACCATCCTCCCTCCGTGCCAATCACTTCTCTAAAGATCTAATAAAAAGTCACCAGTTCCTGTTTGGAGTTTTAGTAACAATACATAACTGCCGGAGGAGAGTCACACTTCAAGATAGTCTAATGTCATCATGTGATGGGGGTAATGAAAACATGTTGCCAGAACAGAAATTTCCAGGCATTTGGGCATAGTGGAGAGACTGCAAGCTGATGCAGTCAGGGGCCTACACTCTGTATTTGTTACCAGTTTTTTTCTTTTTTGTGACAGTCACTTTAAAGCGTAACTACACTCTTGTTGAGAAAAAAACATTCCCCTCTGGGTGATCTCTGTACATTACAACGGTTTTAACAAAATTTGTTGCAGATTCCTACCTTTTGTTATTCTGAAGAAATCATTGTTTGTTCCTCTGTGCACCTGTGCTCAGTGGGTCAAATGGGAGTGGTTTCACAATTATCTATCGGCTGTGGCAGCTGCAGAGCTCTAATGAGGAAAGCTACTGAGCCTGCATCCCTTTAGATGTGTTCCTATTGGGAATATCTCACCAAACAGGACATTTTTGTTGCAGAAATCTGACTTGTATCTTAGTACAGACTTCTGGGAAAATTGGTGAGCCAATCACACAAGCAGGAAATGATGTTTCTGGGGTGTGGTCAGTATACATTCTGTGTACAGGACAGCTACAGGTAGCCATATTGCATTGCAATTTTAGAACATTACAACAGCTGCAAATTGAAAAGGAAAGGTCATTTTTAATAACATTCAATTACAATATGATTTGTGTCGCAATTGTAAAATTTGCTATTTTTTACCCCACAAAAGTGGAGATACCCTTTAAAGCCCAACTCCACCCTAACAGTATACATCAAAAGGTTCTCCTTATTGCAGACCTTAACAGATGCAAACACTCGATTTAATCCACCTCCAATCCCCCCCAGTTCTGTACAGACCCAAACGCTAAGAAAAGTCCTATGTAAACAACAGGTGCGGCTTATAGCTTATAATTGGCCCAGTGCTGTCAAGTGGAGTTTGTCACATGCTTCTCCATACCCCGAAGTACTGTGAATTTTTTTCCATAACCAGCACTAAAAAGAATGGCAAGAAAGTTAAGGAAAGGTTTGCTGCTGGGGAGGCCGAGGAAGAGCGGGGGTGGTTAAAGCTAAAAAAAAGTATTGAATGAAGACTTTTTTATTTTATGGAATGTATTAAATCCCAGGCTGAGCTGCTGTTAGCCATTACTTACATTCAGGTAATAGATGGGTTTTGTGACGTTGAACTTGTCAATTGTAGTAATAATAATTGATGGCGTTGTTAGGAAGAACAGAACAATAAAGAGGATAAAATTGATGCTAATGAAACGGGCCCACCACTTTACTCCACTCACGGACAAATTCTCCCTAAAAAAGAAACAGCAAGGATGAAAAGATTTAAACTGCAGGCCTCAATTCCACAATGACTATTACACTTTATTGTAAAACTATTAGGAGGCGCTAAGCATCATACACATGAATACAACTTTCTAGCTCTTTCGACCTTGAAGAGGTCATATTTTTGATGAAGCAGACCAGGATTAACGGCTGGTTGTTTTTAAATATACTGGTTAACACAGTGTTGATATTTCACTATTTTCTGGTTTGGTTGTTGGGAATTCACTCTAGTGAGTGAATCACCAAAGGCGGAGAGGCAGAGGTGGGAAGCAGAGCGGCAATCAATCAGCTGAGTTGTGGAGTGTCAGACAAAAGTCTGGTTATGACACTGGAAGAATGGTTCAGGCCCGAGGAGTGCAACCAATACCACAGATCATCCGCAAGGCAGAGCTCAGATGGGCCTTTGTTTACAAGCTCTCCTAAAGGACAAATGTACCTTTGGTACAAGCTGCCTTTTAAGGCATGGTCCCACTCCCCATCAGCCCACCTGGTCTGATTCTTACCACTTCTCCTTATTTTCATCCTATGCATGCACGTTGCAGCCCTATTCATTCCTACAAGTTGTCACAACAGCCTCCAGAAGTCCTGCCAAGTACAGCTCTCCTGTACTGTGGTGGGCACGTAGAGTATGGAGAAGACTGAAGACAGGTTGTGCAGCTCTCATCAGGCAAATTTAACAAAGTACAATGAAGATCACTGAAACGAGGCCAGAGATATGTTTCAAACCAGGTGAGTTGCAGAGGGTTGGTGCCATACCCTGAAGGACGGTTGTCAAAGGTAAAGTTGTTCTTTGAGACCTGGCTCCTTTGCGGTCTATTGGATTAGGAGATTTTTTAAGATCCCAGTAAAAAAAGGAATCTCTTGAATTGCATGCGGGATGCTAAGAGGTGCTTCGTTGTTTTACGGTCTTCACAAGCTGTAAAGTGGAACTCCAGTTAAACAGCCAAATACATGCAAGGTAGTTTTCTTACTTGCCAAAAGGTTTTGTATTTATATTTACCCAGTCCTGAGATTTACACAACACTGCTAGACAGAAGAGCAGGTTGGTGATCGGATTTATTTTTCTTCTTTAGTATTTTTCTTCTTTAGTTAAAGTGATTGTAAACGATCACCTTGTAAAACAACCCATTCCAAGGCAATACATTTGTGTATGGATACAAAAAAAACATTACAAATTCCTTTTTCCATTTTTTAACTGATCACATTCCATCTGTTCTCAGCCACATATGAGCTGGGAGGAAGTGAAGCAGCAGCAGACTGAGCTTACCAGTGAATGGCTGAGCAGCAGGGGCGTGTCAGACCAAGTCTGATCATTGGAGGAGAGTACACCAAGTTTCCAGCATACCTAGAGAACTGACCATGGTGTGCTCCCCTGCTTAGTGTAGTCAGTATTTAATAGGAAAGCAGGGGGACTAACAGGAACACCAGAGATTTCACATATAGGAAGCATACAAAGAGAACAGGATACTTTCTCATACAAGTGCATGGCACAGCAGGCACATATCAGGAATATTATGTGTTGGGGTAACAAACGCTTTAAGCAATAGAGCCAGATGGCGTCACCGTCCCCAGCCCGTCATTAGACATTGAAGGAGCAATAGCAGACCTTATGATGTTCTACCTCCACACAATAATCCTTTTAAACATATTTCCACAATGCACGCTTGATTGCCAACTTTCCCCCCACATCCAATCAGAACACCTGATCCCATCGCTAGGGGGTTTCTCTTACCTTAGAAATATTTCCTTAAGTTTGCTGCTATATCTATGGGACAGGAACTGGAGGTAATTCTCTATGATGGGACACAGATGAAAAATAATAACCATGGCCAACACTTTTCAAAATGTATAGAAAAAAAGAGAGTTTGGCTTAAGATACACTTTAATTGGGGTTTATTTTATATCGGTCTTTGAATTGGTTGTAAACCCTTCACCCAGTGAAGTGACTGGCATTTGAGATGAAACCAATCCTTCTATATAAATTGCCAGTCACTCTACAGCCAACAATCCCCAACACCTATTCAAAGTGCAAAGTTTACACAGGATCTCTCAGTTCTGAAAAGCAGGGGGTGGAGAGCTGAAGGCACATTAGTGAGAAGAGCTCTGAGATCTGATTAGAGGGAAGGGGCACACCTCCGTTCACACAGCACACAGAACAGAGCTGAGGTCCCTCCCTTGTCACCTTTTTACTCTTGGTGTCAAAACTTGAAGAAGTGACTCATGCTTATAGAAGAAGAATGAGGCAGTGGCCAAAAATGACACTTAGTGCTCTAGAGTGACACTGTATGCCCTATAGAGGGATATGTTTTGTTCATATTTCATATCTGAGGTTTAAACCATTTTAAAGCGGAATCGATTTTGTGCCATCCGCTTGCTGAGTGTCACCTGAAAAACAAATGGATAATCACGATTTTTTTTTTTTTGTTTATTTGCCTTGTTATTGAAGATAATATACTCACCTTTCTTCCACTTCCTCCCTCTGCGGCCTCAGCCCTCGCCGTCACTTCCTCCTTGCATTGACTCCTGGGAGCTGAACGTCATCGCTCCCAGGAATCAATGCGCCTGCACCGGCCCCGCTCGTCACTTCCAGTGCAGGCGCGTCATTCCCTGCTAAACAGCTTCTGGGCGTGCCCAGAAGCTGTGCAGGGATGATGCGCATGCACCGGAAGTGACGGCGGGGCCGGTGCAGTGCATTGTGGGACCGAAGAGGACACGGAAGAGGAGGCAGAAGAGGACGTGCTGGCTTCAGCTGCCCAAACCTGAGATGGCAACGCTGGAGAAGAAATGTTCAAGGTAAGTATTTCTTCTAAAAGGTAAGTGCGACCCGGGACAGTTCAGAGGCTATTCACTGTGGAATGCACTAGCCCTGACTGCACTAGCCCTGACCGGTGGGGGGGGGGGGGGTATTTTTATTAAAAAATCATGTCCAAGGCCTGAACTCTGCTTTAAGGTATACAAACTTTGTCAGCATGTCCAACTGCCCTCACAGGTCTATAGTTTTAATTAACATAAAATGTTTCCAGGTAGCAGTAAAGCACACCAGCAAGAAGACAACCAAGAAGCTGAATTGTATGCTCATATTCCAAGGATTACAATTGTTTCTCGATCTCATATAATACAACAGAATTGTCTGTGCCATTTATTAAAACAAGCAATTTTTGAGATGAAGGAGCGCTGAACCTTATGCGGATGTGTTTCCATGGGATAGGTGGTTTGTGGTCCTAGAGGCTGCTCACCAAAATGTTTTAAAAGTTTGTACAAGGAGCTCCAAACGCTCCCCTCCTTTTTTAAAACTTCATTTATTAAAACACAACATAACATACCAGGAGATATTTTCTGGGTAGGTGGCGTAGGAGACAGACCACTGCAAGGCAGAAAGCTGACTGCTGAGACTCGATGGTTGGGGCTGGGTGGAACACTTGCATCCTTGACACTTGATGGCGTTGAAATCTTTCAGGATACTGAGGATACAAAACCAGGTCTCAGTAATCACTGCATCACATTAACAATATAGGTACAAAATGCATCATTGTGAGGAATTGAAAATTGTTAGGAAGTAACTAAAGCAAGCAGACAATTATTTTTAACCACTTGCTGACCGCCCAATAGCAGATTTACTACTACAGGGCGGCTGCACTGTGCAGAATCACACACACACACACACATATATATATATATATATATATATATATATATATATATATATATATATATATATATATATATATATATATATATGTGTGTGTGTGTGTGTGTGATTCTGCACTTCTGGGTTTTGGATGCGAGTGCCGTCGGCTCGCTCCCACTGTGATCTTACACTGCGTGAACTGATCAGCGGGTCCCGCGGACCCGATGTCCGCTGGCACCTGCTTGATTGTTCAGTACACTGACAGAATGCCAGTCTGCCTATGTAAACAAGGCAGATTGCCGGTCTGTCAGTACAGAAGACATGGATCCAATGTTCCTGTAAATCAGAAACACCAATCCATGCCTTCCACTAGTAAAAGCTCCTCCCCCACTACACTGAAACATTAGCGAGACACACAGTTAACCCTTTGATCACCCCTGACGTTAACCCCTTCCGAGCCAGTGTCATTAGTACAGTGACAGTGTATATTTTTAGCACTTATCGCTGTAATAATGTCACTGGTCCCCAAAAAAGTGTCAGTTAGGTGTCTGATTTGTCCGCCGCAATATCGCAGTCCCGCTATAAGTCGCTGATCGCCGCCATTACTAGTGCAAAAAAATAATATCCCATAGTTTGTAGACCTTATAACTTTTGCGCAAACCAATCAATATACGCTTAATGGGATTTTTTTTATCAAAAATATGTAGAAGAATACATATTGGCCTAAATTGATGAATAAATTCAAATTTTTACATTTTTTTTGGAATATATTCTTTAGCAGAAAGTAAAAAATATTATGTTTTTTCAAAATTGTGGGTCATTCTTTCTTTGTAGCGCAAAAAATAAAAAACGCAAAGGTGATTAAATACCACTAAAATCTCTATTTGTGGGAAAAAGGGACATACATTTTAATTGGGTACAGTGCCGCAAGACCACGCAACTGTCAGTTAAAGTAACGCAGTACCGTATCGCAAAATACGGCCTGGTCAGGAAAGGGGGTAAACCTTCTGGAGGTCAAGTGGTTAAAGGCAGAAACAGAACTTTTCAAATTTAGTAGAATTTGTTGCAACACCGCTTTTTATTTCCTCCAGGTTTTGCTTGCAATAGATAAAATACTTACAATGTTGCCATTGACTTGTCAGAGAATGTGATGAAGGCCATACCGAGTGGTGCATTTCGAACTATCTCCATATTTTCTGTATAATCTTCCAGCAGCTTATCTCTCATTCTTGTGTAATACTCAATAGCGTCCTCCTGTGTGGAAAATGCATAGTGAAATAGAAATCAATTGTTTCAAAGCAAAGATTAAAAAATGTGCTTGGCTATAGACGCAAAGCTGAATGGTGCGCAATCTTTATTTTACAAATAAACATATAATATGAGGATAAACCAAGACACAGGTACACCTTTATTGCCATAAATATGTGAGTACCTTTCCTGATTACTGAGTTCAGTGTACAAAACCAACTCCATAAAGACATAGTTTGAGGAGTTTGGTGTGGAAGAACTTGAATAGCCTGCACAGAGCACTGACCTCAACTCTACTGAACACCTTTGGGATGAACTGGAATGCTGATTGAGAGCCATGTCTTTTTATCCAACCAGTATCTGACTTCACAAATGCTCTTTTGGCTAAATGGCGACAAATTCCCAAAAGTACACTTTAAAATCTTGTGAAAAGCCTTTCCATAGCAGTGGTGGCTGTTATAGCTGCATTTGGTCACTCCATATTAATGTCCAGGGATTTTAAATGAGATGTCCAACAAGCTCAAATTGGTGTTATGGTCTGGCAATCAAAGACTGTTAACTATATAGTATATTACAAAGTAGTATGGATTTTCTAAAGAGAGAGATTAAAGCAGAAACTGTTATCTCTCAGACTTTTATTTAATGCAAAATCCACACAGACCTGTCTGAATAGAGCAGAAAGAGAAAGCTAAGGATGGGGCGTTCTACTGTTCTTCAAATTTCAACGTGACCTGGGAAATGTATGTGTGCCGCTCAGGCTCGATAGAGAGATAGTATATAGACAGTGCATCCCCAGCCGCTGCTAGAGTGCTGGCAGGGGATGGAGCCCATGCTGGCTCCTGCAATGATTCAAGCGAAGGAGAGTGGCCCCTGGAAGCCGCACATCTATGGTGTCTTGCAGAGATGAGTAGAGTGGCAACCTCAGCCAGGACTCTGAACCGGCGACACCCCCAATACATTTTGCTCCGCCACCCGAAGCTTAGCCATGGGAATGTCAGGGTACTTGGAAGGTTAAAGTACAGTATATCTGAAATTAAATGCTGTTCAGCAAATTTAAACTTTAGCTGTTGAGCTATGTAAACACCAGATGCTGAAAGAAGCCTAAAGCCTTTCTTGCTGGATGATCTTGAATTACAGTACAGGACACAGGCTTGATATTCAGAGACACTGGGTTATAGGCTATAACCCTACCACAATCTGTGAAACCTCAGTTTTGGAGCAGGTAATGCAGAACAAAAGATGAACAGAGGAGAGGGTCACCTATGTTCTGTACTGTACTTAATTTACAGGCAAGTCAAAATTCAGTATCATAAATAAGTACTGGACACAGGTTTGATATTCCTAGACCCTGGGATATCCCAAGGCAAAGAATAAAAAATGTGGGCAACAACAAGGCAAACAGAACTGTGCCAACAAATCAAAATAGAACAAAAGTCAACAACCCAACTCAGAGTGATATTGCAAGAACCTGTAGGGGGGTATGTTTGATCTCGGGAAAGCTGTAGTTTATGTCTGCCTCCGTCCCTGTATATCTGTAGTAGGGTTTTTTTTTTTGGTGCCTCAGGCCAAGTTGTGGGACTTTGTGGGCAAGTGATTAATACACAATTGTATATGTAAAATCTAGGATGATTTATTATATAAACGTATATTCAATAAAAATTATAACAGACAGTCATAGTGTGTATAGGTGTTGGGTTATAGACCCAAGGTGCATAGAGGAAAAGTAAGTTCGGAAACATATACAATTGTGTATTAATCACTTGCCCACAAAGTCCCACATATTGCAAGAACCTTGTAGAAGAAGAGGCTCACTGTTAGTTTCTCATTGATAGAGTCAGTGCGCCCTGTATGCTGCCTTTTACTTCGGCAAGTGTCAGTGATTTCCACACATGAGCGACTGTCTGTTTCATGGTCATAAAGATATGAGCGACAAGCAAGCAAGCAAGATGTTCTCTATTGGTTTGGGTAATAGGACTTCCCAGGGGTCTTTGTGTAGATACATTTGAAGAAAAATATTGACCAAGGTGTACACTCTAATCCATAAACATTTGACTTTGGGGAATGTCCACCATATGCGTTTCGTGTCCCAGTGCTTGACTGAGACTCAGATAGTGATGTATGTACCAGTATGGAGGCATCCAAAGGACAGAGAGAGGGGAACAGGATCGGTGTTAAGCATGGTTTGCTGATAGTTTTAACATATAAACGCATACTATTAAGGGTACACATAAATAGTTTAGTTTAAAGAAAGTAACCTATATTTTGTCTCATACTTGATGTGGGACTACAGTAATGGTCAAAGGCTACAGGGTGAGTTGTCCATGTTGCTGGACTTTATAAAGGGTATGGGCTTTGCCTGTCAACGTGGGCATACCCCCCAAGGAGTCTTCAGGGTCTGGGTTCCATATGGATGGACCATGGCCCTGAACCTGTATAGCGCCCTGGAGTCAACGACACATGTAGCACCAAGTGCCGAGGTGAGCGCTCATAAAAGATTCAGTGCCCAAAGCAACATTACAGGCCATCCATGCAATGTGTAGTCTGAGTATGGCTCCCGAAGTTTTGCACCAATTCAGATGCACTGCTTGTATTTGAAGACAAAGATGTGTTGATTGAAAAGTTAATTAAAGAATTTGAAGTAAAATTCTAAACTAGTGAATCTAGAAATTAAGAAAATATTAAAAAAGTTAATTTTTTAGTTCTGAATCCACCGTATAGAAATAAACTATATACAAAAACATCATGCATTCCATTTTATAAACGTACCTATAATACAAGGTGTGCAAAAAATGAAAAAGGCACAGATAAGCCCACCAAAGTCAGCAGAGCTGTGCCCTTCAAAGGGGGATTTGAGTGTGCCTCTAGAAAATAACTATATATGCATATACCTGTAGGTATCACACACAGAAAAGGATGTAAAAAATGATATAAATTTTATTTAAACATATAATGTAAAAAAGATACACATCAATACATCTACAAAAATCAACAGGGTAGACAGATTTGTACAAAATTATCAAATACGAAAGGTTGCTGGAGCTACGCGTTTCGCAATGGGCGCTTCCTCAGGGTCCAGCATTTGATGTATATAATTTAGAAAATGTATCAATTTTGATTATCTAAGGATACATAATGCATTTATTAAATATATGAACATTGTACTTTTCAACAATAAAAATATCTTTAATATAATCAAACATAGTATTTTTACTCTATTTATTCATTTTTTAGTCGTTGATAAAAGGTTATTACATCATATATTGTTATGAATTGCATCTCTTATTAAAGAGAAATTCTTTAATTAAGACATAGACGACATAAATTATAATTCATTCTATCATTCAAATTTCCTATATGTTATCTTAACAGTATATTACAAGGTCAAAAAGGAGACTGAAAGAGTCTCTTAGAAATTGTATGCAGATCTACAAAGAGGATAGAAAACAAAACAAAACAAAACAGACAAAAAAAAAAAAAAAAAAAAGGGAGAAAAAAGGGGGAATTGATCCATTAGGTTGTCCAAAAATGGTGTAGAAAATGAATCATCAGGTAGCTCAAAGGGGGGGCAGGAGAAAGGTGGACCAGTCCGCTGGGCCAAAAATTAGACCAGGGAGTAGTCAACCAACATCAGGGATAGGGCAGGAAGCCAGACAGATGAAAGGTCCTTATCAAAAATATTCAAAATCAAGGAGAAAATGAGGGAATATTTTTACCCTAGTTTGAAGATATAAGTAGATGATGTAGATGCTACTTGTTAGGTTTAAAATCAGATAAGAACGGGGAGTAAATCATAGAGCCTTTGGATTAAAAAATAAAGGAAAGGATCTTTAAATATTTATTCAAATGTGTTGGGATGTATCAGATAAGGGCAAAAAGGAAAGCCATAAGATATGTACTTACCCAAGAGTCCTTTCTAGTGAACTTATTTAAAGTGATGTGTGCAGTATGAAGTAACCAAATTAGTGAGAATAATGTCAATGTTAATATAAAATCCACATATCATTCATAGAATGTAGATAGTAGATCGTGATATGTGCAATGACATATATCAATGGGGCCAGGTATGATATATGAATTCAAGGGTTAAATATAGCAGAGTGCCCAGTGTCCAATGGATATTTATTCCGGATATAATTAAGAGGTGCATAGTTACTAGTGAGGTATTTCAAAAGAAAACGGTGTGTAAAGGGTCAATTAGGGATAAATGGATTTTTGTAAGATCTTACCGTAAAATCCTTTTCTCTTAAGCTCATTGACAGACGTAGTCTTCTTGATTCTCAAGAGCTGGGTTATGTTGTCTCCGCAGGAGTAGGACTAGGCAGAAAGACAAAACGTTCTGGCTCCACCTTAGGGGCAGTCCCTGAGGGTATATCCTCCCTCTCTCTGCTACAGGGAATCAGTTCTGTTCTAAAGCAGTAACAGAGAATTTAACCCAACCCAACTCAATGATAGAGGGGCGGGTACTACGTCTGTCAATGAGCTTAAGAGAAAAGGATTTTACGGTAAGATCTTACAAAAATCCATTTTTCTCTATCGCTCATTGACAGACGTAGTCTTCTTGATTCTCAAGAGCTGGGACATCCAGAAGCAGTGCCACAAATGAGGGGTGGGATTGACAAAAATCAAATCCAATCTAGAAGGCCCAACCGGTGCCAAACTAGAAGTTTTAAAGGCTCATTATAAACAAAGAATGAGACTCAAAAGAAAAATTTCCAACGGAAAAAAACCCTCGAGGCAGACCACTGGTCTCCTCAAATGGCGGCCTGCAAAACCTTGCGGCCAAACACGGCATCAGATGATGCCATTACATCAACTTTATGTTTTGTAAAGGTATGCACCGACGACCAGGTAGCCGCCTTGCACACCTGGACCACTGACGCCTGATGGCGAAAGGCCCATGACGCACTAAGCGCCCGAGTGGAGTGCGCCTTAACAGGGAACGGGGGCTTCCGACCCTTAATAGAATAAGCCTGTACTACCGTCTGTCTGATCCATCTGGAAATGGTCGCGGCAGATGCAGGCAGCCCCTTTTTGGGTCCGTCCGGGATCACAAAAAGTGAATCCGTCTTGCGAAACGAGTCTGTCGTTTTCAAGTATACCCTGATCGCCCGGACCACATCCAAGGAGTGTAAAGCAAACTCCCGAGGATGACTGGGCTTAGGACACAGAGAAGGTAACACAATTTCTTCATTCAGATGAAATTCTGAAACCACTTTTGGTAGGAAGGATGGATTCGGACGAAGAACCACCTTATCTCTATGAACCACCAGATATGGTGAACGACAAGATAATGCGGCCAGTTCTGACACCCTGCGTGCAGAAGTAATAGCCACCAAGAAGGCCACCTTCTGGGACAACGTAGGTAGAGGAATCTCCCTAATATCTTCAAAGGGAGGTTTCTGAAGAACCGACAACACTAAATTAAGATCCCAGGGTGGTAACGGCGCGCGCACTGGCGGAGCCAGATGTCGCACCCCCTGGATGAAATTCCTCACCAAGGAATGAGTAGCCAAAGGCTTCTGAAAGAAGATAGCTAATGCTGAGACCTGACCCTTGATAGTACTCAAGGCCAGTTTCTGCTCAACCCCTTGTTGAAGAAAAGCTAATATTCGACTAATCGAATAAGACCGTGGACGGAACCCCAGAGGTTCACACCATGCAATGTAGGACTTCCATGTACGATGATAAATCTTTCTGGAAGTCGCTTTCCTTGCTTCAACTAGAGTAGGAATAACTGAAGCTGACAAACCTTTGTCCTTCAGCTGACTAGACAGAAAAAAACTGATTCCCTGTAGCAGAGAGAGGGAGGATATACCCTCAGGGACTGCCCCTAAGGTGGAGCCAGAACGTTTTGTCTTTCTGCCTAGTCCTACTCCTGTGGAGACAACATAACCCAGCTCTTGAGAATCAAGAAGACTACGTCTGTCAATGAGCGATAGAGAAAAGTTGCTTACCAGTTACTCCAACCGTATATATCTGCAAAAGTTCGACAGTCTAGGTGTAGCCCTGCTTGATCTTGTTCCAAAAAACTTACCTTATATACTGTTTTCGTATGGGTAACATCCTCCCCCTCCCCTATGTCTCCCGCCCCCCACATCCGTCCGCCAAAAGCGTCCACGTGTGGACGCCGCGGGAGGATGTTCCCGCAAACCGGAAGTAGTCGTCACTTCCGGTTCTTAAACCGGAAGTGACGACGCATCAACGGAGACCGCACATGGCCAATACCACCAGACTTGCAGGGAGATCCCTAGCGACATCTAGTGGAAAACAAAGGTTAACACATGCAATTATTGCACAGATAAGAGGCATAGATAAAAAAGATCTGTCTCTAATGATGCTCATTCTGACAGAGATGAAAAAAATAGCAAATAATATGTAATGGCAACCTCTTAAATATAATCACTGATTTTCACACTATTATCCTTTATATTGAGACAAGATGCTAATTATTTCCCATCAGACAAAGGCTAAATTGATAAAATAGCTCAGCCATGTTATAAGATTTGATTTATGGCCATGTGGATCTCGGTATGCGGGACAATGAACCACATGATGGCTATATCTACATCAATTGGGAAAAAAAAAAAAAAAAAAACACAAACAAAAAAATAGTATATATTTTAAAGGGAAAAGGGAGGGGAGGGAAGGGGAAGAGGGGGGAATTGAAAAATTCTATTCTGGGTTTAAATAATATTAATCCTCCAGAAAGGGAGCAAAGCTCAAATGTTCATTTAATCCAGGGATCACACAAGCATTTAGGGGAAAGATCCAGCGTGCCTCTCTCTGTAGGATTATGTTATCAAAGGGTCCACCTCTGGGTCCAGGGTGGATTCTTTCTAGAGCAAAGAATTTAAATTTCGGACATTTGTATCTATGTGTTTGAGCTATATGCCTTGCTATTGGGCTTTCCAAATCTCCGCCCCGTGTATATGACACATGGTCCTTGATCCTTTCCCAGAAATGCCGCTTTGTCTTTCCTACATAAAAAGCAGGACATTCACACTTCCAAAGGTAAACAATACCGATGGTTTGACATGTTACAAAATGTTTCAATACAAAGGGGCGACCATTTGGAAGGGTTTGTTGACTTTTATTGGCGATAAATTTACAATATTTACATAGTCCACAGGGAAAAGTCCCATGAGGTAACTTAATACAAGGGTCCGTCTTTCTGTCTCTCTGATAGTGACTAGCTGTCACCATGTCTTTAATGGATTTGTTTCTCCTGAATATCATGTTCGGTTTGGTATCTACAAACTTGCTGAGGATATTATCCTCCGCCAACAGATGCCAATGTTTGGCTATGATATTTCTCAATTGTTTCGATTGTGAACAGTATCTAGTGATCATTCTGGTTTTATTTGGGGAACTGGTAGGTTCTCCCTGAAAGAGGAGGAGATCTCTCGGACTATCCCTTGCCTTTTTATATGCTCTCTTTGTACCTTTTCTACTATATCCTCTCTGTAGGAATCTTTCTTGCAATTGTAAAGCTTCATGTTCAAATTTAGTATCTTCCGAACAGTTCCTACGAATCTTGTAATATTGACCTACTGGTATTCCTTGAATTACATGTCTGGGGTGACTACTATTGGCATGTAGTAATGCGTTTGTAGCGGTTGGTTTCCTATAAAGTGTGGTGGCTAATATATTTTCCGGATTTCTATAAATCTCAAGATCTAAAAATGAGATCTTAAACTTATCGTAAACGTATGTAAAGTGCAAGTTAAAGTCATTTATGTTTGGCCTTTCCACAAATTCTTTTAGGGTGTCAAGAGGACCCGACCACAAGACGAAGATATCGTCAATGTATCTTTTCCATATTTCTATGTGTTCAAGAAAACAAGACATAGATTCCCGAGAGAAAAATGGATTTTTGTAAGATCTTACCGTAAAATCCTTTTCTCTTAAGCTCATTGACAGACGTAGTCTTCTTGATTCTCAAGAGCTGGGTTATGTTGTCTCCGCAGGAGTAGGACTAGGCAGAAAGACAAAACGTTCTGGCTCCACCCTAGGGGCAGTCCCTGAGGGTATATCCTCCCTCTCTCTGCTACAGGGAATCAGTTCTGTTTTAAAGCAGTACAGAGAATTTAACCCAACCCAACTCAATGATAGAGGGGCGGGTACTACGTCTGTCAATGAGCTTAAGAGAAAAGGATTTTACGGTAAGATCTTACAAAAATCCATTTTTCTCTATCGCTCATTGACAGACGTAGTCTTCTTGATTCTCAAGAGCTGGGACATCCAGAAGCAGTGCCACAAAAATGAGGGGTGGGATTGACAGAATCAAAATCCAATCTAGAAGGCCCAACCGGAGCCAACCAGAAGTATCAAAGGACTCATCGAGTAAACAGATGAGACCTACCCCACAAATCCTCGAGGTAGACCAACAGTCTCCTCAAACAGTGGCCTGCAGGAACCTTGCAGCCAGAAGAGGCATCCGACGATGCCATCACATAAACCTTATACAATATTGTAAAGGTATGAACCGACTACTAAACAGTCGCCTTGAAAGCCTGAACCACTGACGCCTGATGGCGGAAGGTCCAGGAAACTCTAAGCGCCCGAGTAGAATGCGCCTTAACAGGGAACGGGGGATCCCGACCCTTAGATAAAATAAGCCTATACCACCGTCTGTCTGATCCATCTAAAGATGGTCGCAGCAGAACAGGCAACCCCTTCTTAGGGCCATCCGTGATCACAAACAGTGAATCCGTCTTACAAATTGAATCCGTAGTATTCAAGTATATCCTGATCGCCCGAACTACATCCAAGGAATGCCATGCAAATTCTCGAGGATGATTGGGCTAAGGACATAGGAAGGACAATACACTGTCCTTAATCAATGAAACTTTGAAACCACCTTAGAAGGAAGGATGGATTCGGATGAAGAACAACCTTATCCCTATGAACCACCAGATCTGGGGAACAACAGGATAATGCAGCCAGTTCTGACACCCTGCGTGCAGAAGTGATAGCCACCAAGAAGACCACCTTCTGGGATAAAGTAAGCAAGGGAATCTCCCTGATATTTTCAAAGGGAGGTGTCTGAAGAACCGACAGCACCAAATTAAGATCCCAGGATGGTAACGGCGCGTGCACTGGCAGAGCCAGGTGTCGCACCCCCTGGATGAAATTCCCTGTAGCAGAGAGAGGGAGGATATACCCTCAGGGACTGCCCCTAGGGTGGAGCCAGAACGTTTTGTCTTTCTGCCTAGTCCTACTCCTGCGGAGACAACATAACCCAGCTCTTGAGAATCAAGAAGACTACGTCTGTCAATGAGCGATAGAGAAAAGCCAACGTTCCCACCCCCCCAGGTACAGGTTTGCGTAGGATGGGGCACACTTGGTCCCCATCGCTACTCCCTGTACCTGGAGGTAGTGGGAACCGTCGAATACAAACACATTATGTGTTAAGATGAAAAAAAGTAAATCTAGGACAAATTTATTTAGTCGTCTGTGGTCGAGTCCTCTTTCGTTTAGAAATAGTTCCACGATTTCCACACCCCGAATGTGCGGTATATTCGAGTACAATGACTCGACGTCTATTGACACTAAATATGTGTCTTCTTGAATCTGGACTCCTTCAATTGTTAGCAACATATGCATAGTGTCTTTTAAATATGAAGGTAAGGACTCCACATGTGGGTGCAAATATGCATCCACATATGAGCTTGCATTCTGTGTGAGACTATTTATGCCTGATACTATGGGACGGCCGGGAGGGTCTGTATGATTTTTATGCATTTTTGGAAGTGCATAAAATGTAGGTGTTGTAGGTTCTTTAATGATCAAAAATTCCATCAGATCTTTGGTTATAATTCCCCATTGGTGATATTGGTTTAGGAGTTTCAAAAATTCTCTTTGATTTTTTAGTAATTCTAAACTGCTTACTCTTGAATACCAGGCTCTATTATCAAGGATTTTAATGCACATTTCTGTGTATTGTATTTGATTCAAAATTACAACATTTCCGCCTTTATCTGCGGCCTTGATTACAATTCTTTGCGTTGTTGCAGATCTCGTAGAGCCTGGTATTCAGTTTCAGACAGGTTACTAGGGTTCTTTTGTATGTTCAATTGTTTAATGTCCCTTGTTACCATATCAATGAAAAGGTCAACTTTTGGATTTGTTTGACTAGGGAACCGTTTTGACTTTTTTTTGAACATTTGTGGCAGTTGTTGTTCTGTGACTTCTTCCGAGGTCGAGGGTGGGTCGGGTCCAGTGTCGATTGGGCCCGACTCATCCTCAAGCTCGGTCAGAATTTTAAGCATCTTGTAATCCTTTTTAGACCAGTCCCGCCACGTTTGAAGGAGACCTCCCAGTGGGGCCTCTTTTTGCTTAATCTCAGGGCCTTCAATAAGGCTCCTGAAATTAAGTTTTCGTGCGAAAAGATTAATGTCTTTTACAAATTCAAAACGATCCAGATCTTTTGATGGACAAAAGTTTAATCCTAGTTCAAGTAATTTGATCTCCTCCTCTTTCAGTTGGACACCAGAAATATTAATAACCTGCAAAGAGTTTATATCTTGGTTTGATTTGCTTCGTCTATTGTGGGTATTTTGAGGGGGCCTAGCAGGCCTAATGTCATTTGTTCTAAAAAAGCACTATCTTGGATATTGGACTGATTTTTCTTTGGAATGGTGCCACAGTGTGTCCCCTGAGCACTTGATGATAATGTGCCCAGTGGTCCAACTGTTGGACTAGCTACTGTTTGATTAGAGATTTTGGGTCCTAATTTTGGGGCCTTCGCTGTATGTACAGTTTGTGAACTTTGTTGTGTTCCTATCGTAATATCTCTTTCCTAATCTTTTCTTTTATCCTGTCTTATGCGGCTCGATCTATCCTGACGAGCGCTCCAAAAGTTTGAAGAGGTGGAAGATGTCGCTGATGAATCTGACCAGTTGCCATCTTCTCTATTTTGTTCAGGTTGTGGTCTAGGTCTATAAGTTTTATTCATATTTCTTTCCCATTTATAGGCTCTCCCTGTCCTAAAGGCAACCTGATCTCGATTCATCTTTTTATCTTTTCTTTTAATAATTTCTCCACTGTATTTTTCTACAGCAAGTTTGATTTCAAGATTTTTCTCTTTAAAGATAGGTTTATTTTGAAATGTTGCTAGTTGATTGACTATTTCTACTATTTCTTTATCCAATATCAGTGCCTCTGCCTCATAATATTCTTTTAAGATTTTCATCATTTCAATTGAACATCGTGTTAGATTATCTTCCCATTTGTTTTTTAGCTTAGAAGATACTGAGTGAATGGTTGGGAATATCTGAATACGAAGCCCAATCGGGATGATTTTTGTTTCTATATACTGTTGGAAATAGGCGGTATGCCAAAAAAAGGTTGTCTTACGGATCAAAAGTTGTCTTAGGCGGGTTGTTATTTGCGATATTTCGGAGTCTTCCTTATTTGAACCACGAATTTCTGTTTGTATTTGTAACATGTAGTTTGACCAGAGATTTCCCAGGTAGTCAGCCATTGGTCACTATCAGAGAGACAAAAAGACAGACCCAAAGAGAAAAAAAAAAAAAAAAAAGGGGGGGAGAGGGGAGGGGAGGGGGGAAGAGAGAAAGAAAAGAAATTGGAAAGCACACAGGAAATTTATCTGAACATACAATTTCTACTTGATCTCTATAGCAAATTCAGAATTTTTTATAATCTATTCTTTGCAATAGAGGAAAGAGATATTACAATAAAGGAAAGAGATATTACGATAGGAACACAACAAAGTTCACAAACTGTACATACAGCGAAGGCCCCAAAATTAGGACCCAAAATCTCTAATCAAACAGTAGCTAGTCCAACAGTTGGACCACTGGGCACGTTATCATCAAGTGCTCAGGGGACACACTGTGGCACCATTCCAAAGAAAAATCAGTCCAATATCCAAGATAGTGCTTTTTTAGAACAAATGACATTAGGCCTGCTAGGCCCCCTCAAAATACCCACAATAGACGAAGCAAATCAAACCAAGATATAAACTCTTTGCAGGTTATTAATATTTCTGGTGTCCAACTGAAAGAGGAGGAGATCAAATTACTTGAACTAGGATTAAACTTTTGTCCATCAAAAGATCTGGATCGTTTTGAATTTGTAAAAGACATTAATCTTTTCGCACAAAAACTTAATTTCAGGAGCCTTATTGAAGGCCCTGAGATTAAGCAAAAAGAGGCCCCACTGGGAGGTCTCCTTCAAACGTGGCGGGACTGGTCTAAAAAGGATTACAAGATGCTTAAAATTCTGACCGAGCTTGAGGATGAGTCGGGCCCAATCGACACTGGACCCGACCCACCCTCGACCTCGGAAGAAGTCACAGAACAACAACTGCCACAAATGTTCAAAAAAAAGTCAAAACGGTTCCCTAGTCAAACAAATCCAAAAGTTGACCTTTTCATTGATATGGTAACAAGGGACATTAAACAATTGAACATACAAAAGAACCCTAGTAACCTGTCTGAAACTGAATACCAGGCTCTACGAGATCTGCAACAACGCAAAGAAATTGTAATCAAGGCCGCAGATAAAGGCGGAAATGTTGTAATTTTGAATCAAATACAATACACAGAAATGTGCATTAAAATCCTTGATAATAGAGCCTGGTATTCAAGAGTAAGCAGTTTAGAATTACTAAAAAAATCAAAGAGAATTTTTGAAACTCCTAAACCAATATCACCAATGGGGAATTATAACCAAAGATCTGATGGAATTTTTGATCATTAAAGAACCTACAACACCTACATTTTATGCACTTCCAAAAATGCATAAAAATCATACAGACCCTCCCGGCCATCCCATAGTATCAGGCATAAATAGTCTCACACAGAATGCAAGCTCATATGTGGATGCATATTTGCGCCCACATGTGGAGTCCTTACCTTCATATTTAAAAGACACTATGCATATGTTGCTAACAATTGAAGGAGTCCAGATTCAAGAAGACACATTTTTAGTGTCAATAGACGTCGAGTCATTGTACTCGAATATACCGCACATTCGGGGTGTGGAAATCGTGGAACTATTTCTAAACGAAAGAGGACTCGACCACAGACGACTAAATAAATTTGTCCTAGATTTACTTTTTTTCATCTTAACACATAATGTGTTTGTATTCGACGGTTCCCACTACCTCCAGGTACAGGGAGCAGCGATGGGGACCAAGTGTGCCCCATCCTACGCAAACCTGTACCTGGGGGGGTGGGAACGTTGGCTTTTCTCTCGGGAATCTATGTCTTGTTTTCTTGAACACATAGAAATATGGAAAAGATACATTGACGATATCTTCGTCTTGTGGTCGGGTCCTCTTGACACCCTAAAAGAATTTGTGGAAAGGCTAAACATAAATGACTTTAACTTGCACTTTACATACGTTTACGATAAGTTTAAGATCTCATTTTTAGATCTTGAGATTTATAGAAATCCGGAAAATATATTAGCCACCACACTTTATAGGAAACCAACCGCTACAAACGCATTACTACATGCCAATAGTAGTCACCCCAGACATGTAATTCAAGGAATACCAGTAGGTCAATATTACAGGATTCGTAGGAACTGTTCGGAAGATACTAAATTTGAACATGAAGCTTTACAATTGCAAGAAAGATTCCTACAGAGAGGATATAGTAGAAAAAGTACAAAGAGAGCATATAAAAAGGCAAGGGATAGTCCGAGAGATCTCCTCCTCTTTCAGGGAGAACCTACCAGTTCCCCAAATAAAACCAGAATGATCACTAGATACTGTTCACAATCGAAACAATTGAGAAATATCATAGCCAAACATTGGCATCTGTTGGCGGAGGATAATATCCTCAGCAAGTTTGTAGATACCAAACCGAACATGATATTCAGGAGAAACAAATCCATTAAAGACATGAAGACAGCTAGTCACTATCAGAGAGACAGAAAGACGGACCCTTGTATTAAGTTACCTCATGGGACTTTTCCCTGTGGACTATGTAAATATTGTAAATTTATCGCCAATAAAAGTCAACAAACCCTTCCAAATGGTCGCCCCTTTGTATTGAAACATTTTGTAACATGTCAAACCATCGGTATTGTTTACCTTTGGAAGTGTGAATGTCCTGCTTTTTATGTAGGAAAGACAAAGCGGCATTTCTGGGAAAGGATCAAGGACCATGTGTCATATACACAGGGCGGAGATTTGGAAAGCCCAATAGCAAGGCATATAGCTCAAACACATAGATACAAATGTCCGAAATTTAAATTCTTTGCTCTAGAAAGAATCCACCCTGGACCCAGAGGTGGACCCTTTGATAACATAATCCTACAGAGAGAGGCACGCTGGATCTTTCCCCTAAATGCTTGTGTGATCCCTGGATTAAATGAACATTTGAGCTTTGCTCCCTTTCTGGAGGATTAATATTATTTAAACCCAGAATAGAATTTTTCAATTCCCCCCCTCTTCCCCCCCTCTTCCCCTTCCCTCCCCTCCCTTTTCCCTTTAAAATATATACTATTTTTTTGTTTGTGTTTTTTTTTTTTTTCCCAATTGATGTAGATATAGCCATCATGTGGTTCATTGTCCCGCATACCGAGATCCACATGGCCATAAATCAAATCTTATAACATGGCTGAGCTATTTTATCAATTTAGCCTTTGTCTGATAATAATAATAATAATAATAATAATTAGCATCTTGTCTCAATATAAAGGATAATAGTGTGAAAATCAGTGATTATATTTAAGAGGTTGCCATTACATATTATTTGCTATTTTTTTCATCTCTGTCAGAATGAGCATCATTAGAGACAGATCTTTTTTATCTATGCCTCTTATCTGTGCAATAATTGCATGTGTTAACCTTTGTTTTCCACTAGATGTCGCTAGGGATCTCCCTGCAAGTCTGGTGGTATTGGCCATGTGCGGTCTCCGTTGATGTGTCGCCACTTCCGGTTTAAGAACCGGAAGTGACGACTACTTCCGGTTTGCGGGAACATCCTCCCGCGGCGTCCACACGTGGACGCTTTTGGCGGACGGATGTGGGGGGCGGGAGACATAGGGGAGGGGGAGGATGTTACCCATACGAAAACAGTATATAAGGTAAGTTTTTTGGAACAAGATCAAGCAGGGCTACACCTAGACTGTCGAACTTTTGCAGATATATACGGTTAGAGTAACTGGTAAGCAACTTATCCCTAATTGACCCTTTACACACCGTTTTCTTTTGAAATACCTCACTAGTAACTATGCACCTCTTAATATTTATCCCTATAGATCTTATATCCGGAATAAATATCCATTGGACACTGGGCACTCTGCTATATTTAACCCTTGAATTCATATATCATACCTGGCCCCATTGATATATGTCATTGCACATATCACGATCTACTATCTACATTCTATGAATGATATGTGGATTTTATATTAACATTGACATTATTCTCACTAATTTGGTTACTTCATACTGCACACATCACTTTAAATAAGTTCACTAGAAAGGACTCTTGGGTAAGTACATATCTTATGGCTTTCCTTTTTGCCCTTATCTGATACATCCCAACACATTTGAATAAATATTTAAAGATCCTTTCCTTTATTTTTTAATCCAAAGGCTCTATGATTTACTCCCCGTTCTTATCTGAATTTAAACCTAACAAGTAGCATCTACATCATCTACTTATATCTTCAAACTAGGGTAAGAATATTCCCTCATTTTCTCCTTGATTTTGAATATTTTTGATAAGGACCTTTCATCTGTCTGGCTTCCTGCCCTATCCCTGATGTTGGTTGACTACTCCCTGGTCTAATTTTTGGCCCAGCGGACTGGTCCACCTTTCTCCTGCCCCCCCCTTTGAGCTACCTGATGATTCATTTTCTTTACCATTTTTGGACAACCTAATGGATCAATTCCCCCTTTTTTCTCCCTTTTTTTTTTTTTTGTCTGTTTTGTTTTGTTTTCTATCCTCTTTGTAGATCTGCATACAATTTCTAAGAGACTCTTTCAGTCTCCTTTTTGACCTTGTAATATACTGTTAAGATAACATATAGGAAATTTGAATGATAGAATGAATTATAATTTCTGTCGTCTATGTCTTAATTAAAGAATTTCTCTTTAATAAGAGATGCAATTCATAACAATATATGATGTAATAACCTTTTATCAACGACTAAAAAAATGAATAAATAGAGTAAAAATACTATGTTTGATTATATTAAAGATATTTTTATTGTTGAAAAGTACAATGTTCATATATTTAATAAATGCATTATGTATCCTTAGATAATCAAAATTGATACATTTTCTAAATTATATACATCAAATGCTGGACCCTGAGGAAGCGCCCATTGCGAAACGCGTAGCTCCAGCAACCTTTCGTATTTGATAATTTTGTACAAATCTGTCTACCCTGTTGATTTTTGTAGATGTATTGATGTGTATCTTTTTTACATTATATGTTTAAATAAAATTTATATCATTTTTTACATCCTTTTCTGTGTGTGATACCTACAGATATATGCATATATAGTTATTTTCTAGAGGCACACTCAAATCCCCCTTTGAAGGGCACAGCTCTGCTGACTTTGGTGGGCTTATCTGTGCCTTTTTCATTTTTTGCACACTTTCTACATATGGGGGAAGGTGCCACTATATCCTTTGTATCAATAGGCCCATAACTCCCCTTCCACAATCTTACCTATAATACAAGTAAAAATTATATGCAGCATAAAGAAGTAGGTAAAAAGGATAAAGCTTGATCTTTTTTCCAGAAATAAAATAGAATAAGTCAGTAGGCAGTTCAACTTTCCAGGTTCTATCCATATCTAAAACATTAATTTCTTAATAAAAAAAAATAAAAGCTCTGTACGTACCCTCTCACACCCGGGCGTCACACAGCAGCAGAACTGCCCACAGGGTTTCGGGTTTATTAATGCATGCACTCCAGTTTTGTTGAGGAGATCGTTGTAATAACCCAGACTCTTTTCAGCTTTCCTCCTGAGAATGAAATGGGAAAAATCCTTTAAAGTCCAAGTAAACCTTTTGTTAAAATCAGGCAAACAAAAGTGTACGTCTCAGTTTGTTTCTTTTAGAAAGCAGCGCCAACTTTGAGTGGAGAAGCCTATCCCCTGCCAGAATGCGGCAGAGGACTCTTGCTCTCTCTGTAGAGGTCTGACAACTTCTGCTGAGTCAGATCCAAAACTCTCAAATCAGCAGCGAGGATGAGCTTTGCTGGCTTGAGTTATGGGTCCAATTCAGCAGGGTGAGTGTCAGACTTCTGCTTCCCTACAAAGAACAGGGGTTCTTCTCTGCAGTATGCTAGCAGGGAAGAAGCCTTTCAATGGCTTCTTGAACTTTACCCGCCTTTTATTTTTATGCATTGGAAATGCAATTAGCTGATATAAACTGAACAATTAATTGGGCTTTAATTATACAGTGGGTGGTCAGTTGTTCATGCTACAAATCACTCTATTAGTTTGTGAGTTTAGCCTCCACTACTAAGGCCGATGAAGAGCAATCTTGAAGCTGGCAACAAATCACCAGCAATAGGATTGCAAAAAACTGCTCCCTTGCTAATAGGGCCAGCAAGATGTCACTCACGCGCTCCCCTGTCCTTAGAGAGCGGGATTCAGCACAGAAAGGGAGCAATTGCACTGGAGTAAGTGAAGGGCTCCCTTAGGTGACTTTGCCACTGCTGATGTGTCGGTAGCACTATAGTTGCCTAAAGTAGTGCAACCATGTTGGATGCAGTCTGTGCCTTGTTGTTGCTAGTAATAACCCAGCAGTTTTTTTTTTTTTTTAGTACCCCCCTATAACAATAACTACCTGTTGATCCTGCCAGATCTGTTTATGTAATATTTTAGGTTTGCCTGTGAGCTGCATTAGTACGACTAGTACGCTAGGTTGTGAGCTTTATCAGTACCACTAGTACTAGGGATGCACCGAATATTCGGCGGCCGAACATTATTCGGCCGAAAATAGAAAAAATAGCACTTTCGGTGTTCGGCCGAATAAGTCAAAAGGCCGAATAATTTTGTGCCGAACAATAGGGCTGAACGATAGTCGATATGATATAGACTATCGTTCTGTGGCCGTAGGCGATATTCATATCGCCGAGGTCACGATATTTACAGGGGGAAGGGACTCGGAGGAGGACTCACAGACTTCCGTGTTAGGCAGGGGAAGCCGGGACACTTCAGCGGTGAGCATACATACATTACTCACTCGTGCACTGCAGCCCGCCCCACACATTCAGTGAGTCTTACTCTCTTCCCTAGTTTTTTTAATGGCACATTCAGGAAGCCAATCACGCCGTGATTAGCTGCACAGCGAACCAATCACGCGTGCCTGCACACCTGATTGGTTCCGCTGTGCCGCTACTCACGGCGTGATTGGCTTCCTGAATGTGCCATTGAAAAAACTAGGGAGGAGAGTAAGACTCACTGAATGTGTGGGGCGGGCTGCAGTGCACGAGTGAGTAATGTATGTATGCGGCTGTGCTCCTTTCCAGGCTCCTACTAGTCCACCTCCAGCCTCCTACTACCACCACTATGAGAGACTGTCTGTCACTGTATAATCTGATCGAGTCCACACTGACACTGACTGACTTTCACTGAGTAATTGATGTTACCACATTAACCCTGACCTGCCCAGTGCCCTGTATCTGCAATTAAAATTTACAAGGCTGCCTGCATGCTTCCTGATTTCCATTCCCAGCATCCTTCCCAATCCCTACAGTGTCACTAACATTAACCCTATGGTACAAGGCTGCAGTGTGCACTGAATCCCATTCCCTACAGTAACATTTAGGGAGAGAGATATGAGAGGACAAGAGAGAGAGAGAGAGACATGAGAGGACAAGAGAGAGAGAGAGAGACATGAGAGGACAAGAGAGAGGACAAAAAATTGGCAAAATAAATGGAAAAAATGCGAAACACCGCGTTCGGTATTCGGCCAAACATTTCATTATTATTCGGCTTCGGCCAAGAATTTCATTTCGGTGCATCCCTAACTAGTACACTATGCTGTGAGCTCCATCAGTATACTGGATTGCATCAGTACACTAGGTTGTGAGCTGCATCAGTACCACTAGTATACTAGGCTGTGAAATGCATCAGCACCACTAGTACATTAGTATGTGAGTTGCATCAGTATCACCAGTATACTAGGCTGTGAGCTCCATCAGTACCACTAGTACACTAGAGTGTGAGATGCATCAGTACACCAGTCTGAATTGTATCAGTACCACTAGTACACTAGGCTGTGATTTGCGTAAGTACCACTAGTACACTAGTCTGTGAGTTGCATCAGTACTACCAGTACTGTACATTAGTCTGTGAGTTACATCAGTACCACCAGTACACTAGGTTGTGAGTTGCATCAGTACCACCAGTAAAAAAGGTTGTGAGTTGGATCAGTATCACCAGTACATTAGTCTGTGAGCTGCATCAGTGCCACCAGTACATTAGCTTGTCAGTTGCATCAGTACCACTAGTACAGTGGGGATAATTATTTGATTCCCTGCAGATTTTGTAAGTTTGCCGACTTACAAAGAAAAGAAGGGTCTATCATTTCTTATCATAGGTGTATTTTAAATGATAGAGACAGAATATCAACCAAAGTTCAGTGCGTAAAATAAGTATTTGTTCCCAAGCAAAAAACATGATTTGGAGGAGAAACCCTTGTTGGCAAGAACAGAGGTAAGACGTTTCTTGTAGTTGGTTACCAGGTTTGCAAACATCTCAGGAGGAATTTTGGTCAACTCTTCCTTACAGATCTTCTCTAAATCCTTAGGGTTTCTTGGCTGTCGCTTGGCAACTCAAAGTTTCAGCTCCCTCGTTAAATTTTCAATAGGATTAAGGTCTGGAGACTGGCTAGGCCACTCCATGACCTTAATGTGCTTCTTCTTGAGCCACTCCTTTGTTTCCTTGGCGTTATGTTTTGGGTCATTGTCATGCTGGAAGACCCATCCACGATACATCTCCAGTGTTCTGCCTGAGGGAAGAAGGTTCTCACTCAAGGTTTTACAATACATCCCCTCCATTGGCCCCTCAATGAGGCAAAGTCATCCTGTACGTTTAGCAGAGAAACAGCCCCAAAGCATAATGTTTCCACCTCGGTGCTTGACTGTGTTCTTAGGGTCATATTCAGTATTTCCTTCCTCCAAACACAGCAGCAAGTCGAGTTAATGCCAAAGAGCTAAATTTTGGTCTCATCTGACCACAGCACTTTCTCCCAGTCCTTCTCTGAATCATTTAGATGTTCATTTGCAAACTTCAGACGGCCCTGTACATGTGATTTCTTGAAGAGGAGAATTTTGCTGGCTCTGCAGGATTTTTAATCCATTGTGTTATCAATGGTTTGTTTGGGGACTGTGTTCCCAACTGCCTTGAGATCATTCACAAGCTCCTCCTGTGTAGTTCTGGGCTGATCCCTCACTTTTCCCATGATCATCCCTACACCAAGACGCAGAATTCTGTACGGAGCTCCAGACCGAGGACAATAGATAGTTATTCTGTATTTCTTCTATTTGTGAACAATTGCTCTAACAGTTGTCTCCTTCTCACCAAGCTTCTTGCTGATGGTCTTGTAGCCCATTCCAGCCTTGAGCAGGTCTACAATCTTGTCCCTGATGTCCTTTGACAGCTCTGTGGTCTTGCCCATGATGGGGAGGTTTGAAGAGAGGAAAGAAACTGTGGACCGGTGTCTTTTATACACAACAAGTTGTCGTTAGGAGCACCTTCTTAAATTGACAGGACTAATCTGTGTACTACATGATCACATACTGTAGCCAGTCCGCGGGAGCCAAAATTATTGTTGGTTGGTAGGGAAATTAAATACTTTTTTTACTCACTGAACTGCAACTCAATTTATAAAATTTGTATCATGTGTTTTTTTTATTGGATTTTTAGTTGATATTCTGTCTCAATCATTTAAAATACACTTATGATAACAATTATAGAACCTTCATTTCTTTGTAACTGGGCAAGCTTACAAAATCTGCAGGGGAATCAAATAATTAATTTTCCCCCACTGTATACTAGTCTGTGATTTGCATCAGTACCACTGGTACACTAGACTGTGAGCTGCATCAGTACCACTGGTACACTAGACTGTGAGCTGCATCAGTACCACTGGTACACTAGACTGTGAGCTGCATCAGTACCACTGGTACACTAGACTGTGAGCTGCATCAGTACCACTGGTACACTAGACTGTGAGCTGCATCAGTACCAGAAATGCTTACACATGATTACAGCAGTTTAAATCAGTCAAAAATATTATTAAAGAAGTGTGTGAATCAAACTGCATTGTGTGCAATGGCTATCTGGGCTCAGAACTACACAAGGCTAGCATGATGAGACCCTTTGTGGGTGTGTGGGCAGAGCAGAGAATTGAGATGCAGAGGTATTAATTCATTTTTAAAAGACATAAGCATTTGATTAGGAAAAAAAGTAATCCATGAAATAGGGATTTATAGTATATTTCTTATATACATTACCTCTCTCCGTTGATCCAGATTAGTTTGGAGACATTGTAGCACAAGTAGACATCGATCACTCGACAACTGGGATACGCCTCACTAAAATAGAGACAAATAGGGTAACCAGTTTTAAACTGAAGCAGGACTATAGCACCATGCTCCCAATTCATAATTCAAAATGTGCATAGAATTAATTCTAATATTGTCTGTACAAGGATAGGTCTGCAATTTGACCACATTGCTGCTTTAACTCTTTAACCTCACTAAATTTATTAAACTGGGCCGCCCCTGGGGGAACTCCTGGTAAGAGGGCGAGGGTCCAGGCCAGGTAGGTACCATAGGGCACCACTGTCAGTCTATGGTACTGCTTCTAGCAGCAACTAGGGGCCTGCGTGATTTTACTGCACAAGCTGTATGCAGTCTGTAGCCAAGCATAGCAAGAGCTGAATGAGTAAGTAGGTGTACATTACATTGTAACAGGATGACATTTAGCTTTTGGCAACACTTGGCATTTTTTGTGTTTGCAATTTTTTATCCTCTTTTGCAACTCTGCTGCATAAAGCATAACTCCAGCCCAAAATAACAAGATAAAAATGAACAGCACAAAACCAGCTCTGGCTGTAATATTTACCTTTAATTCATGGATTTGTGGGATACAATCTGTAGATGTTGCTTAATTTCAGAAGAGAACAATCAGGTTTCCTTCCCTGCCAGACTTGGTGGCAGTGCTGGATGGCAGAGCTGTGTAAAACCCAGGGCAGGATGGACAGAAATACATATGGAAGATAAAATTTCCCCTCATAAGTATTTAATCCGCGTATTTAGCAGCTTGTTGAAGTTTAGCTTTAAAAAGTTGTATCTGCAACTTTTATTAGAAGTAATTTTTTATTAATGGTAAGAACCCCAAATACATTTTGTAGTCCTTACCAATAATGAAACATGAGAGGGGGAAGTAAGGTGCAACCTCCAAGTTCAATCAAAATGTCCTTAGGATGCTTAAAGTGGTCTTAAAGTTAAAACATTTTTAGCCCTAATCCGCCCTCCTCCCCATTTACCTGGCTCCTCTCACAATCCAGTACTGCTCTCAGGAGACACAGGCAGCAGTAGGAGCATAGGTTCCTGCTGCGGTCAGTCAAATCCTGTGTAGAGGGTGCGTGGCCGTTCTGCGCTGTGTGTGTCTTTGGACACACACAGCCTGGCCTGGGAGCATGCCTGCATGGGTGCCCCCCTAGCATAAACCTCCTCTTTTTTTTTATTTTTTTTATAATATGGTTTAGCTTTACTTTACATAAACACAATTCCTCACATACGTAAAGTGTTCCTTGATAGAGTCCCTTTTGGCATCGTGTGGCAGTCCTGTGACAAACAACGTCTGTTTCACCTGTCAAAAAAAAAAAAAATTTAAGTCTAGGCACATGCATCTTTTTTTAGAAGTCAAATTATTTTTTATAGTCTTGGTGTCACACCCAACCCTCTTGATGCGCCAAATCACTAAGAATGAGACACTGAGGTCTGTGGATAGGGAGTAATCATTGTTAATATAAATAATTGTTGTATAATTAAATCTGAACTACTTTCCTTCTGTCTTGCATAGTTGTACAGGTGCCGCTCCTGTACTGAAATTGCTTACTCTGATTTCCCTGCACACTGAGAACCTCTCACAATGTGCATTAGAATCTGCAGCAAGTCATACAGAGCTCATCTCATTTCTCGGCTGGGGGGACATCCAGCATCATCCAATATTTCCCTCCCCAGCCTGACTTGTTCCTGGCCTGCCCCCTTAGTTCTTTCAATCATGGAGGCTGAGAATCACATGTGGGCATTACCTAACCTGCCTTGGAATGCTCACTTCTGCAGACTGAAACCAACCCATGAAGGCATTTTGAGATTTTAAATTCCTTCCAAGATTAAGCTCAATACATTAGGACTGGGGGCTCTTGAGTGGAGTACTATGGCAGCATGCTGTGATGTTTTCAGGAAGCCATGTACCGCACCCTGCAACTTCTCCCACTATCTATGATAGATCTAAAGTACATAGAGAAGCAAAGAGACCCAGTGATGACATTTAAAAAGGGGGGGAGAGAGGAACCAGGGAAGGCAAAATATAAAAAAAATCAACTTCAGGCTTAAACTTTAACGGAGAAGTAGAACCAAAGCTCCTTTGGCTATACTTCTTCTGAGGATTTAGCTTTAGCCTGTTGGCGACTGAAAATGGGTCACAGGAGTGCTAAAGCCTGCTGTCAGCTGACATCACAGAGCCGGTCCAGGCTCTAAAAAGTAGTCCGCTGAGAGACTTTGCCAGCCACTCCTATCCCCCTCCACAGCTCAGCTCTCCAGTGAGCACTGGAGGGGCAGGGCAAAGAGCCAGCGACTGACAGTCACTAACTCTCTGCTCATGAAACACTGAGGACTGAGCAATCAGCGGTCTTTAATCGCTTAGTTCTCAGTGTCGGCGGGGGACAAGAGGAACATCGGATCAATGCTGCATCCACCTAGGTATGATTTTTTTTGCTTGCTATGGGGGCACTGGGCAGGAGGGAAGAGCCAGAAGCAAAGGTGGGGGACCTGAGAAGAGGAGGATCAGGGTTGCTCTGTGCAAAACCATTACACTGAGCAGAGAAGTATGACATGTGAGTTAAAAAAAAAAAAACGCTTTATTATCATTTTTAAATAGTCATGGAGGATGATTTGCAGACTAATGAAGAATTAAACTAATGGAGATTCAACAACAAGAGCTTTTCTTCCTGTGCACTCCCACAAATTCAATCCACAATAAGTTAAATCTCTAGTAGTCTGAATTTCATCTAATCTAAAGTCCTGATTAAGGGATACCAGTATACACACTGGCTGATTAATGGATAATGATACACTATATTTGGCTTTACCAATGGCTTGGTACTTTACTTTTTGATCCAACAGGCATTCAATGACTCTTGGGTGCCATTTTAAGTGTCTGCATTGGTGTGGGGACATTCTGGGGGAGGGGGGTCAATTTGACACCAAGCCACACCTTAATATGGGTGTAACACGTAACCTGGTGTAATAGATACAGCTAGCCTCCCTCTTAGATTGTAAGCTCTAGCGAGCAGGACTCCCTGATTCCTACTGTACTAAATTGTATTGTATTTGTATTGTCTGCCTTTATGTTGTAAAGCGCTGCGTAAACTGTCACCACTACATAAATCCTGTATAATAAGAATAATAGTCCTTAATCCAGTTCTGCACTAAATGGCATAACCTGCAGCACCAACACAACCTTCTGTAAGACCCAGGGCCGTCTTTAATACTGATTGGACCCTGGGCAAATATTTTCTTGAGCCATCCCAAATCCACTAATCAACTATTTGCAGGCAGTGCAGGCTCAAGGGGCAGCTGCTTTGGGCCCCACAACAACGATTAGGCCCAGGGCAGCTGCCCATTTTGCCCTGTGTTAAAGACGGCCCTGGAAACACCTAGCCACTACACTGGCACCTGATCTCTCTACTGAACCTTCTGCACCGCCAATTACCCCCCTTATGAACTTTTCTGTTTCTGGGAAGCAGCACAAACAATATGTGAAATTCATAAAGTGTATCATAGATACTCATTAGAATAATGTCTCACAGAAGTGTGACAAATTGAACAACATGCAAAAGATTCAAGCACATCAGCAAGGTTTACATGAATCTGGTGCAGAATAGTCCCAGATGTATTTTGTCTCAAGCAGAAATTTGTCTGTGACACAATACTAACACACGAGACACAATTAACTCCGACCTAGAAGAGGTCTATTTCACCTCTGCTTTCCATATCACCGAAATGCTAGAATTTGTCACAACAGCGCAAATAAAAACTGCACAAATGTGTCGCATACAGTGGTACTAATATTAAATGTCACACAGGTTTCCTGAAATTGGCACAAAGCTTCCAACTTCATACACACCGCCAGAAATATATCATAAATGCCTTATTGAATCCCATCCAAATATGTTCCGTCCATTTTTCTATGGTTCAAAAATGTAAAAAAAAAATAAAAATAATGGAAACTTATGTTGGCAATACACTAGCCGAAATATCAGGCAAACTCATTTTTGAAAAACGAAAAATCGGCCGTGAGAGCGGACGATGGTGTCATCATGTAATGACCGAATTTCAAAAGATAAATTGTTCAATGGACATGAATGAATCCATTTTTTGTTCAGTTTGTCACAGATACCTAGCACAAAGAGGTCAGCCGAGAAACACATTAACCTTTAAATTTATCGTTCGTTTATCGTTCAGCTGGCAGATTTTCAAAACTGTTCATTTGATTTTTCGGCTCTGAAAAGTTAAAAAAGACTATTTGTGTCCATTAACTGGACGAAAAACGAACAATTGGAACAATCTTTCGGCTAGTGTATGGCCAGCATTAGAGTAGAACTCCAAGATTTTCCTATATGGAAAATATTTAAATTAGATCATTTTCTACAGCTTTCTATAAACTTGAATGCTTTTTTTTTTTTTTTTTTACTACTGCTTGTGTATCGATCATGAAAATTTCACCTCACTTCCTGTCCCACAGATAAAACAAGAAAGACGGGAGGAACTATTAAAATTTAGAGTAAATCACTTTAATCCCCTAAATTAAAATGAACATGTGTCCCCAACTGAAAGATTCCCTTTCACCTCCTGTTCTGGTGACAACTAAAAAATTTTGTCCAGCAAACATGAGATGCACAGAGGTCTTAATAGAAATAAAAAAGTAGCTCTTTTATGGCATGACTTTTTCTAAAGCTCATATACTCCAAGTGTGATTCACACTGCTGGAAGTTAATATTGATGAATAAAAATCTGGAGGTCATAAATTGGTGGAAAACTATTGCCCAGCACCGATTCTGTACATACCGTATCTTCATTTTTGTACTTGATGGCAGATGTATGGTGTCTCATGAGGAAGACTATGATAATCAGAAAGATCAATCCGACGACCGTATGAACCCACAGAAGGTTGTCACTGCAACAGGAGCACAACAAGTGATCAACAATTTATTTATAAAAAAAAAAAAAAAGTGAGCTATGGAAACACACATTTCTGTCTTGACATAAAACACAATGCTTATATGAGGTTAAATTCCTCTAAAGTGGACCAACAAGCAAAAAAGCAATAACACAGATAAAATACATGTGTGTGGATTGTTTTACCTGCAAATAGATGTGTAATTCTGTTCAGTTAGTCTTGTGATCTAGACTCCTGTTCCACACCTACCATTTGATCACTTCCTAATTCATATTACTCCATGATAACCTACCTGCTTATTGGGCAGAAGAGATTATTCAAATTCTCCCTCTCCCATGTGACAGCGCTAGGTGTCTCATGATTGGCCCAGTACAATTACAGGGGGCCAGGGAAGGAGCCAATAACCTTTCTATAAATTATGTTTTATTCAGTTGCAATGTGCCTAGCTAATTTGACTTTTACAGAAAAAGTAAATTCCCTAATACAGCCCCCTCTACCCCCTTGCATGTCATAGCCCTCTCCTCTCCTCAGGGTCTCTAATTTCTATCTGTGCTGGCACAGCTCCCCTGCCACACCCCTCACCTTCCTGCATAACAGTAACTGCTGGGGGAGGAGCGAATGGGAATAAAATAAAGTGTAACTTTAGTGACAGCACTGAGCCTGTTTGGGATACTGACATCACATTCAAGATGGTGGTGCTCAGCATCTTTTTTGGGGCTGACAAATATCCACACAAAGAATGTTTTTTACCAGAAAATAATATGCATAAAATATGTTATAGCGGTATGAATCCAAAAAAATAGATTTTATTGCAGCTTAGCAATCATTAGATGTGGTGGCTTCATCAAGTTTTTTTTTTTATTTTTTTTTAGGCTTTTTTTCCTCCTCTGTTTTTACCTGGTGATCTGACCAGAACATACCTCCGGTATTAGGATGCCTACACTCTGAATGAGGGAGCAATAGAGACACCTTTGGACAGCAGCATGGTCAACCATGGGGTGGAGGGGAGTGTTCGGTATACTAGCACATTTAAATACACTAACAAATTGAAGCCAAACTATTGCTAACCCTTTTTAAAATTATAAAATAAGCAAATCCCGTGAGCAGTTTTGTCTTGATAGATTTAATTGCTGCAGGCACTGATCACTTCCCTTTAGGTAGGTGCTAATAATCAAATGTTTTGTTGAAGTGCTGCGCATACAATTATAAGTGCTAAAAATCAAAATGATAAAAAAAAAAAAAAATATATATATATATATATATATATATATATATATATATATATATATATATATATATATATATATATATATAAAAATAATCCGTTACTAATATTATAAAAATATTCTTCAATATTGTGCGTAGTGTGTAATCAATGTGATGTGGGCCATATAAGTGCAAACAAATTCCTAATTGTGCTTAATTAAAAATCAGTGATATTTATAAACCAATAATAAAACCAATTGCCACTTGCTGAATAAAATAGATGTGTCATAACTCATAAACACTTGATTAAACAAGTGTATCTACTATAGTGATTTAAACAATGTTGCAAAGACTGTGCCTTTTTAAATATAGAAACACTGTGCAATGTGCAAGTTCACAGTTCTGTGTAGAGTCTGTGATGGTGATAAATCACCCTTGTTTGATTAATACTCCAGTTAGTGATCAGCGGTTATAAGAATGTAGATGAGCAATTTATGGATGTTCCTTCTTTTAATATCTCTTTCCAAGGGTGTGTGCTTACCTCACGGGGTGAATAAATGTGCTTGGATTTATTTGATGCTCTCCTGGATTTCCACCATTCACTCCTAGATGGTAATCGCCCAGAGGGATATATTTCCGAAGGATCGTTCAATTACTGACAAGTCGCCCCAGTGTAAACCGGCGCTAACACTGAACACAGAACTGTCTCTCCGTTCACCGACAATTGCCAAGCCCCTCCCCTACACGCGTGTCGGCACACTGAGGAAGGCACAGAGTCCTGGTGCCAACACGCACGTAGGGGAGGGGCTTGGCAATTATCGGTGAACGGAGAGACAGTTATGATATACGCAGCAGATTTTTTGAGCTAAGTGTTAGTGTCTCTTTGGATAAATTGTCTGCATCGACTGGTGCACTCTAGCACCAGTATAATGTGAGTGAATTTTAACTTTTTTAATAAAACATCCTTTTTATACATTATTGCACTATGGATCTCCTTTATTTTGCCCCCCACGTGGATGGCTGAGTAATTGAACGATCCATCGGAAATATATCCCTCTGGGCGATTACCATCTAGGAGTGAATGGTGGAAATCCAGGAGACCATCATATAAATCCAAGCGCATTTATTTACCCCGTGAGGTAAGCACACACCCTTGGAAGGAGATATTAAAAGAAGGAACATCCATAAATTGCTCATCTACATTCTTATTGAAGAATATTTTTATAATATTAGTAACGGATTATTTATATATATATATATTTTTTTTTTTTTTTTGTTATATTCATTTTGATTTTTAGCACGTATAATTTTATGCGCAGCACTTCAACAAAACTTTTTAAATGTAGGCAATTACAGTAACCGTTTTTTACCTTTTGGGATAAAAGTTTTACACAAATAAATAAAAGCTGTAAGTACCCCTTTCAGTGGTAAATGGTTTGTCTAAACCCTCGAATTGCTACATCTGCAGGACAGCTTGTTCTGCTGAGAAACAACAGACTTACTGGCAGGATCACCAGGTAGAAAAGAAAGAAGGCCTAAAAAAGAAAACTAAACGCAGTCATCACATCTAAGAATTGATAAGCTGCAATATAATAAAATAAGTGTATGCTTTGGGGTTTAATACCGCTTTAAATGATCATAAGTGACCAACTCTATCCTGCATTGACCAATGAAAGGGTCGCTTTAGGATTAACCATTACTTTACAATTGCAAAAATCTCCAAAGGATAAAGACAAAGGTAAACCGATGGAAAATGAGCCAACACTCACTCATGCTGCAGGTTAGCAATTGTAGTCCTCCCAAAGCTTAAAGGATCGGCATCTATTGGAGGAAGAGGGACACTTTAGTTCATACCACAAAAATAATACAACAAAGATGTAAACATTGCATTTGAAGGATACGTTAACATTAATATAAAGTGCATTTGTTCTTACCCTGACCTAACCTATCCCACCCTGGCGCTGCAAAAATTCATACTTATCTTGATTTATCAGTCGCAATCCTGCGATTTGTCGCTGAGCCTGTGCATTTGTGCCCCATAGATGGGGGCTGTGCCCAAGGCCTGAATCCATCAGAGATGGTCCCATAGAAGGCTATGGACTGTGATTCACAGGGGCATCCACAACAGTCACCTTTAGCAGTGCTGGATGTAAACAACAGAACTGCTGCTCCTGAGTTGAGCTAAGTGTCTTTGAAAAGGGGGAGGGGGACTGGATAAATCAGAAAAAGGGGGCAAAAAAGGTAAGCGCGCACTGTTTTCAAGTGCATTTGTCCTCTCGACTGCATTTACACCTCAGCGTTTTGAATTGCGGGCAGATTTGCCACTATTTCAAAGCGCCGAGATGTGAATGACAAATTGCAGATTGCACATTTCAGATGCTATTCATTTGAATGGCACCTAAAATGGCGGCGCAGTTCTGCTGCAATTAATCGCGCTGCAAATCTGCCCGCGATTCAAAACGCGGAGGTGTGAAAGCAGTCTTAGAAGAAACTATAATGGGAGAGGGACAATTGTATTTTCAATGTCCTTAAACAAATTGCATTAGATTTCTTTTCATTATTTGTATAAATCGTTTTACAAATAAACATTTAAAGTAAATGTTATGCTGGCCATACACTAGCCGAAAAATCGTTTGAAAATCTGTCATTTGGTCCGATCGTTCGTTTTTCGTTCAGTTAATAGGCACAAATATGAACTTTTTTGGTTTCATAGACTTTTTATTTGAAAGTTCTTTTGGCACTATTTGTCTTATATGCACGTATATAATACTTTTGCGTATACATATATATATATTTGTTTGGGGTTTAGCACAACACATATATTATCACCAAAGAAAAAATAATATAGCATATACAATTGCAACATAAGTCTTATTGTAATTCAATGTTTTTAAAAATGGCCTTTACTTTTTAATCTGCAGCCGCTGTAATTTTCTGAAATTGCAATGCAATATGGCTACCTGGAGGTGTTCTGTACACAGAATGCATACTGACCAGTGACCACACCCCAGAAACATTTCCTGCTTGTGTGATTTGCCCACTGATTTTCACAGAAGTCTGCCTAAGATAGGAACACGTCAAAAGGGATGCAGGCCCAGCAGATTTCCTCATTAGTGCTCTGCATCTGCACAGCTGATTGATAATTATAAAACCACTCCCATTAGACCCACTCATCACAGAGGGACAAATAGTGATTTCTTCAGAATAACAAAAAAGGTGGCATCTGCAAAAACAGTTGTTATAATCCTTGTAATGTACAGAGATCACCTAGAGGGGAATTTATTTTTCTCAACAAAAGTGGAGTTACGCTTTAGAATTAAAGAGAAGTTCATGGTTAGCCTTTATTATTATTATTATGCGATCTGAGCTGCATGTACACATCACAGCCCTTCACAACGTATAAAGCTCTCAGAGCAGAGAAGTGAATTAACCACTAATATACTGATCGACTTCTGTACAACTGCCCTGTCTGTATTTTGTCGCTCAGTGTCGCAGTCTCTAGCCACCAGCGCCAATCAGTGTATTCTGATGGTGGGGAAGTCTCCCTGCCATCAGAATACAATAGCTCAGAGGGAGGATTCTTCCATCCACATTGAGTGTGTGGATGGGGGAAATCTGATCAGGTATTTGCTTTGGTTATTTGGTTCATCCCCCTGGTTTAAAAAAAAAAAAAAAAAAAAAAAAAGGCTTATGTATGGGCTGCTTAAAAATTGACAAAATTATAGTTAACCACAAGATTTTCCCCCTTAATGACCAGGCCATTTTTTGCGATTTGGCACTGCGTTTCTTTCACGGACAATTGCAACACTGTACCCAAATACAATTGATTACTTTTTTCCCCACAAATAGAGCTCTCTTTTGGTGGTATTTGATCACCTCTGGGGTTTTTATTTTTTGCGCTATAAACAAAAAAACGAGCAACAGCTCTGAAAAAAAAAAACAATATTTTTTACATTCTGCTACCTCAATGGCGATTCTGGCATAGGCAATAAACGATTCAGTCTCGGAGTGTAGGAGGACACGTGACGTGGCCACTCGATGAAATTGGAGGAGAAGCGGCTTAACCTTAAACTGCTTAGGGGGTTTTTTTTACTGTCAGGGTGATAGGGACATGGAATTCACTTCCACAATTGGTGGTGTCAGCGGGAAGTACTGATATTTTTAAACTCTTGGGACGGGTATCTTATGGCGCTTTTCCACTGCATGGAACCGAACGGTTCGGCTCACTTTTGTACTTTTCCACTGCTGGTACCGCATGGTACGGTGTAGGAACGGTTCGGTACGGCGGCGCTTTTCCACTGCATGGAACCGAACGGTACGGCTCTCAAAAACAGTACAACCTTGATTGTGGTTCCAAGAGGTACCATACCCGTTACCATATCCCACAATCCTTTGCATGCAGTCACTACTAGCCACTGATTGGTCAGAGAATCCCACCCACCCCGTTGTTATCCCACCCACTTAACGTTAGTACTACTTTAGTGGAAAAGCAAACCATACCGTACCGTACCGAACCGTTCCAACACCGTACCATGCAGTACCAGCAGTGGAAAAGCAAACCGGGCCAAGCAGGGAGGAGTAGAGCCGAGCCGGTACTTGCAGTGGAAAAGTGCCATAAGTGAGCACAGAATACAGGGATATGGGAAATGATTACAAACACACACACCCACACAGGTTGAACTGTATGGACTGGTGTCTTTATTCAACCTTACTAACTACGTAAGTAAAATTAATAAACCAACTATAAGAAAGGTGCCATTCATAAATAAATGTGTTTTTATTTATATCAAGACATTCCTTTGATGCGTTACTGAGTGTATTTGTATTAGTGATCGACCGATATCAGTTTTTTGTTGCCGATACCGATATTTTGGCCATTGAATATTGGTATCGGCCGATATTTTTGTACATTTAAAAATTTTTTTTTTTTTTTAATCACTTGACAGGTACTCTTGCGGAGGGATCTGGTCATCTTAAAGACCCCAAACCCCTCCTCTGCACTTAAGTGCTGGTTCGCACTATTGCGCACAGCTCCTAAAATCACATGCGATGTCTGTGCAGGGCGAATTCCGCCATACAGTTTGTATGGCGAAATTCGCACCGCAATCACAGTGAACTCGCATAGGACCCTTTTTTTGGTCCGCAGCAGAATTGGATCGCATGGTGGTTCACACCAGTGTGATCCGATTCATGTGCAAACTGTCAGATCGCACTGTGATATGCGATCTGATCTGAAGGTGTCGTTAACTTTCAATTGACACCACCAGTGAGAACTGCCTGTGCTGCGAATGCGATGTGTAGTGGTTAGCACTTTCACCTAGCAGCAAGAGGGTCGCTGGTTCGAATCCCAACCATGACACTACCTGCCTGGAGTTTGCATGTTCTCCCTGTGCCTGCGTGGGTTTCCTCCGGGTCTCCCGGTGAGCCGCGGAAGGTGGCGGGAGGGGAGGACGTCCCCTCCCGCTCCTTGTAATGAAAGCCAATCGGCTTCTTAGCCGCATCGGTTGTCATTACAAGACAGCCGACCATTGGCTATGGACGCCGGTGCCAAGGTGATGCCTCTAGCTGCAGGCATCACTTCTGTACATGCACTTTTCGAAATATCGGCAATATCGGTCACCTTGGTGGCCAATTCCGATAAATTGGGGAAAGTGCATATCGGCCCTTGATATATCGGCTTTGCCGATAATCGGTCCATCCCTAATTTGTATAGCTTTAAATACACTTCATTACAAGTGTCCCAGAAATGTCCTCACGGTAAATAAAAACATAATTTAGGAATAGTCTCTCCTCACACATACATACAATGTATACACAAAATAATCCGTTCTAACTTTTACAGAGGCTGCGAAGCTGTGACAGAAGAAGCAGAGGCCATCATCCTCCTGGTTGCTCCTCACATTGTGACCATTTCCCTCTTCTCTCCCTGCTATGGACTTCTCTGAGGTGGAGAAGCAGGAAGTGAGATCATTTACACAGACGGCCAGTCATGTGCTTACATCACACCTTCCTATACTGGCCATTTATATTGACTTTCCTAGCGGCTTCTCTTTGAGCTGCGTTTTAAAGCAAAGAACATCGTCTCCACTCCTCATCACAGCTCAGATTACTCCTCATTTCCAGTTTGGTAAAATGTTATCACTAGACTAGGAAGTGAGGGAAACTCTCTCTAACCAAGACCTGGATAGAAGTAAAATGCTGACAAGGGTTCTAATCCTTCCCTGCTCTATCCAAAACAGAGAAATACGTTTTTGCTGAACATAAACTAAGTGAATTCAGTTTTTGGCCCTGCCACCCAAATGGACATTTACCCAGAAATCCCTTCACTTTTTGGTGTAACTTTATTGCAGCCATGGAAGTCTGTCTTGCCCACAGACTGTACTTACCAGACATGGGAGGAAGTCACACATGTGCAAGTCACAAGCAATCTCAAGTCTTAACTTTCAAGTCTCAAGCAAGTCCCAAGTTACTGTGGCAAAAAGCAAGCGAGTCAAGTCTAGTCCCTGCTAGAAGTCAAACAAGTCAAGTCATTTATTTTGGTCAAGTCACAAATCAAGTCAAAATACTGATCTACCCCAATTTTCACCTTTAAAATTAGTTAAAAGTCAGAGGTCAGGAAAGGTTTTGTTTTATTTTCAACATTAACAAAACTGTTTAGTGCTTTTTTCTTGTCATAGTAAAGAAACACTTTGAATGCCCAAACAGCTCAAAATCCTTCATCCGGTCATGTTTCAACACCACAGTCACTAAAAACATGTTAAAGCGGAGTTCCACCCTCAAAAGTGACTTTGGCCCATCTGCTTGCCCTAGGTCACCTGAAAAGGAAATGGATAATCACGATTTTATTTTTTCGTTTTCTTACCTTGATTTTGAAGAAAATATACTTACCTTCCTTCCACTTCCTCCCTCTGCGGCCGCGGCCCACGCTGTCACTTCCTGCTTGCGTTGACTCCTGGGAGCTGAACGTCATCGCTCCCAGGAGTCAATACGCATGCACCGGCCCCGCTTGTCAGTTCCGGTGCAGGTGCGTCATTCCCTGCTAAACAGCTTCTTCGCATGCCCAGAAGCTGTGGAGGGATGAGGCGCCTGCACCGGAAGTGACGAGCGGGCCGGTGCAGTGCATTGTGGGACCAAAGAGGACACGGAAGAGGACGCCCTGGCTTCAGCTGCCCACACCTGAGATGGCAGCGCTGGACAAGAAATTTGGCTATCCATTATGAAATGCACTAGTCCTGACTGTCCCGGGGGTATTTTTATCTCAAAAACGTTTCCGAGGCCGGAATTCCGCTTTAAGTACAGTAAACCCCCCTCCATTGCGGGGGTTACGTTCCGGACCCAGCCGCGAAAAGTGAAAATCCGCAAAATAGAAAAACCCTATTAAAATGCATTGTAGGCATGTTTTCTTTAAACACACTTTTATAACAATAGAAACTCATTAGTAAAATAACATTACAAAAAAAAAACGCAATATACCGGGACCGCAAAAACTGAACCGCGATGGAGCGGGGGTTTACTGCATTTCCATTGTTAAACAGCCAGTGTCCTAAAAATCAGAACACACTGAGGTGTTTTAAGTGAATGTGGTGTCAGAAACATAACAGGCATTAATTTTGCTTTAACACATCTTGAGAAAATGCAAATATTTAATAACTTAAAAAAGTAAAGTCATTTTTCGAGTCATATGTCAAGTTAAAGTTAAGTCTCAAGTCATGAATACCAAGTCAAAGTCAAGTCGAGTCTTTTATTAATTTTAGTCAAGCAAGTCTCAAGTCCTCAAACTGGTGACTTAAGTCTGACTTAAGTCAAGTCATGTGACTCAAGTCACCCACCTCTGGTACTTACCAAGCAAGCTGCCAGAAAGATTAACGGGTAATACGGCGAGCATGGCCAGGAGATTACCAACAACCAGGAAGCATATAATGTGGCGTTGGAATGACAAGTAGTGACAAGCATCTTCCCCACACCGCTCGTAGATGTCATCATCACTATGGTGAGAGGAAGGAAATTAGTTCTACAGGTTTTAAACACACTGAAAGGAAACAAATGCGTTCTCAATTAATACGTATTTTTCTTTATCATTGTTACCCTAAAGTAGCTATGAAGACAAGTCAACTCATACAGGTATTCTTATAGGCATTAATATAACTTTATAGTACATACATATAAATGTATAAAATGACACTAGATTACCAAAAGTATTGGGACGCCTGCCTTTATTCGCAGATGAACTTTAATGGCCTCCCAGTCTTAGTCCGTAGGGGTCAATATAGAGTTGGCCCACCCTTTGCTGCTAGAACAGCTTCAACTCTTCTGGAAAAGGCTGTCCACGAGGTTTAGGAGTGTGTCTATGGGAATGTTTGACCATTCTTCCAGAAGAGCATTTGTGAGGTCAGTCACTGATGTTAGCGAGAAGGCCTGGCTCACAGTCTCCACTTTAATTCATCCTAAAGGTGTTCTATCGGGTTGAGGTCAGGACTCTGTGCAGGCCAGTTAAGTTTCTCCACCCAAACTCATCCATGTCTTTATGGACCTTGCTTTGTGCACTGGTCCAAATCATTTGGTGGAAGGGGGATTATGGTGCGGGGCTGTTTTTCAGGGGTTGGGCTTAGCCCCTTAGTTCCAGTGAAGGGAACTATTAGGATGCCAGCCTACCAAAACATTTTGGACAATTTTATGCTCCCCAGTTTGGGGGTAGTCCCTTCCTGTTCCAACATGACTGCGCACCAGTGCACAAAGCAAGGTCCATAAAGACACGGATGAGCGAGTTTGGGGTGGTGGAACTTGACTGGCTTGCACAGAGTCCTGACCTCAACCCGATAGAACACCTTTGGGATGAATTTGAGCCCAGACTGCGAGCTAGGCCTTCTCCCCATCATCAGTACTAAATGCAAAAAGAACAAAGAAAGGGCGCACCGACCTAGCGCATTATCCTCAATAAAGGGCTTTATTTAAGTAACTTATAAAAATGGCTACTCACAGATGCAGATGAAAATAAAGCGTGTCAAGCTGGATTGCTCAAATGTCCGTGTTTAGTCCATATAGTCGTCCATGACCGATGAGATGACTGACGCGTTTCGAGGCTTAGCCTCTTCCTCAGAGCCACTCCATATAGTCGGTCATGGACGACTATATGGACTAAACACGGACATTTGAGCAATCCAGCTTGACACGCTTTATTTTCATCTGCGTCTGTGAGTAGCCATTTTTATAAGTTACTTAAATAAAGCCCTTTATTGAGGATAATGCGCTAGGTCGGTGCGCCCTTTCTTTGTTCTTTTTGCATTTAGTATCGGTGGACGACCCCAGTCCGACAAGGGCAGCAAGACTTTAGCCATTTGAGAAGCCAGTTGTCAGTCCCGTGAGGAGTGTGGTCGAGGGGCTTGGATACCAAGCGCAGGAGAAGGGTGGTTTCACCCTATTTGTTTCTTGGGTCCCCATCATCAGTGCCTGACCTCACAAATGCGTTCTGGAAGAATGGTCAAACATTCCCATAGACACAAAACCTTAAACCTTGTGGACAGCCTTCCCAGAAGAGTTGAAGCTGTTATAGCTGCAAAGGGTGGGCCAACTCAATAATGAACCCTACAGACTAAGACTGGGATGCCATTAAAGTTCATGTGCGTGTAAAAGCAGGCCTCCCAATACTTTTGACACATGGTCACGATTGCTTTTCCTCCTTGAGCGCATCTGGGTCCTGTGGGTGGGTGTGACCAAATCAGGGACATTGTGCTTGCACAGTATGCCTGTAATTCTTGTACGGGATGCGAAAGGATGCAAACCTGACCACACTAGCACAGATCAGCTTCCATGCATAGAGTGGTCAGTTTGCTACTAGGAAGTGGGGAAATGGCGGGATCAACCAGGTATAACAGAAGGGGCACAATTAGAAATGACAAATATAGAACACAACTGCCTTAAAAACATATTTACTACATTTTATTTTTAAGGTTACAAACACTTTAAAGCCCATTTCCAGTAATGCAAGCGTGATGCAACTCCTGCTTACCGCCTGTCAAATGCTCTCTGAATAGCAATCTGAACATGGATCGCTCTTCAAAGACCAGCAATAGTATGAATGAGCCCTTAGATGCTTTTTAAACATACTGAAGTTCGACATGCATTTCCCTTACCAGTGCTGCTTTGGGAGTTGTGACCAGTGGATCTGACACTGTAGTGGACTGGCAATATCTTTTTGACACAATCCCTCCATTGCAGTCCACTGAGGACCACACCACTGGACAGTGAATCAGAAGTGTCCACATAACCCAAGAAATTAGGATCCCTGAAGAAGGACCCAACTCCTCTATGGGAAAGAAAATAGACTCAGGAGCCAGAGCATCATGTGACCACGGATTCAGGTATGTTTTATTTGGGCATTTAGAACATTTTATTTAAAAAAAAACTAACTGCGATCAGTTGGGGGAAAGGGAAATTCTGAGTGACCGTGATCTGCTTTAAAGTTGTTTTTATTTTTTCAACCACTGGCTTACCATGGAAATGTCTTTATTTTTTGCACCCATGTTAAAATACTGATTAATTCATTTATTGCCTCCACAGCTCTTTAACTTACCTCATGCTAAAGGGGGCCGATATCCAGGAACAGAAGCCCTAAAAAACAGTACCAGGTGTATTATCAGTGCAAGAAGTGATAAAAACAAAAAGAAAATATACCATAATATTCATGGAGCAAAGTGTCACACTAGACATATGTGGTTACAATTTTGTTTGAAAGCGGCCATTTTCAAAACATGCTTTCAATTCTCTAATACAGGGGTCCCCAAACTATGGCCCTCCAGTTGTTCAGGAACTACATTTCCCATCATGCTGAGTCATGGCTGTGAATGTCAGAGTTTTCCAATGCCTCATGAGATGTGTAGCTCTGCAACAGCTGGAGGGCCGTAGATTGAGGATCCCTGCTCTAATAGTTATTATTATTATACGGGATTTATATAGCGCCTACAGTTTGCGCAGCGCTTTACAATGTGTGGGAAGACAATACAGTTACAATACAATTTAATACAGGAGTAATTAGAGGGCCCTGCTCGTTAGAGCTTGCATTCTAATAGTTAATGGGAAAAGCTTAAAGCGGAGTTCCACCCTAAAAATTATTTTTGGCTTGTCCACTTGCTTTAAAGTACCTGAAAAAGAATTGGATAATGTCAAATTTTTTCTTTTCACTCACCTTGGTTTTTAATGCAAATATACTTACTTCCTCTTCCTTCCTCTGTGGACACAGCCCACGACGTCACTTCCTCCTTTTCATTGTGTCCTGGGAGAGGAGCGTCATCAATCCCAGGATGCAATGGGAACGGCCGGCCGCTATTCAGAATGCCGATCGCAATCTACAGCGCATGCGCGAGATTGGGATCGGCATTCTGGGTAGCCAGTTCCAGGAAGAAGGACATAGCGGCTTCAGACGCCCACAACAGAGATGGCCGCGCTCTGCAATCAATTTTAAAGGTAAGTATTTATCTTTTTTTCTTTACTGTAATGACCTGTAATGTGGGGTTAGTGTTAGGGTAATTAGGGATAGATTAGGATTAGGGGGGTATTTTTATCTCAAAAAGTTGTATGTGGCCGGAAATCCGCTTTAAGAATCTTTTTTCTCGTTTCTTATCTGAAATAAATTTCTAACTGAATGTGGTTTCCATTTGAGAAAATTTGTACTTTGTGTATTGCGCAAGTGCTAAATTAATTTAATTCAAAAGATGAACTTTTGGTCACAAACATTTGTTCATTTTATATATAGCATGTGGTAGGGTCACAAGCATAAACATTGCATCACACCCACGCATCCCGAAATCCAATGTTGTGATTTGAACATTTGTCATGGAAGACAAGTGGGAAAGGTAAGTATCCTGTTTCTTTTTTACAGGTATGTGCTTGCTTGAGAGGTTATACTTATATGACTAAGCCTTTTTAAATAAAAGGGCAATCCTGTCTTTTCTGATAGCTGTAACAAAAGCATAATTCCCTAGAAAGGGCTACATGTCTTGATCGGTAAATAAGTCTCACATTGATCCACCACATTAGCAGGACATTGGGCTATGTGTGGCGCACTTAGGGCTCATTCACACGAGTGCTAATTATGAAGAATGAAGGAATGCTCATTAACATGCCTATGGCATTTATGACGTGTTTTCGTTGTGTTTGTGAACCGTTAAAAACGCTTCAGTAATGCTTGATAAATGCCCATGGAAGCATTGCTTTTCTAGTAGGAAGTGATGTAGAAGAAATTATCTAATTTGATATTTTGATTTAGGATATATTACAATAATTATAAAAAATTAAGAACAGCAGCCAAGTAATCATATGCACTATTAATCTCCTGCTCCCAAAAGGACAGTTTGTCCAAGTTTAAGGATAATGCCTGCTTGGTCACTTGTTGCCAGATCTTTTATTTTTTGCATGTGTCACAATGGTTTAAATACTTGGGTCATATAATTTGTGGTACTGTTCCACCTCTTCTAGAAGTACTGTTAAATTAAAATCAGCCTTTATGACACTTGCTAACACTGTCCCTTCCATGTACCAACACTTGCTGATGAGGTCTTTTGCTGACATAAAAAGCTTTACCACTGACAATAATGCTCAGCGCCTCTTCCTGTCTGGCAGTGTCAGTATTGCTGGTTTAATGCTTTTGTCTGCACACATAAGCAAACCGTGTTAGCACACAGCTGCTCTGTACAAGCAGGAAGTGACTGGAGCTGCTCTTTCCTAGTTCTTTATTATTTCTCAGTGCATTCTGGGACACAGGAAGTTCCACTGCCTCTCCTCCAATGCCCAGCTAACACCTTATAAATGCTTCACCAACACACCATAAATGTTCTAAGTGTGTTTTTGAAGCATCACCGATGAAATCAATGGAAGCGGTTACCAAGCATAGATGCCTCATGAAAGTGGGATGCTGCTTTACCTCTTCACACCCACGCTTAAGCCGAAAGATGGCTACAGCGTGGGCTCACATTGCCAGGAGGGCATCTATGGATGTCCTCCCCTGATCGTGCTTCCCATGTGCCCCTGTGGTACGCATAGGCAGGGATCTGTAATCACTGTGTCCTTTGGACACAGCTGATCACAGATCAAGGTAAAGAGCCAATCACAGCGTAAACAGTATTTGCTGGTTATCAGCAGCCCTCTCTTCACGCGTTGTCAGCGTGAGGCGAGGGCGGTCGATAACCAGAAAATCCACACAGGGGATATCTACACTGATAATCAGGGCACTGATCATCAGTGCAGCCAATCAGTGCTGCCTCATCAGTGAAGGAGAAAAGTTACTTATTTAGAACATTTTATAACAGAAACTAAGTTTAGTTTCAAAATTTTTGGTCCTTTTTCATTTGTTTAGCAAAAATAAAAAACCCAGTTGGTGATTAAATACCACCAAAAAAAAAGCTCTATCAAAAAAATAATAAAACTGTTGTTTGAGTACAGTGTTGCATTTGTCATTTAAAGTGCAGTACTGTGTGCTACCATTGTAATATTCATGGCATGCGTTGATGGAGAAATGCTGAATAAATGCCACATAAACACATAGTATTGACATGTATGAAAAAACTCTGATGTGGGACAGCTGCAGCATTGAGGCGAGTATGAATGTTTTCTTTTTTTTTTTCTTTATACCCCAAACTTCTCCTTTAGAAAACATCTTAAAGACCAATAAAAGAAGACTCCACTCCAACCCCTTCTTTATTATATAAAGAGAGGCTAGCTGACCTCCTTCCAAAAACGCCAGCTGCCTATCCATTATGTTGAATCACTGCCTTCAATTTTTTTTTTGAGTGAAAGACCCCAAAGGAACTGTGAAAAAAAGACCCAAAAAGACCCAGAACTAAGTATGCACATGAGAAAAGTCAGAGAAAAGACTGTAATAGGCTCGTCCTCATTAGGCCTCTTGCACAGGATACTCCTGTTTTGCGCAAATGCGCGGAAAAGTATTCTCATGTTCTTGTTTTGTGCATTGTGTAAATGGCCATTTGCGCACATTTGCACGCATGAGGTGTAAATTACTGCCCAAAAATTCAGATTTTTCTATTTTGTTTTTACTGAAGAATGCACGGCGCTCTTTTACGCGCCTGTGTGCATAGGCACAATGCAATGAATGGGCCGTATTTTAGCTCTGTAAAAAAAAAAAAAAAAAGCTGTACTGAGCTTTTTTAACCACTTTAAGACCAGGCCTATTTTTGACACTTGGTGTTTACAAGAAAACTACATATATATATATATATATATATATATATATTTTTTTTTTTTTTAAATAAAAAATAGGAAAACAGTCAAGTTAGCACAATGTTTTTTATAACGTGAAAGATAATGTTATGCCAAGTAAATAGATACCCAACATGTCATGCTTCAAAATTGGGCACGCTTGCGGAATGGCGACAAACTTTGGTACTTAAAATCCCCATAGGTGGCACTTTCTAAAGGTTACCAGCTTAGAGTTACAGAGGAGGTCTAGGGCTCAAATTATTACGGCGATACCTCACATGTGTGGTTTAAACACCGTTTACATATGTGGGCGGGACTTCCCTATGCGTTCGCTTCTGCGTGCGAGCTAACAAGGACAGGGCGCTTTAATTTTTTTCCCCTATTTATTTGATTTATTATTTTTTCTTTTTACACAGTTTTGAAAAAAAATAAAAATTTGATAATTTTTATTCCTATTACAAGGAATGTAAACATCCCTTGTAATAGAAATAGGTATGACAGGTCCTCTTTATTGTGAGTTCTGGGGTCAAAAAGACCTTAGACCTCACAACTACACTAAAAAAGAAAAAAAAAAAAAAAAAAACGGCCCTTTAAACCGACATTTGACGTCGCTCTGGTCCTCCAAGACCATAGACTTCCTGTCTCAGAGGATCCGGGACCAGATCGTTTCCCCACTGCCGGCAGGTCCGGTAAGCGGGGAAACCGGCCGGGATGCGGCGGGAGGGGGGGCACCTCTTCCACTGCACCGTAAGAGTGATCCGTCTGCGAATCCGCTGCTGGGACAACCCTTACCTGAAAGCCGATCGCCCGTCGTTTTAAAAAAATACCGGGATACCCCGGTATTTAGCATCAAAGGACCGACGTAAAACTGCGGTGGTCGGTCGGTAAGTGGTTAAAGAGGTTGTAAACCCACTGTGTTTACATTTACTTATAGGTAACCCTACATTAAGGCTTACCTATAGGTGCTATAAAAATCTCCTAAACTTGCACCATTTAGGAGATATTTACATTGAATGCAGCCGATGACGTAATCGGCGCATGCGCTCTGAAGGAACAGCCACCCGTGCCGTTCCTTCAGATCCCAGTGCCGTGAACGGTGGCTCCTGAGCGCATGCGTGGGAGTGACGTAATCGCGCCCCCGGCCAATCAGATGGCCGGAGGACGAGATCCAGGAAATAGGAAGGCCTAACATGTCGGCCGTCCTGTCGGCACTGCGGGGGCTTCGTTTTTATGTAAGTACTTCATAATGAGCTAGTATGTGATGCATAATAGCTCATTATGCCTTTGTCTTTACAGTTTTTTTTTTCACATTTTTTTAAGCGGGTTTTCTTCCTCTTTAACCCCTTCCCTACCGCGCCATTATAAAATGACATCGGCAGGAATCCTTTCTCGATCCGGGCGGACGTCATATGACGGCGCCCGGATCTCCCCGCTACTGCGCGCCCCCGGGGGGTGAGGCTCGTCCCCCGGACTGAGCCCAACCCCGATCAAGGTAAGCAGCCAATGAAATTGGCTGTTTACCACGTGATCGGCTGTGTCAATCACAGCCGATCACATGAGCGGCTCCAGCGCAAGCCGCTCGTTCCTTCCTCAATGCGCGCCCCCCCCGGGGGCGCGCAGCGTGGCGATCGGGGACGAGGCTCGTCCCTCGGACAGAGCCCATCCCCGATCTAGGTAAAGAGCCAATGAATTTGGCTCTTTACCACGTGACCGGCTGTGTCCAATCACAGCCGGTCACAAATGTCAACAGAGAACAGGTAACTAGCTGTCACCGTGTTCTCCTCCTCACACACTGATCCTGTGTGAGGAGGAGATTGTGGTAACAGCTAGTTACCAAGTACAGTGCACCCCAAGCACACTGATTGCCCCCCCCCCCCAATAAAGAGCACCTGTCACTAGCCCATCAAAGTACCCGAGTACCTGTCACCAGCCCATCAGGTACTCTGATGACAGGTACACGGGTACTCTGATGGGCTGGTGACAGGTACTCGGGTACTCTGATGACAGGTACTCGGGTACTCTGATGACAGGTACTCGGGTACTCTGATGACAGGTACTCGGGTACTCTGATGACAGGTACTCGGGTACTCTGATGACAGGTACTCGGGTACTCTGATGGGCTGGTGACAGGTACTCGGGTACTCTGATGACAGGTACTCGGGTACTCTGATGACAGGTACTCGGGTACTCTGATGACAGGTACTCGGGTACTCTGATGACAGGTACTCGGGTACTCTGATGACAGGTACTCGGGTACTTTGAGTACCCGTCATCGGAGTACCCGAGTACCTGTCACCTACCCATCAGAGTACCCGAGTACCTTCCACCTGCTCATCAGAGTACCTGACACCTGAAGTACCCGAGTACTTGCCACCTGCTCATCAGTACCCATCACTACTCATCAGTACCCATCAGTACCTATCACCTATCAGTATCAGTACTGATCATCCGTACCCATCAGTACAGTATCAGTATCACCTATCAGGATCAGTACTACTCATCAGTACCTATCACCTGCCTGTCACCTGCCCATAAGAGTACCCGAGTACCTGTCACCTGCCTATTTATTACTCGAGTACTGCCACTTGCTCATCAGTACCAGAGTACCTGTCACCTGCCCAGCAAAGTACCCGAGTACCTGTCACCCTTCATACAGCCACCATGTCTAAGTCCAAAAAGGTTTATATACGTCCTCCGTTTAAACCTAAATACCGGTGTTATGGCAGCAGATAGCTGCCATAACCCTGGTATTTTTTTAAACGGTGGATGGTTGACTTTCCGATAAGGGTGGTCCAAGCGGCAGATTCACCGCGGGATGACCCTTCCGGGGTGGCGGAAGAGGTGACCCCCCCCTCCCGCCGCATTCTGGTCCTTTTCCCCGCTTACCGGACCCGCCGGCAGCGGGGAAAAATATCCGGTCCCGGATCCTCACAGACAGGATGCCCTCACTCGACTCTATGGTCTTGGAGGACCGGAGCTACGGCAAACAACCAGTTTAAAAGGTCCCTTTTTTTTTTTCATTTCATTTAATTTTTTTTTTATTTTTTTTATCTTTTAGGGCTCTATAACACGGGCGGTCCGATCAGATCCGCCTGTCAGTTTTTTAGGCGGATCTGATCGGATCCTCCATGCAGCTCTATGGGGCAGCGGGTGTCAGCGGAGGTGACACCCGCTGCCATCCGCATCCGATCCTGTGCTGAAATCTGGACGGATGGAAACCCTATTTTTCCATCCGTTCAGTAATCGGAGCGGAGCGGATCTGATGAGAGCGGACAAGCGGTCCGCTCTCCTCCGATCCCCCATAGAGGGCAGCGGGTGCTGAGACACCTCCCTCTCCGCTCTGCAAGCGGAGACGGAGCTGTCATCCGCCCGGCTCGGCGGGGATCGCGGATCGATCCCCGCTGAGCAACACGGATCCGCCTGCGGAGGCGGACCGTGTGAAAGAAGCCTTAGTGTACTTGTGAGATCTGAGGACTTTTTGACCCCAGATCTCACAAAAAAGAGGTCCTGTCGTGCCTTTTTCTATTACAAGTAATGTTTACATTTCTTGTAACAGAAATAAAAATGATAAATTTATTTTTTTTTTTAAAAAACAGTGTAAAAATAAAAAATAATAAATAAAATAAATAGTAAAAAAAAAAAAAAATTTAAGCGCCCTGTCCCCGTGAGCTCGCGCCTATGGGGATTTTTAAGTACCAAAGTTTGTCACCATTCTGTGAGCGTGCGCAATTTTGAAGCATGACATGTTGGGCATCTATTTACTCGGCGTAACATTATCTTTCACATTATGGAAAAAATTGGGCTAACTTTACTGGTTTCTTATTTTTTTATTCAAAAAAGTGAATTTTTTCCAAAAAAATTGCGTTTGGAAGACCGCTGCGCAAATTCGGTGTGATAAAAAATATTGCAATAATCTCCATTTTATTCTCTAGGGTCTCTGCTAAAAAAAAATATATAATGTTTTGGGATTCTAAGTAGTTTTCTAGCAAAAACAACTGATTTTAGCTTGTAAACACCAAATGTCAAAAATAGGCCTAGGCAAGTGGCTAGGATGCATGATGATGCTCCTTGGATGTTGGGCCCCTCTATATGGCTAGGCTGTGAAAAAGTCTCACACATGTGGTATTGCCATACTCAGGAGGAGTGGCAGAATGTATTTTGGGGTGTCATTTTTGCTATGTACATGCTATGTGTTAGGAATATCCTATAAATTGACAACTTTGTGTAAAAAAAAAAGTTTTTATTTTTTTCCCACATTTTCCAAAAACTTGTGGAAAAAAATGACATGTTCAAAGGACTCATAATGCCTCATAGAATATACGTTGGAGTGTTTGCTTTCCAAAATGGGGTCATTTTGTGGACTTTTCCATTGTATTGGTGCTCTAGGGCCTTGAAAAGTGTGATAGGTAGTAAGAAAGTTTTATGTGTATTTATGCTCCTAAAACGCCTTATGGTGCTAATTGGACGTGGAGTCTCTTTTTGTGGCCAGGCTGTGTAAAAGTCTCACACATGTGGTATCACCATACTCAGAAGGAGTAGCAGAATGAATTTTGGGGTGTCATTTTTGCTGTGTACATGCTATGTGTTAGAAATAGCTTATAAATTGACAACGTTTTGGGAAAAAAAAAATATATATATTTTTTTTCTTAATTTTCCCAAGAATTGTGGGAAACAATTATAACTTCAAAAAACTCACCATGCCTCTTACTAAATACCTTGGACTGTCTACTTTACAAAAAGGGGTCATTTGGGGGGTATTTGTACTATCCTGACATTTCAGGGCCTCAAGAAAGGAGATAGGCCGTCAGTACATCTGGTGTGATCAATTTTCAGTAATTGGTACCATAGCTTTTAGACTCAATAACTTTCACACAGACTAAATAATATACACTAATTTGGGTTAATTTTACCAGAGATATGTAGAAGTATAAATTTTGGCCCAAATGTATGAAGAAAAAATAATTTTTTGCTAAATTTTATAATAGAAACTAAAAAAAGTGTTTTTTTTTCAAAATTTTTGCTCTTTTTTTGCTTATATCACGAGAAAAAAAAACCCCAGTTGTGATCAAATATCACCAAAAGAAAGCTCTATTTGTGTGAAAAAAATGATAAAAATTTTGTTTGGTTACAGTGTAGCATGACTGAGCAATTGTCATTCAAAGTGTGAGAGTGCTGAAAGCTGAAAATTGGTCTGGGCAGGAAGGGGGTCTAACTGCTCTGTATGGAAGCGGTTAAGCTGCAGTGTGCAAGAGGCCTTACAGTGACACTTTCAGATACTTGTCTAAGGCCCTGTTCACACCTGAGCGTTTTTCAGCTTGTAAGACGCTCAGCTCTGAAGCTACAAAACACCCAACAAGCAAAATCCCATTCATTTCAATGCCCCCTGTTCACATCTGAGCATTCTGTTACCTGAAGCAAAATGCCTGAAGCTTAACAAAGTACATCTTCTTTTTGGCAGATTACATGTGTTTTTGGCCCCATAGACTTAAACCCCTGACTTGAGCAAGAAAATGCTTGAAAAAAGCTCGTAAAACACTCAAAAATAAGCTCTCTACCCCTCCCCCTAGTGCTGTCTTTTGGCTAAGCAAAAATGCCTGAAGCTGGAAAACACTTGAAATACACTTCTGAAACGCTTTAAAAAAGCTTGTAAAAGCTGCAAAAACACTTAAAAAATAAATGCTTGAAAAACGCCAGTAAATCGATATGCTCAGGTGTGAATGGAGCCTAATGTTGATAGCGGTATATTTGACCCAAGTGGACATACGGCTTTTATTTTCAAGTGTTTAAAATGGCTGACAGATTAACTTTAAAAGCGGTGACAGAAGACCTCTGTACATCTAACACAATCCCTGAGGGTTGGAGGTAATTAGAAGAGTAACGTATACACTTACATACCTTGTCTCTTACCAACTCATCAATTGCAGGTGAGATCGCTTCATATGACCTGTTTGCAGAATTTTAAAAAAATGTTTAGTTTGTGACGTTTCCGTAATATCATCACCCAATATTTAAAGTGACTGAAAACTCTTTTTTTAATAAATAACAAACATGTTATACTTACTTGTTCCGTGCAATGGCACAGGGCAACTCTGATCCTCCTCTTCTGGGGTCCTCCGCCAGCACCCCTGGCTCCTCCCCCCCCACTGAGTGTCCCCAAAGCAAGCTGCTTCCTATGGGGACACTCATGCGGGCTCGCTCCTGAGTCAGCTCTTTGTGGCCATACACACAGAGGATGGCTTGGCCCTGCCCCCGTTGCTGTCTTTGAGCCAATAGGGAAGGAGAGTGCCAAGGCTCTCATGCACATTGCTGGATCAAGATCAGGCTCAGGTACAGTCAGGCCCATAAATATTGGGACATCGACACAATTCTAATCTTTTTGGCTCTATACACCACCACAATGGATTTGAAATGAAACAAACAAGATGTGCTTTAACTGCAGACTTCCAGCTTTAATTTGAGGGTATTTACATCCAAATCAGGTGAAAGGTGTAGGAATTACAACAGTTTGTATATGTGCCTCCCACTTTTTAAGGGACCAAAAGTAATGGGACAATTGGCTGCTCAGCTGTTCCATGGTCAGGTGTGTGTTATTCCCTCATTATCCCATTTACAAGGAGCAGATAAAAGGTCCAGAGTTAATTTCAAGTGTGCTATTTGCATTTGGAATCTGTTCCTGTCAACTCTCAATATGAGATCCAAAGAGCTGTCACTATCAGTAAAGCAAGCCATCATTGGGCTGAAAAAACAAAACAAACCCATCAGAGAGATAGCAAAAACATTAGGTGTGGCCAAATCAACTGTTTGGAACATCCTTGAGAAGAAAGAACGCACCGGTGAGCTGAGCAACACCAAAAGACCCAGAAGACCACGGAAAACAACTGTGGTGGATGACCGAAGAATTCTTTCCCTGGTGAAGAAAACACCCTTCACAACAGTTGGCCAGATCAAGAACACTCTCCAGGAGGTAGGTGTATGTGTGTCAAAGTCAACAATCAAGAGAAGACTTCACCAGAGTGAATACAGAGGGTTCACCACAAGATGTAAACCGTTGGTGAGCCTCAAAAACAGGAAGGCCAGATTAGAGTTTGCCAAACAACATCTAAAAAAGCCTTCACAGTTCTGGAACAACATCCTATGGACAGATGAGACCAAGATCAACTTGTCCCAGAGTGATGGGAAGAGAAGAGTATGGAGAAGGAAAGGAACTGCTCATGATCTAAAGCATACCACCTCATCAGTGAAGCATTGTGGTGGTAGTGTCATGGCGTGGGCATGTATGGCTGCCAATGGAACTGGTTCTCTTGTATTTATTGATGATGTGACTGCTGACCAAAGCAGCAGGATGAATTCTGAAGTGTTTCGGGCAATATTATCTGCTCATATTCAGCCAAATGCTTCAGAACTCATTGGACGGTGCTTCACAGTGCAGATGGACAATGACCCGAAGCATACTGCGAAAGCAGCCAAAGAGTTTTTTAAGGGTAAAAAGTATAATGTTATGCAATGGCCAAGTCAATCACCTGACCTGAATCCGATTGAGCATGCATTTCACTTGCTGAAGACAAAACTGAAGGAAAAATGCCCCAAGAACAAGCAGGAACTGAAGACAGTTGCAGTAGAGGCCTGGCAGAGCATCACCAGGGATGAAACCCAGCGTCTGGTGATGTCTATGCGTTCCAGACTTCAGGCTGTAATTGACTGCAAAGGATTTGCAACCAAGTATTAAAAAGTGAAAGTTTGATTTATGATTGTTAATCTGTCCCATTACTTTTGGTCCCTTAAAAAGTGGGAGGTACATATACAAACTGTTGTAATTCCTACACCGTTCACTTGATTTGGATTTAAATACCCTCAAATTAAAGCTGAAAGTCTGCAGTTAAAGCATATCTTGTTTGTTTCATTTAAAATCCATTGTGGTGGTGTATAGAGCCAAAAAGATTAGAATTGTGTCGATGTCCTAATATTTATGGACCTGACTGTAAGTATAAATAGTTTTTTTCCCCCTTAATGCAGAGAATGTGTTAAGGTAAAGAAAAAAAAAAAACCTTCAGCCTTTAGAACCATTTTAAACTGGTTGGATTTTTTTTTTGTTGTTGTGTGTGCAAAGTGTATCCAATGCCAAAACATTTTTTTTTTTTTTTTTTTTTTAAAGGAGTGGAGGAGGTTTCTACCTCTGTCACAAGAGTTTCCTTTCACTTCCTGTTTCTTGGACACAACAGGAAGTAAGATGAGATCTCTGCAAAGATAGGGAAATCCTCTCAGTCACAGTAACAAATGTTCCCATTGCAAAAAGTCCCCCTATTCCCGATCTGATGGCGACTCACAAATTGGGATTCTTTACTTTCTGTCCCAGTGATAATGGACAGACAGCAAGGCTCTATTTATCATAATGGTTTTCATGGCTCAGTGCCTAGGGCAGCAGAGTTAGAATGGGCAGCGCTAAGCCTTTGAACTATTTGTTGTAACTTTGTTTTTCCATTTTATTTCCCTCTTTTGGCCACCTTGGGGCATTTGTAGATGTATTCAGCAAGAGAATTGTAAGGGAAAGGAGGTGCAGGAGGTATCAAGAGAAGAAGACTCGCTACCATTAGCAAAGCATGAAACCACCTCTCTTTTCTTCCCTTTGGAGCTCTGCACAGATATCAGATAGCTTTACATATCTAAGCAGACCACATGCTGCCCCAAAAGCCCATTCCAGCGGTGTTTTTGTTGGGTTAATATGTGCCCACAGGCCCCACACATTCCCCTGGCATTGGTTAACAATTAGTGTAACAGTTCATGTAAAAGTATTACTTGCTGGTTGTCAGCTGAAAAATCAGAATCAAGCAGTAGTTGTGGCCTTTCCTTTAACACATTCCATGCTTCTTGTTTCACAACCCAAACCCTATTTTACTCATATTTAATTCTAGCAGTGCTAGTTTCGTATATTCTATGTTATTGTTGCATTACCCACTTTTGCAATTGTGACACCAATCCTAACTAATCACGACACGTGATCACACATCACATGATTTCCCCTCTGTTCCCATAGCTCATTACAGGAAATGTGCAGCGGCTTTGCATATACTTTTTTCTTTTTACAGCAAAAAATAAAAAATAAAAAATTGTAATTTATTTATTTATGTATCCTAATGGAGCAGTGACTCCACCCACCTCCTGCATTAGAAGGATGTCATTTCACCCTGGAACCAAGCACCTGAATAGAAATAAATTCCTAGTACGTTTACCTCTTTAGAAAAAACATGGTGCTCTGGAAATTATTTGTCATATCTAGTGAAAACGTATACAATATATATATATATGTATATATATATATATATATATATATATATACACACACACACACACACACACACACACATATATATATATATACATATACAAGTATGTATACACACACAAAAAAACACACACCGATTAGCCATAACATTAGTAAAAGGGGATATCTCGTTACAATGGCATCTGAAAATTAGTGGGATAGATGAGGGAGCAAGTGAACATGTTATCCCTGAAGCTGTTGTGAAAAAAGCAGAAAAAAATGAGGGTCGCAGTTTGTTGTGTATGGGGTTGTAAAGTCCATGGTGACCCATGTCCACAGCCAAAAGCATCTACAATGGTCTCATGAAAATCAGAACTGGACTACACAGCAATGGAAGAAAGTGGTCTGGTCTGATGAATCATGTTTTCTTTTAAATCATGTGGATGGGCAGATGATGGTGTGTCACTTACCTGGGGAAGAGATGGCATCAGGATGCGATATAAGAAGCCGGCAGAGGCATTGCTTTGGGCAATGTTCTGCTGGGAAACCTTGGGTCCTGCCATTCGTGTGGATGTTATTTTGGTGTCCATGCCTCAATGGGTCAGGGCTGTTTTAGCAAAAGGGGGCCATAATATTAGGTGGGTGGTCATATTGTTATGGCTAATCGGTGTGTGTGTGTATATATATATATATATATATATATATATATATATATACATACACACATATATACATACAAACACATCTATATATATATATATATATATATATATATATATATATAGATAGATAGATGTGTGTGTGTGTGTGTAGCACCCTACAGGTAGGTGCTAGGTAAATGCATAGAGGGCCTTGTCTGCCTAACAGCAGGGCCCTGATTGTTTTTTGGTTAGGGTGTCATGGCTTTCAGGTGTGTTTGCTGAGAGGGCAGTCTCCCCACTGTCTCTGTGAGAGGCTTCTCATAGGGCAGTGGAGGAAACCCAATCAGGGACACATTCAGGCTTGTAACTACCGCAGAAGGCAGATTTTGCTGCAAAGGATTCTGGGAGTGGGTATAAGTCTGAGGGGAGTGCGTGACTGAGCGTCTTTGGCGGGAGCAGAGTCCCAGGAGGGAGAGAATGGCTGTCTCTCCTCCTGTTAGAGGAAGTGAATGTCTCGGGGTTCTGCCTGAGAATCCAGAGGATGCTGAGTTGAGCTGCGTGGATCCGGTGTGCCGAGAACCAGCGGAGAGAAAGAGGGGTCCAGTCCCAGGAAAGCCTACACAGGTTGTGAGTACTGAGGATTGCCCCAGGGGGTCTGCCTAGTGTCAGTGGGGACCACTCCAGAGAAGGTTCTAGGATCCAAGTGTCAGCTAGCTGTAAAGGAGGTACCTAGGTTGAGAACCCTGAAGTGACAGAGGGGGTACCTAGTCTGGGGACCCTGAAGTGTGAAAGGGGGCACCTGCAGTTCGGGCCCTGAAGAGTCAGTGCACAGTGTGTAGGGCATCGGTTAAGAGTTGCAGCCATACAGGGATTCACAACAAGCTACCTCAAGCCAGTGCAAGGCAGGAGGGGGTAGTAAGTGACTATTGAGTGCAAGTATTGTCAGAAGTTCAATATTCTACGGTCCTGGATCTTCTGGACTTAAGTCGGAGTTCCAGCACAGCTTTCAGCGATACAGTGTGTTCAAAGCACCAGTGAGCGTTGGCTAGCGTCGGCTGGCGTCAAGACATCGCTAAAGTGCATTTTTGCTATAAAAGTCCCAGAATTGTACATAGTCGAGCCAAAGGAGTATCCCACTCATTCCCTTCTCCCATCCCCTAAAAATACAATAAAATAACCAAACAAAGATGCCGGGGTTGTCAATTTCTCAGTTCTCACACTCAGGGTCGCAGCTCACATGGGCTGGATAGGTAACCGGTAACAATGGCAGACCCACATCAGGCACAATGCCTGGAAAACCTGCTACATACATATATCTATATATACATACATACTAATATACATACACACACACACACATAGAACTAAAGGTAAAACTTTTTCCCCATTTTGGCTAGGGTTATAACCCCGGTCATTTTTGGTTTTTGCCATCTGTGTCCTATTGGGAGGATTTCCCTTCACTTTCCTGTCCCATAACCAAAACAGAAGTGAGAGAAAACCCCTTCAATACTAGAGAATCTCTTGTTGTCACCAGGGTCACCAGTACTAGTGTCCCCATTGGAAGATTTCCCCTCAATTTGTCCTGTTTACCATAATCACCAAAAGTGGTAGGCCCCAGATCATTAATAACTGAGCAGGGGGCATACCACTTTTGGCGATTATGGTAAACAGGACAAGTATAGAGGGGGAATCTCCCTAACAGGGGCACAGACATCGATAAAAACAGGACAGGTATTCTAATCCTTCTCCACTCCACCAAAAAAAAAAAAAAAAAATTGTTTGCCTTTAGTTATCCTTAAAAAAAAAAATGGAAAATAAAATTGACTCCAAAGCATAATGCTCAAAGAGTAAAATCTGACGTACCTGTCTGCATCATACACAAGGGCAACCCGGCCATAGTCCCAGAACTTCTTACGGATAAAAGAGAAGAGCAACAGTAACAGCTGAAACACAGAAATATACAGGAATTTACTACTTTTTATGTTAAACATTCTAAAGTCTGCTCACACCAGAAATGACCAAATTGTGCCCAACCATCCGATCTACAAATATCATTACACTCCCTGGTGTGACCATAAAGTGTATTTTACCTTTTTCAGTCAAATTTGAGAAAACTCCAATATAGATTTGATATGTGTTCTCATTCAACAAATACAGTATACATATTTCTTAATTTCTAGGTTTTTGGAGCAGGTCTTTGGCTGACTTGCAAGCTACTCTGAACAATCAGAATGGAGAGGAACCTCCATCTGTCCTCCATGACAAAGAGGGACAAACTAAAGGCCCGTACACAATTGACGAAAATCGGACGAAATATCCTCCGATTTTTCTCTCTCTTGCTCAGCTTTCATAACCGTTTTTTTTTTTTTTTTACAAACAAGGTTGCTCAGATGGGAAATAACAGTGCGCTAACAGCGCTCAGGTAAGCATGGTGGGAAAACAGTGCAAACATACAGTATCAAATATACAGACCAAAAGAAACCAGGAGAGAACCGGCAGACAATTGAACAAAAGTATATCAAAGGGGAAGTGAAATTAAATCGCATCATCCACCCAGGGCTGCCAAATCTTTTCGTATTTGTGGGGACAATTTCTATTAATATAGGTGAGTTTATACATGGGGAGAGCCCCATTCACCAGGGCCACCCACGCCGACAGCGTGGGGGGGGGGGGGAACCCCAGCAGAGAATAATCTCCTTCCTAGCGTAGTACAGCAACAAAGAAATCAGCAGCCGTGAGAACTTAGAGCGTCTAACTGTATCAGGAATACCCAGGAGTGCCAGCTCCGGGGTACACGTGACAGTGAGATTGAGACGATTGTTCATAAGGTCAAACACAGCGTCCCAAAACTCCTCCACCCGTGGGCAAGTCCAGAACATATGCAGATAGGACAGTCAGCCGATCTCGCAGGGTACATTCTGTGCAGTCTCAATGGAGTGAAATAGACTCTGTGCAGAAATTTAGTGTAAATAAGTTTGTCTCTAGAAGCGATAACCGAACCTGACCCATGACCCAGGCAGTCCTCCCACTCCTCTCTATCTAGGGTAGGCAAATCCGCTGCCACAGACGCTCCAGGGCAGGAGAGTCCGCAACAAGCAGGGTGGCGAAAAGGGCAGACAGAGGCTTGGGGAGCTCAGCCTGCGCGATGACATCCTCCAGACGATCAGTCTGCAGGACAGGGGTGGTCGGAAACTGGGCACGAACCGCATGGCGCAGTTGGAGGTAGCGGAAACCTATCCAGCGGGGGAGGGCAAAGGAGCCGCGCAAGTCCGGGAGCGTGCAAAGCGTGGTTCATAACCGTTTTTAGTTGACCGTGCATAATGTTCACAAAATTTCTCGTCCAATTTTTTTTTTTTTTTGGGACATTTGTTCCTAGACTTCCGGGGGGCGTCAGCAACTTTCGATCATGCGTGGTCTTTCGTATCCAATTTTTCGTGGACGTACTGCATACACATTAAACGAAAATTGGTCGTCTGGGGACGGACGATAAAAATTTTGATGTTTGTCCCTCCGTTTTTTTTTCATTGAAAATGTCGGCTTCGGTTGCTGAAAGTTGTGTACACACTAGCCGAAAATCGTACGATTTTACCTCGGACGGGAATTTTCGGCAGATTTTCTACTAGTGTGTACCCCACTTTTGTTTCTCCTCATTAGCATACACTGACAGAAGGCCAGCTTATAGATCTTTAACCCTTTGTTGGAACAGACAATATTCAAATCTAAAATGTGTAAAACTCCTGCGCCACCTAGAAAATCTGGGTAGTAGTGTGAAATATCTGCAACACAGTAATAAATAAATATTGTGATGAAACTAAAACCACTAAAAAACTAACAAAATCCTCAGTGTGAATCTTTCTGATTCTTGTGGCAAAATAAAGCTGTTGAAAAAGCTGCTGGTAATACACCAGATATGTATTCCCACAAATAATGCAAAAAATAATGTGTAGTGTAGCGCTGCCGAAAATTGTATTACTAATGTTAATATAAAGTTTAAATATATTAATATGCAATATTTGAACCACAATAAATGAATATATATAAAACAATCTCCAATAAAGTGCACAGTTACTGTCCATCCAAGTGAAAACATACGGTTTATATAACATTAAAAACATTTTTTTTTTATATAAACTGGATATTTTCATTTGGTGGACATGAATTGTGCACTTTATTGGAGATTGTTTTATTTATATTCATTTATTGTGGTTCAAATATTGCATATCAATATATTTACACTTCCTATTAACATTAATAATATAATTTAGGCAGCAATACATCACACATTATTTAAAGCGGTAGTATCCCGCTTTTTGACACTTTTACCTACAGGTAAGCCTATAATAAGGCTTACCTGTAGGTAAATATCTCCTAAACCATGCCGGTTTAGGAGATATTTACAGTGCATGCAGCCGCTCGCGCGAGCGGCGCATGCGCTCTGAAGGTCCGGGGGGACCTTCAATTAGTTTGCCGGGAGCTTGCCGGAAAATCACTCCCGCGCGCATGCGCAGGAGTGACGTCATCGCGGCTCCGGCCAATCATCGCGCCGGAGCCGTCTCTTCCGGCCAATCACCGCGCCGGAGCCGCCGAACCCGGAAGAGACGGCGAGGGATCATGGCAGCGCCCGCAGCGATGTGCGGGGGTCCGTGTCGGGGCTTCGTTCTAAGGTAAGTTACACATAATGGGCTAGTATGCAATGCATACTAGCTCAATATGCCTTTGTCTTGCAGGTTTTTTTTATTTTTTTTTATTTTTTAGGGTCTACAACCGCTTTAAAGCGAAGTTCCGCTTTAAGCACAACCCCCTCCCCCCCCCCCCCCCGCCCACCACCATATTTGGCACATTTTTTTTTTTTTCTTCAGGGGGGGGGGGGGTTTACCTTGCTTTGACAGGTACCCATTCCCACTTCTGCTCGGATTGCCTAAGTTCTACTCTCCCCCTCCGTGCCGGAAGTCTTCTAGGACACGTCACAGGTCTTAGAAGACTGCCCGGCCATTCAGGAGGCGCAGTGAGCACCCAGCTGTAAAGCTGCACACCTAGGTGCCCACAGTTGAAATGCCGGGGAGAGAAGAGGGAGAGATGTATCAGTTCGGGTGACCACATGGCTGGATCCTGGGACAGGTGAGTGTGTGTTTAGTAAAAATCAGCAGTTACACTTTTTGTAGCTGCTGACTCCTAACAAACATAAAAACGTGTGATAAATACAAGGTAGGTGTAATTCCAATTTGGCTTCAAAAGTGGGAATGCACTTTAACACTAAATACAGCTCTAGTCACATTGGCTACCAGGAGCACTGTTGGTATCTCACTTTAGCAACTGTGCAAAGTCGAATTTTTCAACCTGGTCTGGCAGAGCTGTAATGAGATATGAGGATCAGCAAGGCGCAGACATTGTGGCTCACTACTAAGCACAAAGCAATGTAAATGGAACATATGGATGTCCCCATGAGCACAAATTGTACATTTTAAGTATGGAACTAGATATTTAATACATTAAAGCAGAACTTTACCCAAAAGGGGAAATTCCACTTGTTTGCATCCCCCCCCCTCAACGGCACATTTGGCACTTTTTTGGGGGGGGGGGGGGTTGGGAGTGGGTACCTGGTTTTGACACTGCGGCGACCTGAGCCGCAAGTTCGCCTCCACCCACAAGGCTTCACAGCCAATTTCACTTACATGATGCCCCCCGAAGCCGATTGCAGTATTGGTTTTTGTGTGAAGACATCGCTTGATCTCTGGACAGGTAAGTGTCCTTTTATTAAAAGTCAGCAGCTGCAGTATTTGTGTGCAATAGCGCTGATAGGGCTGTTACTGGCGGCTAACGGAAAGCTCCCGTTCACTGCTTGCGATCAAGAGCTTTCAGATTATGTGACTCCTGTGACAGCCAATCACAGTGGTCATATGACCATAAGCCCCGCCTCCCGACATTCTAAACCCCTTAAAAGGGCCGGCAGGCAGTTAAAGGTCATGTAAACCCCCAGCAATGAACTTCTCCTACCTATTGCCTTTCAGTCTGGTAAATATACTGCTGAAAGTGTTTTATCTGTTCGATAAGAATCTCCATTTTCATGTGATGTCTGCAGTGTCAGAAGTCCTACCCTGGTCACCTGTGTGAACTAACGCACACCCCGCTATGTAATGGAGACGAGGATATGGAGCAGTGTAGTTGTAGCACACTTCCTTTCTTTAGGGGACAATGTGGTTCCTCCATAGATACAGTACAGTGCATGAGCATTGCTACCTGAAGACAGGAAGTGTATTACTGGCAGGATCACCATAAGGGAATAAAACGTAAACCGATAAAACAAATGCAACCACCACATCGAATATCTGATAAACTGAAATGTGTGTTCTTGGCAAGGCAAAGTGAAGGGGTCTCTACAAGTGGCTCCCTTGACCCCCTAATACTCAACATGTCTGCATTCCCTCGCCACCCCTTTCTCCAGTGCAGCCTCCACTGAAATCACTGGTATTGGCATTCAATAACAGCAATGATGTCACTCACTTGTCATAGATAATGAGATGAGCTGTCACATCTACCTCCTGGATGGACACAGTGGGCAGCACAGTGATGAAACAATCATATAAATCCTTATACAGTCACACACAATACCTCCTGCGCTTAGGAAAATGGACATGCTTAAAGCGGTAGTATACTTTGCTTTTTCATTTTTACCTACAGGTAAGACTATAATAAGGCCTATAATAAGGCTTACCTGTAGGTAAAATTAATATCTCCTAAACCTGCACGGTTTAGGAGATATTCACCCTGCACGCTGACACCAGCGGGGCATGCACTCTGAGCTCCTTGCCGGAAAGTGAACTCCCCCGCCGGCATGCGTGGGAGTGATGTCATCGCGTCTCCGGCCACTCACAGCGCCGGAGTCACCGAACCCGGAAGAGACGCAGAGGGAACATGTCAGCTCCCCCCCTGCAGTGTCCGGGCGACTGTGTTGGGGCTTCATTCTAAGGGAAGGGTTTCATAATGTGCTAGTATGCAATGCATACTAGCACATTATGCCATTGTCCTGCAGGGTTTGTTTTTTTGGTTTTTTTTGGGGATACAACCGCATTTAAATCTTCATTACTTTGGAAACGGGTACCATGGTCTTGCTGCCCTCAAAGACTTGGGGAAGGCTAACACTGAAACTATACAAAACACACAGAGGGCGCACCGACCTAGTGCATTATCCCGAGACAAATAGTTTATTGTATAAAAACACGGTAAGTATTCTGCTCACAAAACTAACAGTAAAGAGTGCATCACAGATCTCAGTAAGTTGCATCCAATGCATCAACACGTATACTGTAGATATAGCAGCCACTGAAGACCCCGTGATCTGACGCGTTTCGATTAATTCTTCTTCTTCAGGGCCACCTGACCTGTGATCTGTGATGCGCTCTTTACTGTTACTTTTGTGAGCAGAATACTTACTGTGTTTTTATACAATTAACTATTTGTCTCGGGATAATGCACTAGGTCGGTGCGACCTCTGTGCGTTTTGTATAGTTACATAAATCCTCAGGTCTGTGCAGCTCTTGGCTGTGTTCACAAATGTTTGACACAGATCAGCCTCAGCTGCACCCTTTCGATTTCTGACTTGCTACAAAGTTACAATACTGCAGTCTGATCACCGGAAGGGAGGAAACGGGGGAAATGCTGCTTCCTTCCTGCAGCAAAGTGATAACATCTAATCCTAGGGAAACAATCACAATACTAACGTTCAAGGAGGAATTTTTATTAATAAAGTGCTTTTAAAAAAAAAAAATACCTGCAAACTTTATTTATACAAACTTGTAATTAGTGAAAGGTACCTACCGCAAAGCAGGCCACATCTAACACCAAAACTGTAGGGATTCCACCAAAAGTAACTCCTTGCAGCACAGTGCTGTCCGTGTGCCCACTGTAACAATACGGCTGGGTTTGGTTGGAAAAGTTTCCCAAACGAAGCTCACTCCACGCGGAAAAGGAGGAGGAGATGTAACCCGAAGAAGAATAAAATAATCGCATGGTCCTCGGGAGGGATCTGGAGGAGAGGAAGGAAGTCAGCAACAAGCAATAACCGTATGAAAGGAACAATTCTTCTATACAAGGAGGAGGACTTCATCTCTATTCATCTCAGTCTCTATCTGGTTTCCTAGTTCTCTTCCTAAAGGGCTAAATTAGCAGTCTGGTGCTTTAAATTAACGATCAAAAGCAATGTAATTATATACGTTCGGTGCATGACTATGGCCTGATGACAAACATTATGTTCCAGATTTATTAACGGCATTTCAGCAACGATCTTCTCATAAGATAACATCTGCAATTCTGCATTTAACCACTTCTGGACCGGAAGGATTTGCCCCCTTAATGACCAGGCCATTTTTTGCGATTCGGCACTGTGTTATTTTAACAGAAAATTGCGCGGTCATGCTACGTTGTACCCAAATACAATTGATGTCCTTTTTTTCCCCCACAAATAGAGCTTTCTTTTGGTGGTATTTGATCCCCTCTGCAGTTTTTAGATTTTGTGCTATAAACAAAAAAAGAGCGACAATTTTGGAAAAAACTCAATTTTTTTTAACTTTCTGCTATAAAACATTCCCAATAAAAAAAATTTAAAAATTAAATTTTTTTTATCAGCTTAGGCCAATTTGTATTCTGCTCCTTTTTTATTGGTAAGAAAAAAAAAATCCCAAAAAGCGTATTTCAATTGGTTTGCTCAAAAGCTATAGCATTTACGAACTACGGGATAGATTTTTGGATTAGTAATGGCGGCGATTTTTAGCGGGACTGCGACACTGCGGCGAACAGATCGGACCCCTAACTGACATTTTTGACACTTTTTGGAGACCAGTGACACAAATACAGCAATCAGTGCTAAATAATATGCACTGTTACTGTATAAATGACACTGGCAGGGAAGGGGTTAATACTGGGGTTGATCAAAGGGGTTAATGTATGCCTGTATGCTTACTGACTGGGGGGGGGGTTCTGTGACAGGCACAGAGAGATCGCAGTTTCAGCTTAGCTGAAACTGCTGTCCTGTCCCTGCCTGTCTGAGAGAAGATCCGCCTGCTTTGTTTACATAAGCAGGCGGGTCTTCTATCGGTTTCCCGGATGATCGCGGGAGGGCTGCGGCAATCGCCACTGCTCCTCCCATGGCCCGCCTCCCGCTGTGTCTAAACACAGGGGGAGCGAGGCTCTGGCGGTGCACAGGCGCCGCCGTAACCACATGCACTCCAGTCACGTAGTACTATGTGACTGGACGCAGCCGAGCAGCCCTGCCACAGTAAAAAGGCGGCGGGCGGTCAGCAAGTGTTTGTAAATCTCTGACATGAAATATAAACAAATCATTTCTCTCTAAAATGTGGACTTGTCTCAGCTAAGAGCACTTCGCCTTTACACCAGAAGCGGTGCCAATTCACTGCGAATTCAGCACCTCATCTAAATCGCAACCCATTCATGCGAACCAATTTCAGGGTGTATGTTATGTCAGTGTTTCTCAAACTTTTTTTCAGTCAAGGCACCCTTTAAATTATGGAGAGTCTCCAGGCTCCCCATTCTAAAATGTAAAAAAATATTCTAATAGCTTCACATAATGCAGCAACATCCACACACAAAACACCAAATGTTAGAGGCGATTTATTCTTCCAAAGCAAATACACTTTTGCACATTGGTACTGACTACTATTCCAATGTTTCTCTTTTCCCTCAATTTCTCTCCATCAGTCGGCTAATGTCACCCCAGTGCTGAGAGGGTTCATTATGAAAACCTGTGGCTTTGTGTAATAGAAGGCAGACTTGACCCACCTGCTGGCTTGTATACAGTTTTTGATCAAATTTTAAGCATTTTGCCAAGGCACCCCTGAAGAAACCACAGGGCACCCTGGTTGAAAAAGGCTGTGTTAAGTTACCAGCATCCCACAATCGCTTTGCAAAACGCAGCGTGATTTGCAGAATCAGAATGCCCATGCGATCCGATTCTGGTGTAGACAAAAAAAAAGGATCCTGCACCAGTTTGGAGCGAATGCGGTGAGATTTGAGCCATACAAATCCCTGCCTCAAATCGCATCCCAGAGACAACGCATGTAATTTACACAAGAATGAGCGAATCCTGTGCAAATTACATGTTGTGTTTCGCATTGCAGCAGTGTGAACTCAGGCTAGGTGCCATTTCTCTCTGTTGTCTCCTTCCTCTGCATGAGTCACTTCTGACACATTTTTCTGACACCAAAAGGTAAAAAAAAGGTGACAGGGGAGGGAGCTCCAGAACACAGCCTGTGATTGACAGCCTCAGCTCTGTTCCTGTGTGCTGGGGGGGGGGGGTGCCCCCTCCAATCAGCTCTTCTCACTGAGTGTAACTTCAGATCCCTGCCCCCTGCTTTCTGAAAGTGGTTTAAATTCTGCATTTTGAACAGATGTAGAGAAGAGAGGCCACAGATGAACAGGTACAACTTATGTAGGAGGATTTGTTTCTTCTCTGAATCACCTGAGGCCAGTCACTTCACTGGTTATATGGAAGGGTTTACAACCACTTTAACATATTTTCTGCATGTTTTTAGAATGCCTCTCTTGTGTAGACATCCAAAACCCATGAGACTACAGCTGGACGCTGTCACTTTGGAGGTGATGTCAGCTGACTCGGAGCGGTCACTCATTGACACGCTATAGCAGGAGTCTCCAAACTTTCTACACAAAGGACCAGTTTATTGTTCCTCAAACTATAGGAGGGCCAGTGTTCTATCAGATTGCCGCTACCCGTCAGATCGTGCAACGGAAGTGACGTTCCGACCAAAAAAATACTCACTGCGCATGCGCTATAACATGCGTTCCACGGCGTTAGGAGTTCAAAATACTTCATGATCTGACGGGTAGCGATAATCTGATAGAACACCCAATCGGACATTTTACTACACCCAGCTACGTCTTGAATTAATGAGTAATAAAAGCAATAAGGGGAGCGTATAGAAATAAATATAGTATATTGATACCCGTGATGCTGTTTGGATGTGTAGTTTTAAAAAGTGTAAAAGTTCAGCTCTGAGCAGTGCAGGGTGTACCAACATGGCCTCCGCCACCTTCTTACTGCTGGCGTCCAGCTTCTTACAAAATGTAACATTCAAAACAGCGTCACAGATGTCAAAATACTATATTTATATATGCTAACTTCTTTATTGTTAAAATTACTCAGAAATGTAAGACGTAGCTGGGTGTAGTAAGATGTCCACATGGGTGTCCTATCAGATTACCGCTACCCGTCAGATCATGAAGTGTTTGGAAGGCATAGCGCAGTGGAACACATGTTGGCATGCATAGGGCATGCGCAGATAGTATTTTATTGGTCGGAAACGTCACGTTCGTTACATGATTTGACGGGTAGCGGTAATCTGATAGAACACCGGACTGTGGCTAGTGGAAGTAGAAAATGCCTGGTCGCTTGCTGATCAGTGAAAGTAAAAAATAAATAAATACAGTGTCCGTGGCCAATAGGAGGAGCAGAAATACCTCATCATTGGTGTCAGTGGGAGCAATTGTACCCCATCATTGGTATCAGTGGGAGCAATTGTACCCCATCATTGGTGTCAGTGGGAGCAATTGTACCCCATCATTGGTGTCAGTGGGAGAAATAGTGCCCCATCGTTGGTGTCAGTGGGAGCAATTTCCCCCCATTGTTGGTGTCAGTGGGAGAAATCATGCCCCATCCTTGGCGTCAGTGGGAGAAATTGTGCCCCATCGTTGGCATCAGTGGGAGAAATTGTGCCCCATCATTGGCATCAGCGGGAGCAATTGTGCCCCATCATTGGCGTCAGCGGGAGCAATTGTGCCCAATCATTGGTGTCAGTGGGAGCAATTGTGCCCCATTCTTTGTATTAGTCGAAGAAAAATTGTTCAAAAATGTATCAGTGAAAGAAGTATGCCCCATTGTTGGTGTCAGTAGAAGGAAAAGGGCCACAATTCGGAGACCACTGCTCACTCTACAACATTCCCCTTCACTCCTCTTACACAAAAAAGTTATACAAGCAGGCGAGGAGAGGAGCAGAGGAGCTGGGCCAGCACAGAGAGTATATAAAGAAGAGGAGAGGGTTATGACTTGCAAGGAGGGAAGGGGTTGTGCTAGGGAATGGACTCTCCTAGGGTAGTCAATGTTCTTGCAAGTAAATGAACAAAAAGAAAATGAAGGAAAGGGGAAATCACAAGTAAGCATTTAAAATATTTGATTTTCTGGGCTTTTACCAACATGATTTTTTTGCAATTGTGAGAAAAATGTCTGTAAAAACATATTGCTTTTATTTTCTTTTATTCAAGATAAGATAAAAATCCACCCAGACCACATTTTTCCAAGAGTAAGATATGTTTTGACAAACCATTTGCGATATGAAGAAACTCTGTTGATGTGCTCTGGTATATATATATATGTTAAATAAATCGTTTAAAGTTTGAGGGCATCTGCACTGGAACTTTGTAATCTAACTAATCACGCAGAATTACGGTTTAAAACATTTCTAAAGGCAACCTTTTTTTTTTATTAAAATAACATCCATGTTATACTCGCCTGCTCTGTGCAATGGTATTGCACAAAGCAGCCCTGAACCTTCTCTTTTGGGCTCCCTCGCTGGTGGTCAGGATGAGATAAAGGAACAGCCATTCCCTGATCTCCTCTGCTGTTTATGAAGCCGGAAGTGTTCAGCTCTGAATCATTCCCCGGCTGTGCTTGATTAGATATAGTGGAGAGCAGAGGAAACACTGGGAGGGGGGGTTCTAATAGATGCCTTATGTCTCCATAAAGAGGACCTGTCATCTGCCCAATGCTAATAAGGACAAAAATAAAAGTTGTAAAAAATGAAGATAAAATTTAAAAAATATAAAAAAAAATAAACATTACCACTTTGCATATGATTGCACCACGCGTGGGGGTATCGCCAGGAACATTAGAGTAAGAGCAATAGTTCTGGGGCTATAATACATGATTAACTGTAAACTGATAACCTGTAGAGGCGTCTAAAATGTTGTCTATGGAGCGTTTTGAGTATTTGTTTTTTTGGATTATCAAGGGTGCACGCAATTTTAAGGCTGGGTTCATACTGAATACGAATGCGGCTCACAGCAGGGGTCCGATGCATCCCTGTTCTCCGTTTCAGGGACGAATCGGGTCTGAATTTTTGCCTGAATTTGGACCTGAAATGGAGCCAAAGACACACAGGACCCCTGTGCAATCTGCTCGTGGCCACCCTGGGAATGTGTGAACTGCTCTATTGAGAGCCAGACACAATCTCCTGTCATGCAAATTTTCCCCACATCCAATTTCTATAAGTGTGAACCCAGCCTAAGACCTGACGTGTTTGATCTGTTTACTTGACACACCCTCTTATTAACCTCCTTGGCGGTATTCCCGAGTGTGGCTCGGGGTTAACTTTCAGTACCAAAAGCGGTAACCCCGAGCCACACTTGGGATTACCCCGCAATGTTACTCACCTTCCCTCCAATCCCCCCGCCATCCTCCCCGGCATCCTGACAGTCTTTCCCGCTCTGTGCACGGCCAATTGTCGGCATTTGCCTTCTGGTTCTCTTCCCTGCTAGCGTTGCGACGCAGGGGGGAGGAAGCGGCGGCAAATTCAAAAGTGTAAATACACAAAGGACATGATACAAAGCTGTGATCCTAACAGATTACACTGTATCATGCCATTTCACCACAGGATTTCACCTGGTGACTTTTCCAGTGCCCTGCCTGTGCTTTTCCAATGCTTTGTGCCTGGAAAATTTTGAACGCTCATGGCGCCCAAAAAGCGTTTTTTTTTGCGCAAAAGTGCTTTTAGACAAACTGGAAAGCAGCGTCAGCAAAACGGAGTTACTTGAAGAACTGAGCGATAGCGATTCATGGGAAAATTCGTCATCGGGTACGGAGCACATAGCTTGTGGAATTTGGAAAGAATATGAAATGATTCTTCAGAATTTCCAACTGAGCGAAGTGACAGAAAGAGACATCAGAATCGTCGCTGTCATCCCTTTCCGTACCGGATGACGAATTTTCCCACAAATCGCTCAGTTCTTCAAGTAATTCTGTTTTGCTGTCGCTGTTTTCCAGTTCGTCTAAAAGCACTTTTGCGCATAAAGAACGCTTTTTGGACGCTTGGACGCCATGGTCGTTCTCTATTTTCCAGGCACAAAGCACTGGAAAAGCACAGGCAGGGCACTGAAAAAGTCACCAGGTGAAATCCTGTGGTGAAATGGAATGATACAGTGTAATCCGTTAGGATCACAGCTTTGTATCATGTTATTTAGTGTATTTACATTTTTGAAATTGCCGCCGGTTCCACCCCCTGCGCCGCAACGCTCGCAGGGAAATAAACCGAAGACAGGTGCCGGCATTGGCCGAGCACACAGCGGGAGGACGGTGGGGGAGGACGGCGGGAGGACGGTGGGGGAGGACGGCGGGGGATTGCAGGGGAAGGTGAGTTTTAAAATATACAGAACAGATTTCCGTGCAAAATAATGGTACCGCTTTCAGCACCTAAAATCTGAAATAATCATACCGCCAGGGAGGTTAATATTTTACCAAAAAAATCTGTATTATAAAAAATAAAAATCTGTATTATAAAAAATAAAAATCTGTATTATAAAAAATTTAAATCTGTATTATATTGTATTTGTTAGCAATGAAAATCATTTTAGTGTATTTTATCCTGAAAATATGTGCTTGAAAATATGTGCATTTGCACAAATATCATGCAACACAAAAAAATAGCAAAAAACATCTTTCTAACAAGACCTCTGCTTTCATAAATTCTGTGTTGTTCTGGGGTTTTTTAGTAATCACCCAAAAATGAAGATTTTAACATTGGTCCATAAAAATGGCTCTAGAGGGGAACTGGGTAAAGGTACCCTGTCACCAGCTTAAAAATTGTATCCGTATTGTAAAGTATGCTTGCTTGCAGCGTTTTTCCTTTCCATAAATGATTTTGCATTCACGTGTAATGTGAACTTGCAGAAATATTTACCAATCCCCTAACACAGCCCCTCACCAAATGTAGACAGAAAGTGACTGCAGGACATCACCAGCACTGAGATGTAACAAAGAATGAAAAAGTGTGGCTCCCCGTGAGTTCGGGCAATTTTCTGCACTACTGGGCTCCCGCGTTTAGGTTGTACTTGATATATAAACTCTTCTAATCTTGGGATAACGATCATCTACATCCTTTTACATATACATATTGATTCACACAATATCATTTGTGATAGGTGTCATTGGCTCCTGAAAGACACTCCGGAAGTTGTGATCCTAGAGAGATATTCATGGAGTGTGTGTTCATTTTCCTTCTCTCGGCTGGAGTCAGTGTGTCCGGGGTCCCCCCGTTTTTTTCTGGGTGCTCCGTGTTCTATACTCTTCTTCCCCGCTTGGGGTTTGGGTAGGTATCCTGAATATATACATACGTCTCTTCACATTATAGATTTGTTGAACTCAAGTTTCTAATTTTTTGGTATACTTTGGAAATGTGTAATGTTATGTGTGATAATAACATGTGGTAACTAATATATGTAATTGTATACTATATCCCCCAGCAATAACAGGATCCCCTGATGAAGTTACGAGCGAAACGCGTAGCGATCCTGTAAACCCTCTGAGCTACCTGTGAGACCCGGGTATTTTCTTAAACCTATTGCAAGATTTGCGCATATATTTTGAACGGGTACTTCCTCAGGTCTCTCTGCTATATTAGTGTTATCACCGGGAGATACTTTGTTTCATAATGGGGAGATGTTGCTTTGTATGTTTTTCATGAATTGATTTTTTATTTATTTTTTAACCACTTTAAGACCGGAAGATTTTCCCCCTTAATGACCAGGCCCTATTTTGCGATTCGGCACTGCGTTATTTTAACGGACGATTGCGTGGTGATGCGACAATGTACCCAAACAAAATTTACGTCCTTTTTTCCCCACAAATATAGCTTTCTTTTGGTGGTATTTGATCACCTGTGCGATTTTTATTTTTTGCGCTATAAACAAAAAAAGAGCGACAATTTTGAAAAAAAAACAATATTTTTCACATATTTTTCTCATTCTGCTATATGACATTCTCAAAAAAAATTTAAAAAATCTAAATTTTTTAACATTTTAGGCCAATTTGTTTTCTGCTACATATTTTTGGTAAAAAAAAAAAAAAAAAAAAAAAAATCGCAATAAGCATATTTTGATTGGTTTGCGCAAAAGTTATTGCGTCTACTAACTACGGGAAAGATTTATGTCATTTTTAATGTTTTTTTTGTTTTGTTTTTTTACTAGTAATGGCAGCGATCTGCGATTTTTTGCGGAACTGCGACATTGCGACCAACAGATCGGACCCCTAACTGACATTTTTGACACTTTTGGGGGTACCAGTGACATTACTACAGTAATCAGGGCTAAAAATATGCACTGTTACTGTAATAGTCACACTGGCAGGGAAGGGGTTAACAGTATTGGTGATCAAGGGGTTAAATGTGACCCTAGGGGAGTGATTCTAACTGTGGGGGGTTGGGTTTCTGAAATGATCACAGAGACATGCGATCCTACATAGCAGGATCACATGGTCTCTGTGATCATTGCAGGGAGAAGGACGGATGGCTGTGTGTACATAAGCTGACCATCCTCTCTCAGTGGGAAGTGATCGCAGGTGCCGCCTGACACCCGGTTCTGATTCCCCGCTGACGATCGCCCCCTAGCAGCCTTCAGGCGAGTGACGTATACCTACGTCGCTTTGCCTGTAGGAGCCAGACTGCCGCAGTAAATATACTGTAGGCAGTCGGCAAGTGGTTTTAATGATGTTATAATAAATAGATTTTTTACTAAATCAGTACTTGAGTCCTTATATGGGGTTATCTGTGGCTACTTTTAAAAGTCCCACCTTTGTATACTTTTTGCTTCTACCAAATATAAGCTGTTCTGATACGGACCACTTTGTTTCGGATTGCCCTTGTTGTCATAGGGCAATCCGGCCCATATTCCTTCTTGCTCATTTTCTTACTGCCACTTACTGTTTTTTGTACCATTCTCTTGCGCTGTATGAAAAACTTTGAAAACTTTAATAAATACTTTTGTAAAATAAAATAAAAAAAATGTCTATTGTTTAAGATTTGCTGTAGCAAAATTAGTATCATTCATGTTAGGGTTTACATCTACTCTAAAGCACCATGGTTGGAAGACAAGAAAATAGCTTCATTTTCGACACTGACTGTGTTAATGGGGATTGAATCACTCCCGCAGAGTTATTGTGTTTTGCCAGTGGGGAGCCTTCCCTGCCAGAAGAACACAATGATCACTGTCTGCAGCTATAGCCCCTTGCAGTGATCACATGAAAAAAATCTGGCAGACTGGTTGTACTAAAGTCGATTGATGGATCAACTTCATTATAACCAGCCTGCCCATAGAAAGATCGAATCTCGGCCGGTCTTTGCTGAACCAGCCGGGATTCGATCCATCTATGGCCAGCTTAGGAAATTTCCATTCTCCATAAATAAACAAAATATTGCATACAAAGTTCTGATACAGAGGATAATCTTGCTCTATTTGCATATAAAGGAACATGGCGAGCAGCCAGGAAAAACGTGTAATGACATTGAGTAACATGGGAGGATTCTCCCAATGACAGATAAGGGAACTGGCTGCTACATACATTTCATTGTTATATCATTTTCTCTTAGCACCTTTACCTGCTTTAGGCATCTGCAACAATCTGCATTATTTATGACAACACAAATATAAAAATATCTTCAGCAATCTTTGTGCACATACTAATGAAATGGTGAGTTCACCAAAAGCTGATATTTCAGTTTGGTGGATGCGGGAGCGTTATAGCCAAAGTTCAGGTTCCACTTTGCAGCTCAGAAGTAATATTTTAGTGATAGGAGGAGGTGAGTGTCCTGCGTCAGCCCCAGGCTTTTTATGTATCCTGGATACTCCTGTAGCGATACATCTTTGCCTTATTTCTGGATTTATAATTCAAACAAAACCCGCGCTATATAACTATAAACCGTACTGATGCTGCCGCTCAAGGTATCGAAAACCCACTAAATCAGAGAGAATATTTCTGGCCCTGTTCCTGGGAGTTTTGGGTGTTCTTGCTCCTCCTGTTACACTCCCCGTAATATAAGCGCTAAACGCTCTGCAAGCAAAGCCAACAGAATACTGGGATGTATAAAAAAGGGGATTCACTCCAGAAATAAAGAGATTATTCTCCCGCTCTACAAGACTCTGGTCCGGCCACATCTGGAGTATGCTGTCCAGTTCAGGGCACCGGTCCTCAAGGAAGGATGTGCTGGAACTGGAGAAAGTCCAGAGAAGGGCAACAAAAATAATTAGGGGAATGGAGGACATCAGCTATGAGGAAAGACTACAAGCACTGAACCTATTCTCTCTAGAGAAGAGACGGTTGAGGGGGGATATGATATCAATGTACAAATACTGTACTGGCGACCCTAGCATATGGAAAAACCTATTCAGAGAAAGGAAATACAATAAGACACGTGGCCACTCACTAAAACTAGAGGAAAGGCAGTTTAACCTTAAAATACGCAGGGGGTTCTTTACTGTGAGAGCAGTAAGGATGTGGAATTCTCTTCCGCAAACATTGGTATCAGCAGGGAGCATTGATAGTTTCAAAAAACGCACCTTAAAGACCACAACATAGAGGGGTATACAATGTACGGTTAGCAGCAAACACACAAACACATCATAGGTTGAACTGGATGGACTGGTGTCTTTTTTCAACCTCACTATGTAACTATGTAACGCAGTGCACATTTTTGCAGGTATATGGGCTCATCGGTCACTACAGTGCTGTGTTCTGATGCACAAAAAACTATGTATAGTGCGCACCTAAATGGAATGTTTTTTCCATCTCTTGCTGGGTTCACACTGGTGCGATGTTAGACATCGCATGAGATGGTGCAGCATCACCATGCGAGGTCCTGCACCAAAATGGTGCAGGACCCTTTTTTTTGCTCCGCACTGGAATCACACCAATGCAATCCGATTCCTGCACCATTTAGCAGTTCGCACAGCAAACAACGAACTGTTCTGTCTGTGAGTATTTATTACTACCTTAATAAACCATTTATGTTTATGGAATCACGCTATGAGTTATTTCCATCTCTATACACCTGTGGTCACTGGGAACGTATTTCCAAGTGAAATGGCATTCGTGGTCCATATATTAAAGGTCTCCAATACTGGGCATATATAGAAGAAGCCATTTTATATTTCAATGTTTTTATTGTTTTCAAAAAGGTAGACAAGTGTACAAAACTTTCAATGGCTGTTAATATATTAGATGTGTTTTAGAACATCTGGCATAGTACATACTGTCAAAACATAACATTTCTGTCTTTCGTTGGTAAGTCTACGCAAGATAGTCTGTAGAAGTACTGGTTAGACCAGGCCGTATTGTACCCCTTTCCGACACCCCACTGGGAACAAACTGTGTCCCGAAGCAGAGGGCGACCCATCCAGGCTCCAGTCTTTATTTCCATGGTAATCTTTTAAGGTTTCCAACTATCCCAGTTCTAAATGGTTTATCTTCATAGTTGAAGAAGCCATTTTAACTGTGATTGATGCTCGTTACCCCTGTTAGGACTCGTCTCTCTGGTGAGTGCGGTCCTGGGAGAGAGGGGGAGTACATGTGCCTTCACCTGGGAGAGAGGGGGAACACATGTGCCTTCACCTGGGAGAGAGGGGGAGTACATGTGCCTTCACCTGGGAGAGAGGGGGGAACACATGTGCCTTCACCCGGGAGAGAGGGGGGAACACATGTGCCTTCACCCGGGAGAGAGGGGGGAACACATGTGCCTTCACCCGGGAGAGAGGGGGGAACACATGTGCCTTCACCCGGGAGAGAGGGGGGAACACATGTGCCTTCACCCGGGAGAGAGGGGGGAACACATGTGCCTTCACCCGGGAGAGAGGGGGAACACATGTGCCTTCACCCGGGAGAGAGGGGGAACACATGTGCCTTCACCTGGGAGAGAGGGGGAACACATGTGCCTTCACCTGGGAGAGAGGGGGAACACATGTGCCTTCCCCTGGGAGAGAGGGGGAACACATGTGCCTTCCCCTGGGAGAGAGGGGGAACACATGTGCCTTCCCCTGGGAGAGAGGGGGAACACATGTGCCTTCCCCTGGGAGAGAGGGGGAACACATGTGCCTTCCCCTGGGAGAGAGGGGGAACACATGTGCCTTCCCCTGGGAGAGAGGGGGAACACATGTGCCTTCCCCTGGGAGAGAGGGGGAACACATGTGCCTTCCCCTGGGAGAGAGGGGGAACACATGTGCCTTCACAGTCACCATTGAAGATTGATTAACCACTGGCAATTTGTTTATGTGTTGTTCATTTTTCATATGGACTTACTTTTTTAGGGACTTTTATGGATATTCATCTGTTTTATGCACAGATGTCACTTTGAGGTTTCCCTTGTTTGGGGTACTTAGTTATATTTACAACTTTTAGCCATAGCACCTTAATTGTTACAACTTTACTGCATATATATTTGGTTTATATATTTGCACACACCTTTGCTGCACCGTAAATAACGGAATTTTTGTAAAATCTTACCTGTAAAATCCCTTTCTCTGAGTCCTCCGACAGTCGCCGCCTCTTCATATTCGTCACATATGGGGTATTAGACTTTGCTCCGAAGGAGTAGCTAGGCAACAGAATATGTTAACATTAAAGCTTTTAACATATCCCACCCTCAAGGGGTGGTCCCCTCAGTCAATACCCTCCTACTTCCTGCAACCATATCTCAGTTTCAGTGGAATAGCAGTAGAGTATACAACCAAACCCCAAAAGAGGGGCGGGGGCGGCGACTGTCGGAGGACTCAGAGAAAGGAATTTTACAGGTAAGATTTTACAAAAATTCAGTTTTCTCTTACGTCCTCCGACAGTCGCCGCCTCTTCATATTCGTCACATATGGGGACGTCCCAAAGCAGTGCAAACATGAGGGGTGGGAAACGCATCCGCGCCGAAAGGCAATGCAGTCTCCACATCAAAGAAAGGAACCTTACCAAAGGAAGGAAACCAGCTGGGCTACAGGAAAAAATAATTGCTCAACAGGAGCAACAACCCAGGAAAAGACAAAGAACCAAGGGATAAAAAACTTATCCCAACAGCCAGAGGTCCCCAACAAGGGACCCTAGGGAATTGCCGCACTAAGAACCTTGCGGCCAAAGGAAGCATCCGCCGATGCCTGAACATCTACTTTGTAGAATTTAGTGAAAGTGTGCACGGTCGACCAGGTCGCTGCCTTACACACCTGGGCTACAGAAGCCCCATGACGACAGGCCCAAGACGTACTCAGAGATCTAGTAGAGTGCGCCTTCACAGGCACAGGGGGAACCTTCCCCCGCAAAGCATAGGCCTGTTCAATGGTCTGCCTGATCCATTTGGCGATGGTAGAGGCCGACGCCGCCATGCCCGTCCGAGGACCCTCTGGAAGAACAAACAAGGAATCCGTCTTTCGAAAAGACTCAGTCGATTTAAGGTAAACCCTTATCGCCCGAACAACATCCAAAGAATGTAGTCTCACCTCTTTTGGATGTTTAGGCTTCGCGCACAGCGAAGGCAAGACAATATCCTCATTAAGATGGAAGTCCGAAACTCGCTTCGGAAGAAAAGAAGGATTAGGTCGCAAGACCACCTTATCCAAATGAACAACCAGATACGGAGACTTGCAGGACAAAGCCGCCAGCTCCGACACTTTGCGAGCCGAAGTGATCGCAACCAAAAAGGCGACCTTTTTGGTAGAGCTGCACGATTCTGGCCAAAATGAGAATCACAATTTTTTAGCTTGGAATAAAGATCACGATTCTCTCACGATTCTCTGTGTAACAAAAAAAAAATTGGGATAACTTTACTGTTACGTTTTTTTTTTATTCATTAAAGTCTATTAATTGCGTTTGAAAGACTGCTGCGCAAATACAGTGTGACATAAAATATTACAACAATCGCCATTTTATTCTGTAGGGTTTTTGAAAAAAAATATATATAAAATGTTTGGGGGTTCTAAGTACTTTTCTAGCAAAAAAAACTGATTTTAACTTGCAAGCAACAATTGTCAGAAAAAGGTCTAGTCTTTAAGAGGTTAAACTTCCTTTCTCCCTGGCAGAGGGAAGGAAAAAATACAATGTAATCATTTTTGTTTATAGTTACTGGGAGACTTTGCTGATAGGCGTTTGCCGGGAGGCTTTTTTTTTTTTTTTCCACAGCTGTTCTCTCTGCTATTCAGCTATGCAAAGAATCGACCATATCTCAGGTTCAGATCGTCAGGGGGGGTGAATCGAGATCGCGATTTTCATACGATTAATCGTGCAGCTCTACTTTTTGGACAACATAGACAACGAGATCTCCCTGATCTGTTCAAAAGGAGCACGTTGTAACACAGATAAAATGAGATTCAAGTCCCAAGGGGGCAAAGGATCCCTCCTAGGAGGAACCAGATGCCGCACTCCCTGAACAAAAGTGCCAACCAAGGAGTTGGAAGCCACGGGACGTTGAAACAGAACGGCCAGCGCAGACACCTGACCCTTTATCGTAGCCAGCGCCAAACGCTGATCGACACCTGTTTGAAGGAAGGACAGCACTCGGGAAACCGAGTACGTGCGGGGTGAAAACCCCCTGGACTCACACCAGGCAAAATAGGCCTTCCAAGTACGGTAGTAAACCTTCCCCGAGGAAGACTTCCTCGCGTTGATCAAGGTATGAACGACCTCCGGGGAGAGACCCTTCTCCTTCAGGACCTCGGTCTCAACAGCCAGGCCGTCAAAGCCAGCGACTGTAAAGCAGGATGGTATATCGGTCCTTGAGACAGGAGATCGTCTCGAAGAGGTAGACGCCACAGGGCGTCGACCGCCAGATTCACGAGGTCTGCGTACCAGGACCGGCGAGGCCAGTCCGGCGCCACAAGAATCACCGTGCTGCGTTCCGATTGTAACCAGCGAAGGAACCTGGACAGCAACTGAATCGGTGGAAACGCGTACATCAGCTTGTACTGATGCCACGGGGCCACTAACGCGTCCGACGCGTCTGCCCGAGGGTCGCGCGTCCTTGCCACGAACCTCCTCACCTTGTTGTTGAGACGAGACGCGAACAGATCCACATCTGGAAGACCCCACTTCGCGCACATCTGGAAGACAGCCGGGTGGAGAGACCATTCCCCCTGATCCAGGGTCTGGCGACTCAGATAGTCCGCCTGCCAGATCTCCACCCCCGGAATGTGCACCGCCGTTACCGCCGGGACATGAGTCTCGGCCCAAGTCAGAATGTCGGCCACTTCTCGAGCCGCTCGGGCACTCCTGGTGCCCCCTTGGTGGTTGATGTAGGCCACCGCCGTGGCATTGTCCGTCTGCACCCGAACCGGGCAGCCCTGCAGCCGGTCCGTCCAGCGATGAAGACAGAGATTTATCGCGCGCAATTCCAGAATGTTGATCGGAAGGGAGGACTCCCCCTCCGACCAAGTTCCCTGGGCGGACAGAACGCCCAGAACACCACCCCAGCCCGACAGGCTGGCATCCGTGGTGATCACCGTCCACGAGATAGGACGAAGCGACTTGCCCCCGGACACCATCGGGGACTGGAGCCACCACAGAAGGTCTCTTCTGGTGCGATGACTCAACGAGATTTGAAGATCCAGAGATTGAGGTCGCCCGTCCCACATGGACAGGATCTCCGCTTGGAGACCCCGCGTGTGAAACTGGGCGAAGGGAATCGCCTCGAAGGCCGAGACCATCAATCCCAGACATCTCATGCACGTCCGCAGAGACGAGAGCTGAACGTCCCGGAGGGACCTGACTTCCTCCTGGAGAGTTCTGAGTTTGTCTTCCGGCAGGAAGACCTTCGCCTGCACCGAGTCCAGGATCATTCCCAGGTAGGGAAGACGAACCGACGGACTCAGTGTCGACTTTGGAAAATTTATCGTCCAACCAAACTCCTGCAGAGTTTGCATCGTGACAGACAGGTCCTCCTCCAGACCCTGGCTGGTCGCAGACCGAACCAGAATGTCGTCCAGATACCCCAGGACAGAAATGCCCTGGGCTCTCAATAATGCCAGAACCGGTGCAAGCACCTTGGTGAAAACCCGCGGAGCCGAGGCGAGACCAAAAGGCAACGCCACGAACTGGTAGTGATCCTCCGCAATGGCGAATCGAAGGTACCGCTGGTGACCCTCTAAAATGGGGATGTGAAGATACACATCCTTCAAAATCGATGGAGGCCATGAATTCCCCCGGAACCAGGGCAGCCACCACCGATCGCAGGTATTCCATGCGAAACTTGCGAACCCGCACAGAGCGGTTCAGAGCCTTCAAGTCCAGAATTGGACGAACCTTGCCCTCCTTCCTGGGCACGGTGAACAGATTGGAATAAAACCCCCGAAATCTGTCCCGATGAGGCACCGGAACCACCACTCCCTGAGCCCTCAGGTCCCGCACCGCCAGGTGCAGGTCCCGTAAACGCTCCGGAGACAGCTGAAGATTTGAGGGAAAAAATCTGCTCTCCGGCCGAGAGAGAAACTCGATCTTGTAACCAGATCGAACGATCTCCTGAACCCATCTGTCCCGCACGCGGGCCAACCAGGGTTGAAGAAAACCGAGCAAGCGTCCCCCCACCCCAAAACTGGGTGAGGGCGCCCCTTCAGGCCGCACTGTTATGGGCTGCGGATCCGGACTGACCGGACTTCTGTTTCCCAGACCAGGGCTTCTTTTGAGAGTCAGGCAGGGAGAGTCGCATACAAGACGCACAAAATGGGGGTTAAGAAACCGCACAGCGTCCAGTGAGGTAGCCACCTCACCAATCATCCCTGCACCGAACAGGGATGGGTCGTTCACTGTGCCAGGAGCGTTACCTGGCTGAACGCTCGATGGCAGGCTGGGAAGCCACTGACCCACGACCTGCGACCAGGGGGATCAGCCCGAGACCCAGCCCGCATGATCCTCTTCATCAGAAGAACTAACTAACGCTGACAAAAAGAACAGCTAAGTAAAGGCAGAGAGAAAACTCAAACAAAAAATCAAAAAAGAAGAAAGAGTCTGGGGCACAAAGCCCCAGCACAGAGAGAGCCAGCCACTCCTGACAAGCTAGACATTGAAACTGAGATATGGTTGCAGGAAGTAGGAGGGTATTGACTGAGGGGACCACCCCTTGAGGGTGGGATATGTTAAAAGCTTTAATGTTAACATATTCTGTTGCCTAGCTACTCCTTCGGAGCAAAGTCTAATACCCCATATGTAAAGAATATGAAGAGGCGGCGACTGTCGGAGGACGTAAGAGAAATATATATTTGTAATATTGATACTTTTTTTTTTTTTACTTCACTTTTTTACTTACTTTTTTTACTTGTTCGATTTTCTTCATTTTCCTCATTGGCATTCATCTATCCTGTCACCAGGCAGTGCCACTAACCCCTCCCTTTTCTTATTAATGATTGTATATCCCTTTATCGGGGTAATATATGAGGTAGGCTGCAGCCTGTGACGTATATCATAGCGCAGAATTTATAATTTTTTTTTAACTGATCTTGGGGTGTCACTAACTTTGCATTGACTCCCGCAGTGGTTCGCAGATGTCAGTGTACTGCCGGCAGGTGACATGCGATGCGGGAACTCGCACTGGAATCGTGCTGGTTCCTGCATCGCAAATATGTGAACCGGGATTTACTACTGGAGTATCCGGGAAACATAAAAAGTCTGCAGCTGACGCAGGAGACTGATCTCCACCTAGAACTAAAATATCACTTCTGAGCTGCAGAGAGGAAAGTCTTGAAACATGATGATATGACAATCATTCCTGCTCTAGCCCTCCTCTCCCAGTTCACCAGCTAATGCAGAACTACAGCTATTGGCCTGAGCTGAGATTTCCGTAAAATGTGGAAGAAATACAATTATAGAGAAGCTTTAAAAGGAGCTACATGTCATGCAGAAAACAAATTCGAAGCACAATGCTTGTGTGATAAGGCTCTGATAGATGCAGCTATTCCCCAACTTTGTAATATGTGGACTAAGTGAAGGTTCTATTATTCACTTTTGATTTTGGGTATGTGAAAGGTGTGCTTTAAATGTGTACTCAACAAAATAGACATTTGGTATTCTGTTTCACATGATTAGAGCAAACTCCAAATTTCAGAGAGCGGCTGGATAAGACGTCTAACACGTTAAACCAGATCTGTATCCTGTTACTTGGAATAAAACAAGAGGAAAAGTTAGTATAAGCAGTGAGAATGGCTCTGGGCTTATAGAAAAGGATCTGGTCCTATACAGAGGGCTCCAATCTAAAAGAAAAGGGCTCTGACCCTATACAGAGGGCTCGGATTCCTACAGAGAAGCCTCTGATTACTATACATAAGGCTCTGATCTTAAGGAAAATGGCTCTGGTCCTATACAGAGAGCTCTGATCTTAAAGTGGTTGTAAACCCTATTCATGAAATCTGACTTCGGTAAATATATCTTATATCTGTATTGTTTACTTATCGAGCAACTATAGACCAGTGAGTCTGACATCAATAGTAGGCAAATTAATGGAAACCCTATTAAAGGATAGGATTGTGGAACATCTTAAATCCCATGGATTGCAAGATGAAAAACAACATGGGTTTACTTCAGGGAGATCAAGTCAAACAAATCTTATAGATTTTTTTGACTGGGTGACTAAAATAATAGACGGTGGAGGTGCAGTAGACATTGCATATCTAGATTTTAGTAAGGCTTTTGACACTGTCCCACATAGAAGACTTATCAATAAACTGCAGTCATTGAGCATGGACTCCCATATTGTTGAGTGGATTAGGCAGTGGCTGAGTGACAGACAACAGAGGGTTGTAGTCAATGGAGAACATTCAGAACAAGGTCATGTTACCAGTGGGGTACCTCAGGGATCTGTACTGGGACCAATTTTGTTTAATATCTTCATAAGTGATATTGCAAAAGGCCTCGATGGTAAGGTTTGTCTTTTTGCTGATGACACAAAGATATGTAACAGGGTTGATGTTCCTGGAGGGAAACGCCAAATGGAAAAGGATTTAGGAAAACTAGAAGAATGGTCAGAACTCTGGCAACTGAAATTTAATGTGGAGAAGTGCAAGATAATGCACCTGGGACGTAAAAACCCAAGGGCAGAATATAGAATATTTGACACAGTCCTGACCTCAGTATCTGAGGAAAGGGATTTAAGAGTAATTATTTCAGAAGACTTAAAGGTGGGAAGACAATGTAATAGAGCAGCACGAAATGCCAGCAGAATGCTTGGATGTATAGGGAGAGGTATAAGCAGTAGAAAGAGAGAATTGCTTATGCCGCTGTACAGAACACTGGTGAGACCTCACTTGGAGTATTGTGCGCAGTACCGGAGGCCATATCTCCAGAAGGATATAGATACTCTAGAGAGAGTTCAGAGAAGAGCTACTAAACTAGTACATGGATTGCAGGAAAAAACTTACCAGGAAAGGTTAAAGGACCTTAACATGTATAGCTTGGAAGAAAGAAGAGACAGAGGGGATATGATAGAAACTTTTAAATACATAAAGGGAATCAACTCGGTAAAGGAGGAGAGCATATTTAAAAGAAGAAAAACTACCACAAGAGGACACAGTTTTAAATTAGAGGGGCAAAGGTTTAAAAGTAATATGAGGAAGTATTACTTTACTGAGAGAGTAGTGGATGCATGGAATAACCTTCCTGCAGAATTGGTAGCTGCAAATACAGTGAAGGAGTTTAAGCATGCATGGGATAGGCATAAGGCTATCCTTCATATAAGATAGGGCCAGGGACTATTCATAGGATTCAGATATATTGGGCAGACTAGATGGGCCAAATGGTTCTTATCTGCTGACACATTCTATGTTTCTATCTCTCTCCAAAGCTCTAAGTTCTGTGTATTTCTGCTGCTCAATTCCTCTGTAATCAGCATAACTTCTGTCAAGTTCACCAACACATGAGATAAAAGCAGCTGAAAACTTGTGCTGGGTGAGGGAGATTAGAGGTAGATTAGCAGAGAGCTGGTCTATTCAGACTGCAGCTGTGCATGTTTCTTCGTTCCTCTGCATATGTGGGGGGGGGGTTGTGCCTTTCCTCCAATCAGCTGTCACATAGTGTAAGCCCAGACTGCACACCCAGTGCCTGAAGAGGAAACAAGATTTCTAACACCAGCTGCACTTTTTAAAGATTTTTGAAAGCTGCAGACAGAAGATATATGAGTAAAACTTATGTTGGGAAATTTGTTTAATCTCTGTATATCTTCTGAGACGTTTCACTTCACTGGGTATATGTGAGGGTTTTTATCCACTTTAAAGAAAGGGAGTTTGGTCCCATAAAGAGGGCTCTGATTCCTATAAAGAGGGCTCTGATCTTAAAGAAAAGGGCTTGGGTCCCATACAGAGGGCTCTGATCTTAAAGTGGATGTAAAACCTCACATATAGTATATACCCAGTGAAGTGAACAGCCTCAGATGATACACCAATTAAAAAAATCTCCCTATACAATTTAACATGCATATCTGCTGTCTTCAGCTTGCTATAGTCTTTAGAAAGTGAACGTGTTACAATTTTCTGTTTCAGCTGTGGGAGCGGAGTCCTGGCATACACTGTGTGACAGCTGATTGGAGGAAAGGTAAACACCCCCCTCCGCATAGGCAGAAGAACAAAGATACTTACAGAGCTGTGCGGTGAATAGACCAGCTCTCTGCTAATCTATTTATAGTACCCACTGTGACACAAATTTTCAGCTGCTTTTATCTTGCCAGAAGTTACCATTCTGAAAACAGAGAAACAGAGCAGCAGAAAATCACGGAACTTAGTGCTTTGAAGAGAGATAAGTAAACACTACAGATATATGTGCCCAGGTCAAATCGGATTTACATCCGCTTTAAAGAAGAGGGCTCCGATTCCTATACAGGGGGCTCTGTTCTTAAAGAAGAGGGCTCCAATTCCTACACAGAGGGCTCGCATCAAAGAAAAGAGCTCTGGTCCTATACAGAGGTCTCTGATTCATATACAGCAGAGCTGCACAATTCTGGATAAAATAAGGATCACAATTTTTTTGCTTAGAATAAAGATCACAATTCTCTGTGTAACATCGTCTTTTACATTATACAAAAATTGGGCTAACTTTACTGTTTAGTTTTTTATAAAATCATTAAAATTTTATTTTTTCCCAAAAAACTGTGTTTAAAAGACCACTGCGCAAATACAGTGTGACATAAAAGATTGCAACGATCGCCATTTTATTCTCTAGGGTCTCAGCTAAAAACAATATATATATATATATATATATATATATATATATATATATATATATATATATATATATATATATATATATATATATATATATATATATATATATATATATAGGAGTTCTAAGTCATTTTCTAGCAAAAAATACTGGATTTTACTTGTAAGCAACAAGTCTCAGAAAAAGGCTTAGTCTTTTAAGAGGGTAAACTGCTCTCCTTTACAGATGGAAGTTCATTCCTTCGATCTAAAAGAAGGAAATGATACATTGTAAAGCATTGTGTGAATAGCTATCTCACACCCTTAACAATGTTGATAAACATTATCCGGAGGCTCCTTTTTTTTTTACAGCAATCAGTGAGCAGAGATCAGCTCTGTATAAATCGAGGAAATGCAGTTTTAATATCATGAGGTTGGGTGAATAGAGATCGCGATTTTTTAACGATTAATCGTGCAGGTCCTACTATACAGAAGGCTCCGATTCCTATACAGAAGGCTCTGGCTCAAGAAACTGCAGCCTGTTTATTTATTTTAACTATGCACATTACAAAAATAAGAATTCTCTAATCACGTAAACACCTACAATGCATTTGCCAACCCTGACCAGTTTCTACCGACCGATGAGCCCACCATCCCACTTTTTGGACCTATAGGAAACACTGTCGAGCCTACTGTTGATGGCCTTGGATTCCCTGGGGCGGGGCTTACTTTTTTTGCTTTGCTACTACCCTAATAGACCGTAATAGTACTGTGGCACCTTCACCTGATTAACTTTCATATTTCTTTGTTGTTACTGGTTATACTGGTGGAAACCTTACAAGCGGACCTGAACAAAATAACGGGGTGGGCAACTACATGGTAGATGAGGTTTAATGTTGAAAAATGTAAAGTAATGCACTTGGGTGCCAGAAACCAGAAAGCAAGCTACTCACTAGGGGGGGGAACCTCTGGGTGAGTCTAGGATGGAAAAGAACTTGGGGGTACTGGTAGACAACAGGCTTGGCAGTGGCATGCAATGCCAAGCCGCTGCAAGCAAAGCCAACAGAATACTGGGATGTATAAAAAAGGGGATTCACTCCAGAAATAAAGAGATTATTCTCCCTCTCTACAAGACTACAAGAGAAGGGCAACAAAAATAATTAGGGGAATAGAGAACATCGGCTATGAGGAAAGACTACAAGCACTGAACTTATTCTCTCTGGAGAAGAGACGATTGAGGGGGGATATGATATCAATGTACAAATACTGTACTGGTGACCCTAGCATAAGGAACAAACTATCCAGAGAAAGGAGATACAATAAGACACGTGGCCACTCACTAAAACTAGAGGAAAATCGGTTTAAAGCGGAGTTCCGGGCACAGAAGTCATTTTTTACTAAACATACCCCCGGGACAGTCAGGGCTAGCACATTCCACAATGGCTAGCCTCTGATCTGTCCCGGTTCGCACTTACCTTTTAGAAGAAATACTTTCCATAGCGTTTAAGTTATGTTCCTAAATACCAGTTTTAAAAGGCTGCCTTTATTTGCCTTGCACATTTAAACCTGACTTAACTTGATCTTTGTTTGCACTTAAAGGGAATTGCCTATTGTTTGTTTACAATTGTTCTAGCTGCTTCTTAACTTGAACATTGCACAGGAATCAGTTATGCAACCAAATATTACTATACAGAATATTGATGTTCCTGACTACAACTTGCACTTTAAAAGCACTATGTGATCAGTGTTTTATGTTGTCATGGATCCATAAATACAACAATAAATTGCCTGTTGACTGGCAAAAGCAGAATAAATGTCGGTATTTTTTCGCTATTATCATCACAAACACTATCATGAGCTATTTAACAATACCATGAGCTTTTCCACAATATCGCAATAAATATCGTACCGTGAGGTCAATATCGAAATTGTATCGTACCGTGAGATTTTGATATCGTTACATCCCTAGATGCCAATAGATCTACATCTTGGACCCCCCCAGCGTTGGCGTATCAATGCAAAGATCTCAGGGTGTAGGGACCATTCCCCCAGAAATATCTGTTGATGACTCAAAGTCTGCCTGCCAGTTTTCTATTCCTGGAATTAAAACCGCTAGTAGGCAGGGAACAGAATTTTCTGCCCAGGATAGGATGATTTCCACCTTCTTCTGGGCTGACTTTTAGTGCCTCCCTGAGGGTTGATATAAACCACAGCTGTGGCATTGTCGGATTGCACCCCGACAGGGTAGCCTCGAAGTCTGGGCGTCCAGTATTTTAAAGCCTGACAAACTACTCGGATTTCCAAATCATTGAATACGAATGTTTAGAAACTGGTTCAGAGCTTTGAGATCCAGAATAGGTCTCACGTCCCCGTTTTGGTTGGGGACTACAAAAAGGTTTAAGTAAAAACACCTGAATCTTTCATCCTCCGGGAACCTCTAAATCACTCCTTGGGACTTTAAATGGTTCGGAGAAAGAAAGAGAAATGATCTTTATAGAGGATCTGCGGGTATGTTTGACTTTACAAACCGAGGATGCAGGAACACCAGAAATTCCAGTTTGTACCCCTGCAAGATAGTGGAAATAACCCAGTTGTCTTGAGTCATTTCTACCCAGACCTCCGAGAACCGTAGCAGCCTTCCCCCCACCCGACTGAGTGGGGGGAGCCCCTTCACAAGGTAGGCTTAGAGCTAGACTTGGTAGGTCCCTGGGCCCAGAGTTTCTTCTGCCCTTGCCCTGAAGGCTTGGTTCTAGATCCAGACAGCTGGGGCCATCGCAACTGCCTGGGGTTAGAAGCACTGGGAATCTGGGTGCTGGGAATCATCAAAGAAGGACGTTTGCTTTTCCTCCTAACAGGTAGCAAGGCACTTCCCCTCCCCCCCCCCCGAAATCTTTTGTATATATTTATCCAGATCACCACCAAATATCCGTCCTCCATGAAAGGGAAAGCCAGCCAGCAAGCTTTGTTGCCATAGGATTCAGCGCATAAGCACTGTCAAAAGAGAAAACCGTGACATTTGCTGTATGGAGTCTTTAAGAGCATCTACTGCAAAACAAAGTGCGAGGTAGATCTGTCAAATCTTCCACAGACTCTCCTTGAGAAGGAACTGTCCTGAAAAATCATTTAATACAGCCTTTTAGAGACTGACAAACTACTATAGCTGCCACTGCTGTTTGTATCACAGGCCCTGCAAACAGCAAAGGAGGCTTTTAGCAAAGATTTCTACTTTTTATCAGCTGGATCTTTAAAAATCTGGGCATTATCCACAGGACAAGTTAAACTTTTGTTAACTGAAGAAATGGCAGCATCCACAGTAGGTATACTCCATTTTCTTGTGAACTTTTCCTCCATATAGGATACAAAAGAGAAAACCTTTTGGCAGGAACAAAAATCCTATCAGGATGATCACAATCAGCATACATTATCTGCTCCAAGAGCGGATGTAAGGGAAAAGCCAGAGGACTATGAGGAGGGCGCAATGAGCCTAGAGAGAAAAAAAAAAAGGGGCTTCTGACATCTCTAAGGGAGGTCGTTTTATCCAGACTGGACCATTTCAGCGAGAGATTGAACAATCTCTGGGATTGAGAGGCCGAGTGGGACTCCTCAGGTCCTGACTCCCCAGAAGTGGAAACCTCAGCTTGACCTTCTATAGGGTCATTTACAGCTTCTTCATCCACATCCTCTGCCCAATCCTGAACTAGAAAAGGGGGTAGCTTAGGTGAGGGGGGGGGTCTATCACGTTTCCTCCCTCCTTGCAATGCTGCAATCACGTCAGCAATCTTACCCTCAAGGCCGACCAACGCCAATGCCAAATCGTCCTTAGTGACGTAGGCTGAGACAGATGCACTGAATGTGGCTACTATGCCTGACAACCGTAATGGCTCAGATTGGCTAGTCACCTCTTGCCTTTCAGGGGAGGTAAACACAGAGGAAGCACAACTAGGATCTTCAAGTCCTGACGGCGGCACTACAGTGCCCCTTCCAACTGTAACCCCACACACACATCTCTTTCGGGAGGACATTGCTCTTAGGCAAGACAAACTTGAGGTACTAACTTCAGTGTACTCAAGGCTTGTGCCAAGCTTTACAGCTTATCACACACTGCACTAATTAACCTAAAGTAACAGAACCTGACCATGCCTGTAAACAAGCACCCAAGGTGACTCACGCAACCCAGCTGCTGCTGCTCTGTGTTCCCTCTAGCCTCTGACAGAGGCTTGCGTGCTGGAAATCCTTCCTAAGAAATCGCGCCGTTCGCGCTTGTACTGCACGTGCGCGGCGTGCTACGTGCACGCCAGTCACGTCATGACACGCCCCTCCTGGCTCCATGCGCACGCTTGTGCTTAAATGTCGAATACTCGCACATGGACAATCCTTCGCCACAGACACGTCACTAAAGGCGCTGCCTGATCTGGAGCTTTCCAAGAAGACGAATGCGCGAACACTAACGCGCCAAGGCTAAAATCTGCACGCCAAACATGGGGTGAGAGCAGTTTAAGCAAACAAAGGGCACTTTGTCACAGCTGATACACCTTTCTAGGTGATCAACACCTGGTGAAAGCAATATATTTAAACAAATAGGGTGTGCTTTGACACAGCTGATGCACCTACTGTTTTGCACAGGGAGCGTAAAATATGTTTACATAAACAAGGTGTGCTTTGACATAGCTAATACACCTACTGTCTACTGTAGAGACCAACATGGCACTCGGTATCTGTTATATTTAAAGGTAACAGTGCAAAAAAATATTTTTACAAATATTTTTAAACTGGACTTACCAGTCCCGCCGCAGGATTCTATCTTGTAACAAGAATCCAATCTTCACCCATCATGGTGAGTTTCTGTCACTTGCTGACCAAGGACTGGGTCCCCTTGTTTTTGAGGGGCCACTCCCTTGGACCTGTAGAGCACCCTGCCGGAGCGCCTTTGGGGTTTGGTTTTACCATGGGTCCAGATTCCAGGGTCCAGTGCCTAAAAGGGACAACATTACAGGCAAAACCTCATATCTACTTTCCCGAGGCTCAGGTAGCATCGTTTTAGTGCTTAGACTTTTTTGGATGGACCTGATTGCTAATCCCCTTAGATTTAGAGAGCTTTGATCGGGGTTTGTAGCATAAACTTCTTTCTTCTACTTCTTTGAGAAAACAAAAAGGTGTGAAGCGCCTCTCCACCGTGACCATCACCTTTAAGACACTGGTGAAAAAAAACTGGAGGTACTTTCCTGTGTGGGAGGGGTGATGTACGATAAAGAAATTTTTTTTTTCAGAATTGTTGCTTTGTTTATAGCGCAAAAAATAAAAAATGCAGAGGTGATCAAATACCACCAAAAGAAAGCTCTATTTGTGGGGAAAAAGGACATACGCTTTATTTGGGTACAGCATTGCACGATAAGTGGTGCAGTGCCGTATCCCAAAAATGGCCTGGTCGTTAGGGGGGTAAAACCTTCCAGTCCTTAAGTGGTTAGTGACGGTTCTATATTTATTGTGCGCACAGCAATATGCATCATGTGTAATGCATTCGTTTTCATATGTAGACAGCTTTAGAGAGCATTCCCTTCTTCCCTTCCTGTTGCATCTGTGAGACATGAAGTGAACATGAAAATCTCCCCAAAGAGACAAAAAAAAAAAAATAAATAAGGACATGTTTTAACAACCCCCCCACTCAAAAAAAATGGGATTTTGACTTCTTGTAAAATCCATTTCTATGATGTTCACTGACGGATACAGCTCCTGATTTTCCACTGGGTTATTCTGCCCCCTACAGGAGTAGGACACTAGGAAGAAAAAAAGTCTGGCTTTGCCTATAGGCAGTCCCAGTCCCAGGGGGTATACTCCCTCTCTCTGCTATAGGTAAGAATTACAACTCCACTGAGGGTGGGTGCTGTATCCATCAATGAACATCAGAGAAATGGATTTTATGGTAAGTCAAAAATCTCATTTTCTCCTTCGTTCATTGACGGACACAGCTCCTGATCTTCTTAACCATTGGACCGTCCCAAAGCAGTGTTAAAACATGAGGGGTGGGAACAGTGAAAAATAAATTCCCTAAGCTAAACTTTAGCCAACCAGGTAAACAGGAGCTCGACCAAAACAACTTGAGCCCACCTGAAACAAATAATACACCCTTCAATGAGGACCAGGTCCTCTAAACAGCAGCCTGCAAAACCTTGTGGCCAAAAGAAGCATCCGCAGATACCAACACATTCACTTTATAGAACTTTTTGAAAATGTGCCCCGACGACCAGGTAGCTGCCTTGCAAACCTGCATCACTGATGCCTGATGATGGAAATCCCAGGAGGCACTGAGAGCCAGAATAGAGTGCGCATTGACAGGGAAAGAAAGAACCTGACCCTTGATGGAAGAGGCCTGAATCATTGTCTGTCTGATCCATCTGGAAATGGTCGCAGAGGAAGAAGACAACCCTTTCCGTGGCCCATCCGCGAGCACAGATAGTGAGTCTGATGTCCTAAAAAGACTCCGTAACTGCCAGGTACCTCACAATTGCCCGGACCACATCCAAGGCATGCAAAGCAACTTCCTTTGGATGTTTTGGTCTCGGGCACAGAGAAGGCAACACAATGTATTCATTTAAATGAAAATCAGAGACAACCTTTGGAAGGGACGGCAGACACGAGCGAAGAACCACCTTATATCTGTGAACCACCAAGTAAGGTGAACGGCAGGATAATGCTGCCAATTCGGACACCCTGCGTGAAGAAGTGACAGCCACCAAAAAGTACACCTTCTGAGACAGCGTAAGCAGGGTAATCCCCCAAAGGTTTTCAAAAGGAGGCTTCTGGAGGACTGAGAGCACCAAAGGTGCTCAACGGAGACCACACCGGAGGAGCTAAGAGCCGAACTCCCTGAAGAAAAGTACGCACCAGGGAGTGTGTGGCCAAGGGTCGCTGAAAGAAGACCGCCAAAGCCAACACCTAGCCCTTGATAGTACTCAAGGACAGATCCTGCTCAACCCCCCATTGAAGGAAGGTCAAGATCCGAGCCACCGAAAAGGAGCAAGGATGAACACCAAGAGATTCACACCATACCATGTACGTCTTCCATGTACTTTGGTAGATCTTCCTAGAAATACATTTCCTAGCTTTTAAAGCATTGGAATTGCCAACTTTACTTTAACCTTTAGCACCTGGAGTTCAACAGCCAAGCCTTCAAAGGCAGTGACTGTAAAGCAGGATAGAAAGCTGGCCCTTGGGACAGCAGATCCTCCCTGAGAGGAAGCTTCCAAGGAATGTCAGTGACCAGCAGCACTAGATCGGCGTACCAAGCCCGGGGCCACCAAGATGACCGGAATCCCTTCTGCCTCGATCCAAGTTTTGGCAAAAGCTTGAGAGGAGGGAAAGCGTAAATCAGATAATACTGACCCCACGGGGCCACCAGATCCCATGACCGAGCCACAAACCTCTGCATTTTTCTGTTGAGCCGAAATGCCAACAGATCCACTTCGGGGATGCCCCACCAGAGACACAACTGATGAAACACATCCGGATGAAAGGACCACTCCCCTTGGTCCAACACCTGCCGACTGAGGGCTGGAATGAACTTCCAGTGTACAGAGCCCCTAAGCAGAATTTTTGCCAAGGATGCCTCCCCAGCCAGACAGGTTGGCATCCGTGGTGACCACTGTTCAATATAAGGGGAAGGATTTGCCCAGCCGATGCGCCGAAGAACGAACCCACCCTTTAGTCCCCGGCCCAGCCAGATCTGATTGTCCAGAGACTAGAGATTCTTGTCCCATTTGCTCAGAATCTCCCTTTGCAGGGACCTCGTATGGAACTGTGCAAACGGAACCACCTCAAAAAGGTAGATACCATCAGACCCAACACCCGCATGCAAGTCCAGAAGGATGACCATCTGCTGGACAGCAGGAGACGAATTACAGCCTGCAGTTTCTGGAGTTTGTCCCAAGGCCGAGTCCAGAGTCAGACCCAGATAGTCCAGTTTTGTGGACAGAACCAGAGCAGACTTCTGAAAATTCAGAATCCAGCTGAACTCCCTCCGAGTTCGTATGGTGATCTCGAGGTTTTCCACCAGAGCAGTAGGAGACTCCGCTCACAGAAGGAGGTCATCCAAGTAGCTCAGTACCGCGATCCCCCACTGACGTAACAATGCTAGCACCAGGGCCATGAAGACCCGAGGAGCGGAGGCGGGATCAAAGGGTAACGCCACAAACTGATAATGCTCCTCTCTCACGGCAAAGCGGAGGAAGCGCTGGTGACCGGCACATATTGGAATGTAAAGGTAAGTGTCCTTGATGTCGATAGAGGCAAGAAAATCCTCCTGAAGCAGGAATGCCACCACCGTGCGAATGGACTCCATTCTGAGCTTCTGCACTTCTTGCGCCTTGAGGTCCAGAACTGGACGCACCTTGCCTTCCTTCCTGTGAACTGCAAACAGGTTTAAGTAAAACCCCTGAAAATGTTCCGGAACCAGGACAATCACCCCTTGAAGTAACAGGTCTTGCACTGCCCCAAAAAGACCCTGTAAGCGGTCCGGAGGCAGGCGCCAGTTGGTAGTAAAGAACCTTTCCTGGGGGTAAAAACAAAACTCGATCTTGTAGCCGGACCGTATGGCTTTGTGGACCCACTTGTCTTGTAACAGGGAAGTCCATGGGTCCGGGAACCAGCAAAGACGTCCAGATATGGGTGAGGGTGCATCTTCCTGCTAAAGGAGCCTTGTCCACGGGTCTGGAAAAACCCACTCTCCACTTGCCAGACCAAGTTTGCTTGGATCCACCAGAGGCGGCCCTGAAAGGTTTTGATCCTTTGTCAGTCACAACTGAGGGACGAAAAAACTTCTTTAGACCCGAGAAAGATGGCCCACGTCTACAACGAGGGTCCTTGCTCTTACTAGCCTGCAGACGAAAAGTACTCTTCCCCCCTGTGAGACCCTAATGATGTAATCCAGGGTACCTCCAAACAGGCGATCTCCTTGAAAAGGAAGATCAGTCAAGGCCTTTTTAGAATTATGAGCCAAAAATGACAATTCTACCAAAATAGGAGAGGGAAAGGAAACCCCTTTGATGCTCTGGATGGCTTGGGAGTGCCAAAGGGAACCGACGCCTCCATCACAGCTTCAGCTGCGTCCTCCATCTTTAAGGTCTCATGCACCTTTTGGTACGCGGCTACAGGAGTGGAGGAATCATTCCTCACTATCTGAGAACTCAGTGTGCGTGGTCGCAGACCCAGCAGAGTGGCCCATGTCTACAGCGGCCGAGCCAGATTAAGGATCTGAGGAAACAGATGAGGCAGGGCAAGGCGGAGGGCGATTTTTGCTAGCCTGTCGCCCAAAAACTCCCCCACCCGGGACACAAAGGACTCCAGGACCGCCGTCAGTGCATCAATGGATGGATGGTTGGGACCTGGAGGGCCCTGCAGCCTCTGAGAGGGGATCGGGTGGGGAAATGTCCTCCAAAGACTCCATAAGTCAATAGGGGGACCACCCTGTTGAAAGTAACAGAGCACCAATCGATCCTCAGCAGAGAGGGAGAGGACCCCATCAGGCTCACCAACAGGCAGAAACAGGCACCTGCAGCCACCAGGATAATCTGTACTCCACGTGCGGCAATTAGGAAATGAAATTATCCAGGAGTCAGAACCAGGGAAGGAGGGGGGGTCCCAACACCGAAATCTCCACCCAGAGGCCTTCACTGTCATGGCCCCTGCTATTTTCAATGGCAAACCACCACAAAATGGCCACTGGACTACACCAACATGGCCGTCGTTCATTAGGCACACAGGCTACAACAAAATGGCAGCATCATGAGGATCCCTAGGCCTCAGAAAAAGGCACAGGCAGGAAGGAGGGGACCCTGGCAGGAGCCCCCACGCACATCTGATCGACCGCTCACCAAGAGCGCACCCCCCACACACATCGCCAGCACAGTACCCGGCCACCACCCCACAGCCCCAGCATAAGTGAAGAAGGGGGGGCAGATGGGGGACAAGATAGCCCACAGTGACCACCAGACCGATGAGGGGGAGGGTGCCTAACAGGAAGTAGGGGAACCCGGGAGCCTGATCGTCCCAAGGAGGGACCCACATCCACCCCAATACCCTCCAGGGGGAGAGGGAGGACAGTCACTTACCATTTTAGGAACCAGGCGGGCACCGCTCCAGACAGGATCTCCTCTGCATCGAAATGGGGGGCTGTCGGCCAGGAGGAATGCTGCGACTCGGGCCGAGACCCGGTGGTATGTGACCTCGCGAGGCGTTTAACTGGCAGGCCAGCCCCCATCCGGTAGGGCTAGGACTACGTGTGCTCGCTGGCCATGCTGGGGTGACCACTGGATCTAGATTATCTAGCCCGTCGCCCAGTCCAGCAGTTGAATGTAGATCTCACAGGAAAATAAACAGGAGAAAAAAAAATCTATCTAAAAAGAAAAAAATGCCAGGACCAGAAATCCCAGCAAGGAACTAGGTCCTTACTTCTGACTAGGCAGAAAGTACCTATAGAACAGAGAGGGAGTATACCCCCTGGGATTGCCATAGACTTTTTTTTCTGCTTAATGTCCTACTCCAGTAGGGGGCAGTATAACCCAATGGTTAAGAAGATCAGGATCTGAGTCCCTCAATGAACAAAGAAGAAACAACTGTTTTCTATGTAAATTTTCACACATTTTTTTCCCTTGCAAAGCCTGCTACACACGAACTTCAGAAAAACCTGAAAAACTAGACATGTACACTTATTCCTGAATGTATCCATTTCGACAGACTTCGGTGGACACGAGGGAAAAACCTTGCTACATTTGTAATAAGTGTAACAAACTTCAACTCATTGAAAATGCGAGAGTAGGTTCACACTATGAATTACACAAAAACCTCATGTACACATTGTTATTTGCTGTGTCATGTGTATGGATGCATTTTTTCAAACTCAACAATTGGCTTTCACAAGCATATGTCTATACGTGTGCGCATGTGAACAAAAGTACCAACTGAGGATACTTTTGAAGCCAGTATATTTTAAGCCAGTATATCCATATACAGCGTAATCTGTAATATATGTCTATGGGCAGGGCTTTTTTTCACAGAGAATAGGTGCAGGTACTCCCCCTTCTTCCACCCCTTGTCTCCATCCCCCCTTTTAGAAAATACAGAAACAGGTATCATTTTATGGTGCGAATTTGTTAATAACAAGAAAATCAGTAAAAATAGACCCCCCAGCAACAATAGACCCCCTGCAACAAAATACCCAAAGTACCAATAGATCCACTCCAGCAACAATAGATCCTTCCCTTAAGAGTAGATCAGTCCCAGCAACATAAGACCCCCAAACAACAATAGATCTTCCACCAGCAACAATAGCTTCCCCAGGAGCCAGCATTAATAAACCCTCCAGCACTCCCCAGCGCCCCTTGCCATTACTACATTCACTGCTGAAGGTGTCGGCACTGCGTTCCCTCACCTTCCCCCTGAAAAAAAGCCCTAAGGGCTAATTTATACAGCAGCTGCGGCTTCTGGGCACCACAAATATAGGTGTCTTAAAGGCCCCTTTTACACAGGCATCTCCGCTTGCTCAGTGGTGGATCACGCCACTGATCCCCGCTGAACAGGCAGATGACAGGTCCACCTCTGCTCACTGTGAGTGGAGACGGACACAGTCCTGCTCTCCTCTATGGGGAAATCAGGTATAAACAGCCTGCCTATTCATTTTCACATCATATCCGATCTGCCAGATGGATGGGAAAATAGGACCACCATCTGTCTGGATTTGGCAGACAGGATTGGAGCAGTGGGTGTCAATGGACCTGTCACCACTGACATCCGCCACTCCATAGGGGAGACTGGAGGGTGCGTTCAGGTCTGCATAATGTGTAACAAGTGAGCGTTATGAGGTTGGAGCCGCTAGCACAAAAAGGTGAATATATACCTTTTAAAAAGTGAAACAAAAACAAGTGCAGCTCTAATATGAAAATTATAGATAATAAATAGCAAAATAATATGTATAAATTTGCTCATAAAACAGAAACAAATTAAAAAAGTGCAAGTCTAATCCTCTATAGTAGTCCATAATCCACGGTGAAAATGAACGGTGATATACAGGGTGACAAAACACACACCAAAATATGCAATGTAAACAAGAAGTTCAGAAAACGGTGAATCCACCTCCGGTGACTAATGCAATGGGTGACAGGGCTCCTCCACCAGCATTCAAATGCACTCACCAGAAATCATGAAATCAAAGACCTTAGTTAAAATCCCATCGGGAGCTGGATAACCCCTCTATGATGCAGGGACGTCCTTTCAATCATGGAATAGTAGATGTGCCGATCTCTCCCGAAGTGTGAGATGGCGCACATGGTGCTGCTGTCACAGACAGACAAGAAGGTGAAACTTCGGGAGAGATCGGCACATCCACTATTCCATGACTGAGAGGACGTCCCTGCATCATAGAGGGGTTATCCAGATCCCGATGAGATTTTAACGAAGGTCTTTGATTTCATGTGTTCAGGTCTGGCTGAAAAACTGACAGGTGGACCTGATTGGACAACCCGTGTGAAAGGGTCCTTACTCTGTTCAGCCATACACCTTAATATACACCTGATATACAAGGGTCCCCATTATAAGTTTAAAGAGGTTGTAAATCCACTTTGTTTACATTCACCTATAGGTAAGCCTACATTAATGCTTACCTATAGGTGCTATAAATATCTCCTAAACATGTACCGTTTAGGAGATATTTACAGTGCATGCAGCCAATGACGTCATCGGCGCATGCGCCCCGAAGGAAGGGCCACCCGTGCCGTTCCTTCAGATCCCAGTGCCGTGAACGGCGGCTCCGTTATCGCGCCCCCTGCCAATCAGATGGCCGGAGGACGAGATCCAGGAATCCAGCCTAACATGTCGGCCGTCCTGTCGGCACTGAGGGGGCTTCGTTTTTAGGTAAGTACTTCATAATGAGCTAGAATGCAATGCATACTAGCTCATTATGCCTTTGTCTTTAAAGGGGTTTTTTTTCTCACATTTTTTTAAGCGGGTTTACTTCCTCTAAGATTCTCGCTAAATGTATTTTTGTAGAGCAGGCGGGTGTAAATAATGATTTGTCCTGGGTGCCAAATATACCCAGTATGCCATATTATTTATTCTAATATATAAAACATTCTACAATTTGGTCAATGCACTATACGAAAAAATCTATTTTGCAGACTGGTTCACTGAGACCAGTAAAATATTTAGAGGGTTCAACCTGTAAGACTGAAGAGGGAGGATGACCTCCTTGAAACCTTACTATAGAAGGAGATATAATATTGAGTATATACCCCACCTAACAACTGTACATTTTCTCCATCAGCCCATCCCCCACAGTTATTACCTTTTGTATCACTTGACCCTCCCTCTTAGATTGTAAGCTCTAACGACCAGGGCCTCTGATTCCTCCTTTAATAAAGTGTATTGTATTTGTACTGTCTACCCTCAAGTTGTAAAGCGCTGCGTAAACTGTCATCGCTATATAAATCCTGTATAATATTAGTAAGCGGGGAAGGGGGTCCGGTAGCATTAATAATTTCAGGGAGGTGTTACAGGTAAGTTCCCTATCATACCAGCTCTGGCTGCTTAAGAAGGTGCCAAATGCAGCTCTGTGCCCCATTATAAATCCCCCCCCCCCCCCATGAGGAGAGGGGTCCAGGAGAGGGGTTCCCCCCCAGTGACAGAGGAGAGGGGTCCAGGAGAGTGATTCCCCCCCAGTGACAGAGGAGAGGGGTTCCCCCTAGTAACAGAGGAGAGGGGTCCAGGAGAAGGGTTCCCCCAGTGACAGAGGATAGGGATCCCAGAGAGTGATTCCTCCCCAGTGACAGAGGAGAGGGGTCCCCCCCCCCCAGTGAGAGAGGAGAGGGGTCCAGGAGAGGGGGTCCCCCCAGGTGACAGAGGAGAGGGTTTCCCCCCTAGTGACAGAGGAGAGGGGTCCCCCCCAGTGACAGAGGAGAGGGGTCCCTCCCTGTGACAGAGGAGAGGGGTTCAGGAGAGTGATTTCTCCCCCCCCCCCCCCCCCAGTGACAGAGGAGAGGGGTCCAGGAGAGGGGTTTCCCCCCAGTGAGAGAAGAGAGGGGTCCAGCACTGTTCTAGTGTGATGATGACAGTGATCAGCACACTGTGCAATGCAGGAAGCACACACACATCACTGAACACATCACACAGTTGCAAAACTTCCCAGATCACATGCTGATCCCCAGAGCCCAGCACACAGACTCTCCGTGCCATTCCGGGGTGTCAGGGGGAGCCCAGCCCGGGATCCGTACCCCCCGATTTATTATCAGTAGAAAGGAAAGTAACTTGCCTGCAGCCAGCTGCTTCTCCCGGAGTCCTGGTCTGGGGGCGGAGCTACAAACTCCCAATCAGGGTATGTCCTGCGCATGCGCACTGTGTTATTCTGCTCTGTGCATTCCCTATAGCCAGTAATCTCTAGCAGCATGGTACATAACTCTGCTCCGCCCTGGGTGACCCCATTATACACACTTTATAGAGACATGACAGGAGGAAGGCTGCTACTGCTGACCTGTTTCTCTGAAAGTGCCAGTTGCCTGGCTGTCATGCTGCTCCCATGGCTTCTCTTATTTCTGTGGCAGTGATCAGGAGAAGGTGTACAGATCAGGACTTCTGACATCACCCTGAGCCCGGGTTCACACTGATGCAGTGCAAGAAATGCACGAGATTTGCTGTGTTTCCCTGCATTGCAATCGCATGGCGCCCATGCGATCTGCTGCACGTGTCAATGTTAGATTAATGACACCCCGAAACAGATTGCAAAATGCAGTGCGATTGGCAGAATCACACGGGATGCCATTCTTGCAATCACCCTGCAACGGTACAGGACCTTTTTTTTTACCCACACCTGAATCGCATTGCATGGGTGTTTACATGGCTCGCCATGGTTTGAGCCTGGGTTCACACTATTGTGATGCGTGAACCAGCGCAATTCCAGTGCCGGTTCCTGCATCGCATCTCCCTCGCAGGCAGTTCACGCTGCCCTCTGCAAACCGCTGCGGATGTCAATACAAAGTTAATGCCACCCCCAGATCGGTTCACAGATCAAAGTGCAAACTGTGAATTCGGACAGAAATCGGATCACACGGGTGTTCACACCCACGCGATCCAATTCCAGTGCGGGAAAAAAAAGGTTCCTGCGGCATATTCATGTGAATGCAATGTGAGTTTAGTCATACAAACTGTATGGCTGAATTTACATCACACAGACATCGCATATGATTTGCACGGCAATGCGGTGCGAATCACATGCAATGTCGGTGTTCACAATAGTGTGAACCCAGGCTAAATGGCTTAAATCGAACTGCACAGGCATCGCATGTAATGTGCAAAGGAATGCGGTGCGATTCCTGTGCGAATCACATATGGTGTTCCGCATGCACTAGTGTGAGCCCAGGATCACACTGATGCAGTGCAGGATTTGCAGCGATTCCTATGTGTTTCCAGCACCACATCACAGTCGCACTCCATTCATGCCAACCGCTGCGGGTGTCAATGTTAAGTTAACAAAGCCTCAAAAATGGTTCGCAAAACGCAGTGGATTTGGCAGAATTGGATTGCATGGGTGTGAACAACCATGCCATCCGATTCCAGTGTGGCACCTTTTTTGTGCTGGTGCAGTGTGATTTGGGCCATACAAAATGAATGGGCTCAAATCGCACTGCAAAGAATGGCATGTAATTTGAAGAGGAATGCAGTGCGATTCCTGTCCAAATTACACGCAGTTCCCCACACCAGTGTAAACCTAGGTTCCATCTTTAGAGCCAGTTCACACCAGAACACAAGCGGTGCGGTTTGACAGTCCATTCATTTTAATGGGCTGCCAAGCGCACGGGCAGTGCGAAAAGTATGGCAGGCGCAAATTTTAACGTTTAGTGGCCGCCAAACCAACAAAAGAATATGTTAGGGAGGGACTTTTTTTCTCTTTATATTTTAAGGTTGCACTTCTGTCAAAAAAACAATATTCTTGTAAGGAAACTTGGTTTTATTTATAAAGACGTTATACCGTACATTATAAGAGTCGGTTCACACTGGGGCGGCACGACTCTGTACTACTTCGGGGACGACTTGTGCATTCCCATGCACCACGACTTCGGAGTGACTTGCAGGGACTTCACATAATGGAAGTCTATGCAAGTCGCTCCGACTTCGCCCCGAAGTAGTACAGGACCCTTTTTCTAAGTCGGAGCGACTTGTGTCGCTCCTATTAGAACGGGTCCTGTAGCAGTCAATGGACCGCGAGGGAGCGCGACTTGTCAGGCTGACAAGTCGCGCTAGTGTGAATCGAGTCTCACAACTAAATCTGTGTCTGTGGTGCATGTTCAGACCTTACCATCAATAATAACATTTTATTAGATTTTTACTCCAGGAGTATATAATTAGTTTGAAAATTGTAGAGAAATTCTTAAATATAGCATTACCAAACCCATTAGATTTTAGTCAACTGAAATATACTGGAGATTCTAGTTGACTAAAATACAACTAACACTAAAATACTTAAGATGACTAAAATACGACTAAAAGACTATGACTAAAACTTAATTTGAAATTTGACATCAAAATTAACACTGTGCAAAACGCACACGTTTGCCAGATGCTTTTGGGTTCCAATAACAATTAATAGTACTTGTGCACATATGCAGATGGCAATGCTTTCCATGCGCATTTCCTGCAACTGTCCCCTAGTCTAGAATCAACTTGTGAGGGTCATGCTTGTGCATTTGCATGGGCATAGCAGCCCATTAATTCGAATGGATTACTGTACCTGCAAGAAACTCAGGAAGAAGTACCCAACCATTTTTAATAGGGCAGCCGCACAGAACCGCGTGGCACCATACAGTTTTGCACATGCAAAAAACATGCCTCATTTTCCAATGCGCGGGGGTGCTAGTAAAAAATAAAGGACTTCCACATTCCTGTTAAAGAGCTGACCATCCATTTGCTTCCTACATTACGTTGCAATGTTGTACATTTTTTTAATATGTTGCACTGATGTGTAGGTTTTTCTTTGTTCACAGCAGGAGCCAAAAATTATTTTTTACTTGACCTCTTCGCGCTAAACGCACGCACATATGTGGCCTCTCGGTGGCCAGGCCTTGGCGCAGAGCCTCCGCATATTTGTGTGCAATAGTATCGAGAGCGCACGCCCTGCATAGTTACCGGAGGCTAATGGAAAGCTCCTGTACGTTGCTTGCGATTAGGAGCTTTCCGATCATGTGACCGCCATGATGGCCAATCACAGCGGTCACATGACCTTAAGCCCTACCCTGCCTCCCAGTATTCTAAACCCCTTAAAGGTATGTTCCATTGAATTAAGAAGGAACTTGGCTTCAGTAGGAAACCATGATATACTGTAAACCTAACATGGCCATCAGGGATGAGCCCAGGCATGACTGGACACAAGTCCGAACCCGCCTGAGCTATCCCGCCAGGAATCTATCAAAGTGGACAGCCAATCATTGTTGGCGGAGGCATTCCCTGCCCTACCGCTGTAGGTATAGATACCCTTTGCCTCCATTGCCCATGATTGCCTATCCGCTTTGACAGCTTCCCTGAGGAATAGCTCAGGCCACTTCGGACTCGTGTCTGAACCTGCTCATCTCTGATGGCCATATTAGGTCAATGATGTCATAACATTGCCCACCCCTTTGTATATGTGCAGCTGCAGAGCAGAGAATACCCTGGCCATAGCTGATTGAGTTGCCACTAACAGCATAGTTTTGGGTTTGGACCGAACCCAAGCTAGTTGTAGCGCATTGCAGCCCTCTGCATTTAAATGTAGCATGTTATATTTCCATCACATTGGTGCACACCAATGTGGGCCTAGTGGAAACAATGGATTCCAATGTTATTGGGCATGCTTTGAGCAATGCAACCCAGAGGAACTGCTGACCACTGTCCTATATCTAGTCATATTATCCAGAGGGCCCATAAATATGAGATTACTGTTACCTGTTCTGGCTGATTGGGTCTGACTGTGTAAATATGTGGACTAAAGGCCCGTACACACGATAAGTAAATCTGAAGGGAAAATTCGTCCGACGACCGATCTGCCGATTTTCGGATTGTTAGTATGGTGCTTTCGACAGCCAACTCCGACTTTTCGGCTGACAAAATCCTGATTTGCAGACTATACATTTTTTTCGATTGTCGTCTCATTAGTACAGATTTCGACGGAAAAAAAATCTTAAGAGCAAGACTAGACATGCTCAGAGACTAAAGAACACATACAAAGCAATCCAACACATGACATCACTTCTGAAGTAGAATTCTGTCGTACGGGAAAATTCGTATGAAAATAACCTCTTCACTTCCCACATCAGACTAGCATGCCACAAAAAACGAACAGATCGTTCGATAATCTTATCGTGTGTACGGGGCTTTAGAAACTCCGTGGTTGATCAATCTCTGGGGGGAAATTGGTAGGCTGCCTTGGATTCTGCCAGAAGGTTGTGATTGTTTCCCTGATATAAGGAAATGTCAGGTGTGTGTGTTCTGTGTGCTCAAGCAATACGTTTATATATGTGTGTATATATATATATATATATATATATATATATATATACATACATATGTATATATGGAAAAAAATTCAAAGGATTGCTGCACAAAAATGTATTCAAATAAAGAACATACAGATAACAATCAAAAGTATTCCATAATAACAGTTTCAGGCTATCAGGATCACATCCTTCTTCAGATAGATGTGTTTCCTGACAGACTCCATGGCAGCATACGTATCGGGTTTGGCCCCGCCTCCAAACCTACCCATAGGACCTCACTCCCATAAATCTTTGCTCCTGTTCAGCACACGTGTTCTTTTTTTGTCCTCCAAAGGATTACCTGATATCCTACCTGAAGATGGATTCCGGGTGATGGATGGCTCTACCAGTCGGGTATGGAGCTCTCCAATAAGCCCCAGCTGCTGCGGGGTATGGAGTAGGGGCGAAGATGTATGCAGCCTTGGCCAAAAAGCCCAGCTGCTGCGGGTGGCCGGTACCCTAAGAATGAGATAAGTCCGGTGTGTGCATCCATCCCTGGTGATCTGCGGTCCGTGAGTACAAAGTCCTCCATGGCAGCTATTTTGTTTATATATTGCTTGCTTGTGCCTTTATGTCTTACCTGGTTTTTCTCCTGCCTTCCCTGGTGGCTAGTGGTCCGGGGCCGGTCAGCGATTCACTTCCTGACCGGCCTCCGGTGCGCGCTACTGCGCATGTGCGGCGCCTCGGGATCGAGGCTTGGTTCTCGCGCATGCGCAGTGTAAGCACGGCGCATGCGCAGTAAGCTGGCGTCGGTGGCGATCGCTGATGACGTCACCAGGCGCCATATTTAAACCCCAGAGCTGTCAGCAGTGTTGTGTTTGTACACACTGCTGATATTGGGTGTTACACATACGAAAATCGTTCGTTTTTGTGGTCATTCTGCTGTGCGCTGCCGCTCTGCCTGCTATCCTTGGTTCCTGGTGAGTACTGGCCCCAGTTTGGGAGCAACCCCCCCCCCCCCCCCGCGCTTTGCTGGTTTTTCTGACATGCTGTCCGGCTCATTCTTGTAGGTCAGCATCAGAATGGAAGCTACCTTGCCCTCCGGTGGTCAGCCCGCCCCTAACAGGTATTTGGGGCTTCTTGGTGGGGTTGTGGGTTATAGGGGGTGGGGGTAGGAACTCAAGTGTTCCTAGCTTCCTGTCTGTGTTTTTCTGTTTTTTCTCTTGTTCACAGCCCTCCTCGTTCAGAGACTAGGCACTCTTCTCAAAGAAGTGAAAGGCGCTCAAGCTCTCGCCACCGGCACTCTACTGGAAAGTCCCGTTCGGGCTCACATCATCGTAAAGCGTCCACTTCAGCCAGCCACGCACAGAGACCTGACAAAGCAGGTTGCAGAGGCTGTGGCGCTAGTGTCCCGGAGAGGAAGCTTTTCTGTGACAGATGTTTCTCCCAGGCTGCGGGAGAAAGGGATACTTCTGATCAACGCATTGAGGCTTTGGTCAAGAGAGTGGTAAAGGAGCAGAGTTGGGTGTCAGTCGTTCTCAAGACACTGCAACGGCTTCCCCAAGCCCTTCCCCTGTAGCACTACAGGTACAGGAAGATTTCGAGTCGACCCACACAAGCCATCAGTCGATGCTCTTGTCGGGTAGCGACTCTGAAGATGAAGATCCCTGCTTGGGTTTTGAATATTCCTTGGTGCCTTCCCTGGTTAAGGCGGTCAGAGAGACCTTAAATTGGGAAGAGTCAGCTGTTCCCCCTCCCAAGCAGAAGAAGTACTTTAAACAGCTCAATAAGGAGCGTGTTAATTTTCCCTTCCTGGGAGAGTTGGGTGAAATCATCTTAGAGGAGTGGAAAAAGGTGGAACGAAAGAATTCCTTAGTATCCAAGATGGCTAAACTTTACCCCTTCAAAGAGGATGACGTGAAACATCTTGAGTCTCCTCCCCTAGTTGACGCAGCAGTCATGAGACTGGTCAAGCACGTGACCCTTCCATTAGAGGATACGGTCTCATTTAAAGACCCGTTGGACCGAAGGATGGACTCTGATTTGAAGAGAATCTACCTTACAGCAGGTATGGCCTGTAAACCAGTCCTGGCTTTGGCTGCTCTATCCAAAGCCATGGAGTCTTGGGCTGATGTGGTAGACGAATCGGTCAGATCGGTTTCGGAGGAGGTGGCCAGAAGCGCTCCAATCCAGGAGCTTAGGCTGGGCGCTTCGTTCCTTGGGGAGGCTTCCATAGACTTGATCCGTCTATTGGCAAGAGTTATGCTGTCCTCGGTCACAGCTAAGAGAGCTCTTTGGCTCCGCCCTTGGGTTGCGGATCCGGCATCAAAGCAAGTTTGGTGCCGTATTCCCTTTGAGGGGTCCTCCCTTTTTGGGAATAAACTTGACGAGGCCATAACCCGGGCTACAGGCGGTAAGTCTGGGTTTCTTCCCCAGGATCGGCGCCAGTTCAATGTCAAGAAAGGACAGCCTACCAGAAAATTTGTGCCTGACCGGGCCAGGGAAGCTCGTTCTTATAGACCTGGTCGGGAGTTCAACCGGAACTGGAGATCAAGACAGTCTTCCAGGAAGACGACAAAGAACGTCTCCTCGGGGGACCGTGAGCCCACTAAGTCCTTTTGAAGGTGGGCCCGCTCAGACGTGTCGGGTGGGTGCGCGTCTACGCTCCTTCCGACATGTCTGGGCGGCTTCGATTCAGGACCCCTGGGCCGTCAGGACGGTGTCTTCAGGCCACAAGTGGGTGTTCAAGGAGAGGCCAGGCTCAAGGTTCCTGCCTACTGCCATACCATGCCTAGAAGAAAGGCGTCAGATTTTGTTTTCTTACGTCGAAGCTCTCATTGCTCAAGGGGCTGTCATCTCCGTTCCAGAGTCCGAGCGAGGCCAAGGAATATATTCTCCGCTCTTTCTAGTCCAAAAGAAGAACGGATCATGGAGACCAGTAATAGATTTGACCTTCTTGAACAAATTCATAAAAAAAGAAAGGTTCAAAATGGAGACCCTGTTGTCCATACAGCAGTCAGTCCAGCCGGCAGATTGGATGGTGTCCATCGACTTGAAAGACGCCTACTTTCATGTCCCTGTGGACGAAGATTTTCAAAGGTTTCTCCGGTTCGAAGTGGGAGGATTACATCTTCAGTTTATCTGTCTCCCATTCGGGCTCTCAACATCTCCACGGACCTTTTCAAAAATCTTATTGGCCGTGGTAGCCCTACTGAGATTGAAAGGTATCCGTCTTCACCACTATTTGGACGATCTACTCCTGTTGTCCCAAGACAGAGATCAACTATTAGTTCATCTGGAGCAGGTCGTGTCCACTCTCCAGAAGTTTGGTTGGTTACTCAACAAGGAGAAGAGTCACCTGATTCCAACTCAGTCCCTGATCTACTTGGGCGCTCTGTTCGACACAGAGAAGGCGACTATCTCTCTTCCAGAGGAAAAGATAGGGACTCTTCGAGACAGGATTCGCTTTGCCCTCTCATCCTCTCATCTTCAGGCACGTCAATGCCTGAAGGTGATCGGGACTATGGTCGCAGTAGTCCCCATGGTGAAGTGGGCCCTGTGGAGGATGAGACCCTTTCAGAAGGGATTCCTTCAGCAATGGGATACGTGGCATCTGGATCAACGCATCTTCTTAACCCCTTCAATGAGAGCGAGTCTCCCCTGGTGGTTATGCAGAGACCACCTGCTGAACTGCCACTCTCTGAAGCCAGCTCCGTGGGTAGTGGTTACCTCGGACGCCAGCAACATAGGCTGGGGTGCCCACTGTCTGTCGGAGGTGGCACAGGGCAGGTGGGAGTTTTCCACTCGAGGAATAGTATCCAACATACTAGAACTCCGAGCAGCATTCCAAGCTCTTCGAGCATTTGCTCACCTGACAAAAGACCAACCTGTCATGCTGCGCCTGGACAACACCTCAGCAGTGGCATACATCAGGAAACAAGGGGGAACACGCAGCTGGTCCCTATTGAGAGAAGTGGAGCCGATTATGTCCTGGGCACAGAAAAATCTCTCGAATCTTTCAGCGGTTTATGTTCCAGGAGTCCAGAATGTCAAAGCAGACTTCTTGTCCAGAGTGGATCTGGACAACAACGAGTGGTCCCTTCACACGGAAACGTTCAACTGGATCCTAACATTGGGGTTTTCTCCAGAGGTAGACCTCTTCGCCTCCCCCTGCAATCACAAACTGCCGAAGTACTACTCAAGATTCAGAGATCCACAAGCATCAGGGATAGATGCACTCTCGGATCAGTGGAGATTCCACAGGGCATACGCCTTCCCACCAATTCCGATTGTGTTGCAGTTCCTTCGGAGACTCAGGTCGGAGCCAGTGGAGGTAGTGGCGGTGATTCCCTTCTGGCCGAACAGGCCATGGTTTCCCCTTCTGACGCTACTCAGTGTCCAAGACCCAATTCCGCTACCCTTCAGACCGGATCTGTTGTCCCAGGGGTCTGTGCTCCATCCGTGCCCAGACCGTTTACATCTCAGGGTCTGGATGTTGAGAGGAGGAGGTTACAGGCTTTAGGCTGTCCAGAAACGGCAATCTCGACATTACTTAGTGCTAGAAGAAGCTCAACGAACAGGGTGTATCAGAGAATCTGGGAAAAATTTTCTGCACAACTGAATACAAGGCCTGATCCTCAATCTTCAATTAAGATCCAGGATGTATTGAGCTTTCTCCAATCAGGACTGGATTTGCCTCTATCAGTGAGTTCGCTCAGAGTCCAGGTCTCGGCTATTTCCGCTTTTACAGGGATCTCCTGGGCCACTCATGCCCTAATTCGTCAGTTCTTCCAAGGGGCAGTGAGAATCAGACCTCAGAGAAAACCCAGGTTTCCCAAGTGGGATCTGCCACTAGTTCTGGATTTCCTGGCGTGTCAGATTCAGGACATGTCTGATTCCTTGACCATAAGAGAGCTTACACTGATAACAGTGTTTCTAGTAGCTATAACCTCAGCAAAGAGAGTGTCGGAAATTGGGTCCTTTGGGACACAAGAGCCTTTCTTAACCTTTTTTCCTGACAGAGTGGTGCTCATCCCCATGCTGGATGCGAGACCAAAAAGGACTTCTGTCTTCCATGAAAACATAGAAACAGTATTACCAACCTTTAGACAGGAAGAGGAAGAATCTTCGGTTCATCCGCTGGATGTTGGAGTGTGTATTAAGAAATATTTAGATGCCACTTCCTCTTTCAGAAAATCAGAACATCTCTTTGTTACCTTCTATGGAAAAAACAAAGGTTCAAGAGCCTCGACGAGATCCATTTCCTCTTGGATCATCCAGACCATCCAGTGGGCTTATAGGGCTAAGGGCTTGACCCCTCCAGCAGTAGTTACAGCTCATTCGACGCGGAGCATCTCTACCTCCTGGGCAGTATCCAGACATGTGGCTCCTGAAGTCATTTGCAGAGCAGCGTCGTGGTCCTCTATTAACACTTTCTTATCCCATTACTGTGTTGAGCCAGCGGCTCTTTCTTCTGTGAATTTCGGTTTGCAAGTCCTGTCTGTTTGACAAAATGCATTAAACTTTTCTGTTCAGCACCTGCCCACCCTGTGTGTACGGCGAGTTATTTCCCGATACGTATGCTGCCATGGAGTCTGTCAGGAAAACGGAAAATTTATATCAAATACTTACCGTAATTTTCCTTTCCTGATGGACTCCATGGCAGCAGGAGTTCCCTCCCGGATTTCTGTGGAGGATAGTTACAGAACACGTGTGCTGAACAGGAGCAAAGATTTATGGGAGTGAGGTCCTATGGGTAGGTTTGGAGGCGGGGCCAAACCCGATACGTATGCTGCCATGGAGTCCATCAGGAAAGGAAAATTACGGTAAGTATTTGATATAAATTTTCCGTTTTCTATCTGAAGAAGGGCATGATCCTGATTCCTGATAGTCTGAAACTGTTATTATGGAATACTTTTGATTGTTTTTTGTATGTTTTTTATTTGAATACATTTTTGTGCAGTAATCCTTTGAATTTTTTTTCTATATACAACCTGTGTGATGGTCTATTTGCATTGCATTGCACATAGAGATTACCCAAGTGCTGTTCACCCCACCTGTTTTGGATATATACGGTATATGCTGTATATATACATAACATTTTTCACGGTTCTACTGGCTGATCCAATATTGTCACGGGTCCCCTTTGGTGGTGAAGGAAGAGGTTCTTACTGCTACACTGGTATGATATGGGCATCGCACAGTGCATTAGTCAAGGAGGTAAAATGACACCCATATGCAAAAGCCCTCAGAGCAACCTTTTTCAACATTGGTTCCTCCAGAATTTATTAGAGGTTTCTGAGCAATAACCAATTTCTGCCTCGCAGATAAATAACCTCTTACACCAATTATCTTTTTAGCCATGTGTAGTATGAACATTCTTACCACTGGCCACCAGTGTAATAGGACCCTTCTCACACTAACCACTAAACTAATAGTGCCCTTCTCCCCCTTTTCCCCAATGTAATAGGACCATTCTCCCATTGACCACCAGTGTAATAGGTCCCTTCTACCGCTTTTGGCCAATGTAATAGGACCATTCTCCCATTGACCACCAGTGTAATAGGTCCCTTCTCCCCCTTTTCCCCAATGTAATAGGACCATTCTCCCATTGACCACCAGTGTAATAGGTCCCTTCTCCCGCTTTTCACCAATGTAATAGAACCCTTCTCCCACTGACTACCAGTGTAATATGGCCCTTCTACCATTGATCACCAGTATCAGGGGGAACCTTTCCTCTGACCATCATTGTAAGCAGCCATTAATTCACTGACCACCGATGTTAAAGAACACTACCATTGTCATTGTCTGTGTTTCTTTTCTGGCCATTGTTATTTTTATTTGTTTCATTTCAATATTATTATTACTGAAAGCAAAGTATAACTAAAATATAAATAAATCCGCGCTAAGGATGTCAGAGGATAAATTAAATGCGTGCACAAGTAAGCTGCAGCCTCACTTAAAATATAGCCAAAGGCTATATAAATATGTATGTAAATATGAAGTGGTGGCGCTGCTTATAAAGTGCAAACAGGTATATATAAATATGTAAAACGAAAAATATAATGTAAAAACACAGATGTGATTGAGAAATAAAAATATAAATATAAATGGTGAATGTGTAAATAATACCACAATATAGTGAAATTCTAACATAAAATGGTATTGAGAATGAGTTAATATGAAATATATGAAAAAATATAAAAATATAATAAAATAAAGTGAAATATAAATAACCACCAGAGTGCGTAGTATGAAGAGCAAAGTACTAAAATATATATATCTCTTGGTATATACCTAAAATAATAATATCAGCATGTGGCAATAAAAATACATAGGCAATGATATAAAAGATGTGCAAAAAGTGCAACAATTAAATTGGGTGTGCAGGAAACTTTTACAGAAAAGAATATGAATAAAGTGCGGGAAACTGTTTTTACAAAGTGCAACAAGAAGTGATGTGATCTAGATTCATGTGATAAATAGTCCGTATAATAATAAAGGTGCAAACAATATTATGGGCAAGCTCAATGTGCAAAGAAATATGAACTCCAAGGTAGAAATGAGAAATGGTATTAGATCAGATCAGCTATTAAGATAAGTCCATATATAGATGGTTGTGCCCCGAGGAGTGGTGAATGGATAAGTATCCAGCGGTGACCCCCAAGGTGGGTGACTGGCGAGTGGTGGGGAAACCTCTAGTAGAAAAACCTACTCACCAGATGTACCCACCCCACACAGGGGTATAGGGCAGGTACTGTAGTAATATCCTGTTGGTCCTGGCTCTGGGTAGTGGTTCCCTTCCTGGGGGAGATGTAGTATAGGGTCCGCAGGGATATCCTAAAGTGAAATCCTATCCGGTAGTGGGATATCCAACGATCCGTGGGGTGAACTGATAGGGCCACTCAAAGGTATGTGGATGGAGGGATCATATAAATGGAAAAGAACTCGATAGTGTGATACCGTTTTTAAAGTTTATTCCTTCCAGCAGTAACATAAAAATGGGTACTCACATAGATAAAATCAGTAAACAGCTGGATACTTATCCATTCACCACTCCTCGGGGCACAACCATCTATATATGGACTTATCTTAATAGCTGATCTGATCTAATACCATTTCTCATTTCTACCTTGGAGTTCATATTTCTTTGCACATTGAGCTTGCCCATAATATTGTTTGCACCTTTATTATTATACGGACTATTTATCACATGAATCTAGATCACATCACTTCTTGTTGCACTTTGTAAAAACAGTTTCCCGCACTTTATTCATATTCTTTTCTGTAAAAGTTTCCTGCACACCCAATTTAATTGTTGCACTTTTTGCACATCTTTTATATCATTGCCTATGTATTTTTATTGCCACATGCTGATATTATTATTTTAGGTATATACCAAGAGATATATATATTTTAGTACTTTGCTCTTCGTACTACGCACTCTGGTGGTTATTTATATTTCACTTTATTTTATTATATTTTTATATTTTTTCATATATTTCATATTAACTCATTCTCAATACCATTTTATGTTAGAATTTCACTATATTGTGGTATTATTTACACATTCACCATTTATATTTATATTTTTATTTCTCAATCACATCTGTGTTTTTACATTATATTTTTCGTTTTACATATTTATATATACCTGTTTGCACTTTATAAGCAGCGCCACCACTTCATATTTACAAAGTATAACTAAAATCTAAACTTTTTCCTTTCTAGTTTAGGCATTGTTCATACGGGCGGTGTTTGCCCGGGGGGGGGGGGGGTGCAGAGATGTTCCGTTCATCTTTGTGTAGACAGTCTCATTCATTTCAATTGGGATGCAGTGGCTGCATGGACACAGCTGCAGCTCCCAATTTGTCAGTTGTGCAGCTGCATGCGGGTCCCCAGATGCAAATAGTTTGCACTCGGAGACCCGCGCCCACACAGATGTCAAATTTGGATCAACGGCTGTGCTAATAAAGCAGCTGAGTCCTAATTGACATGAATGGGACTGTTTGCACAGGGATATACGGAACACCTCTGCATCCCCCTTGCAGGCCCTTGCACGGTGTATGTCTAAATTCTTTAATGAAAACGAGACCTTAGGGGAAGTGGGATTAAAACACCTGTCAAGTTGAGAAAGGCTGCCTAATGCCCCGTATACATGATCTGAAAATCGGAAAATCTCTTTTGAAGCGATCGTATCATAATCTGTTAGTTAGTACAGAGCTTTCGAAAGCTGATCACGACAGTTCATCTGATGCAAGCACAAAAGGTTTCCTCGTACGATACCAGATCAAATGATTTTCATTTAATCAGTACAGTTGTCATCCAAAAATCCAATACAAATACACTACAACACATGACATCACTTCCGAATTTTTATTCTGGCGTATGAGAATTTTCATAACTTTAGTAACCTATTCAATCCCTACTTGGGAATAGCAAGCGAAAAAAGCTGGAAGATCTGTCGTCCGATTTTCGGATTGTGTGTACGGGGTATTAAAGTACTGTATATATAATCATACTGTACATATTAGGCTTCATGCACACCAGGGGCGTAACTACAGGGGTTGCAGGGGTTGCAATCGCAACCGGGCCCCATGCTCAAGAGGGCCCATGTGGCTCCCCTGTACACCTGAATAGGAGGGACGGCAGGGGCAGCATGTAGAAAAATCACTGTCCCCCTTTTTTCCTTCTGTAGCTGCAGGAGGAAAATGGAGGAGATTGGTTCCTCTGTACGCTGCCCCCCCGCCACTTCTCCTATCCAGTATACTTGTGTTCTGCTGTCTCTGGGCCCCTGTGTGCTCCCCTGGTCCCCCCCCCTTCTGTGCTGCCCCCCCTTCAGAATGCTCCCTTCCCTCTCCTGCCGGCTGCTGCAGATAGGGGATGTGTCACAATAGAGAACCAGGAAGGGGTCAGTAAATATGTAATTTACAAGCTCCTTCCTTTTCTGAATGGACAGAGTCATAGTCAGTGACATTGTAAAAAAATTAAATAAAATGATAAAAAATAATACAATTAAAATACCAAAAAAAAAAACTACTGACACCAGTGGGTGAACTTCCAGGATCGCAAAGGTCACACTTGCGACAGGGCCCTGGCATTCCACCACCGTGGGTAGGCCCCGAGATGGCAGGAAGGGGGCCCACTGCAGAACTTGTGAAAGGGTCCCGCTGCGGGACCGTAATAAAGGGCCCCGCAACTAAAGTAAAGGGCCCCAGGGGTCCAGGGGGCCCTTCATGGTTTCTTGCACCAGGGCCCTGAAGGTTCTAGTTACGCCTCTGATGCACACTGGGGCTTTTGCAAATGCTTTTCTCCTAGCAGGAGAAAAGCAGCTTAAAAAACACACCTAAGCCACATTTATACAAGCGTATTTAGTTGCACTTAGGTGCATCAAGTTCTAGGGAGTTTATTTTATTGGCCAGAACATTAATTTACATACGTTTATACGCATTTAGACATGTCAGGCATGGACTTGACGTTCTCCTTGCTGAACGGTATCAGGTATATGCCAATTTCCTTGGCCCCTCAGTTACTTAAACTCTATGCTGGGGCCATGGATGTAGGTGGCTTCCATATATAGCACTTATAGTTGTTCTGCCAAAACCTGGGAAAGATAAATTGTTATGTGTCTCGTATCACCAAATATCTTTACTGACATGTGACGTTAAGATTTTAGCTAAAATGCTCTCGCTAAGGTTAAGTAAAGTAAATTTTCTCAATTGTCTGCCCTGATGAATCAGGCTTCATGCCAGGCAAAGGCACATTAGATAATATCAGACGTCTCTGTCTTCATATTTATGGGGCCGTACAGAAGAGCCGCAGTGGGCTGGTGTTAGCCTTAGATATCAAAAAGGCAATTGATACTGTTAAGTGGTCGTTTTTGGGGGAAACACTGTCCAGATTTGATTTTGGACCTCCGTTTGTTAAATGGGTCTAACTCTTTTATACTAATCCATGTGCCAGGGTTTGCACAAATCATGATATCTTACTAGTTTTCCCTCTCCGGCGTGGTACTCTGCAGTGCTGCCCCCTCTCACCACTTCTATTCACCTTGGTAACAGAGATGTTGGCTATTTCCATTAGACAGACCCCTGGGGTTGGTGGTATCTGCCGGGGCCCGCTGGAGAAAAAAAATGTACTTTATGCAGATGATGCAGATGACGCATTGTTGTACTTGAATGGTACCCAGTCCTCCTTTTGTGGGCTAATGCAGGTGGTGAAGGGTATTAGAGTGATCTCCTTTCTGGGGGCAAGGTCGCCCTTACTCCGAATGCGCCATTTTGGCACAATCCAAATTTTAAAGAGCTGTATAATCATCCAGACACCTCCTGGTGGATGGCTAAGGGAATTATTTATGTATCTCAGGTGTATGTCAAAGGTACTTTCATCTCCTTTGATATTCTTAAAGCAAAGACTGGTGTGTCTGAAAAAAAAATTTAAATATATATATTTTTTTAAATCCTTGCAAATTAATAAAATAAAACAACAAAAAAAATGCCATTTACATAAGTATTCACAGCCTTTGCTCAATACTTTGTTGAAGCACATTTGGCACCAAATACAGCCACAAGTCTTTTTTTTTTTTTTTTTTTTTATGTAATCTTTATTTGTAAAAAAAATAAAAGACATGACTGTCAACAATGCCCTTCTTATGAGGGTCTGCAAAAACTATAACAGTGGTAAATACATCAGCACATAGAACTACAAACACATGAGGTATAAAAAGGGAGGAAGGGAGGGGAAGCGAGGGGAATATAGGCAAACATTTAAGCTACAGAAAACATAGGACCTATGTTGAAGGCCAACTTTAGCACTCCAGGGTGTCCTACCATGACCTGGACCCGCGGCGACTCCACTGGTCTCACCACCGGAGGAGGGGGCTATGAGGCCTCCATCAAACCTCCAACCAGGTGCAAAACCACCAGGGCTCACCCCAGGCCCACTATGGCCGCAGACCCAACCATTATAGTGGAACCATAGGCCAAAAAAGTGATCCATTGTAGTAGACTTAGCATAAAGGGAAAAGGAACATAAATGTATACATATACTAATTAACAAATAATGTACAATACGATCACCCACAGAACCGTTGGAAAATAAAAAACTTTCAACAGGAGCGAGAAAACTGTGTTCAGGCAATGGCAGCACAATTCAAGTAGGTACTTTCAAAGAGGGTTCCGCCAGCTCCAACAAAGCAAACTTCCAGGCTAGAAGGCACTGAGTCGGGATCAGCAGTGTGTTCCAACCAAGGGGCCCAAATACTTGTAAAGTGCTCATGTCTGTCCTTACACATCGCCACCCACTCCTCTGTTTTCTTGATCTCAGCCACTTTCTTATGCCACTCCTCTCTAGTGGGCACCTGTGGACATTTCCAGTATATAGGGATAAGTCTTTTAGCCACATTCAGGAGGTATGGTAGTACACTTTTTTTTTATAATGGCTAAGTGGGAGGGTAGGGACGTGGAGGAGGAAGTGAGCTGGGGACATCGGGATATTGACTCCAAGAGCTTCTTTTATCTGAAGTTAAACATCTAACCAGAAAGGGTGAATCCCAGGACAGTCCCACCAAAGGTGTATGAGTGTGCCCTTCTGGCCACATCCACACCAGCAACGGTCTGGGATCGAGGGGTAGATACGTGACAGAATCGCTGGTACCCGATAGCAACGTGTCGAGCTTGTAATTGGTCTCTTGTGTCTTAGATTCTATTGAGCTAGAGTGTGTGAATTTGCACATGTGTGATATTTGTTCGATTGAGAATTCCGTCTCAAAGTCACGCTCCCATTCCCGAATAAAGGCCGGTTTTGTCCTCATGGGGGTTGACCCCAAAAGCTTTTAGAGTACAGAAATCAAGTGAGACGTGGGCTCCTTTTCAATGAACAACTGCTCGTAGGGGGTAAGAGAAGAAAGCTCCCTGTTAGAGCCCCCGTGGGTCACAAAAAAATGGTGCAATTCTTTAAAGGCCCACCAGTCCATAGGGAAGTGCCCAAATCTATCTCTGAGAGTCTCCAGGGGAATCAGCATACCATTCTCCAAGAACTTGCCACAACTAGGGTTACCATCGTCAACCCAAGACCCAAATAAGGCAATGCGTTTACCAGGTGGGAACCACAGGAAGCCTCCTATTGGCATCAATGGGGATCCAGAGAGAACAACAGAAAACATTGCGTTAATAAGGTCCCAGGCACGCAAAACATGGGTTGTCAGTGGAGAAGTCATCGCTGATAACCCTCTGCATTCCCGAAGCAGCCAAAGGGTGTAGGATAAGTTGCGGCCTGCCAGACTCTTCTCCAAGGAGACCCACAGTTTGGTACGGGTATGAAAGCACCAGTTTAGAATACATTGGAGGACAATAGCCTTGTAATAGCGTTGTATGTCAGGGAGACCTAAACCCCCTACTTCTTCATATCTGTGAAGTAAGGTCATTGCCAACCATGGTTTTTTGTTATGCCATACAAACCCAACCAACAAGCTCTCAAACTGGAAAAAAAAAGTTTTTGGGAAGAGGGACTGGTAACATTTGCATGAGGAAGAGCACCCTAGGTAGGATGTTCATTTTAGATATATTGACTTGACCTAGCCATGTGAAGGTCGTCTTATTCAAGTTTTGCAAGTCTCTACGCACCATGCTCAAAAGTGTAGTGTAATTGGCCGAGTACAGTGTCTCAAAACGGTCGGTGCGTTGAACTCCTAGATACTTGATGGAGGATTTAGCCCAGGCAAAAGGTAAGGCCTCTCATAAGTTTGTAGCCAGTGTTTTGGGTATAATAATAGGTAACACCTCAGAATGAGCGTAATTGATTTTGAAGTTTGATAATCTCCCAAAAAGTTGAAGTTCCTGCATGAGGTTTGGCAACGAGACAAGGGGTCCGTAAGAAGAAAGAGGACATCATCAGCAAAAGCTGAGAGCTTATGTTCAGTGGATCCTACTGTTACCCCCTTAATGTCAGGGCTTGCCGGCACAGTCCGGAGAAACGGCTCTAGAACCAAGGCAAAAAGAAGGGAAGAAAGGGGACACCCCTGTCTAGTACCATTCAGTATCGGGAACCCAGAGGAGAAGAGGTTATTTACCCTGAATCTCCACGCTAGGAGTAGTATAGAGAGCCATAGTCCACTGAAGCATATGTGGACCTAAACCCCAGGCCTCTAAAACCGCTCTGAGGTACGACCAGTCGACCTGAGCGAATGCCTTTTCGGCATCTGTGGACAACATGAGGTAGGGTGTGGAGTCTCGATGAGAACGCGCTCAGTGGAAAAGCTGTGTGGCCCGGATGGAATTCTCCCTAGCTTCTCATCCTGAGATAAAATCTGTCTGATCCGGGCGTACAATGGATGGTAAAAGGTGCTTCAAGCGGTTCGCCAGAATTTTCGCAAGAATCTTGATGTCCACATCAAGCAGCAATATCGGGCGGTAGCTTTGGGGGAGGGTAGGATCTTTACCCTCTTTTGGGAGCACCGTAATATGAGCCAACAAGGCTTCGGAAGGAATCGGGCTGTCATTGGTGAATGAGTTGAAGTACCTACATAGAGGGCTTAGTAATAGAGGGGGGAATTTGACATAGTATGCTTTAGTGTACCCGTCTGAGCCAGGGCTTTTCCCACTGGGCAAAGATTTTACTGTAGCAGAGATCTCTAGTGGGGAGATAGGAGATTCGAGGTCTAATTGTTGTTCAGGTGTCAGGGAGGGGAGGCCACCTGATGCGAGATATTTGCTAATAGTGCGTAATTTGGAGGCCTTCTCCGCAGGAGACATGTCTTTGTCTAGATTGTAAAGATCTGCATAGTAATCCCAGAACAGTGAGGCAATCCTGGAAGAGTACAGGGTCGCCTCACCGCTAGGGGCCTGAAGTTTATGTATATGAGTGTTTGCACGCCTTTTCCGCAGCGCTCTGGTAAGCATCTGACCACACTTATTGCCATGTTCATAGTATCTGTGTGACAGATATCATAATTGCCTTTGAGCGCGACGGTCTAAAAGAGATCAGTCAAATGCTTAAAAGCCTCAGCATCTCCTTGGTGTTTATACTTGAGCTCCACCTGCTGTAGAGCAGACAGTCCTCTGAGAGTCAATTTGCCTTTCCTTTTTGAGTTTAGCTCCCAACAAGGTCAGTTCACCCCTTATCACAGCTTTATGGCCCTCCCATACAACTCCCTCGGATAAATTATCCGATGTGCAAGTAGTGAGAAATTGCTTCAGTGGCTGAGACATCATATAACAAATTTTGTTCAATCTCCAGGAACAGGCCCTAGGAGATCCACCTGGGAACCGTAACATAGCAGTGACAGGTGCATGATTTGAGATAGTGCCAGCATATTGTTTTTTTTTTTTTTTTCAGAATTGTCGCTCTTTTTTTGTTTATAGCGCAAAAAAATAAAAAATTGCACAGGTGATCAAATACCACCAAAAGAAAGCTCTACTTGTAGGAAAAAAGGACATCAATTTCATTAGGGTACAGTATTGCACAACCGCGCAATTGTCAGTTAAAGTAACGCAGTGTCGTAAAAAATGGCCAAGTCATCAAGGAGGTAAATCCTTCTGGTCCAGAAGTGGTTAATTGTACCTACAGGTAAGCCTATAATAAGGTTACCTGTAGGTACTGTGAATATCTCCTAAACTTGCACTGTTTAGGAAATATTTAGAGTGTATGCAGCCGATGACGTCACCGGCGCATGCGCTCTGAAGGTCCAGCTTACTGTGCCAGACATTCAGAGCCCATGCCGCACACAGCAGGTCCCGCGCATGCACGGGAGTGACGTAATCGCAGCTCGAGCATTTTACAACACCGGAGCTTGTGAACCTGGAAAAAACACTGGGGAAGATGTCAGCTGTTTCAGCAGTGAGCAGACGCTGCTGGAGGGCTTAGTTCTAAGGGCTCTTTCACACGGGCGTTCAGTTTATTATGCCCGATCAGTTCCTTTTTTTTTTTTTTTTCTTTAAACGGACACGGATGACACTTGTGTCATCCGGTCCGTATGTCCGTTTTTCATCCCAACCGTTTGCGGATGAAAAACGGACATAATGTATCTCTATGTAAATACGGATGTCAGCGGATGACACCACTGACATCCGTTTTTGCGTCCGTTCCGTTTTTTGAACGGAAGAAAAAATAGGGTTCTCCTCCGTTCAAAAAAACTGAACTGAACTGAAAGGACGAAAAACGGATGTCAGCGGATGGTCATCCGATGACATCCGTATTTACATAGAGATACATTATGTCAGTTTTTCATCCGCAAATGGATGGGATGAAAAACAGACATACGGAACGCCCGTGTGAAAGAGCCCTAAGTTAAGTATTTCATAACGAGCTAGTATGCGATGCACATACCTCCCAACTTTTTGAGATGGGAATGAGGGACACCTATTAACAAAAGTATGTAGGCATAGGACACACCCCCTGGTTACGCCCCCTTAAAGGAGAATTATACAAAAAAATAATGATTAGTTTAACCCACAAGTACTTTTTCCACTACTATTCCTTTATAATGGCTTTTTAAATTTACAAATGCAGCAATTTAGAAATTAGATGAAATGTTTACCACTGGGAAACACTTTTTGAAAAATAAAAAGTGCATTTTATATACAACTATGTAGATCAGACCAAAATGAGGGACAAATGAGGAGGAAGGAGGGACTTTGTTCCAAATCAGGGACAGTCCCCTGAAATCAGGGACAGTTGGGAGCTATGTGCGATGCATACTAGCTCATTTGTCTTTGTCTTACAGTTTTTTTTGTTTTGTTTTTTGAGGTTTACAACCTCTTTAAAAATATTTTGGATAAACATTATGCTCCCTCCTATGTGACCTGTGACCTAATGCCAATGTAGCTTAGATTCCATGGTCAGATTGCCAGGGGAAACAAGCATTGTGAGTGTTTCACATGATTAAAGCCTGATCTTTTCCTTTTATCTGTCATGCACATAGCTAAAACACTTAAATAGACGATCAAAATGAAGACCAGAGCCGTTCTCACTGTTTATATTGGCTTTTCCTCTCACTGTATTCCAAATAACAGGATATACAGTCAGGTCCATAAATATTGGGACATCTACACAATTCTAATCTTTTTGGCTCTATACACCACCACAATGGATTTGAAATGAAACAAACAAGATGTGCTTTAACTGCAGACTTTCAGCTTTAATTTGAGGGTATTTACATCCAAATCAGGTGAACGGTGTAGAAATGACAACAGTTTGTATATGTGCCTCCCACTTTTTAAGGGACCAAAAGTAATGGGACAGATTAACAATCATAAATCAAACTTTCACTTTTTAATACTTGGTTTGAAATCCTTTGCAGTCAATTACAGCCTGAAGTCTGGAACGCATAGACATCACCAGACGCTGGGTTTCATCCATGGTGATGCTCTGCCAGGCCTCTACTGCAGCTAATTTCAGTTCCTGTTTGTTCTTGGGGCATTTTCCCTTCAGTTTTGTCTTCAGCAAGTGAAATGCATGCTCAATCGGATTCAGATCAGGTGATTGACTTGGCCATTGCATAACATTCCACTTCTTTCCCTTAAAAAACTCTTTGGTTGCTTTCGCAGTATGCTTCGGGTCATTGTCCATCTGCACTGTGAAGCGTCGTCCAATGAGTTCTGATGCATTTGGCTGAATATGAGCAGATAATATTGCCCGAAACACTTCAGAATTCATCCTGCTGCTTTTGTCAGCAGTCACATCATCAATAAATACAAGAGAACCAGTTCAATTGGCAGCCATACATGCCCACGCCATGACACTACCAGCACCATGCTTCACTGATGAGGTGATATGCTTTGGACCATGAGCAGTTCCTTTCCTTCTCCATACTCTTCTCTTCCCATCACTCTGGGACAAGTTGATATTGGTCTCATCTGTCCATAGGATGTTGTTCCAGAACTGTGAAGGCTTTTTTAGATGTTGTTTGGCAAACTCTAATCTGGCCTTCCTGTTTTTCAGGATCACCAATGGTTTACATCTTGTGGTGAACCCTCTGCATTCACTCTGGTGAAGTCTTCTCTTGATTGCTGACTTTGACACACATACACCTACCTCCTGGAGAGTGTTCTTGATCTGGCCAACTGTTGTGAAGGGTGTTTTCTTCACCAGGGAAAGAATTCTTGGGCCATCCACTACAGTTGTTTTCCGTGGTCTTCCGGGTCTTGTGGTGTTGCTGAGCTCCCCGGTGCATTCTTTCTTTTTATGGATGTTCCAAACAGTTGATTTGGCCACACCTAATGTTTTTGCTATCTCTCTGATGGGTTTGTTTTGTTTTTTTAGCCTAATGATGGCTTGCTTCACTGATAGTGACAGGTCTTTGGATCTCATATTGAGAGTTGACAGCAACAGATTCCAAATGCAAATAGCACATTTGAAATTAACTCTGGATCTTTTATCTGCTCCTTGTAAATGGGATAATGAGGGAATAAGCACATACCTGGCTATGGAACAGCTGAGCAGCCAACTGTCCCATTACTTTTGGTCCCTTAAAAAGTGGGAGGCACATATACAAACTGTTGTAATTCCTACACCTTTCACCTGATTTGGATGTAAATACCCTCAAATTAAAGCTGGAAGTCTGCAGTGAAAGCAGTAAAATTTTTGTTGGCCAACAAAAAACGGCCAAATGTTCCTCAATCAGTACAGATTTCGGCAGACAAAAATCAGATGAGCAAGACTGGGCATGCTCAGAGCAGAAAAAACACAGGGAAAGTCAGCCATCACATGACATCACTTCTGAAGTTGGTTTTTGTTGGCCAACAAACGTCCAGTGCAAGTCTAGAGCACATTTCAACCAACAAACAACACTGGACAAAAGTTGGCCGAACAGTTGGCCAACAATCTGTGCGTGTCTACGGGGCTTTAGAATCAGGGCTGCCTTTAACACAGGGCAAAAGGGGCAGCTGCCCCGGGTCTAGTCATTGTTGTGGGGCCCAAAGCAGCTGCCCATTGAGCCCCCAAATAGTTGATAAGTGGATTCAAGAGGGGCCAAGAAAATTTTTGCCCAGGGTCTAATCAAGAATAAAGACGGCCCTGGTTAGAATTTGTATTATGGCAAGAAAAAAGCAGCTAAGTACAGGAAAACGAGTGGCAGAAGAGACTTGTTTTGGCTAAAGAACACAAGGAATGGACATTAGACCAGTGGAAATCTGTGCTTTGGTCTGATGAGTCCAAATTTGAGATCTTTGGTTCCAACCACCGTGTCTTTGTGCGACGCAGAAAAGGTGAACGGATGGACTCTACATGCCTGGTTCCCACTGTGAAGCATGGAGGAGGAGGTGTGATGGTGTGGGGGTGCTTTGCTGGTGACACTGTTGGGGATTTATTCAAAATTGAAGGCATACTAAACCAGCATGGCTACCACAGCATCTTGCAGCGGCATGCTATGCCATCCGGTTTGCGTTTAGTTGGACCATCATTTATTTTTCAACAGGACAATGACCCCAAACACACCTCCAGGCTGTGTAAGGGCTATTTGACCAAGAAGGAGAGTGATGGGGTGCTGCGCCAGATGACCTGGCCTCCATAGTCACCGGACCTGAACCCAATCGAGATGGTTTGGGGTGAGCTGGACCGCAGAGTGAAGATAAAAGGGCCAACAAGTGCTAAGCATCTCTGGAAACTCCTGCAAGACTGTTGGAAGACCATTTCAGGTGACTACCTCTTGAAGCTCATCAAGAGAATGCCAAGAGTGTGCAAAGCAGTAATCAAAGCAAAGGGTGGCTACTTTGAAGAACCTAGAATATGACATATTTTCAGTTGTTTCACACTTTTTTGTTATGTATATAATTCCACATGTGTTAATTCATAGTTTTGATGCCTTCAGTGTGAATCTACAATTTTCATATTCATGAAAATAAAGAAAACTCTTTGAATGAGAAGGTGGGTCCAAACTTTTGGTCTGTACTGATATATATATATATATATATATATATATATATATATATATATATATATATATATATATATATACACACGTATATAACTTTTTAATAGTTATTTATTATATTATAATTTATGATTTTGTGTTTCAAACTTTATCATACCCGAGATGTTATAGAGAAGAACGCACAGTAAAAAAAAATCATATGTAAATAGTTGGTTTGGGCTGCTTAAGAATTACATGCAAAATAATGGTACCGCTTTCAGTACCTAAAATCGGAAACAATCATACCGCCAGGGAGGTTAAGCACATTTCTCATATACGCAAAAAAAAAAAAAATCCCCTTTTGGAAGATTTGATCCGGCAATAACAGAAGGTGAAATAACCCAAAAGTGTGATGGATTCCATTGTATCCTGATACCTGTGAAAATGTTCAAATACTGCCCCCTGTTGTTCTACGTAAAGTAAAGTACTTCACCATCTCTCACAAGGGAGCGTGATCCAGAGACAAGTGAATATGAATCATTGTTGCAGAGCTAGAGGCTCAGGTTGGTATCAAAGTAACCAGACTACATCTACAGGGTGTTCCAAAAGTCACCATACTAAGAGAAAATGGGAAATTGTAAATAACTGTACCTTTATTTACAAAATATTCATTACAACATTTAAAAAAATATTAATATAATATAAAAATTAAAAATATAATTTGTTAATTTTTCCTATGTATGGAGACTTTTGGGACACCATGTATATCAGAGAAATGTGCTGATTGGTTTCCAAAAAGAAACATGTATAGGTATTTCTAATAAGATGATACTGCATGCAGAAAAGGTGTTGTGTTCTTAAATGTTCCTAAAATCCTTTTGCTTTCAGTTATACATAAAGTAGATTTTAAGATTAAAGCAAAAGCCAAAAAAAGAAGAAAGAAAATTGGGACTTTTGAGGCACATAATATTAAAAAGGATTTTATACTCTAATCCATACAATTTGTCATAGACTATCCATGAAACAGATACAAATATTAAGACATCAGTGCGATAGAGCATAACATAGTATCCAAACATAGTACATTGCTTTAAGCCGACGGGTTTCATGGACATGATCCACTTCTTTAGGAGCCATTGAAGCCATATATTTACAAAATACTCTAAACAAACATTGTTCTGTCTTCTTACACGTTCATACAGTGTGTATTCCAACATTCAGCATAAACCATTCCTGTCTTCCAAATAAGAGGCCTGTTGTTTGTAGTTTAACAGGTTTATTATGTGATGGCAAAACAGGGTTGTAGAAATATGGTAAAACTATAAGAATACAAAAGGACATGTATAAGTATAGAGTATAAGAACTGCATGCATCATACATTACATAACAGTGAGGCACATGGTACAATGACTGCATGGCTAGCTAACAGTCTAACATCTACACAGTTAACTTTCCTGAGTAGTAATACAAACAACTACACAGCTCTGCATACTAGATGCCCTAGTTACAGAGGTAAGTGACTCACCAGATATGCTGTTATACAGATGGTGGAGTTTTAGAAGAGAGACATGAAGAAGCAGCTCTGATTCTGTGTCCAGGAGACTGAGGACTGCCCCTTCCCCTTCCCAGAGTGCCTTGCAAGAACCCACAATGAGTAGGACCTCCCACAAGGCAGAATTCTTACAAGAAAAACAAGATGTAGTACAACTTAACACCACTAGATGGTGCTATAACCTAGCTAATAGACTATTGACAGACTATGGCAAATGGTTATGAAACCCTGGCTGGGCAGAACACTCCCCGCCTGGCGTCAACTGATGCCACTACTAGGTAGATTAGGTGAAAACAACAATACAAATTCCGCCACTGGCCTAAGGAATAACTTGCACTCGCCAAGCTTCCACACTTTGACTTTGGTTTTGCGTACGTTCCCATCTTTGCTTGGGAATGTGTTGGTGATGAGGATCTGTACTGAGCCTCTCAATTGGAAGACTTGCCATCTTCGGATTCTGGAACATGCCACGAAGTTTGCGACAGGTGACACAATTAAAGATGAGCTTGCTCACACACCTCTAAGCGCCAACTATCCATAGTCCGGCAGCTCGTAGATTCCCTTCGGTAAACAATCGGCCTTGATGTTTCACTTGAATGTGATGATGCCATACAAGCAAGGACGTGACGTGATGATGTCCGGGAATTATTACAGGATGTTTCTCCCCAAATTCCACTTTGGCTTCTCGAAGACAGCCTCCTATTCTGAGCAGCCCATTTTCGTCAATGATGGGATCAAACTTCTTCAAAGCGCTCTCCTTGGAGACTGTTTGGCCTTTGTTGAGGCAGTCTCTCTCTTTAGCATAACATTCACCTTGTATAGTGTGAATTATTAAGTCTTTGGACCTTTCCATATTTGGAACAGTAAATGCGTGCTTACAGTGATGCCAACCTTTGCATGGCTTCTGGTTCACCGGAAATGTCGACTTGTATGATTGAGCTATATGAACAAGACAGGCTATAGCACGAACAAGTGACATCCAGGTGGAGAACCTTTCAAAACGATGAGACTTGAGTTGGTGGTCTGAAGTCACCGTATGTAGAACCGATACTTCAGGTCGGATTTCTTCATCCGCATCCGGGTTTACTAAGTCGAACAAGTCAGATTCGATGTTGCAAGACATAGAACGGTACAGGAATGCAGGGCCCGTAAACCATGTTGTGTCTTCAAGATGGCTTGCTGCGACAGATCTAGTCGCATGGTCTGCAGGATTATGGTGTGTGGACACATAGTGCCACTGTTTAGGACAAGTGGATCTCCTGATCCTAAGTACCCGATTGCTGACATAGACGTAGAAGCGTCTTATTTCGTTGCAAATGTATCCTAGGACTACCTTGCTGTCTGTGTAGAACTCGACTTCCTCGATTTCCAGATGTAGTCCTGTTGTTATAAGTTCAGCCAACTCCACTGCAAGCACCGCAGCACAGAGTTCCAATCTGGGTATCGTGTGCTCGCGGAGTGGTGCCAGTTTGGTCCTGCTCATAACGAAACCCTCATGGCATTGTTCTTTGACATCTATAGTCTTTAGGTACGCTACAGCTGCAAACGCCTTGACTGAAGCATCGCAGAAAATATAGTCTTTGCATCTTGACTTCAGTTGATGACACGGAAGCATATGGTCGTGCTACCTGCAGGCTGGACAAACCTTCAAGAGACTTTCTCCATCCTGTCCACAGGTCTTTTTTCTCCATGGGAAGTGGATCATCCCAATCAGCCTTTTCTGTGGTGAAGTCTCTTAGTATAATTTTACCCTGGATGGTAACTGGCGCTACGAATCCCAGAGGATCATATAAGCTGTTTATGGTAGACAGGACTCCTCTGCGTGTGAAGGGCTTTTCGTCTGTGCTGATTTGAAAGGTGAATGTGTCTGCCTTTAAATCCCAAAGCAAACCAAGGCTTCGCTGCATGGGAAGGGAGTCTGTACTAAGATCCAAGTCCTTTAGACCACTTGAGTGGTCTTGGGGTGAGAAGGCCTCCATTAACTCACGGCTGTTGGAGGCGATTTTGTGCAACCTCAAATTAGATAAGGCGAGCATCTCTTGAGCTCTTTTCAGGAGACTGATTGCGGTCTCATTTGTGGGTGTAGATTTCAAACAGTCGTTCACATACTCTTCTGAATATTGTAGGGTGGGTGCCATCTCTGCGTGGTAGTTCTGAAATATTCTTTCCATGAAGGTGAAGAAATGTTCTTTCATCACTAATTTCCTCTGGAGTTTGTGTCTCAGGGAGCTAAATCGATTGTAAACAAGTTCCTTGTTGTTAGGTAGGCGCCGTCTTAGGGGTCTAAACGGTAAAGGTGCGACCCAGCTGTTTGATTTGTCTTTTACTATTCCTTGATCCATGATTTCCAAGAACAGCCTGTCTTCTATGGACATTGCAACCCTGTTGTCTTCTCTTGTTCTGTGGAAGACTGTGCACCCTAGGTGATCTTGTTCACCATCACAGGCATGATCTTCACAGGAGGAATCCACGTAAGGACAAGGCACAGGATCGCTGTGTGGAAATTCTTTTATCAGGAAACTACTCTGACATGGCTGGAATAGGGATGGACGTCCATTTTCAAGTGTGTTGGTGAGCATACTGTAGACCGAGGTCGGCTTGTGTACCCCTCCTAGACAGACGTCTCCTATGATGACCCATCCTAGGTCAAGTCTCTGGGCGTATGGAGCGTTTTGGGGTCCATTAATCTGTCCTCTAGCCTTGTGAACTTGTAGTATGTCTCTTCCAAGGAGTAGGACTATTGGAGCTTCTGGGTCCAGCTCCGATATCAGGTGAGCTATACGCTTCAAGTGGGGGTGGTGTGCTGCTACCTCAGGGGTAGGTATCTCAGATCGGTTGTCAGGAATGTGATTACACTCCAGTATGGTTGGCAGAGACAAGCAGGTCTGACCATCTATGGACTCTACTTTGTAACCAGCTGCCTTCCTCCCCGCCGTCTCAACGGTACCTGCACATGTTCTTAAGGAGTAGGGAGAACCAGGCCCTATGATGTTGAATGTGTTGAAGAAGGTGGATTTAGCTAGAGACCTGTTGCTTTGGTCATCCAAGATTGCGTATACCTTGATCGCCTTGTCTCGGTAACCGGCCGGGTAAACTCTGACAAGGCAGATTTTTGAGCAGGACTTCCCTCCTGTAAGTCCTTTACATATCTCTGTACACTGAGAAGTGACTATTGCACTGTCTACGTCGGTGTCTATCTGCATTCTGTCATGCTCCTCTGCTTGGGATGATACCTGAGAGGGTGGTCCAGCGTGCAAAGCCGTGTTGTGTTCCGTGCTCCCACATTCTGTGCATGTCACACTGACCTTACAGTTCCTGGCGAAGTGTGTTGTTGTAGTGCAGCACCTGAAGCAGATGTTGCTCTCTTTGAGGAATTCTTTGCGGTCCTCTAAAGACTTCTCCCTGAAGGCTCTGCATTTCAGTAGAGGATGTGGTTTCTTGTGCAATAGGCATTGCTTGCTAACGTCTTCCAGTTTGTTCCCTTCTTGATAAGGTTTGAACGACCTGAAAGGAGAACCTGTGGAAGCAACATTAGTTTTGTGGACTGCCACTGGTGTTTTGTGAGGTTTGACACCAGGGGCAGTAGGACATGACAGTGTAAAATCAAAACTGGGATCATTTCTGATCCTTGCCTGTTGAGCAACAAAGTCTACAAACACCATGAAGGGAGGAAATGGTACATTATGAGACTATTTATAATGAGAACCATGTGTGATCCACTTCTCCTGTAAGTTATAAGGAAGTTTTTGGACAATCGGATTAACACCTCTGGCAGTGTCCAGGAATGCTAGCCCTGGTAGATCTCCTTCTGCCTGAGCAACCTGTAACTCTATTAACAAGTCACTGAGTTCCCTGAGCTTTTGGTAACTCCTTCCAGCTACTCTGGGAAAAGTTTCAATTCTTTTATATAAAGCATTTTCTACAGCTTCTATTGACCCGTAACATTCATCAAGTCTTTCCCACACCATCTTTAGACCTTTGCCCGGGTAGTTTATGTTAATGTCTCTGATTCTTTTGGCATGTTCAGCAGATTCATTTCCAAGCCATTTTACCAAGAGATCTAACTCTTCACTACAGGAAAGATCTAAGTCCCGTATGGCGTTCTGGAAGGAGGCTCGCCATGACCTGTAGTTCTCAGGTCGATCAGTGAACTTTATAAGTCCCTTGGTAACCAGTTCCCGTTTAGCAAACAACTTCGCAAAGTCCATGACCGCATGGTTGGCGCCAACACTACCCGGTGTGCTCTTATGCTGCGTGTGTGGTGTATCACCATACCTTTTGGAAGTTTCTGGCTTAGGAAAGTCTGTATAATACCGCTCTGACGCGAAGGGTGTCCCTTTAAGTTGAAGCGAAGGTCGTAGCTTTTGTCCCGTAGAGCGGTAGTTGTGGTCGGGATCACTTTGCCGCATACCGTCTTGCTCGAGGTACTGTGATTCAAGGTAGGGTCTTTGACTCACTGTATACGCTGGCTGATATACCGGATCATAGGTGTCATTAATATTTGTCATCCTGGCGGTACAGTTCTCATAGTTGCATCTTTAAAACATATCAATCTGGAAAAGAAGGAAAGCTCCAAAGCCGGAACCCCATATGGGGTCAACAGTCAGCAGCACACCATACATTTAAATTAATTTTACTGTGATTTTAAACGATTTGCATGATGAAGCTCTTGTCTTTGATTTTTTGAGCGTATGTCCTGGAGAGCCTGGTATACTGTCATATATCTTACCTTGATGCATCCGGAGTAAAACTTACCTGAAGAAAAATTATCTGCAAAAAGGAAGCGGGGCAGGAGTGGATGGCTCAGACTCTCAACTGGCTCTGTGCCGTCAGCCGACAATGGGCTTCAGCTGCCTGCAGTGGCTTTGGGAGGGAGGGGGGCTGATCAGGGCTATAGCTGTAAGTACAGGAAGCGTGTTTTTTTTTTTTTAAGAATTTGACCACACCCATTTTGCCACGCTATGCACGCCACAGGTCACTTCTTCCTTCAAGTGTCCCTCATTCTGAAGTTAAAAAGTTAGGAGGTATGGGGCTATAGTATGCATTTTTCACACCAGCGCTGAACAGAGAGCAGGAGCTGCTGGAGTTAACTTTCCAAGCTAACCAGCAGGTGATTGGTTGCTAGGACCACCTATCAACTAATCACCTGCTGGTTAACTTGGAAAGTCAACTCTGGCAACTCCCGCTGTCTATCTAGCGTTGGTGTTTCTCTCTCCAGTTCTGCCTCTGTCCTTCTCCCTGCTCCACTCTCCTGTGTCTCCCCCTCTATATACTTGAATAAGGTAGGAAGGGGCAGAGCTGTGGGGGGCTGTGTAATGCAAAAGGGTTCCAGAGATGTGTGGGTGTGTCTGTGTAATGTAATGGGGTCCAGTGGTGTGATCTTTTTTTCATCAGATTATCTACCTGGCTGTTGGTCATACAGGAGGTTTATGCGCTGTTGGGTCCTTGTGACTGCGACTCTGTCCTCTCCCTGGGGCCTGCTAGTTCATATCCACAAGGGGTCCTTGATCATGCAGGTCCACCTGGCAGTAGCTATTCCTTACTCAGCTATAGTGATGAGCCAACAACCCCCCGGTTCGGTTTGCACCAGAACACCGCGAACAGGGGGAAAGTTTGTTTGAACAATTGAACTCCATTGAAGTCTATTGGACTTGATCCTCAAAAAACAAAAGTCCTCATTTTAAAGGGGGGGTCAGGGTACTGACCTGGGGAACATGTACCAATGCAAACATCTTCTTAAAAAAAAACATAGTTTTTAAAGGAGCAGTGATTTACTGATTTTAATGATGCTTAAAGTGAAACAATAAAAATTAATAATTCCTTTAAATATCATGCCTGGGGGGTCCCCTTAATGTGCCTGTAAAGTAGCGCATCTGTACGACGTATGTAGCCTGCTGCAGCAATACTGACATTTCTAAAGGAAAAAATGTCATATACAAATATAGATACAACATTTCAAATTGATAGAAAAATAGCCTAGGCTATATACAGCGCTTGCCGCAAAAAAACAATTAACTTAATGTATGTGAACAATGTTGAAAACTTATTTTTCAGTATAAGTGAAAATACAAATCAATTAAACACATGAAAATTAATAAAAAGTTCCAAGGAATTGATAAATAGATAAATAAGTCTTTTCCAGTGGTGATCAATATATGTGAATAAAATAAATGTAAAATTCAATAAATAAAGTCTTTTCAAGTAGTGATCAGGTGCAAAGTGCTTCGTGCTCAATAAATAAAATTTTGTGACTTTCGTGACGTGGATTCCACTTTTCCTGTGGCTTGTGGTAGAAATAAATGACTTACCAGAATTGTTGGGTCCTGTGTGCTGTATAGCACTAGGACCTACAGCGCTTGGAGGCCGTTCAGGCCGGATTGGGGATCCCCTTTGTGGATGATCCTGGTGGGATACAGGTTAGGATCATCCACAAAGGGGATCCCCAATCCGGCCTGAACGGCCTCCAAGCGCTGTAGGTCCTAGTGCTATACAGCACACAGGACCCAACACTTCTGGTAAGTCATTTATTTCTACCACAAGCCACAGGAAAAGAGGAATCCACGTCACGAAAGTCACGAAATTTTATTTATTGAGCACAAAGCACTTTGCACCTGATCACTACTTGAAAAGACTTTATTTATTGAATTTTACATTTATTTTATTCACATATATTGATCACCACTGGAAAAGACTTATTTATCTATTTATCAATTCCTTGGAACTTTTTATTAATTTTCATGTGTTTAATTGATTTGTATTTTCACTTATATTGTAAAGATAAGTTTTCAACATTGTTCACATACATTAAGTTAATTGTTTTTTTGCGGCAAGCGCTGTATATAGCCTAGGCTATTTTTCTATCATCCATTTTAAATCTACAGCTGCTGCCACACAATATATATTTTTATATTTATATCTCACTAATTACACATATTTTTATATTTTTATCTTATATTTAAACAAAACCTTTTCCGAGTCGCACAGTACACTAGTATAGTAGAAAAATAGTAGAGAAATAAGTTCCACGCTGTGGATATCTTAACGGATGGAAAAGAAGAAATCAGGTCGCAGCCTACCCTGGACTACAATCCTAGGATTGTATGAACAAGAAAGATCAGTGGGTGGGTAATTGGCGCTACCTGTAGTAAATGTAGTAAAGTGCAAATGCCAATAAATGTGTATAAATAGAGATCTCAATGAATATAAACGAAAAGTTAATGTTATAAAAATGGCATATATATATAATAAATAAGATTAAAAGATCAAAATGTAAACATTAGGGATAATAAAAAATCATAGTGCAAACGTGTAATAAAAGTGTAAAAATCAATATGAAATCGGTTAAAAGTGATAAGTGACCCAAGTACGAATGGTGTGAGCTGTACCAATATAAAGTGACCAGTGACTGAAAGGTACTATGTGGGAGATCAGAGGTATATAAATATATAAATATATTACCAACAAAAAGAGTATAAAGTATACGTGCAACAAATGTGAAGAAAAATAATCAATAGTATGCAATCAACAATAATCATAAGTTTAAAAATTGATGATTAAGTGGCCAGTATCAATAAAAATAATCCACTCATAAATAAAAATAGTGGAATAAAATGTGATAAGTGCAAATAGTGCAAGAAAATTTGTGCACAAAAAACAATAAGTATTTGATAACTGGCTAAAGTGATGATCGAAGTGACCAAATGAGTGAAATTAAGAAATAGTCCCAGAAAATAAGTCCAAATCCAGAAAGAATTGGTAAGTGGATGAAATTCAGGGTGACCCCGTGGTGGGTAACTGGTGAGGTAAGGGAAAAAAATCCCACTAGTAAGTAGCCTACTAACCAGATATACCCACCCCACACAGGGGTATAGAGCGGGTATTTAAGATGTAAATGGAAATCCTTCTTTTGGCTCCCAACTTCCTTCCAAATGGGGGGGGGGGTGTTGGAGGCTATCCCTGGGGGTCCTGGGTTTCACCAAGGAGATACAGGATATGTAAGTCCTCTCCGATACAAGCAGTATTAGATGCGGTGTCCGTAAAGGAAATGTAAATGGCTTGTCCGTGGGATCATACAAGGCAAAAAGCAAAAAGCCACATAGTGTAATACTGTATGGTTTATTGGAATATTCAAACAAAAAAATGGGTACTCACAAAGGAACAGGTAATGCAAGCGTGTAAACGGCGTCCCGGAACGCAATGCGTTCCAACAGTAAGCCGGAAACCGGAAGTGATGTGACGGCGCTGTACGCGTTTCGTCATCAGACGTCTTCTGCAGTGCTGCAGATGTCTGATGACGAAACGCGTACAGTGCCGTCACATCACTTCCGGTTTCGGCTTACTGTTGGAACGCATTGCGTTCCGGGACGCCATTTACACGCTTGCATTACCTGTTCCTTTGTGAGTGAACAGCCCACAGATTAAGCCATCATGAAAATTTATGCACATGGAATGAGGGTTCTATCTGGCCAAGCATAACGATTCGCTGAGTAACATCTGTGGACAAGGGAGTATCCTGGCTTGGTGAGCAGCGGGACAGAGATCATCCCTGGTGACACGAGCATTTGAGTGGTCCGATCAAAGCGCATTTCTGGTGAGTGTGCATTACCACAGGGGCTTCACAGTGGTGCGGTGGAGGTGCACTATAGATCGCTGAAGCACGGGGATTCTGTGATCCATTTACCTGAACTGTTTACGGAACTCTTATTAGCTTGGGAGTGCAAGCTGCAACAGCAGTGCTTTCACCAATATTATCGTGGACTCATTTGCATTTATATGTAGCGCTGCTAGTGTGATTTTGTTCTTATACTTGCACCTTGAGCAAATTTTGCACCTATGGGATATGTTTTTGTTTTAATAGCAGCAGCTTGGTTTTCCCTTACGGGATTTATTATTTTAATATATTTATTTTGTATTGCTTATAGCGCTGGGTGAGTGGGTTTATTTTATTTATACTTATTTGCACCTACTGCTTTTTCTGAGATCTCTTATATACTGCACTGCTGAATACACTTCACTATCTGATCTCTTAAATTGTAAAAAGCACAAATCTCTCTCCCTGCCTAACTGCCTGCTAGCAATGTCTTAACTAGACTACACTGCTGACTACACTGCACTCTCTGATAAACTACAAATCACGTTCCTCTCCCTGCCTCAACCACTTCCTCTTCCCCTTACACTCTACATGCCGCTGCTCTATGTGAGCAGCCTTATATAGTGTGGGGCGCGTAATTAACCCCTGAGCTATGATTGGCTAAAGGCAGCCTGACTTTGTCCAATCATGGCAGAGATTATTTAATTGGCCAAAGCATGGAAGTCAGGGTGCATGCTTTGGCCAATCACATAATGCACTGCAGGCGTGCAGTGCATTATGGATGAGGGCGCTCAAATTTCCCACGAAGAAGCCCATTTGTTCGCCATTCGACAAACGGGCGAACAACCAATGTTCGAGTCGAACTAACGAACACGAAGCTCATCCCTAGTGTTGAGCTGTTCACTTTGAGGTCAACACAGAGGACAAGGAGGCACACTTTACGTCTAGACTAGAGGAAAATAGATTTAGTCGCCAAATACTGAAAGGTTTCTTCACTGTAAGAGCTGTGAAAATGTGGAATAGACTCCCTCCAGAGGTGGTTATGGCCAGCTCACTAGATTGCTTTAAAAAAGGCCTGGATTCTTTCCTGGGTGTACATTATATAAATGGATACGAATATTTATAGGTAAAGTTGATCCAGGGAATATCCGATTGCCTCACGGGGGATCAGAAAGGAATTTTTTCCCCCTGCTGTAGCAAATTGGATTATGCTTTGCTGGGATTTTTCACCTTCTTCTGGATCAACTGCGGGTATAGGATTGTGGTTATGTGATTGTATGGTTGGGTTTTCTTTACTGTTTTTATTGGTTGAGCCAGATAAACTTGTGTCTTTTTTCAACCTGACTATGTAACTATATATTCCTGTAGGCCTCTTGGCAGCCTTCCTGACGAGTTTTCTTCTTGTCTTTTCATCAATTTTGGTGGGACTTCCAGTTCTTGGTAATGTCACTCTTGTGCCATATTTTCTTCACTTGATGACTGTATTTACTGTGCTCCCTGGCATATCTAATGCTTTGGAAATTATTTTGTACCCTTCTCCTGACTGATAACTTTTCAATGAGATCCCTCTGGTGCTTTGGAAGCTCTCTGCGGACCATGGCATTTGCTGTAGGATGCGACTAAGAAAATGTCAGGAAAGACCTACTAGAACAGCTGAACTTTATTTGGGGTTAATCAGAGGCACTTAAAATGGTGGCAGGTGTGTGCTGACTATTAAACGTGAGTTTCAATGTGATTGCTTTATTCTGAACACAGCTACATCCCCAGTTATAAGAGTGTGTAAACATATGCAACCACATTATTTTAGTTTTTAATTTTTACTTAACCCCTCTAAAAGATTTTAGTTTGTTTTTCAATTGAGTTGTACAGTTTATAGGTCACATTAAAAAGGTGGCAAAAGTTCTGAAATGATCTCTCTTTATCTCATTTTTTTTACATCACAGAAACCAGACATTTTAAACAGGGGTGTGTAAACTTTTTATGGCAACTACATGCATTGGTACAAGGCTGCACAGTGCAACCCAATGTACATGTTGTGATCAGGCCCAAGGAAGGGATTGCACTCACATTGGAAAGATATCCTCTCACTCAGTTTTGAGATTGCAGGACAAGCTGTAAAGGAAAAGCTCTCCAGTGAGACAGAATGCAAAGAAAATGCAATTTTAACCTTCCCCTACAACTCTATCCAAGAAGTTTTGGTTTTAGGCCCCTTTCACACAGAGAGTCCGTTCAGATCCACCTGTCAGTTTTTTTGGTGGAGACATGTCTGCTGACATCCGATCCGTCAAAAGCGGACGGACGGAAACATTTTTTTCCATCCGTCTGGCGGATCGGATGAGAACGGACAGACAGTCCGAGAAGAATGGGGACCTGACAGCTCTGTCTACGCACACACAGCGCAGAGACACAGCTGTCATCCTCCTGCTCAGCGGGGGAATCGGCGAATCGATCCCCCGCTGAGAAAAATGGAGTCCGTCTGACGGACTCCTTGTGTGAAAGGGGCCTTAGATATACTTTAGAGCTCCATTCACATCTGTACAACTCCAAAGTCATACAACTTTGACTTTGAACTGTGATAATGGACAACTGTTGCATGTATAACATTCCGGTTTTACTTTCATGTGACTTTTGACAGTTTACATTGCAGTCTATGGCACTCATGTTGCATGAAATTCAGACCAAAGTAGTGCATGAACTACTTTGAAGTTGCTGCAACTTTAAGTCGCACATGAATGGTTATGATTGTAAAACATGGGGTATGACTTGTCATGCGACTTTGATGTCCAAAGTCACAAGTAGCACAAGTTTGAATGGGTACTTAAGCCCATATACAGGGAAATGCTTCTTTGCAGCGGGGCTGCCATTAAATGCTCATTTAGATCTAGGGGAGCTGCAAAAATTTTTACTTCCTTGATTCTTCACTACACTGGCACTCTTCTATATTCCCCCCATGCTCTGGCATTGGACTGTCCCTCAGTGTCCTCACGTCCAGTGCAAGGCTATGGGCTCTGCAATTGAATGGTTGACATCAAGAGACATGCATCTGACAGAGCATAGGGATAAAATGGCTGCAGGGGATGGGGGGAGCCAAGGGTCAGGTAAGTATAAGGGCTTTTAATGCCCCCCCCCCTTCCCCAAGACTAAACAAGCATGTAACCCTTGTAGTTGCTGGGGCAGTCCCACTGCAAGGAAGGATTAAGCTTTCAGTCAATGGGTATTAACAAGCAGCTTGAAGCAGGTCAGAAGCTCAACTGCAGTGTAAACTCACCGATTTATAAATTCTGATCTTAGAAGTGTCTCAAACTAATGTCAAAAGCATGTCGCATTGGCTGTTATAGTGAACAGCTGCTCTTTAACCTCCTAACGACCGCCCGCCGCAGTTTTACTACAGCAGGTCGGCTCTGGCCCGAGAAACGACATAACTGTACGTCCCTTTGCGGGACCATTAGCGGGGGCGCTCGCGCACCCATTTGCCACAGGGGAAGCTGATCAGCGGGTCCGGGGGGCTGCGATTGCTGCCAGGCACTCACAATCACTCCTCGAGGAGACAGAATGGTGGTCTGCCATTGTAAACACAAACCAATCAAGAGATACAGTGCTACTGGCACATCACCATGTGCAAATAGGCAATAAGGTGCTTGAATGATCAATAAAGTGCTAGGTGACAACGAAGTTGCTAAACAATAAAGTGCTAAAATAGTGTAGACCAAGTAATATGCCGAAGTAATAACATGTAGGTATGAATAAGCCCACACTACACATCAAATCAAAAACATGTGCAAAATAAACAATAAATAGGCTGTGCACAATCAATTATAATGTACTAATAAATATGCAATTAATAATAAAAAAAAAAGTGCAATAACATCCAGTATAAAAGTCCAAAATATGGAATAGCAGTATCTTCAGTATCCAAAAGGTGCTCTAGTGCTCAATCAAAAGCTGTAATCAGTGCTTGTGATCCCACCACCGTAAGCAGATGGCCTGTCACTCCACCGTATCTTGAAATACCCTTTGAAGCTCTGCAAGAGTTAATCAATAGACTGGCTTCTTATTCCACACATTCTGTCAGCACCATATATTAAAAAAAAAAAAAAAAAAAAAGGGGGAGAAGGGGATCTAGTGCTCTCTGTAACACTCGTGTTTATTAAAAGTAAAAATTACAGCATCAATACTCACATTCTCCTTCACATCAGCTGTGTGGGCTGTAAAAGCTTCTCATATGGTAAGCTCGTGCGGTGGGAGAGATGCACAGAACCACCTCCTGTGTAGACTGCGGGTCACGACTGTCTGGAGTCTCTGCCCCCCTATACGCGTTGCGTCATGCGCTATGGGCACTCGACTTCCTCAGTAGGGGGGTGGTCCTATGCATCTCTCCCATCGCACGAGCTTACCATACGAGAAGCTTTTACAGCCCACACAGCTGATGTGCAGGAGAATGTTAGTGTATTGATGCTGTCATTTTTACTTTTAATAAACACAAGTGTTACAGAGAGCACTAGATCTTCTCTTTTTTTTTATATGGTGCTGACCGAGTGTGTGGAATACCAAGCCAGTCTATTGATTAACCCTTGCAGAGCTTCAAAGAGTATTTCAAGATACAGTGACCCTGTATATTACCTTAACCTCCCTGGCGGTATGATTATTTCAGATTTTAGGTGCTGAAAGTAGTACATTGTTTTGCATAGAAATCTGTTGTTTTACATTTTAAAACTCACCTGTCCCTGCGTTCCCCCGCTTTCCTCCCACTGTGTGCTCGGCCGATGCCAACACTTGTCTTCCAGTTCCCTTCTCTGCGAGCGTTGCGATGCAGGGGGGTGGAAACCGGCGGCAAATTCAAAAGTGTAAATACACAAATGACATGATACAAAGCTGTGATCCTAACGGATTACACTGTATCATTCCATTTCATCACAGGATTTCACCTGGTGACTTTTCCAATGCCCTGCCTGTGCTTTTCCAGTTCTTTGTGCCTGGAAAATAGAGAACGACCATGGCGTCCAAAAGCATTATTTTTGCGCAAAAGCGCTTTTAGACGAACTGGAAAACAGCGAAGCAGAGTTACTTGAAGAACTGAGCGATAGCGATTTGTGGGAAAATTCGTCATCAGGTATGGAAAGTGACGACAGCGACGATTCTGATGTCTCTTTCTGGCACATCGCTCTGTTGGAAATTCTGAAGAATCATTTCATATTCTTCCCAAATTCCACAAACTATGTGTAAGAAAGAGACATCAGAATCATCGCTGTCATCACTTTCTGTACCGGATGACGAATTTTCCCACGAATCCTTATCACTCAGTTCTTCAAGTAACTCCTTCGCTGTTTTACAGTTCGTCTAAAACCGCTTTTGCGTAAAAAAAAACGCTTTTTGGACGCCATGATAGTTCAAAATTTTCCAGGCACAAAGCACTGGAAAAGCACAGGCAGGGCACTGGAAAAGTCACCAGGTGAAATCCTGTGCTGAAATGGCATGATACAGTGTAATCCGTTAAGATCACAAATTTGTATCATGTCATTCGTGTTTTTACACTTTTGAATTTGCCGCCGGTTGCACCCCCCTGCGTCGCAATGCTCGCAGGGGGGAACCGGAAGGCAAGTGCCGGCAATCGGCCGTGCACAGAGCGGGGAGAGACTGTCAGGATGCCGGGGAGGATGGCAGGGAAGGGGAGTAAAGTTCTGGGGTAATCCCGAGTGTTGCTCAGGTTTACCGCTTTTGGTACTGAAAAATAACCCCGAGCCACACTCGGGAATACCGCCAGGGAGGTTAAGCAATTAAGCGTGTGTGACCCAGTGGTGTAACATGGGTCAGATTATGAGGTGAGAAGCCATCTGCTTACGGTGGTGGGATCACAAGCACTGATTACAGCTTTTGATTGAGCACTAGAGCACCTTTTGGATACTGAAGATACTGCTATTCCATTTTTTGGACTTTTATACTGGATTTTATTGCACTTTTTTTTTTATATTAATTACATATTTATTAGCACATAATTGATTGTGCACAGTCCATGTATTGCTTATTTTGCACATATTTTCGATCTGATGTGTAGTGTGGGCTTATTCATACCTACATGTTATTACTTCAGCATATTATTTGGTCTACACTATTTTAACATTTTATTGATTAGCACCTTTGTTGTCACCTAACACTTTGATCATCCAAGCACCTTATTGCTTATTTGCACATGATGATGTGCAAGTAGCGCTGTATCGCGATAGTTTTTTTGTTTACTTTGGATGCACAGTGATATGCACATTTTGATATAGCGGCTGCAACCATATGATTGATCACTTTATATTCAGTTTGCATTTAGTTTAAAAGTCGTGCTGACACTCATATTATTTTTGCATTGTAAACACGGCAGACCGCTGTTCTGTCAGTTATGAACACAGGGATCCTGTGCTCCTCTTCTTTAGGAACACAGGTCTCGCCCCCCCCCACAGTTAGAAAGCACCCCCTAGGGACACATTTAACCCTTTGATTGCACCCGGTGTTAACCCCTTTCCCTGTCAGTGTCATTAGTACAGTAACATATTTTACCACTAATTACTGTTATAATGTCACTGGTCCCCCCAAAAGTGTAAAAGATGTCAGTGAGATGTCCGTTCTGTCCGCAGCAATGTCACAGTCCCGCTAAAAATCGCTGATCACCGCCATTACAAGTAAAAAAAAAAAAAATTAAAAAAAAGGACAAATCTTTTCCCTAGTTCATAGACACAATAACTTCTGCGCAAATCAATATACACTTATTGGAATTTTTTTTACCAAAAATATGTGGCAGAATACAAACTGGCCTAAAATTATGAAAAAAAGTTTGATTTTTCATTTTTTTTGGGAATGTTGTACAGGCAGTAAAAAATATTTTTTTTTTAGAATTGTAGCACTTTGTTTATAGCGCAAAAAATAGAAATTGCACAGGTAAACAAATACCACCAAAAGAAAGCTCTATTTGCAGGAAAGAAAAAGGAACAATTTTGTTTTGGGTACAGTGTAACACGACCGTGCAATTCTCATGGAAATTAACAGTGCCGTATCGCAAAAAATGGCCTGGTCATTAAGGGGGTAAATCCTTCCGGTCGAGAAGTGGTTAAACCCACCCATCAATGAGATACAGATTGAAGACAAAAAGCATCTGTAAATAAAGACCGTTAAAAAAAAAAAAAAAAAAAAAGTGCACTTTAAAGGCAAAGAACACTTATCCTTTTTGCCCCATTCCCTAAACTAACCCACCCTTCCTCTTTACAGATGCATACTTACCTTGATCTGACAGCCGCAGTTCCACTGTCTCTTTACATAAGAAGTCTATGAAGGGGGAGGCTGGATTGGGGAAAATAGCAAAAAGTATAAGTGCACTTGTTTAAAACGCCCCTAGTCCAGTGCCTACAAAAGAAAACTTTGTTCTCTTGCAGAGCTTCACTGCCTGAAAGATCTTCACATTAAGCCCCCGTTCACGTGCAAGCGATCCGACTTCGGGTGGCGACCTCCGAGGTCGCGGTGCGAGCAGCGCGACGCGACCTCGGAGCGGCCGCCACGGACTTCATTACATTGAAGTCTATGGCGGTCGCCTCCTGGTCGCCCCAAAGAAGCTCCGGACCCTTTTTCTAAGTCGGAGCGACTTGTGTCGCTCCTATTAGAACGGGTCCGCAGCTTCCCTATGGGAGGCGACCAGGTCGCCTTAGTGTGAACGGGGGCTTAATATACTACTGATAGTGTCAGTTACCTGCATCTCTTGCTGCAGTCTGTGGTTCCTTCTGCTAGCGCCTCAATCACCTCTGCATCCTGTTGTGATGTAAGGGAAGGCAGGCAGAAGCCTAGACCAAGGCCGGGGGATGCATGAGAAGGGTCCACAAATAGGCACTGGACCACATTTGCATAAACTGTCTATTACAATGACATTTAGTTTGCTAAAGCAGGAAATCAAAAACAAATTGCCATATTTAAAGCGGAGCTCCACCCAAAGGGGTTTTTCACAACCTCCTGCCCTCCACTGCCACATTCTGCACTTTTTAGGTGGGGAGCAGGTACCTGGTTTTGACAGGTACCCACTCCTACTTCCAGGTAAGATCGCCTATCTACAAAATTTCCAGCCTCTCCGGCTTCCTCCCGTTGCCTTCTGTGACATACAGGACCAGAAGACGGTGGGAACATTGAGCGCAGCTCACTCATGCGCAGTAGGAAACCGGCTGTCAGAATGTATTGGCTTCCTTAATACGCTGACAGATCTACAGGAGATCTACATGCCGTCAGCGATCTGCTGATCACTTGTGCAATACTTCTCAGGCTCCTGTAACAAAAAAATTGAATGAAAATTTTTTACCTGTAATTATATATATATATATATATATATATATATATATATATATATATATATACACACACACACACATATACATACACAAAACATACATACAACACACACATATTATATATACATACACTTTTTTATAATGTGAACTTATCCTTTAACCTTTTCCCGCAAACCGACGTGTCTGTACGTTCGGCTTGCAGAAGTGGTTTACATTCCCTGTGACAACAATAAAAGTGATCAGATTCTGTCACAAGGAATGTAAACCACTTCTGCAAGCCGATTGTACAGACACGTCAGTTTGTAGGAAAAAGGTTAAAGGATAAGTTCATGTTAAAAGAAAAAAAAAAGAAAAAAAAAATCACATGTGAAGTATTGCCGAGATCGTCAGAGCAAGAGCAATCATTCTAGAAAAAGACCTCCTCTAACTCTAAACTGGTAACCGTTAAACATTTTTAAGTACCATAGTTTGTCGCCATTCCACTAGTGTACATAATTTAAACCGTAACATGTTGGGTATCTAATTTTTTTTTTTTAGGGTATCCATTTACTCGGCGTGACATCTTTCACAATATAAAAATAAAAAAATTTTGGTAACTTTACTGTTTAGGTTTGTTTTTTTTTTAAATTGAGTAAAATTTATTTTTTTCTAGCAAAAAATACTAATTTTAACTTGTAAACAACAAGTGTAAGAAATAGTCTTGGTCCTTAAGTGGTTAAGGTCTAGCAATTTGAGCCCACTCTCCAGGTCCTTTAAGGCCCGTACACACGTACCGATCGTCGGCATACAAACGTCGGCGGACGAAAGATCTGCCGATTGTACGCTTGTTAGTATGGTGCCTCCGACAGCCGTCAGCGCACATTCTGCCGACAAGAGTCTGTCTTGCAAGCATTTAAATTTTTGTATGCTGACACCAGAACGGCCGATTGTTCGCCAGTCAGTACAGAATTCGGACGACAGACCGCAGATTTGCAAGACTGGGCATGCTCAGAAAAGAAAAAACACAGGGAAAGTTAACCATTACATGACATCACTTCTACAGTCGGCGGACAAAATTCTTGTGCTGTCTTTGCACTTTTCAACAGACACCGACAGCCCAGGGACAAAAGACGGCCGATCGTTCGCTGACGATCGGTACGTGTGTACGGGCCTTAAGTCTCACCTGAGGCTGAAAGATCACTGCAAGACCAAATCCAGCCCTGGGTACTATGCTGAAATGACGCTTTCCCTGTGAAAATTGTAAGTGCAATACAGGTTTTTTATTGTAATGAATGTATTTTACAATACACATCTGTTAACCTGCTCTCTAAATCTTTTTACTATTATAGTTTCAGTTCTTCCTATGGATATTCCGCTGCAATACTTAGTGTATTTCTTTTTTTTTTTGTACCTTGGTCTGATATGAACTCTTCCTTTAAAGCGGTAATATACTCATTTTCACTACTTTGAACAATATAAATCATCTGTGTTCATATTACATGACTAACCTTTTCTCCTGCCTGTCACTTCAGCCGTTCTCTATTTACTTTGTTCCGGTCAGTGACGTCACCGGCGCATGCTCTGTGTACCCTGATTTTCCGGCAAGCTAATGATGCTGCCGGAATAATGCAGGGTCTATGCCGGGGCTGCGTCATTTCCTCAGCTGGACTTCAGCCCCGTGCTCACGCGAGACTCAGAGGGATAGAAGGGCGATAGTGGACAGCCTCCTATTGGCTGTCCAAATGGTTAATGAACCAAAAACGAGGCTTGGTTTCGGCGTCTACTGCGCATGCGCGGGATTTCCGAACACTAGACATACTGTGGGCGGAAATTCCGCACTGCTCAGCAGACGGAAACCACAGCAAGGATGGAGGCGCACAACCCGACAAAATACCGACCGGAACGAAAGAAATTAGAATTGTAAGTAAAACTTATAATAGATTGTTTACATGATATTTGATTGAATATTACATGTTACTGGCGTTGATTGGATTTTAAGCTATAGAAGTAATGAGTATTCTACCGCTTTAACTTTCCTAGCCCTATTATAACAATTCTCTGTGTGCGCAGGGCCATGCTATGTATTTTGTATGGCTACATGCACCCAATAAACTGCATGTCATTTTTAATGTCATGTTTTCTGAAGGTGACAACAGGTGAACACGTCTGTCCATTAGCAGCCTGTGACATGGTGAAGACAAAAAGCACAATTAGAGGACAGGGACAGAATGGTGTCACCTTCTGACAGGTGACAAGGACCTTTACAGCAGGATCACATGGAATTATTTTAATGAAACCTGCAGATTTAAAAAAGGCTAAAACCTAATATTTTTTTTTAATTTTTAACATATTAAAACCTTTAATAAGATGTTAGTGGCTGGGTTTACATACGCTTTAATTTAGAGTATGAACGAAACAGTTAATACTTTTGAATTACAATTTTTTTTCACTACAGTTTCACATTGTATACAAAACAGGCCCTGTTATTTTGAACATTTTACAAAGAAAATAGCTAAAAATGAAGGATCCACCTTTTGCTGGGTCTCTAGCTGCCTCTGGTGCTTTCCCAATGGCCTGGGATACAGAGAATTTTTGGGGGGAAAAAAAACCCTTGCAGTGCCTCCCCCCACACTGCAAGGGTAAATTTTTTATTTTTTTTTTACCTGGAGTACCAACTTACCACCTGCTCCCCCAGCAGCCAGTGCTCTCCTCTTCTCTCCTAAGCTCCAGGTTGTGGAGAGGTCCTTGGTGTCCTCACTTCCAATACAGGACTACCAGTCCTGCATTCTACAGGATGATATCACAGCTGCAACCACCAAAGAAAAGAGGCTTTGGGAGACCAGTCACGTTAGAAGGATCCTGTAGAATCTAGGGATAGGGCAAGTATGTCATTTTTCTTGGTACCCTAGGCAAAAATTACCATTTAACCCATGCAGCATTGGGTGGGGGCCAATGGAAGGGTATTTATTTTTTTTTCCATTCACTTAAAGCCTTTCCTTTTGCCGGTTCACATTAGCGCGACTTGTCAGGCGACTTGTCAGCCTGACAAGTCGCGCTCCCTCGCGGTCCATTGACCGCTACAGGACCCGTTCTAATAGGAGTGACACAAGTCGCTCCCGACTAAGAAAAAGGGTCCTGTACTACTTCGGGCCGACCTCAGAGCGACTTGCATAGACTTCCATTATGTGAAGTCCCTGCAAGTCGCTCCGAAGTCGTGGTGCAATGTAATGCACAAGTCGCCCCCGAAGTAGTAAGGAGTCGTGTCGCCTCAGTGTGAACCGGCTCGGTTCACACTACCGCGACCAGAAAGTTGCCCCATGAAGGAGCGACTTTTTAGCCTGACTTTGAAGAGACTTGTTAAGAGACTTGGAAGAGACTTGTGTACTACTTTGAAGAGACTTAAATGATAGGCGACTTTGTCTGTGGGGAATGCCTGGCTAATCTTTTTCTTCTTCCTGGAAAGTCTGATAACAAGTCCCTTAAAAATAGATAAGGATCCGACTTAGAGGCGACTCCCATTGAAGTCTATGTGCACAAGTCGGATAGAGGTTACCTTGAAGTAGTACAGGAACCTTTTCTGAAGTCGGAGCGACTTCAGTAGTGCATATTAAGACGGCTCTCATTCATTTACATTGAATTTGTGATGACAAGAGACTTGGGGCGACTTGAGGGCACACAAGTCACGTCCCAAGTCGGAGTAGTGCGTTTGTTTAGGTGAAACCATTTACTGCACTAACAGGTGCGCTGTAATAACTATGTAGCCGAGGCTACATACAGTATATAGCGCTGTGTTTAGTTAGTGGCATTATAAAATTCCTGTCCTACTCCCAGAAAAAAAAAAAAGACCAATTACATTTTCACAGGGAGCTTTGTATTTTATGAATGAATACAAAGCTTCCTCTGATCGGCTGATGCAGAGTTTGTGATGTCATCCACCCTCAGCCAGAGGAAGTTTTGTATTCATTCATAGTAAACAAAGCTTTGCATGAATGGCTGAGCAGCACTCAGCCCAACTATCTTGTTCTGGAAGGACAACAGGAAGGTCTTGCCCCACAGTTGGAACATAGCACTGTATATAGCTGAGGCTACATACAGTTAACCTCCCTGACAGTCTGATTAGGTCCAGATTTCCATGCTAAAAGCGGTACATTGTTTTGCATAGAAATCTGTTTTACATTTTAAAACTGACCTTCCCCTGCGATCCCCCGCCGTCCTCTCGCTGTGGGCTCGGCCGATACCGACACTTGCCTTCCGGTTCCCTTTTCTGCGACCACTGCGATGCAGGGGGGTGGAACCGATGGCAAATTCAAAAGTGTAAATACACAAATGACATGATACAAAGCTGTGATCCTAACGGATTACACTGTATCATGCCATTTCAGCACAGGATTGCACCTGGTGGCTTTTCCAGTTCTTTGTGTCTGGAAAATAGAGAACGTCCATGGCATTCAAAAAGCATTCTTTTTGCACAAAAGTGCTTTTAGACGAACTGAAAAAAAAGAGACAGGCAAACTGAGTTACTTGAAGAACTGAGCGATAGCGATTTGTGTGGAAAATTCATCATCAGGTACAGAAAGTGATGACAGCGACGATTCTGATGTCTCTTTCTGGCACATAGCTCTGTTGGAAATTGTGAAGAATCATGTGATATACTTCCAAAATTCCACAAGCTATGTGCCAGAAAGAGACATCAGAATCGTCGCTGTCGTCATTTTCCGTACCTGATGGCGAATTTTCCCACGAATCGCTATCGCTCAGTTCTTCAAGTAACTCCGTTTCGCTGTCGCTGTTTTCCAGTTCGTCTAAAAAGTGCTTTTGTGCAAAAAGAATGCTTTTTGGACGCCATGGTCGTTCTCTATTTTCCAGGCACAAAGCACTGGAAAAGCACAGGCAGGGCACTGGAAAAGTCACCAGGTGCAATCCTGTGGTGAAATGGCATGGTACAGTGTAATCCGTTAGGATCACAGCTTTGTATCATGTCATTTGTGTATTTACACTTTTGAATTTGCCGCCGGTTCCACCCCCCTGCGTCACAACGCACGCAGGGAAGGGAAGCGGAAGGCAAGTGCCGGCAATCGGCCGCGCACAGAGCGGGGAGAGAGTGCGAGGAGTGCAGAGAAGGGGAGTAACATTCTGGGGTAATTCCAAGTGTGGCTCGGGGTTACCAATTTTGGTACTGAAAATTAACCCCAAGCCACACTCGGGAATACCGCCAGGGAGGTTAATAAAGTGTGCCCAGCAAGTGCAGTAAATAGTTTTGGTTAGCTTGGCCCTAACAAACTATTTAAAGGGATATTAAAACGCAGACATAGGATTTAAATGTTCATCTTGAATGAGTGGTCCACCGCACAAGTGGTCTTTGGGAATTTGCCCAACAACCAGCTGCACAGTAGAGTGGAGTGGTAGAAGTAACTTCAAAGACAAAAGTTCTCTGGATTGGGGCAGACTGCATGTAGCTACACTTACTGTACCCCAGGGATATAGCATGCCGCTAAGGCAATTCATTCTAACCTAGTCTACACACAATAGAAACATCTGTTTTTGGGCTAATAAACACTTTTAAAATGATCAAAGATATAGCCTACATCCTCATACTAAGCAAGAAATGTACCAATCAACAGGATTGTAGAAAAATGACTGTGCCATGTTTTATTGCATTGTAACAAAGAGAAAGATAAACAACAATGAAACTTAAGAGTATGTATAGCCATTGCCTTAAGCCCCGTACACACGATCAGATTTTCGAACGATCGGTCGTCCGTTTTTTGTGGCATGCTAGTCTGATGTGGAAAGTGAAGAGGTTATTTTCATATGAATTTTCCCGTACAACAGAATTCTACTTCAGAAGTGATGTCATGTGTTGGATTGCTTTGTATGTGTTCTTTAGTCTCTGAGCATGCCTAGTCTTGCTCTTAAGATTTTTTTCCGTCTAAATCTGTACTAATGAGACGAAAATCGGACGTTGTTTTGACGGACGACAAAAATTATATAGCCTCCACATCAGGATTTTGGCAGCCGAAAAATCGGAGTCGGCTGTCCAAAGCACCATACTAACAATACTAATACTAGTATTATACAATACTACCATACTAACAATCCGAAAATCTACAGAAAATCGACAGATCGTCGTTGGACGAATTTTCCCTACAGATTTTCTTATCGTGTGTACTGGCCTTTAGTCTTGGACAGTTGAGAAGGGTTAAAAAAATCAGTCACATTTCTATTGTTGTGTCCCTGCTGGGCAGAGTCACCCTCAATAGGTCCTAGGGAAAAACAAAGACACACACACACAAACATGATGGTGAAACCCAACATTTTTACAGTTTTCAAACAGGAAGTGAGGGGAAACCCTCCAGTGAGGACACCTATTGGGGCAGCAATTAGGCTGTAGATATTTCCCTTTATTTCTTGTTGTTCCTGTAGGACAAGTAGTAAAGGGAAATCTCCTCAATTGGCCAAAGACAGCAAAAACAACTGACAGATGTTTTAACCCTTTTCTATTCCGTCTAAAACTTTAAAAAAGCAGTTTGGGCTATACATACACTTTAGGGAGCAAGTGAAGTCAAACCATAAAAAAGTGGAATTTTTTCACTGCAAGACATGTTAGAGAACAATGACCGAACTATAGACCTCAAGCTATATAGTTTAATTGTATCACAAAAGGGGAAGAGTTTGAAATCCAAACAAGTTTTAAACATATGTACATTGTACAGATCTGCAGTGTGATTACTCTGTGGTCACCCACCAGTTGGTGGACAGTGTGGTTGCACATCAGCTGCAACTGTTTACATGTATCCATCAACCCAAAGGCTGAGAAGGTCAAAAATGAACATGTGGTCAACCTAAAATGACAGCCCCTAGAACAAAAACTGCTTTGGGCATTAAGTGCAGGCACCTGGAGGCTGCTCTGGCAAGGCAAAGCTGGTGCCAAAACTTGCCTGCCCTTTCTTGATTCCTGCACGTTGCCACCGGCCAGTGAGTGGGGTCCACCAAAAGCTAATAGGAATGTGGGGGCTTTTCAGGACTAGAAGGAAGTGGCAGCACTTTACCTGTTAGAGCAGCCTGCCATTTACCAGTATACACAGACTAAAGCTGGCTACACATTATACAATTGTCTTTAGATTTACCAAAACCATATAATAGGAGGTCAAACCTAATCACTTTATCAATTTCTAAGTGCAATCAGGCAGGCCCTTCCACTACATAGTTAAAGGTAAATCTAAAGGAAATTGAACAACAAAAATTGTATTATGTGTAACCAGCTTAAGGCTGTGACAGGTCTGTGCCAGACCCTCTAGAGCAGTGATGGTGAACCTTGGCACTCCAGAAGTTTTGGAACTACATTTCCCATGATGCTCATGCCCTCTGCAGTGTAATTGAGCATCATGGGAAATGTAGTTCCAAAACATCTGGGATACCAAGGTTCGCCATCACTGCTCTAGGGGGGTTTTCCCCCTCCCCCTAGGGGGTATTCCCTTCCCCTCCCCCTATACCTGCAGCACTTTTTGCATTCTTTGCCCCAGATACTCTTTAAATTCCATGTTGTACCCTTCTCAAGTAATAATTCTGGCATGTCTCTATGATAGTGCTTCAGTTCAACAGTCAGTCACACTCTGCACTGTTTCTACAATGACATGTCCAAAAATAGTGGAAAACATAAAAATAAAAAAAGGAAAGGAAGACCTTCCTAAATCATAAAATCACGTTTCTCCCATCCAAAACCCCTCCCAGAAGACATGTCAAGAAAGTGCGCGTCCAGCCAAAATTATTTTTGGATGGATTGGGGAGAAATTGGAACCCACTGGGTTTGACGGTAAGCCAGGACTCCATCAAAGTCTATGCTTCTGTCCCAGTGACAGCAGTTCATCCAAACAGGAAGGGAGGGGTATTCTTATGCCCCGTACACATGTGCAGATTATCTGCAGACTTTTGTCTGCAGACTTACCAAAACCATATAATATGAGGTCAAACCTAAACACTTTCAATTTGTATGCAATCCGGCAGGCCCTTGCACTACATAGAAAAGGTAAGTCTGCAGACAAAAGTCTGCAGATAATCTGCAGGTGTGTATGGGGCATTAGTAACACAATTATTTTTTGCTAGTAGGAGGTAAAGTTTTTTTTTTTTTTTGAACATTTTTCCTCACTTCATGTCTGGTGAAAAACAGTAAGCAGAACTAAGGCTCCGTTCACATGTCAGTGTATGGATCGCGGGCAGAACCGCCGCGGTTCCGCCCATGATCTGGAGATTATTGCAAATCGCGGGACGCCTGTGCGTTGCCCGTTGATTTGCAATAGCCCCCCAAACGCTGAGCGATGTTGCCGCGATTTCCGCCTGCCGAATCGTGGTAACATTGCGCAAAAAAAAACCGTGGGACGCATTACGCCCAAAAAAGTACAAGAGCTTCTTTGGAGCGTATTGCGTCCCGCGATTTTTTTTGCGCGATGTTACTGCGATTCGGCAGGCGGAAATCGCGGCAACATTGCTCAGCGTTTGGGGGGCTATTGCAAATCAACGGGCAACGCACAGGCGTCCAGCGATTTGCAATAATCTCCGGTTCGCGGGCGGAACCGCGGCGGTTCTGCCCGTGATCCATACGCTGACATGTGAACGGAGCCTAAAGGTTTTCTTTTTTGTTTTTTTAAGAGGAAGGCTAAAACCAATCAGCTTTTCATTATTGCAAATTGTTTCCTCAGCACCTGTCTCCAGGACAGAAAGTGAGGGAACATCACATCGATGGAGCTCCAGATTGCAGTAAAAACCTAACAGGGCTTCTAATCCCTCCCCACGCCATCCAAAAAGGGAACAAAATAATAGTTTTGGCTGCACATGCACTTTAAGTTATAAAGAACAAATTGATGGCCTCAAGGCTTTAGCCTGCCTGTGTCCTTCAGGTACTGAATCACACTTGGGATATTGATTCCTCGAAACGCTGGGTTCGTGGCTGCGATCTTATGGAAAACATTGACCACCTCGCCCTCCTCCATGTTTTTAATACTGTTGAAGAAGATCTCTGTGGCTGCACTTGCGCTTGGGGGGAAAGGGCTGCGGATTGGATAGGAGGGCTGCCTAGGCATAGGCGCCTGGGAACCTGACGCGTATGGATCCATCCTGCTCACAGGAAAACATGGGCCCTCCTGACGATTCCAGCTCGGATAACCATATGCGGGCTGAGCAGGATGACTCCTGGGCGGGAGTGGAGGTGGCACTGGGGCGTTCTGTACACCCTCTTCCCTCGCTTGCTGTTCACGAAACCTCCACAGCGCTTCTGTGCAGTTGCGGATGATCTGCTGGATGTAGTGGGCGTCCCCATCGCTCTCGATCTTGTAATTCCTCAGATAGTTCAAAAGGTCCTGATTCCTTCTAAATTCCAGTTCCTGTATGGACAGTGACCAGTCGGGCTCTCGCTCAAACTCCCTCAACTGCGGGCGTTCGCGTTCTCTCATGAGGGCACGCTTAGCTGCCAAAGCGCCGTTCCTCCTGGCGGCGACGGACAGTCGAGCCACCTTGGCCGCGGTTGCACTGTCCACTTTCTTCCTTAGCGGGGCTCTTTTGCGAGCGAGTCTCTTACGGGCCTCAGCCGCCCCAGACTCCTCCTCCTCTTTCTGGGAACCCGCACCATCTTGCTTTTCCTCATCACTCTTGCATGGCGAAAAGTCGCTTCTCTCGCCACCCTCGGTATCGTCAATGGTGTCGGGATCGGCAGGGTTTGACTTGTGGGCTTGGATGGTTTTACGGCCGCTTAGCTTGAGGATCTTCTTGGAGATGTCCCTGAGGGCTCGGAGGTGCTCACCCTTCCTGGAGTAGGTCTTCTCTCCCAGGGACATGTCGGGGTAGTGCTTCTCAATGTAGCGGGTCATGTGATCCGTGTCCACAATGTGGCCCACCACCTTGCGCCAATCACCCTGCACTTCGCACAGCTGGCAGTCATATGCATAGGCAGAGTCCACCAGTGTCTCCACAACGTACTCCAGACCTAGGATGGGCTCCCCCTTCATGTGCATGTCCAGGAATAACTGTATGGTGCCCAGTCTCTTCACCTGATGGGGGGCAGCGAGCCCCAGCTTCATCTTATGCTTGTTCCCGGTCACATGCTCACACAGCTGCACTATGGACGAACAGCACACGTTACAAATGCGGCACTTGCGCTTGTTCTCGGCCTCCATGGCGCCCGGTGGTGACGAAAAAAAAAAAAAAAAGAACCCCAAAGATGCTTCCGGCGCTGACCTCACCTGCGCTGTCTAGCGGAAATAGAGGAGGCGCGCAGGCGCAGAAACAATAGGGAACGGAAGAACGGAAGCACGCATGCGCTTTGCGCAAGGAACGAGCTTTTTACGTCGTGCGTGGTATCGCGTGATTTCTTGTACGCATGCGTCGTAGTATTCCCGGGATGATGGTTAGGGCGCATGCGCGACAACTCTGCTGCTGCTGCTGCTGCTGCTGCTGGAGCCTTGAGCGTTATGTTAGTGGAGGGAAACATTGTAACGTTTGTGTTACTTACAAGGGACGTGATTGGTTATGAGGAAATAGGCGTCAGCACCCATTCATTTTCATGACAAATTGCAGATTTGTTCTTTCTGGAGCTAGCCGTCATTTTACAGGGTTTTACCAACATGGGCACTTTACCCCTGAAATTTCCAGGCAGCCCTTTTCATTTTTTGCATGCTTATTTAACCACTTCACTCCCTTTTTTTTTTTTAAGTAATTTTTTTTTTTTTTAAGTAATTTTTATTGGAATTATAAGTTAACAATTTCAACAATAACATTTACAATTATTTGTTACTTCTGACTCATTGCTTGGTACATGTAACAACAGTTAAGAAAATGAAGAAAATTATGAGAATACAGGAGTACCAGGTAACAGTTAGATGAGAAAAAACTATTAACCACTTGCCGACCGCCGCACGACTATCTACGTCGGCGGTCAGCCCCTCACAGGCAAAGTGACGTAGGGCTACGTCACTAGCTTGTGAGGGTCTAGGGAGCGAGCGCGTGCCGCCGGAGGCGCGCTCCCGCTCCCGCGTGGTCACGGACCCCCCCGCGCGTGTGACTGGCGGACCCGATGTCCGCCGGCCACTCTGCGATCGGCGGGGGAGAGGGAGAAAGTCAGGCAGCTTGTGTAAACAAGCTGCCTGTCATTCTCCCCTCTGTATGAGAGCTGATCATATGGATCTACTATGTAGATCCGTTGATCACTCTGCATACAGCTGAAGCCACAGCCAATCACAGTTAGAATCACGCCCCTAGGGACACACACAGCCCCTCCCTCTCAAATAAAGTTAACCCCTTCACTACCAGTGTATTTTTACAGTAACAGTGCATATATATAGCACTGATTACTGTAGTAATATCACTGGTAACCCCAAAAGTGTCAAAAATGTCAGTCAAGGGTCCGATCTGTCCGCCGCAATGTCGCAGTACCGCAAAAAAAAACGCAGATCGCCGCCATTACACGTTAAAAAAAAAAAACAACAAAAATGACAAAAATCTTTCCCTTAGTTAGTAAACGCAATAACTTTTGCGCAAACCAATCAAAATACGCTTTTTGGGATTTTTTTTACCAAACATAGGTAGCATAAAACAAATTGGCCGAAAATGTTAAAAAATTTTGATTTTTACATTTTTTTGGGGGGGAATTTCATATAAAAAAAAGGGAAAAATATTGCTATTTTTGCAAAATTGACGCTCTTTTTTTGTTTATAGCGCGTGATCAAAAAATCGCACAGGTGATCAAATACCGCCAAAAGAAAGCTCTGTTTGTGGGAAAAAAAGGACGCCAAATTCGTTTAGGTACAGCGTCGCACGACCGCGCAATTGTCCGTTAAAGTCACGCAGTGCCGAATCGCAAAATACCCCCTGGTCGTTTAGCAGCCAAATCCTCCGGGGCTTAAGTGGTTAAAAGATATACTCCTTGGCCAATTCTGACACTTCGCTCCTACATGTAATAATCTAGTTTTTTTTTGCTAGAAAATTACTTAGAACCCCCAAACATTATTTATATATATATATATATATATATATTTTTTTAGCAGAGACCTAGAGCACATGGTCAAACATAAGGACCATGGGCCGAATCAGGCCATCCAAGCCATTTCATGTGGCCCATGCACCTCTCCTGCAGCTGCGACATCCCCCTCATCTCTGCCCCCATCTTGTCTCAGCAGTTGGCAGCAGAAAGGGGGACAGAACTCCTCTGTCAGATCCTGCTCTTTTTTGTGCAGCCACAGAGAGAATTGTGTCTGTCCCCCCTGTCTCACCAGTTGGCAGCAGAAAGGGGGACAGAACTCCTCCACCAGATCCTGCTCTTCTTTGTGCATACACAGAGAGAATTTTGTCTGTCCCCCCTGTCTCAGCAGTTGGCAGCAGAAAGGGGGACAGAACTCCTTCACCAGATCCTGCTCTTCTTTGTGCATACACAGAGAGAATTTTGTCTGTCCCCCCTGTCTCAGCAGTTGGCAGCGGAAAGGGGGACAGAACTCCTTCACCAGATCCTGCTCTTCTTTGTGCATACACAGAGAGAATTGTGTCTGTCCCCCCTGCCTTAGCAGTTGGCAGCAGAAAGGGGGACAGAACTCCTTCACCAGATCCTGCTCTTCTTTGTGCATACACAGAGAGAATTGTGTCTGTCCCCCCTGTCTCAGCAGTTGGCAGCAGAAAGAGGGACAGAACTCCTTCACCAGATCCTGCTCTTCTTTGTGCATACACAGAGAGAATTGTGTCTGTCCCCCCAGTCTCAGCAGTTGGCAGCAGAAAGGGGGACAGAACTCCTTCACCAGATCCTGCTCTTCTTTGTGCAGCCACAGAGAGAATAGTGTCTGACCCTGTCCCCACCGTGCCAGCAGTTGGAAGCAGAGAGGAGGACATAACTCCTACTACAGATCCAATGCCTCTCTTAACAGCTGCAGCAGCCCCTCGTCTCCACCTTCCTTGGTCTCAGCATCCAGCAGACTACAGCTGCTGACTCCAGCCCTCCTCTTGCCCTCCTCCATACCCTGCAATTTCTGCCTCTCAGTTCTGCTCCAAGCTTTTTCAGCAGCACAAGGTGTAAGGGGGATTCGCTGTAAGGGAGGGTGGGGGGACTCTTGACTTCTGATGTGGGGGGGAGGGGTAGCTGTTGACATCTGATGTAAGAGTTAGGTGCTCTGGACATCTAGTCTTACAGATACAATTGTCCCTTTGGTGGAAACCATAGTGCTGACGCGGCCCGCAAGGAAATTGAGTTTGACACACCTGCCCTAGAGAATAAAATAATGGGTGTTGCAATTTTCTATAGTACTTACCCTATTGTGATGTGATATTTCCACAATAAAAGTTTTGGACTGCAATGCAAGATCCATGGTGCGCTGGCGGACATGTATATTTGTTGCAGTTTTTTTATGTCACACAGTATTTGCGCAGCGATTTTTCAAATGCAATTGTTTTTTGGGAAAAAAACAACTTTTATGAATTAAAAAAACCCAAAACACTTAAGTTAGCCCCATTTTTTTGTATAATGTGAAAAATGATATTATGCCAAGTAAATAGATACCTAACATGTCACGCTTTAAAATTGCGTCTGCCCCTGGAATGGAGGCAAATTACGATGCTTAAGGCTATAAAAGGCAACATTTTAAACGCCTTTACAGGTTACCAGTTTAGAGTTGCACAGGAGGTCTGGTGCTAGAATTTTTGCTCTGGCTCTGACATCCACAACAATACCTCACGTGTGGTGCGATTACCGTTTACATATGCGTGCGGGAGTAACATATGCGTTTGCATTTGCGCGTAAGCACAGTGGGACAGAGCGCTTTAATTTTTTTTTTTTTACTTTTTTGTACTAACTTTATTGCTATCACAAGGGATAAACATCATTCCTTGTGACAGCATGGGCCATGACAGGTCCTCTTTAACCACTTGCCGACCGCCGCACGACTATATACTGCGGCGGTCAGCCCCTCCTGGGCAAAGCGGCTTACCGGTAGGTCGTTCGCCCACGAGCCTCTAGGGGGCGAGTGCGCGCCGCCGGAGGCACGCTCCCGCCCCCGCTCGTTACCTGACATCCCCACGCGAGTGACCGGCGGCTCCGATGTCCGCCTGTCACTCGCGATCTCCCACAGGAGAGGGAGAAAGGCAGACAGCTGATGTAAACACAGCCGTCTGTCATTCTCCCTGATGTAAGTGCAGAGACAATACAATCCTGCTATGTAGGATCGTATGTCTCTGTGGTTACATCACAAGCCACGCCCCCCCCACAGTTAGAATCACGCCCCTAGAGATACATTTAACCCACTGATCACCAATAATGTTAGCCCCTTCCCTGCCAGTGTAATTTTTACAGTAACAGTGCATATTTTTAGCACTGATTACTGTAGTAATGTCACTGGTACCCCCAAAAAGTGTAAAAAATGTCAGTCAAGGGTCCGATCTGTCCGCCGCAATGTCTCAGTCCTGCAAAAAAATCGCAGATCCCCGCCATTACTAGAAAAAAAACAAACAATAAAAATGACATAAATCATTCCCGTAGTTAGTAAACGCAATAACTTTTGCGCAAACCAATCAAAATACGCTTATTGTGATTTTTTCTTACCAAAAATATGTAGCAGAAAACAAATTGGCCTGAAATGTTAAAAAATTTAGATTTTTACATTTTTTTTTGAGAATTTCATATAAAAAAAATGTGAAAAATATTGTTATTTTTTCAAAATTGTCGCTCTTTTTTTGTTTATAGCGCAAAAAGTAAAAATCGCACAGGTGATCAAATACCACCAAAATAAAACTCTGTTTGTGGGAAGAGAAGGGTGTCAATTTCATTTGGATACAGGGTCGCACGACCGCGCATTTGTCTGTTAAAATCACGCAGTGCCGAATCGCAAAATAGGCCTGGTCTTTGAGCAGCCAAATCCTCTGGGGCTTAAGTGGTTAAGGAGAGATTTGAGGTCTATTAGACCCTAAATCTCTCTTCTGGCCTCCCATGCAGCTGATTAGACACAGATCGTTCTGATCGGCTGCTTTCCTGGCTGCTAGCGGCCAGGTAAACAAAGAGGGGGAATCATAAGTGACGACATACTCGTTGCTCCCAGTTTCTGGGGTTACAGAGAGAGAAGAATGACGTCAGTTACTCTCTCACTCTGTTCTGGGCAGCCATCGCCGCCAGCCGCATCACTCCCAGGCACCCCAATCGGACAGGAGAGCCCAGGAGAAGCGGCTGCGCAAGGGGCGTGGGACCTCCTTTTGCCACCCACAGATTTGATCAAGTGGCTAATTAGCCACTCAGATCACTTCTGCCTTGAAGGGAATCACTGGCTGAAAAGATAGATACAGGGATGGTGCCTGTAGGTGCAAGCAGCATCCCAGTATAACCACTGAAACCCGAGGACGTCCTACGGGCGGCAAGTGGTTAAAGTGATTGTAAAGCCTGAAGGTTTTTCACCTTAGTGCATTTTATGCATTAAGGTGAAAAACCTTCTGTGCTGCAGCTCCCCCTCATACCCCCCTTTTTCTTAACTGAGCCTAATCCAGTGATGTGCACGAGCGCAGTGGTTCCAGCCGCTGTCTCTCTCCTCATTGGACAGATTGATAGCAGCAGGAGCCATTGGCTTCCTCTGCTGTCAATCAAATCCAGTGAGATGGGAGCAGGGGCAGAACCGACCTGTCCCACTGTCTGTGTCAACGGACGAAGCAGCGGGACTCGGGAACGAGCTTGCACGGCCCGTACCATCTTAAGATTATTAAAGGGCCCCGGGCAATGCAATGCACTGGGGCCCTGCCTACACAATCACCCATGAGAATTAAAATGAAAATTATCAATAAGGCGATATTTATTGGTACAGCAGTGCCGGGCTAATGACAGCTTCCAAGTTCAGCGGTGGGTCCAGTGAACACACACACAGACGGGAGTCAGACCACTGCCCTGTATGTGCCTGTTCCCGTGGATGCGGACTGGCATTCCTGCACTTATGGGCTTCCCCCTCCACGGCCCAAGTGGCCTGACAGCAGCGCAGGTCTGACGAGCTCTTGCCACCTGCTAGGTTCAGCGGCGGGATGCACACAGGAATCGGGACTAATGCTTGGCTGAGGCTGGGCAGGTGGGGGCCCCCGGGTAACTGCCCAGCATGCCCATTCGGTAAGATGGCCCTGTGCATGGGTACCCCTGGGGAAAGCAGCTTCCGATGAAGAGGAGGGGCCTGGAGCACCAGCGGGCAACCCCAGAAGAAGAGGATTAGGGCTGCTCTGTGCAAAATGATAGATATGTTTGTTATTTTTGTTAGAAAAAAAAAATATGCGGGGGGCAGGTGCAGGCACCTTGCTTGCTTCCGGGTTTGGGGCACTCATGCGCATGCCCCTGCTCACCCATGCTGTGATTGGGCACAGCACGAGTTTGCCAGCAGGTTTCAGCCAATGATTTGAGGTTAACCCTATTGATTGGCTGTGTCCAATCACAGCACAGAGTTCTATGTTTACAAACACACAGAACTCTGTGTACACAGATCAGCAATCTGGCTGTTTCTTCTACCTGAAATATCAGGGAGAAAAAAACAGTAAAATCTGTTAGTAAAAGCAGCACACAGTTACATAGTTGTTAAAATTGAATAAAGACACCAGTCCATCCAGTTCAAACTGTGTGGGTATATGTGTGTGTGTTTGTGTCAAAAATAATATCCCTGTGTAATGTGCTCGCTAAGATGCCCATCTAAGAGTTTTTTTAAACTATATAATACTTCCCGCTGACACCACCAATTGTGGAAGTGAATTCCACATCCTTACTGCCTCAATAGTAAAAAAAAAAAACCTACACAGCTTAAGGTTAAACCACTTCTCCAATTCCAGTAAGTGACTCTGTGTCTTCTTAAGCCCCGTACACACGTACCGATGGTCGGCATACAAATGTTCCTCTTTTCTCCCCGGGATGTCGGTGTCTGCTGAAAAGTGCAAAGACAGCACAAGGACAGCACAAGAATTTTGTCCGCCGACTGCAGAAGTGATGTCATGTAATGGTTAACTTTCCCTGTGTTTTCTATTTTCTGAGCATGCCCAGTCTTGCAAATCTGCGGTCTGTCGGCCGAATTGTGTACTGACAGGCGAACAATCGTCCGTTCTGGTGTCGGCATACAAAAATTTTCATGTTTGCAAGAAAGACTTTTGTCCGCGGATTGTGCGCAGACATCTGTCGGAGGCACCATACTAACACGCGTACAATCGGCAGATCCTTCGTCCACCGACGTTTGTATGCCGACGATCGGTACGTGTGTACGGGCCTTTACACTCCCTGAGACTGAATAGTTTCCTCCCTATGCTGGAATCGCCAGTAAGGTATTTGTATATCGCTGTCATATCTCCTCTCCATCATCTCTTCTCCAGAGAGAAAAAGTTTAGTGCTTGTAGTCGTTTATTAATTTTGTTGCCCTTCTCTGGACTCTCTCCAGCTACAGCACATCCTTTCTGAGAACTGGTGATCAGAACTGGAGGGAATACTCAAAATGTGGCCAAACCATAGTTGTATAAAGTGGCAGAATTATCACTTTATTTTTGGCGTAAATTCCCTTTTTTATGCGTGCCAATATTTTTCTGGCTTTGCTTGCTGCAGCTTGGCATTGCATTCTATTGCTCAGTCTGTCTTCTACTAGGACCCCCAGATCTTTTTCCATCCTGGATTCCCCCAGAGGTTCTTCCCTAGTGAGTAAGGCCCCGTTCACATAGGGGCGATCCGACGTGGGGTGGCGACCTCCGAGGTCGCGGTGCGAGCAGCGCGCCGCGACCTCAGAGCGGCCGCCACGGACTTCATAACATTGAAGTCTATGGCGGTTGCCTCCGGGTCGCCCCAAAGAAGCTCCGGACCCTTTTTCTAAGTCGGAGCGACTTGTGTCGCTCCTATTAGAATGGGTCCGCAGCTTCCCTATGGAAGGCGACCTACGGCGACCTGTGAGGCGACCAGGTCGCCTCACAGGTCGCATTAGTGTGAACGGGGACTTACTTGCACTCACATCCTTAGCCCCCAAGTGCATTACTTTACATTTTTCACCATTAAAGCTCATTTGCATATAGTTGCCCACCCCATTATTTTATTGGGGTTCTCTTTTAAAGTTTCTATATCCTGCTGTGAAGTTATTGCCCTGCTTAGTCTTTTGTCATCAGCAGACACTAAGACTGAGCTATTTATCCCAACTTCTATATCAGATTTACTGCGGCAGGCTGGCTCGGCTGTGGGAACCGACATAGGGGTACGTGGGATCGCAGGAGCGGTCATGGGGGCAAGCCAACGTACCCTGGGGGGAGCAAGACTAGGCAGCGGGGATGCCGATGCACGGGGCTGGCGGCACTGATTGCCGCCGGGCACCCGCCGAGAGAGAAGGATGGTCAGCTGGCCGTTCTTCTCTCTGAAATGATCACAGAGCGCCTGTGATCCTTCTATATAGGATCACAGGTCTCTATAGTAATTTCACAAGCCCCTCTCCTTCACAGTTAGAAAACACTCCCCTAGGCTCACATTTAACCCTTTGATCACCCACTAGGTTAACCCCTTCCCTACCAATGTCATTATTACAGTAACCATCCATATTTTTAGCACCGATTACTGTAGTAATGTCACTGGTCCCCCCAAAAGTGTCAAAAATGTCAGTTAGGAGTCTGATCTGTCCGCCGCAACGTCGCAGTCCTGCTAAAAATTGCAGATCGCCGCCATTACTAGTAAAAAAATAAATAAACAAAAATGATATAAATCTTTCCTCTAGTTTGTAGATGCGATAACTTTTGCACAAACCAATGAAAATAAGCTTATTGTGATTTTTGTTTACCAAAAATATGTAGCAGACAACAAATTGGCCTAAAAGTACCTCCAGGACAGGCAAGCAGTTACTGAATGGCAGGAAGAATCAACTACAAGCCATCTGCTGTAATGGAGGGCAGTACTTGTAGTCTATTCATTCACGGAACTGGCCTACGGACAAACCACCCTGAATGTGCCCACATTTTAACAGTTTTCTTAGAGAATAAAAATTGAGGAGTTAGGCTCCGTTCACACTTCTGTGATTCCAAAGTCCCGCGATTTTGAATGCGACTGTGATACGGCTTTTACACTCAAGTCGCATCAAAGCAGAGCAGGAACCTTTTCAAAGTCGCTGTGACTTTAAGTTGCATACATTTGAATCGGTTCCTTTGAAATCAATGGGCTGCAACTAGTCATGCAAAGTCGCATGCAAATCGCTAAAGTGTGAACAGAGTCTAATAGCTCTGCTGCACAGGCTTTTTTACATCAATAATTACAAGTTTGTGTAGCAAGGTTTCCAGGCCTGTGGCCTGATGTGGGTCTCCCATTAGTACTGATACTCTCTCCAGCCCATGTGAGCTGTGGCCCTGGGTGTGATAACTGAAGCAGCGACAACTCCGGCATCTTTGTTTGTGGTTTTTATTTGATTTACAGGGGATGAGAGAAGGGAATGAGTGGGATACTCCTTAAAGCGGAGTTCCGGCCACAAAATCGACATAATCGAGTTTGGGCCATCCGCTTGCTATTGGTCACCTGAAAAAGAAATGGATAATTACGATTTATTTTTTTTTGTTTACTTACCTTGTTATTGAAGAAAAATATACTCCCGTCTCTTCCACTTCCTCCCTCTGCGGCCGCGCCCCGCGCCGTCACTCCCTATTTGCATTGATTCCTGGGAGCTGAACGTCACCGCTCCCAGGAATCAATGCGCCTGCACCGGCCCCGCTCGTCACTTCCGGTGCGGCTTCTCATTCCCTGCTAAACAGCTTCTGGGCATGCCCAGAAGCTGTGGAGGGATGACACGCCCACACCGGAAGTGACGAGTGGGGCCGGTGCAGACGCATTCTGGGAGAAGAGGACACGGAAGAGGACGCAGAAGAGGACGCGCTGGATTCAGCTGCCCACATCCGAGATGGCAGCTATGGAGAAGAAATTTTCAAGGTAAGTATTTCTTCTAAAAGGTAAGTGTGACCCGGGACAGTACAGAGGCTATCCATCGTGGAATGTACTAGCCCTGACTGTCCCAGGGGTATTCTTAGCTAAATTTCACCCCCGTGGCCGGAACTCCGCTTTGAGGCTCAAACTAATTACACGTGGGACTTTGTTACTGAAAAATGTCCGTTGGCGCTTCCTTGACGCCAGCCGGCGCTAGCCAACACTCACTGACTCTGAGAACTCTCTGTGTAACCAAAGAAGTGTTGAATCCCCGACTTATAGTTCTGTAGATCCAAGACTGAGAGCTGTAGAACTCCTGACACTGCTGTGCTGTGGAAGTCACTAAATACTGTCCCCCGCTTGGTACAGCTTGAGGTAGTACTTTGTGTAACTGTCGCTTCACTGACACTCTCTGTACAATTCAGGGCCCAGACTGCCGGTACCCCCTTTACAACTTCAGGGTCCTCAACCTAGGCACCCCCTTTACAGCTAGCTGACACTGGATCCCAGAACCTCTTCCGGAGTGGTCCCCTCTAACACTTCAGGCGAACCCCCAGGGGCAATCCTCAGTACTCACGACCTGTGTAGGCTTTCCTTGGACTGGACCCCTCTCTCTCTCTGCAGCCTCTCAGCACACCGGATCCCCTCAGCTCACTCAGCACGCTCTAGACACTCAGGCGACACCCGAGACATCCACCTTCCTCAGACAGGAGGAGAGACAGCCGCACTCTCCTTCCCGGGACTCTGCTTCCGCCAAAGACAACCTTTCACGCACTTCCCCCAAACTTATACCCACTCCCAGAATTCTTTGCAGCCTAATCTACCTTCTGGGGTAGTTACAAGCTGGGATGTGTACCCTGATTGGGCTTCCCACACTGCCCACCCTATGAGAAACCTCTCACAGGAGCCAGTGGGGATACTTCTCCCCTCAGCAGGCACATCTGGAAGCCCTGACACATACCTGCCATCTGTCCCGTTTTTCCCGGGACAATCCCGGCAAATAGGAGCCTGTCCCGGGTAATTTACATTGTCCCTGTTAATCAGGGACAATGTAAATCATTAAAAAAAAAAATATTTTTTTTTTTTTTTTATTTTGTTCCACACAGTGTCGCTCTCACCCCAGCTAGGTGTTGTAGTTCTGGCAGCATGTTGTCTCTCTCTCGGTGCCCGCTCACTCTTCCCGCCTGTCGCAAATTTAACGCGTCACCGGAGGCAGGGTGACAGCATGGTGCACTTTCCGAAATCCGCCAGCAGGGGGAGGCAGAGCACCTTCCGACAAGCTGACACTTTAGAATTGCAGGGAATTGTGATGAGAATTTTAAACTTTAGGCAGAAGTAGTGCATCTGAATGGGAGAATTATTCCAACTCTGCTACTTTGGCCTCAAGTTTTCAATTCTCTTTTCAAATTCCTGTAATTCTCTCTTTATGAAGTAGACCCTATAATCTGATAAGTAGGCGGAGAGTAATTATGCAGAGTGGGCGGAGCTTCAGGGAAGTGGGTATGGTAAGTAATTGATAGCTGTGCTGCAAAGTGTCCCTGGAAATTTTTTTGAAATGTTGGCAACTATGCCTGACACCCAACCTAACAAATCACAGCCCTGCTGTTAGGCAGACAAGGCCCACTATACATTTTACCTAGCACCTACCTATAGGGTGCTACATTTGGAATAGCAATTTAAAACAAAGCTTCAGCCAAAACCATTTTTTCAGCTTTTGGATAAAATGGAGAGGGGTAGCAACCTTTGTTGGGCCTTATATGCAGATTTACACTTACTTCCTTTTCTCTCTGACACCTCTTGCTTGGATAGAAATCAAGGCTAAATCCCCCTATTCAAGTTTATGTCAAGCCAAAATCTTTTTTGTAGTTTTGGATAGAGTGGTAAAGGGTATAAACCCATCCATTTATTTTTTGCTGCCTGTGTCCTGTTGTGAAGTTTATCATTCACTTCCTGTCCCAGGGAGACACAACTAGAAGAGGAGGTAATCTTTAGAAAGTGATTTGAATTCCCATCTTGCACAGCGGTCACTAAAACTGGTGTATCCACTGGAAGATTTCCCCTCACCTCTTGTGGTGACAGCCCAATCATTTTGGACTTATCTTGATGACAGTGGTTACCTGGACAAATAGAGGGGTGAATCTCCCAAGTCACAGCATAGATAGCAATAAACGTTTGAGAGATATTTTAACTCTTCTCTACTAGAGTTGGGAAGGCCTGTAAAAAAATCTGGAAAAAAATTGAGAAAAAAATGTCTTTTTTTTCAAAGCCATTTTTTGTTTTGTTTTTTTTTTTTTCTGGAAAATTTAAAAAAAATTGAAATATGTTCTTTTACAATGATAAATAATATATCCATGGCATGGGATTTAAAGTAAAGAACATGAAGATCCTAATGAAAGATTTCTGAGACTTTATGTAAAGTCTTAAATAATTGCAAGTTATCTCAGCTGAAGACAAGCAAATCCTGGAATTCAATTCAAGTAACACTGTACTTCTCAATGCAGTTCTCAAACAAGAGAAGTTTGCATTTCTGCCACCAGGAGGCACTGCAGAGGAAAGGCTCCAGTTTTGTTTGCTTGTGGGCTTCATCTAGTACAGTGATGGAGAACCTTTTTGAGTGCCCAAACTGCAACACAAAACCAACTTATTTATTTCAAAGTGCCAACACTGAATTAAACCTGCTAACGGCTCTGGGTGGGACTGATCACACCTCTGAATGAGCTATAAGGGACCATAAAATATTTTGTGCTTTTTCAAAAGACGGACGCTTAGGTGGGGGCGAGGCCATTGATAGTAACGGGGTTCTTCTTTATGAGCGTTGGTGCTCACATACTTAAAATATGCTTTTTAAGTATTTTGCTCATGATGAATTTTTCAAGTATCCTTTTGCAATGTTTTTATACACCCAATATATGCCTTTGCATTATGTGCTTTGAGGGTGCTTAGCAACGTTGGGTCTGTTGACACCATAGGATCTCACACACCCATCTGGGAGAGCCTAGCCCTGGTTTATCCTCTTTGTAATGAGTCTAGTTCTATAAATATAGTTCTATAAATATAGAGGTTGTGATACAGTACAGCAGGCTCTGAGGAAGAGGCGAGGTGTTGAAACGCGTCAGCCAGTCACTGCAAGGACTTCATATCTGTGGTGCGACAATCTTAATGCTTTAACATTAGTGTTGATGTGCCTTTGTCAAATCTACGTTTGTGAGTATGAATTTGTACTTTCTTTTAATAAAGCTGTTTGTATTGAGGATAATGCGCTAGGCCAATGCGCCCTCTGTTTATTTCTTGATTCCAGTGCATCTTGACATCCCCAGTCTTGAGAGGGCAGCAAGGTGGGTGCTATCCCAGGTGAACAAGTATTAGAGCTCTGAGTGACTCAGGGGATTACCCCGCTATTGTGGGGGCGGCCCTGGAACCAACCAATCCTGGAGCGCATTGCGCCGCCCTGACAGCTCACGAGGTGGCGCCATGCATTCCAAGCCCACAGCCGCAGCCCCACCAGTCTATGGACAGAACCCCCCAAAAGGGAGGCTCTATTAGGCACCAATGATGTCATCCGATGGGCCCCACGCGAGCCACTAACGGGTCGGCCCCGCCGTGCAGCAGGTGGTGCACCCCACAGAAAATCTTCCCAATGTAAATAGACATTAAAGAAAAAAAAAAACCTGACAGGTGTTTAAACCTACCCTGCTCCATTTAAAAATAATTTAAAAAAAAGTTATAGCCTTAGAGATACTTTAAAAGGATAAATTCATCTTTAAAAGAAAATAAATGCATCTTTTTGCAGGTTAAAAATATGTGCATTTACAATTTTTTTTCTTAAGAGCCTGTAAAGCACTACACCTGCAATCAGCAGATCACAGGTGCAATATCTGGCTTCTGCAGACTGTAAGTGTAGCTGTCTGCCCTTACCTCCTGTATGGGTAGCCAGTTACTTCAGTCCAGAAAGAATCAATGAACTTTGAGAATGCTCACAACAAGCACTTTCGAAGTTCACTGAGAACTACAAACCATCAGCCGCAAAGGCTGTCAAGTACTGTGAATGAATGATTCTGCTGTATAGGCAAAGCCCTGCAGAGCTGCACTGTTTCCAACTGTGACAGCGGGTGCGGAAAGATGATCCCTGGGCTGCTGTCACGGGGGGGGGGGGGGGGGTATGTTCCACCCTAAAACTGGGTGTAACAAGGTGTAAGCAGTGGTGTATTTTGGTTTTGAGCTGCCCTAGGCAAGACTAAAATTGGGCGCCCCCTCCCCTCCTATGTAAATTTGCCCCACCCCTTCCTGTTTAAGGGATGTGACTCCCTCCAAAATTGAAGGACTACAAGTCCCAGCAAGAACCCCTGAGATCTCATGAGAGGGGGGTGAAAGGGGGTGGGAGAGAGAGAGAGGGGGTGTGTAAGGGAGGGTGATGAGAGAGGGAAAGGGGAGGGAGGATGAGAGAGGGAAAAGGTGGTGGGGGAGAGAGAGAGAGGGTGATGGGGGGGGGGAGAGAGATAAAGAGAGAGGGTGTTGGGAAATAGAGAGAGAGAGAGAGGATGTTGGGAGATAGAGAAAGAGAGGTTGGTGGGAGAGAGAGAGAGAGAGAGAGATAGAGAGAGAGAAGAGAGAGAGGGTGTTGGGAGATAGAGAAAGAGGGGGTGTTGGGAGAGAGAGAGGGTGTTTGGAGAGAGAGAGAGAGGGGGGGGTGAGAGACAGAGAGGGGGATGAGAGAGAGACAGGGGGATGAGAGAGGGGGGGAGAGAGGAGGGGGATGAAAGAGAGGGGGGATGTGAGAGAGGGGGGATGAGGGGGCGGCAAGAGAGGGGGGAGGAGGGGGATGAGAGAGAGGGGGGATGTGAGAGAGGGGGGATGAGGGGGGCGGCGAGAGAGGGGGGATGAGAGAGAGGGGGTTAGAGAGAGAGAGGGGGGATGAGAGAGAGAGGGGGGTGGAAGAGAGAGAGAGGAGGGTGAGAGAGAGAGGGGGTTGAGAGAGAGGGAGAGGGGGTGAGAGAGAGAGGGATGGGGGTGAGAGGAGATGGGATGAGAGGGAGGGGGTGAGAGAGAGGGAAGGGGGTGAGAGGGAGGGGGTGAGAGGAGATGGGGGTGAGAGAGAGGGAGGGGAGTGAGAGAGAGGGGGTGGGAGAAAGAGAGAGGGTGGGAGGGAGAGGGGGAATAGAGAGAGAGAGAGAGGGGGGGTGGGAGAGAGAGAGAGGGAGTGGTGGGAGAGAGAAAGAGGGGGGTAGGAGAGAGAGGAAGAGGGGGTGGGAGAGAGAGGAAGAGGGGGTGGGAGAGGGAGGGGAGGTGAGAGATAGGGAGCAGGGTGAGAGAGAGAGGGGGTGGGAGAGAGAGAGAGAGAGAGAGAGAGAGGGAGGTGGGTGTGACGTCACTGGTTGCTAGACGCCAGGTGGCTCTAGCAACCAGTGGCTAATATTTCACTTTATCCATTAGCACGTAATTTCCAATTTTTAAACAGTGGCTAATAGAGTATCAGATGGAGGTGGGGGTGGCTATTTTCCTGCACCCCTGCAAAGTGCCACTCTAGGCCTGGGCCTAGTTAGCCAAAATACAGCACTGGGTTCCTGTAAGTGAACATAACCAAAAATAATAAAAAAAAGTTTTAGCTTTAGATGTATTTTAAAGGAAACTTGTACTGACAGAAGTATGGAAGCAGAAACTGCTAAACTCTATCTGGAAATACTAATTGCCTGGCTTACTCTAGCTTCAGTACTTTGACTCACTTACCCTAAAAATCAAGATTAGAAAATCAGAAATACTGTTCAAGGTCAGTGCATCTTCAATATTGCAGCAAATAGATCAGAATGACATCCAACTAGCATTTTTAGAAGACGTCTTCCCTAATATATGGGCAATTTAAAGCAAATCTATTAGCGTCTAAAACACAGGGCTCGCCACAGCGACCAAAAACCTCATCCTGACGCCTGGTCGCCTTCCAGCCCACCCACCCGATCTTCTCCCCCAATCCCCACACTCAGGGCCGGGACAAGGGCTGGGGCAGAAGTAGTGTCAGTGGCAGGGAGGAGGTGTAGGCTCTCTGTGCTCTCTCCCATCCTATCAGTGGAGCGATCCATCATACAGCGGATTACACATGATCACTCTTAGCTTGAACGGTACAGGGCTTAACTACCTGCCCCCTACCAAAATTTTCGGGAGATGAGCAGGCTTTGAAGGAGATGGGGGACAGGTAATCAAGCTGTGTACCATCCGAAAGCAATCCTGTATAATCTGCAGCACAGTTATGACAGGAGTGGGGAGAGCACAGAGAGCCTGCACCTCCTCACTACTCCAGTAGTTCCAGCCTGTGAGACTGGGGGGGGGGGGGGGTATTTGTGCTAGAAGGTGGAGGGGGAAGAGGGGTGTTAGAAGGCAGGATTAGGAAAGATTTGTGACAATAGGGGTGAATTTTTTTTTGGGGGGGGGGGATTTGTGCAGGAAAGGATAATTTGGAGGGGGGTTGTGCTAAGGGGAGGAATTTCTACTAGGAGGGGGGATTTGGGAGGAGAATTTACACTAGAAGGGGGATTTGGGAGAAAACTGGATCCTAACTTTTTTAGCTGCCTCCTGGATTCAAAGCAAATTTGTCAGGCCCTTGTCTAACACCTAAAAATAGTAAAAGCCTCTAAAAAGGTGCCACCTTATCAATCCATGTAACTCCCTATGCTATATGGTGGTGCTTTAGAGTTTCCACTTTAGAGCTAAAAGTTGCGACTTTTAAACTCAGCGCACTTGACTTGGGGATCCCAAAACATTTAGGAGCATCCTTACAGAAAAAAGAGAAAAAAAAATGTATAGCCAACTCCCTGACTACTGGTAACAGTAAACTGGGTTTACAGTAGGAGTGTGCATCTTCACTGGTCTCACAATTTCGATTTGATTACGATTATTATATCAACAATTCAATTCCGTGATGCATCCCGATTAATGTCCATGTTTGTATCCAAAAATTCAAGCAGTTAGAAGAACTCCATGTTTTTATTGTCCTTTGCTCTTAGCACAATATCCTTTTTTGGGAGTAATAGGATAAGGCAGAGGGATAGTGGTGGGAGGAATGGGATCAGGCAGAGGGATGGTGCTGGGAGGAATGGGATCAGGCAGAGGGATGGTGGTGGGAGGAATGGGATCAGGCAGAGGGATAGTGGTGGAAGGGATGAGATCAGACAGAGAGATAATGGTGGGAGAAATGGGATCAGGCAGAGGGATGGTGGTGGAGGGATGAGATCAGGCAGAGGGATAGTGGTGGAAGGAATGGGATCAGGCAGAGGGATAGTGGTGGGAGGAATGGGATCAGGCAGAGGGATAGTGGTGGGAGGAATGGGATCAGGCAGAGGGATAGTGGTGAAGGGATGAGATCAGCCAGAGGGATGGTATTGGAGGGATGAGATCCGGCAGAGGGATAGTGGTGGGAGGATTGGGATCAGGCAGAGGGATGGTGGTGGAAGGAATGGGATCAGGCAGAGGGATAGTGGTGGGAGGATTGGGATCAGGCAGAGGGATGGTGGTGGAAGGAATGGGATCAGGCAGAGGGATAGTGGTGGGAGGATTGGGATCAGGCAGAGGGATGGTGGTGGGAGGAATGGGATCAGGCAGAGGGATAGTGGTGGAGGGATGAGATCAGGCAGAGGGATGGTGGTGGTAGGAATGGAATCACGCTGAGGGATGGTGGTGCAGGGATGTGTTCAGGCAGAGGTATAGTGGTGGGAGGAATGGGATCAGGCAGAAGGATGGTGGTGGAAGAATGAGATCAGGTAGAGGGATGTGATCAGTGACACTGGCACTCACTTGCTTTCAGTGTCAGTCACTTCCCCCTCCTCCATGCAGTGTGTGTCTGTGCTTCTTTTCTCCCTTTTCTCCCTTCCGGTGCCTTCAGTGATACTTCTGCTGATGTGGGGTCTCCTCGAGCTCCTCCTCCTTCACTCTACTGGCTGTCAGCTCATCAGATGACTTTCTGCACCAGTGTCCATCTGGAAGGGGAGGGGGCTTAAGTCACCAGGCAGGCTCTGCCTCTGTGTTTCTGTTTCTTAATGCTGCGATTATTTTCAACACAGTTGAAAGTTCAAGTTTACAGTTGTAGGCGATAACAAGTTTATTACAAACAAGTGTAGCGTTCAGCACTTCAGATGGGACTTATCAAACATAAAACATCATCTTTACTATGAAATCAAATGGAAAATCACATCTTTGAACCCAAGGTAATTTACCCAAAATCCGATGATGCGTCCTGTACCTGGTCTACATTATAGAAATACCTTATTTTTTTTTTCATTAACCACATCCCGCCTGCCCTATAGCAAAATGACGTCGGGAATGTGGTTGTATTATCCTGACCGGACGTCATATGACGGCGGCAGTATAATACAGCTCTGCGCGCCCCCCCCGGCGAGGTGTCAGCCTGACACACTGCATCTCCGATCTCGGTAAAGAGCCTACTGACGTAGGCTCTTTACCATGTGACCAGCCGTGTCCAATCACGGCTGGTCACATAGTAAACAGGAAGAGCCGTTGATCGGCTTTCCTTAGTTCGTGCCTGAAAGGCACGAGTAAAGGAGCGCCGGTCGGCGGCTCCCCTGACGGGGGGGTCGGCACTGGTAATCAGATCATTGATTACCAGTGCAGACCCTCGGGGGGGAGGGTGCCACTATAACCACCAGGGATGCCCACCCATGACCCCAGGGATGCCCACTATGGCCACCAGGGATGGCAATCAGGGCTCAGGGAGCCCCCCATTGCCCTCCCCATCAGTGCTGCCCGCAAGTGCCCTCCCTATCACTGCTGCCCACCAGTGCCCATCATTGCCATCTATCAGTGTCGCCCACCAGTGCCCATTATTGCCCACCAGTGCCGCCTATCAGTGCCGCCCATCAGTGCCGATAAGTGCCACCTATCAGTGCCCATCAGTGCCGCCTATCAGTGCCCATTAGTGCCACCTATCAGTGCCCATCAATGCCGCATATCAGTGCCCAGCAGTGCCCACCAATGCTGCATATCAGTGCTACCTATCAGTGCAACATATCAGTGCCGCCTATCAGTGCCACCCCATCAGTGCCTCCTCATCAGTGCCTGTCAGTGCAGTCTCATCAGTGCAGGAAAAAACTTATTTATTTACAAAATTGTATAACATAAACAAAAAAACTTTTTTTTTTTTTCAAACTTTCCGGTCTTTTTTTATTTGTTTAGCAAAAAGGAAAAAACCCAGAGGTGATCAAATACCACCAAAAGAAAGCTCTATTTGTGGGGGGAAGTAATGTTACAAACTACATCTTGTATTCATTAACCACCTCCATACAGAGCAGTTAAACCCCCTTCCTGCCCAGACCAATTTTCAGCTTTCGGCGCTCTCACACTTTGAATGATAATTACTCAGTCATACAATGCTGTATCCAATCAAATCTTGTATCATTTTTTTCACACAAATAGAGCTTTCTTTTGGTAGTATTTAATCACCGCTCCAATCACGGCCTATCTCATTTCTTGAGGCCCTGAAATGTCAGGACAGTACAAATACCCCCCAAATGACCCCTTTTTAGAAAGTAGACATTCCAGGGTATTTAGTAAGAGGCATGGTGAGTTTTTTGAAGTTGTAATTTTTTCCCACAATTCTTGGGAAAATTAAGAAATAATTTTTTTTTTTACACAAAATTTCTCACACATAGTATATGCATACTTGCAATTACACCCTGAAATACATTCTGCTACTCCTCCTGAGTATGGCGATACCAAATATGTGGGACGTTGTCACAGCATAGCCACATACAGAGGCCCAACATGCAAGGAGTACCGTCAGGTGTTCTAGGAGCATAAATTACACATTTAATTTCATTACAACCTATCACACCAAGGAATCATCACATGGAACACCAAGACAATGGAAAAGCCCAAAAAATGACCCCATTTTGGAAAGCAAACATCCCAACACATAATCTAGGAGGCATTGGCTGCAGATAGGTACTCTGATGGGCTGCAGACAGGTACTCAGGTACACTGATCGGCTTCAGAAAGGTACTCGGGTACTCTGATGAGCTTCAGAGAGGTACTTGGGTATTCTAATAGTCTAGAGACAGGTACTCGGGTAATCTGATGGGGTGCAGATAGGTACTTGGGCACTCTGGGCTGGAGACAGGTACTCGGGGCTGGAGACAGGTATTTGGGTCTGGAGACAGGTACTTGGGTACTCTGGGCTGGAGACATGTACTCGGGTACTCTGATGGGCTACAGAGAGGTACTTGGGTACTATGATGGGCTGCAGATAGGTACTCAGATACCCTGATGGGCTGGAGGCAGGTACTCGGGTACTCTGATGGGATACAGAGAGGTACTCGGGTACTCTGATGACAGGTACTCAAAGTACCCGAGTACCTGTCCTCAGAGTACCCGAGTACCTGTCATCAGAGTACCCGAGTACCTGTCGCCAGCCCATCAGAGTACCTGTCATCAGAGTACCCGAATACCTGTCACCAGCCCATCAGAGTACCCGAGTACCTGTCACCAGCCCATCAGAGTACCTGAGTACCTGTCATCAGAGTACCTGATGGGCCGGTGACAGGTACTCTGATGGGCTGGGGACAGGTACTTTGATGGGCTGGTGACAGGTACTTTGATGGGCTAGTGACAGGTCCTCTTTATTGGAGGGGGGGCAATCAGTGTGTTTTGGGGTGCACTATGATCGGTAACTAGCTGTTATACAAAGCAAAAAAGGGCCCCGGGACTTTACATGAGGTGAGCACGTAGGGTCAGTGATAAAAGATGGATAAAAAAGAAAAAATAATTACTCCATCCACCACACACCGCCATGCTGGGCCAGGTCCATTTGGACCGGTCAGCTCCCAGGTCAGACACATTCCATTGCTATCCATTAGAGCACATGTGTCAAACACAAGGCCCGCGGGCCAAATCCGGCCCTCCAGGCCATTTCATTTGTATATTGTATTTTGGGATGGAGGTGTGTCACAGATGACTCCAGATCATGCTCCCTATGGTAACTAGCTGTTACCGCAATCTCCTCCTTACACAGGATCAGTGTGCGAGGAGGAGAACACAGTAACAGCTAGTTATGTTGACATTCTGTGACTGGCTGTGATTGACAGCCGGTCACGTGGTAAAAAGCCAATTTCATTGGCTCTTTACCTAGATTGGGGATGGGCTCTGTCCGAGAGACGAGCCTCGTCCCCAATCGCCGCGCGCCCATTTCGGAGAGAACGAGCGACTCGCGCTGGAGTGCTCATGTGATCGGACACAGCCGATCACGTGATAAACAGCCAATTTCATTGGCTGTTTACCTTGATCGGGGATGGCTCTGTCCGAGGGACGAGCCGCATCCCTGATCGCCGCGCTGCGTGCACCCGGGGGCGTGCAGTAGCGGCGAGAGCGGGCGGACATCATATGACGGCCGGCCGGATGGATAAAAGCTTCCTGCCGGCGTCATTTGACTATGGCCCAGTATGGAAGTGGTTAAAAGAGAAAAAAAATGCAAGGCTTTCTCTGAATGGGGGTAGTGCTAAGTAAGCAATCCCCTGTGGTTACTATAATATAAGGGCAGCCTCTTGGTAGTGGACGTGGATGACTGCTGCCACCATTGTAATAGTGGTGATTAAGTAATTTACAGAATCCAGAGATCAGTCAGGTATGAGATATGCATACTTGCATTGCTCCAAGTTGAACCAATATAACCATGCAAGCTTTTGGTTGGGTTCACACTGGTGTGATCCCAGACATCACATGTGATTCGCACCACATCACATGCGATGTCTGTGCAGTGCGAATTCAGCCATACAATTTGTATGGCTGAAATGGCATCGCATTCGGACCAACGGGGCAGGACCCTTTTTTTTGTCCCCACTGGAATCTGAATGCATAGGTGTTCAGACCCATGCAATCCGATTCCATCAGATTTCACAGTTCGCATTGCGTTCTGCAAACTGATTTGGGGGTATCATTAACTTTATATTAACACCCGCAGTGATTTGCAGAGATCAGTGTGAACTGCCTGCGAGTCATATGCGATGCGGGAGCCCGCACAGGAATCACGACCATTCCTACATCACACCAGTGTGAACCGAGTCTAAAAGTGATACTAAAGCTTCATTTTTTTTTTTTTATAACAGACATGTTATACTTCCCTTCTCTGTGCAGGTTTTGCACAGAGCACCTCCGATTCTCTTCTTTCCAGGTTCCCCCGCCGATGGTCCTGGCTCTTCCCCCAACGAGCAGTGCCCCCAGAGAAAGCAGCTTACCCTGGGGGCACCGCTGCATGCTCGCTCACAAGCCATTGCTATATGCGTCCATAAGACACAAAGAGCCTCGGTTCACAGCAGTGCCTCCAGAAAAAGCAGCTTGCCCTGGGGGCACCACTGCATGCTCGCTCCCAAGCCATTGCATCTATAAGACACAAAGAGCTGCGGTTCAGCCCTGCTCTCTTCTCACTAGCTGTGATTGACAGCAGTGGGAGCCAATGGGCTACCCCAGTCGTCTCAGCCAATGAGAAGCCAAGGCTATCGTGAACATTGCTGAATTAGAGGGAGCTCAGGTAAGGGTTAGGGGCACGGCCCACAGAAGATAAGTGGGTGAAGGTTAAAAAAAAACTTCAGCTCTTAGAACCACTTTAATTGTTACACACTATCCTCCCTTAAAAGCAAGTCAGACATGCTCAGTTACAGGATTTATCTATGTCAGTAACACTCTGCATTAAACTTTTTATTCTTGTTACATTAAAGTTTATAACCACCCAAACTTTATGTAAGTTTTGCATAAGTGGGAAAGTAGATCAGATTAGAACCACCCTCAGTTTTTTTTTTTCTTTTTATGGCTTTCTGTGGTTCTGTTACAAAGTTTTCCCGTTCACTTCTTGTCCTACTATCAACAGTTTCACAATACAGGAGGTCAGGGCAAAAAAAAAAAAAAAATCTTCAACACAATAAAGAGAAATACAAACTTATTTTATTTAGTAGAGTAGAACTTCTGCCAAAGTTTCATTGCTGCACATTTTTCCTCACTTCCTGTTCGGGGAAACTATTGTAAGTAGGGCAGATGGTACAGAAAGTATTGCCACCCAAACTTTAGAGAATGGTAAAAGCTTGACAAGGGATCTACTCCTTCCCCATTCAAAAATAAACAGTGGCAGAAAACTGTACGAAAAATGGCTGACATAGGAGAGAGAACAAAAAGTGGCAAACACATGCCGAACAAGATCCAAATTATGGAACCTATTCAGGAAAATAAAACAGCAGTAATTGAGAACACATTCATGATTTTGACAGCATCAAGTATTCTTTAATCTGCCAGAATCCTTCAAAAATCGGATAACTGTAGGTATGTCCATTTGTTGAAATTGAGGATTCGTGGCAGCAATTTTCTGGAAAAAATCAACCACCTCGGACTCATCCATGTCTTTAATACTGCTGAAAAATAAGTCTTTGGCTTCATCTTTAGGGATGGAGTCTGAGGGGGGATTTGAGTGGTCTTTAAACAATGTCGTTTCAGAATCCGATAAATGCCACTCTGATTCGTCCTCTAAAATACCTGGGATCCTGTGGGCAGTCATGCTTATGTCCGCCAATGGATTCTCAGGCCGATGATCGCTCTTCTGCCTCTCTGTCTCTTCTTCCTGAAAGTTTGTCAATGCCTTAATGCAGTTTTGGATAATCGTCCGAATAAAGAGAACATCTTCATCATCAGAGATCACAAAATAAGCTAAATATTCTAAAAATTCTTCATTTGTTCTGAACTTTAATTCCTGTGTAGCTGTACACTCCATTCTAATGGCATGGCTCTTATTATAGTGTGAGCTCTGATGCTTTAAAATTTGCGCTGTTGAAGGTAAGGCTTTCCGGTCACCGCCAGGGGAACCTCTGCTCCTCTTGGCCAAAGGTGGGCCATCGCTAATAGATTTTTGGAGCATCTCATTGTAGCAGTAACTTTCACGGCTCTCATCCAAACCAGTCTTTCGATATGGTAATGGACTCAATTGAGAGTGAGAACTATTCCCACTTTTATGTATAAATGATGGAGTGTCCTTGGAGGCTTCCAATGTCTTACCAGCACTCTTGGGTTTGGATGATGGAGTGTCCTCAGAGGCCTCCAGTGTCTTACCGTCACTCTTAGGTTTGGATGATGGAGTGTCCTCAGAAGCCTCCCGTGTCTTACCGTCACTCTTAGGTTTGGATGATGGAGTGTCCTCAGAGGCCTCCCGTGTCTTACCGTCACTCTTAGGTTTGGATGATGGAGTGTCCTTGAAGGCTTCCCATGTCTTACCGTCACTCTTAGGTTTGGATGATGGAGTGTCCTCAGAAGCCTCCAGTGTCTTACCGTCACTCTTAGGTTTGGATGATGGAGTGTCCTCAGAGGCCTCCCGTGTCTTACCGTCACTCTTAGGTTTGGATGATGGAGTGTCCTTGAAGGCTTCCCATGTCTTACCGTCACTCTTAGGTTTGGATGATGGAGTGTCCTCAGAAGCCTCCAGTGTCTTACCGTCACTCTTAGGTTTGGATGATGGAGTGTCCTCAGAGGCCTCCTGTGTCTTACCGTCACTCTTAGGTTTGGATGATGGAGTGTCCTCAGAGGCCTCCCGTGTCTTACCGTCACTCTTAGGTTTGGATGATGGAGTGTCCTTGAAGGCTTCCCATGTCTTACCCTCAATTTCAGGGAGCGTGACCTGAATTTCTTTGTTTTTCCTCTGCAGTCTCACAACATTTACTGAAACCTCTCTCAGAGCTCTCAAATACAAACGTTTACTGGTGTAGTTTTTGGAACAAGGCAACAAGTAGTTAAAATGTTCCCTAATATAACATTCAATGTGCACAGAATCGGTGATATGGGCGACTAAGGTCACCAAGTCGACATTCACCACTTTGCACAGCTGACAGGAGTATTCATACAATAAGCCCTTCTTCATCTCCAGGACACATTCCAGGCCCACAATGGCGTAATTTGCCATGTAAGTGTTCACGAAGAAGCTTAAGTTGATTTCATTGTTCCGCTCCTGGTGTTCAGTTGACTTCAGTCTATGTTTATAATGCTTGGAGCCCCGGATGTGTTGAACCAGCCCCACTAGTGAGGTGCATTTTACGGAGCAGAGATTACAGAAAACAGCCTTAAACCTGGTGAGTGGTATTATCTCTTCTGCGCTCATTTTGGAAACCTGTGGACTGGAGAGCGAAATTTACCTATCCGCATTCCTTAGGTGACGGGTCGGCTACTACATTCAGTTCACAGGCATCAGATGTCTTATCGCGGCTACTTGGTGTGCCACTTCCGGCGCCGGCGGTGTGACGTCACGCAGTGCGAGCCGAGAACTTTCAACTCTAGTGACCTAATGAGAGTTAAAGAGAGGCGCGCATGCGCAGCGGGTGGCCAGTCAATAAGCGCGGGGGGCGGAGAACGGCGAAAGGGGGCATTGGGCTGGGCTCAGGCTGTTGGGGGAAGTGGGTGGGGCGCTTCATGGAATTGTGTCAAAAACAAAGGCACGTTTATCATGTGAACAAATCTGCGTGGCGGAATTCCGGGAATAGCTGGAGAAACGTCTTCATTCATCTTTATTCACACTGTGTGTTACACTATATATAAGACAAAACGCCTGATGATGGTAATGGTGTAACACATTTAGGCTCCATTCACATATAGGCGTTTCAGATCATGATTCTGGACCATTGTAAGTCGCGAGACGCCCGTGTGATTCCAGTCACTTGCAATGGCACCCCAAACATGGTGTGATTTTGCCACGATTATCGCCCGACAAATCGCGGAAAAATCACGCAAACAGAATCGCGGACGCCCAAAAGAAGTACAAGAACTTCTTTTGGGCTACAGGCGTCCCACGATTCTGTTTGCACAATTTTACCGCCGTTTGTCGAGTGAAAATCACGCCGCGTTTGGGTGCCATTGCAAATCACGGGAATCCCCTAGGCGTCTCAGGACTTGCGATGGTTCAGAATTGCGGCAATTCTGCCCGCAATCTGAAACACCTATATGTGAATGGAGCCTAAGGCAAGGTAAACGCTTTGGAGTTCATTCATTTTATTGGCCAAAATAATAATGTATTCTTACTATTTAACCACTTAAGCCCCTGAAGATTTTACCCCTATTCCGACTAGGGTTTTTTTTGCGATTCGGCACTGCGTGACTTTAACGGACAATTGCGCGGTCGTGCAACGCTGTACCTAAACTAATTTGACGTTCTTTTTTCCCCACAAACAGAGCTTTCTTTTGGTGGTATTTGATCACCTGTGCGATTTTTACTTTTTGCGCTATAAACAAAAAAAGATCGTCAATTTTGCAAAAATAACAATATTTTTCACATTTTTTTTATATGAAATTCCCAAAAAAAATTTAAAAATCAAAATTTTTTAACATTTTAGGCCAATTTGTTTTATGCTACATATGTTTGGTAAAAAAAAAAAAAATCGCAAAAAGCGTATTTTGATTGGTTTGCGCAAAAGTTATTGTGTTTACTAACCAAGGGAAAGATTTTTGTCATTTTTGTTGTTTTTTTTTTAATGCGTAATGGCGGCGATCTGTGATTTTTTTTTGCGGTACTGCGACATTGCGGCGGACAGATCGGACCCTTGACTGACATTTTTGACACTTTTGGGGTTACAAGTGACATTACTGCAGTGAAGGGGTTAACTTTATTGGGGAAGGAGGGGTTAAGTGTGTCCTAGGGGCATGCTTCTAACCGTGATTGGACATGGCTACTGGTGTAGGAACAGTGATCAACGGTCCTACATAGTAGAACCGTATGATCACTATTCCTACACAGGGGAGAATGACAGGCGGCTTGTTTACATTAGCCGCCTGCCTTTCTCCCTCTCCACCGACGATTGCCGAGTGACCGGCGGACATCGGGTCCGCCGGTCACACGCACGGACTTCCTAGGGAACGAGTCAGGGCGGGCGCGCGCTCGCCTGCTATTGGCTCACAAGTGCATGCGCCAGTGACGTCACTGGCTGCATTTAAGGTAAATATCTCGTAAACGGTACATGTTTAGGAGATATTTACAGTACCTATAGGTAAGCCTTATCATAGGCTTACCTATAGGTAAAAGTGTCAGTGGAGGGTTTACTTCCTCTTTAAATGAATTAATGCCTAAAGTGTAAGTCCACCCTAAAACTTAAATCTCTGCATCTATAGACATCCACGATCTAACACTTGCCTACCTAGCCCTGTAAAGAAGAAATCAGTAAACTTACCTTTTTTTAAGCCGACCCGATCCCAATCTGAGCTGTCAGTGGCGGCTTCCCTGTGGAGGCGGGTGCAGAGGACACAGCAGACAACGGAAACCCCATAGTATCTCTATGGGTGACGTCACTTCCCATTCATTTCACAGCCGTTATCAGCCGTGTATTCTGCAGAGCTTCCGCCGCTGGAGACCATGTCAGATCGCCTTAAAAAAGATAAGTATACCGATTTCTTCTTTACAGGGCTAGATAGGTTAGTGTTAGATCATGGAGATCTATAGATGCAGGGATTTTAGTGTTAGGGTGGACTTATCCTTTAAGCGCACCTGGCATTTACAGGCGTCAAGCATTTTACCTTTCAAAACCCCACTGCTACGGGATGCACTGGCGGTGTATAGTTTTTTTTTTTCCCCCCCTGCCTCTAAGACCCTATGTCGGCATGGACACATAGGCTTACATACACAGGAGTTTACGTTCGCTTCACATCTATGCACCTTGCGATTGATGCATATACGGCCGGGTGGGAGTCTCGTCCTTCTGATCGGACGTTCCGTAACGTCCTTCAGAAGGAGAGAGATCACGCCACCGCGGACACGCGCAGCGGCGCAATCTCGATGTGCCTGTGTCCCGAGGACACAGAGCGACAAGACTCGGCAGGAGGGCCCTGTGATTGGCCCGCCTGATCACATGACTGCTGTGTCCAATTACAGCCGTCATGTAATGTCAATACAGCTGTTGAAACGGCTTCGATCTCTTCTCCTCCTGACAGATCCTGTCAGTGAGGAGAGGATCGATTTTGCAGCCGGGGTGATCAGTGAGTATTTCTAATTACTCACTGATCACAGGGGGGGTCTGTGCTGGTAATCAGATGATTGATTACCAGTGCAGCCCTGGGGGGAGGGGGTGCCACTAGAGCCACCAGGGATGCCCACCCATGACCACCAGGGATGCCCACCATGGCCACCAGGGATGGCAAACAGGGCTCAGAGAGCCTGCCAGTGGTGCCCCCCTATCAGTGCTGCCCACCAGTGCCCGTTATTGCCATCTATCAGTGCCGCCCACCAGTGCCCATTATTGCCCACCAGTGCTGCCTATCAGTGCCCATCAGTGCCGCACCATCAGTGCCACCTATCAGTGCCCACCAATGCTGCATATCAGTGCCACATATCAGTGCCCACCAGTGCTGCATATCAGTGCTACCTATCAGTGCTGCATATCAGTGCCACCCCATCAGTGCCTGTCAGTGCGGCGTCATCAGTGCTCATCAGTGCAGGAAAAAACGTATCTATTTACAAAATTTTATAACCTAAACAAAAAAACTTTTTTTTTTTTTCAAACTTTTCGGTCTTTTTTTATTTGTGCACCAAAAAAGAAAAAACCTGGCGGTGATCAAATACCACCAAAAGAAAGCTCTATTTGTGGGGAAAAAATGACATAAATTTGGTTTAGGTACAGTGTTGCATGACCGCGCAATTGTCATTCAAAATGCAACAGCGCTAAAAGCTGAAAATTGGTCTGGGAAGGAAGGGGGTTTAAGTGCCCAGTATTGAGGTGGTTAACTACTGTAGCTCTGGAAGGTTTACCCCACCCAGGCCATTTTTTTGTGATACAGCACTGCGTTACTTTAACTGACAATTGGACAGTCATGCAGCACTGTACCTTTTTTTCCCCACAAATAGAGCTTTCCTTTGGTGGTATTTGATCACCTCTGCAGTCATTATGTATCCAATTAAAAAAATATTAAAAATCTAATTTCTTTATAAATTTAGGCTAATATACATTCTGCTACATATTTTTGGTAAAAAAAAAAATCCCAATAAGCGTATATTGATTGGTCTGCACAAATGTTATAGCATCTACAAACTATGGGATATTTTTATGGAATTCTTATTTAATTATTACTAGTAATGGCAGCGATCAGAGACTTATAGCAGGACTGCAACATTGCGGTGGACAATTCAGACACTTTTTTGGGGACCAGTAATAGTGATCAGTGCTAAAAATATGCACTAACACTGTACTGACACTGGCAGGAAAGGGGTTAACATCAGGGGTGATTAAAGGGTTAAATGTGTTCCTAGGGAGTGCTTTCTAACTGTGGGGTGTGCTTGTATTGTGGGAAGGCAATAATCTGTGTTCCTGCTCAGCAGAAACACAGGATCACTACCTTCCCTTCTCACAGAACGGTTATTTTCCTCGTTTGCACAGGCAGACAGCCGTTCTGCCTCTCTCCTGAACGTTCGGCAGGTTCTGGCGGACATCGAGTCCACCTGACGCGCTGCTTGGCTCCCGCTGCGTCCAATAACAGCGGGAGCAGGTCACCAGGGTGCGCGTGCCCCAGACATGCAGAATCACGTACAGGTACATGATTTTGCACAGGAGAGCCACCTTGTCACCGTATATGTACTGTATATGGTCAGCAAGCAGTTAAATATACGTTGTATAGCTGGTTGTTAAGGGGTGGGCCGGGAAGCCGGACATCATGTCATTAAGTCATTAGCTGTCAGCAGGCTTCCACGCTGATAGCCAAATGTAAAAACAAGGAGGGGAAAAAAACGGACGTGCCCCCCCCCCCCCCCCCAACACATACTGGTATACATTTTGAGGGGAACTCCACACCAAAATGTAAAAAAAAAAAAAAAAAATGGCGTGGAGGCCCCCCAAAATCTATACCAGACCCTTTTCTGTGCATGCAGCCTGGCATGCCAGGAAGGGTTGGGGGGGGGGGGGGGGTGAGCAAGCACCCCCCACCCCGGAACCAAACCAGCCACAGGTCCTCAACATGGGAGGGTGCTTTGGGGTAGCCCCCCTCAAGCCCCTCCCCCCTTGTTGATGGGGACAAGGCCCCCTTTTCCACAACCCTGGCTGGTGGTTGTAGGAGGCTTATTCAGAATCTGGAAGCCCCCTTTAAGAAGGGGGCCCCCCGGATCCCAGCCCTCCCATGTGAATGAGTAAGGCCTACTCTCCCTCCCCCACCAAAAAAAAAAAAATGTAGTGTAAAAAAATGTCAGTAGGCCATTTTTGACAAGTCATTTATTTGAAGAACAATGTCCCCCAGTGTAGATCCATCAGCCGCCACGATGCCTGCCACACCACCTAAACTAAAAAAGAAGAGGGAAAAAAAAAAAAAACTCCGCTCGCACTGAAGGCTTCCGGCATCTGCCTGCTCTGCCAACTGACAGTTCATGTTGAGAACATGTGGTCTGGTATGGTTTGTCCATGGTGGGCTTGCTCATTGAAATTAAGGGCCTGCCCTACACCAGACATGTGGAGTATGCAACAACATTGCACAGGGCAGCCCATTGAAATTAAGGGCTTACATTATTATTATTAAGGGGTGCCATTATTATTTAGGGATGGTTCATACCTACAGTTGCGAGCAAGCTTGCACATGTTGTTGCATACTCCACATGTCTGGTGTAGGGCAGGCCCTTAATTTCAATGAGCAAGCCCACCATGGCTTACAGTAGCTTCATACATTGCTACCTCGCTGTCAAGATAAGTGCTACTGCTCTGTCACTGATGAACACAGCACATGTAGTCCCTTTTCGCTAATCCTGGCACAGAAAAAGTAATGCATTGATACATTACAAAACAGATTGAGGCTCACTGCCCAAAAAAGATGCAGAGTTTACTTTGGTGCGTTTGTGGAGCAATGGCACCCCTTTCAGGTGAATGGACTGCCCGATGGAGTCTCCTGACAAACGCCAAAAAAAAAAAAAACATGACCATGCCATGATGCCACACAGGTCTGAATAGGACCTTAAAGGTACTCCCGCAGCAATCACGTTTTTAATAAAGGGTCAGGGATTTTTTTCCTGAGTTTTCTGCAATGAGTGAGCTGCTGTGCTCATGGAAATGCAAGCCACACCACCCACATAACTGTGCCAAGAGGACCAAGCGCATTTCCTGCATGTCGTGTAGAGCAGCCCATTTATTTCAATAGATGGCCCTAAAAACATAGAAAAGAGGACCCTGACCCTTTTCCAAAAATGTGGCATTATGCAGTTTGCTGTTAGCAGATGTGCATGAGTGCCATTAATATTTAGGATTGGTTCACACTAACAGGTGTGATCAAGAGCATGTGTTCTCACGCTTAATACATAGAGCAGGCCACTCATTTCAATGGGCTACCCTACATGTGAGAAATGCAAAATAAGAAATTCCTGACTCTTCTCCCAAAAATGTGGCATTTGCAGATGCATGGGACACCATCAATCTCTTGGCGCAGAATGCACGCAAATATGAAGCGTCACGGCAGCAGGGCCACGGCGCCAAACTGTGCCGAGAGTGCGCACCCTGCACGCTCCCAGCACAGTTACCGGAGGCTAACAGAGAACTCAGGAATGCTGCTTGCTATCAGGAGCTTTCTGATCATGACCATAAGCCCCGCCTACCAACATTCTAAACCCCTAAATGGCCGGCAGGAGCCAGCACAATTCTGTGCATGTCGGGAATTTTGCACATAGATGTGAACCGAACCTAAATGGAACCAAAACACGTACTTTCTGCGCGGTCCCACACATCGCATGTAGGGCAGTCCATTCATTTCAATAGGCTGCCCTATGCACAAAAACTCTGATTCTTTTCCAAAAACATGCAGTACCGACCCACATAGGGGTGCCATTATTATTTAGGGATGGTTCATACCTACAGTTGCGAGCAAGCTTGCACATGTTGTTGCATACTCCACATGTCTGGTGTAGGGAAGGCCCTTAATTTCAATGGGCTGCCCTATGCAAAAGAAACAGAAAAAGTCTTCGGACTCTTTTCCAAAAAATGCACTGCAATAAATCACATGGTGTTATGGCACCATGCGGTTTGGCAGGCATCAAACCATGTGCGTTAGCAGATGCGTGTGGGTGCCCTTAACATTTAACCACTTCCAGCCCGCTGGAGATCATACAACGTCCTGGACTTTGAGTGGTTAAATCTGAATGATGCTGCAACTGCAGGCACCATTCAGATCTTTTTTTTTTCTGCCAGCAATTCCCTGCACTGTAAAAACAATTAAAGCACAGCCGCTTTATTGTTTTTACAGGTGGCTGAAGGGAATATAAAAATAAAAAAACTAAGTAAAATAAATGTCGCCTATGGAGATTTTTAAGTACTGAAGTTTGGTGCCATTCCACGAGTGTGCGCAATTTTAAAGCGTGACATGTTGGGTATCTATTTAGTCAGCGTAACATCATCTTTAACAAAAAAAAAATCAGGCCAACTTTAGTGTTTTTTTTTTTTTAATTCATGAAAGTTTTTTTCCCCAAAATAAAACATATTTATAAAATTGCTGCGCACATACCATGTGACAAAAGTTGCAACAAATGCTATTTTTTTCCCTAAGGCAGTGATGCCGAACCTTGGCACTCCAGATGTTTTGGAATTACATTACCCATGATGCTCCACTACACTGCAGAGTGCATGAGCATCATGGGAAATGTAGTTTCAAAACATCTGGGGTGCCAAGGTTTGCCAGCACTGCCCTAGGGTCTCTGCTAAACATATATAATATAATGTTTGGGGGTTCTGAATAATTTTCTAGCAAAAAAAAATGATGATTTATACATGTAGGAGAGGAGTGCCAGAATTGGCTTGGGCTGGAAGTGGTTAAGCTTGGCTCAGACATACAGGTGCTACTGAGCATGGGTACGCTTCAACGCATTTCCGCATATCACATGTAGGGCAGCCCATTCATTTCAATGGGCTACCCTATGTGTGAGAAAAATTAAAACAAATTCCCTGACACTTCTACAAAAATGCATCAAACAACATTGTACCGTGGCACCATATGGTGTGGCACGCACAAAAATATACACTTTAGCAGATACGTGGGGGTGCCATTAACATTTAAGGGCAATGCAATGTGTCTGCTAAAGAGCAGTGTATTGATGGGAAAGCACACATTTTTGCACACAGATGTGAACTTAGCCTTAATGGCACTGTCACTAAAATGTGCGTTAGCAGATGCGTAGGTGTGTCATTAACATTTAGGACTGGTTCACACCTACAGTGTAACCAAGCGCATGCATGTTTTAGGCTCCTTCTCATGTGTTGCATTGTAGGGCAGCACATTCATTATTTTGGGCGGTCCTAGGTGTGGGAAATGCAGAAAAGAAGTCTGACTCTTTTCTAAAAATACGGTGGAGCACCATGTGCTCTGGCGCGTACAAAAATGCATGCAATAGTAGAGGCATGGGAGTGTCATTACTAATAATGGCTTTGATGCACATCTGCTAAAAAGCAGCATGTTGTGGTGTGTGTTGGGAAAGCACGCAAATTTTTAGCAGGTTCCCATGCATTGTGTGTATGGCAGCATATTCATGCATTTCAATGGGCTGCCCTACAGAAGAGAAACAAAAAGTAGTTCTGATTTTTTCCCCCAAAACATAAGGTGCTCATTTGCAGATGAATGAGGGTGCCGTTACCAAGTAATAGCAGCACTGTGCATCCGATAAAGGGTTCTTTACATGTTTCTGCGCATGTCAGGAGGGCACGCAATTTTGCGCATGTTTCCGATATGCGTAGATTTAAACCTAGTCTTAATGGCACCACCGCAAAAACATGCATGTTACCGTAAAACGATTTCCCATTAACTTTCTAGAGAGTTTCTCTCATTTCCTGTTGACGAAGAAGGGTAAAAAGTGAAAATATCCCCCATGGAAAGCAGACATACATACATACATATATATATATATATATATTTATTCTGACAGATGTTGAAACCTACTTTATTCTATGCAAAAAATAAATAAATAAAAAAAAAAAAGTAAAGATATTCTTTATAAAGCCTGCATTCATCTGTGAGCCAGCCCCAAGACAGGATTTTACCTCATTTCCTGTGCCCCCCCCCCCCCCCCCAAGGCAGAAGGTAAATAAAATCCCCCCATCAGAAATAAAACCTGAGAGATGTTTAACCTCTTCACGACCACGCTATAGCCAAAATAACAGTAAACAGGATTTTCCGGTTATCAGCAGTCCTCTCCTCACGCTGACAGTGCGTGAGGAGAGGAGAGCCGGTAACCTGTCAGTGTGAAAGGGGACATCTACATTGATAATCAGGGCACTGATTAACAGTGTCCTGATGATCAGTGCAGCCCCAACAGTGCTCCCTATCAGTGCACATCAGTGAAGGAGAAAAATGACTTATTTACAACATTTTAGAACAGAAACCTAATTTTTTTTTCCAAAATGTTAGGTCTTTTTTTCATTTGCTTAACAAAAAATAAAAACCCAGTAGCGATCAAAATTACCATGAAAATAAAGCTTGGTCTCAAAAAAAAAAAAAAAAAAAAGAAAAAAAAAAGAATTTTGTTCAAGTACAGGGTTGCATAACCATGCAATTGTCAAAGTGTGACAGTGCTGAAATCTGAAAACTGGCCTGGGCAGAAAGGGGGTTAAAGTGCCCAGTAGGCAAGTGGTTAAACCTACCCTACTCTACCCAAAAATAATGAAAACTTTTTTAGCGTTCGATATATTTTAAGGGAATCCTGTACTGAGAGAAGTTTGGGCACTGCCACTGCGGAACTTCATCTGAAAATACTAATTGCCTGGATCGCTCTAGCTTCAGTACTTTAAGTCAGTTACTTACTCTGAAAAACAAGCAGATCAAAAAATAAGTATTGTATGAGGTCAGTGCATATTCAAGTATTGAAGCACAAAGATCTGAATGACAGGCAGCCTAGGAACTGGCATTTTTAGAAGCTCTCTTTTATATATGGGCAATTTAAAGCAAATCTATTAGTGCCCAATTCCCTAAAAACCCAAAATACTAAAAGCCTCCATAAGAGGTGCCACCCCACAAACCCCTGTACCTCCCTACAAAATATGTGGTAGTAAAACTTCAACTATAGAGCCGAAAGCTTAATTGGGGGGGGGGGGGGGTGGGAATCAAAGGGCATGTATTTAGCATCCTTACTTATAAAAAAAAAAAAAAAAAAAGGGAGAACAAGCATGCACATTTTTCACTGTCTGGTGAAACCATTATCACTGAGGCAGTACAGCACACAAAATATTGCCAACAGAGTTCCAGAAAACAGTGAAAACCTGACAGGGGTTCTAAGCCTTTTCCATTCTAAAATAAAAAAGGAGCACTACAGACAGGACTTATCAAACTTAAAATCACATCTTTATTATAAAACCAAGGTAAATAAACCAAAAACATCTCATTTTTACCTGGTGTACATTATCGAAATAGTTTATCTTTGTTTTAAAAGACCCTGTTAATATACAAGAGCTCCTAAGATTGTATCTACCTGTAAAATAAAAGTGTGTACTCACTTTCTCTTCTCGGTGCTGCTCTAATCCTGAGAAACTATCCTGTGGAATTCACAGGGAAACAGACAGACACTTTCATGAGTATTGATTTCCTGACTTCCCCACAGTCCTCACCGACAAATCCTGCTGTCCTCCACATCTCTACAGGAGACAGCGGTGGGTGAAACTGAGAGAAGCAGAAGTTCAGTGAGAGCTGCAGGGTACCCAAGAGATCAATACTACTGAGAGTGTCAGATCCGGTGCTCTTTGGGGGACAATTTTTCCACATCCAAGGTGAGTTCAGCAGCAGTTGAAGCTTGAAAAGTGAGAATGTAAATGCCTAATTTACAGGTAAATTACTTCTTAGAACTTTTTGTAATTCAACATGGTCACCTAAAAGTTTTACAGTTTTGTGCTGTTTTCAGATAGTCCAAATTATTATAAAAACGTTGTTATGGTTTCAAGCCTGACTTTTCAACAAAAAACAGGAGTTGCTTCATGTGGTTCAAGTCGGAAATGTTGAGAAAAAGCCGTCCCAGCTTTCTGGTTTTCTTCTTTATGCATCCCAGAAGCAGAGAATGCACCATATACTCCTGAATTGCTTAGGTTGATTTATACAAGTGTATTCTCTCCTAGATATGACCTTGGGATACCTTCAATTCTCAATAAAGCTGCCACCATGCAGAGAAAATCAATGAATACAAGGCGTTTTCTGATTGGATGAGATGGGAGTTCGTAACATAACATCATCCAGTCAAAATGCCTTGAATTTATTAAAAAGAGAAAAAAGGCTTTCTCTGAACGGTGGTAATGCTGACCGAGCGACTACTCCATAGTTACTCTACAGAAGGGCAACCGCTCAGGTACCGGAACTGGAAGATTACTGCCATCATTGTAATAGTGGTGATTAAAGTAATTTACTGTTCACAGATCAGTCAGGTACGAGATATGCATACTTACATTGCTCCATGTTGAACCAATATAAGTATGCAAGAAAAACCATACCAAAAATTCAGCTTTTAATTGTTACACAGTATCCTCCCTTAAACGCAAGTCTGACATTCTCAGCTACATGAATTTCTTTATATCAGTAACACTTTGCATTTAACATTTTTTTCGTGTTACATTAAAATCTATAACCAACCAAACTTTTTTTTTTTTTTAAGTTTTGTATAAGTGGTAAAGTAGATCAGATTAGAACTGTCAGTTTGTTTTTTTACTGCTTTATGTGGTTGTCACAGAGCTTTCCACCTTCACTTCTTGCCCTATTATCAACAGTTTCACAACAAAGAAGTGAGGGGGCAAAGAAAAAAAAAAAAAAAAAAAAAAGTCTTCAAAAGCAATAAAGTGGAAATACAAACGGATTTTGTAGTAGAGTAGAACCCCTATCAATGTGACATTGCTGTGTCCCTGCTGCACATTGTTCCTCATTTCCGGTTCAGGGAAACCATTTTCATTGGGGCAGGTGGTACAGAAAGTATTGCCACCCAAGTTTCAGAAAATGGTAAAAGCCTGACAGAGGATTCGTGCCTTCCCTATTAATAAAAAAGAAAAATACTGTATGAAAAAACCGCTGACTTACAACTTGTATGATACAAGAGAGAACAGAAATTGGCAATTAAGTGCTGAACATTATTATATTCAAGTTATTCTATCTGGAACCTCTTCAGAAAATAAAAACAAAACAGCAGTCATTGAGAGCACATTCATGATTTTCACAGCATCAAGACTTCTTTAATCTGCCAGAATACTTCAAGAATCTGATAACTGTAGGTATGTTCATTTCTTGAAATTCAGGATTCATGGTAGCAATTTTCTGGAAAATGCTGACCACCTCGGACTCATCCATGTCTTTAATACTGTTGAAAAATAAGTCTGTGGCTTCATTTCTAGGGATGGCGTCTGAGGGAGGATTTGAGTGGTCTTTGAGCAATGTAGTTTCAGAATGCGATAAATGCGGCTCGGTTTCGTCCTCTAAAATACCTGGGATCTTGTGGGCAGTCATGCTTATGTCCGCCAATGGAGCCTCAGCCTGATGATCGCTCTTCTGCTTCTCTGCCTCTTCTTCCTGAAAGTTTGTCAATGCCTTAATGCAGTTTTGGATAATCGTCCGAATTAAGATGACATCTTCATCATTAGAGATCACAAAATTAGCTAAATATTCTAAAAATTCATTATTTGTTCTGAACTCTAATTTCTGTGTAGCTGTACAATCCATTCTAATAGTGTGGCTCTTATTATAGGGTGAGCTTCGATGCTTTGAAATGTGCGCTGTTGAAGGTAAAGCATCCTGGCCACTGTCAGGGGAAGGCCTGCTTCTTTTGGCCAAAGGTGCGTCATCGCTCATAGAGGCTTGGGGCATCTTATTGTAGCGGTAACTTTGGTGGCTCTCATCCAAACAAGGCTTCTGATATGGTAATGGACTCAATTGTGGGTGAGAACTATTTTCACTTTCATGTTTGGATGGTGGGTCGTCTGCAGGGGCTTTCCTTGTTTTATCGTCACTCTCATGATTGGATGGTAGGGTGTCCTCGGAGGCTTCCCTTATTTTACCGTCACTCTCAGGATTGGATGGTAGCGTGTCCTCGGAAGCTCCCCTTGTTTTCCCGTCACTCTCAGGATTGGATGGTAGCGTGTCCTCGGAAGCTCCCCTTGTTTTCCCGTCACTCTCAGGATTGGATGGTAGGGTGTCCTCTGAGGCTTCCCTTGTTCTACCATCACTCTCAGGATTGGATGGTACGGTGTCCTCGGAGGCTTCCCTTATTTTACCGTCACTCTCAGGATTGGATGGTAGCGTGTCCTCGGAAGCTCCCCTTGTTTTACCGTCACTCTCAGGATTGGATGGTAGCGTGTCCTCGGAAGCTCCCCTTGTTTTACCATCACTCTCAGATTTTAATAGTAGCGTGTCCTCCCAAGCTTCTCTTATTTTACCATCACTCTCAGGTTTGGATGTTGGAGTGTCCTCCGAGGCTTCTCTTATTTTACTGCCACTCTCAGGTTTAGAAGGTGCAGGGCCTTCAGGGTCTTCTCTTATTTTACCGCCACTCTCAGGTTTAGATGGTGCAGGGCCCTCAGGGTCTTCTCTTATTTTACCATCACTCTCAGGTTTGGATGGTGGCATGTCCTCGGAAGCTCCCCTCGTTTTACCCTCCCTCTCAGGTTTGGATGTTGGAGTGCCCTCAGGGTCTTCTCTTATTTTACCGTCACTCTCAGGTTTGGATGGTGGAATGTCCTCGGAAGCTCCCCTTGTTTTACCCTCACTCTCAGGTTTGGATGTTGGAAGGTCCTCAGAGGCTTCTCTTGATGTATGGTCACCCTCAGGGAACGTGGCCCGTATTTCTCTGCACCCCTGCCATTCCAGGATCTTTATAGAAGCATCTATCAGAGCTTTCACGTAGATACTATCTTTGGGGTTGCCTCTGAAACAGGGCAGTAGGTAGGCATAGCGCTTCCTAATATAGCGCTCAGCGTGCTCTAATTCTGTGATATGGGCGACTATAGTTGGCAAATCGGCATTCACCACGCCGCACAGCTGGCAGGAGGATTTGTACAATGAGCCCTTCTCCTCCAGGACATATTCCAGGCCCACAAGGAGGGCTTCCTGCATGTGAGCCTTCAGGAAGTAGCTCAAACGGTGTGCATCCTTCTGTTCCTGGGGTTTAGTTATCTGCAGGCTTGGATTATGCTTGCTGCCCAGGTGTCTAGCCAGCTCTACAGCTGAGGTGTAGTTTGCTGCGCAGTAATCACAGCTATACCTACAGCGGTGCGCCATTTTTTCTTACCGCCTTCCTTAGGGGACCACATTCGGGTCCAGGCATCATATTTCTTATCACGGACTTCTCTGCGGCCAAACTTTGTGTGCAACTTCCGGCGCTGGCGAAGTGACGTCACACAACACGAGCCCGAGCTAAAGATAGCTAGGAGGAGAGGCGTCGAAGCACGGAGGGGGGGCGGAGCAATGGAGCAGGCGCGCCATAGACAGCCGGTGGGCGGGGAGTTGCCTCAGAGTGTTGTGATCAAATAAAGTTGTGTGTGTGATGTATAAAACTCTGCTCTGTGAGGGAGAGAATGGCGGGAATAACCACAGAAACGTCGTTCTCCGGCTTTATTCACACTGCTTGTTATAAAGCAAAATAATAAATGTAATAAGCAGTAATGTAATACAAGGAGGTGGCAGTACAGGCCGCGCTCACACTGTGTAGAACGCATGTAAATCACACGCTTCCCAACCTACAGGCAAAACCTGTTGCTCTTTAGCGGATGCAAGGGGTGGCCAATAAATGAGCCTGGTTCACACCTATGTGCAGGGTTCATTTTCCCATCACATTGTGACTTAGTTTTAGTCATAGTCTTTTGAACTAAAATGCCAGTTTAGTTTTAGTCGCATTTTAGTCATCTGCAATTGTTTTAGTTGTATTTAGTCAACTAAAATCGAATGTAATTTACTTAAATTGCAATGCATTATTTAACCACCCGCCGCCCTTCAAAGCTCCGTACACACGATCAGATTATCGAACGATCTGTTGTCCGTTTTTTGTGGCATGCTAGCCACTTAAGCCCCGGGAGATTTTACCCCCTTCCTGACCAGGGGGTATTTTGCGATTCGGACAATTGCGCGGTCGTGCGACGTTGTACGTAAACGAATTTGATGTCCTTTTTTTCCCCACAAACAGAGCTTTCTTTTGGTGGTATTTGATCACCTGTGCGATTTTTTGATCATGCGCTATAATCAAAAAAAAGAGCGACAATTTTGCAAAAATAATATTTTTCACATCTTTTTATATGAAATTCCCCCCAAAAAAATGTAAAAATTTAAATTTTTTAACATTTTAGGCCAATTTTTTCTTACCATATGTTTGGTAAAAAAAAAAAATCGCAAAAAGCGTATTTTGATTGGTTTGTGCAAAAGTTATTGCGTTTACTAACAAAGGGAAAGATTTTTGTCATTTTTGTTGTTTTTTTTTTAACGCGTAATGGCGGTGATCTGCAATTTTTTTTTGCGGGACTGCGACATTGCGGCGGACAGATCGGACCCTTGACTGACATTTTTGGGGTTACCAGTGACATTACTACAGTAATCAGTGCTATACATATGCACTGTTACTGTAAAAATGACACTGGAAGTGAAGGGGTTAACTTTTTTTGAGAGGGAGGGGTTAAGTGTGTCCCTAGGGGCGTGATTCTAACTGTGATTGGATGTGGCTGTGTGTGTAACAGCACAGATCAACGGTCCTACATAGCAGAACCGTATGATCTCCATTCTTACACAGGGGAGAATGACAGGCAGCTTTGTTTACATTAGCCGCCTGCCTTTCTCCCGGTGTAACGGACGATCGCGAGTGACCGGCGGACAACGGGTCCGCCGGGCACATGCGCAGGAGAGTCCGTGACCGCGTGGCAGCGCGCCTCCGGCGGCGCGCGTTCGCTCCCTAGAGCCTCACAGGCTAGCGACGTAGCCCTACGTCGCTTTGCCTGTGAGGGGCTGACCGCCGCCGTAAATAGTTGTGCAGCAGTCGGCAAGTGGTTAACCACCCGCCGCCCTTTAAAGCCCCGTACACACGAGATCAGATTATCGAACGATCTGTCGTCTGTTTTTTGTGGTATGCTAGTCTGATGTGGAAAGTGAAGAGGTTATTTTCATACGAATTCTCCCGTACGACAGAATTCTACTTCAGAAGTGATGTCATGTGCTGGATTGTTTTGTATGTGTTCTTTCATCTCTGAGCATGCCTAGTCTTGCTCTTAAGAATTTTTTCCATTGAAATCTGTACTAATGAGACAAAAAATCGGACGTTGATTTGACTGACGACAAAAATTATTTAGCCTGCACATCAGGATTTTGTCAGCCGAAAAGTCGGAGTCGGCTGTCGAAAGAAAGCACAATACTAACAATCCGAAAATCGACAGATCGGTCATCGGACGAATTTTCCCTACAGATTTTCTTATCGTGTGTACGGGCCTTTACTCTCCTGTACAAACTGACATAGGTATACGTCGGTCGCGCGCAGGAAGCTAGGGGGCGGCGTGCTCCCAGCCCCCACTCGGCCGCGGAGAAGCCGATGCGTGTGTCAGGAGGCTCCGATTGTCACCTGACACCTGCAATCGTTCCCAACTGAGAGAGAAGGACTCTCTCTGAAATGATCATAGAGCCCCTGTGATCCTTCTATATGTCTCTATGGTCATTTCAGAAGCCACGCCCCCCACAGTTAGAATCACTCCCCTAGGCTCACATTTAACCCCTTGATCACCCACAGGGTTAACCCCTTCCCTGCCAGTGTCATTATTACAGTAACAGTGCATATGTATAGCACTGATTACTGTAGTAACGTCACTGGTACCCCCAAAAGTGTCAAAAATGTCAGGGGTCCGATCTGTCCGCCGCAATGTCGCAGTCCACCAAACAATCGCAGATCGCCGCTAATTACTAGTAAAAAAAAAAAAATTACATAAATCGTTACAAGAATATTGCTTTTTTTGACAGAAGTGTAACATAAAAGAAAAAAAAAAATGAAACTTTTCCTGTGATGCCCCTATGCAGTGCACATTTACATGAACTTTAACAGTTCAAGTAACTGAACAGAACACAACAAAACATTTCAGGAGTTACAAGCACAGGAACGGTGGTCTAAGGAGGCCTATAATGCTGTACAGTGCTCTGAATGGTGGTCTGAGGAGGCCTGCAATGCTCAGTGCTCTGGACGGTGGTCTGAGGAGGCCTGTAATGCACTGTGCTCTGAACGGTGGTCTGAAATGCACAGTGCTCTGGACGGTGGTCTGAGGAGGCCTGTAATGCACAGTGCTCTGGGCGGTCTGAGGAGGTCTGTAATGCTACACAATGCTCTGGGTAGTCTGTGGTCTGTAATGCTGCACAGTGCTCTGGATGGTGGTCTGAAGAGGCCTGTAAGGCTGCACAGTGCTCTGGACGGTGGTCTGAGGAGGCCTGTAATGCACAGTGCTCTGAACGGTGGTCTGAAGAGGCCTGTAATGCACAGTGCTCTGGACGGTGGTCTGAGGAGGCCTGTAATGCACAGTGCTCTGGATGGTGGTCTGAGGAGGCCTGTAATGCTACACAATGCTCTGGGTAGTCTGTGGTCTGTAATGCTGCTTAGTGCTCTGGATGGTGGTCTGAAGAGGCCTGTAAGGCTGCACAGTGCTCTGGACGATGGTCTGAAGGGGTCTGTAATGCTACACAGTGCTCCGGGCAGTCTGAGGAGGCATGTAATGCACAGTGCTCTGAGCAGGCCTGTAATGCTGCACAATGCTCTGGGCGGTGGTCTGAGGAGGCCTGTAATGCACAGTGCTAAGCACACCACATCACAAAACACGCTACGGTCGCTACCTGGCTTGCTGGGAGGGGAAACATTCACAAGCTTTACAGGCGGAGGTCCAAGGAAACTGGAAGCTCACGTGGGTCAACGTCCCTTCCTCACATTTTAGTTTGTTGATAAAAATGGAATTGCTTTTCATCTTGTTTTCCTCAATGGATGAAAATGCAAGTTAATTTTCATTTAATTTTCCTCACTGGAAACATGGCGCTAAAGAAAATGTTATCATTTACATAATTAACACTGCCTATGTGTTTTTTGTAGTCCATTTCACATGGTTTCCTATGGGGCACGTTCAGATCTATGTTTTTTTTTCAGCCGCTGCATTTTTGGAAATGGTCAGGGACTTTTTTAAACACAAAACGCTGCTTTTTGGTTCAATAGACTTTAACCTCCCAAACGGTATTACCGAGTGTGGCTCGGGGGTAATTTTCAGTACCAAAAGCGGTAACCCCGAGCCACACTCGGGATTACCCCACAATGTTACTCACCTTCCCTGAGCTCCCCCGCCATCCTCCCCAGCGTCCTCGCACCGATCTGTGCACGGCCAATTGCTGGCATTTGCCTTCCGGTTCCCTTCCCTGCAAGCGTTGTGACGCAGGGGGGTGGAACAGGCGGCAAATTCAAAAGTGTAAATACACTAAATGACATGATACCAAGCTGTGATCCTAACGGATTACACTGTATCATGCCATTTCATCACAGGATTGCACCTGGATACTTTTCCAGTGCCCTGCCTGTGCTTTTCCAGTGCTTTGTGCCTGGAAAATTTGAACGACCATGGCGTCCAAAAAGCGTTTTTTTTTTTTTTGCGCAAAAGCGCTTTTAGACAAACTGGAAAACAGCGACAGCGAAACGGAGTTACTTGAAGAACTGAGCGATAGCGATTCGTGGGAAAATTCGTCATCAGGTACGGAAAGTGACGACAGCGACGATTCCGATGTCTCTTTCTGGCACATAGCTTGTGGAATTTGGGAAGAATATGAAATGATCCTTCAGAATTTCCAACGGAGCGATGTGCCAGAAAGACATCAGAATAGTCACTGTCCTCACTTTCTGTACATGATGACGAATTTTCCCACGAATCGCTATCGCTCAGTTCTTCAAGTAACTCAGTTTCGCTGTCGCTGTTTTCCAGTTTGTCTAAAAGCACTTTTGCGCAAAAAGAACGCTTTTTCGACGCCATGGTCGTTCTTAATTTTCCAGGCAAAAAGAACTGGAAAAGCACAGGCAGGGCACTGGAAAAGTCACCAGGTGAAATCCTGTGGTGAAATGGAATGATACAATGTAATCCGTTAGGATCACAGTTTGGTATCATGTCATTTAGTGTATTTACATTTTTTAAATTACTGCCGGTTCCACCCCCCTGCGTCGCAACGCTCGCAGGGAAGGGAACCGGAAGACAGGTGCGAGCATTGACCGAGCACACAGCGGGAGGACGGCGGGGGATCGCAGGGGAAGGTGAGATTTAAAATGTACAGAACAGATTTCCGTGCAAAATAATGGCACCGCTTTCAGCACCTAAAATCTGAAATAATCATACCGCCAGGGAGGTTAATGGAGATGCTGCAGAAATGCAAGTAGTGCATTTTTAACGCATTTTGAATCTGCCCAACAACAAATTGGGCAAAAAAAAAACACAGCAAAAAGCACTGCAGAAATTAATCAAAAGCAACATGCATAGGTGTGAACCAGGCCTTTAGGCTAGGTTCCCATCTATGCATGTGCGGTTAATGTGTTTTTGAGGCCCATTTCCCAGCATGTTTTGCGTATTTTCATGTGCGTTTTAAAAGTGTTGTGTATTTTTGTATGTTGTGTGTTAATGTTGCTAGGAGGCAGTGTCCATTGTCATGCAGGAAAACACACCAAAAAAACATGTACATGCACTTTTCATGTATTTTTGATGTGATTCAATCGAACTGTATGGAGCCAAAAATGGGATGCAGGCATCACCCCCCATATCGGCGGTCGGCTCACTTGTAATATCAACCGGCGTGGCTCACCAGGAAGACCCGAGCAAAGCCAGTGTCTCCACCGGGATCATTTTTGATTGGCTGTTTCGTAATAGTAACCAAGAAGGAATGACATGACATCACTTTCGGTTTACTCAGAAACCATCTGCGCGATTTTTTAACCTGTAAAGGCTTTCGCTGCCAGTTCAGTACATCGTAAGGACCTGACAGCGGGGGGTTTCACACAAAATCTGGTGGCTGCAGCCACCGGGATTGTGTGTGAAACTGACAGGCAGTCACTTGCCTGTCAAGTAAAAACATTCAGGAGACTCCGCTGCAGCCTGATTGCTCACATACACCCCCCAGTACTGCGCCGCTACGCCCCCAAAGCAAGGTCCATAAAGACATGGATGAGCGAGTTTGGGATGGAGGAACTTGACAGGCCTGCACAGAGTTCTGACCTTAACCCAATAGAACACCTTTGGGATGAATTAGAGAGGAGACTGTGAGCCAGGCCTTCTCGTCCATATCAGTGACTGACCTCACAAATGCGCTTCTGGAAGAATGGTCAAACATTCCCATAGACACACTCCTAAACCTTGTGGACAGCCTTCCCAGAAGAGCTGAAGCTTTTAAAGCTGCAAAGGGTGGGCCAACCCAATATTGAACCCTACAGACTAAGACTGGGATGCCATTAAAGTTGTGCGTGTAAAGGCAGGCGTCTCAATACTTTTGGTAATTTGGCGTAGAGGGTAACCCAGCCTTATGGGTCATACACACTATAAGATTTTCTGAAGACTTTTTCCTTTAGACTTACCAAAACCATATAATATGATGTCAAACCTAAACACTTTCAATTTGTATGCAATCTGGCAGGCCCTTGCACTACATAGAAAAGGTAAATCTGAAGGAAAAAGTCTTCAGAAAATCTTATAGTAAGTATGGCCCTTTAGGCTTGGTTTCCACCAATATGTGTGACTGAGTGCATGCGCATTTCTATGTGTTTTCAGTGCATTCCCACATGTTGCATGTAGGGCAGCCAATTCATTTTAATGTTCTGCCTTACATGTAAGAGATGCAGAAAAGAAGCCCTCTGACCCTTTTCCAAAATTGCACTGAACTGGATGGTGCTGTAGCACCATGCGGTTTTGTGCACATGAAGACTCATGCACTAGCAGATGCGTGGGGGTGCCATTAACATTTACTGGCACTACTGGACATCTGCTAAAGGGGAAGCAGATTTCTATGCATGTTGGGACAATTTTGCCCAGGTTTATAACACGCATAGATGTGCTTGCAAGGACACTGAAAAAGAAGTTCCTTACCCTTTTCCAGAAATGTATTGAACTGCATGGTGATGCAGCACCATGTGGTTTGGTGAACGAGTTAGCAGATGCATGGCAGTGTCATTAACAATCAGTGGCACCACTGCACATCTGCTATAGGGCAGCATGTTTCTGTGTATGTTAAACCCATAGTTGTACACCCAGCCTTAAGGTCACCTCTGTGAAAACACGCGCGTTAACAGATTCATGGGGATGCCATTAACATTTAGGCTTGATGAACACCTATAGGTACGACTGAGCACATGCGCTTTTTTAGCATGTTCCCATGCGTCATGTGTAGGGTAGCCAATTAATTTCAATTAGACTGCCCTACGCTGGAAACGTGCAGGGTGCCATTGTACATGACAGGAAGGCACACACTCCAAACATGCATAGATGTGAAACCTAGCCTTATTGGCATGGATGCGAAAACAAGCATGTTAGCAGACATGACAAGACAGGATTTTCCCTTAATATTTGAGATTTCCTCTCATTTCCTTTTGCCTCCACAGGGCAGGAAATAAAATTCTCCACAATGGAAACCAGACATAAGAAATATAAAACCTGACAGATGTTTAAACCTACTCTACCCCCAAAAAAAAAAAAAAAAGTTTTAGCTTTGGATATACAGTACTGTACTAAGAAACCTGTACAGAGAGAAGTATGGGAGCTGCCACTGTGAAACTCCATCTGAAAATACTAATTGGCTGGCTTTCACTAGCTTCAGTGCTTTAAGTCACTTAGCTTAAAAAAACAATTAGAATTTAGAAGTACTGTATGGCGGCACTTTGCGGGGGGGGGGGGGGGGGACAAAAAAGCCGCCCCGCATGAAAAAAACAGTCTCCTCCCGGCTTCTGCAGGAAAAGAGTCCCCACCGCTTGCGCTACACTTTTAGTGTATGGCTAGTCTTATGGGCCGGACTGGTGTCAGGGCCTTGGAGGCAAATCAGTCTGACGCCCCCGTAAAGTGGCCACATTGCTGCCAGTATGATAACTGGCTTGGACAGACGGGCGGCCGCACTTAATACAACTGGCGGCCACCAATACTAGTAAGTGTGGCACTGGCAGCAGGTCTTAGCAGCCTAATGCTCTGCCCACCCTCCTCTGCGGCATACCCGGCTTTTGTAGTTTTCTGAATGGGAAGTAAAGCTGGAACGTATACCTTTTTTTTTTGCAACCTGCTGATTTGTCTTAGGTTTTTCTCTATAGGAACATCTTAATGACAATTATTCCTGTTTTATTTAGCAAAATGTATTGTAATTAAACACACACAGGTAAAAGATCTTTCAGTCTGTGTGATGACATATTTTGGGGTCTTTATTTGCCTGATTGAGTCCTAATGCTTTGACTATTAAACTGGTTTGTGTCACATGACCACCTTCAAATGGAACTGTAGTTGGGCAGGTCCCCATCCCCAGTGTTCCTCCCGGGATAAGTGGCACTGACAGCCAAGAGCGGTACCATTTTGGTCAGATCAGCGTTGTATGTCCAATAATCCATAAATATGGATTTAGCCCAACCCTATCTGCTGGCCCAATGTGATGTCATTTAGGGGTATTTTAGCGGGTGAATATGAACACTTCCACCACTGGAAGAGCTTTTGTTTTCACTTAGCACTGGCATTTGTTCTGACATCAGTTTGAGATGTTTCAGTGATCATTCAGAACTCATTGACCTCCTGCTGACCTGCATTTACCTGTGCTTAATGTAGATTTTGCTTTCCAATAGACTTGCATAGGTATAGGAAAACCTACTTGAAGCAAGCAAAAGCCTCTCTCTCAACACAGCTTAGGGTCAATTCACACCAGCCGCTACGTTGATAAAGCCTAAAGAGGAAGGGGTCTGGTTTGCAGATAACAAGGGGGGGGTCTTAAACAGGAAGAGGTGTGCCCCTGGCAGGAAGGGGTAGGTGATATTTAAATTAGGGGGTGCATGAGTTTAGTCAGGCCTAGGGCAGCACAAAACCTAAATACAGGCATACCCCACTTTTAAGTACACAGTGGGACCAGAACATGTATGTAAAACGAAAATGTACTTAACCGCTTGCCGACCGCCGCAAGTAAATTTACTGCGGCGGTCAGCCCCTCACAGGCAAAGTGACGTTAATTAACGTCACTAGCCTGGGAGGGTCTGGGGAGCGAGCGCGCGCCGCCGGAGGCGCGCTCCCAGCGTGGTCACGGACCCCCCCGCGCGTGTGACCGGCGGACCCGATGTCCGCCGGTCACTCGGCGATCGTCGGGGGAGAGGGAGAAAGTCAGGCAGCTTGTGTAAACAAGCTGCCTGTCATTCTCCTCGGTGTAAAAACACCGATCAGTGTCCTTACCCCTCAAGTCACAGCCAATCACAGTAAGAATCACGCCCCTAGGGACACACACAGCCCCTCCCTCTCAAATAAAGTTAACCCCTTCACTACCAGTGTATTTTTACAGTAACAGTGCATATTTATAGCACTGATTACTGTAGAAATGTCACTGGTAACCCCAAAAGTGTCAAAAATGTCAGTCAAGGGTCCGATCTGTCCGCCCCAATGTCGCAGTACCGCAAAAAAAAATCGCAGATCGCCGCCATTACGCGTAAAAAAAAAAACAACAAAAATGACAAAAATCTTTTACTTTGTTAGTAAACGCGATAACTTTTGCGCAAACCAATAAAAATACGCTTTTTGCGATTTTTTTTACCAAACATATGTAGCATAAAACAAATTGGCCGAAAATGTTAAAAAATTTTGATTTTTACATTTTTTTGGGGGGAATTTCATATAAAAAAATGTGAAAAATATTGTTATTTATTATTCATTTTGTTTATAGCGCAAAAAGTAAAAAGCGCACAGGTGATCAAATACCAACAAAAGAAAGCTCTGTTTGTGGGAAAAAAAGGACGTCAAATTTGCTTAGGTACAGCGTCGCACGACTGCGCAATTGTCCGTTAAAGTCACGCAGTGCCGAATCGCAAAATACCCCCTGGTCGTTTAGCAGCCAAATCCTCCGGGGCTTAAGTGGTTAAAGTGAAGCAATACCTTTTTTCATTTCTCAATGCATGAAAATACACTAGCTCCATAGGAAATCTTGGTCAGCTTGACATGGCACTGCTCACAAACCATAAGTGACAAGGACACCAAGCTTGGGGAGCATGTTAAGGGGATTCAGGACTAGGACATGGTAGATTACCTAGGCAAGCTGGCTGGCCACAAATAGGATATGTTATAGTCCTGGGTCCCCTCTCGGTACTCCCTAAGTTTGGTATCCCTGTCACTTATGGTTTGGGAGCAGTGCCATGTCAAGCTGACCAAGATTTCCCATAGACGCCAATGTTAAAAACCGGGAGTAGTGCCATGCCAAGCTGACCAGGCTGTGTCCGTACTCGCGAGTGTACGTAAAGTGAGTGTACTTAAAACGGGGTATGCCTGTACACCACTGACTGCACTGACTGTATGAGGTCAGTACATCAGCAAGTATTGAAACAAAAAGATCCCAATGGTAGCCAAATAACTAGCATTTTTAGAAGAAAAATGGACAATATAAAGCAAATCTATTTGCGCCTAACACCTAAAAACCCAACATGCTAAAAGCCTCTAAGAGATGCCATACTATAAATCCCCATATCTCCCTACAGAATGTGTGGTGGTTGTTTAAAGTTTCAACTTTGAAGCTGAAAGCTAGGTTTGGGGGATCCCAAGGCATTTGGGAGCATTCTTACTCCTTACTAAAAAAAAAAAAAAAAATATGCACACATTTTTCCTCACTTCGGTCTGATGAAACCATTAACACTGGAGCAAAAATAACAGAAAATATTGCCAGCAAACTTCCAGAAAACAGTAGAAACCTGACAGGGGTTCCAAGCCTTCCTCAAGCTAAAATTGTTTAAAAAAAAGTTGTGACTAACAACACCATTCGAAAAATATGGTCTCCAGTTTATCTTACCATGAATCTTTCCAGGAAACTATGAAAAACAGCCGAGATTAGAAGAGGGAACAGAAATTGGCAATAACCTGCTGAACAACACTGTGTCAAGGTTATCTGGATCCTCTTTAGGGCTCTTTCACACGGTCCGCCTCCGTAGGCGGATCCGTGCTGCTCAGCGGGGATCGATCCACGATCCCCGCTGAGCCGGCGGATGACAGCTCTGTCTCAGCTTGAAGTTCGGAGAGGGAGGTTTCTCAGCCCCCGCTGCTCTCTATGGGGAATCAGATGAGAGCGGACCGCCTGTCCGCTCTCATCCGATCCGATCCCCAGGACGGATGGAAAATAGGGTTTCCATCCGTCCGGATTTCACGGACAGGATCGGATGCGGATGGCAGCGGGTGTCAGCGGACATGTCACCGCTGACATCCGCTGCTCCATAGGGCTGAATGGGGCATCCGATCAGATGCACCTAAAAAACTGACAGACGGATCTGATCGGAACGCCCGTGTGAAAGAGCCCTTAGGAAAAAAAATAAAAAATCATTGAAATTCAGGATTTGTGGTAGCAGCTTTCTTGAAAATGTTGACCACCTTGGACTCGTCCCTTTTTTAATGCTGTTCAAAAAGAAGCTGGTGACAAGAATGGAGTCTTTGGAGGGGGTTTGAGGTCTCTTTAGGCAAAATAGTTTCATAGCCTGATGAATGTGACTCTCGTGTCTTCTAAAATAGCCAAGATCTCTTGAGCAATGCTACTTGTGTGCGCCAATGGAGCTCCTGGCTGATAACTTTTGCCTCTTCTGGCCTTGCTGCGAAACACGTCGACTTGCTGGGAACCCTTAGACCGTGCTGTAATAGAGACCATTACTACCACTGGCATACATGTATCAGCACTCCCACTGGGAGTATATATATCTACATATATGCTTCTTGTTTTTTATATGTGTATGTCTATGTACTTTTATACATTTTTGGATTAATAAACTTGTTTCTTTTATAAATACAGTGTGTCATAATTGTGATCCTCCCTTTCACATTGGCATCTCAAAGCCCCATCTTTTCTCTTTCTTTTTTGATATTATACCCGTTAGGGGTCTGGGCCAAACAATCACGGTATCTTTTTGTTTTAGAGTGAGAGCGAGAGCGATAACACCAAATTTACCACACCTGAGACCTTGTAACACTAATGAGTCACATGACCCCTGGGAGAGAAAATGGCCCAATTTGGACATTTTAACTTAGGGGTGTAATTACTTTTCTTGCCAGCAGTTTATGGCTGTGTGTTGAGTTATTTTGAGGGGACAGCAAATTTACACTGTTATACAAGCTGTACACTCACTACTTTAAGTTATAGCAAAGTGTAATTTCTTCAGTGTTGTCACATGAAAGATATAATAAAATGTTTACAAAAATGTGAGGGGTGTACTCACTTTTGTGAGATACTGTATATATACACACACCATAGGCTGTAAAGCAAAAGCAATTAAAGCAAGTAATTAAAGCAAAAGGTGGTTCAACAACATACTGACATAAGGGGGGGGGGGTGACCCTTTTTCCAACTCAGTGATTCTGTTTTTGTTTTTCTTTCATTTTTTATGACACGTTGGTGTTAGAGCTTTCACTTGGCTGTTCTAAGTTGCACTAGTAAATATAGCTGGATAAAACAAAAACTGTGTCTGTGTTCATTTCAGGCTGCAAAGCAACAAAATGTGATTCTTTTTATTTATTTCTGTTTCCTTGAAATCAAATCTTTATAATTTTTTTGGTAGGGCTCCATTTTTACTTCCTTTTCTTGGCGAACAGTGTCGCTACCCCACCCAGGTCCAGATTACTGATGCCAGATTTCTTAAAGCAGATTTCTCTGCGTCCGAACTTGGGTGTGGATGATTGTGGTTGCATTCATCAGCAAAAGGATATGCAAATCCTTTGTGAGGACGATGGACTTGGTGTTCAACTCATTGTGATGCCGGATGATATAACCCTCCATCTGTTTACAGGGTGAGTCACTTCCGGCACTGGCAGAGTGACGTCATGCGGTACGAGTCAAGAGCTCTCACCTATCCAAACTAAAGTGCATTCCTGTGCGATTCACATGCAGTTCTGTATATGGCGATTTCAGCCCATTCACAGCACCAAAATTAGTGAATGCACTACTTTTGTAAACACACTGCAAAGCAAACAGATAACATTTTACTACCTTTGTAACATGCGATCTCTTGCAGGCTAATGCACTACGTTTGATATCTGTGTTTGGGACATCATTAACATTGCACTGACACCTGCTGCAAATCATCAGAGCAGTACATTTTCAATGCGGTGTGGGAAACCTGCATGGAACGCAGGTTTCCCACACCTTGTTCCAGTGTGAATGGGTCCAAAAAGAGCTGGGAAGGAAAGGTGCATGTGCCCAGCAGATGGCCAGTCAGCACACAGGGGGGGACGGAAAGAGGTGCATGTGCTATAGACCAGTGGTCCTCAACTCCGGTCCTCAGGGCCCACTAACAGGCCAGATTTTAGGTATTACCTTGAGGAGATGCAGACTAGAGTACTGCAATCACTGAGCAGCAAATGATATCACCTGTGATGTATTTCAGTTATCTTGCAAACCTGGCCTGTTAGTGGGCCCTGAGGACCAGGGTTGAGGACCACTGCTGTAGACGACCAGGCAGTGGGCCGGGGGGGGGAATAGGTGTTTGCCTGTCTCAGGTGCGTATGTTATGTGCACGCCCTTTACAAAAAACTCAGCTGTCAGAGAGAAATAAGAGAGTCTGGTGGGAATAATTAGTGAAAATTCTTCATCCGCTTATTTCACAGGGTATGTTATAAAGCAAAATAACGGATGTGTCTTAAAGCGGAGTTCCGGCCTTTTTTGCAACTTTAGTGATTCCTGGAGTGCTCGCTATGCTGATCAACAATTGGGCATTTTCATTTTTTTCGGGGTCCCTTACCTTATTTTCAGGGCATTTTTGATTGTACTTCCTCCTTCTCCCCCCTCTGTGGCCACGGCCACCGACATCACTTCCGCCTTTGCATTGCATCCTGGGAGCTGTTTGTCATCACTCCCAGGAGGCTGGAATCAGGAAGAACTCCCAGAATACTCCCTGGAATCAGGAAGAAGGACACAGCAGATCACACTGCGGCTTCAGATGTCCACATCCAAGATGGCCAAGCTTAGACAGCGTTTTTAAAAGTAAGATTTTGACTAAAATCCAATACTGTACACCTTGTAAGTATGAGAATAGCGGTTCTGTAAAGGGCGATGGATTAGTATTATACGAGCATTTTTAGTTAAAAAAAGGTATTTGAGGCCTCCGCTTTAAGCAGTAATGGTATTCAAGGAGTCAGTTTAGGCTAGATTCGCACTATGCAGTGGGTCCAAAATGCTTGTAAATCACACGTTCTCAGATCTGCAAGCAAAATTGAATTCAAAAGTGAATGGGCTGCCCTATGCTGTTGTATGACAAAAGCATGAAAAATAAAAAAAACATGCATGAGCGCGCCATGCAGGTGTGAATATTTAATAGGCTGCTGTACATGCATAAACACGACCTGCACAAGTGTGAACCAAGCCAAAGTGCAACCAAGCGCACGTTTCCTACATTTCTTGTGTGGGGAGCCCTTTAATTTCAATAGGCTGCTGTACACACAAGAAACACGGAAAAGACTGACTCTATTCCAAAAACACACAGCACAATGCAGCTTGCGGTTATCAGATGCGTAGAAGTGACATCAATGTTTAGGGTTGGTTCACACCCATAGGTGCAACCGAGCATGCGTGCATTTCTGCGTATTTCAACAGGGTGCCCTACACACAAGAAACTCAAAGAAGTCTTTGACCCTGTTCCAGAAATGTGGCATACCGAAGCGCATGGCGTGTGAAGATTTGTGGTGCACCATTAACAATTAATGGCACCAAAGCACTGACCATTAATCACTTCAGCTCCAAAAGTCTCCCCTTCCTTCATGATCAGGCCATTTTTTTTTGCGATACAGCACTGCGTTATTTTAACTGACAATTGACGTGCAGGCACTGTACCCAAATAAAATTTATGTCCTTTTAGTCTTTTAGTGGTATTTGATCACCTCAGCGGTTTTTATTTTTTGCGCTATAAACAAAAAAGACTGACAATTTAGGAAAAAAAAAACAATATCTTTTATAACAAAAAGTAAAACATATCCAATAAAAAAAAAATTTAAAATCTGAATTTCTTCGACAGTTTAGGCCAAAAAGTATTCTGTTACATATTTTTGGTTAAAAAAAAATCCCAATAGGCGTATTTTGATTGGTTTGCCCAAAAGTTATAGCGTCTACAAACTCTGGGATATATTTATATTGGTGACTTATAGCGGGACTGCGATATTACGGCACAAAAATCAGACACCTAACACTTTTTTGGGAACCAGTGACACCAATACAGTGACCAGTGCTAAAAATATGCAGTCGCTGTACCAATGACATTGGCAAGGAAGGGGTTAACATCTAGGGCAATCAAAGGGTTAAAAACGTGCCTTACTATGTGTAATGTGTGTGCATGCGTTTACTAAGCAATGTGCTGTTTTTTACTTCTTGCTCTGCAGGAAGAAGAAAACAGCACATTGCTGATGTCAGAAGAGAGCCCCGTGTTTGTTTACCTACACAGGGCTTTCTTCAGTATTGTCTGGAGACGATCGGTAGCTGATTGGTCAGGGCGGCGCTCTCTACCTTGGAGCACCTAGTACGTCATTCGCAGGAACAGCCACCCAGACGCAGTATATCTGCAGTGGGCGGTCGTGAAGCAGTTAACAGACGTGCGGTGGCACCACAAATCTGCAAACGTCATGTACTTTAGTACACATAGCTGTGACTTCAACCCTAACCACTTGACGATCACCCACAACTACATTTACGTCATTACTTTGACGTTAAATTCTGTTGTTATGGCAGCAGCTAGTTGCCATTACCCCCGGTATTTTTTTTGCACTGTGGGCGATTCTGCATCTGATAAAAGTGGTCCCCACGGTGGATTTGCCACTAGATCACTTTTAGAGGTGGCGGGAGAGGTGCCCAGCCGCTTCCCAGATGTCTCCGGGCTTACCGGACCCGTCAGTTAGCCTGGAGTCAATCTGATCTGTTGGATACCTGGGCAGGAAGCTGAGTGAGGGCATTGCAGCCCCTACTCGGCTCTATGCCCTTGAAGGAGCAGAGCGAATTCGGACATCACTTCTGCCTTTCGGCCTTAAAGGGATGTTTTTTCCCCCTAAAGGCACAATGACTTTTTTTGCTTTACCCACTTAAGGACAGGACCTATTTTTGACACTTGGTGTTTACAAGCTAAAATCATTTTTGTTTTCTAGAAAACTATTTAGAACCCCCAAACATATTATATATATATATATATATATATATATATTTTTTTAGCAGAGACCCTAGAGAATAAAATGGAGATCGTTGCAATATTTTTTATCCCACCGTATTTGCGCAGCAGTCTTCCAAACGCATTTTTTTTTAAAAAGACTCAATTTTGAATTAAAAAAAAAGCAGGAAAGTTAGCCCAATTTTTTTCCATAATGTGAAAGATAATGTTTCGCCGAGTAAATAGATACCCAACATATCATGCTTCACAATTGCGCACACTCGCGGAATGGCGACAAACTTTGGTACTTAAAAATTCCCATGGGCAACATTTTAGAAATTTCTACAGGTTACCAGCTTAAGAGTTATAGAGAAGGTGTAGAGATAGAATTATTGCTCTCACTCTAACGATCGCGGCGATACCTCACATGTGTGGTTTAAAAAACGTTTACATATGTGGGCAGAACTTGCGTATGCGTTCGCTTCTGCGCGCGAGCTAACGGGGACAGGGCATTTTAATTTTTTTTTCCTATTTATTTTTACACAGTTTTAAAAAAAAAATAAAAATTTGATCATTTTTATTTCCATTACAAGGAATGTAAACATTTCTTGTAATAGAAATAGGCATGACAGGACCTCTTTATTGTGAGATCTGGAGTCAAAAAGACAAATAAAATTGAATTCAAAAGTGAATGGGCTGCCCTATGCTGTCGTGTGACAAACGCATGAAAAAAATACATGCATGAGCAGCATGCAGGTGTGAATATTTAATAGGCTGCTGCACATGCACAAACACAACCTGCACAAGTGTGAACCAAGCGCACGTTTCGTGTGTGGGGAGCCCTTTCATTTCAATAGGCCGAAGACCTCACAACTACACTAAAAAGCAAAAAAAAAAAAAAAAAATCGGCCCTTTAAAATCCGTTGCTAGGCAACGACATTTGACATTGCTCCGGTCCTCCAAGACCATAGAGTCGAGTGGGAGCCATCTTGCCCTCACTCGACTCCTGTCTGTGAGGAGCAGGGACCGGATCATTTTGCTGCTGGTGGGTCCGGTAAGCAGGGAAAACGACCAGGACGCGGCGGGAAGGGGGGGCACCTGTTCCGCCGCACCGTAAGGGTGATCCTGCAGTGAAACCGCCATTGGGACCACTCTTATCTGAAAGTCAACCGCCCACCGCTTAAAGAAATACCGGGGTTATGGCAGCTAACTGCTGCCACAACCCCGGTATTTAGCGTCAAAGGACCGACGTAAATAAATGCACCGCCATTGAATACACCAATTTATATCTCTCTGGACTACAACAGGGTGACACGTATAATACAACGTCTTTATCCTGGACTGATATTTGGGATCCCTGTGGGAACCTTTTGGCTGAGCATGGCTATCCCTGCTGTGCAACGACATTACGCTGTTCTTACTGCTTCTTTTTTTTGACCTTTGTTTTTCTGCTTTTCCTTATTTTGTTGAAGTCTTACATACTCCCCTTTTCTGGCAAAGTGATATGTGACCTTGTCAGGAGCTCAGCAGTCCTATTGGATGCATGTTCACACCTGCTTGTTTTTATTAGTTGTGGCCCTATTCATCAAGGACTATTCCATGTGTCTGAGATTTGTTCCTATCTGACTGTTGAAAAAGGCGATTGTCCGAAACGCGTCTGGTCGTCTTTGGAAGTCTCAGCCACCTTCAGTCCAAGTGACGTAACACATGGCCACATGTTATTTTAAAGTGTTGTCTGTAATTTCTCATTTTTTTTTATTGAATTTTCATTACCCCCCTTTTTGTACAAGAATAATAAATTTATTGAAAATATACTTATTACTCAAGGTCTGGTTATTGCCTATAAAGTCCCATACCTCAGGGGAATTCCTTCTTTTGTGACGTAAATAAACGGTGCAAGTGGGTAAAAAGGTAAATGACAGATCTGGGGGGTCAATAAATAAATCTCAATAAAAAGGGACCTGCCAAGCTTAATTTCTTTTACAAGAATATTTACATATTTACATTAGATTTACATTAGAAATAAAAGTGTAATAAAAAATAAAAAATAAAATAAAAAAAATAAATTTAAAACACCCTGTTCCTCCATGCTCGTATGCAGAAGCGAACACATACGTAAGTCGCGCCCGCATATCTAAACAGTGTTTGTGCCACACATGTGAGGTATCTCCGCGATCGTTAGAGTGAGAGCAATAATTCTAGCACTAGACTTCCTCTGTAACTCTAAACAAGTAACCTGTAAACATTTTTAAAGCATCAGCTATGGAGATTTTTTAAATACCGTAGTTTGTTGCCATTCCACGAGCGTGCGCAATTTTTAAGCGTGACATGTTAGGTATCTATTTATTCGGTGTAACATCATATTTCATATAATTTTTAATAATAATACAGGGCTTGACAAATTTGCCTGAAATCTAGGACCCAGCTAAAAAAGTTAGGAGCCAGTTTTTTTTTTTTTTTTTTTTAAACAAACAACCAAGCTTTATTTCCAAAAAAATAACATACTAAATTTACACATAAAGACGACTAGAACCCCACTCTCCTCTATAGCGCAATCGGATGGAAACAGACTGTCTGTTTCCATCCGATGCCATCTGATCCGATCCATGGGATGGATAGAAAATAGAACCACCATCCGTCTGTTTTTGGCGGACAGGATCAGATGACGGCAGATCAGAGGCGTAACTAGAACCTTCAGGGCCCCGATGCAAGAAACCATGAAGGGCCCCCCAGATCCCTGGCCGGGGCCCTTCCCTTCAAGCCCGGGGCTCTTCCCACTAATCCTGGGGCTCTTTAATCTCATTGCATGGCCTTTTATTATGGTCCCGCATCAGGATCCTTTCACAAGTTCTGCAGTGGGCCCCCTTCCTGCAATCTTGGGGCCTCCCCACAGTGGTGAAATGCCAGGGCCCGGTCGCAAGTGTGACCTTTGAGATCCTAGAAGTTCACCCACTGGTTTGCTACTGGGCCCCCTGGAGCATGGGGCCCGGTAGCGATTGCAACCCCTGCAACCCCTGTAGTTACGCCCCTGCGGCAGATTACCGCTCCATAGAGGAGAATGAAGGGTCCAATCAGGTCTGCCTGAAAAACTGACAGGCGGACCTGATCAGACAGCCTGTGTGAAAGGGGCCTTCGGCTGTGGCATGGCGATGAGGAAATTATATATATATATATATATATATATACATACATACATACACACACATACTTTTTTTTTTTTTAAATAATGATTGAAAAAAAAAAAAATATATATATATATTTTTTTAATAATTTAAAAAATAAATAAATAATAATAACAACCACACTCCCTGTCCACTTACCTTTAAGCAAAGGTAAGTGGACAGGGAGATGAAGCCTGCAAAAACTTCCCTCTCATCTCCTCTTGTCAAACTCCCGGCCACCACAAGAGGGCGCCAGTTCCCCGTTCTCTCACTAAAGAAGGCCGAAAAGCCGCGGCCTCAAAAGGGACAGGACACCTCCTGCAGTGCACCCCAGGCACCAGGTCGCTAATTTAAGTCGCCAATGCGACCTGGCGCCCGGGTTTGTCGAGCCCTGTATATAGTGAATTTTTTCCAAAAAAATTGCATTTGAAAGACCGCTGCACAATTGCAGTGTGACATAAAATATTGCAACAATCGCCATTTTATTCTCTATGGTCTCTGCTAAACAAAATTTATATATATTTGCGGGTTCTAGCAAGAAATACAAATTTAAACTTGTAAACAAAAAGTTCCAGAAAAGGCCTGGTCTTAAAGTGGATAACAGAATTGCTTTAAAAACGCAAGCATTGGCAAATGTGTGGGGGTGCTATTAACATTTACGTACAGGTGCAACTAAACGTGAGGGGGGGGGGGGGGCGGTTTCCTCATGTGTCCCTGACCCTTTTCCAAAAATGTACAGCACCGAACTGCATTGTGCTGGTGCATGGGGTGCCATTAATATTTCACACCTACAGGTGCTCACACACATTTCTGCACGTTTACATTTCCACATGTCTAGTGTACGGCAGCCCATTCATTTCAGTGGGCTGCCCTACGAGCTAGAAACATGGAAAATACACCAGAGGCTAGGTGAACACCCACAGGTGCTACTAAACGTGAGTAAATTTCCACACATCATATTTAAGGCAGCCTATTCCTTTTAATGGGCTGCCCTTAGTGCGAGAAATGCGGAAAAGTAGTCCCTGACCCTTTTCCAAAAATGCGCGCACCAAAGTGCATGGTGCTGCAACACCATGTGGTTCGGCGCATGTCAAAACACATGCATTAGCAGATGCATGGGGGTACTAACAGCTAGGCTTGGTTCACACCTACAGTTGCGACCAAGCGCACACATTTCTGCACATTCGTTTTACTAGGTTGCCCAATGTGGGAGAAACGCTGAAAAAAAATCCCTAAAACATTTCCAAAAATGCACCAAACTACATGGTGCAAGTTTCCAACAAGCCTAGATCTAAAAACTAAGCCTGAATAGAGATACATGGGGTCCCATTAACATTTAAGCTTGGTTCATACCTACAGATGAGACTGAGCGCGTTCGCGTGTTGGGTTTACAGCAACCCATTAATTTCAACATTCTGCCCATTGCACAAAAAATGCGGAAAAGCAGTGCCTGACCCATTTCCAAAAATGCACCGAAGAGCATGGTGGTTTGGCATGCATGAAAGTGTGCGTAAGTAGATGTGTGGGTGTTACATTAACAAAATGCAATGGCACCACCACACATCTGTTAAAGGGCAGTGAATTTCTGTGCGTGTTGGGTAAAGCAAACTATTGTGCACATTCCCAACATGTATAGACGTGCACCTAGCCTTAATGGCAGGACCACAAAAAAAATGGATGCATGGGGGGGTTATTAACATTTAGGTGTGGTTCACACATACCAGACGCATGCGTTTAGTGTGATCCCGTGCGTCATGCGCGCAGCAGCCGAATCAATTTAATGGGCTTCCCTATAAGTGAGAAATGCTGGGAAGACGTGCTGCACCATGGGGTTTGGCGTGGCGTGCGCGTTTGCAGGTGCATGAAGGTGCCATTAACAATTAATGGCACTGCCATGCATCTGCTAAAGGGCAGCACATTTGTCCGTGTCAGGAAAGCGCACGATTTTGCACACATTCCCAACACTCATAGCAGTGAACCTAGCCTAAAGCCTAGTACACATGGGCCAAATGACTGGCGACATCAGCCAGTTAAAAAAAAAAAAAACGTCAACATTTGGCCCGGGAGTTTGGCAGCGGGTACGACAGGCCTATGTCGTATGAGCATGCTGGAAAACCAGCAGCCGACTTGCTCCCGATCATCGCTCTCAGCCAATGGCTGAGAGCGCTGATCAGAGTGTTCTGGCAGGGGGCCAACCCCTGTCAGCACACAACAGCTCAGAAGGAGAGATCACTTTACTAGCGTTGGATTGTTAGTACAGCGGCTCTGACCGAAGTGGTCAGGTTTTTGGTTTTCGTTCAACACGCTGGGTTGAACAAAAAAAGAACCCCAATAGTGTCTATTAGGCTTTAATGACATCACTACAAAAATGAGTGTTAAGCCCCGTACACAGGCACCGATTGTTGGCCGTAAATTTTCGGCCAACGTTCGATCGGCCGATTGTCGGCTTGTTAGTATGATGCTTTCGACAACCGACTGCGACTTTTCGGCCGAACAAAATCTGGTGTGCATGCTATAAAATTTTTGTTGGCCTTCACCAGAACGGCCGATTGTTCGTCAGTCAGTTCAGATTTCGACAGACAAACATCAGATGAGCAAGACTGGGCATGCTCAGAGAAGAAAAAAAAACACACGAAAAGTAGACCAGAACATGACCTCACTTCTGCAGTTGGTTGTTGTTGGCCGACAAAATTGGTGTGCAGTCTAGAGCACATTTCAACCAACACAACACTGGACAAAAGACGGCCGATCGGTCGGCCAACAATCGGTGCGTGCGTACGAGGCTTAAGTAGACACAGCAAGGCAGGATTTCCTATTAACTTTCCTCTCATTTCGTTTTTAACTTTAGATATACTGTTCTTTAAAGCAGTGGTCCTCAACTCCGGTCCTCAGGGCCCACTAGCAGGCCAGATTTTTAAGTATTACCTTGGAGAGATGCAGACTAGAATACTGCAATCACTAAGCAGCAAATGATATCACCTGGGATGTATATCAGTTATCTTGTAAACCTGGCCTGTTAGTGGGCCCTGAGGGCCAGGGTTGGGGACCACTGCTTTAAAGGAAACCTGTACTGGGAGAAATATGGAAGCTGCCCCTGTGAAACTCTCTGAAAATACTAATTGCCTGGCTTTCTCTAGCATCAGTACTTTGAGTGTTTTACCCTGAAAATCAAGCAGATTGGAAAGTCAGAAGTACTGTGTGGGGCCAGTGCATCTGCAAATATTGATACAAAAAGATCAGAATGACAGCCAAGCAAGTAGCATTTTTAGAAGAAGTTTTATTTATTATATGGATAAATAAAGAAAATCTGATAGCATCTAACACCTAAAAACCCAACATGCTAAAAGCCTCTAATAGGTGCCACCCCATAAATCTCCATACCTCCCTGCAGAATGTGTGCTGGTACTTTAAAGTGTCAACCACAGAGCTGAAAGCTGAGTTTGGAGGATCCCAAGGAATTTAGGAACATTCAAAAAAACATCTATAAAAGGAGGTGCCACCCCATAAATTTCTGTACCTCCCTACAGAATGAGTAGTAGTAACATTTCAATTATAGAGCTGAAAGCTGAGTTTGGAGGATCAAACATCATGTATTTAGCATCCTTAACTTAATTAAAAAAAAAAAAAAGAATTAGAAACATGCACATTTCCCTCACTTCCTGTCTGGTGAAACCATTATCCCTGGAGCAGAAAAAGAAAATATTGCCAATAGAGCTTCAGAAAACAGTAAAACCCTCACAGGGGTTCTAAACCTTCCCCATTCCCCAAAGAAAATAAAAAAGGAAGCTTGAACACTTTTACACCTTTTGAAAAATATGGTCTTCATATTATGCTATTGGAACCTTTACAGGAAATCGTATGAAAAACAGCTGACAGAGAGAACAAAAATTGGCATGAACCTGCCAAACAATATTGTATCCAGGTTCTTCTGTCTGGAACCTCTTCAAGAAACAAGCAAAATCAAAACAGCAGTAACTGAGAATGCAATGTATTCACAGCATCAAGGCTTATTTAATCTACCAGAATCCTTCAAGAATCTGATAACAGATGGTATGTCCATTCCTTGAAATTCAGGATTTGTGGTAGCAATTTTCTGGAAAACGCTGACAACCTCAGACTCATCCATGTTTTTAATGCTGCTGAAAAAGAAGTCGGTTAGCTCGTTTTTAGGCATAGAGTCTGAGGGGGGATTTAAGGTGTCTTTGAGCAAAGTAGTTTCACAACCCCATGAATGTGACTCAGTTTCTTTTTCTAAAATACCTGGGATCTCTTGGGCATTGCTGCTTGTGTGCGCCAATGTGCTGCTTGTGTGCGCCAATGGAGTCTCTGACTGAGAACGGATATTCTGCTTCTCTGCCTCTTCTGCCTGAAAGTTTGTTAAAGCCCTAATGCAGTTCTGGGCAATCGTCCGGACAAATTCAGCATCTTCATCATTAGAGATCACTAAATTAGATAAATATTTAAAAAATTCATCATTTGTTTTGAACTCTAATTCCTGCATGGCTGTTGTATAATCCATTTTAATGGCATGGCTCTCATTAGACTGTGAGCTCCTATGCTTTGAAATGTGCGGTCTTGAAGATAAGGCATCCCTGTCACCCTCAGGGGAACGCCTGCTCCTTTTGGACAAAGGCAGCTCATCGCTTTTAGATAATTTGGACCTCTTACTGTAGCGGTAGCTTTCATGGCTCTCATCCAAACCTTTCTCTCGATATGGTGATGGTCTCCATTTTGAGTGAGAACTTCTACTTTCGTGTTTGGATGGTGGTATGTCCTCTGAGGCTTTTCTTGTTTTACGGTCTCCCTCACGTTTGGATGGTAGTGTGTCCTCGAATGTTTTCCTTGTTTTACGGTCTCCCTCACGTTTGGATGGTTGCGTGTCCTCGGTTTTCCTTGTTTTACGATCACCTTCACGCTTGGATGGTAGAGTGCCATCGTAGGATTTCCTTGTTTTACGATCACCCTCGCGTTTAGATGGTAACAGGTCCTCTGTGGCTTTTCTCTTTTTACCATCACCCTCAGGTTTGGTTGGTAGCGTGTCCTGGGAGGCTTTCCCGTCACCCCCTGGGGACAACGCATTTTTTACTTGAATTTCTTTGCGTCCGTGCAGTTTTATGATCTTTACAGAAATTTTTCTTAGGGATTTCGCATGGGAAGCTTTATTGTTGCTGGGAGTAGGAGGGGGAAACAAGTCACCATAGTGTTTCAATATATAAAGTTCAGTGTGTTTTGGATCTGTTATATGGGCAACTATTTTCATCAAGGTGGCATTCACCACGCCACACAGCTGGCAAAAGAATATGTACAATGACCCTTGCTTCATCTCTATGATATATTCCAGGCCCACAATGGGATCGTTCTTCATGTGGGCATTTAGGAAGTAGCTTAAACGTTTTACATCATTATGCTCCTGAGGCAAGAGCAGTGTTTTTTTATGCTTGTTGCCGATGATGTGTTGACACAGCGTCACAGCTGAGGAACAGGTTACGCTGCAGGGGATACAGGCATACGTTTGAAACCCAGCTGTAACACTGTCCTGTGTGCATTTCTCTCCCTGTGGTATCATTGGATTCGACCCCTTCCCCTGTGGTATTTGCAAATCATTACCTGTGGAAGGCAGAGCGGCATTATTCTTAATGCTCTCTATGGGGGATGGGACGGCTACCACATCTGGGTTAACGGTATTTGATTTAACGCGGATTTTTCCAGGGCCAAACTCGGTAAAGATGGTTTTGGATACTTTAATCAGCAAAAGGGTCGCCTCCTCCGGTGTGAGGCTGCTGGACGTGGTCTTCAGCCCACTGTGATGCCTGCGGACATAGTTATCCGTGTGTTCCAGGTCTGTGACATGAGCAATCATCTCCTGCCACTGATGCTCTATGTTACACAGCATGCAGGTGTAGAGGTAGGAGGATCCCACCTGCTCCTCCACCACGTAATCCAGGCCCAGGATGGTAAAATCCTTTAAATAGGTGTTCACAAAGTACTGCACACGTTCAAACTGCTTCAGTTCTTCCGGAAACACCCTCGAAACGACCATTTTATGCTTTTGCCCGGCCACATGCTCGCACAACGACCTGGGTGAGGTGCAGGACACCTTGCACCACTCACACGACACCTTCATGACAGCGGAGTGTTTAATGCCGCCTCGCTTCCGGCGCACACAGGATGACGTCACCCGGAGAGAGCAGAGAGCTCTCGCCTAAGCTAACTAAAGAGAAACCGTGGAGGAGAGGAGCGCGTGCGCGGCAGATGGTCAGTCAACGCACGGGGGGTGTTCTATCACACCGCTACCGATTCGATTCTGAAATAGGAAGTGACGTACGGACTAGACCAACTTACTGCGCATGCCTCATGCGTGCCAACATGGCCGCTATGCGTTCCAATTGGTTTCCAAATGTGACAGAACACGAAGTAGAGGCGGCCATCTTCTTACACCCACGCAAGTCTTGAATTTTACATTTATTTTAGCAGTAAACTGACCTTAGACTGAATAACAGTATTACATTTTTATTATTTTTGTATTCTGGTAAGTATAGCGAGAAACCTGCAGGTAGAAGGTGGAGACAGCCATCTTGGTACACCCCCAGCACTATTCAGCGACAAACTGATTATATAGTGAAATAGACTATTTCACTTGGTCGCGGTGGAATAGTCTATTTCAGTATGTAACGAGAGTTTACTGCTAAAATAAATTTGGAATTCAAGACTTGCGTGGGTGTAAGAAGATATCCGCTTCTGTTTCGTGTTCTGTCACATTAAGAAACCTATTGGAATGCATAGGGGCCATGTTGGAACGCATGGCGCATGCGCAGTAAGTTGTTCTCGTCCGAACGTCACTTCCGGTTGCAGAATCTGATAGGGAGCGATATTCTGATAGAACAGGGGACATGTGTTCGATCAGAATACCGCTACCAATCAGAAAATGCAAAAGAAGTGACGTTGCTAACAAAATTGCTTACTGCGCATTCGCTATGCGTCCCAACATGGCTGCTATGCATTTCAGTAGGTTTCCTAATCTGACAGAATACGAAGGCAGCAGCGGACATCTTCTTACACCCAAGCAAGTCTTAAATTTCACTCTTATTTTAGCAGTAAACTCTCTTTATATAGTACAATAGAATATTTCACCACGACCAAGTGAAATAGTCTATTTCACTATTTAAAGCGGAGTTCCACCCAAAAGTGGAACTTCCGCTTTAGGTATTCTAACCCCCTGACATGCCACATTTGGCATGTCATTTTTTGGGGGGGGGGGGAGCGGGTACCCTGAGCGGAAGTTCTCCTCTCCCCCTCCATCCCTGCAATCTTCTGGGACATGTCAGAGGTCCCAGAAGATTGCAGGCCAATCAAGATGCGCAGCGCGACTCGCGCATGCGCAGTGGGTACCCGGCTGTGAAGCCGCAAACTGTAACAGCCGGGTGCCCACAGCAGTGATGCCGGCGCCGAGGGAGAGGATCGAGGCTTCGGGCGGCCGCATCGCTGGACCGTTGGACAGGTGAGTGAAATGGCTGGAACTCCGCTTTAATCAGTGCGGGGTGTACTAAGATGGCCGTCACCACCTTCTGCATATACTATAATACTAATAATGCTATAAAAATTAAAATCTAATACTGAGACTATAAGATCAGTTTACAGCTAAAATAAGTGTGAAGTTGAAGACTTGCCTGGATGTAATAAGATGTCAGCTGCTGCCTTTGTCTTCTGTTAGATTAGGAAACCTATTGGAACGCATAGTGGCCATGTTGGAACACATAGCGCATGCGCAGTAAGAATTTTTCGCTCAGAATATCACTTTCGTTACATTTTCTGATGAGTAGTGGTATTCTGATAGAACGTGGGCAAATGAGACGCTTGTGCAGTAGATGTGCGTGCAATGGACAGGGAGATTAGGTGCGTGCACGCCTCAAGGAATTCTGTCATTATAAAAAAAGAAAGTAGCGCGATTATCATGTGCACGCAATTCTCTCAAAACTCTGCTAATGACAGAAAACTCTTCAACCAGATTCAGTAACAGCTTTGCCTTTTAAAGCATTTGTTACCCAAACACTTCATATTCCTGCCAGTACATATCAGTATAGATATCCAGCATGATATTTTCCCCCATTGAGATCTGATGTTTTCAAAGTGTTCCTTTAATCTTTTTTAGCAGTGTGTGTATATATATATATATATATATATATATATATATATATATATATATATATATATTTTTTTTTATATACTACTGCTGGTGATCAACAATTTATAATAGGATTGTAATAGTGTGGCAGGAAACTTGACATCACCAGTGACAACAGTGATCCAGGGGCATAACTACAGGGGTTGCAATTGCAACCGGGCCCCATGCTCCAGGGGGCCTGTGCGGCTCCCCTGTACACCTGGATAGGAGGGGCGGCGGGGGCAGCATGTAGAGAAATCACTGTTCTCCTTTGTCCTCCTGTAGCTGCAGGAGGAAAATGGAGGAGATTGGTTCCTGTGTGTGCTGTCCCCGCCACTCCTCCTATCCAGTTCACTTGTGTTCTGCTGTCTCTGGGCCCCTGTGTGCTCCCCCGCCCCCCCTACTGTGCTGCCCCCCCCCCCTCCACTGTGCTCCCTCCCCTCTCCTGCCGGCTGCTGCAGGGGATGTGTCACAATAGAGAACCAGGAAGGGGTCGGTAAATATGTAATTTCCCAGCTCCTTCCTTTTCTGAATGGACAGAGTCATAGTCAGTGACATTATAAAAAAAATGATTAAAAAAAATACAATTAAAATACCAATATATAAAAACTACTGACACCAGTGGGTGAACTTCCAGTATCGCAAAGGTCACACTTGTGACCGAGTCCTGGCATTGGTGGTGGGGAGTCCCCAAGATGGCAGGAAGGGGACCCACTGCAGAACTTGTGAAAGGGTCCCGGTGCAGGACTGTAATAATGGGCCCCGCAACGAGAGTAAAGGGCCCCAGGATCAGTGGGAAGAGCCCCAGGCTTGAAGGGAAGGGCCCCTGCCAGGGGTCTGGGGGGGCCTTCATGGTTTCTTGCACCGGGGCCCTGAAGGTTCTAGTTATGCCTCTGCAGTGATCAGTGATAATACTATACACTGTCACTGTACTAATGACACTGGCTGGGAAGGGGTTAACATCTAGGGTGATCAAGGGGTTAAATGTGTCCCTAACGATGTGTGTACAGTGTGCTGCTTTTACTAACTGATCTCTCAGTTAAAGCAGGGATGAGAGACAGATCACAATGCTGTTTACCAACACAGAGCTCCTAGCCTTGATTGCACACAGCCCATCAGCAGGTCCCGGCCCTGAATAATTGGCCGATGTCCTGTCAGGATAACGCTACCCATCAGAAAATGTAACGGAAGTGACGCTCTAAAGGAAAAAATGCTTACTGCGCATGCTTCAATAGGTTTTCTGATCTGACAGGACATGAAGGCATCAGCAGGCATCTTCTTACACCCAGGAAAGTCTTCAATTTCACACTTATTTTAGTAGTAAACTCTCCTTATATAATATATGAATACATTTTTATTATGATAGTAGTCTAGTAAATACAGCTACAAGCCTGCAGGTAGAAGGTGGCGACGGCCATCTTGGTACACCCCGCACTGCTTAGTGTCAAACTTATTATATCCTGAAATAGACTATTTCACTCGGTCGTGGTGAAATAGTTTTTTTAGTATATGTATATATTTTTTAGTGAGTTAACTGCTAAAAAAAAGTGTGAGATTAAAGACTTGCTTGCGTGTAAGAAGATGTCCGCTGCCGCCTTTGTGTTGTGTCAGATTAGGAAACCTATTAAAACGCATAGCGGCCATGTCGGAACGCATAGAGCATGCGCAATAAGCAATTTTGTACGCAACGTCACTTCCGTTGCATTTTCTGATGGGTAGCGGTATTCTGATAGAACTTCGGGACTTTCTGACAGACCAGCGGGTGTTGGCTGAGGGGCAAGCATGCACGCGCTTGATACCCGAAAGTAGGCAGCGACGTACAAGTATGTCACTTTGCCTATGACGTACGCCCATCCGCAGTACATTGTGGGTGGGCGGTCGCTAAGGGGTTAAATACCACATGCCTGAAACACCCGTTATTTAACTCATGCATTTATTTCCTTTAGGCCCCTTTCACACTGCAACTTGTCCTTCGATTTGGGACTGCAAAGTCGCATGACAAGTCAAACTCCATGATTTCCAAAGAGTACCGTTCATATCTGTATGACTTCAAGTCGCAACAACTTCAAAGTAGTCCCTGCACTACTTTGGGACGATTTTAATGCGTTTTGAGGTCCAAAGTCCCTGGTTCAAGTCCAGGCAAAATCGTGGTAAAATCGCGCAACTTTTAGGTTGCATAAGTGTGAAAGGGGCCTTAGTAAATTTACTGTATGAGGTATTTACTGAACGTTTTTGCATTTTGAAGTAAATACTGCATAAGGTGATAGTGAATTGACATTTTCAGCATCTCATGAGATAATTAGAAAAAATGTGTAACGTGATTCAATTATCTCATGAGATATTCTTTAGTGAATTGAGCCCAGCGATCGCTGGTGCAATGCTATACAGGCTCCTCAAACAAAAAATTATACTTGCAGATTTTTTTACCTAAAAAAAAAATGTGCATTTATTATTTTTTAATAATAAATTATTATTTATTTACTATTTTTTAATAATAGGTGAATTTATCCTTTAACCACTTCCCGACCGTCATATAGTAAAATGATGGCCGCAAAGTGGTTGTCCCATCCCGGCCGGGCGTCATATGACATCCAGCAGGATAGGCTGCTTTGCGCACGCCCCCCGATCGGTGGTGCGGTGTGTCGCATCTCCGATCCTGGTAAAGAGCCTAATGACATAGGCTCTTTACCATGTGATCAGCTGTGTCCAATCACAGCTGGTCACATAGTAAATAGGAAGTGCCGTTAATCGGCTTTCCTCCGTTCGCGCCTGACAGGCGCGAGTAGAGAAGAGCCGATCGGTGGCTCTTCTGACAGGGGGGGGGGGTCTGTGCTGGTAATCAGAGCATTGATTACCAGTGCAGACCTTTGGGGGATGCCACTAGAGCCACCAGGGATTGCCCACCCACGGCCACCCGGGATGCCAATCAGTGCTCAGGGAGCCTGTTAGTGCCCTCCTCATCAGTGCTGCCCATCATTGCCATCTATCAGTGCCACCCACCAGTGCCCATCATTGCCATCTATCAGTGCCTTCCACCAGTGCCCATCATTGCCGCCTATTAGTGTCGCCTATCAGTGCCACCTATTAGTGCCCATCAGTGCCGCCTATCAGTGCCCATCAATGCTGCATATCAGTGCCACATATCAGTGCCCATCAGTGCTGCATATTAGTGTCTCATCTTCAGTGCCACCCCATCAGTGCCTCCTCATCAGTGGCTGCCAGTGCGACCTCATCAGTGTATAACATAAACATAAACTTTTTGGTCTTTATTTGTTTAGCAAAAAAGAAAAAACCTTGAGGTGATCAAATACCACCAAAAGAAAACTCTATTTGTGGGGAAAATATGACATAAATTTGGTTTAGGTACAGTGCATGACCGCGCAATTGTCATTCAAAATGCAACAGCGCTAAAAGCTGAAAATTGGCCTGGGCAGGAAGGGGGTGTAACTGCCCTGTATGGAAGTGGTTAAGCAAGTAAGCCGTTTCACGTTCAAGAGGAGATTACAACTTTTTTTTTTTTTAAATGGATATGTTACACATGTATTGTTTGTTTGATTTTAAATAATTTTGTCCTTTCCTCACCCCGTAGCTATGGGATATTCTATGCAATTTATCTCTCTGTTCTTCATTCTCCACAAGTACTGTATTCTGCCAGAGCTAGATATTTTTTTTATTTTTTGGCCTATCTGAAGTTCATCTGTTATGATTTTCGCAAGTTTTTGGACTAAAAATTTCAACGATCCGCAGGATGTCATTTGGGTTGAGTCTGCCAAGCTACCAGACTGTAAATTAAAGTGTCACTAATCCCATACCATAAAAAGCAATCAGTAAATGGTGTATTACATGCTGTTCATACTCACTAACTATGAGATTCGTTTTCTGTATTATGCAAAAAACCTGGTTGATCCTGCTTCTCTCTATCTCCACCTTCTATTTATGTCCACAATTCAGCTAGGGATTTTGCAGCTGTGGTGGCAACTCTGCACGTGCTCAGTCTACAGTGCGTTTCTTTACTGAGAGTTTCCTCCTTATCACATCTGAGCAGCACATGTGACCAGAGTCAAAAATGTGGTCGTATACACAATGGTAAATGACAGCCCACTCCCTCCCTCCTCCTCAATGCCCACTAATTAGCGAAAAACAATGGGAGCGGGATATTACATGTAGATTAATGGTGGCTTCACCACCCTCTTATTCTAAGATGCAGGCTGGAGGGGAGTGATATAGTCTGTGACTGGCAGAAATCCACCCACACCATGTTATTTCCAAAAATAATAAACATTTGATTTCAAATATATATTTGTATGACAATTCAAAGCAATTTATTGATATTATTTATGTTTACTCTGTATTCTAAAGGTTGTTTTTTTTTATTTATTTCTTTTGAACATGTGGCCAGCAGCGGATGAGTAGAAGCTCCTACTTCTTAGGTTTCCCTGCAGACAGGCTGGGAAAGATCTGCGCCATGTGAAGCTGTATATCGATTAGGAAAAAGGTACTTGGATTTTTTTTTTTCAATTCAAATAATTACAGTGCCATCATCCACATACAGAAAGAGTAGGGACAATGTAAATTAAACAGTGTGTGTTTAGTATCACTTTATCTCACCACAAGTGGATCAGTTAGAACCAATTCACACTATGACAGAAGTTTTACCACATTGTAAAGTGTATGTCACCACAGGGACACACAAGAAACAATTGTTTCCTATGTGTCCCATTCATCCTGCAACGCAGCCTAACGCAGACATGCTGCATTTTATCGCAGCGCAACGGGTCGAATCACACTGCATCATTGGGCAGCGTAAGAGTACATTTTGTACACTTCACAAAGTTTGTTAAAAAAAAAAAAAAGGTAGCCGTGTGATGCGCTGAATCGCACATCACACTGCCCCTTACCACAGTCAGCAACGCAGAGCGGCCAGAACAGTGAATCACTCCAGCTGCTCTGCGATTTACTAGCTGTATAATGTGAATTCGCCCTCACAGATCACACTTTCAGGGCTTAGATGGTGGAAGCAGCACATGATGATACATAAAATGAAGGCACTGATGAATCGAACCACTGATTTTGATGCAATGTCAATTTTCATAAAGGCATTGCCCCCTCTTTGAGGGTATAACAAGCCTCCATTCTTCCAAAGCAATAAACTGCATTCTACCTCCTGACCAAATCCTGGTCAATAAGAAACACCGGTGCTGAGATTACAGCTTCTGTATGCCATGCAATGAGACACTGCTTGAATAAGTAGTCAGTACAATGGTGAAGCTCTGCTGTTAAATATACATTTTTTGGCATGTACAGTAAAGTTAAAAACCACCCGGATAGGAGGTTTGCGCATTTCAATCACTCCACCAAACCAAGGCTTTCCACATGTTGGATTGTAATGGGAATTTGTTCCCATTCATCCAAAAGGTCAAGTAATGATGCTGGATGAAAAGACCTGGCTTGCAACCAAATTTCCAGTCCATACCAAAAGTGACTTGTACGGCATTGTTCACATCCGTGCTTAACCTGCATATTCTGGCCCGTTGATGTCTATGGGAGCACAAGAAAATGCACATATTATGCATTTTCATGTGCTTTTTTCTGTCTTTATTTCCATGCATTTTCAACTTAGTGGGTGAATACATGGCAGGTTGTCATCTTATGGTTATAAGCACCTTCACATGATTCCTATGTATTCAGCTACAATTCACCTGCCACAATCCTGCCATGTGCTCAGCCACAATGAAGACAGCTACAGTTGCTGTGGCAACTACAAACAGGGGTCTAAAATTAGCCATGCTTCCTCAACACCATGCACAGAAAACCAGGAAGCACATTTCCTTATAAGGTAACTACAGAAAAAGCATCTTCATTGGTTAACAACAAAAATGCACAGAGCATGAAAATGCATGTAAAGCGCACAAAAAATATGGTTGCACGGATACCAGTACTGATACCTGAAACAAATACTTATGCGGTCAGATTTGAGCCCACACAAAATTAATGGTCTCAAATCGCACTGCAAAGAATCACGTGATTTGAACAGGATTGGGGCGCAATTCCGGTCAAAATCACATGCAATTCCTTATGACTCCTGTGTGAACCCAGGCTTATCATAGTGATTTTAGCCTGGGTTCACACAGGAGCGGTGCTGGAAACCGCAAGCGATTCAGACAGGAATTGGACCTCATTCCTATTCAAATTACATGTGATTCATTGCAGCAGGATTTGAGCCTATTCATTTTGTATAGGCTCAGATCGCACCCCAAAAGGTACTCGGTATTGGCTATCATAATTTTATTTTGTTTTTATTTGTGGGATAGTTTTAAATGTTTTTATTCTATATTTTTTGTGATGCTATTAAACTGTCATATTGTGTATCATATTTAGTTCACATTTTTAGTTACATTTTTCCCTTAATGTCAATGTAAGTTATGTAATGGAGCACTCTCGGGAATTTTTGTTTCTGGCCGCTAGATGGCGGTGTTTCCCTGCAAAGTCTAGCACGGCTAGAGTAGAGCACTGTTCCCCTGGTTACCTATAGGTTTCCCCCGTTTTGAAGCTCTTTTAAATAAGGTTTCTTTCTTAAGATCAAATATGCACTAGAAGTCCTTTGAAATATAAGGCACATATATCTCTTGTGCAATCATGTTAATATTTGATCGGTTTATCGCTGTTTGCGGTCTCCAATTCCGGGTTTAGCTCCGGATGTTGACATTCAAAGGTCACACATCCTGTTCCAGGTCGTTGGTCTCCTTCCTGTTGATGGTTTGGGATGACCTCTTCCTGCTGGCTCCGGATTGGACGCAGCGAGTTCCGCCCTGTCTCACCCAGCATATAAGGAAAGACGTTCTGCCATAGGCCACACCCCCTGACGAAGTCACGTGTTGACGAAACCGGTCGGAGGAGGAGCCTGCGGTTCGTCGTGCTGAGGCCAGCAAGGAGACACGGCGGCCATTTTATTGGTTGGAAACAAAGGTTCTGAGAGTATAGCTCCGAGACATGCTGTGATTTCTTCATGCAAACGTGAGTTGCCACTCTGCTTTTACTGAATAAACCTGTGAACGTACTTCACTATTGGAGTTGTCCCTCTTTTCCTTATGTTCACTTGTTCCGGTCGGAGCTGCTGAGGGAACACTGGGAATCGATACATGTCGATCTGGGCACTGATTTGATCACACAGGCTGTCTTTGATCCTTGTAATGGGGGTCATTGCAATTTGGTAAGAGGCCATTTATTATCTTGGTGGCGGTTCCTGCACTCGGGGCTTTTTCCAAGTTTGAAGTGGTGGACAGTTTCCCTTCTTTATTGGAGCACTCTCTGATGAACTTTTGTTTACTGCACTTTTGTATTTGATCCATTTGAACATTTGTATGGACTGTGGATTCAATTGTGTTAGCGCTGCACCAATCCCATTCTATATTGCTATTTAGATCTGGTATTTCTGATTCTAGATCAGGTGCTGGCTGCTTTCATTTGGTCTGTTGACTTTTTATTCATGTATGTTTTTATCTTTACATTTTAGCGCAGCAATATCCCCATTTTTATATTGGCGAGTACTTGACCGAAAGTATCAGCACTTGTACTCGCTGGTAAACAAAAAAAAAAAAAAAAAAAACCATAGGTACCTGGTAACTCTTTAAAGCGGAGTTCCGGCCACAACATTTTTTTTTCAATAAAAATACCCCTGGGACAGTCAGGGCTAGTACATTCCACCATGGATAGCCTCTGTAGTGTCCCGGGTCGCACTTACCTTTTAGAAGAAATGCTTACCTTGAAAAATTCTTCTCCAGCCCTGCCATCTCGGATGTGGGCAGCTGAAGTCAGCGTGTCCTCTTCGGCGTCCTCTTCCATGTCCTCTTCTCCCAGAATGCACCTGCACCGGCCCCTCTCGTCACTTCCAGTGCGGGCACATCATCATCGCATGCCCAGAAGCTGTTTAGTAGGGAATGAGGCGCCGCACCGGAAGTGACGAGCGGGGCCGGTGCAGATGCATTGATTCCTGGGAGCGATAACATTCAGCTCCCAGGAATCAGTTAAAAGAGGAAGTGACAGCGTGGGCCGCTGCCGCAGAGGGAGGAAGTGGAAGAAAGGTGAGTATATTTTTCTTCAATAACAAGGTAAGTAAACAATAAAAAATTGTAACTATCCATTTCTTTTTCAGGTGACCAATAGCAAGCGGATGGCCCAAAATCGATTATGTCGATTTTGTGGCTGAAACTCCGCTTTAAGAAGTTTTCCAGGGCAGCATCTGAGAGATAGGCTCCTCCCACCTAAAACAGGAAACACAATAGTCCACCATTGTAAAAATGTCAGCCATACCTGCGTGCTTCAGTATTAGTAAAGCAGCGAAGGAACCCTCAGTATGCTTATTAATCCGCAAAAATCCTTTGTACTGTTTTGAGCGGGAACGAGTGCTGCCCTAGAAGACTTCTTAGAAAGGTAATTACCAGGTACCCAACTCTGTTTTCTCTAATCGTCTTCCAGGGCACCATCTAAGAGGATGTATCAAGCAATACTTATGGGCCATACACACTATAAGATTTTCTGAAGACTTTTTCCTTTACATTTACCAAAACAAGATAATATGAGGTCAAACCTAAACACTTTAAATTTGTATGCAATCTGGCAGGCCCTTGCACTACATAGAAAAGGTAAATCTGAAGGAAAAAGTCTTCAGAAAATCTTATAGTGTGTATGGCCATACACTAGGGAAGGGATAAGGTCTGGAGCACCTTGAGACCAAATGTCTGGTCCTGATTGGACAGCTGATTAATGCGGTAATGTCTTGCGAAGGTATTGAATCTCCACCATGTCGTTGCCCTGCAGATCTGCTCCCGTGTTCCCCCGGCCCTTTCTGCACTTGAAGATGCTCAAGCTCTGGTCCGCTCGGTGGGGCAAGATTTTGTGCTTGGTAGGCTGCCTGTATAGCAAGCTTTATCCATCTGCCTATCATACTTTGAGGCCGGTCTTCCCTTGTTGACTCCTGCGTAGAGAACAAATAATGATGTTGTTTTGCACCAGTCCTTAGTTCTCTGAAGGTAGGCTATAAGAATTTTTCTTTCATCTAGCTTGTCGTACGTGTCTCTTTTCTTGCTATCCATGGAACCTGGAAGGGAGGGGATAACCCCATTCTGTTTTCTGTGGAAAGTTGAAGAGTCTTTTGGTAAGCAAGCCGGGTCTGGGGAGAGGATTTTGCTATCTGTTTGAATCAGACAGTAGGGGTCTATCAGGGATAGAGCCTGTATTTCACCTACCCTCCTGGCCGCCACAAGGGCCACTAAGAGTACTGTTTTTAGTGTAAGGTATTTATCTGAGCATTCCTCCAGTGGTTCAAAGGGTAGAGAGAGGAATCATTTAAGCACCATGGAGAGGTACCATGTGGGAATTCTGCTGAATTTCATGGGTCTGGCTCTTTTTTAACGAGAGAAGGAATCTTCTTATGAGTGGATTTTCTGCCAACCTGATGTCTTAGCAGAATGATAGAGCCGCCACTTGGACTATCAAAGTGTTATGGGAAATGTTTTTGTCTGCTCCTTCCTGTAAGAAATCTAAAATTGCTGGAAAATTCCCCTTTTTGGGGTCTCTTTGCTCTCGTACCAGAAAAAAAACTTTTTTTCTCACTTTCTCATAGATGGCTCTCCATTTTGTTGATGCATTTTCGGCATAATGGCCTTTTCCATTTTGGGGGAACCCGTGACCACAAGAGGCACATGCCTTGCTGCTGGTCTTTGCTCTTTACTCTTCTGGGGTCTTTGTCTGTAAGTAAGCACGAAGGACTAAGTGAGATAGGCAGTCGCCATGCACAAATATAAAGAACCGTTTGTAGTGAGGTAGAGACAGAGGGAACTCATGAGCACCTTCACTTATTAACCCATCTGGAAGAACTTTTTTTGCACTGAAGAAAACTCAATTGGAACTTTTCATTGTCACTTGTTGATCCTATTTTATTGCCACTTGATGAAATTATTATTTATTTATTTTCATGTCAAAATATTGATTAGTTTGCGTATTAATTTTATTTGGATCACTTTATTTATTTTACACCATTTGCACAAAAATATCGAACATAGCTATATGAATTTTAATTGTTTTTGATATTTATTTACGATATTTAAATCTATAATATTTACCTTTAACACCCATTAATTACTTTGAATATTTGGATTGTGAGCAAGCGCTAGAGGTAGCCTTAATTTTTTAGGACAATTTTTTCCACAAATATAAAGAATCGTTTGTAGTGAGGTAAAGACAGAGGGAACTGCAGAGTGCTCTGGCTTACATGCAGGATCTGAAGCACAGGGAAACGTCTGACATGGTCAGCCCGAGAGCCTTTGCTTAATTACTTTTAATTAACAACATACCTGCACTGCCAATGCTCTCCTGGTCGTGTCCTCACATCTGATGTTTCATTGAGGAGGGAGTTCATCTGCCTTTTTTCCTCATCTTCTTTTATTTTTTCCTTTAAATCATGCTGCCGCCGCCATCAGAAATTACATCACCAGAAGTGCCCCACTCTATCGTCTGGCTCCGGGCCTCCAGCTTACCCAAAGACGGCTGCTGACCAGAAATACGTCGCCAGAAGCGCCAGGAGTTGCCGAAAATGACCATCTTGCTCCTCCAAGCAGCATGCTCCGGTTTCCCAGAATGATAGGGCTGTCGGTGGGAGGCTGCTTTGTGGGAACCAGGCAGAAGGCTGGTGCCAGGTGCAGATGGCAGTGATTCTGTTGGGGAATGCCATTGGCATCCAATACAGCTGGGGGTATGGTTGCATGCCCCTCAGTAGGGGCGAAACCTCAGGCAGAGGCCAATAGGCCCAATTTGCTGCCCCTGGTCTGCAATACCCAAATCCCTCTGGGCTGGATGGGATGCTGGCCAAGGAGTCCCCTGCAGTTAGCACAGAGACTGAAAAAAACAAACTGCTGCAGCTCCTGTGGGTCTGGAGGAAACACAATCAAACTGAGGCACGCAGGTATGGCTGCCATTTTTATAATGGACTATTGTGTTTCCTGTTTTAGGTGGGAGGAGCCTGTCTCTCAGATACTTCCCTGAAAGACGATTCGAGAAAAAACGATATCAGTGCCACCCTAATTGTCATCGATGTATTGTGTGAGGGGTGTGTTTGCTCGCAATGGGATGCACAAGACATTGTGCGACAGGAAAGCGTTCACCCTCTTTGCCACCGCACAAATGAATTACAAGCACAAGTGGTTAAAGTGCTTTGTGTAAACAAAGTATGATTGGTAGACATGACATTCAACTATAATACATAACAAGGAGGTAAATGAAAGCACCACCGAAATTTTCAGCCGAAAATTGGCTTATTCTATTTCGGCTGAAAATGGGTTAAACATGCAGATACTATATGCCCCCCCCCCCCCCCCCGCCTCAGCGTCCCTCACCATCCCAATGCAATCGCCTTACTTTCACTCGGCTCCTCCTGTGTCTTTCCTTTCAAAAGACCCGCCTCTGGCCGGCGGCCCGCCTCCCGGTGATGTCACTACTACTACAATCAGTGCATGAATGAACTAACACACCGGGAGGGCGGGCGAGCGGCCGCTAGTAGCTGTAACTATGTGAGCGCTTCACTTCCCTATCAGGCGGGTATCTCCGCTGACAGGGAAGCGAAGCGCTCACATAGTTACAGCTATTAGCAGCCGCTCGCCCGCCCGGTGTGTTAGTTCATACATGCACATCGTAGTAGTAGTGACATCACCGGGAGGCGGGCCGCCGGCCAGAGGCGGGTCTTTTGAAAGGAAGGACACAGGAGGAGCCGAGTGAAAGTAAGGAGATTGCATTGGGATGGTGAGGGACGCTGAGGGGGGGGGATGCTGAGGCGGGGGGGGGGGAGGGACCCTGAGGCAGGGGGGGGGGGCTGAGGCGAGCTTACCAATGGTATTTGTATTATGCAGCATGAGGGGGTTAATGTATTGCCACTGCTGGTCACTGATGAAATAGTGGCTGACCAGTGGCAGTTAATTAACCCCTTTGTGCTGCATTAGTGCAACCAGTATCAGTGTCAGTGCAACCAGTGTTAATTAACACTGCTACTGGTTGCACTAATGCAGCACAAAGGGGTTAATTAACTGCCACTGGTTAGTCACTAATTCATCAGTGACCAGCAGTGGCAATACATTAACCCCCTCATGCTGCATAATACAAATATCATTGGTAATTAAATTAAACACTATACTGCGACAGGGTGGCAGCTACAAGTGCACGCCTGCCTGTTTTTGGTGTATGCCCCTGTTCTATCTATTTTAAAATTATTTGGGGGAAAAAAGTCATTTTCGGTTTCAGTTTTCGGCCAAGGGCATCCTGCATTTTTGGTTTCGGCCCAGAATTTTCATTTCGGTGCATCCCTACCTTAAAGATCTAAGTACTTGCAGTTTTTTTTTTAAGGTTTTGTTTCACTGTAAGTTACCATAAAATATCACATTCCTATTTTCTGCAAAAAACATACACATCAGAAACCATTGTAGAAAAAAATAACTGCCATGTTTTATTGCAGTCATCTGAAACAATATCTAAATCCAAGAACAAAAATTATATACAGTATATTAGCTTATCAGTCCTTTGGTGTGATGACCATGTTAGTTTTATTTTTTCCCATTATTTTTATACGGTGATCCTGCCGGTAACAGTTTCTGTTCTAGGGCAACAACACTCAATCACTGCACTGTATGTATGAACAGTGTTGCCACTCTAGGACTGGATTATCTCTGGAAAGACTCCAGAGCATGCAGGTTATTCACAGATCATTTGACCTTATGAAACACCTATCTGAAACTGTTGGCTCCCACACAGTATACCCAGAGGTAACTATAGCAAAGGTAATGGATGCATCTCTACACAATATTTAAAAAAAAAAAAAAAATTAAAAAACACATGTGGTTGCAATTCTAGTTACATACATTTATGTAACCCCCCCCCCCACGTCACTGGCTTTGATTGAGCAAAGCCAGCGAGACCCAGAAGTGAGGGGAGAGAAGAGCTGCAGACGTTCACAGCGCAGGACCAAATGAGGGCTCAGGAAACTAAAAGGGGGGTGGGGGTTGCTGATGCCTAAACATTTTTACCTTATTGCAAGGTATGCATTATTGTTTGTTTAGGCTTTAGAACCACTTTAAGTACTTCTGCCCATTACTTGTATCACAACTGAAATACAATACAATATATTCATTCTTTATTACCCCCTTTATGACCACCCAGCACATAATGTATGTGGTGGCAAAACGGTGGGCTTTAAACGCCCACACACCGCACATATGCATTGGTGGGCAGCCAATATTTATTTGTTAAAAGTGAACTCGATATGCACACCCAGCACAAAGACTGAGCTGTCAAAGATAGCCCTCTGCCCACACTAAAGATACGTAGTCGGCAGGACCTGCTTCTGATCACATAAAGGACCAAGTACAACATTTCGGAGCCGGGCAGAACATCACATGCCTGGCGAAGGGGTCCTGTGCAGTTCCAATTGGTTCTTTGTGATGTGATCTTCCTGCAATAAAAGTTTTGGTCATTGTTTGTGTGCGCTGCTTTTAATGATGTGACCACTGTGGCAGTGGTCACATGATCACCAATCCTTCCCAACCCCTGTGCATTTCCGAACGATTTAAAGGGATTCCAGGGCAGCCAGGAAGGGGTTAAAGTATATCTAGTAAGTATAAATTAACAAGTATAATTAAAGTCATTTTTTTTTACTTTTGGACAGAGTGGGGAGAGATTAGAACACCTGTGAGGTTTTTATTGCTGCTTATGTCCCCAAGAGGGAGGTTCACTCTCTCTATTTCTGGCGATTACCCTGATCACTGAAAGTAAATGAAAATCCCAAACTTTTGGATTGTACCCAGACCAATGGAGACACTAGTTCTGGTGACAACCACGGATTTTCTCACTTTGGAGGGATTCATTCCCACTTCCTGTTTTGGCACTGGGAGGGGAAGTGAAGGGAAATATTCCTAATGGGACACAGATAGAAAAAACTGACAGGGGTAATAACTCTACCCAAAAATTAAAAAAAGTTTTGCCTTCAAGTGGTATTACACCCAAAACCGAAAATGTAATATATTGCAGCTTACCAGTCATTCGTTTTCTGGGGGTTTTTTTTTTTTTTAGGTGGTTTTCTGGTGATAGATGAACTAGCAGATTTATAGTGGGAGCGAACTCCCTTGGTTGATTTTTACCTATAGGTAAGCCTAGAATAAGACTTACCTATAGGTACAGTAAATATCTCTTAAACATGCACTGTTTAGGAGATATTTACTTGCGAAGATGTCGGTGACATCACCGGCGCATGGGCTCTGAAGGAACGTCATACTCTGTGCTGTAAATAGTGCCTCCTGCGCGCATGCATGGGAGTGACGTCCTCGCGGCTCATCCAATCAAAGGATCGGAGCCCACAAACCTAGGAGGAAAACCGGGTGAAGACAGAAGTCCTGTCAGCGATGACATAGTTCAGCTAGTTATGGGCAGGGGTTGCCATCATTCCTTTACATATTGGAATATCTTATGAACATTCTCTTATTGGGACTTTTTAGTGATAATCAATTAAGCCAAAATCTGAATTCTATAAAAACTTATATACTGTATTTTATTAAGACTTTGTCATATAAAATCGTACATATTTTATTAATTTTTGGAATTTTTAGTTGCCTCCAAAAAGAGGATGTTTGTAGGATATTGCAATATAATAAATCTTTGCTTTCGGGTTTAATACCGCTTTTAGTTCTACTTTAAATAAAGAGAACTAGAGAGGGGTTTTTCTGGGGCTTTGAATGAGACGTATAACGCCATATGCCTCCATCCCTAAATCTATTTATAAGAGGAGGAGGGTTGGGACTTTAACTACTTCCGGACCGCCCACCGCATATATACTGCGGCAGGGTGGCCCAGCTGTGCAAAGTCACGTATAGGTACGTGATTTTGTGCAAGAGTTCTCGGGGGGCGCGCACCGCTCCCACTGTGACCAGACACAATGGGAGCCAATCAGCAGACCACCCCCAATCGTGCAGGGGAATGACAGAACGGCCATCTGCTTATGTAAACAAGACAGACAGCTGTTCTGTCACAGAGGCCGAGAGAGATCTTGTGTTTCAGCTAAGCTAAAACACAGATCTCTCTTTTCCTCTAGCACATCCATCCCCCACACAGTTAGAAAGTATTCCCTAGGAGCACACTTAACCTCTTGATCACCCCTTTCCTGCCAGTGTCATTTATACAGTAACCATGTATTTTTTTTTTTTAGCACTGATCACTGTATTGGTGTCACTAGTCCCCAAAAAGTGTCACTTGGTGTCAGCCGCAATCCCACTAAAAATCGCAGATCGCCGCCATTACTAGTAAAAAAAAAAAAAAAAAAAGGACAAATCTTTCCCCTAGTTTGTAGACGTGATAACTTTTGCGCAAACCAATCAAAATACACTTATTAGGATTTTTTTACCAAAAATATGTAGCAGAATACATATTGACCTAAATTGATGAAAAAATTAGATTTTTTTTTATTGGGAATGTTTTATAGCAGAAAGTAAAAAATATATATATTTTTTTCAAAATAAGACGGTCTTTTTTGTCGATAGCGCAAAAAAAAAAAAAAAAAATCACAGAGGTGATCAAATACCACCAAAAGAAAGCTTTATTTGTGGGGGGGGGGGAGACATCAATTTTCTTTGGGCACAGCGCCACACGACCGCGCAATTGTCAGTTAAAGCAACGCAGTGCCGTATCGCAATAAAAATGGCCTGGTCATTAAGGGGGGGGGGGTAAAACCTTCTGTAGCTGAAGTGGTTAAATGAGGCATGTGTCACACAAAACTAGTCAATGTCAAAAAAAATTATGTTTTTATTCCTGGAACAATAAATATTAGAACAGTATCACAGTGGGTACTTACATAGGATTGTAAACATGACAATGACATATTGCAAACCATATATACATATAAATAACAGCATAGCACATTGCATAGTATGATGAAAAAAAACTGTCTTCCATATCATGCAATCACTTCAAAAGTAGAATGATGTACTGTAAGCTGAACAAAAGAAAAGGGCATATAGAACTGTCTGTCAAAACATGGTGCGTCTGTATAGGCCCTACGCGTTTCTTGGACTCGCTCCACTTCTTCAGGGGCAGATGCATCAATATTCTACAAAGAGACATGGAGATACCAATACCAACATGGTCTAATGATATACCCAAATGTTGGAGAAAAAAATAGGAGTAGGGGGAACAAAGTTTCCTATCTCTTTGAATACTCACATATCAGCTGTGTGTGGAGCATGTTATGTTGAAGGTAAGGGCTGCTTGTAATGTCTGTCCCGGGAGCATTGGTAACAGGGACTCATGAAGGGACTGGGAGCACCTAAACGATCTCCCAAAAGAAAAGTATCCAAGTGATAGTAAATATGGGCTCCAATATTGTGAATTTAAATAAATTGTATAGAACAATGAATGTATAATAATGGTGTGCTGATAAATGTGAGAGGGGCCCATAACCACATAGAGTGAAGGATATCGAAAAGCAGCCCTTGGCTCCAGCTTCACATACTCCACACACAGCTGATATGCGAGTATTCAAAGGGATGGGCAACTCTGTTCCCCCTACTCATATTTTTTCTCCAACATTTGGGTATATCATTAGACCTTATTGGTATTGGGATCTCCATGTTTCTTTGTTGATTATAGATGCATCTGCCCCTGAAGAAGTGGAGCAAGTCCATGAAACGTGTAGGGCCTATACAGATGCACCATGGTTTAACAGGCGGTTCTACATGCCCTTTTCTTTTATTCAGCTTACAGTACATCATTCTGTTTTTGAAGTGATTTCATGATATGGAGGACGGTTTTTTCATCATACTATTCAATGTGCTATTCTGTTATTTATATGTATATATGTAAGAACAATGTAGCGCTAATCATCAATAAAAAGTTCTCAGAAAGATTAAAAAGTCCATGTAAAGTCCCAATATGATCAGATGAAAAAATTTAGCGAATCCGTGATACCACCACCAGACACCCAGTTCACACTGACCCTTAACACAGAACGATGATCCCCATGACAGAGATCCCAAATGCCAAAAATAGACTCAGTAGGACTCGATATGTATCCTGGATAATATGCGTCCTTCTCTGGAAGTCTCAGGTCAGTAGTCACAGGTATATAAGGAATGAAGCACATAGCAGTATCATAGCACAGACCATTTATTAACCAGATCAAAATAATGGATTAAAAACACTTACAAAGATCCAATCATAACGAGCATGTAAAGCAGTCCAAATTGTTTCCAAGCATGTTCCGCCACGGCAATCCACCAAAATGATGGCCGCCACGTCTCCTCACTGTGGGCGAGCGTGTCCACTGTGACCGGCCGACGTACGTTTCGTTGCACTGAACGTCTTCAAGGGGCGCGGTCCACAGTGAGGAGATGTGGCGGCCATCATTTTGGTGGATTGCCCTTGCGGAACATGCTTGGAAACAATTTGGACTGCTTTACATGCTCGTTATGATTGGATCTTTGTAAGTGTTTTTAATCCATTATTTTGATCTGGTTAATAAATGGTCTGCGCTATGATACTGCTTTGTGCTTCATTCCTTACATACCTGTGACTACTGACCTGAGACTTCCAGAGAAGGACGCATATTATCCAGGATACATATCGAGTCCTACAGAGTCTATTTTTGGCATTTGGGATCTCTGTCATGGGGGTCATCGTTATGTGTTAAGGGTCAGTGTGAACTGGGTGTCTGGTGGTGGGATCACGGATTCGCTACATTTTTTCATCTGATCATATTGGGACTTTACATGGACTTTTTAATCTTTCTGATTAGCGCTACATTGTTCTTACATTGCTTTTAGATCTGTTTTTCATTCCAGATTCTGTGTAGCAGCTTTTCTATTTGGATTTTATTACCAACTTTTGAAGTTTGTATGTTTGAAGTTTTGAATTTCAGCTAGCGCAGCAATTTTCTTTATTATATGTATATATGGTTTGCAATGTCATTGACATGTTTACAATCCCATGTATGTACCCACTATGATACTGTTCTGCTATTTATTGTTCCAAGAAAATAAAATGTTTTTTAACGCTGACTAGTTTGTTAGCCATGTGACACATGCCTCATTTAAAGTCCCAACACTCCTCTTCCTTATATTTAGACAAAGAGAGTTGTATGTAAATTCCAGTGCATGGAACCTATATACCATAATATGCCTGTTTATAGTTTCTGTGTAATACCCACATGATATTCTTTTACAGCTACAATATTTTTCATATTACATGGTAGGACTCCTTACATTCACACCATTCAAGTCAATTACGTGTATCATTATGTTGGCTGTCCTTATTGGCCGAAGGTGGGCCATAAACGTTAGAACCTTTTGAACATTTTTTGATAGCTGTAACTTTCATAGCTCTCATCCCATTCTGTCTCCTGATAGGGCAACGGTCTCTTTTTTACGTGAGAACTATTTCCGCCCTGATGTTTGAATGGTAATGAGTCACCTTCCTCAAAGGTTTTGGTAGACGTGTCGCTGGTGGTATTTTCTGACTGAATTTCTCTGGGCCCGTGGCTTTCCACTATCTTCCAAGCAACCTCTCTCAGAGTTTGCAAGTAGACCAATTTTTTGGTGAACTTTGGCACACTGGGCAACAAGTCGCCATGATGCTTCTTAATATAGCGATCCATGTGGTCTACATCCATGATGTGGACAACTATTTTCAGCAAGTCAGTGTCCATGTTGCATAGCTGACAGGAGTATTTGTAAGACTGGCCCTGCGCTGTCTCCACAATATATTCCAGGCCTATAATGGGGTCGTCCTTCAAGTGAGTGTGCAGGAAATAGCCCAAGCGGCCCAATTCTTTTAGTTGCTGTGGCGCAGTGTGCTGCAGGTTCTTTTTATGTTTGTTTCCCTGGATGTGTTCGCACAGCGCCACAGGCGAGGCGCACTTTACATTGCAGAGGTCACAGTTGAAGCGCTGATTGTCAGTGTCATGTTCCCTTTTGCATGCGTTCTTCATCATCGTTGGCATGTCATCACTTGCGCCGTTTGTCTTGCCGCTTTCTTCGGAGGACCGGCCCCCTACCAGGGCCGGGATATCGGCGTCAGATTGCGGAATACGGATTTCTTTGCGGCCAAACTTGTCGTAAATCGCCTGGGCGGCCTCCTCCAACGCGCGGACCTGCTCGTCCCTCATGAGGTCACTGGAGGCACTGATCATGTCGCTGTGGTGCTTGTAGATGTAGCTCTCTGTGTGGTCTACGTCTGTGACGTGAGCGACCATCTTCCGCCATTCACACTCCACGTTACAGAGCAGACAGGTGTAGAGGTAGGAAGACTTCACCTGCCGTTCCACCACATACTCCAGGCCCAGGATGGGCTCTTCCTTTAAATAAGAGTCCAGGAAATACTGCACCCGGCCCAGCTCCCGCAGCTTGGCCGGGGCGAAGCGAGCCAGGAGAGACTTGTGCTTCATCCCGATCACATGTTCACACAGCGACCTGATCGAGGTGCACGACAGGCCGCACAGATCACAGGAGACCTTCCCCATGGCAGCGGAATGTTTACACGGCACGGCACTTCCGGTTCTGTGGGCGTGACGTCACCGCGTACGGGCGAGGCGACCTAAAGACAGCTGTAAAATGCGTGCCCACCGTGCGAGAGGTGGCGCGCGCGTGCGCCGTAGAAGGCAGGTGATGGCTGAGGGCTGGAAGTGGCTGGTAGGACAGAGTGATGAACAGCCAATCACGGCGCAGGGCAAGTTTTCGTTTTAATATAACTTTATTGAAATGTCATAGGTGACATTTCATTAGGCGCTCCTTCACATTTGTGGTGCTGTCCATAAAGCGATCAGTCTGTATCAGATATGGGCGGCTAAGTTGCGTTTTACTGCGCCCCCACCTGGCCACCCCTCAGCCTGTTCACATACCGCGCCATTTTTAACCACTTCAGCTCTGGAAAATGTACCCCTCTTCATGACAAGGCCATTTTTTGCGATACGGCACTGCTTTACCTTAACTGACAATTGCGCGGTCGTGCGACGCTGTACTCAAATAAAGTTGATGTCCTTTTTTCCCCACAAATAGAGCTTTCTTTTGGTGGTATTTGATCACCTGTGCGATTTTTACTTTTTGCGCTATAAACAAAAAAATAGCGTAAATTTTGAAAAAATAACAATATTTTTCACATTTTTTTATATGAAATTCCCCCCAAAAAATGTAAAAATCTAAATTTTTTTACATTTTTGGCCAATTTGTTTTCTGCTACCAATGTTTGGTTAAAAAAAATCACAATAAACGTATTTTGATTGGTTTGCGCAAAAGTTATTGCGTTTACTAACTAAGGGAAAGATTTCTGTCATTTTTGGTGTTTTTTTTTTAACGAGTAATGGCGGCGATCTGCGATTTTTTTTTTTTTGCGGGACTGCGACATTGCGGCGGACAGATCAGACCCTTGACAGACATTTTTGACACTTTTGGGGGTACCAGTGACATTACTACAGTAATCAATGCTATACATATGCACTGTTACTATAAAAATGACACTGGCAGGGAAGGGGTTAATTTTATTGAAGAGGGAGGGGTTAATGTATGCCTGGTGCTTACTAACGTGTGTGGGGGGAGGGGACTATGTGACACAGGGACAGATCGCAGGTTCAGCTATGCTGAATCCTGTAATCTGTCACTGTCTGTCACTTAGGCGATCCGCCCGCTCTGTTTACACAAGCGGGTGGATCTCCAGACTCAATTCCCTGACGATCGGGGAAGAGCAGCGGCTCCCCTGAATACAGCGGGAGCGAGCCTCCGGCGGCGCGCGGCGCCCACAAGGGGAGGAGTCCAGCGACGTAGGTCTACGTCGCTGGACGGGAACGAGCCACTTTGCTGCAGTAGAGCTCCAGTGAGCGGTCGGCAAGTGGTTAAACAAAACAATGTTTCTTACTTTCTGCTATAAAATATGTCCAATAAAAATGTAAAAAATTGAATTTCTTCATCAATTTAGGCCAATATGTATTCTGCAACAGTTTGGTAAACAAACAAAAAGTCCCAATAAGCGTATATTGATTGGTTCGTGCAAAAGTTATCGCGTCTAAAAACTATGGCATAGATTAATGGAATTTTATTTATGTATTTTTATTTTTTTTTACTAATAATGGCGGCGATCAGCGACTTATAGCGGGACTGCAATATTGCAGGGGACAAATTGGACACCTAAATTACACTTTTTTGGGGACCAGTGACACCAATACAGTGATCAATGCTTTAAAATATGCACTGTCACTGTACTAATGACACTAGCAGAGAAGGGGTTAACATCAGGGGCGATCCAAGGGTTAACTGTGTTCCTAGGGAGTGCTTGCTAATTGTGTGGGGGATGTGCTTGTACTGTGAGAAGGCAGAGATCCATGTCCCTGCTTAGAAGAAACACAGGATCACAGCCTTCCCTACTGACAGAACGACGATCTTCCTTGTTTATATAAGCAGACCGCCATTCCGCCTGTCTCCCGAACAATTGTTGGACCGCTGATTGGCTCCTGCTGGGTCCAATCACGCGCGCATTCGTGCCCCAGACCCGGAAGTGCAAAATCACGTACAGGCACAGGAGAGCCGCCTTGCTGCTGTATATGTACTGTATGAGGTCAGCAAGCAGTTAATGGGATGGAATCAGGCTAAGATTTAATAGGAAGGTGTTACACTGCTGCTGCACTATTGGGATAATCCCAACCTAAATAGTATGTCTGCAAAATGTCAGCGCTGTAAACAACAAATGTTGCTATTTAAAACTAATTAGTAAACCTTAAAAATGTATCACATCTGTGAGAAACAATTAGCCTCGGTTCACACTAGGGCGACCTGTGAGGCGACCTGGTCGCCTCACAGGTCGCCGCAGGTCGCCTCCCATAGGGAAGCTGCGGACCCGTTCTAATAGGAGCGACACAAGTCGCTCCGACCTAGAAAAAGGGTCCGGAGCTTCTTTGGGGTGACCAGGAGGCGACCGCCATAGACTGCAATGTTTTGAAGTCCGTGGCGGCCGCTCCGAGGTCGCAGCGCGCTGCTCGCACTGCGATCTCGGAGGTCACCCCGGGAAGTAGCGTCGCGGTAGTGTGAACCGGCGCTTAAAGTGCTGACACGCTATTATAATAATATTTCTTAAATCTAAATTGATACAGTGTGAAATACATAAATTAATAAAAATGTGAAAATATATAATAAAAGTGCCAACGTGCCAAAATTCACTTATAAAAATCAGTGCTATAAGCGCTATAAGTGCTTGTATGCTATAGTGCAAAAATCGTTTTCATTACTCGTGAAAATTATTCCAGCATAAGAAAAAAACATATGAATAAAATGTGTAAGAAAAAAATGTTCATGTGTCAGTGAGTAAAGAAGACCTTAAAAAGTCCCAAAATAAATGTTTTCCTCACAGCTTCTGTGTGTAGTTCAAGCAACCACTTACACTATATTACCAAAAGTATTGAGACACCTGCTTTTACACGCACATGAAGTTTAACGGAATCACAATATTAGTTCGTAGGGTTCAATATTGAGTTGGCCCACACTTTACAGCTATAACAGCTTCAACTCTTCTGGGAAGGCTGTCCACAAGGTTTAGGAGTGTGTCTATGGGAATGTTTGACCATTCTTCTAGAAGCGCATTTGTGAGGTCAGGCACTGATGTTGGATAAGAAGGCCTGACTCGCAGTCTGCACTCTATTTCATCCCAAAGGTGTTCTATCAAGTTGAGGTCAGGACTCTGTGCAGGCCAGTCAAGTTCCTTCACCCGAGCTTGCTCATCCCCGACTTTATGGACCTTGCTTTGTGCACTAGTCCAAATCATTTGGTGGAGGGGGGATTTTGGTGTGGGCTTGTTTTTCAGGGGTTTAGCTTGGCCCCTTATTTCCAGTCAAGGGAACTCTTAAGGTGTCAGCATACTAAGACATTTGGGCAATTTCATGCTCCTAACTTTGTGGGAACAGTTTGGGTATGTCCCTTTCCTGTTCCAACATGACTGCACACCAGTGCACAAAGCAAGGTCCATAAAGACATGGATGAGAGACTTTGGGGTGGAGGAACCCATCTAGATAAAGGAAAGCCTGTGGATGTGGTGTATCTGGACTTTGCAAAGGCCTTTGACACCGTTCCCCACAAACTCTTACTGTTCAAACTAAGGAAGGTAGGTATGGACCATAAGGTGAGTACCTGGATAGAGAACTGGCTCCAGGGGAGAGTCCAGAGGGTGATGATTAATGGGGAGTACTCGGATTGGGGTGTGTGGAAAGTGGGGTCCCCCAGGGTTCGGTCCTGGGACCAATCCTGTTTAATTTATTCATAAATGATCTAGAGGAGGGGATTTCGAGTACAATCTCAGTATTTGCGGATGATACTAAACTAAGCATGCCAATATCTTCTAGGCAGGATGTGGAAACCTTACAAGCGGACCTGAACAAAATAACGGGGTGGGCAACTACATGGCAGATGAGGTTTAATGTTGAAAAATGTAAAGTAATGCACTTAGGGGCCAGAAACCAGAAAGCAAGCTACACACTAGGGGGGGAACCTCTGGGTGAGTCTAGGATGGAAAAGGACTTGGGGGTACTGGTAGACAACAGGCTTGGCAGTGGCATGCAATGCCAAGCCGCTGCAAGCAAAGCCAACAGAATACTGGGTTGTATAAAAAAGGGGATTCACTCCAGAAATAAAGAGATTATTCTCCCACTCTACAAGACTCTGGTCCGGCCACATCTGGAGTATGCTGTCCAGTTCTGGGCACTGGTCCTCAGGAAGGATGTGCTGGAACTGGAGAGAGTCCAGAGAAGGGCAACAAAAATAATTAGGGGAATGGAGGACATCAGCTATGAGGAAAGACTACAAGCACTGAACCTATTCTCTCTGGAGAAGAGACGATTGAGGGGGGATATGATATCAATGTACAAATACTGTACTGGCGACCCTAGCATAAGGAACAAACTATTCAGAGTAAGGGAATACAATAAGACACGTGGCCACTCACTAAAACTAGAGGAAAGGCGGTTTAACCTTAAAATACGTAAGGGGTTCTTCACTGTAAGAGCAGTAAGGATGTGGAATTCTCTTCCACAAGCAGTCGTATCAGCAGGAAGCATTGATAGTTTCAAAAAACTATTAGATGGGCACCTTAGAGACCACAACATACAGGGGTATACAATGTACGGTTAACAGCAAACACACGCGCACATCATAGGCTGAACTGGATGGACTGATGTCTTTTTTCAACCTCACTAACTATGTAACTATGTAACTTGAGTGGCCGGCTCAGAGTCCTGACCTCAACCCAATAGAACGGGTTGAATTAGAGCGGAGACTGTGAGCTAGGCCATCTTGTCTAAATCAGCGCCTGACCTCACAAATGCGCTTCTGGAAGAATGGTGAAACGTTCTCACAGACACACTCCTAAACCTTGTGGACATCCTTCCCAGAAGAGTTGAAGCTGTTATAGCTGCAAAGAGTGGGCCAACTCAATATTAAACCCTACGGACTAAGACTGGGATGCCATTAAAGTTCATGTGAGTGTAAAGGTAGGTGTCCCAATACTTTTGGCAATATAGTGTATGTCCAAAATGACTCACCAAATAGTAATGCTGTTGCAACCAGCAAACAGCGCATTCCCTTTATAAGCCATACACATGCAATCCATTGCCGATGCCATAGATCTGTCAGATCCTCAGGTGCCTGATTTTTAAATGTAAGAGACAAGACTTCACATTGCATAAAATCTTTTAAAACAGCTTTAAATGTATTTAAAATCAGTGCACTCACATATAACCGTGTCTCCCCTAACACAGGTATTTAAGCATAAAAACAGAGCTGGGTGCACTCCGACATTACCATCGCCGCGAGCACAAACCCAGCATAATATGGTAATATGACAGCACATCCAACCCCGCCCTACACGCGTTTCTTCACTTGACATTTTCCCGAGGCAAAGAAAAATGTCTTCCCGGGGAAGCCCCTGAACTTTTTTTGGGCGACAAGCTTCACACAATGCTGTTTGTTGCGATTGCAGTGCAATTTATCGCGGGACAATTGCGGCAGAATCGTAACACATTTTTAGGTGACATCTATAATTATAACCACACTGAGGATAATTTAGACTTTTGTGGGAATAACAGAAACTTGGTTTGACAGCTCACACAACTGGCTGGAAATTATCCAGGGGTATTTCTTGTTTTGGAAGGACATGGAGGGTAAAAGAGGAGGAGGAGGGGTGTGTTTATATATCAAGAGGGATTCATGGGTGGATGAGAGAAGTGACATTGTAAATGGGGCAAGGGGGGAGGTGGAATCCATGTGGGTGGAACTTCAAAGGGAAGAAGTAAGTGGGAAATTAATTGTGGGGTTATGTTACAGCCCCCCCCCCCCCCCCCCAGCCTGAAGAAGGAGGAGGAGCTGGACCTCTTATCACATTTAGAAATGGCAGCTAGGCAGGGAAATGTCATCATAATGGGGGACTTCAATTATCCCGATATTGACTTGGCAAAGGGGACAGCTCATTCATTAAGGGCCCATCATTTCTTAAATATCTTACAGGACACTTTTATGTCCCAATTGGTGGATTCCCCAACTACAAAGAATGCTTTATTAGATTTATTAACCCCTTCCGTACCGCGTCATGTAAAATGACGTCGGCACAAATCCTTTCTCGATCCGGGCGGACGTCATATAACGGCGCCCGGATCTCCCCGCTACTGCGCGCCCCCGGGGGCGCGCAGCGCGGCGATCGGGGGTGAGGCTCGTCCCTCGGACTGAGCCCAACCCCGATCAAGGTAAACAGCCAATGAAATTGGCTGTTTACCACGTGATCGGCTGTGTCAATCACAGACGATCACATGAGCGGCTCCAGCGCGAGCCGCTCGTTCCTTCCTTAATGCGCGCCCCCGGGGGCGCGCAGCGCGGCGATCGGGGACGAGGCTCGTCCCTCGGACAGAGCCCATCCCCGATCTAGGTAAAGAGCCAATGAAATTGGCTCTTTACCACGTGACCGGCTGTGTCCAATCACAGCCGGTCACAAATGTCATCAGAGAACACGGTAACTAGCTGTCACCGTGTTCTCCTCCTCACACACTGATCCTGTGTGAGGAAGAGATTGTGGTAACAGCTAGTTACCAAATACAGTGCACCCCAAACACACTGATTGCCCCCCCCAATAAAGAGCACCTGTCACTAGCCCATCAAAGTACCCGAGTACCTGTCATCAGCCCATCAAAGTACCAGAGTACCTGTCACCAGCCCATCAGGTACTCTGATGACAGGTACTCGGGTACTCTGATGGGCTGATGACAGGTACTCGGGTACTCTGATGACAGGTACTCGGGTACTCTGATGACAGGTACTCGGGTACTCTGATGACAGGTACTCTGATGGGCTGGTGACAGGTACTCTGATGGGCTGGTGACAGGTACTCGGGTACTCTGATGATGGGTACTCGGGTACTCTGATGACAGGTACTCGGGTACTCTGATGACAGGTACTCGGGTACTCTGATGACAGGTACTCGGGTACTCTGATGACAGGTACTCTGGTACTTTGAGTACCCGTCACCAGAGTATCCGAGTACCCGTCATCGGAGTACCCGAGTACCTGTCACCTACCCATCAGAGTACCCGAGTACCTGTCACCTACCCAACAGAGTACCCGAGTACCTTACACCTGCTCATCAGAGTACCTGACACCTGAAGTACCCGAGTACTTGCCACCTGCTCATCATTAACCATCACTACTCATCAGTACTCATCAGTACCCATCAGTACCTATCACCTATTAGTATCAGTACTGATCATCCGTACCCATCATCAGTTCAGTATCACCTATCAGTATCAGTACTACTCATCAGTACCTATCACCTGCCTGTCACCTGCCCATAAGAGTACCCGAGTACCTGTCACCTGCCTATCGGAGTACTCGAGTACCTGCCACTTGCTCATCAGTACCAGAGTACCTGTCACCTGCCCAGCAAAGTACCCGAGTACCTGTCACCCTTCATACAGCCACCATGTCCAAGTCCAAAAAGGTTTATATACGTCGTTCGTTTAAACCTAAATACCGGTGTTATGGCAGCAGATAGCTGCCATAACCCTGGTATTCTTTTAAACGGTGGACGGTTGGCTGTTCGATAAGGGTGGTCCCAGCAGCGGATTCGCCGCGGGATCACCCTTCCGGGGTGGCGGAAGAGGTGCCCCCCCCCCTCCCGCTGCATTCTGGTCCTTTTCCCCGCTTACCGGACCCGCCGGAAGCGGGGAAAACGATCCGGTCCCAGATCCTCACAGACAGGATGTCGAGTGAGGGCAAGCTTGCCCTCACTCGACTCTATGGTCTTGGAGGACCGGAGCTACGGCAACCAGTTTAAAGGTCCCTTTTTTTTTTTCATTTTATTTAATTTTTTTTTAATTTTTTTTTTTTTATTTTTTCTATCTTTTAGTGTACTTGTGAGATCTGAGGACTTTTTGACCCCAGATCTCACAAAAAAAGAGGTCCTGTCGTGCCTTTTTCTATTACAAGTAATGTTTACATTTCTTGTAATAGAAATAAAAATGATCAATTTTTTTTTTTTTTAAAAAACAGTGTAAAAATAAAAAATAATAAATAAAATAAATAGTAAAAAAAAAAAAAAAAAATTAAAGCGCCCTGTCCCCGCGAGCTCGCGCGCAGAAGCGAACGCATACGGAAACCCCGCCCACATATGTAAACAGTGTTCAAACTACACATGTGAGGTATCGTCGCGATCGTTAGAGCAAGAGCAATAATTTGAGCCCTAGACCTCCTCTGTAACTCTAAGATAGCAACCTGTAGAAATTTTAAAAATGTCGCCTATGGGGATTTTTAAGTACCAAAGTTTGTCACCATTCTGTGAGCGTGCGCAATTTTGAAGCATGACATGTTGGGTATCTATTTACTCGGCGTAACATTATCTTTCACATTATGGAAAACAATTGGGCTAACTTTACTGGTTTCTTATTTTTTAATTTAAAAAAGTGATTTTTTTCCCAAAAAATTGCGTTTGGAAGACCGCTGCGCAAATACGGTGTGATAAAAAATATTGCAATAATCTCCATTTTATTCTCTAGGGTCTCTGCTAAAAAAAAATATATAATGTTTTGGGGTTCTAAGTAGTTTTCTAGCAAAAACAACTGATTTTAGCTTGTAAACACCAAATGTCAAAAATAGGCCTAGGCAAGTGGCTAGGATGCATGATGATGCTCCTTGGATGTTAGGCCCCTCTATATGGCTAGGCTGTGAAAAAGTCTCACACATGTGGTATTGCCATACTCAGGAGGAGTGGCAGAATGTATTTTGGGGTGTCATTTTTGCTATGTACATGCTATGTGTTAGGAATATTCTATAAATTTACAACTTTGTGTAAAAAAAAAAAAGTTTTTATTTTTTTCCCACATTTTCCAAAAACTTGTGGAAAAAAATGACATGTTCAAAGGACCCATAATGCCTCATAGAATATACGTTGGAGTGTTTGCTTTCCAAAATGGGGTCATTTTGTGGACTTTTCCATTGTATTGGTGCTCTAGGGCCTTGAAAAGTGTGATAGGTAGTAAGAAAGTTTTATGTGTATTTATGCTCCTAAAACGCCTTATGGTGCTACTTTGACGTGGAGTCTCTTTTTGTGGCCAGGCTGTGTAAAAGTCTCACACATGTGGTATCACCATACTCAGAAGGAGTAGCAGAATGAATTTTGGGGTGTCATTTTTGCTGTGTACATGCTATGTGTTAGAAATAGCTTATAAATTGACAACTTTTGGGAAAAAAAAAGAAAAAAAAATGTTTTCTTCATTTTCCCAAGAATTGTGGGAAAAAATTATAACTTCAAAAAACTCACCATGCCTCTTACTAAATACCTTGGACTGTCTACTTTACAAAAAGGGGTCATTTGGGGGGTATTTGTACTGTCCTGACATTTCAGGGCCTCAAGAAAGGAGATAGGCCATCAGTACATCTGGTGTGATCAATTTTCAGTAATTGGTACCATAGCTTCTAGACTCAATAACTTTCACACAGACTAAATAATCTACACTAATTTGGGTTAATTTTACCAGAGATATGTAGCAGTATAAATTTTGGCCCAAATGTATGAAGAAAAATTAATTTTTTGCAAAATTTTATAATAGAAACTAAAAAAAAGTGTTTTTTTTGCAAAATTTTTGCTATTTTTTTGCTTATATCACAAAAAAAAAAAACCCCAGTTGTGATCAAAAACCACCAAAAGAAAGCTCTATTTGTGTGAAAAAAATGATAAAAATTTTGTTTGGTTACAGTGTAGCATGACTGAGCAATTGTCATTCAAAGTGTGAGAGTGCTGAAAGCTGAAAATTGGTCTGGGCAGGAAGGGGGTCTAACTGCTCTGTATGGAAGCGGTTAATTACGAACAATTCAAATCTGATAACAGATGTAGAAATACACGACAACTTGGGATCTAGCGATCACAGGATGATCACATTTAGCGTAAACCATAAGGAGGTATGAGGGTAGTACAAAAACACTAAATTTCAAAGCAGCAAATTTTTCTGAACTGCGCTCAATACTACAGGACATTATTTGGGACCAAATCCTAGAAACATTGAACACAGAGGAAAAATGTAAATGCTTTAGGAACATAATAAACAAGGGTATCACACGGTGCATTCCAATTTGCAATAAATATAGAAGAGCGAAGGTAAAAGCTGGGTGGCTAAATTGTAAAGTAAAAAGTCTTATTAAAGAGAAAAAAATTGCCATAAAAAAATATAAGGGGGATGGGTCAACATTATAAGGAATGCAATAGAAAGTGTAAGAGCGCAATCCGGGCAGCTAAAAAAATGCTCTGAGAGACACATAGTAGAGGAGAGTAAAAAAAAATCCAAATAAATGTTTTAGATATAATAACAGTACAAATGCGAGGTCAGAGCACATTGCCCACATAAATGACGTTGAAGGGAGGATGGTTACAGTTGAGACGGAGAAGGCAACTGTACTAAATGCTTTCTTCTCAGTTTTTACACAGGAAAAGGAGGGGTATACAGACTACCACTTTATTGTTAGTAACACCTCGCAGGACGTACCCTTGTGGCTAACAGAAACTGGAGTCCAGAAAAGACTAGAAAAGCTTAACACAAATAAATCACCAGGACTGGGTGGCTTACACATGAGAGTCCTCAAAGAACTCAGTCAGGTTATAGTTAGACCATTATTCCTAATCTTTATGTACAGCGAACTGACAGGAATGGTACCAGCTGATTGGAGATAAGCCCATGTGGTACTAATATTCAAAAAAGGGAAGAGACATATACCTGGAAACTACAGGCCAGTCAGCCTAACACCAATAGTATGTAAATTATAGGAGTGGATGATAAGAGACTATATCCAAGAATTTGCTGATGAAAACAGTATCATTAGCAGTAATCAGCATGGGTTTATGAAAGGTCGTTCCTGCCAGACCAATCTGTTAACATTCTAGGAGGAAGTGAGCTCCCATCTAGATAAAGGTAGGCCTGTTGATGTGGTATATCTGGATTTTGCAAAAGCATTTATTACAATTACCCTTAAATGCTTAATCCACAAACTGAGGTCTGTAGGCACGGACCATAGGGTTTGTTTTTGGATAGAAAACTGGTTACAGGGGCATGTCTAAAGGGTGGTGATAAATAACGTGTACTCAGACTGGTCTGGATTGGTAACTGGTGTACCCCAAGGCTCTGTCTTGAGACCAATTCTGGACATGGGGCCACACAATGAGACTGGAGGAGAAGCGGTTTAACCTTAATTTGTGTAGGGGGCTTTTCACTGTCAGGGCAATAAGGATGTGTAACTCTCTTCCACAGTTGATGGTGTCAGCAGGGAGTATTGATATTTTTAAAAGACTCTTGGATGTGCATTTTAGTGAATACAACATACAGGGATATGGGGAATTATTATCGACACTGACAAACATGCACCTACACAGGTTGAACTGGATGGACTATTGTCTTTATTTAACTCTACCAACTATTAAACTATCTGAAATGTGCATTGTGCGTTTTGTCATTCACACCTGGGCGTTCTGAAATTGCTGGCAGAATCGTGGCAAATCTGCCCGTGATTCAAATAGACCAGGTGTGAATGTAACCTTTTGGAGAATGTTTTGGGAGCTCAAATAACTGCACTAAAAATGCAACTTCCCATTGACAGCAATGGAACTGAGGTAAAATAGTGGTAAAATCGCATATGCATTTTTGCAGCAGATCAGTGTGAAAGTAGCCTTGCATTCCCATTTCTTGGCCAACAAGCTTCCTGCGATGCAAATCGCTCAGGTGTGAATGCAGCCTAAATGCGGTTTGTGCTTTATAGTGGAACTAAACCCTTCTATCCTTTTCAGCTAAGGAAACTGCAATCTTATGCTGGCCATACACCGTACGATAAATCGGCCGAAATTCGGTCATTTGGAAAGTTCGCTCGATTTTTGGCCAGTTAATGGGTATAAATCGGTAATCGGTTGTGATGTTTTTGAGCCGAAAAAACAAACAAGTTTGGAAATTTTTTTGCCGAATGAACGATAACTTGAAAGGTTCATGTGTTTCTCGTCCAAACTGTTTTTACTAGATAAATGTGAAAAAAACTAACAAAAAACAGATTAATTTATGTCCATTGAACGATTTATCGGTCAATTACATGATGGCACTATCGTTTGCTCTCATGGCCGACTGTTCCTTTTTCGAAAATTAGTTTGAACGATTTTTCGTATAATGTATGGCCTCTGATCTGCAACTACCATGGGTGCTGCACATGTGATCCGTTATTGTGGGAGTAAAAGGGTTAAATGTGATTTAAGAGTTATGACACCAGACATTTGATGCTGTGACAATTTACTTGAGAACACAAGCAAATGTTACAGTTATTTAAAAAGAAATGTAGTGCTTAAAAGTTTATTCCATAAAAGTCCATAAATCTAATAGGACACCCAAAGTGTGTTGACATACTGTATATACAGTTGTTGGTGAGATAATATTCCGACACCACAGCACACCAGGCCTCTTACCCTCAAGCATGGATCACTAAATTATAGATGGTCTGACAGCGCTCCAACACTCCTCAGGCTCATTCCTGTTCACCAGATATTGCACCAAACTAAAATCCTGTTGTCCCCTCTGAGAGCATCCCCCCACAGGTTAATTGTGCCAAAAATAGGAAACAGAAACCTCATCGTACTGTGTAGTAGGTAAGTAACACTCAAATGTTTGTTAAAACAAATCCAGAATACTCACACTATAAGGAAAAAATCAAGCATGTCTTGTACAAAAGCTTAGAAAGTTCCAACCAGCAAGATGGCCACGGTCCATGCATACAGCACCATGACGTGTCAACCCCCTATGTTCCCAAGCAACTTGTCAAGTGTTTTCCAGTGCATCCCAGTAGTGTCTCCAAAACCTCCAGTGTCTGTCCAGCCTGTACCTAGCTTGTGTGTGTCTCACTGGTCCCATCATTTCCCAGTGTCTTCAGTCATGCCAGCTTTGTGAATTCTGTGTACGCCAGCCTGTGTCCCCAAGTCTCCTCATGTGTTAGCGCCCCAGCATTGCAAAAAAGACTTTCAGCTGCTTTTAGTAGTTGCCCACTCAGAGGACTGCAACCTGGGAATCGCTTGCGCTGTAACATCTCCACCTCTAGGAGGTCTGGTGAAGACCAGGCGGTTTCTTTACGTTCAGCACCTCTGCCCTTCTCAGGTCTCTCACCTTTGCTAATCAAGCAGGTACACCAAACTCCCTGTGCCTACTCTGTGGCTACTCTGTGCTCTACAACAAAGTCATGTTCAACAAAATAAGAGGAAAACACAGCGCTTAAGTAGAGAAAGAAAGCTGCCAGCACTCAAAGTCAAAATACAAACTCCAAACTAATCATATAAAAGAGTGCAGCGCTAAAGTTAAATGTCAGATGAATTAATAAAAGGCTCAGCTTATATAATCCTGGTAATAATCACAAACATAAAATAAAACATAAATTGCACAGTCAGAGCAATATTTGTAGAATCATGCAATTAAAAAAATAATAAATAAATGTCCATGCAAGTATATGAATAGAAAAAATCTCCATCCATGTAACTGTAACATGTAATCCATGTAACCCATGTAACTGGCACAGTAAGTGAAGGGAAGATAGTGATGATTGAACCAAAACAAGTAATCAAAGAAGATCCTGCTCCATACCCAATTTGAATTGTACAAACTGCTTACCAGATGCAAATGACCACTGCATTCCAGGTTTCCCTCAAACCATATATGACTCATTCCGCTCACACTGTTCCAATGGAACTCAGAGTTAAAAACGAAAGAGCACATCCACAGTGTAGATTGTAAAAAAAAAATTATTGGTAATATAAATGATTGCACTTATGAGAAATCCAGATAAAATCAGCATAGTATACAATCCAAACGGACAAAAAAGTAGTTGCGGCGTCCCTCCGGGTTTTCCTCTGAGCTTGCTTCTGGGCTCACTCGTATCGGCCAATCAGGGATGAATCATGTGATGATGTCACCGTCGCAGGCCCCACCCTTTGCGTTTCGTCACAAAGAACGTCATCTGGGGATAGGCCGAAGTGACGTATTATTATGTGTTTTAACTTTATATAGAGCCATGTGGCAATTTTAACTACTGGCCACTATTTGCCCACAATGAACGACATACTGGAAATAAATGTCGTTAATAGACAAGCTATTGAAAAAAGGACCCGCATAGTAAGCCTTGGTTTACACTATTGCGGCTACGAAGTCGTGCTACTTCTAGCGTGACTTCGTAGTGCAAGTTGCTTGCGGCTTTCAGTGCGACTTGTCCCTCATTATAGAAGGAAGTCGCACTGAAGTCGGCCCTAAAGTAGTGCAAGAACTACTTTTCAAGTCGCCGCAACTCAAGTCGCGGCAGTTAAAACGGGCCGAATGGAAATGAATGACTTTTGACTTGCTGTGCGACTTGACATGTGTCAAGTCGCACAGCAAGTCACAACAGTGGAAACGGAGCCTAACAAAGACTCAAGTGGAATAAAATTATAAAACATACAATGTTCTAAAAACTCAGAAAACATACTAAGGAAACGGATCATAACGCTTATATCCCCCTGTCAAGTTGCCATCGTGCATCCTGGGTAAATGCAGTTCCTAAAAGTCCATTCCAACATATTAGATGTAACTGCACAGATGTCACTGATTTTTATCAACAGGCTGTTGTTTTATAGTCTAGATTCCTTGAGAAGGGTTATTCTGAAAGGACCATTGATAACACTATCATTGCACTTGGTAATTTAGACAGAGGGACTGTGCTACATAGAGAGAGGATGGCAACAGAGAGGTCTGCTGATAACAGATTTGAATGGTCTACGGTTACTAGTTATTCTAAACAACATTTCTCTTTTAGAAAGATACTCAAGAAGCACTGGGGTATCCTTAAAAACAATAGGGTGCTTGGCCCTTTGCTCCCAGATCTCCCTATTGTAGTGTATAAGGGTTCCCCAGCTTTGCGACATAGGAACGCTCCCAATATTATTGACCCTTCAAAAACTTTTATTTTTTATTTTTCAGACTATGAAAGGGTTTTTTCCTTGTAGAAAGTGCAATATTTTCCAAATTTAAAGTGTTTGTCTTTTCAATCAACACAAACATAAAACAACTATGATATTGACAAGTTTATTAGCCCCGGTTCACACTAGGGCGACCTGTGAGGCGACCTGGTCGCCTCACAGGTCGCCGCAGGTCGCCTCCCATAGGGAAGCTACGGACCCGTTCTAATAGGAGCGACACAAGTCGCTCCGACCTAGAAAAAGGGTCCGGAGCTTCTTTGGGGCGACCAGGAGGCGACCGCCATAGACTTCAATGTTATGAAGTCTGTGGCGGCCACTCCGAGGTCACGGCGCGCTGCTCGCACCGCGATCTCGGAGGTCGCCCCTGAAAGTAGCATCGCGCCAGTGTGAACCGGCGCTTACATTCACCTTGAAATATGTTGTCTATATGATTTAGTGTCCGTGCTCCAAACAGTACATTCGACGTACTAAACGTGAGTTACATGTACGCTTAGCTGAGCATATTGGCAATATAAAACAGGGCTTGAAGGAGCACAATCTATCTAGGCACTATGCCAGACATCATAGCAAGAGTACTAAAAGACTTTAGTACTACTACTATAAGCTGAACTAATTGAAAAACTCACCCTTATTTCAGAGTAGTACCTATTCCTCATCACAAGATGTCCTCGGTCTTTTGGGTTGACTGACACCCAGCATCAATAAAACTGGAAGAATGGGGAAAGACTGAGTGCAGAGCATCATGGGTCCATCCCCAGAACAAGGCACACTGCACTCACAGTGTATTAATGCAGAGAGCAGAACTTATGTCATCACATAAGCACTGTGCTCTGCATCAGTCTAAACTGTCTAGGGTCAGGAGAATCTGGATGCAGCACAAAACCTAAATACACCACTGCCTATGGAGAAGTTTTCTATGCCTAACCAGTTTTTATGGATTCTTCAAACAACTATTCACTGCCTTCTAATATAATAATAGAAACAGCACACCCGGATCATTATAACCTCAGTAATACCTTGGGAACTGTACTGGACCCGCCTTGTGGTGACGGCCTGTAATGTTTTTTCCGGCACTGAATTCTGCTTGGGCACTCTTCTTGGCACTGAGTGTGACCAGTATAGTATCCAATCCTTTGGTTCTTAGACCCTGGAGACCCCTCTGGGGGTATGCCCACCATGAAGAGTGAAACCTATAAGGACCAGGGACATGGAAATGTAATATTATTCACTTTATGCAAAACTATTAGAAAACCAGGAATGGGTTTATCCACTTATCAGTTGCTTAAACTTGCAATTTCCACCATTCAGAGTTGAGTCTCAGGTGGATGACCAGGTGTTACATCACACCTCAGGTCGCACTTTTACCAACGCTTCCACCCAGAGCCTTTACTCAGTCATCAGGCATTTCCTGCTGCCCTTTTGCTATGAGGACTTTACTACAGGATGGCCAACACCTAGGTTGCTGTGTATTCTTCCATGGACATGATTACCCCATTTCACACTTTGTGAGTACCCCACAGGGGAAAACCTTCACTGATAGCAAAAGTGGAAACCAGGCACAAGGGAACCACAGCAAAAACGAAAGCAAACACTCACCTTGCTGAAGGTTTGCAAAACACTCAATCCACTAAGAGTGACATTGTGTCCTTGCACTAGAGCAGGACTCTATTTTAACACTGGTCTCTGCCTCCAATTCTGCGCTTCACAGTAGGAGACAAACACTTACAATTTGTCACCCTTCCACTCTACCTATCCTCTGCCCCCACATTCACAAAAGTGCTTACACCCCAACTCAATTTTTTGAGAACTCGGGGCGTGGAGGTCACTGGCTACCTAGCCCAGCCTCCAACTATCTACAAGTGACTATCCAGATTCTTTAGACTTCGGCTGAGTAATCAACTTTCAAAAGTCAGCTCTTCAGTCTTTCCTTCTTCTAGAATACTTAGGCCTCATTGTAGACATGGTATAGACAAAAGTTTTTCTTCCAGTGAATAAACTTGTACTCCTAAGAAATCATGCTCAGACCGTAAAGCGGAGTTCCAGTTCCAGCCGTTTTGTGTTTATTAAAAGTCAGCAGCTACAAAAAGTGTAGCTGCGGACTTTTAATAAACAAACACTCACCTGTCCCACGGTCCAGCGATGTGGCCGGCGGGAGCCTCGGTTCTTTCCCTCTTCTCCCCGCGGCACCAGAATCTCTACTGTGGGCACCCAGCTGTGACAGCTTGCGGCTTCACAGTTGGGTGCGCATGTGCGAGTCGAGCTGCGCATCCTTAGTGGACAGGCAATCTTCTGGGACCTGTGATGTGTCCCAGAAGATTGAAGGGAGGGAGGAGGAGAGGAGAACTTCCGTTTGAGCCGCCTAGGCAGCCCGAGTGGAAGTGGGAGTGAGTACCTGTCAAATCCAGGTACCTACTCCCCCCCCCCAAAAAAAATGCCAAATGTGGCATGTCAGTGGGTCAGGAGGCCTTAAAGCGAAAGTTCCACTTTTGGGTGGAACTCTGCTTTAAGACCCAAAAGACACCCCTCAGTGTGATTCTCAGTTATAGCCTTGGGCCTTATGGTAGCCTTAGTTGAAACTGTTCCTTTCTCTTAGTTCTACTCTAGACCTTTTCAAAACAACCTTGTGTTTGTATGGAACAAACAAACCTTTTTTCTCGAACTTCTTATGTTTCTCTCCAGTCAGGCAAGGAACTCCCTGGCTTGGTGGATTTCAAACCCAGGAAAGTCATTTCTCCCATACTCATGGAGAGTGTTAATAACAGAAATCAGCCACATAGGCTGGGGAGGAGTGTTCCAATCTCTTACAGTTCAAGGAACCTGGTCCCTAAGAGAAGCTCCCTATCAAACATCCTGGATGTTGTCATTTTACAAGGTGATATCTGGGTTTGCAAAGGCATTTGGTGCACACAAAGTGGATTTATATCCTTTGTGGGTATTGTGGAAAATGTTGAAATTAAAGTTTTTGTGCCCAAAATTCAGCTTTAAATGGATTGTTTTACATTGCCTATGTTTGTCAATGGGATGGCACAATTAGGGTAGCTTTTAGTGACTTTAAGGATGTAATGGGCTTTAAATGGTTCCTGGGAGTTACAGAAGTCCTATCCTGTACTTGTTCTTATGCCCAAAAAAAAGCCCAGCATAATCCTCATTATTTTATATTCTGACTAAAATAAAAAAAAAAAAAAAAAAACAGACAGTGGAATGGAAATAAAATACAATTTAATAAACAGAAGATTATGGCAGCTGGGGTAGGGAGCACAAATGGAGTAGGATTTCATCCAATAGAAGAGGCATCAGCACATGGGATGAACCCTACTGACTGTAAGTTATGTCCTTTGTACTGAGTTTTGTGTTTTATTATTTTGGCTGCACTGAAGCTTGAACCGATGTTCAGAGTTGTATAAAGTACTCGAAACCCCTACTTGAGTAAAAGTACAAGTGCTCGATCAAAAAGTGACTTGAGTAGAAGTGGAAGTGCTCGATCAAAAACAGACTTGAGTAGAAGTACTAAAGTATTCAACATTTTTTGTACTTAAGTATTGCAAGTAGTTTTTTTAAAAAAATTTGCTACTCAAGTACTGAAAGTAAAAGTACCAGTAGTTTTGAAAAAAAAAATTGCTACTCAAGTACTGAAAGTAAAAGTACAAGTACTGTGTTATGTAGTTATTAAAGAAAGAAGTCAAAAGTTTGAACATCATATTGTTTTTTATTATTTCAAATGCAGCTTTTATTTACACATACAGTAGCATTTATTTTCGTATGCACTGATAATACACATGTTTTGAGCTTCATGAAACCTGCCATCTACTGTTCTGGCAGTGGTAATTTCTATAATAGTAACGAGTAACTATGCAGCACAAAAAAAAAATATCGGAGTAGAAGTATTGAAATCATTGAAAAAATGTAGTGAAGTAAAAGTGGAAGTAGGAGAAAAAAATTATACTCCAGGAAAGTACAGATACCGCCTTTCGGTACTTAAGTACAGTCGTGAAGTAGTTCTACTTAGTTACTATACATCTCTGCCGATGTTGCACATCACTATCTTCAGTGATTCAGAAGCAAGTAATGCCGTGTGGTTTAAGGACCACAATCATTCTAGCAGCTGTTAATGCTCTTTACCACTCAGAAAAATGGGTTGGAAGGGTTGTGCCAATGCTTTGATGTATTTCTGATCCAGGTTTGATTTCTCCTTGCCTGCCCTGACTTGTTTAACAGATGAAGATTTCTGCCTAGCCTTCTGGTAATTACCTTCCAGAAGTCACTGTGCTGGCCTGTTCGTGATGCCGTTTCTGCCCCCTGACTTAGAAATTCATTGCCTCCAGGGCCGGACTGGCATGCTGGGATAGCAGGAAATTTCCCGGTAGGCCGTCTTGCCCTGGGGCTGCTGCCCGCTATGAGCTCTGGGATTTATTTATTTTTTTTACAAGAGCAGCGGCCGGTGCCGCCCACTTCATTAGAACTGGTGCCTGGCGCAGTGATATGCCTTGGATTGCAGCGCCTACACTCAGCGGGTGGGGCTATGCAGCGCGGGCAAACTGAAGACTGAAGAAGTAAACTAACCCCTGGCCTGCAGCCGCTGCCGAGCCTTACACAGACACACTGTGCTTCACCTGCTACAGTAAGTAGGCACCTGCAAGCTAGTAAGAGAAACAAGGCATGCTTCTCTCTCTCCACAGCCCATGACATCTCCTTTACCATGTCTGCAGCCTCTGACATCTTCTGTACCGTGTCCACAGCCTCTGCATCTCCTGTACTATGTCCGCAGCCACTGACATCTTCTGTACCATGTCCGCAGCCTCTGCATTTCCTGTACCATGTCCTCAGCCTCTGACATCTCCTGTACCATGTCCGCACCCTCTGACCATCTCCTGTACTATGTCTGCAACCTCTGGCCATCTCCTGTACTATGTCTGCAACCTCTGGCCATCTCCTGTACTATGTCTGCAACCTCTGGCCATCTCCTGTACTATGTCCGGACCCTCTGACCATCTCCTGTACTATGTCCGCACCCTCTGACCATCTCCTGTACTATGTCCGCACCCTCTGACCATCTCCTGTACTATGTCTGCAACCTCTGACCATCTCCTGTACTATGTTCGCAACCTCTGACCATCTCCTGTACAATGTCCGCAACCTCTGACCATCTCCTGTACAATGTCCGCAGCCTCTGACCATCTCTTGTCTTTTATCGTGTCTGCAGTCTCTGAGGGGGAGTCAGGAAAGGAGTTTGCTATATATATATATATATATATATATATATATATATATAAGTCCTATGTGCTTCCATATCTGTCTTATCTTTATATAATACTCTCTTCAAATATGCTTTAAAATGTATGGTTTTCCCTATTATGAACAAAAAAATAATGTCGTTATGCTGTTGGGCTTGTATAATAATGCTGGTATGAAATTATTTCCAGGGCTGATTGCCCCAAAGTACCGGATTGCAGCTTGTGGCTTAAAGTGGAAGTAAAGTCAAATTCTAACTAACGCTAAACCTACTCTCTGCCACATTATAAGCCTAATATAATAAATCGCTATACTTAGCTGTTCTGTAGCCACTCCAGTCCAGTTTCCAGTGGCGGCTGCTGTGTGCAGGAGAGAACAAACAACAGCTGTGAAGTGACGTCACCCATAGACTTACTATGGGGCTCCCATTGTCAGCTGCCTCTCCTGCACACGCCTACACCCAAAAGCCGTCACTAACAGCTCAGCCTGGGACTAGACCTGAGCAGCTGCATTACAGGTAATTACAGCGATTTTTTTTTTATTTACAGTGTTAGATAGATTAGTCTTAGAATGTGGCAGAGAGTAGGTTTAGAGTTAGTTAGGTTTTGACTAAAATTCCACTTTAACCGTAGCTCTTCGGTGAACTACATCATTTCGAACACATTGCGTAAAATAACCTCAAAATTCCTATTGCAGCCTGCTCTACAGCCCAGCCTGTAAACGGACAAAAAGGGATCACACTGATATCATCCTTGTTTCATACCCTTCTGTAAACATGTTCACCGTGTTAGACCGACAGTAATTGCTGTTTGGGCTGGAGTTTGGCTTTAACCACTTCCCTAACAGCGCATTATTAATTGACGCTGGAAGGAACACTTCCTCCCTTCCGGCGGGCGTCATATGACGTCCGCCCGTTCCCGCTGTTTTCCCGTTCCCCCGGGGGCTCGCAGCGCGGCGATCGGGGATGCGGTGTTTTAGTCGTGACACAGCCCATCCCTGATCGGTGTAAAGAGCCATTAAAAAAAATGTCTCTTTACCATTTGACGGCCTGTGTCTAATCACAGCCGGCCACATGCACTGTCCTCATGCACACCGCTCGTGCGCGCCCCCAGGGGCGCGCAGAGCGGTGATCAGGGATGGAGAGTGTCACTCTGACACAGTTCATCCCGATCAGGTTAAAGAGCCAATGAAATTGCCTCTTTACCATGTGACCGGCTGTGTCCAATCACAGCCAGTCACAGAATGTCACCGATCCTGTGTGAGGAGGAGATTGCGGTAACAGCTAGTTACCGATTAAAGTCCACAGCAAAACACACTGATTGCCCCCTCCCCCCCCCCCCCCAATAAAGAGGACCTGTCACTAACCCATCAAAGTACCTGTCACAAGCCCATCAAAGTACCTGTCAGCAGCCCATCAGAGTACCCGAGTACCTGTCACCAGCCCATCAGGTACTCTGATGACAGGTACTCAGGTACTCTGATGGGCTGGTGACAGGTACTCGGGTACTCTGATGGGCTGGTGAAAGGTATTCAGATATTCTGATGACAGGTACTCGGGTACTCTGATGACAGGTACTCGGGTACTCTGAGTACCTGTCATCAGAGTACCCATGTACCTGTCATTGGAGCACCCCAGTACCTGTCACCAGCCCATCAGAGTGGCCGAGAACCTCTCTGTATCCCATCAGAGTACCCGAGTACCTGTCTCCAACCCAGAGTACCGGTCTCCAGCCCAGAGTGCCCGAATAACTGTCTCCAGCCCATCAGAGTACCCAAGTACCTCTCTGCAGCCCATCAGTGTACCCGAGTACCTGTCACCAGCCCATCAGAGTACCCGAGTACCTGTCATCCAAGTACCTGTCTCCAGCCCTTCAGAGTACCTGAGTACCTATCTGCAGCCCATCAGGGTATCTGAGTACCTACAGTATCTGCAGCCTGTGTCCTGCCCATCAAAGTATCCGGGTACCTATCTGCAGCCCATCAGATTAACCAAGTAACTCTCTGAAGCCCATCAGAGTACCTGAGTACCTTTCTGAAGCTGATCAGTGTACCTGAGTACCTGTTTGCAGCCCATCAGAGTACTTAAGTACCTATCTGCAGCTCATCAGAGTACCTGAGTACCTATCTGCAGTCCATGCCTCCTAGATTATGTGTTGGGGTGTTTGCTTTCCAAAATGGGGTCATTTTGTCGGGGTTTCCATTGTCCTGGTGCTCCAGGGCCTTCAAAAGTGTGATAAGTTGTAATGAAATTATATGTGTAATTTATGCTCCTAGAACACCTGACGGTGCTCCTTGCATGTTGGGCCTCTGTATGTGGCTATGCTGTGACAAAGTCTCACATATGTGGTATCACCCTACTCAGGAGGAGTAGCAGAATGTATTTTGGGGTGTAATTTTTGCTATGTACATGCTATGTGTTAGAAATATCTTATAAATTGACAACTATTTCTTCTATAGAGAATTTTCTGTATGTTTGCACTATTGCTATGTGCCTTTTTTTTTCTTCATGTCACACTGTTGTTTGTTGATAAGTGACAATTTCTGTATGTCTAAAATTTTCAATAAAAATGTATTTCTGAAAAATAAATTGACAACTTTGTGTAAAAAAAAAAAAAATATGTTTTCATTTTCTTTCCACATTTTCCAAAACTTGTGGAAAAAAATGACATGTTCAAAAGACTCATTATGCCTCATGGAATATAGGTTGGGGTGTTTTTCTTTCCAAAATTGGGTAATTTTGTGGGTAATTCCATTGTCCTGGTGCTCCAGGGCCTTCAAAAGTGTGATAGGTTGTTAGGAAATTATATGTGTAATTTATGGTCCTAGAACACCTGACGGCGCTCCTTAAATGCTGGGCCTCTGTATGTGGTCAGGCTGTGTAAAAGTCTCACACATGTGGTATTGCCTCACTCAGGAGGAGTAGCAGAATGTATTTTGGGGTGTAATTGCAAGTATGCATATACTGTGTGTGAGAAACTTATTATGACAATTTTGTGTAAAAAAAAACAAATATTTCTTAATTTTCCCAAGAATTGTGGGAAAAATTACAACTTCAAAAAACTCACCATGCCTCTTACTAAATACCCTGGAATGTCTACCTTCCAAAAAGGGGTCATTTGGGGGGTATTTGTACTGTCCTGACATTTCAGGGCCTCAAGAAATGAGATTTTCAATGATTGGCACCATAGCTTGTAGACTCTATAACCTTCACATAGACTAAATAATAACCACTAATTTGGGTTATTTTTACCAAAGATATGTAGCAGTGTACATTTTGGCCCAAATTTATGAAAAAAATTACTTACTTGCAAAATTTTATAATAGAAACTAAAACAAAATGTTTTTTTTTTTTTTTCAAATTTCTCACTCTTTTTTCACTTATATCACAAAAAAATAAAAAACCAAGTGGTGATTAAATACTACCAAAAGAAAGCTCTATTTGTGTGAAAAAAATGATAACAAATTTGATTGGGTACAGTGTTGCATGACTAAGTAATTATCATTCAAAGTGTGAGAGCGCTGAAAGCTGAAAATTGGTCTGGGCAGGAAGGGGGTGTAACTGCCATGTATGGAAGTGGTTAAAGTGTATATAACCCCAGTCACTAAAATCTCAAATAAGTTTTAACATGTTAATGTAATTTCAAAAGTTTTCAGTATTTTTAAATCTACATATTTTATGAAAACAATACCTGGTGGTCCTGCCATAAAGGTCCTTGATCAGGCACTTCCTGTTATACTGTGACAATACTCTGTCCCTTTTTGCCAGCACACCATAGATCATTAAACGTCATCTAAAAAGTTTTATTGAAGAATGATCACATCACAAAGGAAAGAGTGCAACATTTTGGAGTCACGCAATCTTATCACCAGCTATTCCTGGTGAGACATCTGCTCTTCAGTGGCCTATCTAATGGGCCATGCACACTATAAGATTTTCTGAAGACTTTTTCCTTTAGACTTACCAAAACCATATAATATGAGATCAAACCTAAACAGTTTCAATTTGTATGCAATCTGGCAGGCCCTTACACTACATAGAAAAGGTAAATCTGAAGGAAATCTAACCACAAAAGTTGGATAGTGTGTATCCAGCTTAAGTGATGGCGCCATAGTTTTTATCCTTTCATAGAATAAATGTAAGATGGCTTTTTCTGCTGCATGTGAAAAAAAATTATAATAACTGTGTGGGCAACAGGGAGGCCTTTCCATTTGCCCCGGGCTACATGTTTTGTTGAATCACACCAGGGATAATTTGACATCTACTAATTACTTTTTGAGGTAGCTGGCTGAGCTGATCCCATGCTGTCTGTCCCATGGCCCAGTTTGTAAACAGATTAATTTGCTCAGGAAATGGTATGCAGCGTTCAGATTGATGGGGTGGCGTGTACAGACTTAGCATGCGGCTCCTGCTCCATTCATTCCCTGCCGGCAGCCCAGCAGCTAAGGGGGGTTATTGCTGAGATGTGGATTGTGTGTTTGTTCTGTAGATAGTAATGAGTCTGTAAGATCAAGTGTCACAATCTCTGTACCATGTATGTTCGGCAGAGTGCAAGATAACAGCTTCTCAATGCACATTGACTACTAAGTGAAAGTATTAAATTATATCTAAAAGCAACAATAAAAATTTGATGTTTTAAAGCTTTCCCATCCTAAAATGTAGTGGGTGCATTCATTTCATTTTTTAAGGTCATTTTTTTCCTTTATTTTCACCTGGGGATCCTGCCAGTAACACACTTTTTGTCCTAGGGTGGCAACACTTACATTACTGTACCCGTGGAGGAGTAGTATTTTCCCCCTTAGGGCAGGAAGTGTGTTAGGACTACAGAACACCTCCCCCTCTCCATAACATAAGGACTGAGTAGAGCGGGAAGGTGTTCTGTAGCCCTGTCCTAGCGTGACAGGGCTTCCCCCTGCAAAGATTCAGTAGTCCACAGAGCGAGCTGGGGACAATGTAATAGATAAGAGTGCAGCTCAGAGAGCACAGGAAGTTTCTAACTCACTGGATTTCTAGCAGAATCAACCATATTTTGCACTTTTGTAATGCACAATTGTAAATATTGTAAAGATTTAACAAAACACTTACAAATATATATATATATATATATTTTGTATGTGTATGTATATATATATATATATATATATATATACTATATATACCCAACCTGTATAAAAATCCACTCTACCTAAAAGGGTATGACTGCTATGATTGCCACTGTGTCCTCTCTTTAGCTAGCCGCACCAGTTCCAGATGAAATTAAAATAGTGTTTTCACCATTTTTTTCATTCTTTGTGGCATCTCAGTGCTGCTAATCTCCTGTGGCCACTTTCTGTCTACATGCACTAAAGCAATAGCTGCATGGCAATTTGTAGGGTGGGTTTTTCTGGCAGTGCAAACAGTGCACCATGCCTGAACAATGTGTGTTAGATAGCCACTTGAAGTCTCTATCTGAAGCCATTGGGAAATGGTGACAATAGAGGAGTGCAATCGGAAAATGGGGACAAAGGGTTTTCAACACAATACAGGAAGAACCTTAAGAAGGACCATCATGGCGGGATCACCAGATGTTATTTAAATGAATGATGCAGATTTCAAATTGTCCTGAACTCAAAAAGTGAAGATTTATTTATTACAGGTACTTATGTAGCGCTGTCAATTTAAGCAGCACTTTACATAAATATATATATATATATATATATATATATATATATGGTGCATTCACTTCAGTCCTTGCCCTCAAGGAGCTTACCATCTAAGGTCCTTGGCTGGTGCCCGCAGTAAGTTTTGTTGATTTTGGTACAGCGATCTCCCTACTGTGATATTTTGCTCTGACAGGCGCAGGGGGGGGGGGGGGGGGGATGGGACAGCCCCCCCTCCAACCCAACAGATAGCATTGGCAGCTTTTGATTGGATGCCGATCGGTTGCTGGCTTTCCAGCATAACCATTTGACAGAAGCCGGATGTTATGCCGCCTTCTCTACACAGTGGCCAAATGTCAGCTGCATTCTGTTGAACCGGCTAATACCAGGTGATATTCAGCCAGCGTGTATAAGCCTTAACTCACATACATACACATACTAGAACCAATTTAGACAGGAGTCAATTATCCTACCATGATGTCTATGAAGTGTGTAAGGAAACCAGACTACCAGGGGGAAACCCACATGCAAACCTCATGCAGATTTTGCTGTGGTTGGGATTTGAACCAACAACCCTACTGCTGGTAGGCAGTAGTGCTAGCCACTTAGCCACCATATATCTGCTACATTTAAAAATGTTAATTGTACCTGAGTATTGCCCTTAAAATCTGCCCTATTTCCTAAAAATTGCACTACACTTCCAGAACTATGAAGGTGCTTAGGCTCTCCTTTTTTGTAGTCTCATAGCTATATATCTGCAATGTGAGATCATTTAAGGCACTGCTACCTTCGACAGCTAATCTTAGGAGATCTAGATTCAGATTTGGTAATGACACTGTTTTGCTGCTCTCTGTTTTCCTTACTGGAGACTCTGGCATTAGGAAGCAAAGCCCTGTCTCTACCAAGATAGCGGTCCCAATACAGAGACATCGTGCAGAACAAGGCACGGTAATGGGGAAAAGATCAGCGCTGTTGGATTGCTCAGTTCTCACCCTAATGCCCGTACACACATTCCGATAATCGTACGACAAAACTCGCTTTCGACCTGATCGCACGATAATCTGATCGTTAGTACACAGCTTTCGACAGCCGTTCACGACAGTTCATCCAACAAAACCTGAAGGGACAAACAGAAAAACTTCTGTCGTACGACAGCCTCGCGAACGACAATAGTTTCATCAGTACACTATGTGTCCGCTAAAAATCGATCGACAAAGACCGCACATGCTCAGAAACACTAAAATAGCACGGAAAAAGCCTGGCTGCCATTGTTTTTTTTTTTGCACCATCTGATACGTAGCTAAGCAACCAGGAAGCTTTTCCCGAATCGTACAACAAAAATCATACGGTTAGTACGCATTGTTGAATTCGATGTTAGTATCTTGCAACAATATGCGAACGATAAGTCGTCCGATTATCTGAACCTGTGTACGGGGCATTAGAGAGTGCTGAGGACAGATGCAGCATCGCTTCAATGCTGCATCCACCAGGGTTAGCATCATTTCAAAAAACAAAACAAACCCATTCTTCTCTTTTATCCATGTTTAACCAAAAGTATTTATAAGTTATTGTAAATCATTTTCTCAGAGAACAGAATATTTAATAAAAAAACTTTTTGATAAAGTTGTTTATTTTTGTGTTTCATCCAGAACTCAAAGATTTATGTTAAAAAAGATCATATAATAGAAATAGAAATTACAAAATTCCCTCTGCCAACCATCAGCGGCACCAGAGGGAGATAAATATACATGTGATATTTACAGGTAAGTGCTTCTACATGGCTATCACTGACATTTCTAAAATATTTCATTCAGATTACGACTGTCCATTCACTGGGTATCTTTACCGGCAAAGTTTTGCTGGGCGCGAAACAGTTCAGCATGCAGCTGCGCAGCAAACGTCGTCAAGTGCTGAAGAAAGCAGCACACCAGAGTCCAAGAGTCCTTCTTCCCACCCCACTTTAGATGATGGAAATGTTGTCTGCGGTGCACCCACACCTCTCAACGATCATATTAGGAAACTCAGCTACTTCTATTTCTGTATAGTCACCCTTTTTGACCAGGTACATGACAGGTAAAGGGGAACTCTCCACCACAGCACAGGTCCTCTCTCCATAGTGATACTTGAGGGCATGTGAATGAGGCTGCTTACACGCCCCGGTGCAGCGGAAAGCATTGTACCCAGCAGGCTCTATGATCCAGTACTGGGTCCATGTCAGCTCTCGGAAGTTGATGAAATATTCTTCCCTGCAGCAGATATTGTCCTTTTTTCCTCCAGGGGCTGAACAGTCTCCACGGGCACTAAAAAAAAAAATTAAACACAACTGTAAAAACCATGATCCAAAAAACACATAATATTAGATTATCTAGGGTACAGATTTGTGACACCAGGGAAGTTTTGTGCAGGAACCAAATAAGGAGTGAAATCTGCATTCTGAAAATTGCATTGTGAATCTGAATGGTTAGAATTATTGCTAAGGAGACCTTGTGTAGAAGAGTTAGAACTGTAGTCAGGTTTTACTGCTGTCGGTGGCCTCATTAGGGAGATTTCCCCTGACTTCCTGTCCTGTGACAATAAACTCTTCCCATTGTAGATTCCCCTAACTTCCTGTCCAAGTATTTTTTCCACCAGGAGGTGAAAATCCTGCTATATCCTTTTGGGACTCAAGCAGCAGTGAAAACCTTAGAGGTTTCATCCCAAAGGATATAGCAGGATTTTCACTTTAATAATGCAAACCTCAGCTGACTTTATGTACTCACTATGTACAGATATTTACTGGCAATATATTTTGCTTAAAAATGCATGCATGTATTACATAAAATTAATAAAAATGTAAAAAGAGCCAAAATCTAAAGACTAAACTAGCTTTGTCCTGGAAAAAAAAGGCTGTTTTTTTATCCAAAAATAAACAAAGACCACGGGGAGAAGAGGTTGACTTTGAATTTTAAAATTAAATAAATATTTGTACCATTTGACTAAAATCAATTTATGTTTGATGACTTTGTTATTTATTCCTATAATTCCTCAATTTTTATGTGTGATTTTTATTTTTTTTCTATTGTATTGGAGCCTTTTGTACCATTGCTAGTTATGATAAATATAATTACATACCTTTAATTATGTATTCATGAATGTTGAACTGCAATAATTTTTGTCTTATTTATATGTGTCTTAAGTTTTAAAGCTTTGTATACATGGACTAAAGGCAAAAGTATACAATGTCAGGCTTATCAAAGTGTGGCTGAGGATTTTACAATAATTTTTATCATCTAGTGCAAGGTAAAGACAACTTCACCAAGTGGTTTCCTAGCTCAATGCATCAACAATCAAAGAGCAGTTGGTGAAAGCCAGAAGAGTGCAAAAATGCTCCCTTTGTACCCTTTTGCTTACAACTTCTAGATATTTTAGGTGTGCTAGAATTGCTTGATAAAATAAATATGTTATAACAATAATATTAGAATTCGAGCTGTACCTACCCATGCTCATCGAGGTTGAGAGTGTACAGGACCAGTTCAGGTTTGCCCACAATGTTGTCGGCAGGATTCTGGGCAGTAAATCGAACCAACTTTGCCATTTCTGCAGCGAAGTTGCCATGTCTCTCTCCATCTACTCTGATCTCCAAGTGCATATTTGACTGTCCGCTACTTCTCAACCAATAATGTACAGCATTCGTCACATCAAAACTTCTCCAACCAGACTCCATGATAGGTACCAGCCTGCATAAAGAATGCAAATTTAAATATCAGACATGAATAAAAAAAGAAAGATGATATGATGATATTTATAGGCACACCTTGGAGCCATGACTGAGGATGTCGAAGCATTTCTTAGCAGCGATGTTCCAGAACACAAAAGCTAAAACTGTCAACTGAATCATATTTTCTATATGCATGTAAGTTCCTGCAAAGGCATTAATTTACCTCTGTGCAGCCTGATTTTCTGGTAATGCCCTAAGGATATGTACTTATTTAAAATAATATACATTATAAAAAGGTAATTTATACACAATATAGTATTTTTTGTTTAAAATCACTCAATAAAATAACTCAAAAAGCACATCCAGTACATCATCCAGTTTTTTAGCAAAATAAAAAACCTAGTGGGCTTCCATTTCAGACCTCTTTTTGAAAATATTAGTTGCCTCTTTTTTATGCTTATCTACTCGCTTTAATATTTGTTTAATCCTAGACATAGAACAAGATTGCAGATTAGGAGAGGAAAGTTCTAAGTCTTGATCTGCATACCTGCTCCAGGTCATTGACTCAAAGAATGAAAGAAAGCGAGAGGGCCAGGAGGCCATTCAAGCAAGTAGAATTTTTTTTTATTCGAGGTCAGCAAGGTGTCCATAATTCCCTTTAGGAAATTTTTCTTTAAAAAATCACTTTGTTTGGATTCAACAAAATTTGGAATTTTAAGATAATTTTCTCTCACCAACAGTTTAGATGTATAGAATATTCCATCAAGAGAAATAAACATAGTAATAGAGGCACAAATCTTATGGGTCAGATGCTGAAGCTCTTGAGCACTTATACCAAAGCATACATAAAACAGATGTGTATTTAGTTAAAAAAAAAGTCTACTTTTAATGGCTAGGGTTTGCAGTACCTGGAATCCACAAGTGAGGTCCTATTGCTTCCGTCGCTTAAAACCTCCACAAAGTAGACGCTGACTCTTGCATTGTTGACTGGCCTTTGCAAGCGTCTGTCAGGTATACCCCTAATGGTAGGGGGCAGTTTAAAGAGCTTCAATTCAGCCATGGTGACCTCACTGTTTTGGGGGACCCTGGACTCCATGCCAAAAACCAGGGTCTGCTTGGTGGAGTCGGCGTACACCACTTCTCCAGAAATATCTGACAAAAAAGAAAAACACAGAACCAAAAATGATTAGCATCTTCAGAAAATGTTATTGGAGATGTTTATCAGTCAGGGAGGAGCAACTAATGATTTTGCCATCACTAGGGTGTTTGCATAAGAATATGCTATCTTCAACAAGCCTTAGAGAAGATGAAAAGATATTGGACCGTGCATAACAATATCCCAATTTGTGTACTGTAATGGTTTCCAGACTGTAAACAGCAATTGCTGTTGAACTGTGACTCACACTACTGCAATATATACAATATTTTAGATATTTTACATATATTTCCCCTCTCTATACTGAAATATTTTGCAGTTATCAATAAATATGGCATGAGGTACCTTACCTGCATTTCCTGTGATTCCTCTGAGAATGCCAGCTAGGCTGGGAAGGGACCTCCTTTTCCTCTCCTTATGCTTGTTGAGCATTGACATGTACTTGGCCTGGATGTGTCTGGGGACCACTAGGTTCTCAGTGTCCCGTTTGGTCAGCCTGGGGACCTCAGGCAGGTTAAGTTTCTTCAGCAGGGCTTCCCTAATGTCTTCAGGAGTAAATCCACTGCTGGTTGAAAAGAGCAAGGCACTGAGAAGCCAGCTCAGTCTGATGAGGATCTTAGGGTTCATCTTTCTTGAAGCTAAGAAGAAACGTCCAATAAGGAGAGGGAACGGGATGTGTAAAGCCCTTGCTCACTGCAAGCTGTCTGATGTGGCCCTCTGAGTGTCCTCCTTTTAAAGAGAAGTGCCAGGACCACCTGCTAAGCAAGCCAATAATGCAAACTAGGGAACAACAGGAGAACATCACTACCATTAGGAGTCTGACACATTTTAGACAAGATAAACACTAATAACAACTGCCACTTTAACCCATTCTGTTCATTTATACATTTAACACAATGCTGGTCCACCTATATGATTTTTAAAATTTTCAAACTTTGGACTTTTTTATTTTTGAATTTACTAGTTATGTTATATATAAATGTATTGCTTAGAGTAAAAATCTGTTCTTTGAAATACATTTAGATTTGTGATTGCACTTTGAAAAAACATCTTCTAGATCATAATTGACACTAGCATCAGGACTTTGTTAAAAAAAAGAAGAAAAAACTGACTTTGTGCAAAAAAAATCTAAGAATTTAAGCTTTGAGAGAAGTGGGGCTACTCATGCCGGAATTGGTAAAACTCTAGATAATTTCTGCTTTATATTAAAATTAAATAAAATATTTATCTATATAGGGTAAAAATGTAGTGGGCAATTTACATGACAGTGACGTTTTATGCAGTTGAAAATATGACAGTATATGTTAAAATTAATAATTTCAGAAAAATACAGAAAAAGGAAAATAAATTATTAAAAAGGATATACTGTATATATATATATATATATATATATATATATGTATATGTATATATATATATATATATATACTGTATATTAATTTTGCCCTTTTTATAATGTGTCTGTTGTGTTTTACCTTGTTTTAACTACACATCCAGTAATAACTTATTACATAAATATTTTCTTTGGGATCAGGGGAACATATGTTTTCTGCAGTTATTACCTGCATATATAAGGAGATGAAAGAGAGAGGGGAGGATGAGGAAAAGATAATTAGAGATCTATTAATTTAGTTGGTCATTAAAGGTCTCATTTAGAAGTAGTAAAGACCAAAGAAAAACTCAGCTGTAAAGAACATACAGTATTATATGTAAATGTGTTTTTGTGGCACATCACGAATATCTTGTGGAGATTTTACGAGGCCTTTTGATAAAAGTGTTAAAGATTATGTTGCATTAAGGGATTTAAACACAATAGACATTTCCTGCATTTCCAGCTACTGTGGCTTACTGTATAGACAGATATGTACAGTATAGAATTTTATTTCTTGGGTTATAGCTATCCCCCTGAATCCAGAAGGTCCAAGTGGCCATTTGCCATTGTCTTATAGTTAATACTTGATATAGCCCAGACTGCTAGGCAAGGTGTTAATTCCCAGAGGGGGACCTAGGAAGTATATAATTTCCACAGCTGGGAAGTGGATGAACTGACTGGCATGTTAGTGATAAATCAATTTTTATTTACCCCTCTCTGTCCCAATACGTGATATACATCTTGGCCATTTGCTGCTGTCTGCTGGCTGATCTAATAGTCAGTATATTAGAGGCAAGTCTATATATAGCATAAGGCCTGGTTAACACCTATGCAGCTTGCTTTTGATCCGTTTCTGGGATCCTCTTTGTGGTGCATTTTGCGTTTTTCCACATGCGTTTTTGACATGCTTGGATTTTTTTTTAATGCATTTTTTTTGCAAATTAATTGTTGGGCAGATTAAAAAACACAAAACGCATCAAAAACACTTAGATTTATTAAACCAAAAAGCACAATTTTACATTTAAAAAAATTCCTGAGCCTTTTCAAAAGCAGAGTGGTTGAAAAAAGCATAAATGTCAGTGTATTCCCATAGAAAACCATGCTAAATGGACTGTAGTGCGTTTCTGCAAAAAGCACCAAAAAACACATAGGTGTGAACCAGGCCTAAAAGATACTATTTGCTTCTTGAATAATACTACACTAATTGAAGCTACATTGAAATCCTGAAAACATTTTTACAAATATTTGTAATAATATTATTTATGAAAATAATTGCAACTCTTATAGTTATTGTGGAAGCCAAATACATAAAAAAATGTAATTTATCCAAGAATTTAATCATTCATCCAGGCAGCAAAAAATTTGATTTTTTACTTACTGTAAAATCCATTTCTATGAGTTCATCGATGGACACAGCGCTCCATAAATCATAACTAGTGGGTTATATTGCCTCCTCCAGGAGTAGGACTAGGCAGAACAAAAAAACCCCTGGCTACGCCCATGGGGCACCCTCAGCTGGTATATAACCCCCCTTTCTTTGCTCTAGGTAATCAGTTTAGTAGCAAGCAGTATTACAAGTATCAAAACGCCATAGAGGGGTGGGTGCTGTGTCTGTCGATGAACTCAGAGAAATGGATTTTATGGTAAGTACAAAAATCCCATTTTCTCTTTCGTTCATCGACAGACACAGCGCTCCATTAATCATATCTAGTGGGACGTCCAAAAGCAGTGCCAAAAAGAAAATGAGGGGTGGGGAAAATAGCCCAAGGCTAAACATAAGAGCCCTTAACCAGGACACAGGAGCCCTAACCGGGTCACAGGAGCCTATCTGAAAAATAAAGGTTTAAAGAAAAAACACCCCTCAAGAGGGATCAGCCCCTCTTAAACAGCAGCCTGCAAAACTTTGCGGCCAAAAGAAACATCTGTAGATGCCAAATTATCTACTTTATAGAATTTTGTAAAGGTGTGCACAGACAACCAAGTGGCCGCCTTGCAAATTTGCAATACTGAAGCCTGATGACGGAAGGCCCAAGAAGCACTCAGCGCCCGAGTAGAATGCGCAGTGACAGGGAAAAGTGGAACCTGACCTTTAATGGAATAGGCCTAAGTCACCATCTGTCTGATCTATCTGGAGATGGTAGCCAAAGAAGCAGCCAGCCTTTTTCTTGGTCCGTTCATAACCACAAAAAGCGAGTCTGACCTCCAAAAAGACCCAGTAGCTGCCAGATACACCCAAATCGCACAAGCCACATCCAAGATATGCAAAGCAAATTACTTGGGATGAGCCAGCTTGGGACACATGGAAGGCAACACAATGTCCTCATTCAAATGAAAGTCAGAGACATTTTTGGGCAGGAATGATGGACAGGGACAAAGCACACTTTATCCCTATAGACCACTAAATAGGGACTGCGACAGGATAATGCTGCCAATTCCAATACCCTGCGGACCCAGGTAATAGCCACCAATAATGTCACCTTCTGGGATAAGGTAGGCAAGGGAATCTCCCGAATATTCTCAAATGGAGGTTTCTGGAGAACTGAAAGTACTAAATTTAAATCCCATGGCAGCAAAAGAGACCGTTCAGGTGGAGCCACATGTCGAACCCCCTGAATGAAGGTACGAACTAAAGAGTGCATGGCTAGGGGTCGCCGAAAGAAGATTCCCAAGGCAGACACCTTGCCCTTGATGGTACTCAAGGCCAACTTCTAATCAACGTCCTGTTGAAGAAAGGTTAAGATCCGAGCCACAGAAAAGGATCGAGGATGAGCGCCAATCGACTCATACCAAGAAATGTACACTTTCCATGTACAATGGTATATTTTGCTGGAAGACGACTTCCTCACCTTCACCATATTAGGGATCACTGATCCAGACACACCTCTATTCCTCAGTACCTGGCTTTCAATGGCTAAGCCATTAAAAACAGCGACTGTAAAGCAGGATGGTAGATCAGCCCTTGGGACAACTGGTCTTCTCTGAGAGGAAGCTCCCAAGGGACGTTTACAGCCACCAGGATGATTGGAAGATCCTCGCTCTTGATTCCTTGCAGGAACTGTGGAAGAAGCATTAGCCGAGGATGAAATTGGCCTTACCATGGCCCTTGGACACCTGCGGCATCTGTCAGAGGACCCCGTGACCCCGGTATCCTCCTGTAGAGCCGAACTTGCTTAAAGAACTGCATCTAAGACTGTGCAAACAGAACTATCTTGAAGGTGGATACCACCAGACTCAGAACCTGTATGCAAATTGGGAGAGAGAACTATCTGTGTGACAGCAGCCGGTGAATCATGGCCTGTGGTCCCTGAAGTTTGTGCAGAGGAAGGACAACCCTGGTCAGAAATAGAATCAGGTGCAGCCTGGCTGGGCTGGGGAGACCACTGGATCTAGATTATCCAGTCCGTCGCCCAGCCCGGCAGTTGCTTGTAGATCTCACGGGGAAAAAAACAGACTAGACAGATTTAAACTGATTACCTAGAGCAGAGAGGGGGTTATATACCAGCTGAGGACAGGTTTTATTTGTTCTGCCTAGTCCTACTCCTGGAGGAGGCAATATAACCCACATAACTCACGGCTGCCCCATGCATCGGAGTCCCCGCTGCCGAATGATGGCAGGAGCGCGCCGCCTAGCTGCCGGCACGTGACCGACGTAGCCCTACGTCGTTTCGCGCAGGAGGGCCAGCCTGCGTCAGTATTAATGCGGTGGGCAGTCCGAAACCGGATAATGCACCATAGGTTTTTGGGGCTTCTGAGAGAAGCAAAAACAATAAGCCTTTATATGTACTGCATTTTTGTTGACAACTTAACCAACAACTCCTGTGCTGCAAGGCAACTAAGCAAAGCATTTCATCACTGTGGTGTCTTTGGTGTCATGAAAGGCTGTAGAGGATCTTACATCAGGCTGCTGTGAAAATACATGTACAATTGCATTCTTAATATATTACCTCTTCTGAAGCGAAGGGCTGTTTTTTTTCCCATGGGGATCTATTCATGCTTGGACACACAATATACTTCTGTACATGGTACCAAAAACACACATAAACGGCTGATTTATTATAGAACGTCACCAAACTACCAACGCTGTTTGGTCTACCATATTCCTGTGTATTCATGTTTCTCTGATTGACATTAAAGAGAACCCAAGAGCAGCAAAAACACCTTTGAAGTGACAATCAGTGAAGGAGGAGACCAGTTTTTACTAATGTATGAGATCAAAGCTTAACTGATGTTATCTGTGATTATCAGGACCTGGAACAGCTCATTCCTGCCTGAAGCACTTCAGGCATTATATCATTTTTATTATTAATATTATTATCCAAATGAAAATTAATAGCACACAATTCATGTATAGTATCTCACAAAAGTGAGTACACCCCTCACATTTTTGTAAATATTTTATTATATCTTTTCATGTGACAACACTGAAGAAATTACACTTTGCTACAATGTAAAGTAGTGAGTGTACAGCTTGTATAACAGTGTAAATGTGCTGTCCCCTCAAAATAACTAAACACACAGCCATTAATGTCTAAACCGCTGGCAACAAAAGTGAGTACACCCCTAAGTGAAAATGTCCAAATTGGACCCAATTAGACATATTCCCTCCGCCGTGTCATGTGACTCATTCGTGTTTCAGGTGTAAATGGAGAGCAGGTGTGTTAAATTTGGTTATATTGCTCTCACTCTCTCACTGGAAGTTCAACATGGCACCTCATGGCAAAGAACTCTCTGAGGATCTGAAAAAAAGAATTGTTGCTCTACATAAAGATGGCCCAGGCTATAAGAAGATTGCCAAGACCCTGAAACTGAGCTGCAGCACGGTGGCCAAGACCCTACAGAGGTTTAACAGGACAGGTTCCACTCAGAACAGGCCTCGCCATGGTCGACCAAAAAAGATGAGTGCACATGCTCAGAGTCATATTCACAGGTTGTCTTTGGAAAATAGATGTATGAGTGCTGTCAGCATTGCTGCAGAGGTTGAAGGGGTGGGGGGTCAGCCTGTCAGTGCTCAGACCATACGCCGCATACTGCATCAAAGTGGTCTGCATGGCTTTAGTCCCAGAAGGAAGCCTCTTCTAAAGATGATGCCCGCAAACAGTTTGCTTAAGACAAGCAGACTAAGGACATGGATTACTGGAACCATGTCCTGTGGTCTGATGAGACCAAGATAAACTTATTTGGTTCAGATGGTGTCAAGCGTGTGTGGCCAGAACCAGGTGAGGAGCACGACGACAAGTGTGTCTTGCCTACAGTCAAGCATGGTGGTGGGAGTGTTATGGTCTGGGACTGCATGAGTGCTTCAGACACTGGGGAGATACAGTTCATTGAGGGAACCATGAATGCCAACATTTATTGTGACATACTGAAGTAGAGCATGATCTCCTCCCTTCAGGGACTGGGCCGCAGGGCAGTATTCCAACATGATAACGACCCCAAACACACCTCCAAGACGACCACTGCCTTGTTAAAGAATCTGAGGGTAAAGGTGATGGACTGGCCAAACATGTCTCGAGACCTAAACCCTATTGGGCATCTGTGGGGCATCCTCAAATGGAAGGTGGAGGAGCGCAAGGTCTCTAACATCCACCAGCTCTGTGATGTCGTCATGGAGGAGTGGAAGAGGAATCCAGTGGCAACCTGTGAAGCTCTGGTGAACTCCATGCCCAAGAGGGTTAAGGCAGTGCTGGAAAATCATGGTGGCCACACAAAATATTGACACTTTTGGCCCCATTTGGACATTTTGACTTAGGGGTGTACTCACTTTTGTTGCCAGCGATTTAGACATTAATGGCTGTGTGTTGAGTTATTTTGAGGGGACAGAGAATTTACACTGATGTACAAGCTGTACACTCACTACTTTATAGCAAAGTGTAATTTCTTCAGTGTTGTCACATGAAAAGATATAATAGAATATTTACAAAAATGTGAGGGGTGTACTCACTTTTGTGAGATACTGTAACTGTTATTTTTTTAATCCATATACTGTAGGTATACAGTTTTTTTGTATAATTTATGCATTGATATGCAATTCCCATATTTTACACGTTTTGGCAGATTGAGAACAACAGTAAAATTGAAATCACATCAAGCTATATTTGAAGGTTTAACTAAAGGCAAAACTTTTCTTTGAATTGGAGAGTGATTAGAACTATCAGGTTTGTATTGTTGTCTGTGCACTCAACAGAAAGATTCTCCGTCTCATGGTGACTTTTATTATCGAGAGTGAAAGTAAAAGAATTTTTTGTTGTCAACAGGAATAGCTTGGAGACTTTCAGTGGTAACAGTAGTTCTAATGACTTCAGTGACAACCACCGATTCCCTCATTTGGAGGAATTTCTTCTCATCTGTTTTGGCTGTGGGACAGGAAGTGAAAGGAAATCTTCACATTAGGACACAGATGACAAAAAAAAAAAAAAAACAGTCAGGGGTCATGACACTCTTTTTCCAACATGAAAAATATTTTCCTTCAGTTCTCCTTTAGTGAATACAGTGTTCTTATTTGTTGCTTATATATCACATTGTTACTTCCTCAAACATTTTTAGTGTTAAAGTGTACAAAATTAAATTTACCAGTAATCAACTTGAATTGTCAACCAACAAAGTGTGGTCTTGCATTAATAACAGTATATATATAAGTGACAACACTCTGCCCCTGTCATCCTGTCATATAGGTTTCTGATGTAGACTACAAGAAGCCGTTTCAACACACAATGCACAGGCCATTGTTTATACCATTAGAAAAACTCACCCTGAGAAACCAGTATGTTTTTGGATTATAGGATGAAGAACTTGAAGGTAACCCATTAAAAAAGTACAGGAACATACTCTATACCTATGGTGCCCTTTCTAGGAGCTCAAAGGATGAAGTCTCATGTTGACTGGCCATTTAGACCCAGTGCACGAGACTGGTGTTTAGGTGTGGGCTGAAGGCAAAGGCACACCATGCTGCCTGCTGGCAGCCTGTAAAACTCCAAGAGGCTGAAAGCTGCTGTGGCTGAATAGTACTATCACTCAATGCTCAGAACTCAGACTACTTGCATTCCGGGCATTCATCCCTGGGCACACGCTGCCATAAATGTTAGAACCACTTGGTGTACCATCCAACCGAAACAGCTTTCAGCCTCTCATACATTTTTACAGGCTGGCAGCAGCAGGACTCGACAGTGCGCCTGTGCCTTCCAACCACACCTGAATGCCAGAGTTTCATGCAATGGGGGTAAATGCCCAGTGCGCATAAGGTCTTACATTTGTAAAAATCTTTCAGACTAGCAAAGAATTGTTGGAATCCAGAAAGCAGTAACTGGTGCAGATGCAAGGGTATACAAGTGTGGATATTGTTGGGTAAGGTAAATAACAATGCACTGTTTAAGTTGTTGACAAGTCTAGATACTTTTCTGAGAGCAGCAGACAACAGATGTGCTGGTATTGAACCCTCCAGACAGATTTCTGCACCTCTGTGCCCTCTAATATTTACACTTGTCTGAGCCTCCTCACTGGCTCTTCCAGGGCTGTGTGCTTCCCTCTGTCTGGCCCTGACCCTCTACAATGTCTATCTCTAATGACACTGGGTCATGTATGCTGTCCCCCTTCTCCCTAGCCCAGGACTGTGGATTGCAGAAAGCAGCTTTACAGGATCTGCAAATACTATAAAATTAATGAGCAAACAAACAGAGCAGAAAGAGGCAATGTGGATTGGGTGCATTTCACAGTGTGGTGTTCCCATTGCTGGATTTCTCAGACCCTCTTGTCATGCAAACAAGGGGCAGCCTGGAATTTAAGAAAAGCCCTTGACAGATTTGTGTATTGGAGGTTAGGTGGTGCTTTTAGCTTCTCAGACAGGAGATTAAACAGGCCGAACGTGGACACCAAATAGCCCCAGGATACAGTTTTATGTTTGGATTCGGTTACCTGGTTCCTTTTGTACATATCTGTTGTGTGGTAGACTAAATACACTTACAGATCTTTGGATGATAGCCAAGTAATGTCGCATTGCCTGTGATTTTAAATTAGATCCCAGTCTAGATAATAATTGCTAATCAACATCTACAAATTATGTGTACATGCATTTTTTAATATTATTACTATTTCTAATAAAACCTAAAAAATCCCAATTCTGAAAAGAAAAAAAAAAAGAAAAGAAAATACAGATAGCAATGTGTTGGTTAAATGAGAGCTGGAACAAACTACATATCTACATATGGACAGTCTAGGACTACACTGCTCACCACTTGTGTGCGTATAGTAATTAGAACAGTTTTTGTAAAAAAAAAAAAATTATATATATATACATATACAATGTTTAAAAAAAGAATGACCTGATTTTAAAGATTTAACAATAAAATGTGTTACAGCTGCATAACAAATTACAATCTATTAAGTAGGTCCTCAAGTTTCACTCGCTATGTAATAAATGCTCTAGGTGGCCTTCACCTGCTGAATGGATAACATCAAGAAGATAGCTGAATTTGTCCCCAATGCATCTGAGAGTGTCTTCTTCCACAGAAGATTCTGTATCCATGATTCTGTTTTAAACTGGAGCACACAAAACACCTTCTGTTGCATAGACACCATCTTGTTAACGACTGAGGTTAGTGTCTAATTGGGCACTAGTAGTGGTACAGTATCTAGCGGCCATCATTTGAAATTCTAGGCCACGCCAGATCAAGTAGTACAGGTTTAATTCATTGGCGGTGCGTGGTTGCACAGCTATAAGGTTTTAAAATCGGGTCATTCTTTTTTTAAACACACTGTATATATATATATATATATATATACACACATATATATATATATATATATATATATATATATATATATATATATATATATACACACACACACATATATATATATACACACACACATACATATTTTCATACTGTATGTTGGTTCTCACCCTCCTACATGCTGACAACAGATATGATTTCATGGTCACTATAAAAAATTGTCTTTTTCCATTGAAAGGCATAATTCTAAGAACTTTACAGTATCATCAGGTCCATAAAGGGACAAACATCTGGTAGAAAAGTTTAGTGGGATATCGTCATGAGCATTCTGGGTACCTAGCTCTAATTCCCATGCACACAAGCCTGTAAATGTGTAAAAAGTAGCCAATCCCATGGAATGAGGGATAATCCCCCTAACCATAAAATATGAGGCAGTAGTCTCAATTTACTAGAAGTGATTCTGAAAATGTTTCTCACATTTATATATGTATATCTCCTGCAATAAAGCCAGCTTGGCAGCCAATTAACCCACCACCATGTTTTTGGGTATTGAGCGGGATATGAGAAAAACAAACACGACTCACGTAGGTGGATGCCGCATCGACCTTTGCCCTAGGTCTCCTTTAATGTAATATTTAATAGAATACATTTTGGGACCTGAGTCCAACATTGTGATATATGTACGCATGATTTAGCTTTTTTCCTACACCTCTACGAGGGTAGTTGCCTTTTCCCTATGTAAGTTACTGGATACATTCTCACAGGTATGCAGGAAAGAGAGGACAACTTCCAATGTCATGTACATTGCCATCTGCCCATTGTCCCAATACACGATAACTTTGGCCCAGAGGTGTCAAGACTTGTGCCAAACGTAATCGCAGGCTTGGAATTATAAGCCTTAAGGCACTGAAAGAAAATACCCATCCAGAGAACCATGTCTCTGAGCCCGGGGTCAATTAACATATACACTTGGCTTCAAAGAAATTTAAATTTTCTCAATTGTGTAGCATCCCTTTTCACTAGCTATAAAAACTGGAAGAAGGAAATGTCTAGTCAGCGGCTCCTTTCCATTTACCAAAGCAAGAAAAATCGCAGCTGGAAACTGTCCTTCATTTATATATGGCCCCAAGGGCTCGCATAGACATCAGTTGTCCCAGTCATCATGTTTTTTTTTTTCTTCAGATAGGACAGTGAAGGAACCTAAGGAGATCCCACACCACTGCCAACCCCCCCCCCCCCCTTAACATTTTTAGGATAATTTAGTGTTAGGCTGGAATTCTACTTTAAAGTACATCTAAAGCCCTTTTTTAAAAAATTTGGAATAGAATGGTGAAGGATTAGAAACTCTGTTAGGATTTCATTGGTGCCTGCATCCCCATTGCAGTGATTCACCTTCTCAGACTGTCCTGGTAAGCATTGTCACCAAAACTTTAAGTGATGGAAGATCCACATTTTGAGTTGTTACCAGCACAGGAACTGAGGAGAAAACTTCCAATGGGGGCATTTGTTCATGGGACAACTGTCCCAGAGAATATTTTTATTTTAAAGTGAATTTTCATTTCCTGTTGTGTCCACACAACAGGAAGTGTAGGGATAATTTTCCAAGTGAGACACAAATAGCAAAAAAAGGAAGAGGAATTAACCATGTCTTACTCTATCTAAAGCTAAAAAAAAAAAGTTTTAGATTGGGATAAACGCTATTTATAGGCAAAACATTTTTTTTAGAGTAAGAAAGGATTAGAACCCCTTTTTAGTTTTAGGTGTTGATTGTGTCCTTGCTGGAGAGATTCACTTCTTCTATTGGTCCAAGTGACCATTGTTTTAAATATATATAGAAATACAAACCCAAATTTTTTAATGAAAATACCAAACGTTTTTATTTTTTCGAACCCCCGGAGTGGTGCTCAAAAAGTAAACACCAAAGTGAACCAAAACAAACAAGTGAACTGTGGCGGCTGGTGCATTGGGGGCGCAGGGGCGCCGCCCCTCCTATCCATGCGTCTGGCCCCCTAATCTACATGCGGGACGCCGGATGCATGGACTTCAATGGGGCTTTTTATTTTCTTTTAGCCATGTGATTAGAGCCAGAGGCTCTAATAGGCTAAAAAAAAGGGTGGGCTCAGGGCGCGGAGCACTGTGCCCGAGCCCACTCAGTTGTGTGACAATAGCGAATGAAATTTGCTATTGTTACACGAATCCTCCTCCTGGCCAATCAGGAAGCGGGTCTTGAGACCTGTTTTCTGATTGGTCAAAAGGAGAAGCCATGCCATTGGGCATGGAGGAGGAGGGAGGAGACGCAGAAGACAGGAGGAAGAAGCCAAAGCCGCCGCCTGCTGCTGCAGATATCCAGGCAGGGTGAGTGAGCGGGGCGGGGGTCCTGTCCTCTGTCCTGTCCCCTGTCCTTCTGTGGTCCGGGGGGGTATGGTGCGGTCCATCCGCCCTCCCCCGGCCCATGGAGCACCAGCCACCACTGCAAGTGAACATACACAAAAAGTGCACTAGGGTGTGTCACATGGTCTCCTTCCAAAGATGGAGTATTCCTTGACCCCCCCCCCCCCCACACCACCTGGGGCGCAAGGCTTCTGACAAAAGTAGGGCACACTGGTCCAAAGGCCTGGTGACTCCTTTCTTCCAGATGAGCTGAAGCCGACCACCAAGTACAAGGGTAGGGGCTCTCCCGAAGAGAGACCTTCAAGGCAGTGGAGGAAGGAACCTAAGGGCCACACATCCTCCTCCTAGACTTTAGGGTAGGCCCGAACACCTACACCCTACCATCCTGTGAATGATAAAAAAAAACACATATATAAAGTGCAGTGACAAACACATGAAGAGCAAAAATAAATAAGGAGTGTTGGTGTAAAATACAATATCTAATCCAAACATTTTGAGTTGTCACAGGAACAGAAAGTGAGGGAAACGAAGTGGTTAACCTTAGCCCAGTGATGGCAAACCTTGGCACCCCAGATGTTTTGGAACTACATTTTCCATGATGCTCATGCACTCTGCAGTGTAGTTGAGCATTATGGGAAATGTACAGTGCCTTGCGAAAGTATTCGGCCCCCTTGAACTTTTCGACCTTTTGCCACATTTCAGGCTTCAAACATAAAGATATAAAACTGTAATTTTTTGTGAAGAATCAACAACAAGTGGGACACAATCATGAAGTGGAACGAAATTGATTGGATATTTCAAACTTTTTTAACAAATAAAAAACTGAAAAATTGGGCGTGCAAAATTATTTAGCCCCCTTAAGTTAATACTTTGTAGCGCCACCTTTTGCTGCGATTACAGCTGTAAGTCGCTTGGGGTATGTCTCTATCAGTTTTGCACGTCGAGAGACTGAAATTTTTGCCCATTCCTCCTTGCAAAACAGCTCTAGCTCAGTGAGGTTGGATGGAGAGCGTTTGTGAACAGCAGTTTTCAATTCTTTCCACAGATTCTCGATTGGATTCAGGTCTGGACTTTGACTTGGCAATTCTAACACCTAGATAGGTTTGTTTGTGAACCATTCCATTGTAGATTTTGCTTTATGTTTTGAATCATTGTCTTGTTGGAAGACAAATCTCCGTCCCAGTCTCAGGTCTTTTGCAGACTCCATCAGGTTTTCTTCCAGAATGGTCCTGTATTTGGCTCCATCCATCCTCCCATCAATTTTAACCATCTTCCCTGTCCCTGCTGAAGAAAAGCAGGCCAAAACCATGATGCTGCCACCACCATGTTTGACAGTGGGGATGGTGTGTTCAGGGTGATGAGCTGTGTTGCTTTTACGCCAAACCTAACATTTTGCATTGTTGCCAAAAAGTTTGATTTTGGTTTCATCTGACCAGAGCACCTTCTTCCACATGTTTGGTGTGTCTCCCAGGTGGCTTGTGGCAAACTTTAAACAACACTTTTTATAGATATCTTTAAGAAATGGCTTTCTTCTTATCACTCTTCCATAAAGGCCAAATTTGTGCAGTATACGACTGATTGTTGTCCTATGGACAGAGTCTCCCACCTCAGCTGTAGATCTCTGCAGTTCATCCAGAGTGATCATGGGCCTCTTGGCTGCATCTCTGATCAGTCTTCTCCTTGTATGAGCTGAAAGTTTAGAGGGACGACCAGGTCTTCCTAAATTTGCAGTGGTCTGATACTCCTTCCATTTCAATATTATCGCTTGCACAGTGCTCCTTGGGATGTTTAAAGCTTGGGAAATCTTTTTGTATCCAAATCCGGCTTTAAACTTCTCCACAACAGTATCTCAGACCTGCCTGTTGTGTTCCTTGTTCTTCATGATGCTCTCTGCGTTTTAAATGGACCTCTGAGACTATCACAGTGCAGGTGCATTTATAGGGAGACTTGATTACACACAGGTGGATTCTATTTATCATCATTAATCATTTGAGTCAACATTGGATCATTCAGAGATCCTCACTGAACTTCTGGAGAGAGTTTGCTGCACTGAAAGTAAAGGGGCTGAATAATTTTGCACGCCCAATTTTTCAGTTTTTTATTTGTTAAATAAGTTTAAAATATCCAATAAATTTCGTTCCACTTCATGATTGTGTCCCACTTGTTGTTGATGCTTCACAAAAAATTACAGTTTTATATATTTATGTTTGAAGCCTGAAATGTGGCAAAAGGTCAAAAAGTTCAAGGGGGCCGAATACTTTCGCAGGGCACTGTAGTTTCAAAACATCTGGGGTGCCAAGGTTCGCCATCACTGCCCTACCCTATGCAAAACTTAAACAGAACGTTTTGGATTTACCTAGTTTAAAACTGAATTCCAGCCAAAAATAACAGGATAAAAATGAATAGCCAAATAAAAAACACAAAATCAGGTTTTGCTGCAATATTCACTTGTTTTCCAGTGATTCACCTTGCAGTACTTTTAACCGCATCAAAAAAAAAGGCACCAGGCAGTTTAAGTCATAATGTGCTACTATGCACATTATGACAGACTTACCTAAAATCAAAGCCCTCCAGTGGCACGCTATCACCACGGAAGGCGCTTCCATCTTCACCAGGTCTTCCTTTTTAATCCGCAGGCTTGGCCAATATGGATGGCTGAGCCGGCAATGACATCACTCCTGTGCACGTGTTTACGTCACTGTTTACGGTACGGCTCTGAAGGAACGGCACATGTATACCGTTCCTTTAGAGCACATGCGCCTGTGATATCACTGGATGCATCTAAAGTAAAGCTGTGCACATTTAGGAGATATTTACTGTACCTATACTGTAGGTAAGCCTTATTATAGGCAAAAAATCCTACAAGGGAATTTATTCCCACTTTAACCACTAAAGGTATCTTACTTGTTAAGTTAGTTCATTTAACATACGAGGGTTCTTCAAAAAGTTTCCGCGCTGTTTTTAACTTTTAAAAATAAAAAAGTGTGGAAATCTTTTGAAGACCCTTCGTACAAAAGTACAGTTTGTCCATTTTCCAGTTTTATGCCTCGCTGACTGTGAAATGGCAATAGAGAGATACTGTGTACATCGGCCATCAGTCAATTTACTGCAGCAGCCGTTTGTCATTCTGCATCTATCACATCTGCATCTAAATTGTCCAGCACATGTAAACACTGCAATCACTAATGTCCAAAATTTATGTTCCCAGGTTAGGCAGGCCATAGATGATGCAATCTGTGGTTGTAGAAAAGAAAATTGCTTGGTTCCCCTATCAACACAGTCAGTAGTCAGTGTTGATGGTGAAATCCCTCCCACTGAGCCATTGTGCTCTCCTGGGGGGGTTGCGAATAGCCTTCCCTGCTGGGAGAACACAGTGCTAGCTAGCTGCTAGCTGGCAATAATCACATGCTAGAGATCTGACATGCTGATTGTTCCCAAGTCAATCAATGGATTGATTTGTGTACAATCAACCTGCCCATACATGGATCGCATCTTGGCCGCTCCCTGCTCAACCGTCTGAGGTTCTAACCATCTATGGTCAGCTTTAGGCTATTGCCAGCTTTGCATTAGTCTGCCTTTGCACTGTTTCAAGTTCTTTTTTTCTATCAGTGACCAAAAATGGTTCCGTATATGTTATTTTATGACACACAAAAAAAGCACAATTAAAAAATAATTCCACCAATGTAATAATTACAACTTAGATTTATTATTTTTTTATTTTATATTATATCATTTTTGTTTGTGACCAACAAATTGTGCTAGAAGCTTCCAACATTTAGGTGTTCTAAGCGTAGATCTTGTATTGTGATTTTTTTTTTTTTTCAAAGTTGATATAAAATATACCTGTGACACAAGTAATTGTGTTATTACTTTTACATTTTTTTTTGGGATATAGTAGAGCAGGAGTCTCCAATCTATGGCCCACAGGCCACATCTGGCCACCTACAAAATTGTATCCAGCCTGCAGTAACTTATCGTGCATGTGTAAGGGAAACGCTGATGTGCAAAGTGGGATTCTGATGTTTGAGGTGGCTCTGATGTGAAAGTTGGGACCTCTGATGTTATGGCAGGACTCCAATGTGAAGAGAGGACTATGATATGCCATTAGTGCTCTGATTTGAAAATGGGCTCCGATGTTAAAGGAGGGCCCTGCTGTAGTGGGTGGCTTCTGATGGGAAGGGGAGACTCTGGTGTGATGGGGTCTCTGATGTGAAGAGGGGCTTCTGATATGATGAGGGGCTCTGATAAATGGGGGGCTTCTGATGTGAAGGGGAGACTCTGATGTAATAGTGTGATTGGGGGGGGGGGGTGGTGGTGGTGTTATGCAGAACAGGTGAGTATTCCCCTCTAAAGATTTCCATACACTGAGCGATTTTTCATGTGGTTTCGGATGAACTGGACAAAATTTGCTCAGAGGGACGCCCTTCCGGCTAGGCTTCATTGAAAAAATGTTGCCTGTTCAATCGATTTTTTTCAAAGAAGTATGTGAAATTATTTTTAGAAGAGCAGCCACTGCATCCAATCAAATGCTGCCACTGTTCATGTATTCTGACCCATCTATTGGGTAATGTCTCTTTTGGACAAATTAACTGTGGTGGGCCAGTCTCTTTCTAATAACATAGCCTCGTTTCCACCTACTTAGTACTTTCTAAAGACACAAAACATATGCAAATAAGTACTCCTCTATCCTCCATGTCATCATTAACTGGACACAGCAGGCTACTGAAAATGTGACAAAGATTATGTCTCATTATCAAATGACTCCGAGCCTCAAATTGGGGTCAGAACTTCCTCCAAACTGTGCTGCTAGGAGACCAACCACTGTCTGCCTGAAACAAGCCCCATCGCGCTGGAGGTGTTACGTTTGTATGCGCCTCTCTCAAATTCGCAATGCCTGTGCCAATTTGATGGAGCATTTGAACTTTCAATTATTTTTGTATCAAAATTGCAACACATTTAAGACATGAAATGGTGGTGTAATTGGACCACCAGGAGATGGAATCAAAATGACCGTGATCAAATGCAGCGGAAAAATCTGATTGCTTTCCACGAGGTTGGCATAATTTTTTCCCATTTCATTTCCATTCAAATCTGATTTAGTATTTTCCTTTATTTATTCAATAAAGTTTAATGAAATTCCAATTGTACAGGGAAAAATGCTGCTGGTAATTGACAGTGCTAAAATTATATATTTTTTTTATGTATTATATTTTGGAAGAAAATTAAAGCGTAACTCCACTTTTGTTGAGAAAAAACATTCCCCGCTAGGGGGTCTATGTACATTGCAAGGATTTTAACAAATTTTGTTGCTGATTCCTATCTATTGTTATTCTAAAGAAATCATTGTTTGCTCCTTTGTGCTGTGTGGGTCAAATGGGAGTGGTTTCATAATTATCTATCAGCTGTGGCAGCTGTAGGGCTCTAATGAGGAAATCTGCTGGGCCTGCATCCCTTTAGATGTGTTCCTATTGGGAGTATCTCACCAAAAATGACATTTTTGTTGCAGGGGATGCCAGAAATCTGACTTGTATCTTAGGCAGACTTCTGGGAAAATTGGTGAGCCAATCACACAAGCAGGAAATTATGTTTCTGGGGTGTGGTCAGTACACATTCTGTGTATAGAACACCTCTGGTAGTCATATTGCATTGCGTTTTCAGAAAATTACAACAGCTGCAGATTGAAAAGGAAAGGTAATTTTTAATAACATTCAAATACAATATAATTTGTGTCGCAATTGTATATGCTATATTGTTTTTTCTTTATTTGCTATTTTTTTCCCTACAAAAGTGGAGTTACCCTTTAAGTCATTAACCACATAACGACTGCCCGCCGCAGTTTTACTGCGGCAGGCAGCCGCTCCTGGGCAAAGTACTACGTCGCTCGCTCAGGAGGCTGTAGGGGGCGAGCACGCGCCGGCGGTGGCACTCTCCCGCCGCTGCTTGTTGCCGTGTGACTGTTGGCTCCGATGACCGCCGGTCACTCACGATCTCCCACAGCAGAAGGAGAAAGACAGACGGCTGATGTAAACACAGCCATCTGTCATTCCCACTGAAGAAATGACAGAGGCTATGCTATCCTGCTGTATAGGATCGCATGTCTCTGTGATTACTTCACAAGCCACGGCCCCTGACAGTTAGAATCACGCCCCTAGGGACACACTTAACCCCTTGATCACCAGTAAAGTTAACCCCCTTCCCTGCCAGTGTCATTTTTACAGTAACAGTGCATATCTATAGCACTGATTACTGTAGTAATGTCACTGATACTCCCAAAAGTGTCAAAAATGTCAGTTAGGGGCCCGATCTGTCCGCCGCAATGTCACAGTCCTGCAAAAAAAAAAAAAATCGCAGATCGCCGCCATTACTTGTTAAAAAAAAAACAATAAAAATTACATAAATCTTTCCCGTAGTTAGTAAACGCAATAACTTTTGCGCAAACCAATAAAAATATGCTTATTGCTAATTTTCTTACCAAAAATATGTAGCAGAAAACAAATTGGCCTAAAATGTTAAAAAATTTAGATTTTTACTTTTTTTTGGGGAATTTTTTGTTTATAGCGCAAAAAAAAAAAGATTGCACAGGTGATCAAATACCACCAAAAGAAAGCTTTGTTTGTGGGGAAAAAAAGGACGTCAATTTCGTTTAGGTACAGCATCGCACGACCGCGCAATTGTCCGTTAAAGTCATGCAGTGCCGATTCGCAAAATAGGACCTGGTCTTTGAGCAGCCAAATCCTCCGGTCTGAAAGTGGTTAAACAAGTGCATTCAAATTTTGCACATCATAAGGCACACTAAGTCCATAAAACCCCAGTTTTAGCTTTATAATTGACTAAATTGTAGTGGATGAGTAAATTCATGAGTGATAGATTGCAGGAAATTTTGGTGATTACTTTCAATCATATTTGCGAGCCTCAAGGAATCAAAAGTGGTTAAAATTTACTGAAAACTGACAGGTCTGTGGCCAGCATTAAAGTTAAATTTATTGTGCATGTGGTTCTGACTCAGAGGCAAGTCAAAGGCAGCTTCCTTAAGCCTAGTACACACTATTAGAAAATCAGTTGAAAATATCCATATGCGGATTGATTGTTTAATTTTCTGTTCATTAGTACACTGCTTTCTAGAGACGATATGGACTGTTGCACCGAAAATTTCTGAAGGGACATGGTGAAAAATGTTTCTGGTTAGTTACTGTATATTGTCCAATTTTTGTGTACAGTATTTGTCCTGTAAAAATTGAGTAAGCAAGTCCATGCATGATTGGAAACTAAGTACCACCATAGACTAGACAAAGACCATAGCGACGTACTTGGGAAGTTGTCCTCTGTCATTTGGGAATTTTCGTACCATTTCTGGCAATTTTGTTTTTAACATGGGATGAACACATGGAAGAATGTGAACAATCGTTTGTCCAATTTTCTAATAGTGTGTACTAGGCTTTACTGACATGAATTTTAGATTAATTCATGTCGACTTGTAGAGAAGAGAAAAAAAATCACCAATTTTTTAATGCAAAAGCAACACAAAACATGAAATGTGCTCCAGAATATCCAATTCAAAATGCAAACACTGAATTTGATAAACACAAAAAAAGCTTTATTATTGCTCTTTCAAAATGAAGCTCATATAAAGTAAAACTACACTGCCTCTGAGCACCACAAATCAAAAACACTCTGTAATTCATTTTTAATATTCAAAGCAAACTTCCCCATCGACCAATGTCTCTATGCTTTTTTTTGCTGAGAAATCGCTTATAAAAACGCCTCTTAGCATTTCTGCCTGTGGCCATCTTGAGTAAGGCAGATAATTCATGTAGCATTTACTTCCTGCAATTTATCTGCCTTTAGCTCAGGCATGCAGACAGGAAGGTGTGCTTAGCTGAGAAAGCCGCCCCTGTAGACTCCTTGGGTGTATGACATCCTTTGCCTAGACACAGAAACCAGGAAGTACCTAAAGAAGTACCTGAAGAAATGTAAAAAAAAAAATGGTTTAAAATAAATATATATTATATACTTTCCTTTCTATTTACTAATGCTAGCAGCATAAGGATTGAAATTAGTCAATGATGATTGGGAGCGTGAAGTTCCACTTTGAGTAATGGATTTCCAACTTCCACGTCAGCCAGCTATGATCAATACATTGGGCCAAACTGTATGTTTTTTTTGTTTTGTTTTTTAATCATGGTCTATATTTGCTCAATGTTCATCATTTGGAGTTTAATTAATTTTTGATTGTCAACTAGTTATCATCAACAGTATACTTTCGCTTATGTAGTTAAATATTTTACCCATTCTTAAATTTTAGTTCACAATATTTGTTTTAATCAGATACAGCCCTGAGGAATAGAGGTGTATGTTGTAACTCCCGAAACATGCTGACTCCTTTATACAGCACCACCAAAAAAATATTTTTTTTTTCTGTATAATATTATCAGTTATTTGTTCTTCATAATTTGATTGTAATGCAAAAAAAAAACCCAGTCCCTACACCCCTTCCCCAAGGAATGGCACAACCAGCAGCCCAGGCCCATGTGGACGTTGTGCCTATCAGTTCTGATGATGGCTCATGATAACCTTTATGTGTAAAGATGCCTTTATCTGTCTGTACAAGAACAGGAACTCATGAACTGATGTGTATTGGGAGTCCCTTTTAATCCAGTTAAAAGCAGCCAGTGTAATAATCAGATTACATGCCCCTAAGAGAGGTAGAGACAGTAGGCTGCTGAGCTGTAAATTCTCAGTTTTGGCTTCTGTGTTATATTTATCTGCCAGTACACAAGATTAGTGATGTGCGCTGTGTGTGAGCTGCCTGGGAATCACGCAGAAACAAAATTAATTCATCCTGCAGGTGCTCAGCCAAATGTAATCTTGACCTTCACACCCACAATGCTAACATGGCTATATTTTAAAGGGTACCTTCCGATTAGTTAAATATACTAGGGATCAACCGATTATCGGCAAGGTCGATATATCGAGGGCCGATATTGACTTTTGCCTATATATCTGTATCGGCCCCGGAACTGTCCGATATTGCCGATATTCCAAATATTGTTAATGTAAGGGTAAAAATGATGTCACATATCATAATTCCGTTTACAAATGTTATTGAATATGCCACTCACATATGTAAAATTAAAGATATAAGCAATTCCACATTAGCAGATCTGCTGGCAGATCGGTATCTCTCACCCACTTGCCGTAAGTGATATCCGGGTGATACCGCTCTGTTCGGCATCCACTCAATACTGCTCTGTCTCTCACCCGCTCCATCTCCCACCCACCCAATACCGATCCGTCTCTCACCCACTTGCCGTGACACCCGGGTGATACCGCTCCATCTGGCATACGATGACGATCTCGGAGGTCACGTGGGCACGCCCGGCGTTACCACACACGTGACCTCCGAGATCGTATGCCGGACCACAAGTAATACCAATGTATAGACGTCCACTTGAACGTCTTTATACATTCCATTCCCCCATCATACATCACTCGAGCGCAGGAGATTTGTTTTAAATCACTGTCCCAAAGGCCGCTGCCCCTCTAGTCAAATAAATGTGCAACTGTTTCAGAACAGAAAGGCCTACTTCCTGTATGCCAATCTAATTACTCTGATAATACAACAGTGGATGACTCTTGAGGACCTGATGGCTAAATGAAAAGATTGTCCATTTTCCTTTTTGACCAAGTACACTGTTAGTAACTTGACCATGTGTAAGGAACTGAAGTCTTCCTGCTGAGCACCCAGTGACCCAGTATCGCTGGAAACTGGATACCACTTTAAAATTAAACTTTGGAGATAGACGTAGTATCATTATTTCTGGCAAAAAATAAAAACAAAAGGACCCTTGCAGGAAAGTGTTGCTAACTTCAACATCCTTCTGTCTGAAGTAGTTGCTGTCAGAAGAACTAGTTTACAGTGAGGAACTTCAATGGAAATTAAACCATTGGAGAAACAGGTGCCGGCACCAGTGCTTTCAGATTTTAGTCCCACAGTGGGAAAAAGGATTTCCTTTAAGGTCATATATAGATTGCCGCCTGCAAGAAGCATCTGGTCATACCAATCTGCAGCCTGTGAAAGAGACGGTAGAGATCTGTACCTTAAATGGAGTTGTATGCCAGACCAACCTCTAGCGCTGATTGTAAAATGTCCAGGATATTGGCTAAAGCAGGGGACACAGGAGAGAAATCTTTTACTGAACAAACAAAACAAACTTCTTTCATATCCTTTCATATGCAGTGTTCATGAATGATCTTCTGATCTTCACCAAGGTCTGAACAACCTCAAATGAGAATATCTGCACTTTTAGGCCCTGTTCACACCTGAACGTTTATTCAGCTCGTAAAATGCTCATCTCTGAAGTCTCAAAACGTCCAACAACCAAAATGCCATTCATTTCAATGGTCCCTGTTCACATATGAGCGTTTTGTCGCCTAAAGCAAAATGCCTGAAGCTCAAAAAAGTACATGAGCTTCTTTTTTGGCAGATTACAAGCGTTTTTGATAGAGGTCAATGCCTGTCTCCAAACACCTGCAAAAAACGCCTAAAAAACTCCTGAAAAAACGATACGCTCAGATATGAGTGGAAGCCTTAGTCTGGCCTATTCCATAGCCAGGCTATTAAAGTAGTCTCATTGCATTGGGTCGCTATCACTGACCTTGCCATAAAAGATTTAATTTGACCAGAAATGGGTTTGATGGTGCTGATGACATCTGGGGGAGCAGTGAAAGCCAAGGCCTTCTCGGTAGGTGGAAAGGACCTGTATGGCAGGTCCACATTTTCAGAAGCACCTTTATATTCAAGGACACCGGAGATAGACAAAGATCAAAATGGAAAATTCCATGGCACTGTGAACCTATATTGTATGACGGAGTCTTTGCTTGATATCCTGTTGCAGATATCAGAAGCTGCGTGTTCAGTAGAGTCTCCCTGAGAACTTCTGCTGGAAAGACTCATAGGGGCAATATTGGTTTGAGGCCCTTGTTGAAAAATATTCTGCCTAACCGAACCATTAGTTGATTTTGCTTTCCTCGCAAGAAGACCAACGTTTACTGGTTGTAAGTGGCTCTCTGCCCAGCGAAAAGTTTCTGTTGCAAGATGTAACATGAAAAGGCTTCTGGTGTTCCCTTGGCAGGCAATGTAGGCTACTGTTGTTAATAAACTTCACTCAGGCCCCCTTGAAGAAGATCCTGAAAGACTTGCAATGATAGAAAAGGCTTCCTTTCATTCAAGATAATTGGGGAGTCTGCATTCCACAGCGCTACAATAGCCTTGCCCCCATTTCTTTAGATTGTGGACTCCCCAACCCCAGAGACTGGGATCTGCCATCAGAATCATCCCATCTTCTGGGCTGAGAGGCATGCCCCGAAAGAAGCCCAATGGTGATGTCCAAAATTCAAGTTCTTGCTGAATTTTAATAGGCACAAAGATTTTCTGATTCCTAGACAGCCCAGGTCATAGACTAAAGAAGGCAAATTGAAATGCCCTCATGTGCCACCTGGCCCACGGTACCACCACTGCCAAAAAGCTCTTCAAAAGATTCCTGGGGCTGTGCCAATTCTGTAAAAGGCACACACCTGAACTGGAAGTGACATCTGGCCACCGCAAATCTCACATGCCTCTGGTGTTCGGCATTGATCGGTACATGGAAGTATGAGTCAGCAGGTCGGTTGACACAAACTGGTCCACCAGCTGAACTATCCCTGTGACTGTCTGCATGGACTCCATCTTGAACTTCTTGGTGTGTATGTACACATCTGATTCCTTCAAACTGAAACAGGCCAGAAGGCTCCTGCCTTAGGTACTAGAAAAACGTAGGAGAAAAGCCCCTAGATCATTCTATGTTTCTGTCATCACTGGCATGATAGACTTGTAGCGGTATAAATTCTTATACATAATCTTGCAAACATTTTCTCTTCTAAGATCTGTTAGTCATGAATGAAACTAAATCAGTGGTCAACTTTGGAATTCTCCATTGTACTCCCACCTAACCGTCTTCTGGGCCCACTGGTCTTTGATGATTGACGTCCAAACCCTCCAGAAGGAGGCTACAATCATCAACTTCACTCAGGCCTCCTGGCCCCAACTAGTAGAGACTATTTGGGTGCACCTTCAAAAGACTTTCCAGCCATCTTGGCAACATGCTCTGGACTTTATTTCAAATAAAAAGTAACTTTGAGGCACCTCCACTGTGATCTGGTAAATCTGCAGCCTGTCCTATAAGATTTGGCCTCCTGCACCCTTCTAAAGTTCAATAGGCTTGAGTGAAAAATGGCTGATGTAACCACAACACTGTGGCTGTGACGGGGTTTGCTAGCGCTTGTACTAGGTCATGCAAAGCATCCACCAAAAAAGTCAGCTGCCAGTTTCAATGCCACTAGAAACTGTGCCAAATTTTGCAGTTTCCAGCACACCACATAGCAGGGCAGACCATGCAACACATCTAGAGGCAGACACAGTCAGAGTCTGAGACAAAATTAGTCAGACTGTCAAACCTACAGGAGTACACAGCATAGCAGGGGACCCGGGACAGCAAATCCAGAGGCAGACACAGAGTCAGACAGTCCAATCTCCAGAAACACATTGCACAGCAAGGAGCAACAACAACAAGTCTTTACCAGGCAGGACTGCAGAGAGAGAAGGAGAGAAGCCCGTTCCTCTGCAGATCTCCAATACTGTTTACACCACCTGGCAGATACCATCCCATGCTGCCCCATCTCCCTACTCCCTGTGACATCATCCACAGCCGCTCCCAGACTGAAAATAAAGTCAGGAGCGAAGTGCCGTGCGTTGAATATACAAGACAGGAAAAACCCAAGGGAGAGGCAATAACGACATCGCAGACGGGTTGGGCTTGGCCCCTTAGTTCCAGGGAAGGGAACTCTTAAGGAGTCAGCATACAAAAACATTTTGGACAATTTAATGTTCCCAATTTCATTCCTCCACTCCATACTCTCTCATCTATGTCTTTATGGACCTTGCTTTGTGCACTGGTGCGCAGTCATGTTGGAACAGGAAGGGGCCACCCCCAAACTGTTCCCACAAAGTTGGGAGCATGAAATTGTCCAAAATGTTTTGGTTTGCTGACGCCTTAAGAGTTCCCTTCACTGGAACTAAGGGGCCAACCCCACCCCATAATCCCCCTCCACCAAATGATTTGGACCAGTGCACAAAGCAAGGACCATAAAGACATAGATAAGCATGTTTGGGGTAGAAGAACTTGACTGGCCTGCACAGAGTCCTGACCTCAACCCGATAGAACACCTTTAGGATGAATTAGAGTGGAGACTGAGAGCCAGGCCTTCTCGTCCAACATCAGTGCCTGACCTCACAAATACGCTTCTGGAAGAATGGTCAAACTTTCCCATAGACACACTCCTAAACCTTGTGGACAGCCTTCCCAGAAGAGTTGAAGCTGTTATAGCTGCAAAGGGTGGGCCAACTCACTATTGAACCCTTACGAGGATGCCATAAAAGTTCATGTGCGTGTAAAGGCAGGCGTCCCAATACTTTAGGTAATATAGTTTATGTTAAAGCTTATTGTACTGTACATGGGATTTTGGTGATTGGGTTTGCAATTACTACATAGGATCAAGTGCACAATAGCTGATATTATGTATGAGATTATTGGTCATCATGTCAGATGGTTTTCTTTATATTCCCACCCCCAATCCTTAGCATAAAATATCCTCATTGCGAATATTATCCACCTGCTCTGAATTTTTCCGATCCTGGTTCCATAGACTACAAATCTCTTCCTATGTAAAAGTCTAAGCATATTTGTAAACGTGTTTGTTTTCCTGTGTACTTTACTGTCTATGGCTGGAAATGAGATGTACATACTAATGTGTGTTTTCTGGAGAATTAGAGAGGAAGGAAGGAGATTACATTTTGATGAAAACTCAGTGGAGGAATAGAATGTAGAATATTTCCTCCCAGTTTCCCTTACAAGGTACATACAGGTCACTGAGCCTCCCTGTGTGGCAGTAGAGTGTGTCAATATAGATGTGAATAATAGAGAGGCCTCCTATTCAGAGACACCTGGGAGATCCCCCGTGACACTGCAGGGAGTAGCAGGACCTGCTGACAATACACCTGTTTACTCTGACGGAGCCAGAGAGGACAACCAATGCCTTGGCCAGCCTTCATAGCTGCTGAAACAAATCACAGCCACAGAAAATTGCGTTTAGCTGCGATCAGTGCAGGTGACTGCTAGCTGTGTGAACATCTACGAACAGCTACGGCCGCCCATAGCCTGTCATTGCACTGTATGGGCGCAGAACCTCCCTGTGCTGGCCCAGCTCCTTCATCCCTCCCCTTCCTATATAACCTTTAATGTCGCTCTGGGAGGGGAATCTACCGAAACAACACCTATTATGGCGGTTCCTGGCAGCAGACTCCAGCCTTTTGGATCTAAACAAGGGAGACTTTAAGGGTTAACTCCCATTTCGTGGGGGGAAAAAAATTCCAAACAAAAAAAATTATCATATAGCGTATACAATTGCAACACAAGTCATATTGAAATTGAATGTTATAAAAATGACCTTTCCTTTTCAAACTGCAGTGCTGTAATTCTCTGTAAAGTGCGATGCAATATGGCTACCTGGAGGCGTTCTATACACAGATGGTATACAGAACGCCCCCCCCCAGAAATGTAATTCTCTGTTGTGTGATTGACTCACTGATTTTCCTAGAAGTCTGCACTAAGATACAAAATCGATCATGTGTATCCCCTGCAACAAAAATTGCATTTTTAGTGAGATACAGTAAACCCCCCTCCATTGCGGGGGTTACGTTCCGGATCCCGCCGCGAAAAGTGAAAATCCGCGAAATAGAAAAACCCTATTAAAATGCATTGTAAGCATGTTTTTTTTTTTACTGTCACTGTACGTGTAAAAGCATTTTAAGGTCTTTAAACACACTTCTAAAACACTAGAAACTCATTTAAACACATAAAAGACACTGAGCGACATAGCAAGAGCTATGGAAAACACAAAAATATTTAATTTGTAATGATTTATATAGTAAAATAACATTACAAAAAAAAACGCAATATACCCGGACCGCAAAAACGGAACTGTGATGGAGTCGGGGTTTACTGTTTTCCCAAAGTAAATCGCATTTAAAGGGATGCAGACCCTGCCATTTTCCTTATTAGAGTCCTGCAGGTGCAGCAGCTGATTGATAATTACAAAATCACTTCCATACAGGTTCACTTAGTACCCACAGACAAACAGCAATTTCTCAAGAATACCAAAAGGTAGGAATTTGCAACAGAGTTTGTTAAAATCCTTGCAATGTTCATAGATCACCCAGAGGGGAATATTTTTTTCTCAACAGAAATGGAGTCACTCTTTAAGGGCTCATTCACACCATACATGCATGAAAACTGATGGGAAAACCATGTAGATTTCTCTTGCAGAGACATCAGTTTCACTGCACATCAGTTTTCATACGCGTCAGTTAAGTGCCCTATTTATAACAATGTTGATGCCATGTCAGTTTTTTTCCTATGCAGAAAACTGCATACACGTGGCAGATTTCTGCACATAAAAAAATCCGCACATGAACCAGTATTGTGGTGTGAACAGGGCACATAGAGAACAATTGTTTTTTTTGTGCCCTTGCAAAACGCATGCAGAAAAATTGACATCTCTGCAACATGGTGTGAACAAGGCCTTACAGGTAAACAAAACTAAAGATAAAATAATTCATCAGGTCCTAAAACCATCAACAGAACAACTGGTATTGTAGATGGTACTTCCTAATCAATAATAAAATTATCGAACAGTCATTTGGACCGGGAGCTCCAGCAACTATGGTAATCAGAGTACCAAAAAGTGAGTTGGAGTCCTGTCATCGACAGGAAACCCAAACATAAAAGTTGCAGTTGAAACTCAACACCGATATAAATGCAAAATTACTTTTATTGAAAAATAAACTGACACATAAATTCCAGCTGTAAGATACAGCAGGCAAAAACCTTAAAACACCCAGTGGTACCAAACGTAAAAATACCAGTCATTCAACCAGCACATACATGGGTCCCAATGCATCCATCCATGCTCTCCATGTCTAAACCAGCCATTTAAGGTTTATCAGTTTATTTTTCAATAAAAGTAATTTTGAATTTATATCGGTGTTGAGTCTCAACTGCAACAGTTGAATTTTCCTGTTGATGACAGGACTCCAACTCACTTTTGGTACCCTTACAGGTAAACAAGCATGCATAAAATAGGATTATTGTACTCACCAAAAATTTTTTTAATTAAGCCCATTGAGAGACACAAAGTCTTTCACTTTCACAGAAAAAAAACATAAGCTATCACATGCTACTACTAGCATAGCTAAGTTTTGTAGTAAAGCAGCACCAAAAATGTGACCAAAAATACAGGAGGTGGGACTAGTGTCCCCAACTCAAAAAAAAAAGGAGTTTTGACTTGTAAATTCCATATCATGAAGTAAGTTCCAGCGAGCAGGGACCTCTGATTCCTCCTGTATTGAATTGTGTTGTAACCGTACTGTCTGCCCTCATGTTGTAAAGTGCTGTGCAAACCGTTGGGCTATATTAATCCTAATAATAATAATAATGAAGTACAGTACAGGACACATACTGAATATTCATAGACCCTGGTTATAGGCTGGTACTTTCAGGTGACTGGACACTGACAAAGCTTTTCTAGACACACTCCCTGGGTGTACCCCTATAAGCCTACCTCATCCTACCCCACTTTTTTTTTTTTTTTTTTTAGGAAGCCATGCTAAGTATTGCAGGAACAGAGGGGAGGGTGTCCTGTACTGTACTAATAGTTTCCAACATTTGAAAAAAATTTCTAGGGACACTTTGCAGCATAGCTATCAATTACTTACTTGAAAATGTACCACACCCATTTCCCTGAAGCTCCGCCCACTCCATGTAATTAATCTCCGCCTACTTATCATCAGATTATAGGGTCTACTCAATAAAGAGAGAATTACAGGAAATTGAAATGGGGATTTCAAACTTAAGGCCAAAGTAGCAGAGTTGGAATCATTCTCCCATTCAGCTGCACTACTTCTGCCTAAAGTTTAAAATTCTAATCACAATTCCCTGCAATTCTCTCTTTATTGAGTAGGCCTTTATAATTAAATTATTCTCAGCACAGAGGAATCTATTAGCTGCTGGATCAAAGACACAGAAAGCTCTTTTCTTATTTTAGATGTGAATAAAAGGTCTTATTTTGACTAATTGCAGCATTAAATGTATGTTTAAAAGAAATCAGACAGAGTCAATACCTTTCTCAACAGCAGCTGCTCTCAGAAGGCAGGCGCATGTGACAGGACTGGGGCTGCGAAAAGGATGTGAGCGGTGACCCCGAGCGATGACGTCACGCGACCCCGAGACCATGTGACACGGAAGTGCTTCAGCGAAAAAACGCATTTGCCGGGACAGTTGTTTGATGCCCACTGTCAGGAATATTTCATATTTATGTGTTTGATGCCCATTATTAGGAATTTCCAAGAAATAATGGGCATCAAACGCATAAACATGAAATATTCCTGACAATTTTTTTCCTGACAATTTTTTTCAGGAATATTTTATGTTTATGCATTTGATGCCCATTGTTAGGAAGATTTCATGTTCATGCCTTTGATGCCAATTGTCAGGAAGATTTCATGTTTATGTGTTTGATGCCCATTGCATCAAATGCATAAACATAAAATACTCCTAACAATGGGCATCAAATGTATAAACATAAAATATTCCTGTCAATGGGCATCAAACACATAAACATGAAATATTCCTGACAATGGGAATCAAATGCATAAACATGAAATATTCCGAACAATGGGCATCAAACACATAAACATGAAATATTCCTGACAATGGGCATCAAATGTATAAACATGAAATATTCTGAACAATGGGCATTAAACACAAACATGAAATACTCCTAACAATGGACATCAAACACATAAACATGAAATATTCCTGTCAATTGGCATCAAACACATAAACATGAAATATTCCTGTAAATGGGCATCAAACACATAAACATGAAATATTCCTGAAGATGGGCATCAAACACATAAACATGAAATATTCCTGAAGATGGGCATCAAACGCATAAACATGAAATATTCCTGTCAATAGGCATCAAACACATAAACATGAAATACTCCTGACAATGGGCATCAAATGCATAAACATGAAATATTCTGAACAATGGGCATTCCTCGAATTCCCTGAACAATATTCCTCGAAACTCTCCCGCAGCACAGCGCTTGCTAAATATATAAATACTTTCAAGTGCAAAAGGTGACTTCCCTAAACATAGGGATTGCAAAATAAATAACAAAGAGATACAATTAAAAGTGCAGTGCTGTAAACTTGAAGAATGCCTTTAAATAAAATGCTAGTGCTGCAGTGGATATAAGTTAAATAAAAACATAACATAAGAAATGCATAGGTATGAACAGCAGAAATATGATGCCATTTGTGGGCTGGAACTAAAGTGCACAAATATTCCTATGAAATGGATGATCACATCCTTATATGCATGCTCCATGTGATGTGATTATCCTGTGACGAAACGCATCAATTTGGAACACACGTTGGCTACATGGTTGCGAGGCGGAATTAGCAGGTGGAACACACGCTGGTTGCTCGTGTGCTGTCCATGCTTATGTCCCTAGGATACTGTTTTTTAACAGTTTGTGGTCTCTCTTTACCTCCGATCTGGTGCCAAAATGTTTAACTACTTGTACCATTACCCAAGCTGTGGGTTTTCACACCCATTTATTATATATAAATTTTTACAATAAATTAACTTTCTCTTTACGAAATTCACCATGTGGACCCCTTTTTTTATTCACACCCACTTTTAATCCCAACGGTTTATCTGGAGTACGAGAGGAAGGTGGAAAAGGAGGACGGATCCAGGTACATGCTGTAATTGGTCAAGGAGATCACCCAAGCCTTTGTGATCCCTTTGCCATAAGGCAAGAGAGGATCCACACCGTCCGGTGAGTTTTCTCATATGCCCCAAGCACTCGTGGTGGCCATGGTTTTCCACCCCTTGTTTGATAGAGTGTTCATCACTCAACTTTTGGGAACAGATAGCATCCCTCTCTCTTATACAACAAACATCCTTCAGATTTGGACACTTATTTTTAAACCCTATTGTTATATTTTTTTTATCCACTACTGTATTTGAAAATTTGTGCACTTTAATTCCAGCCCACAAGTGGTGTCATATTTTTGCTGTTCATACCTATGCATTTCTTATGTTATGTTTTTATTTAACTTATTTCCACTGCAACACTAGCACTTTATTTCAAGGCATTATTCAAGTTTACAGCACTGCACTTTTAATTGTATCTGTTTGTATTTTATTTTGCAATCCATATGTTTAGAGAAGTCATCTTTTGCACTTGAAAGTACTTAAATATTTAGCAAGCGCTGTGCTGTGGTAGATTTTCATATGACACCTTTCCCATTATATTTCACTTACACTTGGCTTTAGCAGGTTGGGCCGCAGCAGCTGCTTTTATAATATCAAATTAAGAAAATAAGTACAAATACCAACCATCATATATTTATTAACTTTATTCCAGTATTTAATCTCTATTTTATAGTTTTACACTTGTTCTTTTTTTTCCTGGTGCGGGTGATTTATTATTTATATGAAATATTCCTGACAATGGGCATCAAATGCATTAACATGAAATATTCCTTACAATGGGGATCAAACGCATAAACATAAAATATTCCTGATAATCGGCATCAAACGCATAAACATGAAATATTCCTAACAATGGGCATCACATGCATAAACATGAAATATTTCTGACAATGGGCATCAAACGTATAAACATGAAATATTCCTAACAATGGGCATCAAACGCATAAACATGAAATATTCCTGACAATGGGCATCAAATGCATAAACATGAAATATTCCTGACAATGGACATCAAACGCATAAACATTAAATATTCCTAACAATGGGAATCAAACGCATAAACATGAAATATTCCTGATAATGGGCATCATAAGCATAAACATGAAATATTCCTGACAATGGGCATCAAACGCATAAACATGAAATATTCATAACAATGGGCATCAAACGCATAAACATGAAATATTCTTGACAATGGGCATCAAACGCATAAACATGAAATATTCCTAACAAGGAGCATTAAACGCATAAACATGAAATATTCCTAACAAGGGCCATTAAACACAGAAACATGAAATATTCCTGACAATGGGCATCAAACACATAAACATAAAATATTCCTGACAATGGGAATCAAACGCATAAACATGAAATATTCCTGACAATGGGCATCAAACGCATAAACATGAAATATTCCTGACAATGGACATCAAACGCATAAACAGGAAATATTACTGACAATGGGCATCTAACGCATAAACATGAAATATTCATAACAATGGGCATCAAACGCATAAACATGAAATATTCTTGACAATGGGCATCAAACGCATAAACATGAAATATTCCTAACAATGAGCATCAAACGCATAAACATGAAATATTACTGACAATGGGCATCAAACGCATAAACATGAAATATTCCTAACAAGGAGCATTAAACACATAAACATGAAATATTCCTAACAAGGGGCATCAAACACATAAACATGAAACATTCCTGACAATGGGCACCAAACACATAAACATAAAATATTCCTGACAATGGGCATCAAACGCATAAACATGAAATATTCCTTACAATGGGGATCAAACGCATAAAGATAAAATATTCCTGATAATGGGCATCAAACGCATAAACATGAAATATTCCTAACAATGGGCATCAAACGCATAAACATGAAATATTCCTGACAATTGGCATCAAACGCATAAACATGAAATATTCCTAACAATGGGCATCAAACGCATAAACATGAAATATTCCTGACAATGGGCATCAAACGCATAAACATGAAATATTCCTGACAATGGACATCAAACGCATAAACATGAAATATTCCTAACAATGGGAATCAAACGCATAAACATGAAATATTCCTGATAATGGGCATCATAAGCATAAACATGAAATATTCCTGACAATGGGAATCAAACGCATAAACATTAAATATTCATAACAATGGGCATCAAACGCATAAACATGAAATATTCTTGACAATGGGCATCAAACGCATAAACATGAAATATTCCTAACAAGGAGCATTAAACGCATAAACATGAAATATTCCTAACAAGGGGCATTAAACACAGAAACATGAAATATTCCTAAAAATGGGCATCAAACACATAAACATAAAATATTCCTGACAATGGGAATCAAACGTATAAACATGAAATATTCCTGACAATGGGCATCAAACACATAAACATAAAATATTCCTGAAAATGGGCATCAAACGCATAAACATGAAATATTCCTGACAATGGGAATCTAACGCATAAACATGAAATATTCATAACAATGGGCATCAAACGCATAAACATGAAATATTCTTGACAATGGGCATCAAACGCATAAACATGAAATATTCCTAACAATGAGCATCAAACGCATAAACATGAAATATTACTGACAATGGGCATCAAACGCATAAACATGAAATATTCCTAACAAGGAGCATTAAACACATAAACATGAAATATTCCTAACAGGGGGCATCAAACACATAAACATGAAACATTCCTGACAATGAGCACCAAACACATAAACATAAAATATTCCTGACAATGGGCATCAAACGCATAAACATGAAATATTCCTGACAATGGGAATCAAACACATAAACATAACATTTTCCTGAAAATGGGCATCAAACGCATAAACAGGAAATATTCCTAAAAATTTGTCAGGAATACTTCATGTTTATGCGTTTGATGCCCATTGTTTGGAAAATGTCATGTTTATGCGTTTGATGCCCACTGTCAGGAATATTTTATGTTTGATGCCCATTGGTAGGGATATTTCATGTTTATGCGTTTGATGCCCATTGTCAAGAATCAATGGGCATCAAATGCATAAGCATGAAATATTCCTAACAATTTCTCAGGAATATTTCATGTTTAGGCATTTGATGCCCATTGTCAGGCATATTTCATGTTTATGTGTTTGATGCCCATAAGATGACCGGAAATCCCTTCTGCCTCGATCCTGCATAGAAGTCTTGGCAGAAGCTTGAGAGGAGGGACGGCGTAAATCAGACAATACTGACCCCACGGGGCCACCAGCGCGTCTGTGGCGTCCGCCAGAGGATCCCATGACCGAGCCACAAACCTCTGCACCTTTCTGTTGAGCCGAGAAGCCAGCAGATCCACCTCGGGGATGCCCCACCGGAGACACAACTGATGAAATACCTCCGGGTGAAGGGACCACTCCCCTTGGTCCAACGCCTGCCAACTGAGGTAATTCCCCTGCCAGTTTTCCTACCTGGGAATGTACACAGCAAAGAGGGCTGGAACAAACCGTTCTGCCCACCTTAGAATGCCGGCTACCTCCTAGCTTAGGGACCCCAGGGGGGCGCTTTGGTCATCTCCACTCTTTAGCAACAATTCTGTCAAACTAGGCAGGGAAAGGCAACACCTTTGCTGCTCTGGATTGCTTGTGAGTGCCAAAGGGAACCTAAGCCTCCATCGCAGTTGCAGCTGCGTCCTCCATCTTCACATCTTCAAGGTCTTACGCATAGATACAATCAGTGCATCCACCAGCGCCTTTTTGTGGGTGGTTGCAGATGTGGAGAAATCATCCTCACTATCTGAGGGTTCCGGGCACGACAAAAATAGTAAAACACTGCACAGGGATAGCCCCCACTGCGCTGGCAGCACCACCCGGTTGCCAGGCACAAACACTAAGCGATCCTCAGCAGAGAGGGAGAGAACCCCACCAGACTCTCCACCCAGCAGAAACAGGCACCTGCAGCCACTAAGACAGTCTGCACTCCACGGGCGGCAATCAGGAAGTGAAAAGATCCAGGAGTCAGCAACAGGGGATGAGGAGGGGCACTGAAATTGCAGCTCACAGTTCTCCACTGTTATGGCCACCGCTATGTTCAATGGCAAATCACAACAAAATGGCCACCAGACTACACAAACATGGCTGCCGTGCATAGAAACACACAGTCTACAGCAAAATGGCGGCCCCACGTGGCATCATAAGGCTCCCAGGGACCCAGGAAGGATCCCTAGGCCTCAAGGACAGACCCAGGCAGGATGGAACCAGGTACAACCCTGCCCGCACAGCTGATCGTCCGGTTGCTGGCAGCAAACCCCCACCGGCGCCCATTGCCAGCACAGCGCCCTGCCCCCACCCCAGGAGGTGACCCAGACCACCAACACAGCCCCAGCATAGGTGGAGGGGGGTAGGATGGGGGACAGATGAAAGGGGGGTGCCTGACGGGAAGGTCCAGCCATCCCAAGGAGGGGCCCAGGTCCACCCAGGAACAAGGCGGGCACCGCTCCAGACAGAGCCCCTCGCCATCTAAATGGGGGGCTTTCGGCCAGGAGGAACGCTGTGACTCAGGCCGAGACCTGGTCGTATGCGACCTTGTGAGGCATTTAACTTGCAGGCCAGCTCCTGTCCAGTGAAACTATGTCGTGGCCATCCTAGGGAGGAGCTGAGGTCTGCAGGTGCTCGCTGGCCAGACTGGAGAGACCACTGGATCTAGATTATCCAGCCCGTCGCCCAGACCGGCAGTTGATTGTAGATCTTACAGGAAAAAAACAGGAGAAACAATTTCTATCTAAAAAAATTTGCAAGGACCAGAGATCCCAGCAAGGAACTAGGTCCTTACTCCTGACTAGGCAGAAAAAAAACAGAGTACCTATAGCAGGGAGAGGAAGTATAACCCCTGGGACTACCAGTAGGCACAGCAAGATTATTTTTCTGCCTAGTGTCCTGCTCCTGTAGGAGGCAGTATAACCCAATGGTTATGACGATGAAGAGCTGTGTCCATCAATGAATGAAAGAAAAATGGTGTTATATGAAACAGTACCTGTAATAGGTATCCAAAACAAAGGAATGTAGTTTAAAATGTATAGCAATGGCATAAGAGTCCTAGGTTTAATGTCAAAAGTATAAACTAGTGAAAAATGCATGGAAAAGATCATTAGAGCCTTTGGTACTGCAACAGAATATGCTACGAAAAAATAATTCCCAAGACACTCCTGATCAGTACATGGTGGTGGCAGCATCATGTTGTGGGATGCTTTTCCTCAGCAGGGACTGGGAAGCTGGTCAGATTTGATGGGAAGATGGATGGAGCCAAATAGAGGGCAATATTAGAAGAAAACCCGTTAGAGTCTGCAAAAGACTTGAGACTGGGGCAGAGGTTCACCTTCCAACAGGACAACGGCCATAAACACAGTGGTGTAGCGTGGGTTGTCAGCACCCGGGGCAAGGCAAGTAATTTGCGCCCCCTAACCCGCGGGATTTTAGCACTTCCACTAGATTAGTTAAAGAAACCCTTACCCCCTAAGCACATGTATTGTTTGTTATGAAAATACTGATGTAATTAAAGTAAAATGCATCTAAATACAAGTTTGAATGACCAGCGTGCCACTTTCAATGCAGAATGACCAGCGTGCCCCCACTCAATGCAGAGAGACCAGCGTGCCCCCTTTCAATGCAGAGAGACCAGCGTGCCCCCTTTCAATGCAGAGAGACCAGCGTGCTCCCTGTTCAATGCAGAGTGACCAGTGTGCCCCCTTTCAATGCAGAATGACCAGCGTGCCCCCTTTTCAATGCAGAGTGACCAGCGTGTCCCCTTTCAATGCAGAGAGACCAGCGTGCCCTCATTCAATGCAGAGAGCCCAGCGTGCCCCCTTTCAATGCAGAATGACCAGCGTGCCCCCTTTCAATGCAGAGAGACCAGCTTGCCCCCTTTCAATGCAGAATTACCAGCGTGCCCCCTTTCAATGCAGAATGACCAGCGTGCCCCCTTTCAATGCAGAGAGACCAGCGTGCCCCCATTCAATGCAGAATGACCAGCGTGCCCCCATTCAATGCAGAGAGACCAGAGTGCCCCCATTCAATGCAGAATGACCAGCGTGCCCCATTCAATGCAGAGTGACCAGGGTGCCCCCTTTCAATGCAGAGAGATCATCGTGCCCCCTTTCAATGCAGACAGACCAGCATGCCCCCTTTAATGCAGAGAAACTTACCTGCAGTGGCAGCTTCTCCTCAGACCCGCTTCCTGATTTGCAAGGAGGAGGATCGTTGTGACAATAGCGAATTTTCATTCGCTATTGTCACACAATGGGTGGGCTCGGGGCGCACTGCTCTGCGCCCAGGGTCCACCCTTTTTTGAAGCCTATTAGAGCCTCTAATCAGGTGATTAAAAAAAAAAACACTCTGTGACAGCGCCAGGCTGCTGATTCACTCGCTGCTAAACTGACTTGAGCAGTGAGGAGGGGCGGCATAGGCAGGGCTTGGCTTGCAATGGCACCCCACCCTACACCAATGGACAGGTGAGGCACAGTCCAGCCCCATCCGACCCGCCATTTTCAGCCATAGGGCGGCCACGCTGGACATCTCCCAGCCTAAAAATGGAGGCAGCCACAGACAGTGTGTGAACTGTGTATGTCAGAGTCAGACAGACAGAGTGACACCTCGGATGCGCCCCCCCCAGATGTTGCGCCCGGTGCGGCCGGCCCCCCCTGCACCCCCCACGCTACGCCACTGCATAAACATACAGCCAGAGCTACAATGGAATGGTTTAGGTCAAAGCATTTTCATCTGTTAGAATGGCCCAGTCAAAGTCCAGACCTCATTCCAATTGAGAATCTGTGGCCAGACTTGAAAATTGCTGTTCACTGATGCTCTCCGTCCAATCTGACATAGTTTGAGCTATTTTGCAAAGAAGAATGGGCAAAAAAATCACTCTCTAGATGTGCAAAGCTGGTAGAGACATATAGTACCATAAAAGACTTGCAGCTGTAATTGCAGAGAAAGGTGTTTCTACAAAGTATTGACTCAGGGGGGCTGAATACAAATGCACGCCATACTTTTTAGATAATTATGTGTAAAAAAAATTGAAAACCATTTATCATTTACTTCCACTTCACAATTATGTGCAACTTTGTGTTGGACTATCACATAAAATCCCAATAAAATATATTTAAGTTTTTGGTTGTAACATGACAAAATGTGGAAAATTTCAAGGCACTGTAGACCGACCAAGATTTCCAGGTCTATTCAAACAGCTTACTTCAGTCATTAATAATACTTGCGATCTTTTCATGAACCATGATCCAGGAGCTTTTGTGTTTCAATTGTCTAAAGGACACTGAGGGCGTCTTCCATGCTCCTGCTATAGCGATTTTAGCCGCCAGCAGAACAAAGTAAATCAGGCGTTTCAGTGGATGTGGCGATCCAGATGGCAAATCATTAAGTAATGCTAGATGGGGCTGTTGATCAGTAGAGAGCCCCGTCACTTTCCAGAGCATCGAAAACACCCTGTTCCAAAAATTTCTAATTTTAGGGCACTCCCACTAAATATGGAGCATAGAGTCTCGCAGTTTACAATCCCTGAAGCACTCTGTGGTAGCTGTATTATACATCCTGGCCAGGCGCGTAGGGACTAGATATCATCTGGTTAGTACTTTAAGACTGGCTTCTATCAAAGAAAGGTTTAGGGTGCCTTGGTAGGAAACATGATGTCTGAAACAGTTGATGTCCCTCTCTTAGGCCAACATGTATAGTTGTTTCTGAGGTGGGGTGAGCAGTAACTAGTATAACATAGATATACCCCCTCTAGTATCCTGCTCTCTAGTGCACCATTGTTCATATGCTGTTAGAGAGGGAGGATCCCCTGAGGGCCAGATTGAACATAAAAAATTTGCTATTTGTTAAAAAAACTGAATTATTCCGTAGGAGGCATCTCCAGGACCGAGGAACAATGGGAGAGAGTGAAGGGGCAGCGGTGAGTAAAAAAAAAGTGATAGATACGGTATAGGCCTTTAGCCGTCCTTCACTTGAATGCCCCAATGTCCATAACGGGAGAGAAATCAAGATTATGGACATAGTACAGAATGAAGTAATGTTAAATAGGGAATGTAGAGTGCGCCGTGTACAGCGGTGGGTAGCATGTGCAGGAGAGGGGTGTAGAGTGAATGGCTGTGGGCAGTATGTGCAGGAAGAGGGGTGTGGAGTGTATCGAGGTTGGTAGTATGTACAAGAGAGGAGTGCGGAGTGTATGGAGGTGGGTAGTATGTGCCGAAGAGGAGTATGGAGAGTACAAGGGTGGGTATTATGTGCAGGAGAGGAGTATGGAGTGTATGGAGGTGGGTAGTATATGTAAAAGAGGAGTGCTAGGTGTATAGAGGTGGGTGGTATGTGCAGGGGAGGAGTGCAGGACAGTGTCAGTAGTTCTTTATTTTTTTACATTTTATATTTTTAGTTATTTTCTTTTTTTTCAAAATGCTTTTTGATGGTGTCAGTAGAACAGTGGGTGGTGTCAGTAGAGCAATGGACAGTGTCAGAATTTTTTTGTTTTTATTCATTTTATTATTATTATTTTATAGTTTTATTTTTTAAAATTCGTTTTTTAATATTTTTTTTTAACAATAATCGGGGGGGGGGGGGGGTTGGGGGTTAGTGGACAGTGTCAGTAGTTTTTTGTTTTTTATTATTTTATCTATTTTTGCCTTTTTAAATAATTGTTTAAATATTTTTTTTCACAGTGCTTCTGGGGAAGGGGGTATGGGGCAGTGGACGGTGGCAGTAGGGCGAGGTGGGGGGAGGAATGGTTTCAGTAGTTTTTTTATTTTATAATATTATTTTTATCTTTTTTTTTTTACAATTTAATTTTTTTTATTTTTTTTGAAATTTTTGTTTTTATTTTTATCAGTCATGTTGGTGGGCTCTGGGGTCTAAACAGACCCCTGACACGTTCAGGATGTTCACATCTGGAAATCCCTATTTCTGACATAGGAAACTGAAGATGTTGGGATCTTGAGGAAATCCACCTGGCTATTGTCCATTTCCGGAATGGGAACAGATTGCTGGACAGTGGTTTTCTGCCTAGAAGAGAATAAGACTTTTAAGGCTGCCTAACTCCTGGTACCCCTTGATGTTTGATATAGGCCACAGCTGTTACATTGTCTGACTGCACCCTGCTTGGTAAACCTGAAAAAGGAGGGTCCAGTGATGCACAGCCAGGCTGATTGTTTTGAAATCCAGGATGTTGATGGGGAGCGTTGGTTTGTTTGGGGACCAAGTTCCTTGAACTGTGAGAGGTTGGAACACTCCTCCGCAGTTTGTAAAGCTCTCATCTGTTAGCATCTTTTATGAGCATGGAAGAAATTACTTTCCCACTTCCAGATTAGGATTGGAAATACAAAAAGTTAGGAAATGAAGCATAGAAAGATCAAAGGAAGGAGTGACCTAGGACCTCGGATTTCTTTTTGATTTGAAAGTGTCATTAAACCCAGACAAACTCTCATTACATGTTATTTAAAAGAGTGTGCATCGAAAATCCACGAAAGCATTCATGTTGTGTAGAGTGAAATATACCTGGTCGATCCTGCCTCTCCCATCTGCTCTGTGTCCCCATTGCAGCCTGAGATTGTGTAGACCAGCAGTTGTCATCTACTGAGCATACTACAATTTCAGTTCCCTTCTAAGCTCTGCATTTCCTCCTTTTTCTGCTGTGTGCTGACTAGAGTCACACATTTGGGTGTATAGATAGTGGTAAATGACACCCCTCCCTTCTCCTCCATTTGCTAAACACTATGGGGGCGGGAAATAGCGTGCTGATTGATTACATTCACTAAGAAACTCACAAAAAAGCTACTTTTAAAATAAATCTTTATTAAATAATTAAAATGTAAATTGCTAAGACCTGTAAATAAAGAGCTTTTGGATGTAGAAAGCTAGGGTCAACCATCTTTCACTCTGCCTACACCATATTAATGCACAAAAATATACATTTGAAGTTAAATAAAGATTCATAGGGAGCTGTAAAATGGTTTTTATGGGGTCAAGGCATGAGAGGCCAAAGGTTTCTGAAACAAGATAGAAAAGGACATACATCTGACCTTTCAATGTAGAGATGCCACAGCATTGCCCCCTTTAATGCAGAGCGTTACAGCATTGCCCCCTTTAATGCAGAGCGTTACAGCATTGCCCCCTTTAATGCAGAGCGCTACAGCATTGCCCCCTTTAAATGTAGAGATGCCATGCCACTGATGCCAGAGTGCCACTTTTCAATGCAGAGCGCCAGCGTTCCCCCGCGAGACCCATCCGTGCACTTACCTTCACTTCTCTTCACGTCTCCTCAGTCCTCCCGCGGCGCCTCCTCCTCGGCCAATGGCGCGGGGTTTGCCTTTCGGCCAATCAGGAAGCGGGAGGACCCGCTCCCTGATTGGCCAGGAGGAGGATCAGTGTGACAATAGCGAATTTTCATTCGCTATTGTCACACAATGGGCGGGCTCGGGGGGGAGCAATGCTCTGCTCCTCGGGCTCGGCTCGACTCGGCCGCGGCGGTTTTAGGCATGGGCGAACGGGGCTCGGGCGGTCCGGTACCATTTGATTCACGGACCGCCCACGTGCTATTAAAAAATGCCGCCCCGGGCGGCTGCCCCGTTCGCCCGTGCCTAAAACCGCCACTGGCTATGTGGTTTTACACTATGTGGTTGCTCTGTTTATTTTAATGCCTCTTTGTGCCGATGTAAGAGTAGCTGAACATACCAGATGTGATCTGCTGTGATTGCTTAAGATACACAAGCATGTCTGACCTAACTACGTTGTAATATACATCAGCTTAGGTCTGAACAAAAAGATGAGTTTTGATCCCAGAGGAATGGGGAGCATGTTCGGGAGTATCACTTTTGGTTGATGTGAAAACAAAAGAGAAAAGACAAGCGCAACATCCATAGTGTAGTAAACAAAGTGAACAATATTTGTTAATGATTAAAAACACAGGAGGAGCTTGTGCAAAACGGTAAAAGTTAAGTATGTAGAAGATATACCACGCTAACACTAATAATCAGCAGTCAGCAAAAACAAATGACAATTTGTAAACAACAAAACGGATATAAATATTGCGCTGGTAATACAGGTTTTAACACATATAGTGCAAAATAATGCATATAAATCAATACATGCACTTTCAAGTGAAGAAAGTGTAAATATATGTGCAAAAATAAGCAAAAAGTTGTAAACACGTATAAAGTGCATAAGTGACCAAAATGATTTAACATAAAAGTCCATATACATTATAAAATTATTAAATGAATGAAAATAGTCCATCAAATTTATGAATAAAATCCATAGTATGTCCACCAAAAAGTGCAAGGTGCAGATGAATCCTCTTGGGAATAAAAGGACCATGATCTTAGGTGTATAACCACCAGTGTTGGTCATCTTACTTTTAAAAAGTAATTAGTTACAGTTACAAATTACTTCTCCCAAAAAGTAATCGAGTGCCTGACTCAGTTACCACATTGAAAAAGTAATTAGTTACTCAGCAAAGTAACTGCGACTTTTTTTACTATTCTATAATGCAATTACGTTCTATGAGATCTTTAATAGTGGTGGCGGTGTGGCACACTGTGTAGAGGGAGTCCTGAGTCCTCCTGACTGTGAGTAACTGTATTTTGCTTTGTTTTTTGGTACCTGCTGCCTGGAGTGGCTGGCTGTTGGTGGTGTGGCACACGAGTGGTGGCAGTGTGGCACACTGGTGGTGGCTGTGTGGCACACTGGTGGTGGCGGTGTGAAACACTGGTGGTGGCGGTGTGGCACACTGGTGGTGGTGGCGGTGTGGCACACTGGTGGTGGTGGCGGTGTGGCACACTGGTGGTGGTGGTGGTGGTGGCGGTGTGGCACACTGGTGGCGGTGGTGTGGGTCTGAGTCCTGACTGACTGTGAGGTTTTTTTTTTGGTACCTGCTGTGCTGGGCTGGCTGCTGGAGGTGGTGTGGCCTGGCAGGCACTGGCACACTGTCCGGGTCCGTCTGGCTCCGTCCTCCTCCTGGGGCTGGCGCGCTGTGCTCTCTGCCTCTCGAGCCCGATATACCTTGATATGATTAACCCATTATGAGATGATGGCTGCAGAGGGGCGGAGAAGATGGCTTCAGAGGCGGAGTTGACGGGGAGATGCAATGCTCTGGCAGAACCTGCCTGGCTACATATCCATGGAGGGTCCTGCAAACTATGGAGATGACTACAGCGGGCGGAGGCAGATCGTTTTTCATGCTATGGAGCTGCGGTGTGGAGTACAGGGAGATGCACTGCTCTGGGGGGGGGAGGACTAGTGGCTACATATCCATGCAGGGTCCTGCAAACGTCAGGAGTTGGGGGTTGCCATCCACCATCCAGCAACTAACTCCCATCCCACTACTAAACAGGCCCAATGCACACTCATCTGCAGCCCCAACTCCTGACGTTTGCAGGACCCTGCATGGATATGTAGCCACTAGCCTCCCTCAGAGCAGTGCATCTCTATACCACAGCTCCATAGCATGAAAAACGATCTGCCTCTGCCCGCTGTAGTCATCTCCATAGTTTGCAGGACCCTCCATGGATACGTAGCCAGGCAGGTTCTGCCAGAGCAGTGCATCTCCCTGTCATCTCCGCCTCCACAGCCATTATCTCCGCCCCTCTGCAGCCATCATCATCTGCCGAGTGTCTCCTTGGCTGAGTCTCCTCCTTTTCTACTTTCTGTACCGCACACAGTGGTCATAGAGGAGAGGGGGAATTACAATTACATCTACTGCCATCTGGTGGCAGTAGATGTAATCGCAGTAACGCAGCTGAAAGTAGCAGCAGCGGCGTTACAGGGAGAGAACGAGTAATCTGTTAGATTACTCGTTACCCTCAAAAGTAACTGCGTTAAGTAACGCCGTTTACTTCAACGCAGTTACTTCCATCACTGATAACCACCACCGGTGAAACAGGTAAATCAAAGGCTTAGCAGATATCCAGGACCCAATAAAGTATATACTTTTTGGGTCATTCACGCTTAAGGAAAATATAGATGTAACTATATTGCTGATATCAGAAATCCTTTAAGGAGGACGCTACTTCCAACCCAGGCACATCAACCACAAAGTATAGTTAGGAGGATAACTTCTGGTGGCTACAGCTGGAAATTCTTCCCCAAGGAGCTCAATGGAAAAGAAAATTCACATAGTGTGTACCCATGTAAAACCATTTAATGATAAAGGTAAAAACACTTAAATGGTTTTACATGGGTACACACTATGTGAGTTTTCTATTCCATTGAGCTCTTTGGAGATGAATTTCCAGCTGCAGCCACCAGAAGTTGTCCTCCTAACTAAACTTTGCGGATGATGTGCCTGGGTTGGAAGTAGCGTCCTCCTTGAAGGATTTCTGGTATAAGCAATATAGTGACATCTATATTTTCCTTAAGCGTGAATGACCCAAAAAGCATATACTTTATTGGGTCCTGGATATCTAATAAGCCTTTGATACCTGTTTCACCAGTGGTGGTTATACACCTAAGATCATGGTCCTTTTATTCCCAAGAGGATTCATCTGCACCTTGCACTTTTTGGTGGACATACTATGGATTTTATTCATAAATTTGATGGACTATTTTTATTCATTTAATAATTTTATAGCGTATATGGACATTTATGTTAAATCATTTTGGTCACGTATGCACTTTATATGCATTTGCACATTTTTGCACATATATTTACACTTTCTTCACTTGAAATTGCATGTATTGATAAAAGTTAAAGCTGCTGCCTCTGGAGCCCAGAGCCACAGTTCCTGATAACAGGAGCCAGCTGGAGCTGCAAATGGCAGAGTGTAGGAGCAAGGGGTGAACTACTTCACATATCATATACCCTAAAAAGAGCACATAATAAAGTTGTAAAGTAGTAAAATAAAAAAAATAAAAATTAAAAAACAGTTGTATTGAAATAAAAAGTATTTTAATTGCATATACATTATAAAAGTGCACAAATGTATATGTATAATTATCTCTCTCAAGACCATACAATAAAAATCCATAAAAAATTGAACATTTTTGGATAAAACCAGAGAGAAAGGCTGGGCACTATGGTCTGGGATAAAAACAAGTAACATATAACATATATTATGGTGTATGAACAGAGACATTTTTGACAACCTGCATACCTATATATATAAAAAAAAAATATATATATATATATATACATATATATATATATATACACAGTGCCTTGCGAAAGTATTCGGCCCCCTTGAACTTTGCGACCTTTTGCCACATTTCAGGCTTCAAACATAAAGATATAAAACTATTTTTTTGTGAAGAATCAACAACAAGTGGGACACAATCATCAAGTGGAACGAAATTTATTGGATATTTCAAACTTTTTTAACAAATAAAAAACTGAAAAATTGGGCGTGCAAAATTATTCAGCCACCTTAAGTTAATACTTTGTAGCGCCACCTTTTGCTGCGATTACAGCTGTAAGTTGCTTGGGGTATGTCTCTATCAGTTTTTCACATCGAGAGACTGAAATTTTTGCTCATTCCTCCTTGCAAAACAGCTTGAGCTCAGTGAGGTTGGATGTAGAGCATTTGTGAACAGCAGTTTTCAGTTCTTTCCACAGATTCTCGATTGGATTCAGGTCTGGACTTTGACTTGGCCATTCTAACATGTTTATTTGTGAACCATTCCATTGTAGATTTTGCTTTATGTTTTGGATCATTGTCTTGTTGGAAGACAAATCTCCGTCCCAGTCTCAGGTCTTTTGCAGACTCCATCAGGTTTTCTTCCAGAATGGTCCTGTATTTGGCTCCATCCATCTTCCCATCAATTTTAACCATCTTCCCTGTCCCTGCTGAAGAAAAGCAGGCCCAAACCATGATGCTGCCACCACCATGTTTGACAGTGAGGATGGTGTGTATCATCATTAGTCATTTAGGTCAACATTGGATCATTCAGAGATCCTCACTGAACTTCTGGAGAGAGTTTGCTGCACTGAAAGTAAAGGGGCTGAATAATTTTGCACGCCCAATTTTTCAGTTTTTTATTTGTTAACAAAGTTTGAAATATCCAATAAATTTAATTCCACTTCATGATTGTGTCCCACTTGTTGATTCTTCACAAAAAATTACAGTTTTATATCTTTATGTTTGAAGCCTGAAATGTGGCAAAAGGTCGCAAAGTTCAAGGGGGCCGAATATTTTCGCAAGGCTATATATATATATATATATATATATATATATATATATACATATCCACAAGCATACATATACACACACCCATATACACTGCTCAAAAAATTTTAAGGAACACTTTGAAAACACATCAGATCTCAATGGGGAATAATATCATGCTGGATATCTATACCAATATGGACTGTGTTATGTGTTAGGAATGAAAAGGATGCCATGTTTTATGGAAATTAATATTATCATCTTACACAGGGCTGAATTTGAATACACCCCGAAAATCAAAGTGTAAAAATTATGCAGCAGGCTAGTCTATTTTGCTAAAACTTTATTGCAGCAACTCAAAATGGTAATCAGTAGTTTGTATGCCCCCCCCCCCCATGTGCTTGTATGCATGTCTGACAATGTCGGGGCATGCTCCTAATGAGACGACAGATGGTGTCCTGGGGTATTTCCTCCCAGATCTGGACCAGGGCATCGCTGAGCTCCTGAACAGACAGAGGTGCAACCTGGTGGCATTGGATGGTCCGAAATAATGTCCGAGAGTCGTTCTATTGTATTTAGGTCAGGAGAGCATGGGGGGAGAGCATGGGGGCCATTCAATGATATCAATTCCTTCATCCTCCAGGAACTGGCTGAATACTCTCGCTACAGTCCAAGGATTTCATCCCGATACCGAATGGCAGTCAGGGTGCCATTGTCTACCCTGAAGAGATCTGTGCGTCCCTCTATGGATATGCCTCCCTAGACCATCTCTGACTCACACCAAACCGGTCATGCTGAACGATGTTCGAGGCAGCATAGCGTCCTCCATGGCTTCTCCAGAACTTATCACATGTGCTCAAGTTGAACCCACTCGCATCTGTGAAAAGCACAGGGCACCAGTGGCGGACCTGCAAATTTTGGTACTCAATGGCAAATGCCAATTGAGGTCCATGGTGCCGGGCAGTAAGCACAGGGCCGACTAGAGGACATTGGCCTCTCAGGTCAACCTCACAAAGTCTGTAACTGATTGTTTAGTTAGACATATTCACGCCAGTGGCCCGCTGGAGGTAATTTTGTACGGCCCTGGCAGTGCTCATCCTGTCGCAAAGGAGCAGACACCGGTACTGCTGATGGGTTAAAGACCTTCTACGGCCCTGTCCAGCTTTCCTAGAATAACTGCCTGTCTCCTGGAATCTCCTCCATGCTCTTGAGACTGTGATGGGACACACAGCAACCTTCTGGCAATGGCACCTATTGATGAGCTATCCTTGAGGTGTTGGACTGCCTGTTCAACGTCTATGGGGTCCAGGTATCGTCTTATGCTACCAGAAGTGACACTGACCCTAGCCAAATGCAAAACTAGTGAAAACAGTCAAAAAAATGTCAGTGGTGTCCACCTGTAAAACCATTGCTGCTTTGGAGGTTGTCTCATTATTGCCCTTCTAGTGCACCTGTTAATTTCATTACACCAAAGCAGCTGAAACTGATTAACAACCCCCTCTTCTACTTAACTGACCAGATCAATATCCCAGGAGTTAAATTTTTTGAGCAGTGTATATACTGTATATATATATATATATATATATACACACATAGGGATATAAACGTAATTATATTTCTCTACTTCTGAGAGGACCTTTGGGATGGAATAAACAAATATGTGAAAACCATAGTTGACCATGTTCCTGTGGCCTGGATGATAGGGGTATATAGGGTTCTCATGTAATCTCTAACACCATGGTGTTTTTATTATGACAGGCCCTCCAAGTTTGGGCAGAAAATTATAAGTAGTGATATCACCAAGAGCTGGATGACAAATAGATCTATAAGGACCAAGATTAATCAGACAGATGGCTTATGAAAGAAGGTAGTATAGTGTATTAAAAAAAAAAAATCAAGATGGAAGATTCAAAATGAAGACATGAGTATCATTGGTAATATGTCATATATAATGTACGAAAGCCCAGGGGGGAGGAACAATGGATGATGACCAAACACCACTGGCCAAGGCGAAGGAGGGCCTCCAGAATAAAATAGCTCAAGGGCACAAGAGGATTATAAGATGGTATTCACATCAAGCTCATAGTTAAGGCCATTGAGGGACATAGTGTTGAGCCAAAATATACAATAGGTCTCTCTGGACCACAATGCCTTGAAGCATTCACCCTCAGGCAGAGACCATGTGATGGATTCAATCACAAACACTCTGAATACGCTGGGATCCTATGAGGTAATATATGGTTGATTACAATAGCAGAGAAGGAGTGGATGCACAATATCACTGGACGTGCAGCACATTTACTAGATTTATATATGTTTTTGTGTTTAGAGATTTACTATAGTTCGTTTTATCTCATTTTGTGATGGTGGTTCTCATTAATTTTGTCATATAGGGTAGGTAGGAAAGGATTCCTCAGGGTATTTTATTACAGACATCAGGGCCCTTGAAAAGGGGTATCAAGAGAAGATTCAAAGGGACAACGTCTCTCAAAGTCCATGTGGACCAGATGCTTCTTACATATGCGATTTGCAGTCCAGCCTTTTGCCCAAACTGCCTTATGCATGAGTACTAACCTAAGACCTATGTGGAAAATAAGCCAGTAAGCTTATAACAAATTATCAAGTTTAAAGCTACAGCCACTTGCTCTATACATTCTACAGCTGCAAGAAAAAGTATGTGAACCCTTTGGAATGATATGGATTTCTGCACAAATTGGTCATAAAATGTGATCTGATCATCATCTAGGTCACAACAATAGACAATCACAGTCTGCTTAAACTAATAACACACAAAGAATTAAATGTTACCATGTTTTTATTGAACACACCATGTGTGTTCAATTTGCTACAGCAGGGGAAAAAATTCATTCCTTATCCCCTGAGAGGCAATCGGATATTCCCTGGATCAACTTTACCTAGAAAAAAAAAAATGTAGTGCCCACTTACTGTATATTAAGTACACCCAGGAAAGAATCCAGACCTTTTTTTTAAAGCAATCTAGTGAGCTAGCCAGAACCACCTCTGGAGGGAGTCTATTCCACATTTTCACAGCTATTACGGTGAAGAAACCCTTCCAGATTTGGAGATGAAATCTGTTTTCCTTAAAGTGAACAACTCGACCCCTTATGTATTTATACACGTTGATCATATCCCCCCTTAATCTCCTCTTCTCAAGAGAGAATAGATTCAGTTCCTCTAATCTTTTCTCATAGCTGAGCTCCTCAATGCCTCTTATCAGTTTGGTTGCCCTTCTCCGCACTTTCTCCAGTTCCCTGATATCCTTTTTAAGAACTGGTGCCCAAAACTGAACTGCATATTCCAGATGAAGTCTTACTAATGATTTGTACAGGGGCAAAATGATATCTCTCTCTGGAGTCCATGCCTCTGTTAATACAAGAAAGGACTTTGCTTGCTTTGGAAATCGCAGCTTGGCATTGCATGCTATTATTAAGCTTATGATCTACCAGAGCACCTAGATCCTTCTCCACTTTGGGTTCCCCCAGTTCTACCCCACCTAGTATGTATGATGCATGCATATTCAAAGCCCCAAAGCGCATAACTTTACATTTATCAACATTAAACCTCATTTTCCACATAGTTGCCCAATGAAACAGCGCATTGAGATCAGCTTGTAAGGTGGAGCCATCCTGTGAGGAAGTTATTCCACTGCAAAGTTTGGTGTCATCTGCAAAGACTGAAATGGTACTTTTAATCCCAGACCCTATATAATTTATAAAGATAATAAAAAGTAGGGGGCCCAACACTGAACCTTGGGGTACACCACTGATAACTTTAGACCATTCAGAGTAAGAATTATTAACCACTACTCTCTGAATTCTATCTTTTAACCAATTTTCTATCCAATTACAAACCAATCTTTCCAAGCCTGTAGACTTTACCTTACACATTAGCCATGTGTGGGGAACTGTGTCAAACGCTTTTGCAAAATCCAAGTATATTACGTCCACAGCCACCCCTCTGTCCAAGGTTTTTTTTTTTTTTCAAATTCTTCTTTATTGAAACGTAATAGAAATAAAAATACAAGTACAGGTAGTATACAAGTTTACAGACATAGTCGTGTTGCAGCATACAGAGTCAAATCGCATCAAAGGAGTGAGAAAATCGAATGCAAAACATCAATAAAACAGCGTCACATAAAGCAGGGTAGATATACAGCAGGTCTACTCGTAGCATATGAGAATGTGTAGAAAACAACTAAAAACATCAAACATTCAGTGTAGCCCTAACGGGCCTGTGAACAGTGGACAACATCGTGCATCAGAGTGATGTCGGCAACCGGAACCGTGGGTTGGAGATCTACCCAGAGTAGACATTTCTCACCATGAGAACCAAACAAATAAAAAAAAAAAAAAAACAGAGGAGTAGGGGGGGAGCTTACAACACTTCGGGAAAGAATACTGGGAAACAAAGGGGGCAAGGAAGGAAGGAGCGGAACAGAAAGGTGGGAATATTGGCAGAGGGGATCAGGGCGGAAGCAAGGGGGGACAGTGGTCACTAGTACGTGAAGCCTGTCCAGCGCCCGCCGCTGAGCCCCCAGGGCAACACATGCAACAGCACTGGTAGGAGAGAAAGGGGAAAAAGAATGGGCTAAGAGCCACGGCCAATGAACCCCGTGCGAGGCGATGGCCACTGAGGCCAGTTGTGTGATCAGTGGGTTTCCAGGAGCGCTTTACCCTCGTCTGACAGGACAAACATATTCCAACACCCCCACGTAGCTGAGTAGAGTTCCCTCCTGCCCTGCGAGGTCAGCACCAGGTCTTCAAAGTCACCAATCTGCTTGATTTTGGACAGCCAAAGCCGTAAAGACGGCGGGGCGGTGGATTTCCAGCAGGCCCCAATGCAGGCCTTTGCTGCGTTGAAGAGGTGGCGGAGGATGGACTTTTTATAGTGATCAGGCTTGATGGAGGAACAGTGGAGGAGGAAAAGCGCTGGGTCATCCTTGAGTGCGAAGTCGGTCATTCGCTGGGATATCTCTCTGACCTGCCTCCAGAAGTCACTCAGCACCGGACAGCTCCAGAAGATATGGAGCATCGTCCCCCGGTCCGCGCGACACCGCCAACAGCTGTCCGACGCCTCCGGGAAGAAACCTGCCAACCTCGTCGGAGTATAGTACCAGTGCATCAGGATCTTATAGTTAACCTCCTGGAGGCGTGTACAGATAGAAGACCTCAGAGAGAAGCGAACAATGTTCCGACGTTGAGTCAGCGTAAAAGTCCTCTGCAGCTCCTGTTCCCACTTCACGATGCCGGGAAGGACGAAATCATCCCGAGGTTCCGAAAGCAGGGCATAGATCAGGGACAAGGCATGCGGAAGGGGAGTCTCTGTCCAAGGTTTTACTTACCTCCTCATAAAAAGAAATTAGGTTTGTTTGACAACTTCTGTCTTTCATGAATCCATGCTGTCTGTTGCTTAAAATACTTTTTTTCCAGCAAGAACTCATCTATTTGGTCTTTTATTAAACTCTCCAGTATCTTCCCGACTATAGAAGTTAAACTGATCTATAGTTACTTGGCAAAGACTTTGATCCCTTTTTAAATCTAGGCACCACATTGGCCCTACGCCGATCCAGTGGTACTATTCCAGTCCTTAACGAGTCCCTAAAAATTAGAAACAAAGGCTTTGAAATTACAGCGCTCAATTCTTTTAGGATGCATGGGTGGATGCCATCTGGTCCAGGCGCTTTATCCACACTTATTCTGTCAATATTTCTGGACCATATCACTTTTGAGACATTGTGGATCATTTGGGGCTGTGTCAATACCGTCCTCATTATGGTCATGAGCTCCCCTATGCTCCTTTGCATACACAGAGCTGAAGAAAGTATTTAATAAATTTGCCTTCTCTTTGTTCCCAGTCAGCCACCCCTGATTATTTTGTAAAGGGCCTACATGCTCAGACCTAACCTTTTTACTGTTAATATATTTGAAGAATTTTTGGGGGGTTTGTCCTACTATCTTTTGCAATCTGTCGTTCACTTTGAACTTTTATGTCCTTGATTTCCTTTTTACATATTCTGTCATATTCTTTGTAACAATTAAACAGTGATAGTGTTCCTTCATTTTTATATTTTTTAAAAGCTCTTTTCTTATTATTTATAGCTTTTTTTTTATCTTTGGCCGTGAGCCACATAGGTTTTATTTTTAGCCTTTTAAACTTATTACCCATGGGAATATACTTTACAGTGAGTTTGCATAAAGTCTTTTTGAAAATTTCCCATTTCTGTTCTGTGCTCATTGATGCCAATATTCCCTCCCAGTCTAAATCCTGGAGAGCAGCCCTCATCCTTGGAAAATTTGCTGTCCTAAAATTAAGAGTTTTTGTATTTCCTGTATGCGGATCAACTGTGGTAAGATCATTTTTCAGAAATTTTCAGCAGTCCAGCAAGGTAAAGTCACAGTCAATACAGTGTGAAGAACAAGGCTCACATTTTTAGTGGCTTTTACTCACTTATCGGCTGGGTCCAGAAAAAGACAGGTGCATCCTGTCCTCTTTGTTGAGATGGGACACCGTCAGATCTAGAGGTAGGTAGAGGTAGCATAATTTTGTAAAAAAAATCCCCCCAAAGGGCATGGGGGGGGGGGGCAGCATGTCAGGGCATTTCCAATATCTAAAGAAGAGTTGTAAAAATGGGTGCAATGGAAACATCTTCACAGCCTTAGGGCTGCTCAAAAGACCCAAGACTGAAAACTGCATTGGTAAGAGCAACAGGCTGATCCTCAACTTTCAGTGTGGTGAGTATCAAATCAAAATGCTTTCTTCTCATTAGGAATTAATAGCAGGAGACTGAATCCTCCAGGGCAAGCTCATCTGGCAAAGCCTGGTGCGACTCAATTAGAATTTCTGCGGCTCATAGCTCAGACGCCACTAAGGCTAAATGTGTAAATCAGATGTAGACTCTGCAAGGGAATGTGCAGAAGCAAGCTTTCAGCCTCTGTGGAACGTTTAGCAAAACAAAACTAGGTGATGGGTTCTAAAAGTCTTACCTGACTATAGTTCTTTTAATAAATCTTGAAGTTTTCTACATCAACTGTGGCACAGTCACTATCATTGATTACCTTGGGATTGCATGCTCCGGGTTCTGTTTAAACATGTATACCCCCCAGCGCTGTATTTTGAAGAGTTTTCGTTGGTTGTTCAATATTACCTGACTTTACTGAAAACCCCAGCAAAAATGGCAGAGGAACAGACCACATCGAGCTAAAGAGGATTTGGATGACAGAACAGACAATATGAGCACAAGGCAACAGGATTCTAGTCTGCAAAATCACCAGGTACTGAAAGCATGAAATATATGAGTGTAAACAAATCTCAAACAGTTCCGTGCAATACAAAAAATAGTGTGCAAAGTAATACATTTTCCAATAGTCACAATACAACAATACACCACTAGAATAAAAAGCAAACAACAAAAAAACACTATCCATTTATTGGATTTATGGTTGTCACCCTAGGCTGCTCTCCAAATATGGACTACACACCAGGGGTGTCCAACCTTTTGACTCTCCAGGGCCACATCGGAAGAAGATGATTTGACTTGGGCCCCACATAAACAACACTAGTAATGATAGCTTATGAGTGGAAAAGGTTGGGCAGATCACAAGTTAATGATCACTCATATAGATAATGTACCCGAGTAATAACATTTTTTTGTAATATTTTTTATCATAAAAGTAAAAAAGGGCAACATTAAACTAGTGCGATGACTGTAGGGATGGGGTTCTTAGGGTCATCGTCAGCAATTTTCTTCCTTTAAACAAGGCGAGTCGAGAAAATGTCAAGGAGCTCAATTTAGGTCTCATCTGACCACAGCACTTTCACCCAATCCTTCTCGGAATCATTTTGTTTATTGGCAAACGTCAGACGGGCCTTTACATGTGCCTTCTTAAGGAGGGGGACCTTGCGGGCACTGCAGGATTTCAACCCATGGCGGCATATTGTGTTACCAACGGTTTGTTTGGTGACTGTGGTCCCAACTGCCTTGAGATCATTCACAAGCTCCTCCCACATAGTCCTGGGCTGATCCCTCACTTTTCTCTTTACTCAAAATCTTGCATGGAGCTCCAGACCGAGGGCAATTGATAGTTATTTTGTATTTCTTCCATTTGCGAATAATCACTCCAACAGTTGGCTCCTTCTCACTAAACTTCTTGCTGATGGTCTTGTATTCCAGCCTTGTTCAGGTCTACAATTTTGTCCCTTAAGTCCTTTGACAGCTCTTTGGTCTTGCCAACAACGGTGAGGTTTGAATGGAAGAAAGATTCTGTGGACAGGTGTCTTTTATACACATAAGTTGTTGTTAGAAACAGCTTCTTAAATTGACAGGACTTATCGGAGTACCACATGAGCACATACTGTAGCCACCCTGTGGGAGCCAGAATTATTGTTGGTTGGTAGGGGATCAGTTACTTATTTCACTCACTAAACTGCAACTCAGTTTATAACATTTGTATCATGCTTTTTTTCCTGGATTTTTGGTTGATATTCTATCTTTTAAAATACACCCATGATAAAACATTTTTAGACCCTTCATTTCTTTGTAAGTGGGCAAACCAACAAAATCTGCAGGGGATCAAATAATTAGTTTTCCCAATGTAAGTGCTGTCGAAAATGAATTACATAAATAAGGCGGGATTGTGACGAGTATGAGATTTTTTCTTTGGGAAGATAAAACTTGTAGAAGTCCAGTAAAGAAACACTGTCAACTTTTTCCTCTATTGCATGTGTTCGCCAAGTGTAAACACATTTTTACAAAAAAGAAAAAAATTATTTTCAAGTAAATTTACGATTTTGCGATGGCTACAGGTTGGACACCCTTGGACTACACAAATGTCATTATCGCTTCACCACCATTACATGGGGGTAATTAACAGGAGATAGGTAAGAAGGAAGATATTGTTTGGTACAGTTTATAGGAAGGGACTAGGATACTACGTTTCTGGCAAGATCAACAGGAATGTTCTGTATTTGCTGAAAATGTTCTTCACTTGAAAAAACTAAATGCAGTCATTTTTTTTCTTCCTTTCATGTTAGCACTTGGGACGGTTTCCCCATTTGTGGTGCTATTGTTTCTGCTGGATATGTCACTGATATTGGCGATTGAAAACAGTCTTATGATTCCTTATAAATGAACAATGCCTGACTAAAAACATCTCACCAATACATTTATTATGTTGGCCATAATACAAAGTTCTAGGCATTAACAGGAGTCCCCCACACCCTTTTATAGCTATAACAGCCCAAATTCCTGAGTAGCCTTTTACAGAATATTTTGTAGTATACCTGTGGGAATTTGTAAGGCCTCAACAAAAAGAGCATTTGTGAGGTTAGATACGGATATTAGTGTTAAAAAAAAAAAAAAAAAAGGCATAGCTTGCAATTCACATTCCTGTTCAGGTAGGGTAAAGTCAGGGTTCTGTGCAGACCATTTTATGCACAGTGACAGTCATGCTGGAACAGACGAGAACCTTCCCTAAAATGTTACTACAAGGTTGCAAGCACAACACTTTCTAAAATGTCTTTGTAAGCTGTAGTATCGACAGTACCCTTCACTGAAAACACAGGACTCAATTTGCATGGATGTCCACATACGATTGGCCATATAAATCCAAAATAAGTATAGGGGTATCATGGGTCTTTAAGAGGAGATCGACCAGAACATCAGCATTTTATTGTTCACCTTTCCATGAAGCTCAGATTACATTTCTCAAGGATTTTGGCCACAAAGTAGCTGTGATGGTCAGCATAGTTCTGGTCATAATTTAGGCTGCATTCACACCTGGGTGTTTTGAATCAGCAGGCATAATCGCTGCAATTTCAAAGCAGTCTAAAATGACAAATCGCAGAAAGTGGATTTCAGCTGGCGTTAATTTTAATGGCACCTGAAAACATGGTGCGGTTCAGCAGTGCGATAAATTGTGCTGCAATCATAGCATCGTGTGACGCTTGCTGTCCAAAACCTTCACGCGATATGGTTTGCCACTCCTGCAGCGCAAATTAACAACCGTAGCAGAACCACACTGCATTTTTAGTGGGTATTAAAATTAATGGCATCTGAAATTCACATCGTGCAATGTCATTTTAGCAGTGTGTTATGAAGTCGCAGGCAGCGTCACGGCGATTCTGTCGGCTATTCAAAATGCAACCTTATAGCCAATAAAAGACATCAATTAAACTCAAAAATGTTCGCATTAATGGTTAACATGGTACTATTGCTATAATGGAAGATACCCCAATCTTAAACTAACTTTAGCCAATAAAGGGCATCACTTAAACCACAAATTTTATAGACTATGGATACACCTTAAAGTGATGCTAGTCTATTTTTTTTTTAAAATAACAAACATGGGGTATCTAACCAGTTTTGTGCAATTGTTTTGCACAGAGCAGCCAAGATCCTTCTCTTCTCAGGTCCCTCGCCAGTGTTTCTAGTAGAGATCGACCGATTATCGGATGCCGATATGCACTTTCCCCGATATATCCGTATCGACGTTTGGATTTGCCGATATTTAGGGAAAGTGCATGTATCGGGGAGATGCCTGCAGCTAGAGGCATCACCCCGGTACCAGTGTCCATAGCCGACGGTCGGCTGCCTTGTAATGGACAACCGATGCGGCTGAGAAGCCGATCGGCTGTCATTACAAGGAGCAGGAGAGGAAACCCCCCCCCCCTCCTGCCGTGGCTCGTCCGGGTCTCCCGTCCCACCGGGAGACCCGGGCATCCTACCTTCACCGCCGCCGAAGAGAAGACCTGGGTCTCCATGTAAAAAACCCGGAAGTCATGTCATGACATCACTTCCGGGTATTAGGCGCCGAATTAAAAAAAAACTGACAGCATTCAAAACAGCCAAACTTGGCGTTTTGAATGCTTTTCAGTGCCAAGGAGGGGTTTGGGGTCTTTTAGACCCCCCAGATCCCTCCACAAGGAGTACCTAAAAAAAAAAAAAAAAAAAAAATGTTTTAAAGTCCGAAAATATCGGCAGATATCAGCCGATACCGATATCCAATGACCAAAATATCGGTATCGGCAAAAAAACGATATCGGTCGATCACTAAACCAAAGTCATCACATCAAAAAATAAGAATGCGTATAAACAGCATTATCAACAAGCCTGGTAATCCTAAAGAGACAAAACAAAAGCACAGACTGCTAATAACCCCCTGATGTCTGCTTATCTGTATTACGAACTTGTCAGCTCTTCTACTGTGATTTGCAGGAAAATAGGATAGCAGCTCAGCGTTTACACAGTGTAGGTAATGAACAGAAACAAACAAGGAGCTGAGAAAGGTATCGCTTTCTGCTAGTTAATCCAAATCAGTGATGATTACGTAATTAACAGAAACTTCCACAAAATAAATGTGCATCGTCGCCTTACAGTCAGGCAGCATGCAGACAAATGCATTACACAGCAAGGCTAGATTCACACTTTGCAATGTGAAAACAGTTATTCATTTTTTAACACGTGTTACAGCATGCCTCTTGCGCATTGATGCACATTTCTAAAGCAAGTCAATATGCGCCATTTCCCTGCAGGTGTTTGCCTAAAAAATGAAATCAAAATATATTCTGTTTGCTGGTCATACTTCATTAAAATGCCATCAAACGCACTAAAAAGTGAAACTCAAATCAGAGAGGAATACAGAAGCCACATTTATAACAAATATATTAGAGATATTGTGGTACTTCTTTTACAAGTTTTAAAGTGTCACTATGGAAAAAAATAAATATAAGAGGGAGGGGAAGGAAGGGAAATAGATAAAAGGGCAACTAACTTTGTTTTTCCCTGCTGTAGCAAATTGGATCATGCTTTGCTGGGGTTTTCCACCTTCCTCTGGATTCAACTGCGGGTATAGGATTGTATGATTGTGCTTTCTTTATTTTTTGTTTTTTATTGGTTGAGGCAGATGGACTTGTGTCTTTTTTCAACCTATGTAACTATGTACATAAGCTATATAGTAATTTATTACTATTAAAATTACTTTTCTAGTTCAATCTGCAGAGCTGTAATTTCTGTAAAATTCAATGCATAATGGCATTACTGGAAGTGTTCTGTATAGTGCGGGTGTACTAAATGGCTAAAAAAATTGCAACTTCTGCTTGTGGGATTGGCTCACCAATTTTCTCAAAACTCCACACTAAGATGCAAGTTAGATTTTAGCAGAGATGTATAGTAACTAAGTAGAACTACTTCACTACTGTACTTAAGTACAGAAGGGCGGTATCTGTACTTTCCTGGAGTAGAATTTTTTTCTCCTACTTCCACTTTTACTTCACTACATTTTTTTCAATGATTTCAATACTTCTACTCTGATATTTTTTTTTTTTTGTGCTGCATAGTTACTCGTTACAATTATAAAAATTACCACTGCCAGAACAGTAGATGGCAGGTTTCATGAAGTTCAAAAAAATGTGTATAATGTCATGTGTAAATCAGCGCATACGAAAATAAATGCTACTGTATGTATAAATAAAATGGTCTACATATCTGCTGTTAAGGGGAAAGAGAACCTCACCCAACCAAGGAGAGTCACAAGCGTACATAGACCTTTTTTCTGGTAAGAGGCTGATTTTGCTTTTTTCACTGGAAGTTGAGAGCACAGGTTTTGCAGTTTTGTTTCACTGGAAGAGTCTATTTGGATATTATTTTGCACTCACCTTCATCCGCCGGGTAAGGGGGAAATCCACAAGGTGGTGGGAGTCTGCATCTATTATTTGGAATAGCACCTGTTTGATTCCTGCACCTTTGAAAATATATTCATCTCGTTTTGTCACATATATGTGGTATTATGGCATTATATATATGGACTTTGTATTGACTTTGATTTCATACACTCTTCCTTTATTTCATTATTGGAATATATTGTTGTATATCACATTGGTTTTTATATGATTTTGCGCACCAACAGACGACGTCTTTTGATGACGAAACGTTGGCGACTCCAGACGCAACGTCCACACGCCCCCTGGAAGTAGCCAGCCTTTCTGTGAATTATTGTTTGCTGCCTGGGAAATTGGCGGGACGCCGCACCTTTACCCTATGTTCAGCCTTTTGATATGCCTGATTATCATCTGTAAAATTGTGAGTAATTTTTTTAAATAAATATTGCCTAAGTTTATACGGGATCACGCTATGGGCTTCTGTTCTTCTTCTTCACATATGCATTTATGGTTGATGGAGTTTACTAAGGAGTATTAAGCCTGACATCCTCCAATCATATTGATTTTACCACCCATCTGGAGAGGCGATTCTTTTTTTGGAAAGCAACCACGGAGCTTTGAAATATTTGGGTCTAACTTCTGATCATATTGGTTTCAATTATAAGCCGGGAGAGGCTGATTCATTCATTTGAGCAGCCACGGAACTTCGGTAAGCTGCTTATTACACTTGAGCACAGAGGTGTCCCTTCCTTACACTTACCCTTGGTGTCACGGAAAAGAATTCCATCTTTGGAATAACCTGCATGTGGATTTATCTTTATTCTGCACTATTTATGTGGGACTGTTCTTATTTATTGGGACACTACTTATACTTTTCATATATTTATTCATAAATATTTTTTTAGCGCTGCACTTTGGTATTATATTATATTGCGCACCAATAAGCTGTGGAGACAAAAAAAAACATGCAGGGAAGAGAAGGAGGGATGCTTTAAAGGGGGAAGGGAGGGACATACTTTATCTGTGTTTGTTTACAAAAAGTTACATCCAAAGGAATTGTGATTGTCCTTTAGGTTAATCATTTGAAATAATAAAAAACAATATGATGTTCAAACTTTTGACTTTTGTCTTTAAATAACTGCATAACACAGTACTTGTACTTTTAGCACTTGAGTAGCAATTTAAAAAAAAATACTGGTACTTTTACTTTCAGTACTTGAGTAGCAAAATTTAAACAAAAACTACTTACAATACTTAAGTACAAAAAATGTTGAATACTTTAGTACTTCTACTCAAGTCACTTTTTGATAGAGCACTTCCACTTCTACTCAAGTCACTTTTTGATAGAGCACTTTTTACTCAAGTATGGGTTTTGAATACTTTATACAAGTGTGGATTTTAGTCATGCGACTCAGAAAAAAAAAAAAATGGGATTTTTGACTTATCGTAAAAACCATTTCTCTAATGTTCATTGACGGACACGGCTCCCGTCATTCTTGACCACTGGGTTATACTCCCCCCCCCCCCCCCACGAGTAGGACACTAGGCAGAAAAAACTTCTGGCTACTCCCTATGGTCAGTCCCAGGGGTATACCCCCTCTCTCTGCTATAGGTCACTCAGTTATGTTACAAGCAGTGATGGGAGAACTATAATTCCACAGAGGTGTAGGTGCTGTGTCGGTCAATAAACATCAGAGAAATGGATACAAACAGGAAGAATGCCCAAGGGACTTTGTAACACACAAACCACAATGTATAAAAATGTACAATTTTATTAAATTTCAAACACTTTAGTACATACAATTGAAATAATTCTAATAAACATAGGTACATACATGGGTTACCATAGTTACATAAATCAAAATATGACTGACAATCCAAGGTGTATATATGGTAAAATTCCATGGGCCATTCACTGGCCTCTACACATCACTATCTCTTGATAATGGACACTTATTTGTCTCCTTTTTTATTTATTCATTACAATTTTTTATATTTATATGTATTATACCCTAAGGTAGACACCTGAGGTCCACATATCTATTGCACCCATGCACAATTCCGCTCTGTAAATGCCCGCTCTATATTTTTATATATGGTTTACACTTTATACCTTTACTATTAGCTACTCCTGCGTTTACACTGGGTTGTTTTTTGCAATATTACACGTGGGATGTGATGTTTAGGAGTTTGCTAGTCACTACTGGGCCCAATGGCCCCCTATTGAGTTTAACTGTTACTTTTCCAACTTTCAGTATTTGTACATCCCTGAACCTCTTCATGGGGAGTGCTATGGGAACCATGAATCTACTTGACTGTTGACTCTGGTTTAGAAGTTCGTTAGCACTATTATATACACATTGTAAGTTTTGGTTTTTCCCTCTCCCTTTTTTGCCTGTCCCCCCCCCCCTTTCCTTTCTTATTCTCACTTTCTGCTCTGAGGCCTAACAACTGTCTCTAATTTCAGGAATTTATATATGCACCTCCTGAGGAAGCGAGCATGGTCTTGCGAAACGCATAGAGTAATTTTACCATCTATACATTTACACCTTGGATTGTCAGTCATTTTGATTTATGTAACTATGGTAACCCATGCATATATCTATGTACCTATGTTTATTAGAATTCTTTCAATTGTATGTACTAAAGTATTTGAAATGTAATACATTTTGTAAATTTTTATACCTGTGTCTTACAAAGTCCTTTGGGCATTCTTTTTTGTGTTTATACATAATCGGGACTAAGACACTTTCATACCCCTCAAATGGCAGCTCTCTTTCCTCTGTATAAATCAGAGAAACAGATTTTACGGTAAGTCAAAAATCCCATTTTCTCTTTCATTCATTGACGGACACCGCTCTGGTCACTCTTGATTATTGGGACGTCCCAAGGCAATGTCAACATGAGGGTTGGGAAAAAACAGCAAAAAATTCCCAAGGCTAAACCATAGCCAACCAGGTGACAGGGGCTCAACCACCAACTGGAGGCCACCTGAAAAAGACAACACCCTCAGAGAATCAGGTCTTCTTAAACAGCAGCCTGCAAAACCTTGCGGCCAAAAGGAAGCATTCGTAGATGCCAACACATCCACTTTATAAAACGTTGTAAAAGTGTGCACCGACGACCAGGTGGCCACCTTGGAAACCTGCGTCACTGACGCTTGATGGCGGAAGGCCCAGGAGGCATTAAGCGCCTTAGTAGAGTGCGCCTTAGCAGAAAAAGGAAGAACCTGACCCCTGATGGAATAGGCCTGAACCACTGTCTTTCTGATCCATCTGGAAATGGTAGCAGAGAAAGCGGACAACCCTTTGCGAGGTCCATTTCTGAGCACAAAGAGTCTAACTTCCTGAAAAACTCCATAGCTGCCAGGTACACCCTATTTGCCCAGACCACATTCAAGGCATGCAAGGCAATTTCCATCAGATGTTTATTTCTGGGACACAGAAGGCCACACAATGTCTTCATTGAAATGAAAGTCAGAGAACACCTTAGGAAGGAATGACTGACAGGGGCGAAGCACCACCTTATCCTTGTGAATCACAAAATAAGGTGGACAGGATAACGCCGCCAGTTCCAACACCCTGCGCACAGAAGTGATAGCCACCAAAAATGCCATCTTCTGGGACAGCGTAAGCAGGGGAATCTCCCAAATATTTTCAAAGGGAGGCTTCTGAGGCTTTTTAGAGCTGAAATCACCAAATTAAGATCCCAAGGCGGCAATGGAGCCCGCACTGGAGGAACCAAATGACGACCACCCTGAAGAAAAGTAAGCACTAGGGAGTGTGTGGCTAAAAGCTCATTGGAAAAAAAAAAAATAGACGGCCAAGGCTGATACCTGGCCCTTGATGGTACTCAAGGCCAAATTCTGTTCAACCCTCTAGTGAAGGAAGGTTAAGATCCGAGCAATCGAGAAGGAGCGAGGATGAAACCCAAGAGACTCACACCATGCAATGTACATCTTCCACGTACGCTGGTAGATTTTCCTAGAAGTAGATTTCCTAGCTTTTAACAACTTAGGAATTACCGATTTAAACCTCTAACTTTAGCTCCTGGTGTTCAACAGCCAAGCCGTCAAAGCCAGCGACTAAAGCAGGATGGAAGATTGGTCCTTGGGACATCAGATCCTTCCTGAGTGGAAGCTTCCAAGGAACGTCAGTGACCAGCTGCACTAGATCAGCATAACAAGCCCGGGGAGGCCAGTCACGAGCCACTAAGATGACCGGAATCCCTTCTGTCTCGATCCTGCATAGGAGTCTGGGCAGAAGCTTGAGAGGAGGGAAGGCGTAGATCAGACGATACTGACCCCAATGGGCCACCAGCGCATCTGTGGCGTCTGCCAGAGGATCCCTTGACCGAGCCACAAACCTCTGCACCTGTTGAGCCGAGATGCCAACAGATCCACCTCGGGGCTGCCCCACCGGAGACACACCTCTGGATGAAGGGACCACTCCCCTTACTCCAACGCCTGCCGACTGAGGTAGTAATCCACCTACCAATTTTCCACCCCAGGAATGTGTACAGCGGAGAGGCCTGGAACAAACCGTGCTGCCCACCTTAAAATGCCGACTACCTCCAGGAGCAGCTAGGGCACTTCTTGTGGCCCCTTGGTGATTGACATAAGCTGTGGCATTGTCCAATTAAATGCGCAATGGGCATCCCTGAAGATGATCCAACCAATGATCCAGACAAAGGCTGATCGCTCAGAGTTCCAGGACATTGATCGGTAGTCTGGACTCTTCCAGCGTCCAGATACCCTGAGCAGAATGCTTGCCGAGGACACCTCCCCCAGCCAGACAGGCTGCCATCCGTGGTGACCACTGTCCAATACAAGGGGAGGAAGAATTTTCTCAGCCGAAGCGCAAAGCCAACATATCAGGGACTCCTTTGTTCCCTGACTCAGCCAGATCTGATTGTCCAGAGACAGCTGAGTCTTGTTCCATTTGGTCAGAATCTCCCTTTGCAGGAACCTCGTACGAACTGTGCAAACGGAACTGCATCGAAGGTGGATACCATCAGGCCCAGCACCCCCATGCAAGTCCGAAGGGATGACCATTCGTTGGGACAGCAGGAAGCGAATTGTAGCCTGCAATTTCTGGAGTTTGTGCAGAGGAAGGAGCACTCTGGCTACAGAGTCAGGCCCAAATAGTCCAGCTTTGTGGACAGAACAAGGGCAGACTTTTGAAAATTCAGAATCCAGCCGAACGCCCACAGAGTTCATATTGTGATCTCAAGGTTCTCCACCAGAGCAAAGGGAGACTCCGCTCGCAGAAAGATCGTCCAAGTAGCCCAGTCCCGCGATATCCCACAGTTGGCATAGCAAGGCTCCAGGACCAAACACTTTTGTGAAAGACCGAAGGAGCAGAGGCGAGAACAAAGGGTAACGCCACAAACCGATAATGCTACTCTCCCAAAGCAAAGTGGAGAAAACGCTGGTGACTGGCACATATTGGAATGTGAAAGTAGGCATCCTTGATATCTATAGAGACGAGGAAATAACCCTGAAGCTGGGATGCCACCACCATTCGAATGGACTCCATCCTGAACTTCTGTACCCACACAAAGCAGTTTAGCGCCTTGAGGTCCAGGATTGGACGCACTTGGTCTTCCTGGGGACTGAACAGATTTGAGTAAAAACCATGAAAACTTTTCGAAGTCTGAACCGCGACAATCACCCCTTGAAGGAACAGGTCTTGTACTGCTCCCAACCGGATCCTGTAACCGGTCTGTGGATAGGTGCAGGGTGGAACCTTGCCAGGGGAGAAGAGCAATACTCAATCTTGTAGCCAGACCAAATTACTTTGTGGACACCCTTGTCTTGTACCAGGGAAGTCCATGGCTTCGGAAACCAGCAAAAACGTCCCCCCACCCCCAATACGGGTGAGGGTGCCCCTTTCATGCAGAAGGAGCCTTGTCCGCGGGTCTGGAGAAGCCTGCTCTTGGCTTGCCAGACCAGGTTCATTTGGACCTGCCAGAGTAGGCCCTGAAAGGCTTCGAGCCCTTGTCAGTTGACCCTGAGGGACGATAAAAACTTCTTTTGATCCAAGAAGCAAGGTCCACATCTATGACAAAGTTCCTTGTCCTTGGAAGCCTGGGGAAGAAAGGTACTCTTCCGCCTCTGAGACCTTTAATGATGTCATCTAGGGTAGCTCCAAACAGATGATCTCCTTGAAAGGGAAGACTACAATGGAAGTTCCCCTTGGGGTGGGACTTTATAGGCACACATTTGTTAATAAAATATAATTACATCAAAATTGACAAAATATTAAATTTATTGAAAGAAATTCATATACACAAAAGTTAAAATGTATGGCAAGCTATTGGGGCCTCGAGGGGCCCATGTCCACCCCAAAACCCTCCAGGGGTAGGGGGGGGGGGGGGACAGCTACCCACCATACCAGGAACCAGGCGGGCGCCGCTCCAGACAGATCCTCCTCTCCATCGAAATTAGGGTCTGTCGGCCAGGAGAAATGCTGCAACTCAGGCCGAGGCCAGGTCGTATGCAACCTTGCGAGACGTTTAACTCACAGGGCCAGCCCCTGTCTAGTGGGGCTGTCGCAGCCGACTTAGCGCGGAGCTGAGGCCTGCACGAGCTCGTTGGCCAGACTGGGGAGACAACTGTATCTTGAATAACCAGCCCGTCACCCAGCCAGGCAGTTGATAGTAGATCTCACAGGAAAAGTCCAGGAGGAAAAAATATAACTAAAAAAAATTTGCCAGGACCAAAGATCACAGCAAGAAACTAGGTCCTTACTACTGAATAGGCATAAAAAAAACAGTGACTATAGCAGGAAGAAGGAGTATAACCCCTGGGACTGCCCATGGATGCAGTCAGAAGTTTATTCTGCCTAGTGTCCTACTCCTGTAGGGGGCAGAATAATCCAATGGTCAAAAATGACAGGAGCTCTGTCCATCAATGAACGAAAGAGAAATTTTATTTTTGAAAAATAATGCTCCCTAAGGATTTGTTACTTCTAAAAAGGGGGGCAGACATTGCAACCACTCATCAAAACACCAGATTATAATATAATGAACTGGTCACTCCTATTCAGAATCAATCTGTACAGGACATATAGTCAAACAAAACAGCTATTTCTGTAGTAATAATGAGTGCGCAAAAAAAAAAAAAAATCCTTGCAAAGAACATTGATTACCCAGATAGGATCTCCCCCCCCCCCCCCCATTAGCAACAGCAACGGGCTCTTGCCCTTAATAAAAAAATAAAAAAAAACACATTTAAATGAAAATGTACAAAGTTTTATTTAAAACAAATACAGATAATGGCTTTCATACATACAGACTTAGACCTTAACAGTGACTTTTCCCAGAAGCCTTATGAGCCCAAGTGCACCCCACTTCTGTTGTGGCAACAATCTGTGTCCCATTGCCCCCAGTTGTCTTCAACCCAATCCACAGAGACCTTCTTAATGCTTTATTTTTTCTTTGCTTTGGCTGGTTTGGCAAAAAGAGCCAGGTCTATCTGTTCTCTGGAAAGTCCACGCACAGAGAATAGTCTGGCTGCACGCTCCTGTAAAGTCCCACCACACTTCAGACCCAGCGCTATCAGTTCCGTCTTCAACTTGTCAAGACCCAGAGCCTCTAGTTGTACAGCAGAGGAGAATGACATGAGGTCAAAGGAAGCAGAGTCCTACAGAAAAAAAAAAGGAAATAACCATTAAGTAACGGTAACATGTTCTCGGTCTCCATAAAGTGGACCTGTCAGGCTATAATTACAAACCTGAAACAGTAACCAGTTTAGATTTCCTAAGGTGGAGTAAATTCTGTAAAAAAAGAGCTGAGCAAGCACTGCTACGCACCTCACTTTCTAGTTTTCTGACACTTTCCAGCCTTCACAGAATTCAAGATTCAATGCTCTGGAGAAGAGGGGCATGTTACTCTATAGAGTATATTTATGAGGAAGACTTCTTAAAGAGGATCCTGTAAAGTCTGAACATAGGAGCATGTTTTTTTTTTCCTGTGCAGGCTCTAAAGCTGCCATCCTGCTTTTATTTATTTATTTATTTTTTAGGGTCACTGACTAGGAACAAGCATTAAGGACACGAGTCAGATTCGATTTGCAGTGTGCTTATACCAGGTCACTATAGTGCAGTGTTAATTTTGGCAGCAAATTTCAATTTAGTTTTAGTCTTAGGACTAAAATGGCATTTTAGTCCCATTTTAGTCTTCTGCAAGTGTTTTAGTTTTAGTCGTATTTAGTCGACTAAAACTACAGTATATTTTAGTCGACTAAAACGTCCTACATATTAGTCGACTAAAACTAATTTTAGTCGACTAAAACTCATATTAGTCATCTATAATCAAATGGGTGTAGTTCAATTGTAATTTGTAATGCATTATTTAAGCATTTCTCTACAATTTCCAAACTCATTATATACTACTGCTGGTCCTGGAGTGAAAAATCTAATATGTTATTTATGGTACTAAGCTTTGAGCATGCACCAGTGTTAATTTTGGCAGCAAATTTCGATTTAGTTTTAGTTATAGTCTTTTGACTAAAATGCCATTTTAGTTTTAGTCGTATTTTAGTCTTAAGACTAAAATGCCCTTTTAGTTTTAGTCGTATTTTAGTCATCTGAATTGTGTTAGTCGACGAAAACGTTTTAGTCGGTTTTAGTCGACGAAATGAACACTGCTATAGTGAAGGTATTTTTTTATTGTGTAGTATTGACCCTGTGTGATTTTGTAAAATTACTTGGATAACAAGCACCTGTGAAACATTGTAAATACTTATTTCCTGCTTTCGGTTTGTGATCAATGTCTGATCAAACATCTGTTGGGAAACCAACACTTCTGGGGATGTTATTCTCCTGGGTTCCCCACAGCTCTCGCTAGTTTCTCATGCAATCCAAAGGGTCCCAAACACCCAGCATGTTCAGTTTACTCGCATCTCCTCCATTTCACATCTTAGGAGCGACTACTTTATCCCACAGTGCAACAAACATCTTCAGAAGTGTCATCTCTACATTATGAAATTATAGCAGGCAATGTATCTAAGCAGTCACTTGTTCCAACTTCCTGGTAAAGGTACATGCCCTTTAAAGCTGAATTTCAGCTTTTGATACACTTTTCATAGTTTGTTTAGGTACAAACAAACTAAGTACCTACCTAACATGTGAGGCCGCTGGATGTGCTGTATAAACTGTATGTAGCTGAGGCCACGTACAGCATATTCCACTGTGTTCCAGGTTCGAGCAGAGACATCCTGTCTCATACCCCAGAACAGAATAGTCTCTCTGATCAGTGCTCAGCCATTCAGAGAACACAATATATTCTAGCGATGAATACAAAGCTTCCTCTTACTGGCTAAGTCAGAGAGGTGGGCTGATGAGGTCACAACCTCTGACTCAGCCAATCAGAGGATGCTTTGTATTTACTGCTAGAATACATTGTTCTCTCTAAATGGCTGAACGCCGATCAGACCATTGTATTCCAGGTATGAGCCAGTAAGTCTCTGCTCGAACCTGGAATACAGTGCGGTATGCTGTACGTAGCCTAAGACCTAAAAAAACATACAATTTATATTGCACATCCACAGGTCTCACATGTGGGACACAGCCTAAAGGGCCATACACACTAAGATTTTCTGAAGACTTTTTCCTTCAGATTTACCTTTTCTATGTAGTGCAAGGGCCTGCCAGATTGCATACAAATTGAAAGTGTTTAGGTTTGACCTCATATTATATGGTTTTGGTAAATCGAAAGGAAAAAGTCTTCAGAAAATCTTATAGTGTGTATGGCCCATAAGGCCTCTTGCACACGATACTCCTATTTGAGCATCTCGCAGCTTGAAAAAGCTCCGTACAGCTTTGTTTGTTTTCTGAGCTAAAATACAGCCCATTAATTGTTATGTGCCTGTGCACACAGGCGCGTAAACAAGCACTGTGTATTCTTCAGTAAGAACAAAATGGAAAAATCTGCATTTTTGGTCAGTAATTTAAGCCTCAATGCACGCATGAATACGTGCAAATACATACCAAAAAAACGTCTGGAAATAGTAGATGCTCAAACAGGAGTATCGTGTGTAAGAGGCCTAAGTTGGCCCAAACAAATTATGTGAAGTCTATCAAAAGCTGGAATTCAGCTTTGATAAAATTTCCCCCCCGAGGGGCACACAGGTGGTAAGTTCACTTTAAAGTAGAACTCTAGGCATTTAAAATGTAAAACGTTGCTGGGAAGGGTTTTACTTTACCAGTTTGTTTTTCACTAATAGTGTTGAAGAAAAACCTCTAGCACTATAATGGGGTTTACTTACCATGCCAGGGGACTCCTTTGGTGGGTCAGGGGTGAAGGTCGGTTTCACGAGTTCTGGCATAGCCTCTGAACGTTCTGCCTGGTCAGAATCAGAGACTGACTGCCCTTTATCTATGGCCTCTTCAGAAAGTTCTATCTGGCCAGGGTCAGAGACTGGCTGTCCTTTGTGTGCAGCCTCGACAACTTCTGTCTGGCCAGAATCAGAAACTAACGGTTCATGGCCTGTAGCCTCTTCGTCAAGGTTGATGTGGTTGCTTGGCTCTGGACTCTGCTGTGTGGTTATCGAGGTGGATGAGGAACACTGTGCCTGTTCATCAGAATCGCTGTCAAAGCTGTGCACTTGCTGCTCTTCACTTTGAGAAGATGCCGATGTGCTGGGAGATTCTGAGTCACTGTCAGAGCTTGAAACTTCCAACCCTTCCACTCCAGTCCTGAGATTAAAAAACAAAAAATGTTACACCATAGGACATGCCAAGAAAACTTGAAACTTTATACCAAAGGACCTGCAGCCTCTAGGAATTAACTTCTATGCTAAAAGATGTAAAATATGACACTAATTTACCACCAATGTGTTGAAATTTTCACCATCTGGAATGTTACCAACTCACACCCTGGAGTTACACAGCAGGCACTTTACATGAGGATTGGTTACAATTTTGGGCAGACACCAGCTCCCTCCAGTGGCTGCATCTGTTATTACACAACCATGTGGATATTTAATTTCATACTAGATGCCTTGCTACTTCTTTCTTCCAGCTATAGATTCTGGCCCTGTTCCCACCCACTTTGCAATTATGCGAGTTCTTCCTTTTCTTGTTGCGTTTTACTGTACATAAAATAAAAAAAAAATAAAGCCATGGGTGAAGTGGGATTCACGTAGGTGAAGCAGGTGTGCAGATCCAGGAATTCAAACCAGATATTTCACTAGTTGAATCACAAGGAAATAAAAAAAAAAAAAGTGACACTGCCATTGAGGTCCTTGTCCACACACTTCCTGTTATACCGTGACAACATTGTCCTTGACTCCAGTTGCGTTGTCACCCTGTCAAATGAGCCTCCGATCAAGACTAAAATGATGTTAGGCAAAGGTGATGTAAACTACCCGAATGACAGTTACCGTCTATCATACTCCACTGCTGTTTTTAAAATACTGTTTTTTATATCCTTTGCTGCATAACATGCTGCCAGTCTTACAGCCATTTCCTGTATGCATTCCCCTTAGCAATGACGGCTTGGCATTTCTTGGGGCAAGTTTCCTGATGGTGAGACAAGTGGACTAGGTGTGTGCAGTGTGCATTGATACAACTGTTTGTAGCCGTCTCTATTGGAAGCCAGTGTGACAGGTTAACACAGAAGAGCAAATGAGAGACTGAGACAGTGTTGTCACCGTATAACCGGAAAGGAAGATATTCATGTCAGGATCACCAAGTATTAGTCATCATACAGGGAACATTGTGCCATTATCACAAATGTGTTTATGATTACTATATATGTGGCTCTACATGTCCAGTCAGACACACAGCCGCAGCTTGGCCCCATTACCTCTTCCTTCAATGGCTCATTGACTACTGTGATTGACAGCAGCGGGTACCAATGGCTACTGCTGCTGTCTCAGCCAATGAGGAGAGGCGTCCCAGAAGAGCTGAGCCTCTTGTTCACATCTCTGGATCACACTGGGGCTCAGGTAAGTATTGGGGGGGGGGGCTGTTGCACAGAGGTGGTTTATCTTTATGTATAGAATGCATAAGGGTAAATAACCTTGAGCCTTTACAAACAAATTAAAGGAGTTTTTTTTTTTTAAAAACTTAATGCATTCTTTGCATTAGGATAAAAAAAAAAAAAAAAAACCTGTGTGCAGCAGCCCCCCTAATACTTACCTGAGCCCCATTTCAATCCAGTGATGTCCACAAATGTCTCGGCTGTCCGGGACTCTCCCTCCTGATTGGCACTGCTGCTGTCTCAGCCATTGTCTCCCTCTGCGGTCAATCAAACTCGATGAGGAGAGAGGGGGAAAGGGGCTGAACCATGGCTCCCTGTCTGAATGGATACACGGAGCTGCAGCTCGGCTCAGGTGCCACCATAGCAAGCTGCTTGCTCTGGGGGCACTCAACAGGGAGAGGCCAGGAGTTCCAGCCAGAAACCCGAGAAGGGGAGGATCTGGGCTGCCTTGTGCAAAACCAACTGCACATAGTAGGCAAGTATAACATGTTATTTTATGAGATAACTAGATTTTTTACTTACCGTAAAACACTTTTCTCTGAAATTCATTGACAGACGGAGCTCCATATAATTCTTGACCATTGGGTTATGCTGCCCCCTAAAGGAGTAGAACACTAGGCAAGAAAAATCTTTACCGTGCCTATGGGGCCGTCCCTGCAGGCATAACCCCACACTCTGCTATAGGCTTCAGTTTCATTGCAAGCAGTGTTTAGGAGGAAAAACCCCCCAACCCACTCAAGATAGAGGGGCGGGTGCTGTTCTGTCAATGAACTTCAGAGAAAAGGATTTTACGGCGAGTCAAAAATCCAGTTCTCTATCGTTCATTGACAGACGCAGCTCCATAGAATGACCATTGGGACGAACCAAATCAGTATTTGCATGAATGGTGGGAAAACAATTCAGAAAAAGAACGCAATTCCCAAAAAGGCTAAAAAAAACAAAAAACAAAAAAGAAAACAACACAACTTTACTCAACCAGTGAGCATGGAGCTCAACCAGGAACAACTGGAGCTCAACAGCAACAAACACTCTCAAAGAGACTTAAGTCTCTTTTAAACAGCAGCCTGTAAAACTATGCAGCCAAAAGAAGCATCCGAGGATGCCAACACATCTACTTTATAGAATTTTGAGAACGTGTGCACAGACGACCAAGTTGCCGTCTTGCAAACTTGAATCACTACCCCCCATGGCGAAAAGCCCAAGAAGCACTCAGCGCCCAAGTAGAATGCGCCTTCACAGGGAAAGGTGGAACCTGACCCTACAGTGAATAAGCCTGTACCACCGTCTGCCTGATCCATCTGGAAAAGAAGAAAGGACTGATTAGGTCGAAGTACCACTTTATCTCTGTGGATCACCAGATAAAGGTGAACAGCAGGATAGTGCCGCCAATTCAGATACTCTGCAAGCAAAAGTAATAGCCACCAAAAAGGCTACCTTCTGTAACAGTAAGCAGAGGAATATCCCTAAAGTTCTCAAAGGTAGGTTTTTGAAGGACAGTACCCAAGGCCAACCGCTTTTCAACCCCTCTGGAGAAAGGCCAAAATCCTAGCCACTGAAAAAAAGCGAGGATGCACCTTCAGCGATTCACATCATGAGATGTACGATTTCCTGAGACAGCAGATCTTCCCTGAGAGGAAGTCTCCAAGGAGCATCGGCGACCAACCTTACCAGATTTGCGTACCAAGACCGGTGAGGCCAGTCTGGGGCCAACAGAATGACCAGAATACTTTCCACCTCTATTGTGCGCAGAATCCTCAGCAGGAGCTTCAGCAGAGGGAATGCATAAATCAGTCGATACTGACTCCAAAGAGCCACCAGAGTGTGTGGCGTCGGCCAGAGGATCCGGAGACCTGGCCTCTGAACCTTCTTGTTGAGTCGAGAGGCTAACCTTAGGTCGATGTCGGGTGTCCCCCCACCAGACAGATAGCAGGTGAAACACCTCCGGGTGCAGGGACCATTCCCCCTGATCCAACACCTGACGACTCAGGTAATCAGCCTGCCAGTTTTTCCACTCCTGGGATATGCACAGCGGAAAGGGCTGGAAGACAATTTTCTGCCCATTTCAGGATCTTGGCCGCCAGGGCACTCTTGATTGACGTAAGCCACAGCCATGGCATTTTCCGATTGAAGCCGAACTGGACAACCCTGCAGACGATTCGTCCAGTGACTCAGGCAAAGCTTTATTGCTCCAAGTTCCAGAATATTGATCGGCAGTCTGGACTCCTCCATGGTCAAGGACCCCCGGACACAGGCTTCCCAAGCACTCCTTCCCAGCCGGACAGGCTGGAATCCGTGGTTACCACTGTCCAAAACAATGAAAGGAAGGAAGGAAGGAAGGATTTGCCCTGGCTTAATGCCAACAAGCAAAGCCACCACAGAAGAGCACTCCTTGTGCTATGACTCAACCGAATCAGTGTCCAAGGATTTCGGATCTTTGTTCCACTTGACAAGAATTTCCCTTTGTGTGTGGAACTGAGCAAACGTAACCGCCTCGAAGGTCGACACCATCAGACCTAATGCTCACATGCAAGTCCACAGATAGGAAAGATTGCTGGAGAACAGCAGGCAAAATCGCCTTCTGCAACTTTTGCAGCTCTCCCGGGGAAAGAAACACCCTCACCGAAGCTGAGTCCAGAGTCAGACCCAGATAATCCAGCTTTTAAGAGGGGACCAGAGCAGATTTTTTTAAATTGATGTTCCAACCAAACTCTTGCAGAGTCCATACAGTGACTGACAAGTCGCCCAACAGGACTGAATGAGAGTCTGCTCTTAAGAGGAGATCGTCCAGGTACCCCAGTCCCACAATCTCCCGCTGTCACAGTAATGCCAATACCGGTAACGCCACAATATGATAATGTTCCTCTCCTTCAGTAAAGCAAAGAAAACGCTGGTGTCTAGCATAAATAGGGATGTTCAGATTTGCGTCCTCGATATTGAGAGAGGCCAAAAAGTCCCCTTGGTGTAGGAGCACCACTACCGGGCAAATGGACTCCATTCTAAACCTCTGTACCCGCATATAGCGATTCAGAGCCTTAAGGTCCAGAATTGGACGCACTTTCCCTTCTTTTCTGGGAACAGTAAACAGGTTTGAATAAAACCCTTGAAAGCGTTTGAGAGGGAATTGGCACAACCACCCTTTGCGACAGCAGATCTTGTACTGCCTCTCGTAGATCCCTTAACCGATCTGAAGATAGCCGTAGATTGGATGGGAAGAATCTGTCCGATGGTCAGGACCTGAATTTGATCTTTTAACCCGATCGGAGCAGCTCGTGGGCCCATTTGTCCTGAATCAAGGAGGTCCATGGTTCCGGACAGGAAAACGAAGACGTCCATTCACCCCAGATATGGGGGAGGGCGTCCCTTCATGCAGACGGAGATTTGTCCACAGATCTGGAGGGGCCTGTTCTGGGCTTACCTGACCAGGTCTTTTGGAATCCCCAGATGACCTAAGTGGCATAGGTCCTTTCTCCTGCATGCCAAAGGCACAAAGGGGCCGCCTGTGTGCTGAAAAATAAAACTGGCTTTTTGTAAGAACTTACCATAAAATCCTTTTCCCTTGAGTCCATTGACAGAAGCAGCTCTCATACTTCTTAGCCATTGGGTTATGCTGCCCCCTGCAGCAGTAGTACTAGGCAGGAAAAAAGCAAATCACCACGCCCACAAGGCTGTCCCTATAGGCATAACCCCACACCCCCTGCTCTAGTAAAAAACTGTTTCATTGCAAGCAGTGAAAGAGGATCCAAAACCATCCCCATATCAGAGGGGCGGGTGCTGCGTCTGTCAATGGACTCAAGAGAAGGATTTTACTGTAAGTTCTTACAAAAATCCTGTTTTGTCTATCGTCCATTGACAAAACACAGCTCTCATACTTCTTAGACATTGGGACGTCCCAAAGCAGTGTAGGCATGAGGGGTGGGGAGAACACAACCAGATAGTAAACGTAAACTCCAAAGGCTAAACTTAGCCAACTAGGTAACAAGGAGCTCAACCAGGAACAGGAGCTCACCCATGAAAGAAAAAACCCCTAAAGAGAAGTCAATGATTCTCTTCAGGATTCTTGAACCATTTGGACGTCACAAAGCAGTGCCAAACATGAGTGATGGGACAGCAAAAAAAAAAAAAAATCCAAGGCTAAACAATAGCCAACCAGGTAACAGGAGCTCAACAAAAAACAACTGGAGCCTACCTGAACAATATACCCCCAAAGAAGGAACAAACCCTCTAAACAGCAGCCTGCAAAACCTTGCGGCCAAAGGAAGCATCCGCAGATGCCAGCAAATCTACCTTGTAGAATTTTGTAAAAGTATGCAGGGACAACCAAGTCGCCGCCTTACACACTTGAGTAACAGAGGCCTGATGATGAAAAGCCCAAGCACTACTCAGAGCTCTGGTCGAACGTGCTGTCACAGGGAAAGGAGGAACCTAAATCCTTCAATGATTAAGCCTGTACAACGGTCTGCCTAATCCACCTGGATATAGTCGCAGTAGACACAGCCAAACCCTCGGCCCAATCTGGCCATATTAGGCGATCCGTCGGCATCCGCCAGTCAGCTCAGTCAGGCACTGTAGACAGCTGTCCCAGTCACTAACTCTCAGTGGGCCGGGAACTTGCTCAAAGACCCCTATGTGCGATCCGGATAGCCCGGTAAGCAACAACCGCATCCATCCCCCCCTTACTGGAGCAAGTGGCAAAGCCAGCTCCTACCTAATCTGGGAGGGGGTAGGGGCCAAAAGACCATTGTGACTCTTAGAGGGGCTGGGGGAATAGAAGGGAACCTGGGGGCCGACCATCCCAAGGAGGGGCTCACGTCCACACCGAGACCGCAAAAGCTGACGGGCAAGGGGTACGCTGCGGCCAAACCTAATAAGTGAATAAGCACGCTGTTGGTCGTGTGAAACGCATCTACCATTTTCATTCTGTTGTACCTTGTATCCAGATGTGTACAATAAATCTTTGCTGCTATCAAGACTGTTTGGTCTGCGGCCACTTTCTCTTCATGTTCTTGTTATCCGGTGGCGAACCAAGGTCCAGCACCCACGGCTGATTGTGGATATAGATCTACTTGAGCGGTGTACATCTTTTCTGGCCAAACCAGGTCGTGTGCGTCCCGACGTGGTTTTTCACTCACAGGCCAGCCCGCGTACATTGGGGCTCTTTCGTGGCGAGACCTAGCGCTGGGCTTTAACCTGCACACGCTCGCTGGCCGGGCTGGTAGACCTTAAAGATCTAGCATATGCAGTCTAGGCCGGCGGTTGATTGCAGTTCTCTCAGGAACAAAACTAGCTAAAAAAATAAATTTTAAACTAAGGTTCCCTTTAAAATAACCCTTTAAAATAAAAAAAAGGCAAGCCAAGACTGAAGTCCCAATCGGGAACTAGGTCCTACTCCTAAACTAGACAGAAACAAACTGAAGCCCATAGCAGATTGAGAGGGTGTAGTATCGGCCCCATAGACGTGGTAAAGCTTTTTCCTGCCTAGTGTTCTACTGTTGTAGGGGGCAGCATAACCCAATGGTCAAGAATTATATGGAGCGGCGTTTATCAATGAACGATAGAGAAAAAAAAAAAAAACCAAAAGAACCTTTACAATCATCAAGAGTTTGCAAAGTTACACCCTTATTTAGGATTATGCTACTATAATGCAGCTGTGTGCATCGCTACGATCCCTCACTGTGACAGTGGGCAGGGGGATCTTCTCCACAATTTAAAAAATGAGCAGCACACAGCTACGTCTTCAGTTAAAGGTCCAGTGCATTAATGACTGAACTACAAGTCCTGTCTTTCATCGCAGTAGAAAGCTTGTAGTTCTCAATGAGCTGCGAGAGTGCTGGTGAGCACTACCTTCAAATCAGTAACTGTCGGTCCATAAAAGAGGTACAGGCAGACAGCTATATTAAGTGTCTGCAGGATCCTGGCATTAAACCTGCAATCTGCTGATTGTGGGTGCAATACATTACAGGCTGAAGTGAAAAAAAAAATGTATTTTTTTCCCCCCCCATGAAAAATTAGATGCATTTATTTTTTTTAATTTACAAAAAAGGTATATAAATATATCTTTAAATATGCGTTATCTACAACATGTAGATCTGTACAGTTTATGCCACATACCCTTGAAATTGTGCACTTGAAAGGAGGGTCCTCCAATTCATACAGGAGGTGTTTTCCCCAAGAGACCAGGAGATGTTTTTTTTTTATCAAGTGTTTACCAACTTTTTTTTTTTTTTAAATGGTCGATAACTGGGCTTACCATAAGAATTTCCTGCTGGATTTTCCTTTGCCACTTGGTGACTTTTTCCTACGTTTGCAACAGTCACTTGACTCTGGAGAAACCACTGTACTTGAAGAAGCTTGCAGACCTAGTAAAAAGAAACCTCAGTCCAATAAACATATTTAGCTACAACTGCAGATAAAGTAACTATGCACATGACCAAAACAGGCTTTCACCTACAAAGGGTGCAACATTTTGCACAGTTTCCAATGGTATTTACCAAGCTTACCAAAGCAACTAATTTAAATGTCAGGTAGCTAGTAAAAATCAATGTATATTAAAAAGGGAATGTACACCAATAACTTCATGACCACTCACCTAATATTAAGTAGGTCCTTCTTTTTCAGCCAAAACAGACCTGACCCACTAAGGCATGGATTCTACGAGACCACTGAATGTATGCTGCTGTGAGGTGAGGCCTTCATGGTTCAGGTTTGTTTTCCCAGCACACCCCACAGACGCTCGATCGGACTGAGATCTGAAGACTTGGGTCCAGTTAACGGTATGGGAAACCCATGTTCCGCGCACGTTTCCTGCACCTCCTCCAAATCGCACTGCACTTGGGATCTGCAGTGAGTGTCAGTGCAATTTTAAACGACCCCTCAAATGCAGGTCGCATGAGCAGTGCATCCATTTGCACCAGATCGCATGATAAAGAATTACCATGCAATCTGATTGCTCTGCATTTTGTAAAGTAGTCCATGAACTACTTTTGCAGTGTTCCAGCGCAATTTCAGTCCATTTAAACGGATAGGCTGAAATCGCACTGCACCCTAATCAAATGTGAATCGCACAGGAACACACAGAGTTCCTGTGCAATTCATGGTGTGATCAGTTAACAACTCAAATTCATTGCTATGTTCTTGAAACCATCATTGAACCATTTTTGCAGTGTGGAAGGACACATTATCCTGCTATAAGAGGCCACTGCCATCAGGGAATTCTGTTTCCATGATGGGATGTACTTGATCAGTAACAATGTTTAGGTAGATGATGTGTGTCAAGTAACATCCATTCGAATGGCAGAACAGAAGGTTTCCCAGCAGAACATTGCCCAAAGGGTCACACTGCCTCTGCTAGCTTGTCCTCTTCCCATACTGCACCCTGGTGCCATCTCTTCCCCCAGGTAAGCGACACACAAGCATCAAGCCATCCAAATAATGTAAACACATGAATTCATCATACTAGGCCACCTTCTTCCATTTCTGATACTCACATGCCCATTGTAGACGCTTTTGGCTGTGGATATGGGTCACCAGTCACCCTGAATGGTCTATGTAGCCCCATATACAAACTGCGAAGCCCATTTTTTTCTGCTTTTAAACACTTGCCGACCGCCGTAAGTACATATACTGCGGCGGTCAGCCCCTCACAGGCAAAGTGACGTATATATACGTCACTAGCCTGTGAGGCTCTGGGGAGCAAGCGCGCGCCGCCGGAGGCGCGGTCATGCAGCCCCCCCCGCGCGTGTGACCGGCAGACCCGATGTCCGCCGGTCACTCGGCGATCGTCGGTGCAGAGGGAGAAAGGCAGGCGGCTGATGTAAACACGCCGCCTGTCATTCTCCCCTGTGTATAAACAGTGATCATACGGTTCTACTATGTAGGACCGTTGATCACTGTTTCTAAAGCTCAAGCCACAGCCAATCACAGTTAGAATCACGCCCCTAGGGACACACACCACCCCTCCCTCAAATAAAGTTAACCCCTTCCCTGCCAGTGTAATTTTACAGTAGAACTGATTACTGTAGAAATGTCACTGGTAACCCCAAAGTGTCAAAAATGTCAGTCAAGGGTCCGATCTGTCCGCCGCAATGTCGCAGTACAGAGCAAAAAAAAAAAAAAAAAAAAAAAAAAAACACACAACAAAAATCTTTCTCTTGGTTAGTAAACGCGATAACTTTTGCGCAAACCAATCAAAATACACTTTTTGCGATTTTTTTTTTACCAAAACATATGTAGCATAAAACAAATTGACCGAAAATGTTAAAAAAACTTTGATTTTTACTTTTTGGGGGGGAATTTCATATAAAAAAAAAATGTGAAAAATATTGTTATTTTTGCAAAATTGACGCTCTTTTTTTGTTTATAGCGCATGATAAAAAAAAAAAAAAAAAAAAACGCACAGGTGATCAAATACCACCAAAAGAAAGCTCTGTTTGTGGGGGAAAAAAAAGGACGTCAAATTCGTTTAGGTACAACGTCGCACGGCCGCGCAATTGTCCGTTAAAGTCACGCAGTGCCGAATCGCAAAATACCCCCTGGTCAGGAAGGGGGTAAAATCTTCCGGGGCTTAAGTGGTTAAACACATCAACTTCATGGACAACATGTTTAGTGGCTGCCTAATATATCCCAATAACTTTTGTATGCCATTGTAATGAAATAATCAATATTATTCACTTAACCTGTCAGTGGTGAGAGAAATGATGGCGGATCATTGCATAGTCCAAAGTTTTTTGAAACATTTATTTTTTTTCTCAAACCTACAATTTAGCAGACCTGCTGAAAATGTTCTCTGTATGGTCAATATCTTTTCTCAGAGCCCAGGCCTAGCAGCCAATCGCAGAGCCTGAGTACTGGCACATGTCTGGTGGAGTGCCATCATCACTCCATGCCTGCATGGTGGAAAATTGCTTTTGAGGCAAAGGAATTTCAGACTGCTTCAACCCTACTTAGGTTGTTTCCCAAGCTGGGTATTAAACAAGGAGGCAGTCAATGTAGCTGCTACTCTACCACATGTAGTACTACAAAAATATGGAAGAGCTAACAAAAAAAAAGTGAAAGTCACAAAAAATACAGAGGTAAAAAATGCAAGAAAAAAAAAATAAAAGTCTTCATGCTTGTCAGCCTTTTTAATCAGTCAGACCAATATAAACCATATCTATTTTGAGATCACTGCATTTTCCAGAAAACTGCATCGAACACTCTCACCTTTAATGACAGAGTCCTCTAGCCTCTCAGACATGTCGCTGCGCTGTTGGTGATAGTCTGGGTCAGTGAAGTAGTGTTTTGGTTCTTCCAGTTTACGTTTAAGTTTTTCTAGGCGCCTCTGTTCCTTCTCTGCTTCACGCTCTGCTTGTTGCTTGATCCATTCAGCCATCCTATTAAGAAAAAAAAAGGACTTTAAAATAAGACAGCCTCCTGTTTTTAACTCTCTGCCTTCAGTAACCTCTCACAACTGTGTTTTCCTTAAGAACCTTTAATGTAGAACTCCCAAACCACTACGCAGGTGGGGTGGGGGATTTACGCTCTGACCATAGCAGTAAAAGATGTTGCCCTAGGGCAGGGGTGGGGACCCTTTTTTCTGCCAAGGGCCATTTGGGTATTTATAAAATCATTTGGGGGCCATACAAAATTATCAACTTAAAAATCTGCCTGTTATATTTGGTCAAACATTTAATTAACTCACCCCTAATGTGATGGCTGCAACTGCTTCGCTTTGGTGAGGTGTGTGATGTTAGCTGGTATTAAATTATGTTGCTACTCGCAACTGGTTTTCCAGGTTTGAGTCGGTTAGTCTGGAGCGCAGTCGACTCTTTGTTGTGGTGGTAAGTTTTGAAAAGAACTGCTGGCGGGTACAGCTGGCTGGTACTGCTGGCGGGTACAGCTGGCTGGTACTGCTCGTGGGTACAGCTGGCTGGTACTGCTCGTGGGTACAGCTGGCTGGTACTGCTCGTGGGTACAGCTGGCTGGTACTGCTCGTGGGTACAGCTGGCTGGTACTGCTCGTGGGTACAGCTGGCTGGTACTGCTCGTGGGTACAGCTGGCTGGTACTGCTCGTGGGTACAGCTGGCTGGTACTGCTCGTGGGTACAGCTGGCTGGTACTGCTGTGTGTGCTGCTAGCGGGAAATGCTGGAGGAAGAGGCGATGTTTCCTGTATTGGTCACAGGCGGAGTGCATTTGATATCACTCCACCTGTGACTCAGACTGTCAGAACTGAGCCGAAACTATACAGGAAGCATCGGCTCCATTCTGACAGATCAGCTGAGAGACACAGACTCAGCTGCACGGGGGGCCAGACCAAATGACTTTGAGGGCCGCATACGGCCCCCCGGCCATAGGTTCCCTACCCCTGCCCTAGGGCCTAGGCTTTTCAGGTACTAGACAGCAGTAACTGCCTCAAATCTGTAGTTTGTGGTATACCATTTGAAAGGGACCCTATAACATATCCAGCTTCCTGCAAACTAGAATGATGAAAACACAGTAATAAGCAGAATCTAGGACTCTTTTCATGAGTTTGATAAGATCTGGGGTTCCTGGCAATTCTTCCTCAACTCTGTCTTGATTGCTCCATGAGTAATCGTTGTGGGTGGTTGTTGTAGGGGGGGGGGGGGGGAGGTCTTCTGGCTAACTTCAATAAATTGTCCTCTGCTGAATCTGGTGGTTTCCAATCTTCTTATTGCAATTCATTTTTTTTTTATTCTCTTATGCCTGTCTACAAACCACTGCTTGTTAGGGAAAGGGGGTGGGGAAGAAGGGGGAGGGGATGGTTCAGCTTGTGTGTTTTGTATGGTAATAACTTATGGACCTCTCCTTTTGTAAATACGAGTTGCCTGATATGCTGATCTTTTTGCTTTACCCGGAATCACTGTCAAGAACAAATATGCAGGCATGAACTTTAATGCAGTATCGAACCTTCAGCAATTTTAGTTTACCATACTGGGAATAAAAAAAAGAATTCGCTAGTAAACAATTTGTTTGTTTAATTTCCTAACCCAGCACTTGCACTTCACAACTTAAAATGCTGCTGCTGGCTCCTGCTCTTTCAGTGCCACTTCTCTAAACTTCTGTTTTTTTACAGGAGTGAATTACCAGTGGATAACGCAGTTTTAAGCCAGGGAGGAGCAGGGGAGTGCCTTGCCCCTCCCAGGCTATAAGGCCGTGTATTTCCATTGTTACACACAGTGTAGGGAGACAATTCTTGTCCTGCATGCAAGAGTGGTTCCATAAGGTGCAACAAGAGAAAGGAGCCACCCTAAAAAAAAGAAAACTTGAGGCTGTGGTCATGCATAAGTTTAAAAGGACAATAAAATGTGCATCTTTTTGCAGGTAAAAAAATTTGCATTTACTATTATTTTTTAACTCTGCAGCCTGTAAGGCTTTGCACCTGTGATCAGCAGATCACCGATGCATTGCCAGGATCCTGCAAACACTCAGCACACTGTCTGCCTGCATCTCGGGATAGGGGCAGGCAGGTACTAAATGACAGGAATAATCAATGGAATACGAGAGAGCTCGAAGTGCATTGAAAACCACAAGCCACCAGCCAACTGTAGTTTTAGTTTATTCACAGAGCTCCCAATGAATTACGTGGCCGTTGAACTTATCCTTCAAACTGGGCCATTGGCAAGGATTAAAAGATAAAGCAACGACATACACGGTACGTGATTAAATCACCTACTGAAAAAAAAAAAGAAAAAAACTTAACAGTTTATTACTTTATGTTACTCTTAAACCACTCTAGCCAATGAGCCACCATTAAAAAAAACCAACCACACTGACAGAAATCATTCCGATCTGTCACATGGGGCATCAAGAACCCTCTATAAGCTAAACCCAGCAACTTGGCTTATACGGGGCTTTCCTATCACTCTAGGCATGTGAACGGATAGGAAGGAAAGGGATGCTGCCATTGCTAAACTCATTCTGAAAATACTATTTGATTGCCTGTCATATTGACTCTCTGCCTTCAGAACTCCTTTACCCTCTCTATAAATACATTCACTCCCAACACACAAAGGTTCGTTTTTGCATTGCATGGGCAATATTAAGCTGAACTGCAATGCAGATTCCAGTTTTGTTACACTTTACCTCTTTGAGGGTGCTGAAATAAGCATCTTAATACAGAGCCGGAATGTATTCTGTAATCCAGGAATGGTACAAAAAAAAATACTGAATTCATTCATTCAGTTCATAATACATGATTATAACCAGCAAGAATTTGCGACTTACGCTTTTTCGTGGTTAACATCTCTCAGTCGTCTTCCACTGAGATCACGACAGGCCTCTCGGTTTGTGGTCTTCTCAATTTGAGCACCCAGTGCCCTAAGCATGGAACCGAAACCTAGAAATAGAGTATACACCAGTTATATTCCCCTTTTATACATTCGTGCTCAGAACCACAAACCAAACAAGAAAAAAAAAAAAAAAACCATTCAACATTTCCATAATTTCTGGGGAAAACAAAAAAAAAAAAAAAAAAAAAACACACACCACAACAAAAAATAAATGCAGTAGTGGGGGCACTCGATAGGAGGGAGGGGCCAGGAGCAGCAACGAAGGACCCTAGAAGAGGGGGATCCGGGCTGCTCTGTGCAAATCCAACTGCACAGAGGAAGCATAAAAACGTTTAAAAAAAAAAAAAAAAAATAATAACTGTAAGGCCCATCTCTGAGATTACATAAAATTCCCACAATGTATGCAATCCCAGGAAACGGGGATTTTTGGTGATTTTACCATCTGGTAATGGGGAGAAGTCCCCTTCACTTCCTGTCCCATAGTCAAAACAGGAAGTGAGGGAAGAGAGTCACCATAATCCTCATAGCTGGCATCCCTACTGGAGGATTTCTGTTCTGGTGACAACCCAAAATGTGAACCTTTTTTTAACCTTCACTCTTGGTAAAACCGGTAAATAGAGAAGGTGAATCTCCCTAAAGGGGCAAAGAAAGCAATTAAACCTGACAAGGATTCTAATCCCTATATAATCTATCCAATCTTTTCTATTAAAAAATAAATTATAGATAGAGATATATATATATATATATATATATATATAGAGAGTATATACACAAACAGACACTTTATAATTTTGCTCAGTGTGTGTGTGTGTGTGTGTAACACTTGTTTTGCCCCCATTTTTCATGAGCTGAACTCAAAGACCTAAGAATGGGGATTCATTGGTGAAGAGAACACCTCTTCAAAGTGCCAGACGCCATTGAATGTGAGCATTCAAGTCGGTTACGACGATGAACTGCAGTCAGGTTGAGCCCCCGATAAGGATGACGAACATGCAGATGAGTTTCTCCGAGACGGTTTCTGACAGTTTGTGAAGAAATTCTTTGGTTATGCAAACTGATTGTTGCAGCAGCTGTCCCGGTGGCTGGTCCCAGACGATCTTGGAGGTGAAGATGCTGGATGTGGAGGCCCTGGGCTGGTGTGGTCACACGTGGTTTGCGGTTGTAAGGCTGGTTGGATGTACTGCCAAATTCTCAGAAACGCCTTTGGAGACGGCTTATGGTAAATAAATGAACACTTAATTCACAAGCAAAAGCTCTGGCGGACATTTCTCCAGTCAGCATGCAAATTGCACACTCCCTCAAAACTTGCAACATCTGTGGCATTGTGCTGTGTGATAAAACTGCACATTTTAGAGTGGCCTTTTATTGTGGTAATTGTGCGGTAATCATGCTGTCTAATCAGCATCTTGATATGCCACACCTGTGAGGTGGATGGATTATGGCGGCAAAGGAGAAGTGCTCACTAACACAGATTTATGATCAATATTTGAGAGAAATAGGCCTTTTGTGTACATAGAAAAAAAAAAAAAAAAAAAAAAAAGTCTAAGATCTTTGAGTTCAGCTCATGAAAAATGGAGCAAAAACAAGTGTTGAGTTTGTAATTCTATAATTTTGCTCATATATATATATATATATATATATATATATACACATATATATATACACATACATATATATATACACATACACAAAAATTTGAATATCATCAAAAAGTAAAAAACACAGAGTCATAGAATACATGAAGATAAAAAAAAAAAAACAAAAAAAAAAAACCTTCAGCTTTTACAACCAATTTAATTTTGTAAAGCACTGTGCAAACTGTTGGCACTATAAAAATCTTGTATAATAATAATAATAATCCCATGCAATACTGCTGAACCGGCATAAGTAATATGTCACCTGCCTTGCTGTGCAGTGTAGCAGATGTGTATAAACCACGCAGAATTACAGGTCTTTAGGCATGTTGAACAGTAAACACATTAAGGCTCCATGTACACGGGACGTTGTTAAAAGTCCCTTTGAATGCTGGAATTTTTAGGACGTTTGAAACGTCCGTTCGGTCGCGTTTGTACCCGCGTTTAGCGGCGTTTGCGTTTAGAAGCGTTCCTAGAGGTCAAAAAAAATTATTCCCCTTTAAAATGGAAAAACGCAAACGCTAAACGCGGGTCATCGCGTTCGGACGCGTTTGAAACGCCGGGAAACACACGTTCGAACGCAAATAATTGCGTTCTAAAAAAAGTCCCTGAACGCAACTGCCTGCAAATGACTGTAAACGACCTGGTGTACATGGACAGATAAGATAAAATGTAGATGGGTTCAGGGGCTTCTGAAAAAAACGCCCAACAGCTCCTAAACGGCCATTTCCAGCGTTCCGTGTACATGGAGCCTTATACTGTGCATTTAGCCGTGTGTCTGAAGCTCTGCTTTTATTTCTCTAGCAGGCAGTAACAGATAACCTGACTGGATATAAAGGCCATAATGCAAATCCCAAACAATTAAAAGGATAAGTCCACCCAAACACTAAAATCCCTACATCTATAGATCTCCACGATCTAACACGAACCCATCTAGCCCTATAAAGAAGAAATCCATATACTTACCTTTTTTTGAAGCCGATCCAACCTGATGCCACACTGATCTGTTAGCCGTGGCTTCACTGTGGAGGCAGGAGCAGAGGACAAAGCTGACAATGGAAGCCCCAGAGTGTCTATGGGTGACGTCAATTCCCATTCCTGTCACAGTCGTCGGCTATGTCCTCTGCAGAGCTTGCGCCGCTGGAGATAGAGTCGGATCGGCTTCAGAAAAAGGTATGTATACTGATTTCTTCTTTACAGGGCCAGATAGGTTAGTGTTAGATCATGGCAATCTATAGATGCAGGGATATTAAATTTAGGGTGGACTTATCCTTTAAGAGATACAACACAACCTTCATTATAATCCAGATTAAAGGCTCGCACACACAATAAGAAAATCGATCCTTCGTATGGTGCTTTTGAAAGCCAAATCCGACTTTTCAGACATCAAAAACTGAAGGTGCATGCTATAGAATTTTTATCGTATGTGAACGGTCAGATTTTCATTAAGGCCCCTTCACACAGGCGGACCGTTCAGATCCGCCTGTTCATTTGTTTTTGGCGGATCTCAACGGTCCCCCCATGCATTCCTATGGGGCGTCGGATGTCAGTGGAGACATGTCCGCTGACATCCGACCCGATCCGTCAAATCTGGAAAGCTGAGAAAAACGGAATCCGTCCCAATGGACGGATAGTATGAAAGGGGCCTTAATAAGTACAGTTTTCAATTGGAAAAAAAAAAAAAAATGGTAAGAGCAACACTACGCATGCCCACAACCGAAAGAATACATACAAAACAATTCAACATATGACATCACTTCTGAAGTTGTATTCTGCTGTACAAAAATTTTCATATGTCGAGTACCCTCTTCACTTTCGATACGAGACTAGCACTCAACAAAAGAGGGACGAATATTTGTTCGATAATCTGATCGTGTATACGAGGCTTCAGGGTGTTTGGACATATGTCGTTATCCTCTTGCTGCCAGCTGTATACATATACTGTATATGACAGCACAGAGATGGCTTTTTGTCTGGGCTGCCACATATACGAGACACTGGTTTGTGCTGGGAGCATGCTCTATCGTGACCACACTTTCATAGACCGCTCCCAGCCACACAATGAAGAGCAGAAGCTGGTAGGACTGACTCCTGATCCACATTATCACTGTGAGAGCCAGTCACAGTGATCACATCATTGGGAAGCCTAAGTAACGTCTGTGGCATTGGGAGCTCTTATTGAGCCAGCAATAAGGGGTTAAGATTTGATGATTTTCTTGGCAGTGTAGATAAGACTTTCCAGTAACTTCTAAGGCTTCACAAACATACCTCCTTTTCCTCCACAGAGTCGTGGCTCCACACTGTAAGTGAATCCATTCTGCAACGCTTCATCTCTGCTAACTCTTCGCCCATTACAGGTCACATAAAAATCACAGCAAGATATTCCCTGAAAAGAAGACAAAAACAACCATCAAATTACACAAAATATTTATTTTTTTAAAGAGACTCTGTTACCAACTTAACACAAAAAACAAGCATTTAACTAATTTGCTACATTTTCCTTTCCATTACCAATGATTTTATTTACTGGTGTAGTGTTTGAATTTACTCAAAAATCTGACTGCTCCAGAAAGTGTCAATCACCTAAAACAGCCCCCTCTCACCTTGCACGCCATAGCCCTCTCCTTTTCTGGGACTTTCTAAATTATGTGATGTGCTGGCCCAGCTCCAATGCACCTCCCACATAACCGAATACTTGGCTGTCAGGGGATGAACGAAGAGTTCACTGTGTTATTCAAGTGCCGAGTCCGCTGACATGACATATAAAATGGTGCGTTCTCTGCTGTCTATCCTAAAGGCACAATGTAAACAATGCAGAGCGCCATCCTGACAGCAGCAATGTGATGGATATTCTCTCCCTGCAAAGCAGGAAAACAAAATCCATCACATCCTTTAGTAAAAGCAGCACACTGTACACAAAAACACCGATTATGCACACATTTAACCCCTTCCAAGCCAGTGTCATTAGTACCGTTACTGTGCATATTCTTAGCACTAATCACTGTGTGAGTGTCACTGGATCCCACAAAGTATCCAATAGTGTGCAGTACTGCTATAATTTGCTGATTGCCACTATTACTAGTAAAAGATTATAATGAATTTTAATTATATATATATATATATATATATATATATATATATATATATATATATATATATATATACATACATACACACACACACACACATATATACATACACACCATAGTTTGTAGACGCTATAACTTTTGTGCAAACCAATCAATATATGCTTATTGGGATTTTCACTACCAAAAACACGTAGCAGAATACATATTGGCCTAAATCGATGAAGAAATTTAATTTTTTATTGAATAGGTTTTATAGCAGAAAGTAAAAAATATATATATATTTTTTTTTTCAAAACTGTCAAATGTTTTATGTTTATAATGCAAAAAATAACCCAGTGGTGATCAAATACTACCAAAAGAAAGTTTTTTTTTTTTTTTTGTATAGCGTTGCATGACCACGCAATTGTCAGCCAAAGAGAAGTTCCAGATGTTTTTGAGTTTATTAAAAGTCAGCAACTACTAAAAGTTTATCTGCTGACTTAATAATCACACATTCACCTGTCCCAGGATCCAGCCCCCCTGAAGCCTCGCTCCTCTCTCTCTCTGCGGCGCTGGCATCACTAGTGTGGGCACCTAGCTATGATATCTTGCGGCTTCACAGCCGGGTGCACACTGGGCATGCTCGAGTCGCGCTGTGCGTCGTGAATGGCATGACATGTCTCAGAAGATTGCAGGGAGGGAGGGGGAGAGGAGAAAATTCCACTCAAGCCGCCTAGGTGGCCTGCGTGGAAGTGGGTACCTGTCAAATCAAGGTAAAACAACCGCCCCCCCCCACAAAAAAAAAAAAAAAATGACATGCCAAGGAGTCTTTAAAGCGGAAGCTCCACTTTCGGGTAGAACTCCAATTTATAGTAACACAGTGCGGGGGCAGCAGTAACAGGTTACACCCTGAATACAGGTAATATGTTATAAAATATAAACGTATTCTTTAACATATTTACACATTTCAAAAAACACAAACTAGAAGTAAAAAGATAAAAAAAAACATCACTTTACGCCATCTGTAAATTGCTTTGCACTGCTTTGTATCAGAATTATAATTTTAGTGTCATTTTACCACTTCCCCCTTCATGACCAGAACATTTTTTGCTATTCAGCACTGCAATACTTTAAAGTGTTACTAAACCCAGATCCTGCATTCACTATATCTGTTCTCCTACAGTACACAGAACATGGAAATACAATTATTTCAGTAATATAAACTGATGAATACCTTTTTTCATCAGTTGTATATAGCAATTAGAGCAATCGTGTGACTTTTATCAGTGACTGCTGGTGGAACTAGTTTTCATTTCTCCCATGATTGTCCTATCAGGCTTCAAAACCCTTGATTCGCTGTCTGAACATATCTAGACAGTGCCGATTGGCCCTGTGCTGATCACATGCACCCTCTGATGGAAAAAAAAAAAATATATCACATATATCTTAAAAAGTGTGTATTAATTATTTTGTTCGAAAGGGTCTACAAACTATGGTATGGTTTGCAGGGATTTTCTCTCACTTCCTGGTTTTCCTGTTTTGGTAATTGGACAGGAAGTGAAGGAAAATCTCTCCAATGGGACACTGATAGTGAAAAATTATCTGACAGGGGTTATAACCCTCTTATTCTAACCAAAATTAAATAAAAAAAAGGGTTTTTCCTTTAGTTCTACTTTACTTAAAGAGTAACACATTTCTTTTCCCTGCAAAGTAAATGCATCGCATACTAGCAGATTATGTGACACTTACCTGCAACGAAGCCCGCGTTGTCCCTGCTGCCGGGCGCATCCATCTTCACCCGGTTTTATGGACTCCAGCTGTATTACTGGCCAGAGCCGCATGACATCACTCCCACGCATGCACGTGGGAGCCGCCACTCACGGCACAGAGCTCTGAAGAAATGGCACATGCGCCAAGGACGTCATCGGCTGCATGAAATGTAAATATCTCCTAAACGGTACATGTTTAGGAGATATTTACAGTACCTATAGGTAAGCCTTATCATAGGCTTACCTATAGGTAAAAGTCATTAACCACCGGCCACTGTACAAATACGGCCAGGTGGGAGTCTCGTCCTTCTGATCGGACGTTCCGGAACGTCCTTCAGAAGGAGCGAGCTCGTGCCGCAGTGCCGCAATCTCAATGTGCCTGTGTCCCTCGGACACCGAGCAACAGGTTTTGGCAGGAGGGCCCTGTGATTGGCCCTCCTGATCACATGACGGCTGTGTCCAATCACAGCCGCCATGTAATGTAAATACAGCCGTTATAATGACGATTTGGTGCCTGCCAGGGCATCAGTGAGTTTTTCTAATTACTCACTGATCACAGGGGGGGTCTGTGCTGGTAATCAGAACATTGATTACCAGTGCAGCCCGGGGGGGGGGGGGGGGGTGCCACTAGAGCCACCAGGGATGTCCACCATGACCACCAGGGATGCCCACCATGGCCACCAGGGATTGCAATCAGAGCTCAGAGAGCCTGCCAGTGGTGCCCTCCCTATCAGTGCTGCCCACCAATGCCATCTATCAGTGCTGCCCACCAGTGCCCATTGCCATCCACCAGTGCCCATTATTGCCCACCAGTGCCACCCCATCAGGGCAGGAAAAAACGTGTTTACAAAATTTTATAACATAAAACAAAAAGGTTTTTTTTTTTTTTTCAAACTTGTCGGTCTTTTTTTATTTGTGCACCAAAAAAGAAAGAACCTTGCGGTGATCAAATACCACCAAAAGAAAGCTCTATCTGTGGGGAAAAAAACGACACAAATTTGGTTTAGGTGCAGCGTTGCATGACCACGCAATTGTCGTTCAAAATGCAACAGCGCTAAAAGCTGAAAATTGGCCTGGGCAGGAAGGGGGTGAAAGTGCCCGGTATTGAGGTAGTTAAGTGGGTTTACACCCTCTTCAATGACAAAGTTATTTCTAAATAAATGAGTGCAGAAGTGTAAAGACTGCTCTGTTCCTGGGAGGATGAAGAGGTGTGAGAGGGGGAAGTGGTGAGAACTCCATGCAACACTATCCTGTGCACAGGGTGACAACGCTGCAGTGTGAGCTCAATGTGGAATGAAAGGCGTTGCCAACATTATAAAGGAAGAAGGAAATGATCGCCTTCCTGGCAGGATCCATCTGTAATACAACTAGATCACACAGAGACCCCAGAAAGCCTGCTGCTGCTGTGTTATTCAGTGACTCCATCATACACCCCCCTGGAGCTCCTTGTACATTACCTGCCCTAGCCCCGCGGTAATAGGAACACGCAGACACTTACCGGGACGCTGCAGGGAAGAAGCTCCCTCACGGTGGATCCCTGTGGCAGCTCCGCCTGGCACAGCCGCCCATTCCCCGGGTCTCTCCGCCACACCTGCACTACAGACACCTCCATCTTACCCTTCCCTGATCACAGGCGCAGCCACAGCGTCATGCGGCCGCAGCACGTCTACCAGGCGGGAGCTCACGCAAGACCTTAATGTCTTCCCACAGCCGCCATCTTTGTTGAGGTAAAGCCAAAGACGGGCTTGGCTTTCACAATGTCAGAGAATTTTCTAGAAAATGTCGCCTGCCCTCAACAGAAAACAAGGCCGAGTCAACCTCCTAAATAAACTGGTGCCTAAAGTTTTCTTAACAGCAATTTGATTGTTTAGTCTTAAAAAGCAATGATGTCATTGGTAAAACGATTTTTTTGAGGTAGTGAAATGCTAAATTAATCTGGCGTTTCGTATCGCATTCTATTTCGATATGAAACGGAGTTAGTTTGCCCAAAACAAAGATGACCGATATGAGGCAGCAGAGGGCGTGAGGTTATGTGTATATTGCTGTGATTGGTGGTTCGTGTTGATGGGCGGTGCTGGGAATTGTTGACGTAGATTTGGCAGCAGCTGGGAGCTCCTTCCTCCTTCAGGGATTTGTTAGAGCTGCATGGACCTCCATGCTCTGCTGAGACTGAAGAGAACCTGTCATGAATGGCCTTATGTCATATTCTCAGTATTCAGTGTCATTGGTGTGCTTCGGAAAGATTTCTATTTCCTCTTGTTTATTACTACTCAGTTCTCCCCCAGCTAGAGTCAGTCAGGTCTGAGATGTCACCAGGCCAGTTGTTGCCCTGGAATAGGGTTGCCAACTTTTCTTCAAGCCAAACCTGAACACTTTAGAGGCGCACAGCAATTTGTTTTATTTTTTTTTTTATTAAGGGGGAACCCCTTATATCAGAGTCCATAGGGTACCCCTTATATCAGAGTCCATAGGGTACCCCTTATATCAGAGTCCATAGGGTACCCCTTACATCAGAGTCCATAGGGTACCCCTTATATCAGAGTCCATAGGGTACCCCTTATATCAGAGTCCATAGGGTACCCCTTATATCAGAGTCCATAGGGTACCCCTTATATCAGAGTCCATAGGGTACCCCTTACATCAGAGTCCATAGGGTACCCCTTATATCAGAGTCCATAGGGTACCCCTTATATCAGAGTCCATAGGGTACCCCTTATATCAGAGTCCATAGGGTACCCCTTACATCAGAGTCCATAGGGTACCCCTTACATCAGAGTCCATAGGGTACCCCTTATATCAGAGTCCATAGGGTACCCCTTATATCAGAGTCCATAGGGTACCCCTTATATCAGAGTCCATAGGGTACCCCTTACATCAGAGTCCATAAGGTACCCCTTACATCAGAGTCCACAAGGTACCCCTTACATCAGAGTCCATAGGGTACCCCTTACATCTGCATCCCTCTTACATTAGTGTACTCACTCGCTTGGAGGCAGGAGAGAGAAGGGAGGGAGGGGGGAGCCTTCAGTCACAGACAGTGGATGGTAAGCTCACTCACCCAAGGATGGAGGATCAGACATCAACACCTTTCATCCACAATGTATCTGTCATTTGCTAAGCTTCAAAATTCCAGCCCGCACATCTCTTTCCTGAGGCACAGAACACCAGGGATTGGAGTGTGGGTGGGCACACAAAGGGGTAGGGGCAGGAGAAGGAGTAGATTAAGCCCTCTCTCCTCTCCTGTTTGTGTATGAAGGTGGGGCCCCTGTGCATACCTATGCGTTTGGTAGTTGTGGTACTTGGTGAACCACAGTCCATTCTGAATATTGTGTCCAGGTTTCAGATGGTCTAAAACCCAGACACAAGATTCAAAACCCAGACTGTCCGGATGAATCCCGGACGGGTGGCAACCCAACCCTGGAAACACTCTAGGGGGGATTTATGAAAACTGGAGCAGCCGTGCATGGCAACCAATCAGCTTCTAGTTTTACTTTCCGAAGCATAAAGGGTTACTTCACCTTTAGACCCCGTTCATATCGGGCCGATTTGACATGCCAAATCTCAGTCTATTGCCTGCAACGGCACTGTCCGATCCGGTGTGATGCCGACTTTGCGGTGCTGTGATAATTCCCAAAAGTAGTTTCTGCACTACTTTTTGGAACTTCGGGGGCATTTTCAATGCACATCTGTGGAACCTGCACAGATGTCTCTCAATTAGCCCCCCAACTCCCACTGACATGCAGGTTTTAAATGGTGCGAGTTCAGCTGAACTTGCGCAATTTCAAACCCGCCCTCTGTGTGAACCTGGGCTTAGGGCCGGTTCACACTAGATGCGGTGCAAATTCGCTGCAAAATTGCACTGCATCAAAATCGCAACCTGTTCATGCAAACTAATTGTGAAGTGTATGTTAAATTATTGACACCCAGCAAAATAGTTTGGAAAACGCAGTGCGATTTGCAGAATCAGATTGCATGGGTGTGACTCCGACTTTGCGGTGCTGTACCGATTCGCAAAAGCAGTTTCTGCGCTACTTTTTGTGACTTCAGGGGCGATTTCAATAGAAAAATTTGAATAATGCCTTTGCTATAGGAGGAGGCCGTGTACGAGGTGGCATAAAAAGGATTTGAGACTAGTTTTGTAACGTTCCAAAAGATGGGAGCACAAGGCTGACTGCACAGTCACAGGGAGCACCGACCTTCATATGTCAGTGTGCCGAAAGACACCATCCTGTGTACATCGGGAGCTGTGCAACTGGTGCTATTCTGACCAAGTTGTTACCGCGTCTGCTATTTCATCATGGACAGCAAGTTAAAGCAAAGAGCAAATGTGAACTTTTGCATGAAACTGGGCAATTCTACCACAGAGACATTTGACATGACAGAGGCATGATTTGACATGAAAGAGACATGATTCGGCAAGTTTATGGCAATGCCGCAATGAGTCGTTCGAGGTGTTTGAAGTGGCACTTGCGCTTCAAGAGCAGAAAAACATCACTGGAAAATGACGGGAGATCAGGAAGACCTTCAATGAGCTCAATCTTCGAAAATGTCGAAAACCATTCAGCAATGTGCATGATGATCGTCGGAGGATAATCACGCTTCCCACTCAAAACACCTTGAACAAAAATTTCACGTTTGCTTTGTTCTATCTTGTTGTCCATGATAAAATAGCAGACAGGGTAACACACATGGTCGGAATAGCACCAGTTACACAGCTCCCGATGTACACAGGACAATGGGGTTGATTTACTAAAGGCAAATCCACTGTGCACTACAAGTGCATTTGGAAGTGCAGCCGCTGTAGATCAAAGGGGAAGATCTGAAATGAGGGGAAGCTCTGTTTATTTCTATCATCCAATCATGTGCAAGCAAAAAATGCTGTTTTTTATATTACTTGCATGTCCCCCTCCAGTCTACAGCGACTGCACTTGCCTTTAGTAAATCAACCCTGATGTCATTTGGCAAACTGACTTTTCAAGGTCGAAGCTCCCTGTGACTGTGCCTGCAGCCCTGTGCTGCCATCTGTTGGTGTGTTACAAAACTAGTCTTGAAACTTTTAATACCACCTTGTATGTACCTCATGAAGCCTGACTGGAAAACTTCTAGGACAGCCTTTTTCAACCTATTCAACACAGAGAAACCCTTTAAAAAATAAATAATGGGGTCTCCCATCCGTTTATATAAATTGTATAGTGTGAGAAGGAAGGAGGGGGTGCTATACAAAAAATTAATGGCACTATCCCCAAATGAATTAAATAACGGGGGCTCTATATAATGTTTATAGTGTGTGTGTGGGGGGGGGGGGGTGCTATACAAAAAGTTCATGAAGTGCCATGAATTTTTTGTATAGCACCCCCCCCCCCCTTCCCTCTCACACCTTGAAATAAATGTCTTGTCTCGGGGAACCCCTGCTAAAAATTAAAAATCTACAACTCATGACACTTTAGTGTGACAGTCAGTGGGAAGAATGTTCCTTACTCTTGTCATCATTGGGAAGAATTACCCCCTTACAGAGAGAAAAAAGGAACAATGGTGTCATTGGGAACTCATCTAAGAGGCAGAAACTGCCCAGTGCTCAAGGAACCCCAAGCAACTTCAAGGGGAACCCTGGTTGAGAAACCATGCTGTAGGATGTTACTGTTCACCGACACTATTACTGGATGAGTTCCTTCTCAGATACGACTCCCTCACATGCTTTTTCTCTCCCCTGAGGCAGTAGCTCTGAGCTCAGTATTTGAGAGCTCGCTCCTGTGATAGTGGAGGAGAACAGTAACATTAGGGCAGCTCTTAGCAACATCCCGGCAGCTTTCCAGCAAGGCTTCTAGAAATACAGAAATGGCCAACACCCGTGAACAGGTGTCAAACTGGCGGCCCTCCAGCTGTTGCGGAACTACAAGTCCCATGAGGCTTTGCAGTTACAAATATGACTCCCATAGGCAGAGGCAAGATGGGACTTTTAGTTCTGCAACACCTGGAGGGCCACTAGTTTGACACCCGACCAGAGCTGCATAGTATGCTTTTATCTACAGATGTCCCTTATCTGCATAAGCAGTTTTTTGGTAAAGGTGAACTAACCTTTTAAATTAATACGTTGAAGCTGATTGGTTGCAATGCACAGCTGCTCCAGTTTTTTTAAAAAATTCCCCCACGTCTTCCAGCTTCTGAGTGTATAACAAGTTTCAGTAATAGAGTTACTCAGTAACTGTTTACATTCTTAGGGTGTGCTCACATGGGGGATCAGCGCACACTGTGGAGGAGGGTGTGCGCAGGAGTGGGCACAGTGCTGTAGTCGCTCGGACCAAACAAAGCAATGACAGGCAGCTGCGGCTCTCTGTGACTGCACAACATGCAATTACCTGTGGTTAGGGACAGATGATTGTGGTTGGATACATTCTGTGTGTCCAGTCCTGTGGCCGGTGGAATTGCTCCTGGATGTAATTGGGAGGAATGGGATGGCGATGGTAGGGCTTTCTCTCCTGGGTTTTGATTCTGGCCTTGCAAAAGGCCTGTCCCCAGTTGAAGGTGGGCTCTCCGTAAGCTGTCCAGGTTCTGATGTCTGCTGGTGGGGATAGGCTACACTGGTCTGGCCGGAGGTCGGGACCGAAAAAAGCCCATGGTGTACGTGCCCCTGGGGTGGCAGCCCAGGGGTGCCGTAATTCTCATTGGTGAGGCGCAATTCCCTTTTGAGTTTTTGGCACCTTGGTCACTGCACCACGTACACACTTTTTTCGCACCTGCCTCTTGGGACGGGCCTTTTGGCCAGCACCAGAGGATTTTTTTATTCCTGGCCGGGGGCCTGTCAAGGTCTTGCACTTTGACACTACCGGCACTTCTCCTCTTCCCCTTTCCCCACTCTTTTGTGTTGTGTGTGTTCACAGTTTGTCCTTTTTTATGTGGCGGTTGATTATGTTCACGGCACGATGAGTATGGTGTAGGTCCTCGGGCCTGCCCTGAAAGTCTTGGGAGGGGGCGGATATGGCCTTTTGGCTTAGTTCGCCCTCTCTCAAGAGGTCTCCCTTTGGGGGAGCCCCACCTAGTACTTGGGGTGGGCTGTTTCGGCAGTCCTCCCAGAGAACGGGGCCTGCCTGGTTTCGGCCAGGCAGGACCAAGTGAAATACCTTAGTCCCTGTCAGGAGCCTTGCGCCCCGGGGGATCAGGGTTAGGGCCTTCCCTCTTCAGAGGAGGGCTATTTGTACGCCTTGTGCACTTTTTGTGTTTCCCATGTTTGTGTGTGTGCACTTTTTTATGCACGGGGTGTAAGTCTTTTGAGTGTGTTCACACACCACGGGCTTTAAAAAAAAACTGTGTGTCCAGTCCTGATCACAGCAGGTAATTGCTGGCAGTGCAGTCACAGATAGCTGACTGTCATTGCCTTGTTTGGGCTAAGCGACTGCAGCACTGTGCACACCAGTCATTTCAGCTACCGGAACTCCCACATTCTTGCAACTGGAATTCCCAGTGTGTGCTAATCGCCCATGTGAATACACCCTTATTATATGCCCTAAATAACAAATTAAAAAAAAAGAAGATATATGTGTTGTTGACATCAAAACTGACTTTGTTTGTGCCCCTTTTTTTCTTTTTTGCAGGTGGTTGTTTTTAAATCCTGCTTGAAAATGTATATTCCCCATTACTTTTTTGGTGGCTCCATCCCCTCAGAAGGTCCCATGGAGCCACCTTCGTGTGCCTGCTCCCCAGGCCGGCATTGTGTACAAGCCTCTGTGCATTCACTGAAAGAGTCAGCCCAAACCGAAAGGAACTCCCCTCCTCCCTCTTCCCTGAACATGCGCAGTGCCCTCTGGACAATGCTTAAAGCGGAGTTCCACCCTAAAAATGAACTTTGCACTGTGCTCGTAGACCTGGAGCTGCATTGGTGAGAAGAAACCTATGCAGGTGTTTGGTCACGTAAAGAAATTAAAAGAGGCACTGTGCAACGTTTTAATACTCAAAGCAGAACTTTTCCCATAACAACTTAATAAAAAATAATGCTCTTTAGCAAGGAACAAATATTCCACATTAATAATTATGCTACTAAAATTAGTGTGTGCTGTAAATTGCCTCCAGCATTGCTCCTGTTTCTTCTTGCTGGGGTCTGCCATTTTGCTGAAGCCTAGAGCCTCTGAGCAGCAGTAAATCATAAAGGGGAACTAAACCCATTGATTTAACAGTTTTAGAACAGTTACATTCCTAGAATGTTGGAATTGCTAACTGTCACATTTGCTTGTGTCCTCCACCAAACTGTCAAACGATCAAATTTGTGTTATAACTGATCACATGTGCAGCATCATGGCAGTTGCAGATTCAAACAGAAGCAGCTTCCTTGGCCGTAAAGGATAGGAGGGCTTAATTCTGCTTTAACCACTTGCCTACTAGGCCTATTTTTGACATTTGGTGTTTATAAGCTAAAATCAGTTGTTTTTGCTAGAAAACTACTTAGAACCCCCAAACATTATATATATTTTTTTAGCAGAGACCCTAGAGAATAAAATGGAGATTATTGTAATATTTTTTATCACACCGTATTTGCGCAGCGGTCTTCCAAACGCAATTTTTTTGGAAAAAAATCACTTTTTTTAATTAAAAAATAAGAATCCAGTAAAGTTAGCCCAATTTTTTTCCATAATGTGAAAGATAATTACGGCAGATCAATCCCCCGCTGAGAAAAACTGAGTCCGCCTGACGGACTCCCTGTGTGAAAGGGGCCTAATGCCTCGTACACATGTCCAGCTAATCGTATGAAAATAATCGCTTTCGACATGATTGCACGATAATCTGATCGTTAGTACACAGCTTTAGACAGCCGATCACGACAGTTCGTCCAACAAAATCCGAAGGGATAAACTTCTGTCGTATGATAGCCTAGCGAACGACAATCGTTTAATCAGTACAGTATGCATCCGCTAAAAATCGATCAACAAAGACCGCGCATGATCAGAAACACTAAAATAGCACGGAAAAAGCCTGGCTGCCATTGTTTTTGTTTTGCACCATCTGATACGTAGCTAAGCAACCAGAAAGCTTTTCCGGAATCGTATGGAAAAAATTCTACGTTTATATGCATTGTTGAATTCGATATTAGTATCATGCAACAAAATGCAAACGATAAGTCGTCCGATTATCTGAACGTGTGTACGAGGCATTAAAGTGTACCTAAACTTAAAACAAAAAATGTAACATAATGCAGCATACCAGTCAATAAATAGGGTGGCTGCACTAGTTTTCTTTTCTCAGGCTTTGTTTCTTTTATTTTTACCTGGTGCTTCTGTGAATAACATATTTCCTGCCTACTGTATACCCATTTCTCCTCTGTAGGGGGGCAGCAATTGATATCACTGGGGACTGCTGGGACAAACATATCAGCCATTGTTCATCTCCATTACATGGTGGATTGATGAGATTAGGGACCTTAGATTGTAAGCACCTTGAGGGTAGGGACTGATGTGGATACACAATATACAGTATGTGTAAAGCACTGTGTAAATTGACAGAGCTATATATAAGTACCTATAGTAAATAAAATAAATAGTAGTTTAGACAAGATAAAGATGTTTGTGCTGCCTATTCATCCCATGGAAAGTGACAGGAATTCTGCTTTTTAGGATAAACCCTTATTAGCTATACTTTCTGAAAATGTACTTCTTGAAAAAAGAAAACTAACGCAGCCACCACATCTATGGAATGCGAATCACCACAATGCACATTAGGCTTGATAGGGTATTACATGGAATGAATGGACCCACATTGCACTATTGATGTACGGGATGACTTCCCTTGCAAGCTGGTGATGGAGGGTTGCTTCCAGAAGTTCCACTCACCTTTTGTGTTCGCAAAACTCTGGGGATCGACTGGGCTGAGGGCTCCCTCCCTCTCTCTCAGTCAAAAAGCTGTCCTGTCTGCCCTCCTGGCTGGCTGGCTGCCCTGGTAGCACTGTCCTGTCCGGAGTCTCTGAATCGGTCCATCCGACCGGTCCTCACTCGAGTCCTCAGCGTCCTGTGTAGCAGAGATGAGAGAGAGACAATGGAAAGACATCTGCATGGAGTGAGGCTCAGACGGGAAGCAGGCAGAGTGATGCCCAAGCACCGCCCCTATGATGTCAGATGTCCTGGACCAATCACAGGACGACAATCGTGAGTGGGAGTGTTGGGGGCATCGCTCTGCGCCCCGAGGACACTCTAAAAGGACGCGAATCAGCTTACAAGAAAGAGGCACATGATGCCAAAACCCCCACCCCTCTCCATAGCCAGCAGTGTGTCCGGTGCCCCGCTACCATTAAAGGTACACTTTTTTTTTTTTTACTGCTGATTTTACGGTGACTAGCCATGGGGGGCGGCGCCCCTTCGCCCCCTTTTGATCAGCTGCCACTGACAGTACTGCTAAATAGTGCATGCAATGATTTGTGTGTGTGCACTGCCCGGAATAAATACCATCCAATACATTCCCTTTAGACCTCAGATCAGCCCCAATGCATGCACTTAAGACCTCAGATTAGCCCCAATGCATGCATTTCAGACCTCAGATCAGCCCCAATGCATGCACTTCAGACCTCAGATCAGCCCCAATGCATGCACTTCAGAACTCAGATCAGCCCAAATGCATGCACTTAAGACCTCAGATCAGCCCCAATGCATGCACTTCAGACCTCAAATGAGCACCAAACCCGGTACTTATAGGAAAGCAGGGTACTGCTGTAGGTATGCAGGTGGGCCTCTTCCAAGCTGCCAACAGATATTCGGTGACAACAAGAAGGTGAATAGGCCAGGCTTTCTAATTGACAGCAAAGTGAGCTATCATTGACAGCTAATGGTAACAAGCACCAGCGTAAATGTTTGTGATAGAAGTTCTAATGCTTCCCCACTCTATGGAAAAAAAAAAAAACTCTTGGCCGAAGTTACACTTCGAACGTTCTTTCCTTCTTTCCCTTGTTTGTGGCTTAGCTGTGAAAACATTTTTCATTAGACCTAGTCATGCAGGGGATATTTTTACCAGCATCTGGCAAGTCTGAAGTTTGCAGAAGGGGTTGCAGTGTGACCTATTCTCCATTCTGTAAAGTCTAGGTCCACACACCTGTTTCATCTGTAGTGTGATTTTGATGATGCTGATATTTACATAAACCAATGGTTTCAGACTTTGGGCCAAAAGCCTAAAGTTAAGGCCCGTACACACGTACCGATTGTCGGCCGTAAAGATTCGGCCGACGACCGATCGGCCGATTGTAGGCTTGTTAGTATGATGCTTCCGACAGCCGACAGCGCATTTTCGGCCAAACAGAATCTGTCGTGCAAGCATTAAAATTTTTGTTGGCCAACACCAGAACGGCCGATTGTTCGCCAGTCAGTACAGATTTCGGCCGACAGACAGCAGATTTGCAAGATTGGGCATGCTCAGAAAAGAAAAAACACACGGAAAGTTAACCATCACATGACATCACTTCTGCAGTCGGCTGTTGTTGGCCGACAAAATTCATGTGCAGTCTTTTGCACTTTTCAACAGACAAGACAGCCCTCGGACAAAAGACGGCCGATCGTTTGGCCGACGATCGGTACGTGTGTACGGGGCTTAAGTCCTATTTTATAATTTGGCTTCAGCTGAGCATGATCAGTGTTGTCTGGAAACCTTACCGATTCCTGTTTTCTAATATTTGCCGCTTGAATTCCACTTTAAAGTAGAATTTCAGGTAAAACCTAACTACTCTCAAAAATGCTAAACCCCCCTACCCCAACACCTATTCTAACCAACCTATGTAAGGCCCCTTTCACACATGCGGACCGTTCAGATCCGCCTGTCAGTTTTGCAAGCGGATCTGAACAGATGCCCCTTGCATCTCTATGGGGCAGTGGATGTCAGCGGAGACATGTCCGCTGACATCCAATCCGATCCTGTCCGTCAAATCCCTACAGGATCCGCTCTCATCCGATTCCCCCATAGAGGACAGCGGGGATCTGACACCTCCATCTCCCCACACAGAGCGTATCTTGCCGGACCTTCAGAGCTCCTTGCCGACTCCTTGCCATCTCCTTGCTGGAAAGTGAAATCCCGCGCACATGCGCAGGAGTGACGTCATCGCGGCTGCAGCCACTCACAGCGCCGGAGCTGCCGAACCCAGAAGAGATGCAGAGGGAACATGTCTGCTCCCTCAGCAGTGTCCGGGCAACCACATCAGGGCTTCGTTCTAAGGTAAGTATTGCATACTAACACATTATGCCATTGTCCTGCAGTGTTTTTTTTTTTTTTTGGGGGGGGGGGGGATAAAACCGCTTTAATACCATAAACAATAACATGTTATTAAATTTTTACTCCAGGAGTATATAATTAGTTTGAAAATTCTATAGAAATGCCTAAATGATGTATTACAATTTGTGGGGAAGATGTTAGACCCTCTGTCGTGTTTTATCTGCAGTCCTTGTCCCAGTCAGGCGATAGACCCCTCTGTCCCCAAGTTGTAAGGGGTGCAAGAGAAAGGTTAGAGGAAAACTTCCAATGGGAATAGTTGCTCTGGTGACAACTGTCTAAGGCTTCATGTACACTTCAGCTCCTAAAGTTGAGTTTAGGAGCTTTTGGCATTTTTTTCCCCATGTCCATGTAGACATAGGCTTTTAGGATCGTTTAGGAGCTGCTGAGTAAGTTCTAGAGGAAGTTCAACCTCCCTCTCCTAAACGCAAAAGAATCACGTTCAGGATAGAAAAAGCCCCAAAATGCTGGAAAAATCAGTGGAAAATCTTGGCACATTTTGCCGCTTTTGCGTTTTTCTGCTGCCATAATAGGCTATGTGTACATAAAGCCCTAGATGGGAATTTCCCTCACTTTGGGGAAATTTACTCTCACTTTCTATTGCATCTTCCCAACAGGAGACAGGCAGCAAACAATTACTTGATGGAGGTTTTAAAAATGTGGCTATACACTTTTAGGCCAGATTCTTGCAAAAGCCAAGCCTTGACTGGTCCTCTTTAATATGACTGGAAGGAAAAAATAAACACATGGCAGATACACAGAAACCCTGGCAAATATGCCAATGGCTGTGCTTTATTTCCTGCTGACAGGTAGTGGACTTGCCAGGAACCATGCTTATTTGAATATGAGTAATACTATGTAGTCTTCTTAATTCATTTATTACAGGATGTGGCTTCAGGTTGACTTGTCATCCTCATCTCAAAGCACACACAAAAAATCAAATGAAGATTTCAGTTGCTGTAATTAGTCGTTTCTTTTGTGCATGCCTGTCCCAGTGACAGGTGTCACCTGTGTCTCTCTACTAGCTGGAACTAATTTCCAGGGACCATCCCTGGAATTCCCTAATGTGAGCTGAAAGATGTCCGTTTTCATATTCAAGCAGATGTAAGGCTCGTTTCAGGCAGATGACTTCAAACAAACCTATGATGACTCCCAATACATCTTCTTAGTAGGCAACCACTAATAGCACAAGGCTTGTGTGAACACATTTTTGTTCACTTCAAACATCTTTTCCATTCTAAGTATATAGGAATTCAAAACCCACTTGAAGCAGGTCATATGCAGGTCAGCAGGAGGTCACCTTCAGGCCAGATGCTGAATGATCTTAGAAGCATCTCAAACTGACGCCAAAAACACAATCCCAGTGTCCATCAACACGGGCCCTAATGTGCTTGCCCATCACCATGATTACTAAGGAGGAAGTGACAAATGCTGAAGACATTGACAGAGACTGCTGCAGTGAGATGGAAGAAAGGTAGAAAATACAAGTTGCCAGAGAAGTGATTATAATACGACATCTATTGCAAATCAAATGCATATTTACAGAAAAAAAATAAAATGAAATTTAGTGCACACATATAATATAGTACCCATTTTTTTTGGTAAAATTTAAAATATGGGGTTGTATTGAGTAAACAGATACTAAACATGTCAAGTCCTAAAATTGTGTGCACCCCTAAAATAGAGAAAAACTATGGTACCCAAAAATCTCCATAGCTGACATTTTTTTTTTAACAAGTAGTGTTTATTGGGTAAAAAAAAAAAAAAAAAAAAAAGGGAAAACCAAATACAACAACTGCAGCTGGTAAATATACTCTAGATATCTAGATATCAAAGTAAGAACGTTCAAGTACAGTATGTTAGGTCGAAATGACCAGAGCCAAGGTACAATACATATGAAAATCAGTGGGAGAGGCATTAATTAGTCACTGTGAGATCAGTGATCAGCAGTAATACAAGGTAGACATAGCTCCCAAATGTCCCTGGTTTCGAGGGACTGTCCCTGATTTGGACAGTGTCCCTCTTTCCTCCTCATTTGTTCTTCATTTTGGTCTGATCTATCTAGCTGTATATAAAATGCTCTATTTATCTTTCAAAAAGTGTTTCTCAGTGCTAAACCTTTCATCCAAGTTCTAAATGGCTGCATTTTTAAATGTTAAAAGCCAGTTTAAAAGAATAGTAGTGGTAAAAAAAAAAAAAAAAAAATCACTTGTGGGTTTAGCTAATCATTTTTTTGTACAATTCTCCTTTAACCACTTGCCGACCGCCGCAAGTAGATATACTGCGGCGGTCAGCCCCTCACAGGCAAAGTGACGTAAATAAACGTCACTAGCCTGTGAGGCTCTGGGGAGCGGGCGCGTGCCGCCGGAGGCGCGCTCCCGCGCGGTCACGGGCCCCCCCGCGCGCGTGACCGGTGGACCCGATGTCCGCCGCTCAATCTGCGATCGTCGGTGCAGAGGGAGAAAGTCAGGCGGCTAGTGTAAACAAGCCGCCTGTCATTCTCCCCTGTGTAGAAACACTGATCATACGGTTCTACTATGTAGGACCGTTGATCATTGTTCCTACAGCACAAGCCACAGCCAATCACAGTTAGAATCACGCCCCTAGGGACACACACAGCCCCTCCCTCTCAAATAAAATTAACCCCTTCACTACCAGTGTATTTTTACAGTAACAGTGCATATGTATAGCACTGATTACTGCAGTAATGTCACTGGTAACGCCAAAAGTGTCAAAAATGTCAGTCAAGGGTCCGATCTGTCCGCCCCAATGTCGCAGTACCGCAAAAAAAATCGCAGATCGCCGCCATTACGCGTTAAAAAAAAAACCAAAAATGACAAAAATCTTTCCCTTTGTTAGTAAACGCGATAACTTTTGCGCAAACCAATCAAAATACGCTTTTTGTGATTTTTTTTTACCAAACATATGTAGCATAAAACAAATTGGCAGAAAATGTTAAAAAATTTTGATTTTTACATTTTTTTGGGGGGAATTTCATATAAAAAAAATGTGAAAAATATTGTTATTTTTGCAAAATTGACGCTCTGATTTTGTTTATAGCGCATGATCAAAAAATCGCACAGGTGATCAAATACCACCAAAAGAAAGCTCTGTTTGTGGGAAAAAAAGGACGTTAAATTCGTTTAGGTACAGCATCGCACGACCGCGCAATTGTCCCTTAAAGTCACGCAGTGCCGAATCGCAAAATACCCCCTGGTCAGAAAGGGGTTAAAATCTTCCGGGGCTGAAGTGGTTAAGGGGGTGTGGCCAGGGGGGTGTCCTATGCCTGAATACTCTTGGTAATAGGTGTCCCTCGTTTCCATCTCAAAAAGTTGGGAGGTATGCGACTTTGCGTAGACATTAATAGAAAACAACATGGTTTCGGGATCTCAGTGAAGACAGGGGAGAGTGGGGGGAAGGATACATTTGGGAGTAGGACAGGAAAGAGAGATGGGGGAGAGGAAGGGGAGAGAAGAGGGGAGGGGAAGGGGAGCAGAAAAATCAGCCCATATATATAGGAGTAATAAACATCAATAGAAGTAAGCAAGCAACCAGTCGGATCTCAAATCAGGTACCCCAGAAGCCTATCCAGACCGACCAAATTTTGTCAGAATTCCTGGGGCAATTTTGGCTTTCATAGGTAAGTCAGAGGTAGTACGACATTAATGGCTGTGTGCCAGGAAGTCATGGTGGGAGGTAGTACCGACTTCCATTTGAGGAAAATTTCCCTCCGGCATAGAAAGAGGAGAACACACATAACTTAATATAACGACCTAGTTCTGCATCGTCTAGTACCCCTAACAGCCACACCCTGGGATCCAGACCAAGGGACAGGTTGCAAGTATGATTTAAGACCTCCACCACAGAAGCCCAATATTCCTGGATTTTAGGGCATGTCCGTGACACTTTAATAATCACACTGAGCCAACACAGGGGCAGCCAGCCACCCCTACATTTACAAACAGCTTCCCCTGTCCCATAGACATTTATGGACAGGAGAAATCAGGCTCATACTGCTGGCTGGGCTGGCCTATCCTATTGGAGGGGCCTGGTGCTGCAGCTCCAATAGTCCCTATGTTAATCCGGCCCTGTGTCCATACCATATGAAAGAAAGAGCCAGTGGTCAACTGACACCTGTTGCATAGGGGATTGACAGCAGGATATATATTGGCCAAACGAACAGAGGTAAAGTAGGCTTTGTGCAGGAACTTAACCTGAGCAAACCTGTCCCTGGCTGACACCATAGTAGTAGCATAGTGGCCCACACAATCTTCCCAGTCTTCTTCAGTGAGGTCCGGTATATCTGTCCACCATTTATGATACAACCCATCCAATTTAAGTGAGCAACTGATAGATGGAGATAAATGGAGAACAGAGGCCTCGCCAACTCCCTAGCGGTCAGGAGCCCCTCTAGCGGGTCAGATTCCAGAACAATAGGAGTAGAGAACTGTGAAAGCACTGCATTACGAAGCTGCAAGTACCTGAAAAGCATTTTACTGGGCAGATGAAATTCAGCCTTAAGTTCCGCAAAGCTTTTAAACATACACTTTGAGATGATGTGTTTAAGACCCACAATCCCTCGAGAGGTCCAAATATGAGAATCAGGTATCATACACAGATGGGGTAGAGTGGCGTTGACCCAAAGAGGTATATGGGAGGAATATGTGGAGGGTTTACGATATTTGGCCCGTGCCTGGTGCCAGGCTACAATGGTGGTTCTCATTAAGCCAGTAAGTGCAGGATGAGCCCAGAGGCCCCAAAAAAGATCAAAATTGCTGACGGTACTGAGCCTACCACAGCTGCCTCAAGAGTAACTGCCGGGTTGTCTTTTAGCTGAGAGAACCACCATCACACAGTGATCGACACCGTATCCCAATAGTACAATCAAAAATCAGGGAGGGAGAGCCCCCCCCCCCCCCCCCCGATTAAGTGGAAGTCCTAATGTAGAGCGGGCTAGATGAGGTGTCCTACCGGCCCAGATAAATGCATCAACAATAGCATCCAGTCTATTAAAAAAACTGGGGATAATTATGGGGTTGTTGCTGGAAAAAATATTAGGAACTTGGGTAAGGAGATCATTTTAACCAGGTTAACTCTACCTATAGTCAATAACGGAAGGTTTCGCCATGTGTTGCATTTCTGGGATAGGGAACGCAACAGGGGTAACAAATTAAGTTCCACAAAAGTCTGGATGGTAGTATCAACACGTATACCAAAGTACCTAAATTCAGTGGTCCACACAACTGGGGTGTTTGTAACAGGAGGAGAGGACTAAGTACCAAGGAGAAAAAGAATGGACTTATCCCAGTTGATCCCTATCCCAGGGAAGGCACCAAAATCATTTGCTATTTTAATAGCTGACACTTTAAAAGCCTTTGCAGCTCATGAGTTTAGACTTAACCAAGAATTATATACCTAGAGATTTTGCTCTCACTCATACTGGGAGTAGAAATTGTCCTGGTGTCAGAGGGAGTAACCAGTGCATCTTTTGCATTAGGGGGAGGAACAGTGCCCTGTCATTGGTGTCAGTGGTAGGAATAGTGCTTCATGTTGGTGTCAGTGGGAGGAATAGTGCTTCATGTTGGTGTCAGTGGGAGGAATAGTGCTTCATTGTTGGTGTCAGTGGAAGGAATAGTGCTCCATCATTTATATCATTGGGAGGAAAAGTGCCTCATCATTGCTGTCAGTGGGAGAGATAGTGCCCTATCATTGGTGTCAGTTGGAGGAATAGTGCCCCATCACTGGTGTCAGTGGGTGGAAATGTGCCCCATCATTGGTGTCAATGGAAGGAATAGTGCCCCATCATTGGTGTCAGTGGGAAAAATAGTGCCCCATCGTTAGTGTCAGTGCGAAGTATAATGCCCCATCTTTGTTGTCAGTGGGAGAAGTATAGTGCCCCATTATTTGTATCAGTGGGAGGAATAGTGCCCCATCGTTGGTGTCAGTGGAAAGAGTAGTGCCCATCATTGGTTTCAGTGGGATGTATAATGCCCTATCATTGGTGTCAGTGAGGGAAGTATAATGCCCAACTATTGGTGTCAGTGGGAGGAATAGTGCCCCATCATTGGTGTCAGTGGAAAAAATAGTGCCCCTTCATTGGTGTCAGTGGGAAGTATAATGCCCCATCATTTGTGTCAGTAGGAGAAGTATAGTGCCCCATTATTGGTGTCAGTGGGAGGAATAGTGCCCCATCTTTGGTGTCAGTGGAAAGAATAGTGTCCCATTGTTAATGTTAGTAACAGGAATTATTCCCCATTGTTGATGTCCGTGGGGGGAATAGTGTCCTGCATCAGTGGGAGGAAAAGTGCAACAAAGGCTGCATAAAAGCAGGCAAAGAGCAGCAGTTTAGAGACCACTGTTTTGCATTGTTACATTGGTCCAGTCATTGGACTGGTGTAAGCATGCATATACCATACCTGGCCAATCCCTGGGGAAGCTACAATTCACTGTAGTAAGCACAGCTACTACAGTGATCTCCACTAGCTTCCAGGTTCCATGCTTGGCAGCTTCCCTATATATACAGTATAGTGGTGAAAATTTATGAGTGCCCCCCCAGTTTTGACTGTGCTATCTTATGTTCCCCCTTATATTTTGTTTCTCGGGTCGCCACTGACTGTATGCAAAAAAAAAAAAAAAAAGCCTTCAGCTTTAAACACTGATCTGTAAATGATCCCTCAGTGATTTTCTGTAGGCTGCAATGAAGGAGTAGTTAAAATACAGTAATAAGCACCTGTATCCCAGTTTGGTAAGTATGTAATGACAGAGAAGATAATACTTCTTGGTCCTCAGAGACATTGATGTCAATGAATAGTTAGACAACCTTCTTAAACCTGCCTCCTCCCTGGGGATTAGGGGAATCCTACTTATTAACGAACGGGAAATGAGAATAGAAGTAGAAATATTTCTCAAGTGACAATTTATTATGTGGGCAACATCAAAAATAAATGTATGATGCAGCCAATCAATATGTTTGTTTCTCTGAGGCCCCTGTAACATAGTTTTTATACCTGTTGATCCTGCCAGTACATCCATTATTTGAACCACCTTTAACCTCCCTGGCAGTCTGATTATGTCAGAATTTTTGTACTAAAAGTGGTACGTTGTTTTGCATGGAAATATGTTGTTTTATATTGTATGCCTGTAATTCTTAGAATTAACTCACTTAAATCTGTCCAAACAAGAGTCTAGTATACATCCCAGGTATGATAAAGTTTGAAACACTAAATCATAAATTATAATATAATAATAATACATTTTATTCAATAATACAATCAAACCAAAAACACTGAAATATGTACAAACAAGGGGTGCGATATTACTAGTCACTGTAATAAAGGTTTAGTAAACATCTCGGGTATGAAATTTTTTAAAACATGGTACTGCACAAAGTCCGACGTCACAATCGGGACAATAGAATCTGGTTTCTTTTTTTATTTTCCTTCCACTGTCATCTCTCTTTAAGCAACAAACAATGCACATCCTTGTAGGTGCTGACCATCAGTTGGTGGGATGTAGTCTATGAAGTGACGACCAGTCAGGCATTCCGGGTTGACAACGCCAACAGCATGATGTCTAAATCTGTTCACAGCCATTGATGGTGTTTGGTGACTCAGAAAGATTTGTTCGGCAACTTTCCAAATAAAGTCCACATGAATTACAGGCTTGTGACTCTTTTTTTGAGCAGAATGTGCCCCATGTTTTGTCAAACATTGGCAGCATGTCGTGCCGGTTAGCCCTTATGGTTCCATAGGCATCAGTTTTGTTGTGCAGTAGAACCTTATAAAGTTTAGGAGATGTATAAAAGGTGTCCGTTGTTACACAACAGCCCTGATTTTGCAATGGCTCAAATAGTGAAAGAACAGAAGATGTTGCCATTCCATAATTACTGTATTTTTTATCAAATTTTCCATTTCCAGTGTATATCATTGAATTTCAAATGTAGCCAGTTAACGAATCGCATTGCATGTAGGATTTTACGCCAAATTGGTGCCTATTTGATGCAATGTATTGCACCCAGCTTAGCCTCCCTTGCAGGCCTTTAGACTATCTATGCTGATTTTGTTGGCACATAGCTCCGTTGGAAATTCTGAAGAATCATTTGATATAGTTCCCAATTTTTTTTTAGTTTTAGTGCAGGATGAGTAGTTTCATCAAATTCTTTATTATTTTCAAAGTGGATATATTTCATTATGAGGGAAAATCTGTACTCTGACATGACCGTGCCAAAGAGTGGAGTGGCAAGTAATGTATTGGTTGTCCAATACCATTTCTGAAGGAGTTTCCCCACCACTCCCTGAAGGATTATTAGGCCCAGAAATTTCCAAAGGTCATCTTTGGTTACTGGTTCCCACTTTCTGCATCTTGCAAACCTCAAAAATAATTGAAAGTATGCCAAGGGGTTGTCATGGTCAACTTTCATACCAGGTGCTCCTGTAAATGGGAATCTTGGGGGCGCTGCCTGATCCATACCGCAGTCAATAGAGCACCAAGTCTGCACATCGCTGAGCTCAGTCGCAGAATCGTCGCTGTCATCACTTTCCGTACCTGATGATGAATTTTCCCACGAATCGCTATCGCTCAGTTCTTCAAGTAACTCAGTTTCGCTGTCGCTGTATTTCAATTCGTCTAAAAGCGCTTTTGCGCAAAAAGAACGCTTTTTGGACGCCATGGTCGTTCTCAATTTTCCAGGCACAAGGAACTGGAAAGGCACAGGCAGGGCACTGGGAAAGTCACCAGGTGAAATTTTAAGGTGAAATGGCTTGATACAGTGTAATCCGTTAGGATAACAACTTTGTATCATGTCATTTATTTTATTTACTTTTTCGAAATTGCCGCCGGTTCCACGTCCTGCGTGGTGACACTCGCAGGGAAGGGAACTGGAAGACAGGTGCAATTTCAAGTCACAGCAGTCATATCTCTGCAATTTCAAGTCACAGCAACTTCAAAGCAGTACCTGCACTACTTTGGTCCGACTTTGATGCGACTTGGGGTCCATAGACCTCAAGATTACACAGGCTTTTCTTCAAGTCACATCAAAGTCGCGTGACTTTCAGGTCATTGAGGCTCTGTTCACATCTTTGCTTCCCAGATCGTGGGCAGAATCGATGCAATTCTGCCCACGATCCCAAATCACGGCAAATCGTGGGACGCCCGTGTGATTTCCGTCACTTCCAATGGCACCCCAAACTCTGTGCGATTTTGTCACGATTCGTCAAACAAATTTTTTTTTTAATGTTTTACTTAGACTTTGTGCATTTACAAAAGATTGTGCCATTACTACAATAAACACAAAGGCCCCTTTCACACTTGTGGCTCCGTTCACATCTTGGCATCCCGGATCACGGACAGATTCGCAGCGATTCTGCCCATGATCCCGAATCACTGCAAATCGTGGAATGCCCGTGCGATTCCCATCACTTCCAATTGGCACCCCAAACGCGGCGCGATTTTTCCGCAATTGTCGCCCAACGAATCACGGTAAAATTGCGGGAATAGAATTGTGGGATGCCTGTTGCCCAAAAGAAGTACAAGAACTTTTTTTGGGCGACAGGCGTCCTGTGATTCTGGGACGTGACAGGTGTCCTGCGTTTTGCCGTGATTCAGAAACACGGGCAGAATCGCGGCGATTCTCCCCATGATCCGGTATGCCAAGATGTGAACAGAGCCACAAGTGTGAAAGGGGCCTTAGTGTTTATTGTAGTAATGGCGCAATCTTTTGTATATGCACAAAGTCTAAGTAAAGAATTACAAAAAGAAAAGAAATAACAAAAACAAGGTATTCTGAGGCCAATGTCTCACTTATGAGCAATCAGCAGCAGAACATAGAAGGGCAAAGAAATTCTCACCTGTTTGCACAGGTCATTCACCCTCTGGCTTTATGTGTGACATTTGGCAGTGATCCCATCAGTGATGGAGTGGCACCTTGTTTATCTGCCCAGTATGTGAGGGTCATGTGAGCTTTTTAGTGCATGGATCAAAGAAACATTTGATTCATGTGGGGTGGTCCCCTGAGTGCCACATCCCAAATAGGAATACAAGAACAATGGAGTTCCCCTTGGGGCGGGACTTTTAAGGCACTATATAATGTCAAGATACACAATTTATTTGAAAACTTTATTGAAAAAGTAGATATATACAAAAAAGAAAAATATGTTAAAATGCTTGGCAAGTTATACAGACATAATGTACACAGTGAAATGCACCACACATGAACCGCGGGTATTCACCCGACGCGTTTCGGAGAGGAACCCCGAACTCCTTCTTCAGGGGTGCCCGCAGGAAGTGGTCTAAAAATAATTAGTATGTAAGTCACGTGTCACTCAGACAAAAATATGTGCATTGTAGTATTTTGACAAAATGTTTTCAAAGCACTTACATGTTCACTGTAAAGAATGGAGAAAACTTGCCTGCCTGTAAAGGCTAAAAAACAAGAGATCAATCTGCCGCAAGGCGCCAACCTAGGATGCCGTGTAGAAATGCTCGATGTTGGACCCAAAAGAGAACTTCTCTGTATGTCACAGGTGGTTGAAAAACTGCTTGCAACCCCAATTCCCCAAAAGGGAAAAAGGGGGTAGGAATAGCTGGAACCCCCAGAAGACAGTCCTGCTGGGCAAAAGCCAAATGATTAGAAAGAATCCCCAATTTAGCCAAAAGAGCGCAAAAGTGATAGTAATTGCTTTTTTGGAAAAAATCCCAAAAAAAAACAAAAAATAAATAAAAAATGTTACTTTGGTTTCTTTTGTTTGAGGGGAAAAACCATCGTCCATTACTCAGGTAGTAAGTGACAACACAGATTAATTATGAGTGAAAAAATTATGAGTGAAAAAATTACACTTCAGGATTTTTAAGTCCCAAAAGCTATGGTTGAAAATACCAGAGGAAAAAGATAATGAGTATCCTCTCATAAGAAATATAAATTCAAAAAGAAAAAGAAAGAAATCAAAGCTTGCCATCACCATTGAAATACATCGGCAGGCTATTTAGCAGAATTTCTCAAAAAATACTCAAATAAATACCTTAGAGTCACTTGTAATGGGCAGACAGATCCAGCTTGGCAAAATAGATGTTATCTCATGCTCGGCAGCGGAACAAATGAGTCCAATGTCGGGCATGTGAGATATATGAGGAGCTTTGTCAATCAGCTGAGATTGGTCTCAGCCGAGAGACAATTGCAATCAGCTGGTTGTCAATAGGGTTCCCCGGGTAACATACGCCGGGCCTGCCCCCTGCCGGAAACATCCGGCGGAAGCTGGGCCGGCCTGTGCGTCCCACCGACACGGTAAAGGACTTCCGACTGCGTGGAACGCAAGGCGGAGTCCACTGGGCATGCGCCTAATAGCTCAGACAGAGCTAGATGGAATAGGCTATTGCCGATATTGCGGGCGCCATCTGGTGGCGTCCGCTTACCGTGCCGGGCTATTCCAGAGCCGAGATGGGAATAAGTGTCTCCCCATCATGCAGCTTCCATCCATCGAGACATCAGAGAAGGTTTGGGTCCTGTAAAACAATAAAATAAATAAGGCAATAAATACCATGAGCCTGAATGCAAATGGTTATCAACAATGCAATATCCGAATATAATTTTAAGAAAGGGTATTTATCAGAATTAACAGTTGGCACCATAGTCGGTCAGACTGACCTACCTGTGTACAAAGATTTAATTTGTGCATATGCTAAATTACAAAATATTATACAATCACTCAATATTCCCCATAGCATGAAACAGAATTAAAGAGCATCTAAACAACCCTCGTATTAAATTCATGTCAATCATTAGATACATTGGGTAACAATGAAGTCCTTTACCGTGTCGGTGGGACGCACAGGCCGGCCCAGCTTCCGCCGGATGTTTCCGGCAGGGGGCAGGCCCGGCGTATGTTACCCGGGGAACCCTATTGACAACCAGCTGATTGCAATTGTCTCTCGGCTGAGACCAATCTCAGCTGATTGACAAAGCTCCTCATATATCTCACATGCCCGACATTGGACTCATTTGTTCCGCTGCCGAGCATGAGATAACATCTATTTTGCCAAGCTGGATCTGTCTGCCCATTACAAGTGACTCTAAGGTATTTATTTGAGTATTTTTTGAGAAATTCTGCTAAATAGCCTGCCGATGTATTTCAATGGTGATGGCAAGCTTTGATTTCTTTCTTTTTCTTTTTGAATTTATATTTCTTATGAGAGGATACTCATTATCTTTTTCCTCTGGTATTTTCAACCATAGCTTTTGGGACTTAAAAATCCTGAAGTGTAATTTTTTCACTCATAATTTTTTCACTCATAATTAATCTGTGTTGTCACTTACTACCTGAGTAATGGACGATGGTTTTTCCCCTCAAACAAAAGAAACCAAAGTAACATTTTTTATTTATTTTTTGTTTTTTTTGGGGATTTTTTCCAAAAAAGCAATTACTATCACTTTTGCGCTCTTTTGGCTAAATTGGGGATTCTTTCTAATCATTTGGCTTTTGCCCAGCAGGACTGTCTTCTGGGGGTTCCAGCTATTCCTACCCCCTTTTTCCCTTTTGGGGAATTGGGGTTGCAAGCAGTTTTTCAACCACCTGTGACATACAGAGAAGTTCTCTTTTGGGTCCAACATCGAGCATTTCTACACGGCATCCTAGGTTGGCGCCTTGCGGCAGATTGATCTCTTGTTTTTTAGCCTTTACAGGCAGGCAAGTTTTCTCCATTCTTTACAGTGAACATGTAAGTGCTTTGAAAAAATTTTGTCAAAATACTACAATGCACATATTTTTGTCTGAGTGACACGTGACTTACATACTAATTATTTTTAGACCACTTCCTGCGGGCACCCCTGAAGAAGGAGTTCGGGGTTCCTCTCCGAAACGCGTCGGGTGAATACCCGCGGTTCATGTGTGGTGCATTTCACTGTGTACATTATGTCTGTATAACTTGCCAAGCATTTTAACATATTTTTCTTTTTTGTATATATCTACTTTTTCAATAAAGTTTTCAAATAAATTGTGTATCTTGACATTATATAGTGCCTTAAAAGTCCCGCCCCAAGGGGAACTCCATTGTTCTTTTAGTGCATGGATGGTTTCTAAGGACCCACAGGAAATGAATGTCAAGTACAGTAATGGGTGTACAGTAGCATGCATCAACGTATCAAGTAATGGGTTACTTGATACGTTGATGCATGTGTCAATGTCTTAAAAGATTAGTCTTCAGATTTGACCATGTTTCATGTTACACCCATATTTAGCGTCACAATCTTCAGAAACCAAACCCCACCCTCCCCCAACATACAGAATTTGGGGGGGGGGGGGGGGTATTCACTCGCTTCTGCCATCATTTGAATTTTCTGTGGCTGTGTGGAAGTCTGTGAATGAAAAAACAACAAATCTCATCTGTCACCATGGTAGAAGGGATTCACCGCACTTGTAGTCCATTGATACCTCTTCAGACCCATATGGGGAGATTTACTAAAACTGGTGCACTCATCTGATACAGGTGTGCATGGTAACCAATCAGTTTCTAACTTCAGTTCGTTCAATTAAGCTTTGCCCAAAAAACCTGGAAGCTGATTTCTCTGCACAGCTGTACCGGATTTGCCATGCCCCAGTTTTAGTAAATCTCCCCCATACTGTAAGGTCTGTACCTATAACTGGAGTAAAAGTCTACATCATATAGCGTACTGATCCACTGATCAAGGTTGCAATGCTTTACAGGCTCCACTGCAACAACAAAAAAAAAAATAAAGTGAACATTTTGTATTTAATTTTCTCTAAATACAGTGGACTTTTAGCCCCCATTCACACTAAGGCGACCTGTGAGGCGACCTGGTTGCCTCACAGGTCGCCGTAGGTCGCCTCCCATAGGGAAGCTGCAGACCCGTTCTAATAGGAGCGACACAAGTCGCTCCGACTTAGAAAAAGGGTCCGGAGCTTCTTTGGGGCGACCAGGAGGCGACCGCCATAGACTTCAATGTTATGAAGTCCGTGGCGGCCGCTCCGAGGTCGCGGTGCGAAGTAGCGTCGCCCCTATGTGAAAGGGGGCTTAAAGCTTGAGTTTTTAAAACATTTTCTTTTTGCTCTATTGAAAGATACAGGAAATCTTAAATCTTTGGATTATACTATTAAACTTTCTTTTGGAAGCAGCTGCTAAATAATGAAAATGAAAAGACAACCACCGCTCAGGTGAGCAATCCCGGTTCTGTTGGTGCTGTCCCTGGCTCGCCACCGCTGCAACAGTAGAAATGAAGGAGAAATCGGCCGCACGCCACCAGCTGCTAAGAAGATGAATCCTTTATTAACATATGTCAAAAGTACACAGGATACAGAGATAGACGCGTTTCACACTTTCAAAGTCCTTGTTCACCACCAAAGTATTTATCTTCCTAGCAGTTGGTGGTGTGCGGCCGATTTCTCCTTCATTTCAGCTGGTAAACAATAGTTTGCCTCTTTACAAGGATACTTATACACACAGAGGCTGTCCCATAAAATATGATAAGGTATGGTCCAAATGGCTAGCTGAGGCCTCTACAGCTTCCAAGGAGCCTTCGGGTTGATGTGTCTCTTATTAACGTCATTGTTTGCTTCACAAGTTGTCTCATACTTACTCCACTCAGGCTTGCATTGACTAATTTGTAGAAGGGATTGTCCGTGCCTGTACTTGGCATATGGGATCTAGGCCTTCCTCTCCAATACGGTCTTGCTACATATAAATCTTTTTTGTACTGTAAAATGCACTCCCCTGCAAGGGTCACTTTAATGTCTATGTTTAATTGTGTGTATTGGTTGTATGTTGGTGTAGTTTAAACCAATAAAGAAAATTTTCAAAAAAAAAAAAATCTTCTTTCTGGTAGTCTTACACAGTTGTCCTTACAGTGTCAGCTTTGGACTTGGGTGCTGGGCTCTACTTGAGCGCTTTCCAGACAGGTTCTGGTTAGTGTAAGTGAGCTGCGAAGTGCTTTCCAGATTTATTATAATTGCCTCTGCACTTGCTCTGTCTACAAAGACTCACTTCTTTGAGTAGGCTATTTGGGCTCATGGAGCTCCCCCATGTTTGTTAGTGTCTGGGCATCTAACTTAATTTTCCCTATTTTTCCTACCAGCTTGCCAAGGAAGGGGTTAGCGCTGTGGGACTTATCCTTTAAGGCTGAAAAGTTAACATCCCGCTACATCCCAAGTCCATTACTGAATGTGGAAGGCTTACTTGGTGTGAGTCTAGGGGGTTTCCACTACAGGAGTTTCTCCCTGGGACCGATCCTTTTTTTTCCTGCAGTTAAGCCTTGGCCAGTGTTTGGCCCTTAGTACCATCAAGGGCCAGACCTCTGCTCTTACCAATCTTTTCCTGAGAGTGTTGGCTTATCACTTTCTGATCAAGACTTTTGTGCAAGGGGTCCCTACCTCCATCGAATTTAAAACTGGGCCACTTGGTGCTTCAGAAGCCCCTGTTTAAACCTATAAGAAAGATTCCTTTCACTGCGCTGACATAAAAGATAGTTTTCCATGTCGCATATTACCTCGGTTTAGGGTCTGATCTGGTAGCCTTACCCTGTCAGGAACCCTTTTTCATCCTCCATAGGGCATGGTCGTGTTCCTTTCTTCCTAAGGTAGTTTCTGCCATTCACCTTAGCCAGATCATTGTTCTTGCCTCTTTGTGTCCTGCTCCAGGACACCTCTATCTCTGCCACATCGTCTCTCAATAAAAAGATTCACTTTTTGTCACTCCGGATAATCCCAAGAAGGGCCATCTGGCTTCTCTTTTCCACCATTCTAGGTGGCTCAGACGGACCATTGTTCAGACTTATGATCTCAAGGATCAGGTTCCCCCTTTCCAACCAATGCTCACTCCATCAGGGCTGTAGGTGCTTTTGAGCATTTCAGCATCAGGCCTCTGTTTCTCAGGTTTGTATGGCTGTCACCTTATCTTCTGTTCACATGTTTTCCAAGTTTTACCAGGTGGATGTCTCTGCCTCATCTAATGTCAGTTTCAGGTGGCTCTTTGAGCTGCAGACAGTCCCTTATTCTTGTTCGGTCTGTTAGCAATTTTTAGCTGTGTTGCCCACCCTTTGGATGTTGGATGTCATAAAGGTTTATTGCTCCTCAGATGACATGAAGAAATTAGGATATTTGCAATCGCCATAAAAGTTTTTTTTTTTTAAGTCCTTCGAGAGCATACTATATGTTCCACCCCTACGAGTTTTGACCATGCTATTGGTAATACTTTGTTACCAAAAGGAGGCAGGCTGGTTACCCCAGGGCTGGCCTACAGTTTTCTTTTTTGCCAGTGTCAAGAGTTTGCCAGTGTTTGTAGGCGGAAATATGACCCAAAGGTTTGGGACTACTTGTTTCCCCTCAAAGGATTTTACAGTGAGAACAATAATTATATTTTTATGCTAATATGAAAAGTTCTCAGTCTAGCACAAAACTTTGTATTTAACTAATGGAAAGTATAAATCCAATGTTAACTCTGGAACTCAACAGAATTTGTTGGTTTCATTAGGTTATGTTATTACAGTTTATTTTTTTATTTCAATGCTTCTGCTTGGATACCTCTTCTGCCCAAGCTGTTTCCCACTGAGACCTTTTTTTGTAGATGGGTCTTCTTGAGCATTCCCAGCTGTGCTTCGAAGTACTTTATGCCATAGTTGATTATCACCTAAGGCATGAAAAACGAGAGATCGTGCTTTGTGAAAAAGGCAAACTGATCAAAATTTTCTCTTGCTTCAAATAGAAGAGGAGAAAGAGGAAGGTAAGGATTGGAGTGGATGGGGAGCAGGCATAGCAGAGAAGATCAGTTTTTAGGGCAAGTACAGAAAACTAATGTGACTCTACATAATTGTGAAGCATGTAAAGCGTAGGAGTCCAGAAGACATGAGGATACTGGTGTCAAAGTGAGGAGTTATTGCAGATTGGTTGCTTTGGATGGAGTGTTTAGCCTGGATGCCCAGACTTTACAGATTTTGTCTAGGAATCATGTACTTTTGTATGTGTAGCGGGGTTAAACATGCCTAAAGACACTGTTTGATATGTGGGAAGGAACTAGGCTCCCTCTAGTGGTAGCTGCATGGAATTTCCCGGGCTGTGACTTCCTTTTCACAAGATGAAGAAACTACATCTCCCAGGCTGCTTTGCAAGATCCAGGAACTAGGCTCCCTCTAGTGGTAGCTGCATGGAATTTCCCGGGCTGTGACTTCCTTTTCACAAGATGAAGAAACTACATCTCCCAGGCTGCTTTGCAAGATCCAGGGTGCACGGCTGCACCGCACGGCACTATGGGGGAGGTTATTTAAAGGAAGAGAGAAGCGCGCGAAGGGGGGGGGCCTTTCTGCGCTGGACTCTGAGGAACCAGCGAGCGAGAGTGAAGGACTGACACTGGATATTGGGCCAGAGCCTTTTAGCCTGGAGGGACGACGTGGAACCGTCCCATCTCAAGCACGAGGCACATTCCTGGAGGTCATACTGCTGTTTGCCGAGACCGGAAGTCATCCGCCAGAAGGACCCCGCGCGGCTGGCATATAGCCAAAGGACTGAGACCGCAGTGGAAGCGCGCGAAGGAGAAACTTCTGTTGGTGAGAGGGCACATGCCCAATAACTGACTTTATCTGCTGAAGAGACAGTTTTATCTACAGATAGCGGTAGCGCAGCAGGAGGTGATAAAACCCCGGGGTTTATCACCATACTCTCTCAGGAGACTCATAGACAAACAATAAGGTCTGTAAAGGAGTCGCCAGAGGCTTATCTCTCTCGCAGAAGTTATTGCTCAGTTACGCAGACACCCAGCGGTGACAACTAACAGCTCGTTGTTTTTTCTCTCTTGATCTTTATTCCTAATCTGGATTACAAATGAGCTCTATTCAATAACCTTGCTAGCGAAGATCAACAAGAAAGAAGAGAACTCTGGGGGAGGGACTCAGATAGGCCCACCTACCTGGTACTGTGTCTAGCCTTAATGCAGGAGGAGTGTGGGGGTATTCTTTTACCTTTTTAAAGCTGTTTTAAATAACCTTTTATGGACTTGTATTGTATTGTATTGTATCTCCCCTATTCAATTTGATACATAGTAAACTAAGTCTGGTTAATTACAATCTTGTGCGTTGTTCCATTGTGTCACCCAGAAGGACTACTATTCAAGAAGGTAACAAGGTATTGTTGCATAGTGAAGTATTGTATTCCAACCTGTGTATCTATTTGATAGTCCAGTCCTATTCTGGGTCAGTTGTGCCTGAGGAGGGATCGAGCCAATTTGATTGGGTTGTTAGGCAGGGTGTAGACCCAATAATATAATCAGCAGCTCCTGCGGGGGTGGTGCTACACGTGGGGGCTCGTCCGGGATTTCTACAGTCCTGCAATACAACCCTCTCAGCCATAGAATCCCCTCCCACGCAGAAATGGATCCTGTCGCTGCTGCTGAGTGGTGCAAGGAAGAGAATGTCATAGTGGAAAATGGCCTGGTGGTTGAAATCAAGGGAGAAGCCTGGACTGAAGAAAAGCTCCTCCCTGTTTTGAGGGCACTATCCACAGACAGGAAATTTTGGGTGATTGACATGAAAACTGACACCACTGCCCCACACACGTATGCACTGTGTGAGTGGAGGAAGGGGGTCCCTGATTATTTCAACGGAAACAGTGTAAAAACTACTGACCAAACAGAACTTTTCCTGATACATCCAGGAGTTCCTATTGCGGGTCCCTCATCCACCACCCCTGGGGTATCCAGCCAAGAAAAAGGTGTCCAAGAAGGGCATCCTGAGTCATCACCTTTGTCGACTTTTAGCTCAGAACTGTGTGCTGTTCTTGGGGAGATTGTGGCAAAATGTAGTAGGGACTCCTCGAGCTATTTGATGACTGGATATAGGAAGCTCCGGACATTCTCTGGGAAACAGCCTGTGCCTTCAGCAGAAGATGGGTTCGAAGAGTGGTTAGATACCGCCACTCAGGCTTTGGAGGAATGGGAGGTACCAGAACAGCACAAGAAGCAGAGAATCACAGAGAGTTTAAGGGGACCTGCATTAGAGGCTGTACGTAATCTAAAGCTTAGCAAGAAGAACTGCACTGCACAGGATTATTTGGACATTCTGCAAGATGTGTTTGGTCGGACGGAGAACGCGGCTGAACTTCTCTACCAGTTGGACCACTGTTATCAAGAAGAGGGGGAGAAGTTGTCCGAATTCATTAAACGTCTGGATAGGATTATCCACCAGATTCTGTTAAAGAAAGGAATAGACCACCGGAAAATAGATGAGACTCGTGCACGACAGGTTCTGAAAGGGGCTCAACCTTTAGATCCCATTGCCATACTGTTACGAACTCGTCGAGATGGCGGCATTCTAGAATACCCCGATCTGATTCGAATGGTCAGAGAGGAAGAGGTTATGTTGGACAACAAGAAGAAAAGTCGGCAGTTTGACTCAACTGCCCGGGTTGGAGTGATAAGTGTGGAAGAGGGTGACTCTCAAGTTGAACTCCTAAAGACCCAAGTGTCTCAGTTGATAGAAATGGTGTCCATCCTGACTGGTCAGGTATCCACTCTACCCAAGGGGAGTATATCGGAGAGGCCAGATGAACCTGTTAGTCTCAGCACAGATCCAGAGCCACGGCCTGCAAGATTGTTAACTTGTTTCAACTGCGGGGGAGTTGGGCATGTTAGAAGGGTATGTCCCAGCTCAGGAAATGCTGCCACGAAACCTCGCGAGCCAGCGGGAAACTTCAGAGGACACCGGTGAAGGAGTCAACCGGGTGTCCGCCAGTCTTAAGGGACTCCAGAAGTGGTGCAGGATCAGGGAAACTGAGTCAGGGGGTCAGACCCAAATATAATACCCCCAGTTCTAGACTCCGGGTTACTGAGGGAAGGAAAGTCAATGCACGCCGGGTTCAGCGGGGGCCCAGATCAAGGAAGAAAAAGGAGAAGAGGGCCAGGGTACAGAGAACTGAATCAGACAACCAGGCTACATCAAGAGAATTCCCAACTAACTTGGTCGGGCCCTCCCCAGTGGTCTCGGTTCAGGTGGAAGGAATTTACACAAGAGCCCTCCTTGACACAGGGGCCCAGGTGACTCTTTTGTATAGAGACTTCTATGATAAATATCTTACCCATCTACCTTTGCAGAAGTTGGAAGATCTGGAGATATGGGGTATTGGGACCCAAAGTTTTCCCTATGACGGGTATCTGCCAATCAAGTTGACCTTTGATCCATCAGTGGCTGGTGAAGCGGAAACCTTCGACACCTTAGCGGTGGTCTGTCCTCGTCCACCAGGGGCCAACAAAAGCTCTCTCATCGTAGGAACAAACACTGACCTGGTAAGGCGCCTTCTGATACAACTGGTCCAGGGACAAGATGCTCAGGCGCCAAGGATCCATCCCATGCTATGGCAGGCCTACCAACGATTAGTGTTGGAGCAAGAGACCCCCGCAGAAGGAGTTGGACAACTCTGGAAGCTGGATAGAGCAGAAAAGGTCTTACAGCCAGGAGAGGTGGCCTGTTTTAAGGCTTCTGTTAAACTCACATGGCAACAGCCGGGTCCCTTCATTATCTTTGAATCAGGTCAAAAGGAGAGACAGAGAGGGATAGAAGTGATCCCTGAGGTGATCCCTTTGAAGGTGTTACAGGAAAACCGTGGAAGGGTTTTAGTGAGTGTCAGAAACACCTCTATTACACCAGTGAAGGTACCGGCCAGAGTGCTCCTGGGCCAAGTCAACCCGGCTACCCCAGTTGCCCCCATTGATTTCAAAGAAAAGGAACAGGGTGAAGCGGTTATAGAGGAGCTTTGCTCTGGAAACGCTGCCCTCCCGCCGGAATGGGTGAAGAGGGCCAAGGCACAACTTGCTCGATGTAGGGAAATATTCTCTAAGGACGAGTTTGACGTGGGATGTGCCAGGAGCGCTACTCATAAGATCCGCCTGAGTGAGGACAAGCCTTTCAGGGAGAGAGTCCGGCGAGTCCCCTTAGGTGACTTAGAAGATCTACGTCAACAGCTGGCAGAGCTCAAAAAGATCGGGATTATCCGAGAATCCAGGAGCCCGTATGCTTCCCCGATAGTGGTAGTCCGGAAGAAAAATGGATCTTTGAGGCTTTGTATCGACTACCGAACGCTGAACAGAAGAACCATCCCAGACCAGTATACCACTCCTCGAATCGAAGATGCCCTACAGAGTCTGTCAGGGGCGAAGTGGTTCAGTGTGATGGACTTAAAGAGTGGGTATTATCAGATCCCCATGCACCCTGAAGATCGGGAGAAAACAGCCTTCATCACCCCTGTGGGGTTCTTTGAGTTCAATCGCATGCCTCAGGGGTTGTCCGGGGCCCCTGCTACCTTCCAAAGGCTGATGGAGAGGACCGTTGGAGATATGAATTTGATAGAGGTACTGGTATACTTGGATGATGTTATCGTGTTTGGCAGAACTTTAGAAGAACATGAGGAGAGGTTGGAAAAGGTCTTGAAGAGGCTACATGAAGAAGGTCTGAAACTTTCTCCTGAGAAGTGCCAATTCTATCAGTCCTCGGTCCATTACCTGGGCCATATCGTGTCTGAAGAAGGGGTGGCCACTGACCCGGACAAGCTGGATGCTGTTGCTTCCTGGCCGAGACCCACAAATGTGACCGAACTCCGGTCATTCTTGGGCTTTTGCTCCTATTACAGGAGGTTTGTGGAGGGGTTCGCCCAGATTGCCCGACCCCTAAATGAGCTCCTGAAGAATGAAGAAGATGATGTCCCTGAGTTGGTAAAGCCGGCGAAGTCCACCATAGGCCCCCGGAAGGCTAAGGAATCCATCCAGGATCAGTGGACCCCGGAATGCGAAGGGGCCTTTGTCCAGCTGAAGGAAACCCTAACCACTGCCCCTGTGTTGGCCTATGCGGACCCCACAAAACCATATGAACTGCATGTTGATGCCAGCCGAGATGGGCTGGGGGGGGTACTTTATCAGGAGCATGAGGGTCATCTGCGACCTGTTGCCTATGTGAGCAGAAGCCTATTGCCTGCTGAAAGGAATTATCCTACTCACAAACTTGAATTCTTGGCCTTGAAGTGGGCAGTGGTTGACAAATTGAAAGACTACCTGTACGGAGCTGAATTCATTGTCAAGACAGATAATAATCCCCTCACCTATCTGTTGACTACGGCCAAGCTGGATGCAACAGGACATCGATGGTTGGCTGCCCTCTCTAGCTTCAATTTTAGCCTGAAGTATCGGCCAGGAATCGGAAATAGGGATGCAGATGCCCTATCCAGAAGGTTGCATGTTCCACAGGAACCTGCGGAAGAATGGACTCATTTGGCTCCAGAAGGGGTGCGTGCCCTATATCAGGGAACTGAATTTCGATCCCGAGGAGGGTCAAGAGCAGAAGAGATTGGGGTTTCGGCTATCGGAGTACCCAAATGCTACTGCCAGGTGACCCAAGTTGAAGGGGAGGGTTTGCCCCGGCTGTCCAAAAGGGACTTGCGGAAGGAGCAGTTGGAAGACCCTTTGGGAAAACTTCTCTTGGAAGCTCTGGAGATCCAGAGCCCTGAGTTGCTTCTAACTGACTCCCCTCAGGGGGCCCGTCTGTTGCATAGAGAGTGGACCCGGTTACAGATCAGAGAAGGAGTGGCCTACCGGAGAGGTCCATCTGAAGATCTGGAGGAGAAGTGGCAACTGTTCTTACCAGCTAAATACAGAGAGGGAGTTCTGGCCGCTCTTCATGATAATCATGGCCATCTGGGGCCCGAAAGAACCTTTCAGCTTGTCAGGGACAGGTTCTACTGGCCTTGTATGAGGGCCGAAGTTGAAGGATACTGTCATTCTTGTGTCCGGTGTATACAGAGGAAGACTCTGCCACGTCAAGCAGCCCCAATGGGCCATCTACAAAGTCAGGGACCCATGGAGCTGGTGTGCATTGATTTCCTTTGCTTAGAGCCTGATCTGAGTGGCCAGGGGAATGTCCTTGTGGTAACAGACCATTTTACCAGATATGCTCAAGCATTCCCAACAAGGGATCAGAAGGCCTCAACGGTAGCCAAAGTTCTTGTAGAGAAGTTCTTTGTACATTATGGGTTACCACAACGCCTCCATTCTGATCAGGGAAGGGACTTTGAAAGCAGACTGATCAAGAGACTGTTAGATATGTTAGGCATTCAAAAGACTAGAACCACTCCCTACCATCCACAGGGGGATGCCCAGCCTGAACGATTTAACAGGACTCTTTTGGATATGTTGGGGACTTTGAGCTCAGAGAAGAAACAGCATTGGGGCAAGCACGTAGCTGCCATTGTGCATGCCTACAACAGCACTGTCAGTGATGCTACTGGATATTCCCCTTATCGGCTGATGTTTGGAAGGGAGGCTCGGTTGCCAGTGGATTTGGCCTTTGGCATTTCGCCTGATCATACCTCTTCAGCATCGCATAGAGGATATGTGGACCGACTGCGGAAGAGTCTGAAAGCGGCCTATGACAAGGCTCAGGCCACATCTGATCAACGTGGACTGCGGAATAAAAAAAATTTCGACCTAAAAGTTCGGATCCATGACCTGCAACCAGGGGACAGGGTTTTGTTGAGAAACTTGGGTGTCCCGGGAAAACACAAGTTGGCAGACCGCTGGAAGTCCCAACCTTATGTTATCTGCAAGCAACTGCCAAACCTTCCTGTGTACCAAATTCGGCCTGAAGGAAGTGTGGGTCCATTGAAGGCTTGGCATCGGAACCATTTGCTGCCTCTCTCTGAAGCGGTTCGTATGCCCCCTGTGGAAGACTTGTCAGAGGCCCCTTCGACTTCTCGCCGGTCCAGACCAGTTACCAGATCTCGGACGACGCTCCCAGATGAGGGAGAGGGAAGTTCTCCATCTGAAGATTTGGAAGATGAAGAGGAGGTACCCGACTGGTTGTGGTCATCTCAGTTGCCAGAACCCACACCTGCCTCCCTGTCTTCATCTGACTTGGCTGATAGAGGAGCCCTTCGGGCAGAAGCCCCTGAATTCATACCCTTTCATATGCTTCCAGAAGAAGCAGCTGAGGATGAAGATCCTGAGGAGGAGGTTGCACCCTTCTCTGAAGAAGAACTGACCTCTCTTGAACCATCAGGTTCCTCTGTGTTGGAACATGAGGAGGGGGACATTGAAGAATCCTCAGAAGTGCCTGATCCTAGCACCTCTGAGAGCATGCCTCCACGGGAACAGAGGGAAAGGAGAGTCATTCACCCACCTAAGAGACTGACCTATGATCAATTGGGTGAATGTTCGGAAGAAGCTGTTTTTACCTCCAAAAGATCTCCTGACCAGCCTAGTTCCTCCACTGTAGATTTGGTGGGGGACAACCCTAGCTCACCCCCAGGCACAACTGTACAAGCCACCCAAGTTTTGGGGGGTCTGTGAGAGATCATGAGAACAAAGTATTGAAGTAGAAAACGTTTGCATTTAAGTTTGTACATAAGGATATTGGGTTTGGCCATTATAATAAGCACAGTTTTTGATGTTCACAATTCGGTTTACTTTGTGAGTTAATGTTTGCGCACATTTTGTTGCTCTGACCTCACTATATGTTTTTTTCTCTTTCTCACCTTTTGATGTTTTTTTTTCAACACAAACTTTAAGATGTAAGTGTTTAAGAAATTGCAAAGGCACATGTGCTTTTTAAAGGAGCACTATATAAAAGCACTAGAAATCAGCACTATATTAACACTGTAGAAATCACTTATTTGTTTATTAATTGCACTTTATCATTTTACTGTTGCACTGCTATTAGAATACAAAATTGGATGTATTCAGATTGACTTATTTCAGCAAAATGTTAATGTTTTTGTTGTATAATGCCAACCTATGCACTAGGGTACATACTGTTGACCTCTTTGGGGACCAAAGTTTCTCAAGTGGGGGGAGTGTGTAGCGGGGTTAAACATGCCTAAAGACACTGTTTGATATGTGGGAAGGAACTAGGCTCCCTCTAGTGGTAGCTGCATGGAATTTCCCGGGCTGTGACTTCCTTTTCACAAGATGAAGAAACTACATCTCCCAGGCTGCTTTGCAAGATCCAGGAACTAGGCTCCCTCTAGTGGTAGCTGCATGGAATTTCCCGGGCTGTGACTTCCTTTTCACAAGATGAAGAAACTACATCTCCCAGGCTGCTTTGCAAGATCCAGGGTGCACGGCTGCACCGCACGGCACTATGGGGGAGGTTATTTAAAGGAAGAGAGAAGCGCGCGAAGGGGGGGGGCCTTTCTGCGCTGGACTCTGAGGAACCAGCGAGCGAGAGTGAAGGACTGACACTGGATATTGGGCCAGAGCCTTTTAGCCTGGAGGGACGACGTGGAACCGTCCCATCTCAAGCACGAGGCACATTCCTGGAGGTCATACTGCTGTTTGCCGAGACCGGAAGTCATCCGCCAGAAGGACCCCGCGCGGCTGGCATATAGCCAAAGGACTGAGACCGCAGTGGAAGCGCGCGAAGGAGAAACTTCTGTTGGTGAGAGGGCACATGCCCAATAACTGACTTTATCTGCTGAAGAGACAGTTTTATCTACAGATAGCGGTAGCGCAGCAGGAGGTGATAAAACCCCGGGGTTTATCACCATACTCTCTCAGGAGACTCATAGACAAACAATAAGGTCTGTAAAGGAGTCGCCAGAGGCTTATCTCTCTCGCAGAAGTTATTGCTCAGTTACGCAGACACCCAGCGGTGACAACTAACAGCTCGTTGTTTTTTCTCTCTTGATCTTTATTCCTAATCTGGATTACAAATGAGCTCTATTCAATAACCTTGCTAGCGAAGATCAACAAGAAAGAAGAGAACTCTGGGGGAGGGACTCAGATAGGCCCACCTACCTGGTACTGTGTCTAGCCTTAATGCAGGAGGAGTGTGGGGGTATTCTTTTACCTTTTTAAAGCTGTTTTAAATAACCTTTTATGGACTTGTATTGTATTGTATTGTATCTCCCCTATTCAATTTGATACATAGTAAACTAAGTCTGGTTAATTACAATCTTGTGCGTTGTTCCATTGTGTCACCCAGAAGGACTACTATTCAAGAAGGTAACAAGGTATTGTTGCATAGTGAAGTATTGTATTCCAACCTGTGTATCTATTTGATAGTCCAGTCCTATTCTGGGTCAGTTGTGCCTGAGGAGGGATCGAGCCAATTTGATTGGGTTGTTAGGCAGGGTGTAGACCCAATAATATAATCAGCAGCTCCTGCGGGGGTGGTGCTACATATGTTTTCTGGTGGAGGGGGGAGATTGGAATTAACAAGATTTATTTATTTTTTTTCAAAATTGTAAGGTGGGAGGCTCGAGTTTTTCCCAGGTCACAGTAATAGCTTTTCTGGCTTATTGTATTACAAGTGTAGTAGTTTTTCCTGGCCTTATGGAGGCATAACAAAAGTAAGATTAGTTGCATTAATGATTTAAATTGTCATCTGGTTTATTAGGTTTGTATTTTAGCAAAGTCCAAATATATTAGGTGATAATTTGGGGAGCCATGTCACCTGCTAGTGTTGGTCCACTGTGTTTTATCAAGTCCAAAATCAGCACAGCCCTCTACCAGGAAATTCTAGAGCACTTCATGCTTCCCTCTGCTGACCAGCTTTATTGAGATGCAAATTTCATTTTCCAGCAGGACTTGGCACCTGCCCACACTGCCTAAAGTACCCTGGTTTAATGATGATGGTATCACTGTGCTTGGTTGGTCAGCAAACTTGCCTGACCTAAACCCCATAGAGAATCTGTGGGATATTGTCAAGAGGAAGATGAGAGACACCAGACCCAACAATGCACACGAGCTGAAGGCCGATATCAAAGAAACCTGGGCTTCCATAACACCTCAGCAGTGCCACAGGCTAATCGTCTCCATGCAATGCCACATTGTTGCAGTAATTCATGCAAAAGGAGCCCCAACCAAGTATTGAGTGCATATTATACTGTACATGGACTTACGTTTCAGTAAGCCCACATTTCTGTATTAAAAATCCTTTTTTTTGTTTGTCTTATGTAATATTCAAATTTTCTGAGATACTGAATTTTGGGTTTTCACTAGCTGTAAGCCATAATCATCAAAATTAAAAGAAAGAAATAGATTTTTTTAAACCAGAGTTTAGTGCCATTTTAAGTCTTCTTCCTCAGTGACAGCAGGAGGTGGGCCTTCCTCCTGCACCAAGGGGCACTTTGTCCTGCAGTACTGAGTACTTCCCAGGGCTGTATCAAAGGCAGACTTGGCTCACACAAAATGGGCAGAATGACACTTATGCTGGCCATACACTATACGAAAAACCATTCAAACTTGTTTTAGAATAACAAACACTCGGCTGTGAGAGCAAAGATTGCCATCGTGGAAAGAACACATTTTGATTGATAAATCGTTTAATGTCACATATGCCCAGTGCAAATAGTTCAAAATATTTAACGGACAAGAAACACATCAACCTTTCAATTTATCGTTCGTTTGGCAAAAATTTTCCAACCTGTTCCTTCAGTTTTTCGGCTCTAAAAAGTTTATACCGATTTTCTATTTGTGTCCATTAACTGGACGAAAAATTAAGGAATGGGCCAAATGACAGATTTTTAAACGATTTTTCAGCAAGTGTATGGACAGCATTAGGGGTTGATTTACTAAAACTGTAGAGTGCAGAATCTGGTGCAACCGTGCATGGTAGCCAATCAGCTTCTAACTTCGGCTTGTTCAGTTAAGCTTTAAAAATCAAACCTGGAAGCTGATTGGTTTCTATACAGAGATGCACGTGATTTTGCACTCTCCAAATTTAGTAACCCCAGATGTGTTTTAGGAAGAGAGCACTGAAGACATTCAATCAGTATGACATCGAGGTCTCAAAATAATATTTTCTTAATGCTCAATATTGCCTCAATGCTTGCTCAGTCCAGGTTTTTACTTTAATGCTGGTGTTCTGTCAGATTAGCAAACCCGTCAATCGAAGTGACGTTCCGTCAGCTGACTGACCAAAAATACTTAGTGCGCATGCATTCCACGGCTAGCAGGTTTGCTAATCTGACAGAACACCTGCAGTCAGAAAGTAGCAGCGGACATCTTGTTACACCCAGCCAAGTCTTGAATTTTAGACTCATTATAGTAATTAAGTGAGCATGTATATAATATTTTGACACGCTTTAGACGTTTTGATGTTTGATTTTGAAAGCCTGCAGTCAGAAGGTGGCTACGGCCATCTTGGTACACCCTGCACTGCTCAGCATCAAACTTGGAGGCTTTCAAAATTAAACATCAAAACAGTCTCACAGGTTTCAAAATACTGTATATAAGCAAATATGCTCACCTTATTGATAAAATGAGTCTGACGTCTGATGGCCAGTATCATTCAACCCACTTCCGATGGGTCCAGGATGTGATCTAACAGTGAACTGCCCCCTTGTGACGTCATCTACTGGTGTATGCTGGGTCGGTGATGTCACAAGGGGGCGGTGGCACCAGGTGACCTTGCCAGGTGGCCCCGCCGCTAAGCTATTTAAGAACTGTCAGATGACAGAGCAGGCAGAGGGCGGGAGCCTTCGGCGCAAGCAGAGTTTTTTTCTTTTTTTCCCAGTTGGCAGTGGTGGCGGGCATGGTGATTGACAATGGATCTACACCGGGGGGGGACATTGTTTTTGTTTTTAAATAAAGGAATTTTAAAAAACTGTGTGTGTGTTTTTATTTATTTTTTACACTTTTTTTGGTGAATGAGTAGGGATACAATGCAGGGGGGCCCTTGTTAAAGGGGGCTTCCCGATTTCGATAAGCCCCCACCCGCAGACCCCCATAACCACCAGCCTATCAACATAAGGATAAGGACAAGGTACTGTGGGATGGGGGGCCCAAAGCACCTTATCTTTAAAAGAGGCACCCTGCCCCACAGTACCCCCCCCCATGTTGAGGGCATGTGGCCTCTTATGATTCATATAAAGATGTCCTTAGTAGAAGTAGTAGCAGTAGTGTGCAGAGTGTCTGTGTTTGTACAAACACTCCCAAGCTGTCTCTGAGTAGCTGAGTAGTAGTAGTAGTAATAGCAATGACCCTGTCCCCTATTATTAGAAATAAAAGGTCCACTCAGGCAGTCATGTTGTAGTATTAAAGCGGAGTTCTGGCCTCGGAAACGTTTTTTCAATAAAAATACCCCCGGGACTGTCAGGGCTAGTACATTTCATAATGGGTAGCCTCTGAACTGTCCCAGGTCGCACTTACCTTTTAGAAGAAATACTTACCTTGAAAATTTCTTACCAGCACAGCCATCTCAGGTGTGGGCAGCTGAAGCCAGGGCGTCCTCTTCGGCGTCCTCTTCCGTGTCCTCTTCGGTCCCAGAATGCCCTGCATCGGCCCCGCTCGTCAGTTCCGGTGCAGGCGCGTCATCCCTGCACAGCTTCTGGGCATGCCCAGTAGCTGTTTAGCAGGGAATGAAGCGCCTCCACCGGAACTGACGAGCGGGGCCGATGCAGGCGCATTGACTCCTGGGAGCGATGACGTTCAGCTCCCAGGAGTCAACGCAAGAAGGAAGTGACGGCGCAGGCTGCGGCCGCAGAGGGAGGAAGTAGAAGAAAGGGAAGTATATTTTCTTCAATATCAAGGTAAGTAATTGAAAGAAAATCGGGACTATCCATTTCTTTTTTAGGTGACACTGAGCAAGCGGATGGCCCAAAGTGGATTTTGAGGCCGGAACTCTGCTTTAAAGTAGTAAAGTTCAGGTCCCTCCTCACCGTCAGTCAATGATTAATATTGTGATGATTGGGTCCCCTCAATGAGTCGTAGTAACAATGGTGAGGTCTTCTCAGGCAGTCACTCAGTAGTAGTAGCAGCAGTGTGCAGAGAATGTTAGTGTTTGTGGAGACTCCCAAGCTGTCATTGAGTATTTAGAAATATAAAAAATGTTATTATACCCGCGCTATAGTTTTTTTTTTTTTTATTAGTGTCCTGATAGTGGTTAGTGTACTCATAACCCTGTGTGAATAATTAACACATATATAAAACCAAATATGAAAGTGCATAAAAAGATTCAATTTAAATAAATGAAAAGTGAGATTGAAGCTGCTGCTAACATGAAAGGTTAAACAACTTCATACAATGACAAAAAAAGTTATTAAACTTAGCACTGCTTCCACAAGTCATCTGAACACATGCTTGTTTTAAGCCCCGGTTCACACTACTGCGTGTGCCGGGTTCGCATGTCATGTCGGAGCGCACTGCTCCGACATGACATGCGATCAGCTGTGCGGTGCGAGTTTAGCCATACAGTTTGTATGGCTAAATTCGCACCGCACCCGCAGCAAAGACGCACAGGAGGCATTTTTGCTGCCGCATCAGGATCGGATCGCACAGCGGTTCACACTTGTGCGATCCGATCCTGTGCGAACTGCACGATCGCACTGCGATATGCAATCAAACTGGGGGTGTCGTTAAGATTACATTGACACCCCCAGCGGATCGCATATGGCAGTGTGAACTGCCGGGGGTGCGTGTGCGATGCGGGAACAGGCTGCGAATTCGCAGCCTTCCCGCATCGCAATAGTGTGAACCGAGCCTAAAAGTCCTAAACACCACCTCCCCATACTTCTTGTTCCTCTGTTTAGCTCCTAAACAAATCGGACTGGTTTATTTGCATATCAGAGGCCGGAGGACCTAGCTTCTTAACACAGAATCTAACTAACAAAAACATTTACTATAAAATCATCAAATATCTACAGCAACACATTCAACCTCTTGATTTTATAGAATTCTCAATAGCTCTTAAAGCCTTTCTCCAGGAAAGGGTGAAATAACCCCCCCCGTATTGTAAATGGGAGGAAAAAATTCCCTTTCGACCAGTGGCGGCCGGTTTATACACCAATCTGTGCCAAAGAAAAAAAAAAGAAATAAAAAAAATTAACATTTGCAGCCCACTAGGGGCGCCGGACCTACTACGGTCTATGGGGGGGGGGGGGTTTGCACCCCACGTGCACCAGGCAGAGGCGCCGACTGGCGGCCTTCTGGGGGTCATCGGGGCGCAGAGCAATGCGCCCTGACACTCCCCACTTTAGTGCTGTCCTGGCTGTGATTGGTCCAGACTCCAGCCTGGACCAATCATACAGGAGGACATCCCGGGTGACGTGATGCTTGGGGGCGGTGCGTGCGTCAGTCCCGGCTTCACATCATCACCTTCCCGCCCGCCGACAGCCCAGGAGGTAAGTGAAGTGATGCCTCAGGGGGGGGGCCCACACTGCTTTGAAGGGGGCAGGCAAGCTGGTCACTGCATTGATGGGGGCATGCAAGCTGGTCACTACATTGATGGGGGCAGGCAAGCTGGTCACTGCATTGATGGGGGCACGGCAAGCTGGTCACTGCATTGATGGGGGCAGGCAAGCTGGTCACTGCATTGATGGGGGCATGCAAGCTGGTCACTGCATTGATGGGGGCATGGCAAGCTGGTCACTGCATTGATAGGGGCAGGCAAGCTGGTCACTGCATTGATGGGGGCATGCAAGCTGGTCACTGCATTGATGGGGGCATGCAAGCTGGTCACTGAATTGATGGGGGCACGGCACGTTGGTCACTGCATTGATGGGGGGCATGCTGGTCACTGCATTGAATGGGGGCATGCTGTGGTAACTCTGCATTGAATGGGGGCATACTGTGGTAACTCTGCATTGAATGGGGGCATGCTGTGGTAACTCTGCATTGATGGGGGCATGCTGTGGTAACTCTGCATTGAATGGGGGCACGCTGTAGTAACTCTGCATTGAATGGGGGCACGCTGTAGTAACTCTGCATTGAATGGGGGCATGCTGTGGTAACTTTGCATTGAATGGGGGCACGCTGTAGTAACTCTGCATTGATGGGGGCATGCTGTAGTAACTCTGAATTGAATGGGGGCATGCTGTGGTAACTCTGCATTGAATGGGGGCATGCTGTGGTAACTCTGCATTGAATGGGGGCACGCTGTAGTAACTCTGCATTGATGGGGGCATGCTGTAGTAACTCTGCATTGAATGGGGGCATGCTGTGGTAACTCTGCATTGAATGGGGGCATGCTGTGGTAACTCTGCATTGAATGGGGGCATGCTGTGGTAACTCTGCATTGATATGGGAACGCTGTGGTAACTCTGCATTGATGGGGGCACGCTGTGGTAACTCTGCATTGATATGGGCACGCTGTGGTAACTCTGCATTGATGGGGGCACGCTGTAGTATCTCTGCATTGAATGGGGGCACGCTGTAGTAACTCTGCATTGATGGGGGCACGCTGTAGTAACTCTGCATTGAATGGGGGCACGCTGTAGTAACTCTGCATTGATGGGGGCACACTATACTTTGATTACTGAAGGCCCCTTGCACACTTTTGTGACCTCAAAGTCATGCAATTATTTGCCACGTTTTTTGCCGCAAAGCAATGCCTATTACATTTTTTCTGTTTGCACCCCCCCCCCCCCCCAAATTTTGAGCACCACCCGCCACTGGTAGTAGTAGAGGGATATAGTAGTAGTAGTAGTGGGATATAGTAGTAGTAGTAGTGGAGTATATTAGTGGGATATAGTAGTAGTAGCGGGATATGGTAGTAATAGTGGGATATAGTAGTAGTGAAGTATATTAGTGGGATATAGTAGTAGTGGGATATGGTAGTAGTAGTGGGATATAGTAGTAGTAGTAGAGTATAGTAGTGGGATATAGTAGTAGTGGAGTATAGTAGTAGTAGAGGGATATAGTAGTAGTAGTGGAGTATAGTAGTAGTAGTAGTGGAGTATAGTAGTAATAGAGGGATATAGTAGTAGTGGGATATGGTGGTAATGGAGTATAGTAGTGGGATATAGTAGTAGTAGTGGGATATAGTAGTAGTAGAGGGATATAGTTGTAGTAGTGGAGTATAGTAGTAGTAGAGGGATATAGTAGTAGTAGTGGAGTATAGTATTAGTAGAGGGATATAGTAGTAATAGTAGTGGAGTATAGTAGTAGTAGAGGGATATAGTAGTAGTAGTAGTGGAGTATAGTAGTAATAGAGGGATATAGTAGTAGTGGGATATGGTGGTAGTGGAGTAGTAGTAGAGGGATATAGTAGTAGTGGAGTATAGTAAAGGGATATAGTAGTAGTAGTGGGATATAGTAGTAGTAGTGGGATAGTAGTAGTGGGATATAGTAGTAGTAGTAGAGGGATATAGTAGTAGTAGTGGAGTATAGTTGTGGTATATAATAGTAGTAGTAGAGGGATATAATAGTAGTAGTAATGGAGTGTAGTAGAGTATAGTAGTGGAGTATAGTAGTGGTATATAATAGTAGTGGAGAGTAGAGCATGTCTTTGTGTTTGTACACACATCCCCATCCCAGGTCCTGTCATAGAGTAGTAGAGTATAGTAGTGGAGTGTAGTAGTAGTGTAGTATAGTAGTAGTGGGATATGGTAGTAGTAGTGAAGTATAGTAGTAGTGGAGTATAGTAGTGGGATAGAGAAGTAGTATTAGTAGTAGAGCATGTCTTTGTGTTTGTACACACATCCCCATCCCGGGTCCTGTCATAGAGTAGTAGAGTATAGTAGTGAAGTATAGTAGTAGTAGAGGGATGTAGTAGTGGAGTATAGTAGTAGTGGAGTATAGTAGTAGTAGAGGGATATAGTAGTAGTAGTGGAGTATAGTAGTAGTAGTAGTGGAGTATAGTAGTAATAGAGGGATATAGTAGTAGTGGGATATGGTGGTAATGGAGTATAGTAGTGGGATATAGTAGTAGTAGTGGGATATAGTAGTAGTAGAGGGATATAGTTGTAGTAGTGGAGTATAGTAGTAGTAGAGGGATATAGTAGTAGTAGTGGAGTATAGTATTAGTAGAGGGATATAGTAGTAATAGTAGTGGAGTATAGTAGTAGTAGAGGGATATAGTAGTAGTAGTAGTGGAGTATAGTAGTAATAGAGGGATATAGTAGTAGTGGGATATGGTGGTAGTGGAGTAGTAGTAGAGGGATATAGTAGTAGTGGAGTATAGTAAAGGGATATAGTAGTAGTAGTGGGATATAGTAGTAGTAGTAGAGGGATATAGTAGTAGTAGTGGAGTATAGTTGTGGTATATAATAGTAGTAGTAGAGGGATATAATAGTAGTAGTAATGGAGTGTAGTAGAGTATAGTAGTGGAGTATAGTAGTGGTATATAATAGTAGTGGAGAGTAGAGCATGTCTTTGTGTTTGTACACACATCCCCATCCCAGGTCCTGTCATAGAGTAGTAGAGTATAGTAGTGGAGTGTAGTAGTAGTGTAGTATAGTAGTAGTGGGATATGGTAGTAGTAGTGAAGTATAGTAGTAGTGGAGTATAGTAGTGGGATAGAGAAGTAGTATTAGTAGTAGAGCATGTCTTTGTGTTTGTACACACATCCCCATCCCGGGTCCTGTCATAGAGTAGTAGAGTATAGTAGTGAAGTATAGTAGTAGTAGAGGGATGTAGTAGTGGAGTATAGTAGTAGTGGAGTATAGTAGTAGTAGAGGGATATAGTAGTAGTAGTGGAGTATAGTAGTAGTAGTAGTGGAGTATAGTAGTAATAGAGGGATATAGTAGTAGTGGGATATGGTGGTAATGGAGTATAGTAGTGGGATATAGTAGTAGTAGTGGGATATAGTAGTAGTAGAGGGATATAGTTGTAGTAGTGGAGTATAGTAGTAGTAGAGGGATATAGTAGTAGTAGTGGAGTATAGTATTAGTAGAGGGATATAGTAGTAATAGTAGTGGAGTATAGTAGTAGTAGAGGGATATAGTAGTAGTAGTAGTGGAGTATAGTAGTAATAGAGGGATATAGTAGTAGTGGGATATGGTGGTAGTGGAGTAGTAGTAGAGGGATATAGTAGTAGTGGAGTATAGTAAAGGGATATAGTAGTAGTAGTGGGATATAGTAGTAGTAGTGGGATAGTAGTAGTGGGATATAGTAGTAGTAGTAGAGGGATATAGTAGTAGTAGTGGAGTATAGTTGTGGTATATAATAGTAGTAGAAGAGGGATATAATAGTAGTAGTAATGGAGTGTAGTAGAGTATAGTAGTGGTATATAATAGTAGTGGAGAGTAGAGCATGTCTTTGTGTTTGTACACACATCCCCATCCCAGGTCCTGTCATAGAGTAGTAGAGTATAGTAGTGGAGTGTAGTAGTAGTGTAGTATAGTAGTAGTGGGATATGGTAGTAGTAGTGAAGTATAGTAGTAGTGGAGTATAGTAGTGGGATAGAGAAGTAGTATTAGTAGTAGAGCATGTCTTTGTGTTTGTACACACATCCCCATCCCGGGTCCTGTCATAGAGTAGTAGAGTATAGTAGTGAAGTATAGTAGTAGTAGAGGGATGTAGTAGTGGAGTATAGTAGTAGTGGAGTATAGTAGTAGTAGAGGGATATAGTAGTAGTAGTGGAGTATAGTAGTAGTAGTAGTGGAGTATAGTAGTAATAGAGGGATATAGTAGTAGTGGGATATGGTGGTAATGGAGTATAGTAGTGGGATATAGTAGTAGTAGTGGGATATAGTAGTAGTAGAGGGATATAGTTGTAGTAGTGGAGTATAGTAGTAGTAGAGGGATATAGTAGTAGTAGTGGAGTATAGTATTAGTAGAGGGATATAGTAGTAATAGTAGTGGAGTATAGTAGTAGTAGAGGGATATAGTAGTAGTAGTAGTGGAGTATAGTAGTAATAGAGGGATATAGTAGTAGTGGGATATGGTGGTAGTGGAGTAGTAGTAGAGGGATATAGTAGTAGTGGAGTATAGTAAAGGGATATAGTAGTAGTAGTGGGATATAGTAGTAGTAGTAGAGGGATATAGTAGTAGTAGTGGAGTATAGTTGTGGTATATAATAGTAGTAGTAGAGGGATATAATAGTAGTAGTAATGGAGTGTAGTAGAGTATAGTAGTGGAGTATAGTAGTGGTATATAATAGTAGTGGAGAGTAGAGCATGTCTTTGTGTTTGTACACACATCCCCATCCCAGGTCCTGTCATAGAGTAGTAGAGTATAGTAGTGGAGTGTAGTAGTAGTGTAGTATAGTAGTAGTGGGATATGGTAGTAGTAGTGAAGTATAGTAGTAGTGGAGTATAGTAGTGGGATAGAGAAGTAGTATTAGTAGTAGAGCATGTCTTTGTGTTTGTACACACATCCCCATCCCGGGTCCTGTCATAGAGTAGTAGAGTATAGTAGTGAAGTATAGTAGTAGTAGAGGGATGTAGTAGTGGAGTATAGTAGTAGTGGAGTGTAGTAGAGGGATGTAGTAGTGGAGTATAGAAGTAGTAGTAGTATTAGTAGTAGAGCATGTCTTTGTGTTTGTACACACATCCCCATCCCGGGTCCGGCCCTCCATTGTTCCTGATTGGTCGGCGGGCGGTGAGTGAGCGGCTCTCTGGGACTCGCCAGCTTTCAGCCATTTTTCAATTGTGTGTTGCAGCCCTCAGCAGCAGCCGCCTGTGCTCTCTCCAGTAGCGGGGAAGGTAAGTTTCCTCGTCCCTCTCCCGGACCCCCGAGCTGGCAGAGAACTGTCCGCTCCGGTCCCGGGAAGCCCCCCCTCCTCTCCCGGCCGGCCTGTCCCCGGTCCCCCCGCCCCCCCGGTAGAAAGTTTGTAGCGGTGTATATCGGCGGGGATAAGCGGCCCCGTCCTCTCCCCGCTCTCCCTCCTCACACCCGGGCCCTTTCATTCGATGAATTCTCCCGCTCCCCCCGCCCGGTGCCCCCCTTACCCGCACCAAGCTGTCCCTCACACTCCCGGCTAACAGGTGAGAGCGGCCCCGGGGGGCGCAGAGTGCGGGAAAGTGCTGTAAATCGGGTGCAAAGCTCCCCCCGGTCCCCCCAGTAGTGTGCTGAGCTCTCTCCATATTTCCTGCCTGGCTGGGAGGACACAGAGGAGGGGGAGGGGGGTCTGGGGGCACCTTGTGTGTATTTGTGTGTGATTATCCCTATTGCACCCCATATTTTACCCTTCCTGCCCCCCCTCCCCCCGTGGTGGTAATTGGGGGGAGGGGGGGGGTCTCCTCTTACACGTGGGGGGGGGGCTGTGTGCTGCATTGTGTGCAGAGGATACAATGTAACAACATTCATTACATTCACTTCCAGGCAGGCATGGGAATCCCAGCCCCCCCCCCTTCTCCTCTATGGATCCCTCCCTGTACACAGGGGACCCCCAAACTTTATCCTAGGACCCCCCCCACTCTATAACTCCGGGGGGGGGGGGATCTAACCACCTGGAAGTGATAGCAGCTGGCACCTGCTTAGTGCTGGGGGGGGGGGGGGTAGACTGTGCTAGTTGGTTGGAGTTTGCCCAGTGTGCCCATTTCCAGGGCTGCAGATGGCCCAGTCTGTGCCCCCCCCCCCCCCCCAGCTTTGTCCCAGCAGGGAGGGCTGAGCTCTGATCTCCTGCCTGGGGATGGAGGTTCTGCCTTTTTATTTTTAATATTATTATTATATTTGCTGTGGCCGCATTGCCACCAAATCCTAAAGTCTGCCCCCCCCCCCCATAGGAGAGACTGGAAATGGGGGGGGGGGGTGAGGACAGTGTGCCCCCCCCCCCCCAGGATCCTCCATGTAAATGAGGAAGTTATGGAGGAGGAGGAGGGGAGCACCCAGCACAGCACAGCGCCACAGTTTGAATATCGGTCATGTTAGGTGACTGGGAGACGTGGAGGAGATAGAGAGAGCCGTGCTGGAGGAGAACAATGACTTTATTTCCTTTTTTATTTACATTACAGCATCTGATATTTATATTCTGTCCTTCCTCCTCCTCCCCCCGGTCAGGTTTAGGACCCGTCCGTTGTCGGTAAGATGGCCCGTACCAAGCAGACAGCCCGTAAATCCACCGGCGGGAAGGCTCCCAGGAAGCAGCTGGCCACCAAGGCGGCGAGGAAGAGCGCGCCCTCTACCGGAGGGGTGAAGAAGCCTCACCGTTACAGGTAATAAGATAAAGCAGCGCGGGTGCCCGTGACGCGCGCTCTGCGCATGCGCGGCACAATTTAGCGGCTTATTTTTGTTTTGGTGATGAATCCATGGATATTTTTGAGCGGGCAGAGTGTGCGTGTTACAGCACGGGGGTTTCCCATCGTAACATCAATCTTCTTTTTTTCTTTTTAAAGTGCAAAAGTATTTTTTGCATTTTTTTATGATGACCTTTATTTTCTTTTTTGGGCTGTTTACCGTTTTTAGATTGCATTGTGCAATTATTAATTGAATTAACAATTAAATAATTATCTGCATAATATGCAAAAAGTATTGAAAACTACTTTGTCAGTGAAGTGGGAAATGCAGATTTGCATAATAGGCTGTTTTAGTTTTTTTAGTTGCTGTGGGGGTTTTAGAAAAAAAAATAATTTTTATATATAATTTTTTAGCTTGAAATAATTGCTAGCTATGGTTGTAGTTGTGCTCTTTGCCTTATTTAAAATGTTCTCTTTGCTTTGCTCTTTAGCTTGTTGAAGTGAGGTTTGGGGCTCATTCTACACATTGATATTATTATTATTATTATTATTTCTCATCAGCGGAAATTGGCACAGTTCCCATTTGACTGGCAGTGTGCTTTGCAGTGCTCCGGAGCTGGCCATAGAGGGCAGCAGAGTGCCGCAAGCCAACACACACAAATCTGTCAGTTTAACACTTGCAGTGCTGGATGTGATTAGTCGCAGCAGAGTCTGTGCTTGAGGTTTCTCATACCCACGTTTTTTCTCCTTGCTTTTTCTCCTTGCTAAGTTTAACTTACACCTGTGAGATCTCTGCAGTGTTTTGTTTTGTTTTTTTTCCAGGTTTTATAGCAATGCCTTCTAAGTGGTTTTCAGGCTGTTGATGCATCTGCCTGTCAGTGAACATGCCTTTAAACCCCTAGGGCAGTGATGGTGAACCTTGGCACCCCAGATGTTTTGGAACTACATTTCCCATTATGCTAATGCACTCTCCAGTGTAGTTGAGCATCATGGAAAATGTAGTTCCATAACATCTGGGGTGTCAAGGTTCATCAATGCCCTAGGCCAGTGATGGCAAACCTTGGCACCCCAGATGTTTTGGAACTACATGTCCCATGATGCTCAACTACACTGCAGAGTGCACGAGCATCATGGGAAATGTAGTTCCATAACATCTGGGGTGTCAAGGTTCACCATCAATGCCCTAGGCGCTGACCTACACAAATATGTGGCCTCTTGGCACAGAGCAACTGCATATTTGGGTACCAATTTTCAGACGCAGCTGTAGTGAAAGCATGCACACTGATGGCATGGTGGCCGGGCAGGTGGCTCTAGTGGCATCCCCCAAGGGTCTGCACTGGTAATCAATCCTCTGATTACCAGCACAGACCCCTCTCTCTCCCCCCAGTCAGGAAAGCTGCCGATCGGCCCTCCTCTACTCACACCTGTCAGGCACGAACTGAGGAAAGCCGATCAACGGCACTTCCTATTTACTATGTGACCAGCTGTGATAGGACACAGCTGATCACATGGTAAAGAGCCCACATCATAGACTCTTTACCGGGATCGGAGATGCGGTGTGTCGGAGTGACACACTGCATCACCGATGGCCTATTTTGCTGGACATCATATGAGGCCCGGGCCAGGATGGGACAACCACTTTGCGGCCGATCATTTTACTATGACTGTCAGGAAGTGGTTAATGCTAGTTGCGCTTGAGTAATTATTTTAGTAGCCAGAATAAATTATTCTTCTAAACAATTCAATTAAATAACGTCCAAGTGCTGGACGCCCCTTAACGTGTTACACATTTTTACATGTGTCCAGTGTTTTTTCTGCCATAATGCTGCTGCCTGGAGGAAAGGCTTCTAGAGTTGTCAAAATGTCCTGCGTGTATGAGGCCTAATTGTTAATGACATCCTAATACATCGGCAAATGTGCACTTTAAGCTACATGGTGCTGCTGTGTTTCTGAAAAAGTCAGGAAATTCTTTTCCATTTTTCATGCGTAAAGCAGCCCATTTAAATGAATAGGCTGCCTACATGCAGTAACATGATAAAAAAAACACGTGGAAGCATGCCCACGCTTGATTGCATTCTGTAGATGTGAACCGAGCCTTAAGGCTCATTCACATGTGTCTGTTTTTTTCCCCCTTTTTATTGGTTGAAATAAATGGACTCTGTTTTTAAATTTTTCAACCAGACTTTCACGTGAAGTGCTACAGTAGTGATATGAAAGCGGTAATAACCACTTGCTTACCGGGCCAATTCTCACACTTCTCTCATATAGCTAAACTGTGTTTTTTGCTAGAAAATTACTTGGAACACCCAAATATATATCTATATATATATCATTTTTTTTTTTTTTGTACAGCCACTAGAGAATAAAATAGCTGTCATTGCAATTTTTTATGTTGCATGTTATTTGCGCAGCAATTTTTGCAAATGCAATTTAAAAAAAAATACTTAAAACAATACACAACCCATATTTTTTTTTTTTCTGTAAAATCTAAATGATGATGATACGAAGAACAAATAGATACCTAACATGTCATGTTACCTACAGGCATCATCCCAGTATTGAATTTTTCAGCCGGCAATTTCCTTTGTAGTCAAAGTGGTTCAAGTGGCTAAATAGCCACTTGATCACTTCTGCGGGTGACGGAAGGGGGTCCCAGCCGCCGCCTCTCCCAGGCTCTGATGTTTCTCTCTCTGTGGCCCCAGAAACAGGAAGTGGCAACTGTCATTATTTCCCAAGCTGTCACAAGGGATGTTGTTCATTTCTTGTGATAGAAATAGTTAACCCCAAATTAAAAAAAAAAAAAAGTGTAAAGTTTTGTATAAAATAAAAATGTTAAATATAAAGTACCCCCCCCCCCCCCCCGTGCTTAAGTGCAAATGGGGAACACATAACGTTACTCCCGCATGCATATGTAAATGATGATTGCATCACACATGTGAGATATTGATGCAATCATTGGAGCGAGAGCAATAGTTCTCATGCCAGACCCTCTGCGTAGCTCTAAACTAGTAACCTGCAAAGGCTTTTAAAGCGACGCCTATAGAACATTTTTGCCACAGTAGTTTGCTGCCATTTCTTGGGCAGATGCAGTTTTAAAGTGTAACATGTTGGGTATCTATTTATCCCCTGCTTATCTTTGTGACCAGTAGCTGCAAACTCCGGATCTGTTGCATTTGATATCACTATGCCTGTGACAGGGCGAAGCCAGAACTATACAGGAAGCACCGGCTCCGTTCTGTCACAGCTGGCAGACAGCTGGGACATCACTTGGCACTTGGGGGCTAAGAATAGGCATGCGTCATATATACTAGGGGGAGTAGAACTGGGGGAATCAATGGTGGCAAAGGATCTGGATGTTCTGGTAGATCATAAGCCTAAAAGCATGCAATGCCAAGCTGCAGTTTCCAAAGAAAGCAAAGTCCTTTCTTGTATTAACAGAGGCATGGACGATAGATAGATAGATATAATTTTGCCCCTGTACAGATCATTAGTAAGACCTCATCTGGAATATGAAGTTCAGTTTTGGGCACCAGTTCTTAAAGGATATTGAGGAACTGGAGAAAGAGAAGAGCAACTAAACTGATAAGAGGCATGGAGGAGCTCCGCTATGAGGAAAGATTAGAGGAACTGAATTTATTCTTTCTTGAGAAGAGGAGATTAAGGGGGGATATGATCAACATGTATAAATACATAAGGGGTCCATATAGTGAACTTAGTGTTGAGTTATTCAATTTAAGGTCATCAGAGGACAAGGGGGCACTCTTTACATCTAGAGGAAAAGAGATTTTGTTTCCAAAAATGGAAAGGTTTCTTCACAGTAAGAGCTGTGAAAATGTGGAATAGACTCCCTCCAGAGGTGGTTCTGGCTAGCTTATTAGATTGCTTTGAAAAAAGGCCTGGATTCTTTCCTAGGTGCACATAATATAAATGGGTACTAATATTTATAGGTAAAGTTGATCCAGGGAATATCTGATTGCCTTTTGGGGGAAAGGAATTTTTTTCCCTCTGCTGGAGCAAATTGGATCATGCTTTGCTGGGGTTTTTTTTTTTTTTGCCTTCCCCTGGATCAACTGTGGGTATAGGATTGTGTATATATGATTGTATGCTTGTATTTTTTTTTACTGTTTATTGGTTGAGCCAGATGGACCTGTCTTTTTTTTTTTTTCTCCCTTCAACCTGACTATGTAACTTGCATGTGTCCGGGAGATACCCGCACCTCGCAGGAGACTTGGGATGTCTGGCAACAAGACGCCTGCTGCAGCGTAGCCGAGGTACCTGGCCGCTAATTCTAGTCGCCAATGCAACGTGGTGCCTGGGGTTTGTCGAGCCCTGCAATACACTCCTGGGAGGAGCTCAGGCGCGTTCACACAAGAGTCCGTACCCGCCGAGTTATCCTGTCCTAGGATATGGTAAATGCGGGGCGGGGGAAAGCCTTTGCTAGCTAGGATTAGCTATGGCACTTCTCAGCTTTGCTATACAGCCCTGTCAGAAGGGAGTCGGCAAGGCAGGGGCAAGATTGTGATCTACCCGTCACCTGGCCAGGGACGACGCATGTTTATGGACAGGCATATGTAAACAAAGGTATGTCCCTTAACATAAGAGTCCATTTAGAACCACGGGAAAAAACTGAAGAGTTTTGCATCCTTTTCTGTTTGATTTTGTGGACCTAAGTGGATGTCGTCCATTTATTCTGTTTGTGTAAAAACCTTACGTTTTTTGTTTTGTTTTTGTTAGGGTTGCACTGCTACGGGTTTTTTTTTTTTTTTGTTTTTACTGATGAAAAGAGAACCAATACTTTCGGTCAAGTACTCACCAATACCGAGTACTGATACCTTTGCGGTGCAATTTGAACCAAATCACACTGCAAAGGTATCAGTTTCAGATATCCAAGCATTTGCCTGAGTAAAAAGATTGAGGCTGCTTTAAAAGATGGTTCTTTCATCTGCAGGTGCATCTTAAAAAATTTGAATATCTTCATAAAGTTAGTAATTCAGTTCAAAAAGTGAAACTCTTATACAGATTCATTACACCGAGTGATATTTCAAGCATTTCTTTCTTTTAGGTTTGAGGATTATTGCTTAAAGCTAATAAAAAAAAAAAAAAAAATCTCAAAATATTAGAATATTGTTAAAGTTCAATTTTGTGGACTCATGGTGTCACACTCTAATCAGCTAATTAACTCAACACCTGTAAAGGTTTCCTGATCCTTTAAATGGTCTCTCAGTCTGGTTCAGTAGGTTACACAATCATGGGGAAGACTGCTGACTTGACAGTTGTCCAGAAAACAGTCATTGACACCCTTCACAAGGAGGGTAAGTCACAAAAGGTCATTGCCAAAGACACTGGCTGTTCAGAGAGCTGTATCCAAGCATATTAATGTTGAGTTGAGTGGAAGGAAAAAATCTGGTAGAAAAAGTTGCACAAGCAACAGCGATAACCGCAGGCTTGAGGGGATTGTGAAGCAAAGACCATTCAATAATTTTGGGGGAGATTCGCAAGCAGTGGACTACGGCCAGTATTAGTGCTTCAAGAGCCACCACACACTGTGGAGAGGCACAGAATCCGAGTTGCATGAGGTCCAGTGTGAAGTTTCCACAGTCAGTGATGATTTGGGGAGCCATGTCATCTGCTGGTGTTGGTCCACTGTGTTTTATCAAGTCCAAAGTCACCACAGCCCTCTACCAGAAAATTTTAGAGCACTTCATGCTTCCCTCTGCTGACCAACTATATGGAGATGCTGATTTCATTTCCCAGCAGGACTTGGCACCTTCCCACACTGCCAAAAAGACCAATGCCTGGTTATAGGATGATGGTTTCACTGTGCTTGATTGCCCAGCAAACTCGCCTGACCTAAACCCAGTAGGGAATCTGTGGGGTATTGTCAAGAGGAAGATGAGACCTAATGCAGACGATCTGAAGGCCACTATCAAATCAACCTGGGTTTCCATACCACCTCGGCAGTGCCACAGGCTGATCGCCTCCATGCCACACCGCATTGATGCAGTAATTCATGCAAAAGAAGCCCCGACCAAGTATTGAGTGCATACTATACTGTACATGGACATACTTTCTCATACTTTTCAGTAAGCCAACATTTCTGTATTAAAACTTTTTTTTTTTTTGTCTTATGTAAACTAATTTTATGAGATACTGAATTTTGGGTTTTCACTAGCTGTGAGCCATAATCATCAAAAATAAAAGAGAAATGCTTGAAATATATACCTCTATACCACTTTTTGAATTATTGAAATAAACTAACTTTTAGATATTCTAATTTTGAGATGCGCCTGTATACTTCTAAATGAAGGCATTATCGGGGTAAAAAAGGGAAATGCCTATTAAAGTGGTTCTAAATGCAAACGTTTTTTTTTTTTTTCCCCTCCCCAGACCTCCCTCAATATTTACCCGAGCCCAGTCGGGATCCAGCGATGTGCACAAGAGCTGCTACTTTCTCAGCTCTCTGCCTCCTCATTGGCTGATACATGTGATTGTAGGTTTAAGATAACTTTGCACAGTGCCCCGCCCACATCCTGGTCCTGGGTTTAGTATTAAGGGCCATACACCCTATAAGATTTTCTGAAGACTTTTTCCTTTAGATTTACCTTTTTTATGCAGTGCAAGGGCCTGCCAGATTGCATACAAATTGAAAGTGTTTAGGTCTGACCTCATATTATATGGTTTTGGTAAATCTAAAGGAAAAAGTATTCAGAAAATCTTAGTGTGTATGGCCCATTAGCTGTAGTTTCTGATCCTGTAGAAGAGGCCAGGTGGTGGTCTGTCAGCAAGTAACCTGACACAAAGTCTGCTATAAAGTTCATCTTTAAAAAATAATAAATGCACATTTGTTTTGCAGGTAACACAATTTTCATTTACTGTTTTTTTGGCAGTCCTGCAGACTGTCCATGTGAGCTAGCTGTCCATCATTTGGCCAGTCAGTTTCACACCGACAGGAAGGCTCAGTAAGTTACCACAATGCTCAACCATCTGAGTGTTGTCACCCTAGGTTAGGACGTGTTCCTGCTATAATCGCAAACCTAAAGCAGTCACCTCATCATTATTACATTTTTGTTCTTGGGTGTTGCTTGTGCACATCTTATTTATGTAGAAATGTTTGAATCTGTGATTTGACTTGGAGAAAAGAGCATTGGTATTCATTGCTAAGAAAGGGAAGAAAAAAAATCTTGCTGCCTACAGAAACCATTATGTATCTATCATGCCTAGAGTGCTGTATATAAATGAGGTCTGGGTATGGTCAACAAAAGGCATGTTGTGTTCTTTAAAATTTTAAAGGGGGAAAAAAAGACTAATTGTATAAATGATTTTGTTTATGAAACCTCTTGCCTATGTCTATCCAGGCCGGGTACCGTGGCTCTCCGTGAAATCAGGCGTTACCAGAAGTCCACTGAGTTGCTGATTCGCAAACTTCCTTTTCAGCGTTTGGTTCGTGAAATCGCTCAGGACTTCAAAACAGATTTGCGCTTCCAGAGCGCTGCTATTGGTGCTTTGCAGGTAACCTTTTTTTGTTTAGTATTTCAATTAATCAAAATTATTTTTGAAAGATGTATAGTACGTTGTTTGCTGAGCTTTTGTTTAGAAAATGCTAGTTGTTTGGCTTTTAATGCTAACCAACTTGCTTTAGACTTCGAGTCCATGGCCAGGATTGAATTCCTAAGGATATCGGATTTCAGGTCAAAAATATATATACAATAGATCCTGTAATGAACATATATGCATGTTTAAAACGCTACAAATATGGGGAAATGCCTGGAAGTCCATTCCATGCACACCTGAGCGTAGCAGAAACGTGTGTGTTCCCACTCACCGTTTTTTTTTTTTTTTTTTTGCCAGTTTTTCTCACGTCCTCACGAATAACGCAGCTGATTCACTCGAATGGGCTGCCCTATGTGCAACAAAAGCCCCAAAGTAGCTTAAAGAGGAAGTAAACCCTCCTCTGACACTTGTCTAACCTATAGGTACTGTAAATATCTCCTAAACATGTACCGTTTAGGAGATATTTACCTTATATGCAGCCAGTGACGTCACTGGCGCATGCGCTCTGAAGGAACAGCCGCTGGTGCCGTTCCTTCAAAGCCCCGTGCAGTGACTGTCGCCTCCCGCGCGCGAGTGACGTCACCGCTGCTCCGGCCAATCAGGTGGCCGGATGCCGCGATCCCGGAAGACAGGCGACTGGACATGTCGCCCCTCATAGAGGTGAGTGGACGGCACGGCGGGGGCTCGTTCTAAGGTAAGTATTTCATAATGAGCTAGTATGCGATGCATACTAGCTCATTATGTGTTTCTCTTTCAGCTTGTAAAAAAAAAAAAAAAAAAATAATAATAATTTAGAAAGTTTACAACCGCTTTAAGAGCCTTTTCTGTTGAGTGGTTGCGTCTTTTTTCAGTGTGCATTTTGGCACGATTGTAGCTAGTTTTTGTCATGTGTGGCAAAATGCGAGTCTGCTAATAATTAGGCTGCTTTCACATCTGCATTTCCGAATGCGTGGCGACCCACATGTATTCCCATTTATTTTGGAGATACAGTACAGCGCCCTTGTGTTGCCATTATGGCGACACAAGCTCGATGCACATTTGTAGTGCATGTCCAAAATGCACACCAAAGCGTGTTTTCTGTGCCGGTTGCCACTCGTTTGGAAACGGGCAGATGTGAATGCAGCCTTATTAATAATGACACCTCAGTCAGGGTTAACAGACGCATGTTTTGCCGTGCGACAAAACGCACGGAAATGCACACTGAAAAAAACATGCTACTCCACGGCTGAAAATGTTCTTGAGCTACTTTGGTGCATTTGTCACAAGTAGGGCAAAATACTTGATTGGGAATGTACGCTTCCTCTACGCTGAAGTGTGAATAAAATGTGCTTGGGAGTAAAGTTTTTTGGCAGAAAGGATGACCTGAGAGGAGAGATGGGTGCTAAAAAAACACTTCTTAATTATCTCAGGAAAGCTTCTTATCTAATGCTGATGCCATGTCTGTGCGTGAAGTCTCATCAGTTGCAAGCAAGTCGCACTGAAAATCATTAAAATAGCATCTCAGAAGTGATCTGGGGAAAATACAATGCAAACATGGCAAAACCACGTCATGTAGTGCGTTAAATTTAACGCACCACAGCAAAAATGCATGTGAAAGCAGCCTTGAAGCAAGTGGGTAAATATAAACTGTCCTTTCTTATTTGAGGGGCACAGAAATTGAGATTGCTGGGTTATACTGCAGGAGTCTAAGGAGAATTTAGACCCTGGCAAAAGCGGTTGACCAGCTCGGGGGGGGGGGGACCCTAACCCTCCCACACCCAGCATGCCTGTGGAGAACATTTTGAAATTTGATAGCGAATTGTTCCCTCCAGCTGCTGAGATCGTTTCTATATGCAACATTCAGGATCGGCCTTATTTCAGCTTGGCTTTGCTGTGCTGTACCTGGCCCCTGCTGACCTGGAGCGAGACATTCAGGCGCTGTATTGTGGCATTGAAAAGGAAAGGTGAATTTCACCTGACAATTGAGGGATTAAAATACTCACGGACTCACCAATTGGGTGTGGAAATTGCCTAAAAAAGGTAAGAAAAAAAGGGGGGGGCGGGATAGCTGTATAGTACAGACTGTGAGAAGTAGGCAATAAAGTTAACCACGCAGTATAGTATGCACAAAGGTTTAATGAAAACTTGTTAAGTTTGTGTGGAATACAATCTACTTGGGGAAAAAATCCGACACCTTCCAAAAATTAAACAACAAAACATGCAAACCAGTGTTAAAAACAATCCGGATTGTTCGGTGTGATAGAACCAGGTGGCCTAGATGAAAAACTAGCATTCAAAATGTAGATCTAGTTGTATATTTAGTGCAGCTGGTTCTATTGTAAATGCTGTGAAAAACAGCGAAAACCAAATTTAATAAAGCCCTGATTGGCCACAGTTTATTGCTGAATCGACAGCTAGATCCTGAATGGGAGGACCCCCTAATTGGATAAATAACTGGCCCACTAGTTATAGATGTGCATCTGTTTAGCATAAATCTGTGCTATCTATAATTGATGCTCAAGAGTATAAACCAGTGTGCTGCAGTTGAAATACAAAGGATATTGGTGTTCCATTAAAGGTGCATACTAGGCCAGTGCAGTGACATTCCCTGTAGTATGTAGCAAGCAGCAGGTAGTAGCTTAACCAGTTCTGGACTGGAAGGATTTGCCCCCTTATAGACCAGGCCATTTTTTGTGATTCGGCGCTGCGTTACTTTAACGGAAAATTGCACGATTGTGCGACGCTGTACCGAAATAAAATTGATGTCCTTCATTTCCCACAAATAGAGCTTTCTTTTAGTGGTATTTGATCACCTGTGCGTTTTTTTTTTTTTTTTTTTAATTTTTTTTTTTAAATAACATTTCGCTCAGGGCTCCTTTTTGGCTTTTGGGTGGGCTTTGATGTAAGTCCTGCTTAAGCCTACAGGTGTTATATTGTTCACAGCTGCACACTATGCTGTGCATGTGATGGACATTCTAAAAGGAAGAATTGCTGGGAGCAAGGAGATATAGATGGATGATATTTTTTTGCCTTTCTTTTTCGAGAAATACAAATCTAACTCCTAGCTTTTTTTTTTTTTGTGTGCAACTTCAGTTCCTCTTGAAGGGTAATGTCAGGCTAATATTTTTCTCCAAAGTTGCGAAATCTTTACATTAAAATTGGAATTTGATAGGATGCAGCCACTAATAGGCCGATTGATTTTTTTATTTATTTATTTTCTCACCATGGCCTAGTTAATTTTTTTTTAATCTACTTTAGTGGAGCCGGGTGGTACCAACAGGATATTGACGCTGTGTAGGGCTACCTTTAAAAATTTACACCCCGCCCTCCCTTTAGGTTTTATTTCTGCTTGGTGTCCCATTATGTATATTTCCTTTAATTTCCTGTCTCAAGGACAGCCAGAAGTGAGGGAAAATCTCCTTTTAGAAAATTGTCATGGGAACAACTGTCCCCATCAGAAGCTTTTCTCTCTCTTCCTGTTCCAGGGACAACTGCAAGATTTTGGATTTTACATCACTTTTATTCCCCCCTGTAATTATAATGGTCACCATGACAGTTGAGAGGGTGATTCTTCCACAGTGGGTACACGGCAATAAAAACCTGGTGCATTCTAAACCTTCTCCACTCTGTCCTAAAACTAAGAAGCTGCTTCATTCTCAGTCAGCACACTTCTTCTTTCATTATTTTTGAGGTGTGACACTCATCAGTTGCATACATCAGCTGTCTCAGCCAAAGCTATTCAGTGGAATAATTGGTTTTTTAATGAAGCCTGAACAGATGAGCGCAATAACAAAAATTACACACGCGCTTGTTTTTCTTCCACATTGAAGACTGTACGCCAGTCTGTAGTACATTGTTTACGTCTTCGCCAGTCTGTAGTACATTGTTTACTGGACACTTAATACCATATTTTCCTTGCTTTGGCCATGCAGTAAATAATTTAACCACTTCAGGACCAAGCCTATTTTTGTTACATGTTTATAAGTTGAAATCAGTATTTTTTGCTAGAAAATTATTTGAACATATATATATATAAATATAAATTTTTTTTTTTTTTTTTTGCAGACTCGGCAGGTCATTGCAATATTTTGTTACGCAGTATTTGCGCAGTGGTCTTTCAAACGCAATTTTTTGGAAAAAAATATACTTCACTGAATTAAAAGCTAAACAGTAAAGTTAGCCCAATTTTTTTTGTATATTGTGAAAGATGTCACGTCGAGTAAATAGATACCTAACAACATGTTATGTTTTAAAATTGCGCACACTCGTGGAATGGCCACAAACTACGGTACTTAAAAATCTCCATAGGCAACGCTTTAAAAATGTAACAGTTACCAGTTTAGAGTTAGAGAGAAGGTCTTTTGCTAGAATTATTGCTCTGGCGATCACAGCGAAACCTCACATGTTTTCACTTAAAATGTGTTTTCTTTCGTGTGCAAAATCACATGGACGGGGGGCACTTTCAAATTTTTTTTTTTTATTATTATTTCTGATCACTTTTACTTGCTGTCACAAAGAATGTAAACATTCCTTGTGACAGGTACGCTTTATGGAGGAATCTGGGGTCTAAAAGGCCCCAGACCCCTCCACTGCATTTCAAAGCATTCAAAATGCTGAAATTATATATATATATATATATAATTTTTTTTTTTTTTTTGAATACTGTCACTTTTAAATCGGCGCTGTTGGCAGCTGAGTAAATCGGAAGTGTCGTGCCATCACTTCTGGGTCACATGATCAGAGCCGAATCTGGCTTCGTTCGGGGCTCCAATCAGCCAGCGGATGTCCCAGCTGGTTGCTCAGGTCTCCCGGTGGGACTGGAGACCTAGGCAGAGTTGCTGGAGGGGGATGTTTTTAACATCCTTGCTATAGAGGTAAGTGTTTAGGGGGAGGGTAGGCGGAACAGCTAGTGGAAGGCTTTTTACCTGAATGCATTAAAGTGGTTGTTAACTTCAGTTATGAAATCTGAACAAAGCGCATGCATCCGTAGTGTTTACTTATCTGTCTCCCAAGCTCTGTAGTTCTACGATGAGAAAACCAGACGAAAAATTCTGCTTTCGACGCAATCGTATGATCTGATTGTTGGTACACAGCTGTCCGAAATATTCTGACGGGACAAACGCAAACATTTTTCTCATACCATACCAGATCGTACGATTTTCGTTCTAATCCGTACAGTTTTCGTCCAGAAAGTACAATACAAATACATTACATCACTTCTGAATTTTTTTTGTAGTACAAGAATTTTCTAAATTTTGTAACCTATTCGCATTCAATATGGAGACTAGCCTGCAAATAAAAGCAGATGGTCATTCGTCCAATCTCATCGTGTGTACTAGGCTTGAGTGTCATTTCTCTCTCTGGTGCCTCATTCCTGTTAGCATGAGTCACTTCTGAGAAGTTTTCCTGACATGCAAGATAAATTTGTGAGGGGAAGGAGAGCTCAGCACACAGCTTGTCTATTCAGGACAGAGCTTTGTACCAATCTTTGGCTCCTGTGTGCTGTGGTAAAGGGGCATGTGCTTTTCCTCCAATCAGCTCTCACACAGTAACTGCTCTCCGCCCCCTCCTCTGTGATACTAACAGGTGGAGAAGGATTTTAACACAACCCTGCCCTTTTGAAGAGGTGTAGAGACGAGACTGCAGATCAAAAAAAGACTTAGAATCTGGTGCTCTTGCCAGTGAAACACTTCTTGAACACACTAGTACATCGCCCTACTGTATAAGGACTACTGGACAAGACTATAGATTCTACCCCCCCCCCCCCCCCCCCCTTTTTCTTGGTCCATTTTTTTCTTTGTTTTTCTATCGTCCATAATCAAGCTCTTAGAAAGCACTGATAAAAGGGATACCCACTAGAAATGCCAAAATGTTTTCACTTATGCCAGCCATACATGGAGTGATTTCCTTTCCCTGGAACCACTGGTCCCTCTTGCTGAGCCATTGTATTCCCCCGAAGGGAGAAGACAGTGATTATTGCTATTGGCTATGCCATCCGCTAGCAGTAATTGCATGTACAATCCGCCAAGCTGGTTGTACCCACATTGATCGATCAACTTGGTACATTCAGCCTGTCCTTACACGGTTTGAATGGTGGCAGGTTCTTGCTGAACCTGCCGAGATTCAAAACAGTCTGACCAGCCTTACTGAATACCACCTTTTCAGAAATTTAATTCTGGACTCTATAACCTTTTTTTTTTTTTTTTTTTGGCCTACCCCTTGCTTTGTGTAATAATTGATGCAGCTGGTTTTGTTTGTTTCAATATAAATAGCATCTAGTAGATTTTACTAAGAGCAAAGTTTAAAAAAAAAAAAAGACTTCCCTGTCTTTCCCACCAGTTCCCCTTCCTAAGAAATTTCCTAAAAATATACTCTTGGGCATAAGCAGCATTTATGAATTGGGTTGCTCCCAGTATCCTTTGTCACTTGTGCCCTAGGCCCAACCATAGAGAATGATGTGCTCCGTAAAATACCACCAATATGGTTCCTCTGTGTCCCTGTGGGAGCCTGTCATGTGATCTGTGCATGAAGACCGATCCGGGTGACTGGTGTCCATTGGATCCTGGAACAGTGCTCTTCAGCAGCACAGGCAAGTTTTTTAGGGCTGCTGTCACCTATTCTGTTTAGGGAGCAAGGTGGGCAGGGTGTGCGGTTTGGTTTGAACATTCACTTGAGCCCGGATGATGTACCCAGAAGTGACGTCGTCATTGCACCAGTGTCTCCGCGTTTACCAGGAAGTTCTGGGACCCCCTGGACCTCTGGCCACCGACACAGCGGCTACTACCCGAGAGTAGAGCAGATGAACACCACATTCATCTTTTATGCTGGAATTGTTTTACCCTTGTGAGTGTATTACCTTTTTTTACATTAAATTGTGGTCCTACTGCACTTAGGTGGCGCTGTTCTCTGTCCTTCAGGGCAGGAGGCTTGACAGCTGGTGGGACGGGAGGAGGTGGTTGGAAGGGGAATCCCGCGGACAGATTAAAAAATGTCATTGATTAAGGACACATGACCTAGTTTCTTAACATCCAGTAATTGCTGGCATTCTTTTCTTTACATTACAGCTTTTAGCGGGGAAAATCCCGCTAACAGCTAAGAACCAAACAGAAGATTTCGGGCAACTGTGCATTTGCACGAGTACCAATACCCATACAAATGCCTACTATCGGCACTGATATCGGTATTGTTGCAACCCTACCTTCTATTATGCATTCTGGGAATCTGCATAAATGACAGGCTTTTGAATGCCCCCCCCCCTTATGTCCTACAGCTCAGCTCCTCTACCTTCTTCCAGAAAGGCAATGGGATCTGTTCACAAAACAAACTCCCCAGGATAAGGATTCTTATTAAAGGGGACAGTTAACATCATCCTTAATGACCAGGCCATTTTTTTGCATATTGGCACGGTTTCTACTGAAAATTGCATGGTCGTGCAACGCTGTACCCAAATACAATTGATGTCCTTTTTTTCCCCCCACAAATAGAGCTTTCTTTTGGTGGTGTTTGATCACCTCTGGAGTTTTTAGTTTTTGCACACAAAACAGAGCGTCAATTTTGAAAAAACACCAATATTTTCTACTTTCTGCTATAAAACATTCCCAATAGAAAAATGTAAAACTAATTTTTTTTTCCTGTTTAGGCCAATCTGCATATTTTTGGTAAAAAGAAATCCCAAACAGCGTATTATTGGTTTGCACCAAAGTTATAGCATTTAAGAACTACGGGATAGATTTATGGACTTTTTATTTTTTTGCCCCTCCACTGGCAGCTATAGAGCCCGCTCCTCCCGCTGTGTCTAAACCGCGTGCACGTAATCACATAGATCTCTGTGATTACTCGCAGCCGAGCTGCCCTGCCGAAGTAAATCAGTGTGGGGAGGCAAGTGGTTAAAGCAGGGGTGGTGAACCTTTTTCTGCCAAGGGCCATCTGGATATTTATAACATCATTTGGGGACATACAAAATTATCAACTTAAAAAGTAGCCTTTTTATATTTGGTCAAACATTCAATTCACCCCTAATGTGATGGCTGGAACTGCTTCTCTTTGGTGAGGTGTGTGATGTTAGCTGGTATTGATGATGTTGCTACTCACAACCTGGTTTTTCAGGTTTGCGTCAGTCAGTCTGGAGCGCAGTTGACTCTTTGCTGGCTGGCGGGTACTGCTGGTGGGAAATGCTAGCTTGAGACATGTGATGACGTCAATGGAGCGAGAGTGTGAGGAGCCGCACTGAAGGAAGCATGCTGCAGAGCCGATGCTTCCTCTTGCGGTCAGTCGAGAGTCTGAGTCACAGGCGGAGTGATATCAAATGCACTCCCCCTGTGAGGAGCCGAAACTATACAGGAAGCATCGGCTCCGTTCTGACAGCTGGGATATCGCGCAGCACTTGCCGGTGTCATGGAGACTCCCGCACCTCGCTGGAGATATAGGATGTCTGATGAAGGCAGAACACGTGACACTGCACCTCCAGGATCCTCCTCCACATTAAATAGTTCTGCTGCCTGCAGTGCCATGGGGTTGTCGGACCAAATGATTTTGCATGCTGCATAATCCCCAGCTTTTTTTTTTATTTAACCATGGCAGAACCCTTAATCTTTCCCTCACATTGATGTTTAGCAGGGAAATGCCCACTCACACTGATGCTTAGGTAAAAAAAAACTTCCAGTTGTCCCCCCAAATACATCAGTCCAGCGCTGTAGGCCGTCTGCTGTTCTCTCCCCTCTCCCTGCTCTCACAAGTTTGGCTTAGAGTAACAGGTGCCATAGGATTCTGCTACTTTCAGTCAAATCCTGTGAGGAGGGTGCCAGGAGTGGGACCAAGTCACACTGTGTCTATGGATGCACACCGCTCGTCTCGGGAGTGCACCCACGTGTGTCACAATTGGAAGCAGCTTCCTATGAGAAGAAATAAAGAGCGCTCTGTGCAATACCCTTGCACAGAGCAGGTATATATAAACTTTTATTTTTTAAAACCAATGACTTTACAATCAATTTAAAGCAGTTGTAAAAGTAAAGGTCTTTTTTAACTATGGTATACTTACCACCTCTGTGCAGTTGGTTTTGCACAGAGCAGCCCGGATCTCAGATCCCTCATTGCTGCTCCTGGCCCTTCCATTCTGTCTAGTGCCCCCACAGCAAGGAGCTTGCTATGTGTGGGCACCTGAACGGAGCTGCAGCTCCCCCCCCCCCCCCCCTCCTGGGGCTAACGGACTTTGAGTACCCCTTTACAGTGGTGGTTAGTACAGTGCTCCCCTATATTTTATCCAAGTTTTTGTCTTGAGGTTGAACTACAAGTCGTATGTAACAAACCCAGGGCAATTCCATTTGAAACTAGTCCTTGCATGTCCCTCAGCCTAAGTTGGGGAACTCCGCAAACAGTAGTTTTTTTTTTTTTTTTTTTTTTTTTTTTGCACATAGCGAACATGTATACCAGACCTGCTTGCTTTCAGTGATATGTTTTACTGACTAAAACAAATTATGTCCATTGCAAGTAATTGCCTACTTTGAGTATGCTGCCAAAAAACAATTATGCCAAACTCAAGACTGTGGGACCTGGTGTGGTGTGAAATAAAAGTAAAACAGTGGCCTATAAACCCTGTTTGACATGCTGGAGTTGTTTATAAAGGTTTTATACCTCCTCCACCACCCTCCCCTCACCCCCAATGGATGTTTGTCAAAAAGTGCCATCAGTTATAATAATTGCTTCACTTGTTTTACTATAGTTTCGTTTAGTCTTCTCTCCAAATGTTTTTGTATTCTCTCCCTATCAGAAGTGTTGTACGGCCATTTACCATAACTTATCCCTGCCCAATGCTAGGACATTCAAAACAACTTTCATATAGCAAGAGTGCTTTTAAGATTGCATGCAGGAAAACTAGAGGCTTTGTTGTTTGACAGTTTGATGCTTCATGTACACTAGCCGCTCCTAAACTTGAGTTTAGGAGCTTTTGTCTTTTTTTTTTTTTTTTTTTTTTGCCAAAGCTCCTCAACTCTCCACTCCATAATTTGTGTGTCCATGTACACATAGGCTTTTACCAGAGTTTAGGAGTTGATGCCGTTAGGGGCGCTTCAGCCTCCCTCTCCTGAATGTGGAAGAATCGCATTCAGGACAGGAACGGTTTGGCCGACACAAAACAAATCACGACCAGTAGGCTGTGTGTACATGAAGCCTCAGGCTACGTTCACATGTTGGCGTAGAGTATCTCGGGCAGAATCACAGCGATTCTGCCTGCGATCCGGAAATCATTGCAAATCGCAGGATGCCTGCCCGTTGCCGTTGATTTGCAATGGCACCCCAAACGCTGTGCGATGTTGCCGTGATTTCTGCCTGCCGAATCGCGGTAACATCGCGCAAACAAAATAGCGGGTCGCATGACGCCCCAAAGAAGCGCTTGTACCTTTTTGGGCGTCATGCGACCCGCGATGTTACTGCGATTCGGCAGGCGGAAATCGCGGCAACATCGCACAGCATTTGGGGTGGCATTACAGATCAACGGCAACAGGCAGAATTGCGGCGATCGGCTATGCTAACATGTGAACGTAGCCTAAGTGTTTAGATCATTTATGGTATGACTCTTGCAGCCCATTGTCTGCAAATTATGAACATTTGTGTTATGAACATTTTGTGTTGTGTAATCTAATTCCTTTACATGAAATCTGAGCCTAACCCCATCTTTCTGTTTTTGTAGGAGGCTAGTGAAGCCTACCTGGTCGGACTGTTTGAGGACACCAACTTGTGTGCTATCCATGCCAAACGTGTCACAATTATGCCAAAAGACATCCAGCTAGCACGCCGCATCCGTGGAGAGCGCGCTTAAAAGAAATAAAAAAAAATTCCTATCTTGAGATAAACATTGTCATCTTCAAACCTGAAAAAAATAAATCTCTTCTTCCGTGTAATTGGTAGTTTGAGCGTTTTAGATATATATATTTTTTTTTCTTCATGGGGTTAAAGGTACCTAAATATGATTGTGAATGGACAATGTAGGAGGGCAGGTTTAAGTGTGCTAAATTTCTTCCTTTTTCATACATGTGATTTTACATGAAAGGGTCAGTCCATCCAAAACTGATATTCCAATTTATGAACGGGTGCTGGTGGCTTCTGTCACCTACTTAACTTTTTGTACACTTTAGAGACTACAGTGGTGATGTCCTGCCTCCCGTACCCCATGGTTCTGTCTCAGCAAAACAAGTCTTAATTCTGCTGCAGTCCCTCTTACGTAACCTTAAAGGGAAACTCTAATTGGGAAAAATCTGGCTGTTTGTATTTGGTGCTTTTCTGAAAGTAGTGTGTTTTTTTTTTTGTTAGCATCTGCCTCTGATTAAAGGCAGCTGGAATTAGAATTCTGTATTTGAATCCTCACATGGCCGCTGATGGCTACTAAGTTTTGTGCAATCAACATGCTGTCAGATTTGTTTTTTTTTTTCCTGCTGTTGACTAAAATATTTTTGGGAAAATTTTTTTTCCTTTCCCATGTCACAATGAAGACAGGGAAAATAGTTATTTACATGTTTTACGTTCTATGATTGGGCTCATGGCAGGTGTGCAGGGATGGGAACTTGGAGATTCCATGTCTAGATTTCCAGAGCTATAAGAAGCTTGTGGGTGACCTGACCCACCACAATCTCTCCCAAACTGAAATATCCGTTTTGGGTTTACTGGCAATTATGTATGTAAAGTGTACCTGTCACATACACGCAAAGGAAAAAGCCACTTTGGAGCCAAAGCCATTATCTACTCTTTTTTAATTAACTAGGAATCGGCATAGATATTTGAGAATCTCAATGCACGTAATTCCTTTTTAATTCAAAGGGCGTAATTCCTAAGGGTAATATGTCACTTGTCAGCTCATCAGGCCTTCAGGAGGCTATTTTTCTACCTTTTCTTTGAAGCAGCCGGTCTCCTGATTTTTATGTTAGTCCTAGAACATTGGACATCAAGTCATTGAGCTTCACATGCCCAACCCATGGAAGTTGGGTAGCACCACTTTCACCTAAGAGTTTTGACTGAGCCAGATATGCTGGCAAGTAATATTTCCTTTTAGCGTTCATACGGCAGACCATACTGTGCATGTGACAGGGTACTCTTCAAACACATTCAACTACAACAAAAACTTTGAGTTAAAATAGAGAAAAAAAACACCAACTTTATAATAAAAAATATAAATAGACCTGTTAAAATATTTTTTTCTGGACAATGCCAGCATTTGGATTTTTTTTTTAAATAAGTAAATTTCTTATTGATGGCAACTAAATGTTTGTAGCATTTTACCATATGGTAAATTCCATCCATTCACTCTATTTTATTTTTCTTTTCTTTTTTTTTTTTTTTTAACTGAGTTGTCCTGCATTCAGATACATGTTTTTAATGTTGTCTGTCTTCTGTGCTGTTCTGTAAGTTTGCTATTAAAAGACATTAAACCACATTTGTTTACGGGGCTTTTTCTTTAAATCTGGAGTGTACTTGCCTTGTATAGCAAGCTGAAATAGTTCTCTTCAGGTGGCAAATGCCGCCTGGTAGAAAAGTGGTTTTCCCTACTAGCCACACTGCAGCCAGTACAGTGAATATGGTTAATTGCTTGAAAATTACTCAGGACCCCCAAACATTTATATATAATACCCTAGGGAATAAAATGGCAGGTTTTTTTTGCAATTTTTTTTTTTTATGTCACACGGTATATGAGCACCAATTTCTCAAACGCAATTTAATTTGGAAATAAAACCCTTTCATGAAAAAAAAAACACTAAAGTTGGCCTAATTTTTTTTTTTTTTTTTTTTGTAAAATGTGAAATATGTTCTGCCCAGTAAATATATACCTAACATGTCACGCTTGGATTGGCGCCAAACTTCGGTGCGTAAAAATCTCCATAGGCTACACTTTTTAAAATGTTTTGCAGGTTACCAGTTTAGAGTTACGGAGGAAGTCTTGTGCTAGAATTATTGCTCTCACTCTAGCATTCGCGGCGAAACCTCACATATGTGGTTACATATGCAGAAGCAACCTAACGGGAGCGCTTTAAATTATTAATTTTTTTTTTTTTACTTTCCCTTTTTTAATTTTTTTATCACTTTTATTCCTATTTCAAGGAATGTAAACCTACCTTGTAATAAATTGGGCATGACAGGTCCTCTTTACAGCGAGAACTGGGGTCTAGAAGTCCCTAGGCTGGGACTTATCTGGGGTCTATACTGTCTTCTAGGCTGGAAAGCCTGAGATAAAAAAAAGGCAGTGTTTACATCTGCCTACGCTGGAAGTGACGTCCGAACACTGCGCCCAGCCTCAAGTTTATAGAGATGGTCGGGGACCATCTGGTCCTCGGTCAGCTCTATGGTAAACGCCTGCCGCCAGCTGATTCATTCTATGGCTCACTGATCGCACGGACGAGTAGAAGAACCAGAGGGTGGGGGGGGGGTGGCCCCTCCCGCTGCCTGTAATCAAGCAGCTGAATAGCCGATATGATTGATTTTACATTGCAGAGAATTGCCAGCAAAAAAAAAAAAAAAAAAAAAGGATCTCTAAATGATGCCTTCATCATTCAGATATCTCCACTTCCAAGTCCAGTATGTCCATATGTCCAGTGGTATGGAAGTGGTAAAACTCAACGAATAAATATCTATCCCTCTGCCTATCTTCCCTAAAAGTTTTAAAGTGAGTGTAATCGGCTGCCGTTTGATTCTTTATTTTAGTCATTCAAAGTTTCAGTTGCCAGTGTTGGATTATACCGAGGATGTCCAGACAAGGTGACAACTTTACAGCGAGTAAAGCTGGCCATACATGGGTAGAATTTCTTTTAAAAATGAAGGTTTTATTTCTAATGGTTAATAGAGTGAAATCAATGATCATTGATTGGAAAAATTTAAATGAGCGAAAACAGTGAATGTGGTTTTGTGGTTTTTCCATAGGAATTCCAAAATCGAATTTAACGATAATGAAATTTTGACGTACTTTTGAGAACTGACAATTTTTATTAGTTTTTCAACCATAAGCAAAAAGGGGACAATATTAACAAAAGACAAAGTGGCAAGTTACACTTCGCACTGTCATTATTTATGTACATTTGGAAGTTTTGCACCTCTTTTGAATGCCAAGAGAATATGTGCATTTTATGATGATGTGTAAGGCACTGAAGCAGGGTAATCACTAAGGGGATACAAACCCCCTTTTGGCTGCCTGTATTTCGTACGGTTGCCTCTAGATAGGATACTTTTCATGTAGAGGTCTTTTTTTTTTTTTTGCATAGTCCTCATTGCTGGCAAGAAAATCTTCAGTGTTTGTCAATGAACGATGGAGAAAAACAGATTTAAAAATTTACAGATGCAGCTCCATATTCTTCTTGACCAATACAGGAGTAGGACACTAGGCAGGAAAAAATCTTTACCACGCCTATTAGGCAGTCAGTCCCTGCAGGCATACACCCACTCACTCTGCTATAGGATTCAGTTTGTTTCTTCCTAGTTTAGGAGTAGGACCTAGTTCCCGGCTGGGACTTCGGTCTTAGCTTGTCTTTTTATTTTAAGGGAACCTTTGTTAAATGTTTTAATTTTTTAGCTGCAGTCAACAGCCAGACTGGGTTTAGGACTGGCTATCCTAGATCCTTAAGGTCTCCCAGGCCGGCCAGCGAGCGTGTGAAGGTTATAGCCCAACGATAGGCCTCACCACGACCGAGCCCCGATGGACGGGGGGTGGCCTGCAAGTCAAACGCCTCGCTGGGACGCACGTGAAATGGTTCGTCCTGAGTTGCAGGATACCCCTTGGTCGTCAGCACCCCCACACCCAAGTGGAGCGGTAGTCTGTCCGGAGTGGCGCCCACCTGATTGTCGTTTGGTATGGGGAATAGTGTCCCCCCATAGCTCTGGTGGTCTCGGGGGCAAACGTGGCCCCCTCCCTGGGAAGGTTGGACCCTTGAATACCCCTCTTTCCTCCTGAACCTCTCGGTATGTTCCAGGCTCCCCCAAGGCCTCCCCACCATCATAAAGGTCCCCCACCTCAGTTAGCGACGGGGGTGGACGATCTGATCCCACTATAGCGGATCTGCTGGGGGGGGGGGGGGGCGTTGCCGGGGACGTTTGGACCTCTTAGTGGGGTCCTGGAGACCGCATGGTGCATTGTGGGGGGCTGACATTTTACTGTAGAATTGTTCAGCCTCATTTTGCAGAAGTTCCCATTGAAATGCTTGGGCGGCCATGTTTTTGTGGTTTCCCCAAAGGAATGCATTGGGCAGCAATTTTCTCAGAGTCCACGAACGCTTGACAGCAGGGAGCAGCTAAGTCTTTATGCTAGTGATGACCCAGGTACTTCCTGTGAAGATCGTTTTCTCTGCATAGCAGATCGATCCTGTTCTCCTACATATCGGATGGTGGTATGTCAATTGGGGTCCCTGTAGGTCTCTCACTCTATCTGCAGTGCTAGTGGCTGGGACTTGTAGTTCCGCTGGTGCAGCAGTGTGAGTCAGTTTTATGCAGTTTTCATAAGTGACAATGTGCTATTCCAGGGTTCATATGGAGTCCCAGGAACAAATTTCACCTACAGATCTCCTCGCGGTTGCGGAGACCTCTGGGTCGCAACCCCTGTCTGCCTTAACGGCGGTTTTGGAAAACCTGGTGTCAAAAGTGGATTGGTTTAAAAAAAAAAATGCCACTAGCAAAAAGTGCCCTATGCCCTCCCCTGCCTCTCCTCTATACTCAGATTCTGAGGTAGATATGGCCACCGCAGACGCATGTCACCCTGAGGGTTCTGCGTCATCGCAATCGGATGGCGAGGACGGCATATCTTCATCTGCAGCTGCGTGGGAAAGCGTGCTGGTAGAGACACTTATAGTGTCATTGTGGGAAACTCTAAAAATGGCGGATGATTCTGCAGCGCCAGGGACGCAGGTGTCATTTGGCACTCGCAAATCCCAGAAGTCGGGCAAGGTTTTCCCTTGTCCAGAACTTTTTGACAAAATTGTCTCTGACCAATGGCGGCGCCTCAAACATTAAGAGGAACTATCCATTTACAGATGCTGTATCCACAAAATGGACCGTTCCACCAAAGGTGGACTATCCCGTCTTCAGACTGAACTAATCTGTGGTGCCGGTGGAGGAGTCCCCGGTCTTTACAGACCCTGTGGATAGAAGGATTGAGTCTCTGTCCCGCCACTTACATGTGATAGTGGGCTCAATACTTAAACCGATCTTCATGATCATTCTGGTGTCCCAGACCATAACGCAATGGGCAATGTTCCTAAAAAGTGACCTAGAAACAGAACCGCTCCTTCCGGGCCTGGCAGAGCCAACGGACTAAATGGTCCAAGCCCTACTATTTATGTGATGCGGCCCCTCTTGTAGCCAGAGTATCCACGGTGGGGCTAGCTTTTAGATACATGGTGTGGCTAAAAAGCTGGTCTGCGAATCAGGCTTTAAAAAAAGCTCTATCAGAGCTCCCCTTTACGGGGGACCGTTTGTTTGGATCCACATTGGATGAACTGATTAAGGGTCTTACAGTTGGGAAGAGTACTCTTCTTCCTCAATCCTCTGGGGGGGAAGTCACCATGTAATAGACGGGGGCCTCATTTTGCAGCCCACAGGGGTGGCCCTTTTGTGCCTCCGGCACGCAGGGGAAAGGATCTAAGCCATTTAGGTCTTCTGGGAGTTCCAAGAAGACATGGTTGGGTAAGCTGAGAGCAGGCCAATCCAGATCTACAGACAAATCCCAGTCTGCATGAAGGGACGCCCTCACTCGTAACTGGGGTGGGGGGACATCTTCACTTCTTTCTGCAACTATTGACCTCCTTGATTCAGGACAAATGGGTCCACGAACTGATCCGATCAGGTTATAAGATCGAATTCAGGTCTCGACCGTAGGACAGATTATTTCCGTCCAACCTACGCCTATCTCCAGATCGGTTATGGCAGGCATGTCCAAAGTCTGGCCCTATGGGTATTTGGAAAAATCTGTTGTGGCCTCGGTGAATCCCTGAGCGCTGTTCAGGACCCCTGGGATCTCTGGATCTTTCAATGCCACTGTTATTTGTTAATACGCTATGCTATTAACACACACTGCTCACCCCCGCCAGCTTTATATCCCTTGCTCAACATGGCCTCGGACTTAGCCTGATTAGGGAGCACTAAAAAACATCACCTATCCCGCTCACTGACACATATGATCATCTCCTCTCTTTGAGCTGCTACTTCCTGCCTTTAGCTGTCTGGCCCCAGTTTAGATTGTGTTTCTTCCTACAAAGAAATGTAGATTAAGATCTCACCTGCAAACTCCTAGAGTCGAAAGGTACCCTGTGAGCCAGGTTCGGCAGAAAGCCACGGGTTCCCCTTGCAGAACTCTCTGGAGTAGGGGGGGACCTTACAAGCGGAGCAGTCCCTACACTCCCATCCGAGGGAACTCGCAGGTCGCCCACAGAGCAAGCCCTCGGCCAATTCTGATGTGTTTCCAGGTCTTGTTTCCGGCGCTAGCAGCTCTCCTCTGTAAGAAGATTTGAATTTCCCACCGCAGAAGCTGAGAGGACAGGCGTTCCAAACCTCGCTTTCAAACCGTAACTTCCGGTGCAGACGTCAGACACGCGCGACCTGAAGGGAAGGAAGAGAAGCATGGAGGAGGCGCCGGGGGCGCTAGTTAGCGGAAAAGCAGAGACCAAAGCTAGTGCAGCTCGGGTTCCTGCTTCCAAAATGAAGTCCTCCTTGACTCATCCTCCAGGGAAGGAGGAGGAGAGACAGTCCCAGGTGTCGGCAGCAAAGAACCAGGTCGGACAGGGTAAGTGATAATTCGTATCCTTACTGACCTATGCAAAAGCCTGCCATTAACCGACATAACATGTGCCTGGAACTTATCATTTCCCTGACCCTAGTAGATTGTACTACCTTCTTTCTATGGTCCCTATGTTTGATGTTTTTTCCTGGAAGGGTGATACTTATACTGTCTTTGTATCCTGTCTTCCAGAGTCCCAGAGCGGTTCACAAGAGACTACATCTGTATTACAAGGACCTGCTGTCCATAAGAAATGTGGTTATTGTTCAGAAAAGATGCCCAGTACCCACACTAGACCGTTCTCTAAGACTTTTTTAAGAATATGCAAGATGAAAAGCTTTTTTCTATGATGGCAGTTCGGTCTAATCTAGGTATAGCTACTAGAGAGGAACAGGTAGACCCTTCCTTAATGGCAGGGACTTCGTGTCAAGAAAACCCTCTGAGTAGAGCAGGGCCTTCAGCCACTACATCAGCTACTCAAAGTCTTCCATCAGCACAGGTCGCAGAAGATAGAATATTTCCAGAAGATGACCGCTCAATTTCCCCATCCTGTTCGAAAGCTGAGGGAAATAGGGACTCAGATACCTCTGAGGAGGGGGAGTCAGCAAAAAACCTGTACGGATTGGATAGTATGCAGGGTCTCCTTCAAGCCATATATGCTTCAGAAGAGATTCCTTATTTAACTAAAGAAATCACGGCACAAGACAAACTCTACAAAGGGATAGGAAGAAGCCCTTCTAGAGTTTTTCATATTCACCATTCTTTGAAGAATCTGATCCTTCAACAATGGCAATTGCCTGAAAACAGGTTAAGCAAAGGGAATTCTTGGAAAAGGAGATTTCCCTTTAAGGATGAGGATGCAAACAAATGACCAAAAATAGATGCCGCCCTAGCGCAAGTCTCCAGAAAATCAGATCTCTCCTTTTTAGATGCTGGTAGTATCAAGGATACTATGAATCGGAAAGCAGAGACATTGCTGGGAAAAGCTTGGGATGCCAATGCAAAAGCAAAGGGTTCAGCTCTAACTGCTTCTTGTGTTGCAAGAAATGCTTTCTCCTGGATTGAAAAACTAAATAAACATTTTTTACAGATTAAAACTCAGGATATCTTAAATTCCCTGTCGGTAATAACCAAGGCAGTAACCTATCTGGCACACGCTGCATTAGAATCAGTGGAAGCCACTTCTAAAACAGGGGCACTTATGAACTCAGCTAGAAGAGCCATTTGGCTTAAGGAATGGGAAGGAGACATCACGTCCAAGATCAACCTCTGTGGCCTTCCATTTGAAGGGTCTCTCTTGTTTGGTTCAGGACTTGACGAAGTCCTTTCCAGATCCTCAGAAAAAGGGGTTAAATTTCCCACAAAACCAAAAGAAACGAATAAAAAAAATTTTCGTGGCCCTCGGGATAATAAGCAGCAAAATAGGAGAAGGGAATCTACAAAGAATTGGAGCCTCAGGAGGGAAAAGTCAAGAAACAATTCTCCTTCTTCCTCCACCCCAGCTGCAAGGTACAAAAAATTACTCCAATGACAAAGTAGGGGACAGATTAGATCTCTTTTCTCCAAGGGAAGAAATGACAGTCTTTCCTTTTACCCTCAGATTCCTAAAAATAGGCTACAGACGACAAGCTGCATTTATATCCCCTCCGAAAGTAACCCTTACACATGCCCCCAAAAGAGTTGCAAGGGGACAGCTCATAATGCTTCCAGGGATTCAAGAACTAGGAAAATTACCAGTAATTGTTCCAGTACCAAAAAAACTGTGTTTCCAGGGGTCTTGTTCCCATATCTCAGTGGTACCAAGACCTTCAGGAAAATATTACCGGATCATGATCCAAAGGAATCCAGGAAGCATCCCAGCCACTTCATGGGCTCAACCCCTTGCAAAAGAACTATGGTTATTCCAGATATACTTTTGGGTAGAAGGAATAAATTCCTTGGGCAGGATACTCACCCTCCTTTCACAGGACCAGAACTCTCTGAAGTGGTGGCCCAACCAAGACAACCTAGAAAAGAAATTGGTTGGGCTGAGAGTTCTAAACCAGCAGTGGCAATGCAAACCAGCCAATGCCTTCCCTCCTCTGATGCCAATCCCCGGAATACTCCAGAAACTGGGCAGGTACCAGGGATGGAAAATAATCCTGTCCGCTCCCCGATTCCCCAAAGGATCAGGTTTCCTATTCCTAAAAACAATGTCCACGGCTTGCCAGTGGCATCCCCCAGTTCCCTCAGACCTTCTGTCCCATGGACTAGTACAATATCAGAATCCAGGATTCTTCCAATTGACTGCCTGGTTACTGAACGCCAATTGCTTAAAGCAAAGGGATGCTCAGATAGAGTGGTAGATCCACTCTTACTGAGTAGAAAACCAGTCACTAGAAAAATTTACATAAAAATATGGAAAAGATTCTGTACCTGGCAGAAGCAAAATAATTTTGCTTCTACCTCTACTCCAATTATTTTGGATTTTTTGCAAGACGGAGTAGATAAGGGTGTGGCAGTTAACACCCTCAGGGTACAGATTGCAGCTCTTTCAGTTTTTCTAGACACCAGTTTGGCAAAGGAACCACTGGTTAAGAGATTTTTGTTAGCCAGGAGTAGGGCTACTCCTATTACAAAGAACAGGTTCCCTCCTTGGAACCTAAATATTGTCTTAGAGGCGTTATCTAAAGACCCCTTTGAACCTATAAAATACATTTCTCTAAAATTTCTATCCTTAAAAATAGCTTTTTTGTTAGCCATCACCACAGCCAGAAGAATAGGTGATTTACAGGCTCTGTCTATTAAAGAGCCTTTTATGTTGGTCTTCCCAGATAGGATAGTCCTACAACCAGACCCTTTATATCTACCCAAGGTAGCATCCTCTTTTCATAAAACTCAGGAGATAAATCTACCTTCCTTTTGTGACAGACAGAAAAACAACAAGGAAAGGGAATTCCATTGTATTGACTTGAGAAGAGCTCTTCTCACTTATTTATAAAGAACAAAAACCTTCAGGAGATCAAACCACCTCCTAGTCCTCCATTCTGGGCCTAGGAAGGGATTGCAGGCTTCTAAGCCTTCATTAGCAAGGTGGATTAGGCAAGCAATTACCACTTCTTATGAATTATCACGTCTTCCTGCTCCAACCACGGTTAAAGCGCATTCAACAAGAGCTATCGCCACATCCTGGGCTGAGAAGGCAGGAGCTTCATGGGAACAAATCCGCACTGCAGCCACCTGGTCTAGTCATGACACCTTCCTGAAGCATTACCGTATTGAAGTACTGTCTCAACAAGACCTAGCCTTTGGCCGAAAAGTCTTGCAGGCAGTGGTCCCACCCTAAGGTAGGCAAGGGATCTCTATTATCCTCTCATTGTTGGGCCGTCCTGGAAGGGGAGGAGAGAAAACCTACCGTTTAGTTTACCGGTAAGTATTTTCTTCCAAGCCTTCCAGGACGGCCCGCCTACCCACCCTAGTTAAAAGGGTGTATGATGTTATGCATAAGTGTAGGTGATAAGTACCTATAATATTGTTAGAACATTTCCCTCATAGAATTGGTTGTGGAAGTTTACTCTATTACAACTGGGGCCAGAGGGAAAGGTGGGGCCTTTTAACTGTTCTTAATTGATTGTGTTTCTGGTAGGGAGGAGCCTATCATTTCTCATTGTTGGGCCGTCCTGGAAGGCTCAGAAGAAAAGACCGTTACTGGTAAACTAACGGTAGGTTTTTCTTCTGTTTTTATAAACTCTTTCATAATATCTCTTCTTATCCTCCTCTTATTTCATGCTGGCAATGCATACCTCAGTCTCAACATTAGAGTGTAAAATAGGTGTAAAGCTGGTTGATGATCTCTTACAAAAGCCAATCCTGCTATTCTGAATAGAAGTACAGTAGGCAGGATGGATTTTTTTTTTGCTCTTGTCTATTTTATGACAAAGATTGGCTCTGAAAAAAAGGAAGGAGATGTACAAATGAACAGGCTCTCTCTCCCCATGTGTGTGCTATCTGCACATTCACATAACAGTGGGAACATTCTGAGATATACCCTTAGCTGTATGGAGCACCTTTTTTTCATCTGAGTCACCTGATGTCATTGCGAGTCCCACGATTATCACCAGGGATTCCCACAGCTCCCTATGGAGATCTAGAGGCTCCAGGGTCCGGTTTGAAAGTACCTTTATTGATTTCTTATTTTTTATTGTATGTGTTCATTAAACTTTTGAGGCCCATTACAAAGACCATTCTCTGAGGTCAACATTTGTACTTTTCCCATCACAAGTGCACACCTGAGCGCCATTCTTCTCTTCTGTTTAACTGTCTGCATACACCATCCTGTGTTAAGGATCAGGCGACCGTGGCGCACTTGGAGTATAACCTTCACCAGTTTATATATTTTTTGGGGGTCATGATACAACATGGAAATTGCATGTAGGACTGGCGCTTGAACTTTGTTTATGGAAAACTGAAATCAGGCTTAATTTTTAAGAGGATCTGAGAAAACAGAATTAAGAATGTGATTGCTTACTTTGAGCAACACAGTTTTTTCTTTTTTCCCAGCTTTTTTTTAATTCGGTGCAATTTGTTTTTTTTAAAAACACTTTTACTAAGTACCTACTGCTGAACCCCCCCAGAACAAAAATGTATCTACAGCCCTGCAGTCACACAAGGGTTAACCACATATAAGCGCTATGTAAGCCCACCTATGATGATTACTGATGGCAGCTATAATAGTCATGAATGATGCCAATGTAGTAAATAGAACATTGAAAAGTTGTCAGGACAACCATACGAAAAGCAGGCAATCCTCACGCTCCCTTACATTGGACCACTGCACATGCTGCTCACCACCAGCGACTCTATAGCGGTTCAAGCCTCGTTTTGGTCGTTCTTCCCCCAGTCCGACGTCATGTCCGGGTCCCCTTCTGGCACTTATCGTGGGTGATCTGTTCTCATCTCCTCACAGCCTGAGCAAGGAACAACTGTCCACACGGCTGCATTGTTCCTGGCTGGTTTTATGACTTCACACACACTCTGGATGGTCACCAAGCCTTAAGTTACTTTTTATCCCCTTATTTTGGCTTCACCATTGCAGATCCAGCGGGGGTCATTGTACAAGGTGTACTGCTGTTTTATACATACAGTACATGGAACTGATTTTGAATAAAACTTTTTACTACATTGGCATCATTCATGACAATTATTGCTGCCATCATTAATCATCATCAGTGGGTTCATATAGCGCTTATATGTGGTTAACCCTTGTGTGACTGATTAGGAAGCTCGCATGCTCCAGATTGAGATGAATACATTGTAAAATCTCAGTTAATGTCAGTTGGTCTAAATCATTTACAAATATATTTGCACACATTTATATTTGGTGTTATGTTCCTGTTCATATTTTGTTTAACTTAAATGTTTCGTTTCTCTACTGTTTTCTTTTGGTCTGTTTATTGGGTGTTGTGCTTCTGTAATTCTCATTTGCCTTGCTTGCCTGTGAGTTGTTAAATCATGGTTTTACTTACTCTGTTTTTCATGGTGGCCAGTGGCTACACGTTTGTTGTATACTGTGTCAACTTGTTTTATTTCAATAAAGAGCAACCTTGTTTGTAAAAAAAAAATGTTGACAGAGAACCTTTATTACCAATAATATGTAATGTACATTACAATGTTCCCGACATATATTTCAGCTTCCTGGATTTTTTGTTTCATTTGGCCTTCAGATATGGAAGGCAGAGTGATTTAACACCTGTTTCGATTTGTAATCCATGTGACGAAAGAAAAGTATGCCGTTTGCAATAAACATTGCATAAAATAGTTAATTTGCATTTTATTTTAATGGTCCAAAGAATGTCAGGCAAAATGGTCAGCCCTAAATCTGGCCCTCTTTGAAAAAAGTTTGGACACCCCTGGGTTACGGGATCTACGAGAGGTGGTGCAAGATTTGCTGTTTCAAGGGGTGATCGTGCCGGTTCCCTCTCGAAAACAATTTCAGGGGCTCTATTTATACCTGTTAACTGTTCCCAGGAAAAGGCCAAAGTGCGTCCAGTCCTGGACTTCAAGGATCTGAACCGCTTTGCGCAGGTATAGAAGTTTTGAATGAAGTCCATTCGCACGGTAGTGGCTTCCATACACCAAGGAGACTTTTTGGCCTCCATTGATATCAAGGACGCATAACTACACATCCCTATTTACACTGGGCACCAGTGTTTTCTTCGCTTTGCCAGTAGGAGAGAAGCATTATTTGTGGCGTTACACTTTGGTCTCAGGAGGAGGGAGGATGAGGGGGGAGGAGGAGCTGTGGTTAGCTCTCCAAGATGTTTGGAACAACCTACCTGGCGAGTGCCTTCAAAAACTATGTGCAAGTGTACGTAGAATAATTTATGCGGTTTTATTTCTGAAAGCATGCTTCATTTTTTTCCCCCAAACCTGCCTAAAACTTTTGCACATTAGTTTGTGTGTGTATGCTTGTTCAAGGTCTACGTCACACCAAAGCTTTGAAACCAGAGGGTCAGAAAAAAGGCAAGTTCACACTTTTCAGAGACTGGCACTTGCATCCTTTGTCTCTCTTATGGCAGGTGAACTTTGCAGTTAACTTGTCACATTCATGTAAAAAGTAAAACTAGTGAAGTGCTGCTTGCAGCACACAGGACTTCCAGATGTTAAGATTACCCCCTACCCATATAGTTTACCAACAATGGAGCCATTGTCATATGACTGTTCAATGGCAGGCATGAGGCTTGCTGAGAATTTGAGGCCTTGTATACATTTTAACCTCTTGTGGCCCCAGGTATTGCATATGCAACAGCTTTCGGTCTCTGGTTATAATCCAGAGGCCACAGGGTAGGCTCTTGCTCATGTGACCATTGTGAGGGGTAATCATGCTTTGTGCATTCTATGCATGAAGGTTAAAAAAAAAACTGTGTGCAGCACAGAAGGATCTCATTAGGAGGAAAAATAAAGAGAATTGGGTCCAAAAGAGGTATAGTCTCACCAAATTTAGGGATGGTTAGAAGCTTTGACTTCCTGTTCTGCCTGGACCCTTCCTGCAGCTCAAATTTACAGTTTTTTTCTTCCAAGTTTGCATTATCATGCTTTACTGCTTTTATCTTTGTCACCCAAGGCATGTGGCACTATACCAGCAGACAACTTCCAGACAGATGAATCACAGTGTAACATATGTTTTAATATACTATCCCCAAATTAAGATACAGGTGTGTCCCCTATTTTTGTGTAACGGTCAGGAAAAAAACAGCGTTAAAATGTTGTATTGCTTTAAGTATTTTCAATTTAATCCCCAAGTGCCCTCTAAAGTCAAAGTTATGTCCCTCCAAGAAAATCTGTGTTTCCCTGATCATTTTTTACAGTTTAATGCCACAATGTGAATATCTGCTTTTGTATTTGAATACCTCCATTAAAAAGTAGTGTTCTGTTTTTTTTTTCCAAGTATACATTTTCCTTATTACAGGCAGTCCCCGACTAAGAACATCCGAGTTGCGAACGACTCCTACTTACGAATGGGGGCCGCGTGGCGTCACTGCCAGCTTCTTCCTCTTGCTCCTGTGCCAGAGGCACAACGCACGCTGCAGTACTACATGTACTGTATGCCCCACATACAGGACTGCACAGAAGCATCTCACTCACAGCCCACTACTGTCTGGAACCTGTGGAACTGGTGAGATTACAGTACTACTCTGTGCCCACTACCTGTACCACTGTATTGGGAGCATGCCCTGTACTTGTACTTCTATGATACTGTAGCAGGATTGTGTTACAATACAGTATTATCCCTGTGACCCAGCATGAGCTCATGTACACCTCCCATTCAATTGTGTGTGCTTTGAAACCATTTTTTATTGTTATACTGAAGTTGGTCAGTACTGTATGAGGTTTGTCCTGCTGTCTGTATCCTCCAGGGCTGGGAGTCAGTAGATAAATGTTCCGACTCTAACTCCTCAGTTTTTTGTACTTCCAACTCCTCTGTATTAATATGTATTAATCTTTCGACACTGACTTGGGTGGGTGGCATTGCAGTAACTATTCTGGCCACATCACTAACGATCTCTGGATAAACAAGGATGGCTTCTTCAACTAACAAGATTTCATTTTCCGGCAAAAGACTCTTTTCATCATTGAAGATGCAATGCCCTCAGCTATTAACCCTCCATTTTTGTTCAGGCGATATAACAGATAACAGGCTCTTCCATTCCAAGAGGAATTTACCCAGGGTTAGATCATCACATTGCAACCTGGGGTGAGAAAGAAGGTTCTCCATCTCTTTTGTTTGTGTCCACTGGCTTTCAGTTAATGCAAGATTTTCATTGTCCATTTCTTCTATGAAGTCTAAGTTCAAGCAAACGCTTCACCATTAAATAAGTGCTTCCCCAGCGAGTTGTTTGATCCAAAATGACTCCTTTTCCTGCACATCTTTTCAAAATTGCATCTGTTTTTGGGGCCCTGGCTGCAACAGTTACTTGCCATAATTTGTCAATTAGTGTAGCTGCATGGCGATCTTTTAATCCATCTCTTATGGCAAGTTGCAGTGTATGAACAGCACTTCGCATATGATGAATAGTAGCAAGCTTCAATGCTTCTTCAACAAAGTTGTCTAAAAAAAATGTCAGAATTCTCTTCAGTTTCTAAGCTTTCTCCAATACTTGCAGAGCTGTCTTCCTCCAACTCTTTTCTTTCATTGATTTTTATTGAGAAAAAGTCAAGTACAAAATACAACAAACATGGTAAAACGATCAGGCTAGACATGGTCCTGAATACCATACATATAAAAGTGAGAAGTACTAACATTCGAGGGGGGGCATATCCATTAACCGACTGTGTTGAGGTCAAAGAGGGTAGTCCAAAGATCCACCCCAAAACGCTATGGGAGCTGAAACAGGATGCAGAGGGGTTGAGTCCCCATATAGAGGGATGCAAAGCCCAAGAATAAACCACAGGCAATATACGAGGTAAGGCAGAGGGTATCTCCAGGAGGGGAAGTATGAGGGGACACCATGCCCCCAATGGGTGGCAAGACATATGGGTCCAGCACATTCCCCTTCTAGAGAAAGCCCCCAAGAGTGGTAGGGCGGCAAAGAAGTGTTGGGGGGGGGGAGTAAGGTAGGATAGACTGGAAGGGGGTAGAAGGGGATAAGAGCATAGGAGGCTCAAGAGGTTAGCTGAAATAAGGAGAGAAAAGAGGAAAAAGAAAGAGGGTCTGGCGGCCAGATCAAATGGAAACCTGTACATATTTAGCCCAGGGTTCCCAGATGGTCTCAAATTTAACCACATTATTATTGATAATACCTGAGATTTTTTCCTGTGACATGATCCAGGAGATCTTAAGTTTGGTTTCCCTGATGGACACCCTGGGTGTTTTCCATGCTCTGGCTATGGTGAGTTTGGCTCCCAGGAGCATAAAATGGAGGAGTTTCTGAGCAGGTTTAGAGAGTTTAGGGACCTTGATGTTGAGAAGTGCAATTTGTGGGGACTGATCGATGGGGTGATCAAGTACTTTACGAATGATCTGGAATAATTTATTCCAGAATAGCCTAATCTTGGGGCAGGCCCACCAAGTGTGCAAGTGGTCACCAGATGAACCGCAGCCCCTAAAGCACTGTGGAGAGGCATTTGAAAACATGGCCACAATGCGGTTAGGGACCAGGTACAATCTGGTGAGCAATTTAACATTAGCTTCCATGAGAGAAACATTCAGTATACCTGTAAAGGAGCGTTGAAGGCGAAAACCCCAGTCGTCCAGGTCCCTCTCCCAGGCTAGCGCATATGCAGGTTTGACATCGCTGTTTGATAGTATTGAATAGATGAGGGAAATCCCTCCCCTTGGGTCTCTGGCTTCCGAGCACCAGCGTTCATAAAGAGTGATTTGTGGAGGGTCAGGTTTATCGTCCCATATGGAATGGAGGAAATGTGATATCTGGGAGTGGCGACATCTCTCAGTGAGGAGCATTTTGAGGAAATTGACACAGTGTGGGAAAGAAAGGGGCCCCATGGAGTTAAAGAAGTGTCCAATGAGAAATAGGCCCTTGTTAAGCCACCAATGGAAGGCTTTGATATTTAGTCCAGTGGAAAATAGGGGGTTGTTAAAAACTTCCTCTAACTCTAATATCTGTTTGTTACCTTCTTCATCTGCATTCATCTTCTCAATTGTGCTCGACATGTTAGAAGCGTTATCTGTCACAACACATAAAATCTGTTCCTTTGTAATTTCAAAATCTTCTAGAACACCCTCCACTAACTTCTGAAGGTAATCACTGGTGTGATGTGTCTGAGTGTCCTTTAATCCAAGGGTCCAGGTTATTGTTTTGTTATTTTCATCCACAAATCTAACATTAATAGCAAAATAATTGACAAAACATCCTTTCAGAACTTTCTGTAGTTCTTCCTTTTTACATTAAAAAAAAATAAAAATAAGGTATACAGCGCTTGACACAGTAATCTCTATCTCAGCTAAAGATAAAGGTGAGTCCATACAAACTATATGTAATTCCATAAATCACTTAGTAATAAAAGTCCATATAGAAAAAAGGAGTTCAAGAGGAATTCCCGCAGACCAGGTGGTAATTATAGAGACAAAGCCTCCACCAAACACCAATAAGTGTGGCCTCTTACCAGAGTTGAATGATCCCCATTACAGGGATCTTAGCACGCCTTACAGAAAATCCTTATGACCCCCAATGGATACACAGATGAAAGGTTCTTCTCCAACAGGTTACAGCCTTAATGATCTTAAAATGTATTTCCTCTCACAGAAAAAGGTAACAGCCCGGATGTCATAGAAATGAGAAAGTGTAACTTCACCATGAGGATTTTTTCCTATGAACTTTATTAGGTATAGAGCAAAAAATACACACACATTTTGAACAGACAATTCGGGCATCAAGGATCAATCCTGTGGAGGAATCATGGATGGATTGTGTGGGTAGCTGCAGCAGCTCAGCTATCTTGCTTCTAACTAGAATCAAATAAGCATTGGGGAGAGGCAGACACTGCGATCGTTGCCGGTCCCCTACCGGTTTCAACAGAGATTGTCGTCATCAGGGGGCGACCATCTCTGTTGAAACCGGTAGGGGACCGGCAACGATCACAGTGTCTGCATCTCCCCAATGCTTATTTGATTCCAGTTAGAAGCAAGATAGCTGAGCGGCTGCAGCTACCACACAATCCATCCATGATTCCTCCACAGGATTGATCCTTGATGCCCAAATTGTCTGTTCAAAATGTGAGTGTGTTTTTTGCTCTATACCTAATAAAGTTCTTAGTGTAACTTATTACATCATGAGGATTTTTTCCTTTCTCATTTCTATGACATCCGGGTTGTTACCTTTTTCTGTGAGAGGAAATACATTTTAAGCTCATTAAGGCTGTAACCTGTTGGAGAAGAACCTTTCATCTGTGTATCCATTGGGGGTCATAAGGATTTCCTGTAAGGCGTGCCGAGATCCCTGTAATGGGGATCATTCAACTCTGGTAAGAGGCCACACTTATTGGTGTTTGGTGGAGGCTTTATCTCTATAATTACCACCTGGTCTGCAGGAATTCCTCTTGGACTCCTTTTTTCTATATGGACTTTCATTACTAAGTGATTTATGGAATTACATATAGTTTGTATGGACTCACCTTTATCTTAAGCTTTTGTTGAGATTGAGATTACTGTGTCAAGCGCTGTATACCTTGTTTTTATTTTCTTATAGTTGAGGTTTTACAACTGTTTTATACTAGCAGCTGATACTTTATCTTTGTAATCTTATCCATCAAGCGCAGTGTAATTTGTTTTTATTCCTTTTTACATTTGGCCTTCTCAATTATAAGTTTCCTTATACTAAGTCATTAATTATAACTTTTTGTGAATTGGGACATTTAAACTTGCTTTTTTTTAATTCCAATCTAAATTTAGTAGGAGTAGGACAATTGTTTGCCGACTCCGACTCCAGGTACCCAAAATTTCCTCCGACTCCTCAGCCCTGGTATCCTCATGAATTTCTTTGGCTGGAGTTGCACTTAAAAATGTACACGTGCCAAATTACAAACAAATTCAACTTAAGAACAAAACTACAGTCCCTATTGTGTTCGTAACCTGGGGACCGCCTGTACTGAGCATTATATCTGGTGGTATGGATCAGAGGTCATTGTCAGTAGTTGTTGGCTGCTAAGAGCTTATCCAGGAATAGAAAGCAGCCCAGGTAAAGCTGACTTTAAAGTGGTTATAAACCCTTAAATATAACCTAGTGAAGTGACGGGCCTCAGTTGAAACAGCGATGAAACAAATTCTCCTACATAAGTTATATCTGTTTATCTGAAGCCCTTCTTTCTTCTATACATCCGGTCAAAATGCTGAATTATAAAGCTTGTCTAAGAGTTCGGAAGAGAAAAATAAATGGGATGGATAGTTGAAGTTACACTCTGCAGAGCTCAGTGAGGAGAGCTTGTTGGAGGAAAGAGACATCCCTTTACATAGCGTCAGCTTTGTTCCTGTCTGCGGTCAATCAGCTGGCAGTCTCTTCCATTCTCTGCTTTGCAGGATATGAACAAAAGTTAAACTTGGGTAATTTTATTAGCTATACATACAAATATATACTTTTTTTTTTATTGGATGCAAATCATATCTCTCTGCTCAGACTTCAGCTTTTAAGCACAATTAAACCCAAAAACAAGAAATGTATTCTCATTGATTGAGGGACACCGTAAATTAGGGATGCACCGAAATGAAATTCTTGGCCGAAGCCGAATAATAATGAAATGTTTGGCCGAAGGCCGAATACCGAACGCGGTGTTTCGCATTTTTTCCATTTATTTTGCCAATTTTTTGTCCTCTCTCTTGTCCTCTCATGTCTCTCTCTCTCTTGTCCTCTCATGTCTCTCTCCCTAAATGTTACTGTAGGGAATGGGATTCAGTGCACACTGCAGCCTTGTACCATAGGGTTAATGTTAGTGACACTGTAGGGATTGGGAAGGATGCTGGGAATGGAAATCAGAAAGCATGCAGGCAGCCTTGTAAATTTTAATTGCAGATACAGGGCACTGGGCAGGTCAGGGTTAATGTGGTAACATCAATTACTCAGTGACAGTCAGTCAGTGTCAGTGTGGACTCGATCAGATTATACAGTGACAGACAGTCTCTCATAGTGGTGGTAGTAGGAGGCTGGAGGTGGACTAGTAGGAGCCTGAAAAGGAGCACAGCCGCATACATACACTACTCACTGCAGCCCGCCCCACACATTCAGTGAGTCTTACTCTCCTCCCTAGTTTTTTCAATGGCACATTCAGGAAGCCAATCACGCCGTGAGTAGCGGCACAGCGGAACCAATCAGGTGTGCAGGCACGCGTGATTGGTTCGCTGTGCAGCTAATCACGGCGTGATTGGCTTCCTGAATGTGCCATTGAAAAAACTAGGGAGGAGAGTAAGACTCACTGAATGTGTGGGGCGGGCTGTAGTGCACGAGTGAGTAATGTATGTATGCTCACCGCTGAAGTGTCCCGGCTTCCCCTGCCTAACACGGAAGTCTGTGAGTCCTCCTGTCCTCCTCCGAGTCCCTTCCCCCTGTAAATATCGTGACCTCGGCGATATGAATATCGCCTACGGCCACAGAACGATAGTCGATATCATATCGACTATCGTTCAGCCCTATTGTTCGGCACAAAATTATTCGGCCTTTTGACTTATTCGGCCGAACACCGAAAATGCTATTTTTTCTATTTTCGGCCGAATAATGTTCGGCCGCCGAATATTCGGTGCATCCCTACCGTAAATCTTCACCTTCAGCTTACAGTGACATCTACAGAAGGAATTAACTTTAGGCCAGCCCATGTTAACCTTCACCCCCTCCACCAGAGTGCCTCTGTTTCAGCTCTGTCAAACTGTACTTGCTCCCCCAACTACAGTGACTTTGGTCACCGCCAGCCACCCAACCACTACCAGCTGCCAGAGTTGTGATACCAGGTCTGTTTCTAGACAGAATGGGGGCAGTTTTGCTGCAACAGCTCTGGGGATGTGTGCTCCATGCCTTCTTAGGGTACTGGAATCCTATTACCCTATGATTATAGAGCCTACCTGAGATTCAGAGTCCTCCTTGGCTTAATAGGTAGGGCTAAGGTCCCTGCGACATTCCTGGTCTCAGGTACTGCACCAGTTTGATCTCAGGAGCTATATTCCAACATGGTCACTGTTCTCTCTCTCCCAGGTAAAACATTTACTTTTTTGGAACTTGTGAGTTCAAATTTTGCACAGTATCCTTCAGATCTTCTATCCTTCCCCCTTCCCTATAGGGACTTTATAACCTTTGTGGTTAGCCAGGCCAGTAAAATTGCCTAGTGTACATAATTACTGTATAGAGACTCCATTTACACCATCTGCAGTTCAGAACACAATAAAATCTGTACAACTTCCAAATCAAATCAAAAAGAAGAAAATTGATTTTTAATGCAGATAAACATTTTGTTTCATAAGAACTAAATTTACAGTGTATGTTAATCTTTCTGGTCAGACAACAGATGAGATCTCAAAACACACAAAAGAATAGTAAAGATACAGAGAACTGTAACTTCAATTATATGGTTAAATATATTTATCTCAAGAAATTTAATTCTTTAAATTGCACTTGTACTGTATTATGGAACAGCTTGAAGGCAGCCGGACAGGAAAGTCACACCAAGGTGGAAAAGATTGACCTCAAGAAGAAAGAAAGATGAAGAATAAGGGACATTAAGCAGTGAACATCAGTACTGCCAATCAGTTATACAAACTTTGCCTATTTGTGGATCTTATTTGCAGTATCCTGCACCCTGGCACTGAGGAGACAAAGGGGTTGATTTTCTAAAACTGGAGAGTGCTTGTCCAAGTGGTAATCCAGAACAGTGTCATTCAATCCTCTCCTTTGGGCCCAGGCTATCATGGACACACGTAGGCTAATATCATTATACACAGCCTAAGCTGCACTAGGGCTTGTTCACACTAACCCACACAGTAAAACAGAGTTATAGGTCGAGGTTCGGCAGGGGGCAGTGCGATGCAAAATAGACTCCATCTTCCCGCATTGTATCATACATCAAACCAGCGTTCTCGTGTGAATGGAGAACATAGAAAACCATTGTTTTCCATGTGCCCTAGCAGTGATATGTGTTTTTCTTGTGTAGAAAAACACAGGTCACAGTCTATAGTGTGAACACATCTTAAAATGTACTGCTTAAAAGCTAGAGATGATGGTTAATACTTGGGTGGGAGACCTCCTGGGAAGACCAGGTACTGTAGGCTGGAGAAAAAAAAAAAAGCTAGAGATGAAGAAAGGGACTGTGCTGGCCATGTGACTGCGTGGAAGACATTTGGAAATAATGAATGTATCCTTCCAATTTTTTCAAGGCCAATGCAAGAGCGAGGAATGGAAGACTTAAGGAGCTTTAAAGTTGTATTAAATCCAAAAGAAAACCTTTATTATATTGCAGCTTACCATCCTAGATGCGATAGCTGCATTCATTTTCAGGCACTTTCTTCTATTTTTCATCTGGTGATCCAGACCATAAGTCTGTTGTTTTTCAAAAGAATAAGCTCCCCAGCAGAATGTATCAGTTGAAGAGATGAGACAAACCATTTACTACTATCAAAGGTGCTTACAATCAGTTATTTATGTAAAAGTCTTTATCCCAAAAGAAAAATAAAATGGTTTGCTGCAACTACTTATTAAGTATTAGCTGAAGTCTGCCTTCAATTCCTTAGATGCACTAGCAGATTTAGATACACTAACACTCCCCGCCCCCCCCAGACTAACAATACTACTGTGCAGAAGTGTCCCCTGTTTGCATTCATCCACAGTGGAGGCACCAATACAGGAGGTGTATTACTGGTCAGATAACCAGGTATGTAGAGACTAGAAAAAACTACTGCAGCCACCACATTCTAATAACCGGTAAGCTGCAAGATATTACATTTTGGGTTTAATATAGTTTTAAAGATATGCAGTTGCAAGTTAAAGGTGTTCTTGCTAACCAATCTGCATGGCATAACTGCATTGAATACTGTATCAAATGACACATGAAGGACAAGGTAGCTGCCACTGACTATCAGCTAGGCTACCAGATTTTGCTTTTTTACTAAAAAATAAACTGCAAATTTTGCTTGAATTCAGCAGCATTGTCTATTATCAGCCATTCCTGATGTGCTATCAACGAGCACACCAACCTCCTGTATCACTGATTTTCTCTGTGTGAGCAGAGCCAGATACTTTAAAAGAAAAGGTGCAGTATTACTGTGGTTGTGCCATCAGTGCCAGGCAAGGATTGCGGTAGGTGCTACCCATCATTCTTTTGGAAATATCTGCCCATCTGTGAGGAGCACTGAGATCATCATACACATTACAGTCTGACTGTACAATCTCCTTTAGATTTACCAAAACTATAATACAAAAACCTACCTAAACTATCCAATCACTTTGCATCCTGTAAGGTAGGAGCTTGCATTACATACTTCTAGGTGGATCAAAAGGAGATTGTTCAGTCAGATTGTAATATGTAGAGAGAACTCTACTGTGATCGTTGTGGTACAACCCCCTGGGCTGAAGAGCCACAAACCCAATCTATCTAAAGTGTCGCACAAAAGGAAAAAGGCTGCCCTACTGCCAGCATACACGAGAAATAAATCTGAATATAGAAGTCAAGTTCCAATATCTAAGACAAAGGATTGTTTAACCATCCAATACCGAATGCATGTAACCTTTCCAGGCCCTATTATATACATCAGGATTCAGAAAGGGAGGCAGAGCCAGACAACATGCATGTGTTTTGACCAAAACAGAAAAAGCGCACAAAAAAGCAAACACAAAATTCTATTTCAAGATCACCCCATAAACTGAGTGCAGGACACTCTGCAATCTCCTCCAGGGGATCATTACAGGAAATAGAAAAACAATTATATATATATATATATATATATATATATATATCTATATTCGGTAAATGCAAGATTGTGTGGCAAAAACAAAGCAAAAAGTACATGAACAGATCTGTCAAACTCATTCTATCAGACACTGAAAAATAAAACCGTTGTTGGAAGTACATGGTATAACAGCTTCTAGGATTGCACATTTCTATTAAATAAACAAGAGATTAGTGCAATATGAAATCTGTATATTGTGCAGAGAGCAATCTGAGATATCTACAGCAGAATTCTTCAATCCTATCTAAATTCTTTTACAGCTGCCCCATAAACAGGTAGACTGGGGAAACAAAAATTGGATTTTTGACTTCCCAGTACAATCTGTTTCCTGAAGTACAGTACTGAACACAGGCTCCCTCTGCTCCCATTGCCAGCTAGCCTCAGTTTTGTATCAAGCAATAGAGAGATCACAAGAACAGTGGGAAGGGACGTGTGTCCTGTACTCTACTTCAGAAAATGTATTTTATTGGTATCTCAAAAATTCTATTTTTCCTATCGTACAGTACAGGACACAGAACTTTAATAAATACAACTGAAATGTCCAAAAGCAGTCCAGCTGAGGGCTGTGCAACATGGCAAACAAGGCCAACATAACAAAGGATCAAGAAGCATTTGACAGACTCAGAGCAGCCAATAGCACCTTACACCTGAAATTGGTATCAGAAGAAACCTGAACATCCACCTGGTAAAACCGAGTACTGAAAAGCCAATGAAGCACGACCTAGTACAGTGTGTCTTAACAGGGAAGAGAGGAACCCTATCCTAACTACAGTTCCTGGCTTTTACCATGCCGTTAAAGCCAGCAACTGAAGGAGATTGGAACACTGCCTCTTGGGACAGGAGGTCTGGATGGTATACAAGGTCTAACAGAAAATCTACCAGGAATCCATGTCTTCATGGACCGATTCAAGGGGATGAGAATGAGTGCAATGATCATCTTCTTGATGCTGTAAAGTAGGCTGAGGGGAATCTGGAGGGGTGGAAAGTTGTAGATCAAGCTGAACTGATCCTACGGTGTCACCAGAGCATCCACTGTGGAGGTCTAATAGTCCCTGGACATGGCAAAAAAAACAAACCTGTCCAGTTTTAGGTTAAAACTTGATACCAGCAGGATCCACATCTGGCATCTCTTATTTGTGGCAAAGGGCTTGAAAAACCTAAGGTGGGAGAGCCTATTCTCCTGGAACCATACACTAGGAAGAAAAACTGCCTACCAATTTTCCATGCATGGGAGTGTGGGATTTGAGTGACGGACAGGGCTAGAACTTCTTGTCAAAAGAGGATGAAGTCCACTTTCCTTAAAATGGTGTAACTTCTGGTGCCTACTTGATGATTGATATAGGCTACGGCAATGGCATTGTCCAACTTGATGCTCATCAGATGTCCTTGCAATAGAGGGGCCCTGCATTGAAGGGACAATGGAATGCCCTATGAGTTACAGAATGTTACTGTGAAGTTGAGTTTCCTCTGATGACTGTTCCTGCACCGAGAGGGTGTTCTCTATTGCTCCTCAGCCAGACAAGCTGGCATTTATTGTGCGAACATTCCATAACAATGAAGGAAAGGAATTTTATAGCGCCAGTGCTGGGTTGGAAACTGACCACACTAGGGAGAGTCTGGCACTAGGTGTTAAGACGCTTGGGACCGTCCAAAACAAAGTCTGTATGCCCCAACCTGCCAGGATGCAGAGTTGCAATGGTCTGCAGTGAAACTGGGCACAAGCATGAAAATTAAGGTAAAGTAAGTTTGTCCTGAGGCAGGAAGAACCTGGACAGGGTTGTGCCTAATGGCAGGCCCAGATACTCCAATCTGTGAAATGGGTCCAGTGATGGATTCCTCTGCACTATGTACCTTTGGCGGGATGCATGTTAGTGCAATAGCGTCATAAGCTCAGTGACCAAAAATGGAGCCAATTTTAAATTGAACCCCGGCAGTCCCAGTCACTCCAGCACCACCAGAAATTGGGAAGTAATTGGGTCTAAGGGCACCCTGAGCTGAAAGTTTAAAGGGCTTCTGCCCTGTAGTCAGCACACTTCACTAGACAGGATAAAACAGGAGGTTAATCCCATCCTAACCTCTCTCTCCACAATGGGTTCACCAGGGAGCTTAGAAAATGGGCTCTACAACAAGCAAATCACAGACCTGGACCTGTAAAGAACCCTTTACATGTGCCAAGGGCAGCGCCTATGGCAGGATCCAGTGCAGAAGCAACAATACAGGCCCTCCCTGCCTCTTCCACTAGGTGGGGTCCCTGTAGTTTCCAAGGCTGTTAAGGAGTCTACTGTTCCGAAAGCTGCGTGCAAAGTTGCAACGGTTATGGTGCAGCCAATTGACAGTAGAATCAACTTGAAATAGTGTCATCCAGAGAAAGCTAAAAACCTCCATACAAGAAGGTAAGCTTTCAGAGGAATTAGGCCCAGCACCTTAGGACACTAGCAAAAAAAGTGGGGTAAGCTGGCAGTGGAAGGGGTTATACAGGGATTGTCCTAGCAGCTTTTTTTTTTGCCAGTGTCCAATTACCTGAAGGTAGTTGCATATCACCCAATCTTGATGACTAAAGAGCCTGTGTTCTGTACTGTACAGTTAAGTAAATGTTTTTAAACCACCTCAGGGTACCAAATCTGTAGAAAACAATCTGACAGTCATTTAGCGCAGGTTCCAACCATCCACAGAAAGCAAGGATTTACAGTAAAACATAGGAAAAATCACACACTTATTCCAATGTACAATCATAGCTTTTAGCTGAGCAGTTTCTTTATGAGCTACTAACGGACAGGAGATGGTAGATACAATCTGACTGTCAAAAGATAATTTTGCAAACCTGCACATTCAAAGCTAAATGTGCATGTTTATGCATGTTGGGTAAGGAATCACTCAGCCAACACCAATAGTCTTCTAAGAAGGGTTGGTCAGGGGATGCTCGACAAAGCTAAAGGCTGCATACTACTAACAAGCTAGAATGGGCAAAATTGATCCCAAGTATATTGGCATTGTTATCTAAGCAGATATTTTCTGGTGCAACTTACACACAGTCCAACTTTAAGCAGACAATATGTGAATGACCTGCTCCTGGCTGATGTTTGGCCCGTGTTTCAAAACTCAGAGATATTTCCGCTGCAGTTAAGGAACACTTTTTTTTGGAGATTTGTAAGAGAAAACATAATATGGGATATCAAGCAAGTTAACAACACATTCAGGCACAAATCAGGCTGCCTCATTAAGTCTGTATTTCAGTGCATTTGCCACCCCTTGCATCAGGATTCCTGGGCAACTAACAGAGACAGATTCACACAGGTTTTTTTGCTCAGACATACACTGAAATATTTGACCTCTAAATCCTTGACTATGATAATCCCTCCAGATAATAAAGCAGATCTAAACCCAAAAACAAAAAGTTTATTATATTGCAGCATATCATTTCTTATAGGTTTGTAGTTTTCTTTAGGCTTTCTTCTCTAATTTTATAACAGGTGAGCCTGCCGGTAACACATTTGCTCCTCGGATCACTCAGTGCACTTTATCTGTGGAAAAGCAGCATGATCTCCATAGGCAGCTCTTATGGAATTGGATTACAAACGCCTCCCACTCTTCTCACCTTCCATTACATAGGAAGGAGGCATCCTGTAGTTCACACAGATAGCTAGAAAAGTCTGATAAGATTGTTTGATATTTCAGTTTAGCTCATAGGAAGTTATAAGAAGATAGGATCCCTGGCAGGATTACCAAGTATTTTTCTATACTTACACAAAATCTACTTATCCTGAAAAGGAAAACAAAAACAGCCACCTCAGCTAAGTACTGCTAAGCTGTAATTTATCAAATTTTGTTCTTGGGTTTAGCCCCTACTTCAACAGTTCTTTGGTCAAACCCAAAACTATGAAAGATGGGAGTTCCTCTTTAGGTCAAAACAGGTAGGTCTGGAAAAAAATGACTCGTGAAAAATATTAGAGAATAATTATTATTACAAACCATAATTCATAGGATTAATATTAGATTCACAAGGTACAGGAGATCATTTCATTTGCATACCAGAAAAAATTTAGGAGCGTCAGATTATAAAACTCTTCTGACAAACCAACAAGATCGATATGGCGGGGAATTTTGCAGACAGGCTGCACATTATTATACATGACTAAGAATAATAACAGAGAAGAGAAGGAAGGTCACAATCAATCATGCAGCAGACAGTCTGACTATTTTAATACCCGCCCATTTTTATAACTCCAATATTAAATTATTAAGGATCACACTCATTCATACAGAGAGAACCACTTCATTCCGCCATGTTTCACACAAGTCTTCAAGCCCAGGTCCACCGTGAAATCAGAAGGGCAGCCACATTTTGTCCCATCGTCCAGAAACATCCCCGTTCAGTACAGAATATTCAGGATAATTATTAGGGAAGCTTTGCTTGTCATTTGTGTCTTCACATAAGAGATGTTAAACACACCAACACCAGAAGGACAGGAATTCATGAGTCAAGAACTTTTCCACGGATACCATGCCACTCCCACGCACAACTTCCTGTTTCTCCCCTGCAGATCAGAAAACTCCATAAAAGGGCTTAATTTAAAACAAAAAACAAAAAATAAAAAATAAAAACTTGGTACAGGAGGATAACAAGTTGTCAGCGTAGCGGAATTCCAACGCTTCGACCCTTTCACTGTCAGAGGCTTGATGGCAAAGAAAGGAACATACTGCGCTGGGCTGAGTTAGTGTTGCACTAAGCAGGTTCAGCCCTCAAATATCACAAGATGAGGAGAGATGGAGGGACAACACTGACTTGATGGGATCCAGCAAAAAGTGATCCACTCGATGCCTTAGCCCTGCTGTTGGCCTTGGCCCTCCCCCTTTTATCTTGTGTAGTACACTCTGTAGTAGACAGACTTTGACCTCCACAAGGAGTAAGAGTTGTCAAATTTCAGCAGGTAGACCCCCCTGCCAGGGTACTGGTGACTTCCGGCATAAACTTCTTCATGACAATCCCGCCTGTATACCGGCACTATTTCATCCACCTGAGGCTTATTGGAATTCTTCTTGGTTTTCTCTTCACTGTTCGGGTTCTCTGTGTGAAGAGAAGAGGATTAACCAGATCCATTGATGGTGAATATTTTACTAAATCCACATCATAAAGGCAAATAAATATGGATGACCAAAAAAAAAAAAAAAAAAAAGACAGATTTCCTTAGTGATGTCTACAGTTTAAATACAACAGAATAGTATGCGTTTAACTGACTGGATAGCCCTTTAAAGGTTGGGAAGGATTTTTAATACCTACCCACTCCTCCACGTAGCAAAGATTGGCAGCAGTCAAGGGGGTTTTGTTTGGGCCTTTCAGTTCAGCAAGTTATAACATTTGCCAAAAATGATTATTTTCAGCTTTCATTGGTTGCGACTGCTCAAAATAACTGGATTTTTGACTTACCATATAATCTTTTTCTTGAAATTCATTAAATGAAAAGTATAGCAGCTGTCCCCAACCACCTCTAAGACTGAGAACTAAGTGAATAAACACCACTGATCGCTCAACTCTCAGTCTCCAGCCTGCAGAGAGCCAATGTCAGTCTCTGGCTCTCTACTCTGCCCCTGCAGCACTCACTGGAGCCCTGGGCTGGGCATTTTAGTGTGCCCAGGAGGCACAGGGACATGGTACAGCGCCACTGCCTGAGACCTGTCAAATTCTTTGAAAGACTGATATATGCTGTGGCTAGGCAGGGCTGAACGCTGTACCGAGTGGTAATGGCATTTAAGAGTCTATGTTTTTGGGGATATATGCTGGGAATGTAGAATACTTGCATTCTGCGCATACATCCTTAAACACATAGGACCCTAAACCCTTAACACCGCTCAATACAGCAGCCTTGCCCAGCCACAGCATATTTCAAACTGCCAGACATTAACAGGTTTCAGGCACTGGGGCCTGTGGCTTCAGGGTGCACTAAAACACCAGGAGTGGGTGCACAGGGGCTAGATGCCTCATGTGCAAGAGGACCTACTCTTCCCACTCCCAGCATGCTCCAGTATTGTGCAACATCAGTAGTAGAAAGGATCATGAAACAGCATCCAAGAAAAGGATTTTATGGTTACGCAAAAGAGTCAATGAGCCTGAAAAAAAGACATCTGAAAAGGTAAATTCTAACAGCTCTCACCACATCCATTAATGGAGCAAATTTTTCTTGAGGTGTAGGAGAGAGAGATTGTAGAACAATGTCCTGGGGGTGATTCAATAAATCAAAATTCAGCCAGTTCAGCAGGGACCGACTTCTGTTGAACAGGAAAGGTTGGAAAATTTCATTAGATCAGCGGATGCAGTGCTAAAAAGTGTATTCTGAATAGCGGAGGAGTCCCTTCTGTCAGAATGCAATAGCACAGTAAAGTGAACTCTTCCATCCACCTTGATTGTGTGGATTATGTGGGAATCCATTTGTTTTTTTTTCTCCATCAGCTCGCTGGCTAATCAAAAAAAAAAAAAAAAGAAGATGAATATATGGGCAGCCTTAGGAAAAGAGAAGGCCCCAGGCTTCAAGGCAACTTTGTCCTTGTGAAGGACAAGAAAGGGTTCTCTACAGTAGCAAGCCACTAACTCAGGAACTCCCCTCACAGGGGTGAAGGCAACAAGGAAAAACAACCTTGTGGAACAGTATTGACAGTGAAATATCCTCGATAGGTCCAAACTGTGGTCATTGAGGAGCTGAAAGAACCAGGTGACCAGCACCCTACACAAAGGTGAACACCAAGAAATGCGATGCAAGCAATCTTCAATTAAGACTGAACACAAGGCCAAAAGTTGATCCACACTGCATTGGAGAAAGGTCAAAATGCGTTCCCTGGAGTAATTCCTGGGATGGAATTTCCATGTCTCACACTGTAGAAAGTACACTTTCCTAGTGCAATAACAACCTTGCGAGAAGTAAATTTTCTAGCTTGTAGGAATAACCAAATCAGATAGTCCACTAATACCAATGATGGGGTACTATTGCTCCCACTGATACCAATGATGGGCCACTATTGCTCCCATTGATACCAATGATGGGCCACTATTGCTCCTATTGATACCAATGATGGGCCACTATTGCTCCCATTGATACCAATGATGGGCCACTATTGCTCCCATTGATACCAATGATGGGCCACTATTGCTCCCATTGATACCAATGATGGCCACTATTGCTCCCATTGATGGGCCACTATTGCTCCCACTGATACCAATGATGGGCCACTTTTCCTCCCACTGATACCAATGATGGGCCACTATTCCTCCCACTGATACCAATGATGGGCCACTATTGCTCCCACTGATACCAATGATGGGCCACTATTGCTCCCATTGATACCAATGATGGGCCACTATTGCTCCCATTGATGGGCCACTATTGCTCCCACTGATACCAATGATGGGCCACTATTCCTCCCACTGATACCAATGATGGGCCACTATTCCTCCCACTGATACCAATGATGGGCCACTATTCCTCCCACTGATACCAATGATGGGCCACAAATGCTCCCACTGATACCAATGATGGGCCACTATTGCTCCCACTGATACCAATGAAGGGCCACTATTCCTCCCACTGATACCAATGATGGGGCACTATTCCTCCTATTGATACCAATGATGGGGCACTATTTCTCTCATTGATATCAATGATGGGGCACTATTCCTCCCACTGATACCAATGATGGGGCACTATTCCTCCCACTGATACCAATTGATGGGGCACTATTCCTCCCATTGATACCAATGATGGGGCACTATTCCTCCCATTGATATCAATGATGGGGCACTATTCCTCCCACTGATACCAATGATGTGGCACTATTCCACCCATTGATACCAATGATGGGGCACTATTCCTGCCATTGATACCAATGATGGGGCACTATTCCTCCCTTTGATACCAATGATGGGGCACTATTCCTCCCACTGATACCAATGATGGGGCACTATTCCTCCCACTGATACCAATGATGGGGCACTACTCCTCCCTTTGATACCAATGATGGGGCACTATTCCTCCCACTGATACCAATGATGGGGCACTATTCCTCCCACTGATACCAATGATGGGGCATTGTTTACTCCAGGACATTTTCTACTTCCATTGGCCGCAGTCTGGCCCCTCTGATGTATGAAGGACAGTAAACTGGTCCTTTTTTTTTTTAGAAAGTTTGGAGACCCCTGATCTAATTAAATTGTGCTGTATGTGGTCAACCTTTTGCCAAAGTACATGCCTAAATGTGTACAGCATATTTACACATTATGGCACGCTTACCTGTGTGCCCTATTCCAGCAGTGACAGGTCCAGCCTTCAGTTATCAGCTCCATTCCAGCCACTGATCAATTTAACTCTGGTATATAAAAGTAGTAGTTACTTCTACCCCCAGAAACTAGTTCTATTCTTAGCATGCCAAGAGTAAACCTGGATGTACACTGCACATGCTTTCCTTATATCTGCCAGGAGTTTATCTCTGAATAAAAAATCACTATCAGCTTGTAACTTGTGTGATGAGCTTTAAATGCAACACTGTAGTAAGATTAAATACAATGTTCCACTATCAGCTGACAGACACAATCAAAAAGCTCTGCAGGCTCTTTGTAAGAGTCAAGTGATATTAGGAGAAAATATTAACAGATAAGATTGACCCCCTAACCAACCTTCATCCTCCTCCTCATCCTCGCTGGATTCGCTGACGTGAACGCTGACCACTGTGTTCGGAGAGTCTGTCCATTCAAAGTAAACCCCAAAACCAATGTCAAAATGATCTGTGGCAAACTCCCAGAAGAGGTAGGATCCCTCTTCATGTGTGGGGACTCTGACTGTCACCACCTCCCCTCGTCCAACAGTGATCACTGAATCTGCGTCTTGACGGATCTTCTCCTTGAAATCTTTAATCTGTGGTCGGGTCCACATGGAGGGAGCCGCTATCACGGGCGTGGTCTCTGCAGAAGAAAATTCCATATAATTTAGCTGCAGATCTTAAATTTACTGGAATTAAGGCCTGAAATGTTTAGGGGATTTATAGTAACTCATTTAGGGTGGGGAAAAAAAATAACACCCTATGCTTTAATCTACACAAGTTTCATAGAGTACCACTGATTAAATCAAGTAGGATTGCATAATGCTGTAATTATGTGCAAATAATGGCTAGTAGGTGCCACATGGGTGGCTTTCACCATGGGGTGGCATTGGTTCCTCTGGAAAGCAGGCCATGGCTAGCACTAGCAATAAATCACAGGTATTTAGAAGGCTATTAGAAGCACATCGAACAATCAAAAACACCTGTGTAGCTTAGCTATTAGGCTTGGTTCACATATGCTAGGGACAGTTTGATTGCGGTTTTTCAAGGAGTCCGGTGCGGCTTTGTTCACCGATTCAGGTGCGAATTGGTTAGGTGTATCTCACCTGAACCAGACCTAAAGTAGTACAGGACTCTTTTAAAAAAAACGTACTGCGGCCAGCCCACAGATGTGTGAACCGGTTCCATAGAAAGCCAGGTTTGGTTCACATGTCAAATGAATCCGATGCGATTCAAAACTGATCCAATTCACATATATGTGAACCAAGCATTAAATATTGAGAAATATATGTAAATGTTTACATTTTAAACCAGAGCTCCAGGAATTCAGTCACTTAACGGATTGTAAACCCCATTCATAAAATTTGAGCTAAGCACATATCTGTAGTGTTTACTTATCTCTCTTCAAAGCTCTAAGTGTTGTTTCTCTCTCGTGCTTCACTCCTCTGTTATCAGCATGAGTCACTTCTGACAAGTTCTCCAACGCATGAGATAACGTGAGCTCAATTTGTGTGGAGGAGGGAGCTTAGAGAGAAATAAGCAAGGAACATATTCCTTCGTTCCTCTGCCTATGTGGAGGGGGGGGGGGGTTTCCCTTTCCTCCAATCAGCTCTCACACAGTGCAAGTCCAGTCTCCCCACCCATCCCTATATACCGCTGAAAGATGAAGAAAGATTTTTAACATGATCTGCACTTTTCAAAGGGTGTAGATAGGGGAAGACAACAGATACGCAAGTAAAACTTATGTAGGGGGATTTGTTTAATCTCTTTGTTTAATCCGAGGCTATTTACTTTACTGGGCATGTGTGAGGGTTTACAACCATTTTAACCACTTGCTGACTGCCGCATGACTATTTACGTCGGCAGTCAGCCCCTCACAGGCAAAGCGACGTAGGCTAGCCTGTAAGGGTTTTGGGAGCGAGCGCGCGCCGCCAGATGCGAGCTCCCGCTAGGTCAGACCACCCCGCGCGTGTGCCCGGTGGACCCCATGTCCGCCGGGCACTCTTGATTGTCCGTGACAGTGGGAGAAAGGCAGGCGGCTAGTGTAAACAAAGCCGCCTGTCAGTCTCCCCTGTGTAAGAATGGTAATCAAACGGTTCTACTATGTAGGACCGTTGATCACTGTTCTTACACATCAAGCCACAGCCAATCACAGTTAGAAAAACGCCCCTAGGACACACTTAACCCCTCCCTCTCCAATACAGTTAACTCCTTCACTGCCAGTGTCATTTTTACAGTAACAGTGCATATGTATAGCACTGATTACTGTAGTAATGTCACTGGTCCCCCCCAAAAGTGTCAAAAATGTCAGTCAAGGGTCCGATCTGTCCGCCCCAATGTCGCAGTACCGCAAAAAAAAAAAAAAAAAAAAAAAAAAAAAAAAAAAAAAAAAAAAAAAAAAAATCGCAGATCGCCGCCATTACAACAAAAATGACAAAAATCTTTCCTTTTGTTAGTAAACGCAATAACTTTTGCGCAAACCAATCAAAATACGCTTTTTGCGATTTTTTTTTACCAAACATACAGTAAAAAAAAAATTGGCCTAAAATGTAAAAAAAAATTAGATTTTTACTTTTTTTTTGGGGAATTTCATATAAAAAAAATGCGAAATATATTGTTATTTTTGCAAAATTGACGCTTTTTTTTTTGTTTATAGCGCATGATCAAAAAAAAAATCGCACAGGTGATCAAATACCACCAAAAGAAAACTCTGTTTGTGGGAAAAAAAGGACGCCAAATTCGTTTAGGTACAGCGTTGCACGGCCGCGGAATTGTCCGTTAAAGTCACGCAGTGCCGAATCGCAAAATAGGCCCTGGTCAGGAAGGGGGTAAAATCTTCCCAGGCTTAAGTGGTTAAGACCAGGCCTTTTGGCCTTTTCTGACACTTTTAGTTAACTTGTAAAGATCAGTATTTTTTGCTAGAAAACCACTTAGAACCAAACATATTTTTATCAGAGGCCCTAGAGAAGAAAATGTGTGGGTTTTGCAATTTTTTATGTCACACGGTTTTTGCGCAGCGGTTTATAGAACACAAATTTGTTGGAAAAAAAATACACTTCAATGAATTTAATGCCCGCAAACACAATAGAATATCCAATTTTTTGGTAAAATTTAAAAGATGGTGTTACACAGAGTAAATAAATACCTAACAGGTCATGCTTTAAAATTGTGCACGCTAAATGATGCCAAACTACAGTATCTAAAAATCTCCATAGGTGAAGCTTTAAAAGCCTTTACAGGTTACCAGTTTAGAGTGACAGAGGAGGCCTGGTGCTAAAATAATTGCTCTCCCTCTGATGTTTGCAGCGATACCTTACATGTAGTGTGATCACAGTTTATGTATGCGCGCGAGACCAACGCGTGTGTTCGCCTTTGCGCATGAGCTTTAAATGCTTCCCGCCCAGCGACATAACGGTACATTGTTGTATAGGAAGGGTGATATCTCGGTCATCACTGCAGTGATGACAAAGGTATCAGTGTTTCCCAGCCTGCGATTCCAAAGCTGTCAAAAGTAATCTGATCATGAATTTGGGAAGAATAGTAAGGATGCATCGGAAGCATCCTGTTCCTGAGACACAGTGTAATGAAGAAATGTCGTTCCTCCCACTGTGTGACATCAGAAACCGGAAGCGAGGAGGATTTTGTCACTTTTGCTTTCTGTCTGTTAACTGCCATTGTAAGCTTAGGAAAGCTTTGGATCAAACCAATTTGCGTTTGATCCAAGCGTTCAAGGGCAGAGGAGACTGTTAGACCCCAGATGTCTCAGTAAGAAGGACCCGTCATTGCTTATCACAAGAGATGCTTACATCTCTAGTGATGGCGATAAAATGATCATGAAAAATCAATTAAACAGCGAAAAAAAAAAAAGTGCAAATAAAAGAAAAAGTGTGAGCGCAATAATTCTAGCTCCAGACCTCCTGTGTAACCTTAAATTAGTAACCTGTAAAGGCTATTAAAATGTTGCCTATGGGGATTTTTTGGTCCTGTAGTTTGGCGCCGTTCTACAGAGAGGTAAATTTAAAACGTGACATGTTTGGTATCCATTTACTAAGCCTAACGTTTATGTTACAACAAAAAATTGGGTATTATATTGTGTTTTTGTTCATTAAAATTGATTAAAGTGTATTTTTTACAATAAATCTGCATTTGAAAAACGGCTGCGCAAATACTGTGTGACATAAAAATATGCAACACCCACCATTTTATTCTCTAGGGCCTCTTATTAAAAAAAATTATACACATATAGAGATAGATATATATATATATATCTACACATACATTTTATATTATATATATAAATAAATATATATAATGTTTGGGGGTTCGAAGTATACAGCTGCAAAAAAAAAAAAGTATGTGAACCCTTTGGAATGATATGGATTTCTGCACAAATTGGTCATAAAACGTGATCTGATCTGAATGAAATGTTGCCATGTTTTTATTGAACACACCATGTAAACATTTACAGTGCAGGTGGAAAAAGAATGTGAACCCTTGGATTTAATAACTGGTTGAACCTCCTTTTGGCAGCAATAACTTCAACCAAACCTTTCCTGTAGTTGCAGATCAGACGTGCACAACGGTCAGGAGTAATTCTTGACCATTCCTCTTTACAGAGCTGTTTCAGTTCAGCAATATTCTTGGGATGTCTGGTGTGAATCGCTTTCTTGAGGTCATGCTACAGCATCTCAATCGGGTTGAGGTCAGTGACTGGGCCACTTCAGAATGCATATTTTCTTCTGTTTAAGCCATTCTGTTGATTTACTTCTATGCTGTGGGTCATTGTCCTGTTACAACACCCATCTTCTGTTGAGCTTCAGCTGGTACACAGATGGCCTTAAGTTCTCCTGCAAAATGTCTTGATAAACTTGGGAATTCATTTTTCCTTTGATGATAGCAATCCGTCCAGGCCCTAACGCAGCAAAGCAGCCCCAAACCATGATGCCCCACCACCATACTTCACAGTTGGGATGAGGTTTTGATGTTGGTGTGCTGTGCCTCTTTTTCGCCACACAGTGTAGTGTTTTTCTTCCAAACAACTCAACTTTGGTTTCATCTGTCCACAGAATATTTTGCCAGTACTGCTGTGGAACATCCAGGTGCTCTTGTGCAAACTGTAAACGTGCAGAAATGTTTTGTTTGGACAGCAGTGGCTTCCTCTTGTTTAGTGTTTTACGTATTGTAGATTCGCTAACAGGGATGTTAGCATTTGCCAGTGACTTTTGTAAGTCTTTAGCTGACATTCTAGGATTCTTCTTCACCTCATTGAGCGATCTGCGCTGTGCTCTTGCAGTCATCTTTACAGGACAGCCACTCCTAGGGAGAGTAGCAGCAGTGCTGAACTTTCTCCATTTATAGACAATTTGTCTTACTGTGGACTGATGAACAGCAAGGCTTTTGGAGATACTTTTATAACCCTTTCCAGCTTTATGCACATCAACAATTCTTAATTGTAGGTCTTCTGAGAGCTCTTTTGTGTGAGGCATCATTCAGATCAGGCAATGATTCTTGTGAAAAGTAAACCCAGAACTGGTGTGTGTTTTTTTATAGGGCAGGGCAGCTGTAACCAACACCTCCAATCTCATGTCATTGATTGGACTCCAGTTGGCTGACATCTCACTCCAATTAGCTCTTGGAGATGTCATTAGTCTAGGGGTTCACATACGTTTTCCACCTGCACTGTGAATGTTTACATGGCGTGTTCAATAAAAACATGGCAACATTTCATTCTTTGTGTGTAATTAGTTTAAGCAGACTGTGATTGTCTATTGCAAGATTAAATGTATAATAGTAGCCCAGTCTGTGTGTCTCAGTTCGATATATCATACATTCAGCGGCGCTTGTGCACACATATTGTGTGTGTGCAAGTATATTAACCAGTTCCTTAAGTGCCTCAGAGACTGTAAATGTAAGATAGTCCCAACTTCACAAGATGAATAATCACAGCTAGCAAAGATTTCTCTTCTGATGTTCAGCACCAGTGATTGTACACACAATATCACTACGCCTTCACCACACCGACTGTGCTCCCCTATGAAGTGGCAACTCACCAAATTGCCCTTGAAATATCGCCTTTATGCATAAGCTGCATGAGCCCTTGCTTTTGGTCGGTCTGTCGTCTTAAGAGCACGTCCAGATCCTATCCGTCCACCAGGTGTCACTATCAGGCTGCGTATCTCCTCAGTGCAATTTGTTTGGCGGCATATATAAAGAGGAGATCAGTAAGGATTACGGAGAGTCTCTGGAACAGGATGGTTTCCTGGCTGGCATAGTTGAGGTTTTCAACTTTCAGCATTTCTGGATCAAAAAGCCGTGCGACATGTGACAGGGCGTACTCAAACCAGCCGAAAAACGGAGGGTAGTCCAACGTCCATTCAGAGGTTGCCTCATAGTACCAGCGGGAGACGGGCAGACTGTGAGTAATGGCCAACCAGTTCCGATGAACCTCAAAGTCTGTGGAATGATATGTGGGTATGAGCAGACATTTCATCAGTGACACCCCTACAGCCAGGGTGACAAACCAGCCTCAAACCAGACTTTGAGGTTCATCGGAACTGGTTGGCCATTACTCACAGTCTGCCCGTCTCCCGCTGGTACTATGAGGCAACCTCTGAATGGACGTTGGACTACCCTCCGTTTTTCGGCTGGTTTGAGTACGCCCTGTCACATGTCGCACGGCTTTTTGATCTAGAAATGCTGAAAGTTGAAAACCTCAACTATGCCAGCCAGGAAACCATCCTGTTCCAGAGACTCTCCGTAATCCTTACTGATCTCCTCTTTATATATGCCGCCAAACAAATTGCACTGAGGAGATACGCAGCCTGATAGTGACACCTGGTGGACGGATAGGATCTGGACGTGCTCTTAAGACGACAGACCGACCAGAAGCAAGGGCTCATGCAGCTTATACATAAAGGCGATATTTCAAGGGCAATTTGGTGAGTTGCCACTTCATAGGGGAGCACAGTCGGTGTGGTGAAGGCGTAGTGATATTGTGTGTACAATCACTGGTGCTGAACATCAGAAGAGAAATCTTTGCTGGCTGTGATTATTCATCTTGTGAAGTTGGGACTATCTTACATTTACAGTCTCTGAGGCACTTCAGGAACTGGTTAATATACTTGCACACACACAATATGTGTGCACAAGCGCCGCTGAATGTATGATATATCGAACTGAGACACACAGACTGGGCTACTATTATACATTTAATCTTGCAAGCTTTATGTTTACAGTGGCAGCTAGTGCATTTAAAGGATGCACAGAGTGACATGGTTTACATGATTTTATCTACTATACATTTTTGGTTTTAGTAGACATATTTTATTCTTTTATACCTTCACTGTTTTATATATATTTTAGCGCCGGGCGGGTGGTTGACGTAATTTTAACATCAGACACCTTTTTTACAATATGTGATTGTCTATTGTTGTGACTTAGATGATGATCCGATCACATTTTATGACCAATTTGTGCAGAAATCCATATCATTCCAAAGGGTTCACATACTTTTTCTTGCATATATATAAAATTTACTTTTTATCACTTTTATTGCTGTCACAAGGAATGTAAACATCCATAGGCAATGACAAGTACTCTTTATGGAGAGATCACTGGTCTATTAGACCCCAGATGTCTCCCCTGCCCTTAACAGCATCTGATCACACCAAGATCGATGTGATAAAATTCTTTCACAATTTAAAAATGGCGCTGTTCACCATCTGGGGAAACCAGAAGTGACAAAATACTAGTCACTTCCATATCCCTTTACCATAGAGCTGATCGGGGACCTTACAGTCCCTGATCAGCTCTATGGCAAGCCGGTGGAATTTCAGGTTTCATTCTGGGCTCACCTGTGGGATGATAGAGCCCAGAGAAGCACTGCCAGGCAGCAATCCAGTGGCTAATTAGCTACTAGGAATGGATGCCTATAGCTGCATGCACCATCCCCGTATACCACTTGAAACATACATGTCTAAGTAGTTAAAATGTACCGGCTCATAATAGGTTAGGTGCAACAAGGTGTATGCCACCTTGTGGACTTCCCAATTACAGTTTTTTTTAGCTTCGAGAGTACAGTTATTGCTATACTTTCGGTGCTCTTACAGCAGTGATGCATCTTTGTTACACAGTAGCCACGTAACCCGCCCCACCCCTCCGCTGTCCATTTACGGAAGGCTTTGTTTTTTGTAAAATGGTTCACATAATACATAGCAATCTGTGATTGGGCAATAGAAAAGAGGGGCAGGCAGAGCAGCTGCTTGCGTCTGGAGCGAAACTTGTTGCAATTAATCATTTATAAGATAGCACATTTTAAAAAGTGACTGAATTCTTGGAGTTTTTATTTTAGGTCTCTTTCACACTTGTGTGACTTGTCCTGCGACTTGGGACTGCAAAGTCACATGACAAGTAATACTCCATGATTTCTAATGAGTACCGTTTATATCAGATCGACTAAGTCGCAGCAACTTCAAAGTAGTTCCTGCACTACTTTGATGCATTTTGAGGTCCATTGACATCAAGATTACACAGGCATTACTTCAAGTCCAGTAAAAATCTCATCAAAATCATGGCAAAAATCGCAGCAAAATTGCGCAAATTTTAGGTCGCACAAGTGTAAAAGGGGTCTAAAAAGATTTAATGTTTTCACTTTTTTTTGGGAAGACGTCTCGCATTTCCTGTCACTATAATACCCATCACCAGGCAGTAAAAAACGGTCAAAAAATGAAATCTCATCTCTCACCTTTTGGCCCATTCTCAAGGATATCTTCCAGGGGATCAGGTTCCATTTCTGTCTCAGTGCCATCTATGTGGGGGTGACTCTGACCATTCACAGAGGGAGATTCTCCAGTTGTCATTGCACTTCCTGAGCTTGCCTTAGTGGGAGAGTTCACTGGGGAACCACTCCCAGCCGCCTCCTGTTGTTTCTGTAGTGCAGCCTGCAGGACAGGATTAGATGACCAAAATGAAAACTAAATGCAACAGGCCCACACAAATATCGCTGCTAGATTATCAATTTTGCATAGATGAGGCCCAAATTTATATTTTGCATCTCCCGCCAACTGGTACTACTAACAAGGATAGGGCAGATTGACTTTAAAAGATAAAGGCTGCTTTGCAGGCAGACATTAGGGATACCCTTGGTACTGCGTTACTGACAGTTGTGACCTGAATAAAAGAACAGATACCAGATGGCCATTAGCAGTATCTCTGTATCTCCACTGTTGAATTGTCACAATAGCGCAGGCCTAAATGCTCAGGGATTACTTTATTCTTGATTATTCACCAGTATTCCCTCTTTACTAGAACAGTAATGTTGGGCTGGTGGGCCTTCCTATTTCCTTCCTGAGCTCAACATAGAAAAGAGACACAAAAAAGGTGCTGCCTGGGCAACCTGACAGTAATAGAAAGCAATGAAATAACAGCAAACACATCAGTCCTAACAGGTAGAGCTTCACTATTATCATAAATCAGAAGACTGTAGATTACCAATGCCCATTCTCAATTAGTCCACTTTAGAGATGTACTTGCTGTTTGTGTTTGTGAAAGATGGGACCTGGTGACACACCTGTTGCTGTGCCAGCTGAACTTGGTAGAGTTGTTGCATGTACTGCTGGTAGTGCTGTTCTTGCAGCTGTCGGATAAGGATCTGTTGCTGCTCGAAGTTTCCCGGGTACTGCTGTGCTGCATACTGCTGAAACTGAACAGCTGTCTGCGAGTTCAGAGCTGCCATGATTTGCTGCCTGTGAGGACAAAAAAACAAAAAAAAAAACAAAGTTACCCTTACTGCTCCCAAGCACTTGGTAAAATGCGCCTCACACAAAGGCACCATCAGAAGGCTACAGCCAATTCTTTCCCAGAATGGGCTACACTATATAGCCAATTGATTTAGAATATAGAACATAATCCTTAAAGGCCAAGTTCCGGTAAAACAAATGTTTTTGAATAGAGTGGAAAATGTGTTTTTTTGCCATTAGAATCCCATGCTTTTAGTCCAGACAGGAAAAAATGGGAAATCTTTTCCATAGGGGCAGAAATAATGATACATTTATTAGAGTGAGGAAGGGTCTTTCCGGTCACCTTGGCAACTAATTCCTCTTTTTCTTTCACAGGTGTCACAAGAACAGGAAGTGAGGGAAAATCCTTCCAGCGGGGACATAGACAATACAATCCTGGCAGAACCGTTCACCTTTCCACACTATTTAAAAAGATGCAAATTTGACTGTATTTTGGATTAAAGTGACAAAAGGGACTCAGGCTTCCATATTACCTCCACATATACAAGCAGCTGCATTTCACTTGTACCCAAAACAAAATCAGAACACCAGAATATGAACTGTTCCAGCAGCAAACAGGACCCATGGAAAAATGCCAAAACAGACAAAATTCAATAGTCGTTCGAAATAACAGATGCTGTTTATAGCATTCCCCAATTCCTTTCAATGGCTGCATTAGATTTCCTGGCTTCTTAAAACTGACTAAGAGTTCTTTTTATTACAACCTTAATTCCATAAATATTGGGACGCGGTGTAAAATCTACATAAAACAGAATGCACAAATCCATATTTTATTCACACTAGAAACTGAGAAAATGTACCACTGTAAGAAAATAATGTAATTTTGAAACTTATGGCAGCAATACATCAAAAAGGTTGGTACAGGGCAAATAAAATCTGACAAAGTAAGGTATTCTAACAAGGAGGACCTGGAAGAACATTTTGCAACTAATTAAGATAATTGGCGACAGGTCAGAAAACATGATTGGGTATAAAAAGAGCATCTTAGAGAGTCAGAGTGTTTCAGAAGTAAAAATTGGCACAGTTTCACCAATCTGTGAAAGGCTGCATTTAAAAATTGACGAACAATTTCAGTATAATGTTCCTCAATGTAAAATTGCAAAGACTAAATGTATCATCATCTATAGTACATTATATGAGTTTCCAAGAATCTGGAGGAATTTTCTGTGCGCAAGAGACAAGTCCAAAATGCAATATTGGATGCCCGAGATCTTCGGGTCCTCAAGCTGCACTGCGATGAAAAAAAGGCATAATTCTGTGATGGACATCCCTACATGGGCTCCGGAATACTTCCAAAAATCACTGTGTGAAGATAGTTTGTTGTGCTATCCAAAAATGCAATGTAAAGTTCTATCATGCAAAGAAAAAGCCATATCTAATAATGATCCAGAATCGCCGCTGTCTTCTCTGGGCTCATTTAAAGTGGTCTGTTGTAAAGTGGAAAACTGTTCAGTGGACAGACTGATCTAAAAGGCATTCTTTTTGGCAACCATGGGTGCCACATTCTCCAGACTAAAGGGAAGAGGGAACCTCTGGCTTGTTAGCTGCACTCAGTTCCTGCATCTCTGATGGTATGGGGGTGCATTAGTGTGTACGGATCAGGTAGCACCATCAATAATGCAAGATACCCAGGTTTAAGAGTAGCATTTGATCTCATGCAGACAAAGACTTCAAGGAAGGAGTTGCATATTTCATCAGGACAATGCTAACCAGCATACTGCATCTGTGACAACAGCATGGCTTTGTAGAAGAAGAATTCGCCTGCTTAACTGGACTGCCTGCAGTCCACACCTTTCACTAAAATATTTGGTGCATCTTGAAATGGAAAAATATGACGACAAAAAATCCAGAACTGTTGAGCAGTTAGAATACTATATCAGGCAAAATTGAGAAAATATCCCTTTAAAAACTCCAGCAAACAAGAGGGGATGCTACATGCTGGTAATCATGGCCTTGTCTTTTTTTGAGACATGTTGCTGCAATCAATTTCAAAATTGCCTTTTTTTTCTTAAAGTGCTAGTAAAGGCCATTAACTTACCCACTTGCCGACCAGTCGCGTTGACTGTACTGCGGCAAAGTGGTTAGTTACCGTCCAGTGACGTAGACCTACGTCGCTAGACTCCTCCCCTTGTGGGCGCCGCCAGAGGCTCGCTCCCGCTGTATTCAGTGATCACCGCCGCTCTTCCCCAATCGTCGGGGAATCGAGTGTGGAGATCCGCCCGCTTGTGTAAGCAAAGCGGGCGGATCTCCTAAGTGACAGACAGGGTCAGATTGCAGGGTTCAGCATAGCTGAACATGCGATCTGTCCTTGTGTCAATCAGTCACCTCCCCCCACACACGTTAGTAAGCACCAGGCATACATTAACCCCTTGATCACCAATAAAAATTAGCCCCTTCCCTGCCAGTGTCATTTTTACAGTAACAGTGCATATGTATAGCACTGATTACTGTAGTCACTGGTACCCCCCAAGTGTCAAAAATGTCAGTCAAGGGTCTGATCTGTCTGCCGCAATGTCGCAGTCCCGCAAAAAACAAAAAAACAAAAAAAAAACACGCAGATCGCCGCCATTACTCGTTAAAAAAAAAAAAAAAAAATACAGAAATCTTTCCCTTAGGTAGTAAACGCAATAACTTTTGCGCAAACCAATCAAAATACGCTTATTGCGATTTTTTTTATACCAAAAATATGTAGCAGAAAACAAATTGGCCTAAAATGATAAAAAAAAATTAGATTTTTACATTTTTTTGGGGGGGAATTTCATATAAAAAAAATGTGAAAAATAGTTATTTTTTCAAAATTTCTCTTTTTTTGTTTATAGCGCAAAAAGTAAAAATCGCACAGGTGATCAAATACCACCAAAAGAAAGCTCTATTTGTGGGGAAAAAAAGGACGTAAATTTAGTTTGGGTATGGCGTTGCATGACCGCGCCAATTGTCAGTTAAAGTCGGACAGTGCCGAATCTCAAAAAGTGGCCTGGACTAAGAGAGCAAAATCCTCCGGTGGTAAAGTGGTTAAAGGGGAAGTTTTTTTTTTTAAAGAGCATAGCACATTAGGCTTACCTTAAAACAAAACCCTTCAGCAGCGTGCTGTCACCACTGACAGAGCTTCCATCTGCAACCTGTCTTCCATCTGGGTTTGTGGGCTTTGGTTGTTTGAATTGCAAAGCAGCGATGATGTCACTAACAGCGCATTCCACAATCACGGCACAGCGCTTTGAAGGGATGGAAAGCCATCACCGGCTGCAGAAGTAGTGAATATCTCATGAATGGTGCACATTAAAGCCTAGTACCCACTATTTTTTTTCCAACCCAGGGGGCTAAACGAAAAAAAACCTGGAGAGTTTGGCAGGAGATCATGTACTAACAATCCGATGTTAGTACAGTGATCCCCCCCCCCCCACTGAGCTATTGTATTCTGACAGGACGATGCCCCCTCCCCCCCACCAGAACACACTGGTCAAGCACTCACATCCATTGAGAGCGCTGATTGGATGCTGATCGGCAGACCATTTGCGGTCATGCTGGACGTCGGCTGGCTTCTGTCAGACTGGCTTGCTGTACACACGGGCTGAATGTTGGGCGTTTTTTTCTTTGATATTCAGCCTGTGTGTTTTGCTTTTAGGAGATATTTTCTTTGTAATTTATTATAAGCTTACCTGTAGGTACAAAGGAGTACGCTTAAAACATTTGATATATTTCTATAGTGTTTACAACATGGGTTTATGAGATTTGCAAATTATTGCATTCTGTTTTTATGAAGATTTTTTACAGCATCCCCTACTTTTTTGGAACTAGGGTCGTAATAACTGGCTTTTCCATTTCCAAAATAAGGCTTGCCCAACTATGAAGCATTGATCAGGAAAATGAGCTGTCAGGAAACCTCCCCATGTGTGGAAATCTGGGTGTGAGAAAACCATAAAAATGAAGGATCAATTCACTAAGTGATATTTCAGTTACAGGTACAGTTTTAAAGGGTAAATCATGGCCTGGTTTCTTGCATTCAAAGAGCTCTAGAGCTAGATCACCCCGACAACATTCCTGTCTATTCCAATTCACCTTGGGAGTTTTGACTGTCTCCTTCCGCCGTTGTGTGTTCCAACGCCATTGTGTGTTCTCTTTATTATAAACTTAATTAAAAATACTAAATATGCCCACTATATAATCAGCGCAATATAAATAACACTAAGTGAAAAATCTATGTACAAACTGATACGAATTACTAACAAGCGAGTATGTGATAAACACAATAAATACTTATATACAAACCTAAAACAACTCATTCGTCCCAAAAAATGTGTGTGTTAGTGATTGCTGCCAACACTTACCAAAGTGTGTCCACCTGTGACTTAAATCAACATTATAACAAATCAATCCAAAAAAATTGCAATAAGGTTCAAAGAAATCCTACAATGCAGTGACTTCAGTGACCACCATCTCTGGCTGGAATAGCTGCTCACCTCCAAGCAATGACCCCATTACAGAGTCCCAATCGCCTGTATATATGTCTCGCTGGATCCCACTGGGATATTCTTCCTCAAGATGTTCCTGGACCAGACTGGACTCCTCTAGGTATATGAATCATTCATATATAGCCAAAAGATAAAGAGAAACCATAGTGCTCTCTGCTTTAAACGATTTATTAAAACTAAACACACGAATAAAAAATACTCACATAGAAATGTGGTACATGAGCATATCATCAGCTCACCCAGCTGATACTAATACAAGAAAAATGTCCTGAATGGTTCATATACCTGGAAGAGTCCAGTCTGGTCCAGGAACATTTTGAGAAAGAATATCCCAGTGGGATCCAGAGAGATATGTATACAGGCGATTGGGACACTGTAGTGAGGTCATTGCTTGGAGGTGAGCAGCTATTCCAGACAGAGATGGTGGTCATTGAAGTCATTGGATTGTAGATTTCTTTGAACCTTACACAATATTGCATGGCGGTGGAATTTTTTTGGATTGCGCTACACTTGATTTGTTTTATTCATCAAAAATACAACAGAAATTATGAGAACCCCTCCTTTTTGGCGCAGCAGGTGTGCTGACCCAGGAACCTAGAGCAAGGATCTCACCAGCAGAGTCTCCAAAAAATAGGACTGCAAGGTGGTTTAATGCTTCAGCATACACCAAAATTGAAATTTGAGATTTGGGTGGACTGACCATTTAACTCTTTTTACAGTAATGCCAATGTCACACAAGTGACCCTGATACCCAACAATCCACTTGCCTTTTGCTATAGTGTCACTCCCTCACTAAGCTGGGGTGATTTTGCTTCCTTGCTAGTGAGATTGAGCAGTGTACTAAGTCAGCAAGAGCCCAGTTCCATGAGGATAATGGAAGCCAGCAACGGATTTCCCCCTGTGACATAGCTCTAAAAGTTGCAGTTTATATTACCAATATAGGGTATATACATTTACCTACAATATTATTTATATATATTCTTAACACGTACGTAGTAACTTACAAGGAGTCGCCAATTAACTTTACACACACTCTATGAAGAGCTGTCAGGCAGGATTAACTCTAGTCTCTTACTTCTGCTGCTCCATGCGAAATCGCTCATCCTCAGCCCGCATCCTCTCCTCCTCCTCTCTCCGGAGTCTCTCCTCTTCCTCCCTTCTCCGCTTTTCCTCTTCTCTAAGCAGGCGTATACGTTCCTCTTCTTCCCTTCTCCTGCGCTCCTCCTCTTCTCTCCTACAAGGAAAGAGATGCTTTAGTTTAGTCAGTTTTTCTGGGGGGCAAAAATAAGGGTAGGGTGACGAGAGTATTTGCAGCGAAGTTGGTTGCCATTTTGGCGGGAGGGTTACCTCTTTCTCTCCTGCTCCTCTTTCTCTATTTTATGTGATGTAACGTATGTGGAGAACAGGTGGCAACATCGGTTCAGCAGCCCCACAAACTCAGTCATGGCTTCCTGTCTGCTCATATTGCCAAGGGCAGCCCACTCTTTCCTACAGAAAAACAAAAAAAAAAAAAATATTTGTCAGACATTTATAACACCTATAAATGACACAGGGATAATCTAGGACAGTATGTAACAGGTAGGAATTGCCAGGTGTATTTGGGGTTTAGCACTTAACTTTCTGGCAGGTAAAGATTAACCTGTGACAATGTAGACACTAACAGTATGAAATGCTAAAAAAAAAAAAAAAACCCCTTGTCAGTTTATTTTCTGTTGTCTGTCTTTGGGGGAATTTATTGCTGTCCTAAAAATGCAACAGCAAGTTGGAGGAAATCTCTACAAAGAATTGAAATTTTCTTAGTTGTCAACTGAAAACAGGTGTACCCGCTGGAAGATTTACCCTCTTGTTTTGGCAAAAGCTCTAAAAATGTTGGTTTTTCCATTACTTTCTATACTGGAGAAAATGGTCGCCAGGATGAATATACTTAGTGGGCACTCAGACAACAAAAAATGTTTTCATTTTTGACTGCGGATTCTTTATTTTGGAGTACAGTACAGGACACCGGATATGCATTTATAAACTGTGGACTATATGCAGATAACCTCTACACTGGCAAAAAAACTTGCTAGGACGGCCCCTAGTGCACACTCCTAACCACACCCACTACAGGTTTATTTCAGCAGCAAAAAAGCTGGGATTAAGACAGAGGGGGAGGGCCTGTGTCCTGCACCCCCAAACCCCAATCACGGTGCGATTTGCAGCCGGGCCGCAAAGTGCAGTGGAGCAGAGAGAAAACCATCTCTCAATGCCTTCCCCGCATTACCGCTGTTCCACCTTTACAGCAGGGCCACGAAAACTGCTCTTGCCAGAGGTGCAGCCGTGGGCGAGCAGAGAGATAACTACATTATCTCTCACCGCCCGCCCTCACTCTGGGACAGACCCATTAAAGGAGCATGCACAAGTTAACCGGCTCGAATGCTGTAGCGCTGGGGAGAGGCCGCAACAGTGACAAGCTGCGACAACAGTGACAAGCGGCCCCTGGCGGCAGGCCGCAACAGTGACAAGCGGCCCCTGGCGGCAGGCCGCAACAGTGACAAGCGGCCCCTGGCGGCAGGCCGCAACAGTGACAAGCGGCCCCTGGCGGCAGGCCGCAACAGTGACAAGCGGCCCCTGGCGGCAGGCCGCAACAGTGACAAGCGGCCCCTGGCGGCAGGCCGCAACAGTGACAAGCGGCCCCTGGCAGCAGGATAGTGACAATCCCCATCTGGTGGCAGGCGACGTGGTAAGTGACAAGCTGCAGCGAAAAGCAGGTGATGTGACAAGCTGCATCTAGTGGCAGGCAACGTAGCAAGTGACAAGCTGCATCTGGTGGCAGGCGATGCGACAAGTGACATGGCAAGTGACAAGCTGCATCTGGTGGCAGACAGTGTCAAGTGACATGCTCAGGGCTCCCACTGATTATGCATTATAGTGATTTGAACGATTTCATTTCATATTAGAATGTTAGAATAGAAATAATGCACTTCAATCTTGACACAAGATCAACCATTGTGCTGTGATGATTGAAGTGCTAACACCAGCCATTGCCCCAACAAATTGCCCACAAAAAACAGCATGACTTCTCAGTCTCCGAAAACTCCTATAGCATGTGTACAGTCATTGACCATCACTTGTAGCAAACCCACTCTTTCACCATCTCCTGTTGAAAATCTTCAATGTCAGCAAGCTTTCTGTAGCATTACATTCATTGCATATTATGTGCAGTGTATTGGTAATGTCAGGAGCAGCATCTGAGGCCCCCTGCATCAAGATGCTGACCACCACTGCTACAAGAGTTTACAATTCCTGCCTAGGAGCAAATCTCTCAGGTTTCTCACTAGTACCTTTATTATACAGAAAACGGTCTTTTCTTAGACAATTTGAAATCCTTAATCCCTGACAACTTCCATTCTAATGACCCTATACGGCTTTTCTTACCGGCTCATTCCCGTTGTAGTCTATTTTTTCCATTTAAAAAAAAAAATCAATGTACCTTAACTCTTACATTTTTGATATATAGCTGCCATTCTGGAATCAGTATTAATGAGCCAGTATGCAGGCAGTAAATTGTAGCCCCACTTGTGGTAATAGTTACTACAGGTACATCAATGGCACCACAATAAAATGGTGGCGATTCTGCCATGATCAGTAGTTTCACCAGTTGAAGTATGAAAAATTGACATTGTTGCCTCTTCACCTGTCCATAAAAACTGAAAGAATACTACATTACCGTGATTTACATGGAAAATCTTCTCCAAGGGGCCTACTTAAATCAGAGAGTGATATCTTCCTGTACACTACAGGACAATGCTTTAATTACTCCACACTGCGCCTACCTTTTGGTTTAATCTATAAAATGAAAGGCGCGAGAAAGATCCTTTTTTTTGGGATAAAAGTTTTACATAAATAAAAAAAGCTGATCATTGTAAGCACCCCCGTTAGTGGTAAAGTTGATCTCTAGCTTTAGTTTAAATAGATTGCTCAGGCCAAGCTGGCCCAAACAAACCATTTCCCTCACTAACATGTGCAACCACTAAGTGTCTTGTATAATTTGTATGTAGCCGAGGCTACATCAGCACTGCGTTCTGGGTGCGAGCTGAGACCCTTCTGTCCCACACCCAGAACAATATAGCATCGGTCTGAGTGGTGCTCATCCATTTATAGAAAGATTTGTATTCTATCAACCAATACAAAGCTTCCTCTGGAACTAGATCATCCTTTTAGGCTCTATTCACACCTAGGCGATTTGAATCAACATGATTCTGCATGCGATTCCAAATCACAGCCAAAACAGGGAAGGTGTTTGCGATACCATTACTTCTTAATGGCACTCCAATAGCGATGTGATTTTGCCGCAATAAATCACACTGCAATTGTAGCAAAATCGCAACGCTTTTGGGTATCGGAATACATTTTATGTTATTCCAAGTAAAACCTCTGAGGCTATCTCTCCTCGTAAGCTACATCTTTGGAAATAGGAAACATACCAGGGGAATTACATGTCCCAAATTAAAAGACAATTTTGTTGTATTTGGTACAATTAAGGCCAGCCATACACGGAGCAAATTTCTTTCCTGCAATCATAGACCATGTTAATGCAGGAACCCCTCCTGCCAGGCCATTGTCTTCTCCCAGCGGGGGAAGCCGTCCCTTGCGATAATCGCAAGCAAATCCGGCATGCTGGTTGTACCCAAGTTGATCGACCAACTTGGTACATTCAGCCTGCCCATTAATGGTTTGAATCTTGGCCAGTTCCTCCTGAACCGGCCAAGACTCGAACCATATATGGCCAGCCTTATTTTATTCCATTTAGTAAAAAGAATGATTCCTCAACTTCCACATTAACCTAGATCTAAAAGATTACATTATTGGAAATACAACTAAATTAAAGTCAAAACCATGCATGGCCAATCAAAAACAATGCCATCAAAACACAATGGAGGGTAATAAAAATCCTAACGCCTAAAAACAGTTTTGCAACTTTAACATGTCTAAGTAAAACTGTACATATAGTCACAACTACTTTGTGTTCCCAGGTAAATTAAACCTTGTTTTTTTTCAGGACAAATGGGGCTTTCATTTGATGGCAAATGGTAATGGATATCTCCTAATTTATATTTTATTATCAAAAGTAAAACTGCCACATAATGAAATAATATAATCCCAATCCACCATATGATGTGGTTACGGGCCAGAGACAGGCCGGGAGTACTTTGCCCTACCCTGTCCCTTTCCTTGGGAATATGGGATAGGTTGTCGAGAAGCCATACCTTTAAGTCCCCCCCATGCACCGTTAGCACCCCTCATGGGAAACCGATTGGTCCGCAGAGGCCTTTGCCCTGATAGCATACACAGGAAGATTTTTAGTGCATTGGCAGTTGGTATATCCACACACACACACACACAAATATATACACACATTAATATATATATATATATATATATATATATATACACACACACACACACACACAAAATATATATATATATATATATATATATATATATATATATATATACACACACACACATGATATGGGACCTGTGGGTCAATTCTGACCTCACTATACCACCTAGTACTTAAAATAATGCCTAGAAAGGTCAATTCCTTGCTGAATCTAGTATTCTTTATTTTTATTGGACGTTTTACTTGTATACAAGGTTTTGCTGTTGATATTCATGACACGCTTGTAGGAGATTTTAAGTGATATGTTTGGTTCTTGATTTTATGATCCACGTATAGAGTATGGACATTATACATATGATGTATAGTGATATGTGAGCGATGTTTGCTCAATCTTTTCTTGCAGTACTATAAAATATAGTATTTTGCACGGAATAAGGGCAGATAATAAATACAGAGTAGGCAGTATATGGAAGTAACCAGAAAACCAGACATAAAATGCATCAGACTTGCCTTCTGTCATTGCCGAGGACATCGAAGAAGCCAACTTCAGGGCAGGTGTCCGGGTTGTAAGGCCCCAGGAGAACCTGTTTGTGAAGAGCCACCAGCTTCAGCTTCTCTTCATAGGTTGGGTGGAAAGCCTTGCCATCCTTTTCTGTTAAAAAAAAAAAAGAGGGGTTAATGTAATACAAATATACAGGAAGTATACACAGCCTTCCAATTTACAAATAAAGTTTGCTGGTGTGGACACAGTAATTTATTCATGCAAGGATGAATACACACAATAAACATACAGAAGCGATAAGTATTGCATACTGAATTAAAGGCTAAGTTCACCTTTTTCTTTTTTCCTAAAATCCAGCTCCCTTATGTACCAATATACTGTTCTGGGCATCTTATAATAGGAAACTCCTATCCTCATATTGATTAGTGGTTCCAAATTATTAACTACTGCAGTAGGGAGCAGACACAAAACGAAACACTCCGCATCTTTCCAAAATAACTGTTTGTTTTTATTTGACGCAGTTGAAGGCTTTTATATATGATTAAAAAAGGTATCACATTAATATTACAATTGTACTTTTATAGTAACAAGGGGCGTAACATAGGCAGGCTAATTCTTATCAGGACTCGAAAGAATGCAAACATGTGATGAAAACATTAATGTCGTCTGCGCAAAACATACAAAATAAAATACAACATACAGGATGTAAAAATTTCCTTTCAATACCATTAATGTACCTCTGTTGCAGAAACAATGGGATTTTTTACTTAAATTAAAATACATTTCTCTGCATTCATTACCGGACACAGCTCTTCAGGATTCTTGAAGCATTGGGTTATACTGCCCCCTATAGGAGTAGGACACTAGGAGGGGGAAAAAGAATACGCCTATGGGCAGTCCCAGGTGGTATTCTCCCCCTTTTTGCTATAGGTCCTCATTTTTGTTACAATCAGTGTCAGAAATATTACAACTCCATAGAGAGGTGGATGCTGTATCCGTCAATGAACGCAGAGAAATGGGTTTTACAGTAAGTCAAAAATCCCATTTTCTGTTTCGTTCATTGACGGACACAGCTCTTCAGGATTCTTGAACCATTTGGACGTCGCAAAGCAGTGCCAAACATGAGGGATGGGACAGCAAAAAAATGACGGAAGAACCCTTTGGTTTGCCAGCTCAGCTGGATCCGATTGTCCAGAGACTTTGGACAGTTGTCCCATTTGACCAAGATCTTCCTTTGCAGGGACCTCCTATGGAACTGTGAAAAATGGAACCGCATCTAAAAAAGGTAGATACCATCAGGCCCCGCACCTCATGCAAGTCCGGAGGGATGAGCATCTGCTGGACAGCAGGAGATGAATCGCAACATGCAATTTCTGGAGTTTGTCCAGAGGAAGGAGCACTCTGGCTAAAGTCTAGAGTTAGACCCAGATAATCCAATTTTCTGGATGGAATCAGAGCAGACTTCTGATAATTCAGAAGCCAACCAAACTCACTCAGGGTCTGTATAGTGATCTCCATATCGTTCAACGGAGCAGCTGAGGACTCCGCTGGCAAAAGGAGGATGTCCAGGTAGCCCAGTACTGCAATCCCCCCGCTGATGTGGCAAGGCCAGAACCAGGGCCAACAAGAGAGCTTACAATCAGTCCGAGGACAGGTGCACATTGGAAGGACAGAACCTTTCCAAAGGGTAAGAACGAAACTCAATCTTTTAGCCAGACTGTATCAACTCGAAGACCCATTTGTCTTGTACCAAGGAGGTCCATGGGCCCAGAGATGTAAGGAATGAAGATGTCCCTCCACCCCAGGCACAGGTGGGGATACACCTTCATGCTGAAGGAGCCTTGTCTGAGGGAGTAGAAAATCCCGCTCTCGGCTTGCCAGACCAGGGCCGCTTGGAACCTCCTGAGGACTTGAGAAAGGTTTTGAACCCTTGTCAGAGGACCCCGAGGGATGAAAAAAGTATGGGATCAGGATCAGGGCTAATCTATATAAAACCGCTGCACAGAGCAGTCAAGTATAACATGCTTGTTATTTTTAAACAAAAACAGGACTTTAATAACACTTTAAAGCTGAACTGCAGCCTTTGTCTTCTAGCTCCATCAATGCAGCAGTATTTATTCTGATATTGTTCCACACTGTCTCTCTAAAGTCCTATGAAAACCATACCCAACGGTGTATGCCCAGGTTCAGTGGCATTCGGCATCAAACAAGATTCAACTCCTGGTCAGCTGGTAGGCATCACCAATGGCAGTATGCATGTCAACTGCACCAATTGCACAGGTCTTTGAGCAGCACACAGATGCTGCTTGAATAGAGATGCTGTCCGCCCGCAATAACAAAGTAGCTGTAATACCAACTGGGGGGGAGTGAGTGAAATATTAGATGCATCCATTTAAAAGGATTTTGCATCCATGCAAAACATCGCACCCGCAATCAGCAGATCTCGGTTGAAATGCAGGGCTCTTGTCTTGAAGACTGTCAGTGTAAGCTGCCTGCTCGTACCTCATGTTTGGCCGGCAGTTGTACACTGATAGGAAGCATGGTGGTTCATTGAGAGCTACAAGCCGACAGCCGTAAAGGCTGTGGGTGTTTGTACTTCTGACATCCACACAACTCTGTGAATGGATGATGCAGCCGGGGTGGCAAAGCACCGAAAAGCAGTTTTTTTTTTACATTGTGACAGCGAGCGGGGGAGGGGGCGGGGGCGGGGGTCGGGGGGAGAAGATCCCTCAGTTGCTGTCAAATGGGGGATTGGGGGGTAGGGGAAAGCAACATGTTACAAAAAGGTAAACTTATCCTTTAAATGCAGACCAATAATTGTTTCATGGCAAAAGCAAGTACTAGACAACTGAAACAGGTTTTCAAGCTCAAATTAGAGGCAAGGAAACACTAAAAAAAGCATCCACGGGAAAAATCCCTGCAAACCAAATGGAAAACTATTTTCATGCAATACATCAGAACACAGTAACAAAAGATGAATAAAATAGTCAGTGGACAGATCTGTCACACAGCAATAGGAAAACTAGCACAGGTCCCATCGCCACATCTAGGCAGCAGTATATAGGGTGTAAACACCCTATTGCCCTATGGGACATATTAAAAAAAAATACTCAAGAGAAATTACAAATTTGGCAAACACTTTGCACAAGAGGCTGTGAACCAAACACATAACATGCGAAGATGTTCAAGGATCAGTGATGGATAATTGCCATACAGTGGCTAGAAAACGTATGGGAATCCCTTGGAATTGCCTGAGTTTTATGCAGTAATTTGCTATAAAATGTGATCTGATACTCCTTTTAGTCACAACAATAGAATAACACAATGTGCCTAAAGTGATATTAAAGTCGTGTTTTTTTTTTTTTTTATTGTTAAAAATAACAAACATGTCATACTAACCTCCTCTGTGCAGTTGGTTTTGCACAGAACAGCCCAGATTCTCCTCTTCTCGGTCCCTCTTTGGCTCTCCTGGCTCCTCCCTCCTGTTGAGTTACCCCACTGCAAGCAGCTTGCTATGGGGGCACCCAAGCCGAGCCGCAGCTCCGTGTCCATTCAGATATGGAGCCGTGGCCCTGCCCTCTCTCTCATTGGCTTACTGATTTTGACAGCAGCGGGAGCCTATGGCACCGTGCTGCCGTCTCAGCCAATGAGGAGGGAGATTCCTGGGCAGTGGAGACACTCCTGCAACATCGCTGGATGGAGATGGGCTCAGGTAAGTATGAGAGGGGCTGCTGCACACAGAAGGCTCTTTTCTTAATGCATAGAATGCATTAGGATTAAAAAAAAAAAACCTTCCAAATTTTCCAAACACTTTAACCGCTTGCCGACTGCTCACAGTATATTTACTGCGGCAGTCAGCCCCTCACAGGCAGAGTGACGTAGGTCTACGTCGCTCGCCTGTAAGGCTCTGGGGAGCGAGCGCGCGCCCGCGCGGTCACGGACCCCCCCCCCCGCGCGTGTGACCAGCGGACTCGATGTCCGCCGGTCACTCGGCGATCGGCGGGGGAGAGGGAGAATGTCAGGCAGCTTGTGTAAACAAGCCACCTGTCATTCTTCTCGGTGTAAAGACACTGATCACACGGATCTACTATGTAGATCCGTTGATCAGTGTCCTTACAGCTCAAGCCACAGCCAATCACAGTAGAAAGCACGCCCCTAGGGACACACACAGCCCCTCCCTCCCAAATAAAGTTAACCCCTTCACTACCAGTGTATTTTTACAGTAAGTGCATATGTATAGCACTGATTACTGTAGAAATGTCACTGGTAACCCCAAGTGTCAAAAATGTCAGTCAAGGGTCCGATCTGTCCGCCCCAATGTCGCAGTACCGCAAAAAAAAAAAAAAAAAAAACGCAGATCGCCGCCATTACACGTTAAAAAAAAAAAAAACAACAAAAATGACAATAATCTTTCCCTTTGTTAGTAAACGCGATAACTTTTGCGCAAACCAATCAAAATACGCTTTTTGCGATTTTTTTTACCAAACATATGTAGCATAAAACAAATTGGCCGAAAATGTAAAAAATTTTGATTTTTACATTTTTTTTTTTTTGGGGAATTTCATATAAAAAAATGTGAAAAATATTGTTATTTTTGCAAAATGTACGCTCTTTTTTTGTTTATAGCGCAAAAAGTAAAAATCGCACAGGTGATCAAATACCACCAAAAGAAAGCTCTGTTTGTGGGGAAAAAAAAAGGACGTCAAATTCGTTTAGGTAGAGAAATAAATTCCTGCGCTAAGTTAAATAAATTACAGTGTATTCGATATGAATTATGTGAGCAGCTAGCACCAAAATCAACTAACAGTGATCAATAACCAAAATCTTTACAAAAAGTGCAGCGCTAAAGTAATTTGAATAATAATGTGGCAAGTGGAGAACCACAAAAAAAAATATACAATATAAGCAAAATAGTGTCCAAAATACTGAATAAAGTCCCAAAACAGAAATGCAAATGAAAATGAATCCGCATGCAAGGTGTTGAGGAGAACAATCCTTTTCAGTGACACCCAGGGAAAAGTGAAGGATGGGGACACCTCTGTGCACAAGTATCACAAGCAGCTTACCAGAACTCCTTGGCTACTCAATTTAATGAGACAGCCTCTCCCAGCAAGATGTTATACCAATGTCACCAGCGGTTGTCAAGCTCCAATGCTTCATAATCACTCCATCATATAAGCATGAGTATATAAAAAGAATAAAAGCCCATAGCGTAATTCCGTAACATATAAAATCCAATTTATTAAAAGAATACTACTCACAGTGAGAAGGTAAAAAACAGGTACATAGAACAGTGCGGCGTCCCGCAATTGTCCAAAACAGCATCAAGCAATGTAAAGCAGCCGGCTCCGTAAGGGGGCGTGTGGACTTTGCATCTGGAGTCGCCAACGTTTCGTCATCAAAAGACTTCGTCTGGGACGCCCAGACGAAGTCTTTTGATGACGAAACGTTGGCGACTCCAGATGCAAAGTCCACACGCCCCCTTACGGAGCCGGCTGCTTTACATTGCTTGATGCTGTTTTGGACAATTGCGGGACGCCGCACTGTTCTATGTACCTGTTTTTTACCTTCTCACTGTGAGTAGTATTCTTTTAATAAATTGGATTTTATATGTTACGGAATTACGCTATGGGCTTTTATTCTTTTTATATACTCATGCTTATATGATGGAGTGATTATGAAGCATTGGAGCTTGACAACCGCTGGTGACATTGGTATAACATCTTGCTGGGAGAGGCTGTCTCATTAAATTGAGTAGCCAAGGAGTTCTGGTAAGCTGCTTGTGATACTTGTGCACAGAGGTGTCCCCATCCTTCACTTTTCCCTGGGTGTCACTGAAAAGGATTGTTCTCCTCAACACCTTGCATGCGGATTCATTTTCATTTGCATTTCTGTTTTGGGACTTTATTCAGTATTTTGGACACTATTTTGCTTATATTGTATATTTTTTTTGTGGTTCTCCACTTGCCACATTATTATTCAAATTACTTTAGCGCTGCACTTTTTGTAAAGAAATTCGTTTAGGTACAGCGTCGCACGACCGCGCAATTGTCCGTTAAAGTTACCCAGTGCCGAATCGCAAAATACCCCCTGGTCGTTTAGCAGGAAAATCCTCCGGGGCTTAAGTGGTTAAGCGGATAGCATACAAATAATTCTAAATTTCTTGTATTTTTATTAATTACACCCATTAAACATTCAGGGCAGATGGAAAAAATAAGTGAACCCATAGTCTAATTACTTAAATGAAAGCTAATTAGAGTCAGTAGTTTGCACACAGGGAGTCCAATTAAAGCAGTATTAAACCAAAACATGTATTATACTGTATTGCAGCTAATTCTTAGATATGATGGCCGCATTTGTTTTTTTTGTTTTTTTTTTTAAGCTTTCTTCATTTTCAACTGGTGATCCAGCCAACAAGTCAGTTTTTCAAAAGAACAGGCTCTCTTCCAGATGTATAAGTTTACATAGATAAGACAAACTATTCAACACTGGCAGGAGTGGTTACAATGATCAAGCTTCCTTAATTCATGTAAAACCTTTATCCCAAAAGTAAAAAAAAAAAAAAGAACACATTTGCTGTAACTGATTATAAACTGTGAGCTGCAGTTTGGCTTCAATTTGTTAATGTATTTCAATATGCTTCTACATTTAACACTCCCTTCCCCCCTCCAGACTGACAATGCTCCTTCATCCAGAGTGAGGGTGCTCTAATACAGGAGGTGGGTTACGGCTAGATCAACAGGTGAAAACTGAGGGCAAAGCCTAAAAAAAGACTAATGCAGTCACCAAATTTAATGAATGGTAAGTTGCAATAGATTACATTTTTCGTTGTGGGTTTAATACTGCTTTATTGAAATTAGTTTGGAGGTGCGGTTTAGAGCGACTTTGACTGATAAGACACTCAAACATTTTAAGATTGCTGTTTATAAGCATCAGCAGATGTGAACCATGCCTTGCAAAAAGAAGCTCTCTGAAGACATATGATCACGAGTAGTTGATCTGCATAAGGCTGGAAAGGAATACAAACCAATCTCAAATGGAGAGAGTTTAATATTTTGGATACTCTTCCTAGAAGTTGACACCCAGCCAAGATGACTCCCAAGGCACAACACAGAATCCTCAATGAGGTAAAGCAGAACCCACGAGTAACAGCTAAAGGCTTACATCACTGGAACTAGCAAATATCCCTGTTCATGAGTCTACCATAAATAGGTCTTTGAACAGGCAGGGTTGTCCATGGCAGAACACCACAGAGAAAGCCGCGTCTCTCAAAAATAACTAAAAATAAAAAAACATTGCTGTGTGCCTGACGTTTGCTAAAAGGAAGTGGACCAATGAAACAAAAATGTAATTGTTCAAACTATGTGTAGCACAGCTTACCAACATCAAAACACCATCCCAACAGGGAAGTATGGTGGAGAGAACGTCACACTTTGGGAATGCTTTGTTGTCTCGGGGGCCCGGACTGCTTGCAATCAAGGGGAAAATTCGTTCCCAATTCTAAAAAAATATGCTACGGGGTGGCAGGATGGCTGTCCACCAGTTGAAGCATAGTAGAAGTTTGATGACGCAGCAGGATAACGGCCCTAAGTATCGAAGTAAATCCATCACAGACTGGCTTCATAAAAATAAAATGCACCTTTTGGAGTGGCCCAACCAGAACACAGACCTTAACCCCATGGAGATGCTGTTGAATGACCTCTGATGAAGCAGTTATGTAAAGGAGAATGGTCAAAAATTCCACCTGAACATTGTGCAGGTCTGATCCAGAGCTACGGAAAGCACTTGCTTAAAGTTATTGCTGCCTAAGGAGGTTTGATCAGCTATTAACTCTGAAGGTTCACTCCAGCACTGTAAATGTTTAATGGGAGTGTTCAATAAAGACATAAGAAATTAGAATTGTGTGTGTGTGTGTGTTATCAACTTAAGCACATTGGGTTTGTCTATTATTGTGACTTAGATGAGGATCAGATCACTTTTTATGGCAAATTACTGCAGAAAACAAATTCCATGGGGGGTGACATACTTTTTCTTGCTACTGTATTTAGATTTCCTTTATTCACTTTTTGCCTGGTATTGAACTTTCATAGCAGGACGGAAGGCAGAATCAAGGCAACAATTCCTATCTTTAGAATGACCTTCGCCCTTCCGCTGGGGACATTGAGTAGCATTGCCTTTCCTATGAATTTAATTAATGCAGCCAGCAATAAAATGACTTCTTTGGCTGTAGAAATTAGTGAGATCCCCTTGTCATTTTATCATTTCTGCAGTTCAAGCCATGAGCTACTGAAAAGTATAAAGATCTATAAAAGAGGAAACCCCACTGCTGCAGGAGTCGTGGTTGGGGGACACCGAATGTACACAATGTGCTGACTGCACTGCAGACATTCAACAGTTACTGGTCAGACTATCACAAACCAATTTAAGAATATGAGAAGAAGAATGTGCATAAAAGGGAAACTATAGCGTATAAAGCAGGCATGTCAAACTCAAACGGAAACAGTGAGCTGTTGAACGGTGTTTAAATTGAGGCCCATTTACTAAAGGATTTGAGAATATTCACTAAAACTAAGGGAAGATCGACGGCAATTATCAAATCTGCACTTGAAATAAACAGAAATAGCTTTTTCACAATTAAAAAGAAGATTCTTAAGGGCTCTTTCACACGTGGATTGAAAATAGGTAGTTGGGTGGCATTTTTAGTGCTTCCTGGATGCCTTTCATTGCCCCACAGAATGGTTAAGATAGGGAGAGGATTGAGGTGTCCACACTGCAGCTATAGAGCTGCTAGGAGCCAAAAATATTGCTGCTTGCCGAGTTTGGCAGGTGTTGATTTATATCTGCCTCCATTCACTTCTATTTATTATTGCACCACAACTGCACCTTAAACTCACTGTAAATGCGCCTATGGCGTTTACAGTGCAGTTGCAAAGCGTCAAAAGTGATAATTTCCCATTTTAGCCTTGCAACTAAAGTATATATACTATAGGTGCAATAATGTGCTTTTAGGCTGCTTTAAAATTGAATACAAGTTTTTAAGAGCCCTAACACTTTCAGTAAATTATCTTTATTAGGTCTATAGCACTTTACACAGGAAAAAAAATATTAAAACACTAAGTACTTAACATGATAGTAAAACTTGCAACTTATGGCACTTTATCGCAAAACTTAAGCCCCGTACACACGCACCGATTTTGTTGGCCGTAAATTTTCGGCCAACCTCCGATTGGCCGATTTTTGGCTTGTTAGTATGATGCTTCCGACAACCGACTGCGACTTTTTGGCCGAAAAAAATCTGGTGTGCAGACTATAAAATTTTTGATGGCCGTCACCAGAACGGCCGATTGTTCGTCAGTCAGTACAGATTTCGGCCGACAAAAGTCAGATGAGCAAGACTGGGCATGCTCAGAGAAGAAAAAACACACGGAAAAGTAAACCAGAACATGACATCACTTCTGCAGTTGGTTGTTGTTGGCCGACAAAATTCGTGTGCAGTCTAGAGCACATTTCAACCAACACAACAACACTGGACAAAAGACGGCCGATCGTTCGGCCGACAATCGGTGCGTGTGTACGAGGCATAACTTTTACCCAAAAGCAAACAGATAAACCGTTGGTGCAATGCACCTGTCCCCCTGCGCTCTGAGTGGTGCAATCCTCTATCCAGCTCGGCTACAGACTTGCAGATGTTGGGAACTATTGACACGGCAACCATGGAATGCTTCAGCCTTGCAGCCCCTCACAAGACCAGGGTGGTCTGGGAACACTGAAAACGATACACACAAGGGCGCACCGGCCTAGAGCATTATCCTTTAAGTAGGTTTATTAAAAGTAATGGAATAAAAATACTCACAAACGAGTTCTTGATAAAAGCACATCAAACAAAGTTTAAAATCCTCAGCATTGAGATCGGGATTGGATCGTCCCCCGAAGCTGTATAGGCTTACGTGTTTCGAGGCAGCGTCTCTTCTTCAGAGCCTCTCGATGCTGAGGTTTTTAAACTTTGTTTGATGAGCTTTTATCAAGAACTTGTTTGTGAGTATTTTTATTCCATTACTTTTAATAAACCTACTTAAAGGATAATGCACTAGGCCGGTGCGCCCTTGTGTTTATCGTTTCCAGTCTTCCTCTACATCTGGAGTTTTTATCATAGATGCTAAGGTTATACACTGCACTGCACATGCGCAGTTGTCCGTGCATAATAAAAAAAAAGGAAGAAAAAAAAGCAAGGGCACAAGGTTTAATGTGCAGAGTCTCTACCTACCATTCATTTTTCAAATTTAGTTTTGTTTTAAAATACTATACTGCAGCTTCTAGAGTTGCAAGTGGATGAAGCTTCAAGTAGTCCTTCTCGGAATGCGTTTACCAATGATCTTTAAACTCCTGGAGTTACAGCGATCCACATTCACAGCCAGAATGACAGTTGCTTATGTCACCTCATGGTGTGAGCCAAGGATGACATGTCATAATTATCAGACAACTCCCTCCAGCAGGATTTTGTGGCACACAAAAAATGACAACTTCTATGCAAGTAGGAAAAGGAGGAGAAGTTTGGGGACTTTATATGAGACTCATGAACAACTGAGCCTCCATCCCTGATGCATAGAATCAAAAACAAAAAATGGGACTTTATATGAGGTGTGACCAGCTACAGATTAAATTATAATAATGTCATAAGAACGACCAAAGGGGTAATAATATATCTGTTTATTAAAAGTCTATAGACCAATTAACAGTAGAACCAAAGTGTTCACAAGAAATATGTAGACCCATGGTAATTGGGTAAAAATAAAGGATACACATGTGGCTGTAAATGGTCCAAGACAATAATACAAAAGAGTGCAGTGTAAACCTGGTACATTCTGATACATAGTAAACATATAATGGGGTCATGAAACAAAGGTACATAATAAAAACTTGTAATGAATGGATTTGCCTATGTTTGACTTAACGTGTTTCGTGAGGATTCACTTCATCAGGAGTATGCATAGTTCAAATATCTAGGAAAAATATATATCCATAAATAACAGTATATCCAATAAATAGATATACCTCAAAAACCTAACATAGGTGTAGCTTACAATTAGGTATCAGCTGTATCAGGGGTCATGTATCGTCCGGGGGTAAGTCCATTACAGGCACTGAGGGAGCGAGGCCTACATGCGGCAGGCAAGGTATACGAAATGGAGGATATGGTAAGGATCTCCCCATAAGAGGATCTCAAAAAGTCTCCACTGACCATACAAATATAAATCTATAAGAATAACATGTGTGTATTAGAGCTGCACGATTCTGGCCAAAATGAGAATCACGATTTTTTAGCTTGGAATAAAGATCACGATTCTCTGTGTAACAAAAAAAAAAAATTGGGATAACTTTACTGTTACGTTTTTTTTTTTTATTCATTAAAGTCTATTAATTGCGTTTGAAAGACTGCTGCGCAAATACAGTGTGACATAAAATATTACAACAATCGCCATTTTATTCTGTAGGGTCTCTGCTAAAAAAAAATATATAAAATGTTTAGGGGTTCCAAGTACTTTTCAAGCAAAAAAAAACTGATTTTAACTTTTAACACAACCTCAACCCCTCCCAAAAGGGTCAGGGAAGAGGGGGAGGGAGAGGCATAGGACGGGATGACTCGCAGTGCCCAGAGATGAACAAAACCACGGAGAAGAAAGCGACCCCAGCACTGCAAAGCAATGCAAAAACATAGTGGAGACACATGCTGTGAATGTGACCAGCAAGGATATACCAAAACCGTGATATTAAAGGAATATATATATGTAGCAGCGGAGGCAACAAACAACAAAGAAGAAAGATACTGAATAAAAAAATATTGAAGTAATTGGAATATTGCTGGTATATCACACCTCCATCCCTAAATCTAAGTAGGAAAAGGGGGAGAAATTTTGGGACTTTATATGAGACCAACTGAGCCTCCATCCCTGATGCATAGAAGCAAAAACAAAAAATGAGACTTTATATGAGGTGTGACCAGCTACAGATTAAATTATAATAATGTCATAAGAACGACCAGAGGGGTAATAATACATCTGTTTATTAAAAGTCTATAGACCAATTAACAGTAGAACCAAAGTGTTCACAAGAAATATGAAGACCCATGGTAATTGGGTAAACATAAATGATACATGTGGATGTAAATGGTCCAAGACAATAATACAAAAGAGTGCAGTGTAAACCTGGCGCATTCTGATACATAGTAAACATATAATGGGGTCATGAAACAAAGGTACATAATAAAAACTTGTAATTAATGGATTTGCCTATGTTTGACTTAACGCGTTTCGTGAGGATTCAATTCATCAGGAGTATGCATAGTTTAAATAGGCAGGTTTATTAAAAGTAATGGAATAAAAATACTCACAAACAAGTTCTTGATAAAAGCACATCAAACGAAGTTTAAAATCCTCAGCATCGAGATCGGGATTGGATCGTCCCCCGAAGCTGTATAGGCTTACGTGTTTCGAGGCAGCGTCTCTTCTTCAGAGCCTCTCAATGCTGAGGATTTTAAACTTTGTTTGATGTGATTTTATCAAGAACTCGTTTGTGAGTATTTTTATTCCATTACTTTTAATAAACCTGCTTAAAAGGATAATGCACTAGTAGGCCGGTGCGCCCTTGTGTTTATTTATCGTTTCCAGTCTTCCTCTAAGTCTGGAGTTTCTATCATGGATGCTAAGGTTATACACTGCATTGCACATGCGCAGTTGTCAGTGCGAGCCAAGGATGACATGTCATAATAATCAGACAACTCCCTCCAGCAGGATTTTGTGGCACACAAAAAATGACAACTTCTATGTAAGAACAGGTGGCTGAAAGGTAGAAAGAAAAATGTCAATAAAGTCAACTAGGGTAAACCCCTGGTGCCAGGCATGCTTTGTGATGTTGTGATGTTTCTACACAGTGCAGAAGCAGAGAACCTTGGCATAGCAAAGGCAATGTAAACACTTACAGGCGGCCTGGACTGGAGGAAAGGCTCAGGGATAAGTATGCCCCTGTAACATACCACAGATTACAGGAGTGCTAGAGACAGCACAATGTGTACAAAACACCCAAAGCAGACAGCCGTCTTCTGGACCAGGAGTATTATAAACTAAACAGGCTCCCCTTCATGTAAATGTTATGCTCCAAAAAAGTCACCAAGTTACTTTTACAAGCAGAAGTATTACTAAACCTTTCCAAAATATGAGACAGTGAGAAAAGATATTGCTTATTCAAAATAGGTGGCTGCGCTACACCATTTAAATGCATCTGTGGAATATCTGCATACAAGCGGATGATTCTCTGTATCCAGTTTGTGTGCAACCAAAATCATTGTCAAAAGTCCCTGAGAAATATAAGAAAATGTTTTAATTCTCCAGAATCCATCCAAATCAGTTCCAGATGGACTATTACTTTTCCATCAAAATCAGTTCAGGAAGGACTTCCACTTTGATCATCAGTGATCACCTTCTTTGCCTTGCAGTTCTACTCCTTTTTGTCTGTTTGAGTCCTTGGAAATAATTAGTACTTCCCTGTATGTTAAGGAGCATGTGACCTTCTCTTCCTCCCAGGATGCAATGTTCCAGCCCTCCAATCCCCAGGCTCAAACGCTGACACATAAGGGAGCAGCGACGCTCATTAACCCTGTGTAAGCTATGACACACTGGCATGGGGCTTATATAGGAATTAGACTCAGGGCTCCGGCAGAAAAACAATGCTCCAGTGGGTGAAGAGGTGCCCTAATCCGAGAGCCTTGAATGGACAAAGTGAAAGATTCTCTATTAATTATGTCTGCAGTGTTAAAAACTGGATTGTGCAGCTTCTCCACTAAGATGCAATGGTGCCTTGTGTGTGTGAACCTGGACTGATTCATTTAGTTCAATGAATAGCTAAAGAGGTCTGCAGTATTTCTTACAAAAAGGGGTAAAGGAGGCCAAAACCCCTAAGCATTCCATCGCTCTAAATATAAATTATGCCGACAAAACTGGCAAAGGATTAAAAAAAAAAAAACTTCCATTTTGCCAGAAGGTGTCTTGGGGTTGTAACTGACAAAAGCAGAATCTTCAAGATGAATTCCCTCAGGATAGTGAAGCAGGGCAGGCAGCCAGTAGCCGTCACCCTTTTAAAATCAGACTCCATTTACACACGCTGGCCTTGGCTGTAGCACATCTAGGTTAATAAGATGTGCGCTAAGCGCCGATACAGAAAGAGCTAAGGCCTGCCCATTTATCATGCAGGCTGCTTCAGGGTGGACACATAGAAGACTATTGAAAGACCCAGAAAAACACACGACTCTTCCACTATAAATTGGAAAATGGTTATAATTATCATCCACATAAAATTAAAAATACATCCAGACCTTAGAGAAAAACATCTCCTGGATAAAACTGTTTGCCTGAAGGTCATGTCAGAAAACTCAAAAGGCAAACTACTGATTTCAGAGACTGCCAGGCAACTAGCATTTTAGGAGTCTAGAGAGGGTGCCTACATATTTGCCTTCACTACTTGCTCCCTTTAAAGTGGAACTGCAAACAGAAATTTAGATATGAAATGATTTTGATTTTTTTTACTCCCCAACAATACACAAAGCTCCTCAGCTTACACTTGTGTACTCTAACCTAGAGATGCACCGAAATTTCAGCGGCCGAAACATATTGGCTAAAAATGGTGTGATCATCATTGTGCCCATAATTACACGAAAACGCACACGATTTTTTTGCGATTTTCCTGTGCTTATTGTGCGTTTTTAATTGTGTTATGGGACTCCAAAATCGCATCAAAAACTTAAAAAAGGGGAGGGGGAGGTGTTTGGATGCGTTCTTGCTGCATTTTCAATGCATTTCAACAGGTAGGTGCGTTTTTGGCGCATTTATATTAATTGATCAAAAATGCAGCAAGCAGGATTTTCAACACCACAACATAAGCGCAACAGACCCGTGTGAAGCCATACATAGAATTTAAAGCGATAGTGTCTGCAGTACAGAAGCGGCCATCTTGGCCTCTGTTTAATTTGCAGTTGTTATGGTGCTGAACAAGTGACCGGATGACACCCGCCATTTGATGGCTTGACAGTTTGAAATCCCAAGCAACTGGCAGTGATCATTCTTGGCATGCCTTGAATATAATAGTTTCAAAAACAGGTAAATCGATTAGTCTATATCTGCTTTAACATAAAGAAATCTTAAGCAGTAGTACAGTCTTCAGGGAGACAAAAAAAAGTTTCCACCTGCAAGACAATATCATAATGTACTAGAATGCCCCACATATGAGCACATTTTGAAAGACCTGCCTTAAAACGAAGCCCTCCAGCAGCACGCGGTCACAGCTGGAGAGGCTTCCATCTTCATGCGTTCTACCTTCCGGGTTTGGGGACTTCGGCCTTCTGATTGGCGGAGCTGCGACTATGTCACTCCCGCACATGCGTGCCGGAGTCACAGTCGCCGCAAACCGCTCTGAAGGAACGGTTATAGGACTGCAACTAACGATTATTTTCATAATTAGGTGGCCGATTATTGTTTCAATAATGGAATAATAACCTTAAAAAAAAGTGTGGTGTATAATTTAGTTAATTTGTAAGTTTAAAAAAAAAAGGCAATTTATTCTTCAATATCTATATACAGTGGTAAATATAAATAACCCACTATATGGTTAGGGAGCAAAATCTCTAATCCACTCTGAGATTAATGGACAGAAGAGATATTCTGTATATACTATTAGAAGTTGAATCTGGTAAATATCAGACTCAGAGATCACATTTTTTTATTTAAAAAAATAATAATTTAGGGCTCTTTCACATGGTCCGCCTCCGTAGGCGGATCCGTGCTGCTCAGCGAAGATCGATCCACGATCCCCGCTGAGCCGGCGGATGACAGCTCCGTCTCTGCTTGCAGTGCGGAGAGGAAAGTGTCACAGCCCCCGCTGCTCTCTATGGGGAATTGGATGAGAGCGGACCGCCTGTCTGCTCTCATCCGATCCCCAGGACGGATGGAAAATAGGGTTTCCATCCGTCTGGATTTCACGGACAGGATCGGATGCGGATGGCAGCGGGTGTCAGCGGACATGTCACCACTGACATCCGCTGCTCCATAGGGCTGAATGGGGCATCCGATCAGATCCGCCTAAAAAACTGACAGGCAGATCTGATCGGAACGCCCGTGTGAAAGAGCCCTAAGACTTTTTTGCCGATTTTCAGACAGAAGTGTAATATATTATGTATCATATTATGTATCACAGACTCCCTGCTCATAGGCAGGTGGCTTGATAAAAGCTCCCTGCGCCTGCTGGCCATACAAAAACAATGTCTTCAAAAAAATTTTAATTGTAAGAATTGTTAGTGGGGTCAAATCGACGTTTGTTTTCAACCACAGTGATGGGAAAATTTGAAGTAGCAGAATAGAAAACTTCTTGGTCAAAGGAATTTTCAGAACGTGTATGTGGATTTCATTCAGAAATTACATTCATTTTAAAAACGAATGTTAAAAGCAAGTGAAATTTTCAAACCACATTCTTTCATTCAGTGAATGTACAAAGATTTTTTGCATGCATATTCTCATCTGAAAATCGATACATGTATGGCCAGCATAAGTGCCGGTTCACACCAACGCGGCACGACTTCGGGGGCGACCTGTAAAAGTCTTGTGCAACGCGACCTCGGCGCGACTTGCACGGACTTCATATAATTAATGTCTATGCAAGTCGCTCCGAGGTCGCCCCGAAGTAGTACAGGACCCTTTTTCTAAGTCGGAGCGACTTGTGTCGCTCCTATTAGAACGGGTCCTGTAGCACTGCATGGACCGCGACTTTTCAGGCTGACAAGTCGCGGTAGTGTGAATGGAGCCTAAGGCTCGGTTCACACCTATGCAGTTTTCTTTTGATCTGTTTCTGCAGTGTCTTTTGCTGTGAGTTTTGGGTTTTTGCACACGCAATTTTGCTGGGATTTGCGTTTTGCATTCTTTTAAGCGGATTTGTTGTTGGGCAGATTAAAAAAAAACGCAAATCGTTGCAAAAACACACCGTGTTTTTCTGCAGCTTCTTCATTGAAATCTTATTAAACCGAAAAAGCAAAAAAAACACAGCTTTGTGCTCTAAAAAGTCCTTAGCCATTTCCAAATACGCAGCGGCTTAAAAAAAAGCATAGATGTGTCCCATAGGAAACCATGTTAAATGAACTGTAGTGCTTTTCTGCAAAAAGCACCAAAAATGGCAAAGGGGTGAAGCAGGCCTAAGACGTTTAGCAGCAGCAGCATGCTTTTTTTTGTATCACCTGTAATAATGGGGTTAAAAAAAAATTAAAATAAAATTAGCTCATTTATAGTGCAAAAAGAGCAGATAATCGCTCAGGGGTTCATTTATACTGTGAAACAGTGAAAGTAATAATATACATTACTTATAATATATATATATATATATATATATATATATATATATATATATATATATATATATATATATATATATAAATAAATAATAAATACGCCCAGAAGAAGGATATATGGGCATTTTAACTAGGAGTCAGACATGAAGCTATATGAAGGGTGGAATTAAGATCTAAATGTTTTTTATTAAAAGTAGTACTAAAAGCGGAGACGTTTTCATGGATATGATCATTTTAAATGTAATGCATCATTCTGGTAAAAGCTTACTTTAAATGTAATTGTAATGCATTAAAGTTGACAACTATTTTTATAACCGATTAGTTGTCGATTAATCGATTAGTTATTTCATACCTAAACGGTATGCCATTCCTTCAGAGCGCATGGCCGGTGACGTCACCGCCTTCTGCTCGTTAGAACGGTTCACATTTAGGAGATATTCATTTTACCTACAGTTTAGTTTCATTATAAGATTACTACCACTTTAAAGTTTAAATGAGCTGACTGGATTGCTAGTTTTGGATCCTCTGAGCCAATTTCATGATCTAGGTATTTAAAAAAAAAAAAAAAAAAAAAAAAAAGACACAAAAGACAGTGAAAGGTCACAAGTGATATCCTATAAATATAAATGGGTCATGTGATAACTGTGGACACTATCACAAGGGCATGTACTGACAACATGGGAGATAAATTCAACTGTCACTAACTACTGATAACTCACAGCAGATAGGTTAAATTTAAGGCCTCAGACACACTGGATGTTATTTTGGGGAATTTGGTGCTGTTTTTATTCCCTGCATGATAACCTGTGTCCATGCACACAGTCATTTAGAGGAGTTTAGAGGCAGGAAAATCCTCCACAGCCACTGCGTCCTGGAGCAGCAGAGATTTGGCAGAAAAAAAACACTTCATGCACCTAAATGCGTGTAAGTGCTAGGCAGGTTTATCGTTTGAAAGGTAATTCATTTCAATGGGCAGAATACATTTCCCTGGCCAAGGAAATTAATGCCCACGCGGCGCTTCACGTGCCTAAACGCGACATACAAGCTTACAAGTGTTTTTTCTGCTGCCAGCAGGAAAGGAGTGCGGGAGGGTTGAGCAAGCGTCCCGTATGCATGAGGCCGAATACAAATAGAGCAAGAATACAGATGGAAGCAAATTGGACCTACGTAACAGTATCACAAAACACAGCAGGTATAATCAATGACATAACTAATGTCCAATGGGTGCTGAATATCACAGAGCCAATCATCTTAATCTCCTCTTTTAAAAACTGTCATAACATTGCAGTCTTACCTTTCAAGTAAAGCCAAGTGTCCTGCTATTAGGCTGGATTGACACTTGTGTGCTGTGGTTTGGGAGCAGCACGGGTATATTCACAGTTTTCATGAGTTTTACCCACAGGCCCACAGACTTGTATTGGGTTGTGTGTTTTTGCTGTGTTTTCTGAAAGCGTATCATAAGTCCTGCATGATTTATTTTTTGGTGCACTTTCAGAAAAAGCAGCAAAACACACAACCTAATAGAAGTCTAGGGTACTGCTGCAAAAACGTAGATAAAAAAAAAGGTATGAAAACCGCAAATACACCCACACTGCAGAAAAACTGCATTTACACCAGTGTGAACCTGACCTTAAAGCGGAGTTCCGGGCAAAAAATGTTTTTTAGATCAAAATACCCCTAGGACAAATCAGGGCTAGTACATTTTTTTTAATTAAACAAGGTCTTTATTGAAACAAAAAACTCAGTTACAAAGAATACAAGTGCACTTCGGAAAATCGCCATAGGAATACAGCGAGGCATAAAGAAAAAATAGAAACATAATAAACCATCTATAATGGAGGGAGCATTTAGATATATAGGGCTAGTACATTTAAGCAACGATAGCCTCTGAACTGTCCCGTTTAACTTACCTGTAAGAAGAAATACTTACTTTGAAAATGTCTTCTCCAGCGCTGCCATCTCAGGTGTGGGCAGCTGAAGCCGGAGCGTCCCTCTTAGTGTCCTCTTCCGTGATCTCTGTGTTCCAGAATGCCCTGCTCGTCACTTCCAGGGCAGGCACATCATCCCGCAGCGGGTTCTGCGCATGCCCAGAAGCTGTTCTAATCCATCAGCAGAGAATGATGCGCCTGCACCGGAAGTGACGAGGGACACCAGTGCAGGCGCATTGACTCCTGGGATTGATGACGCTCATCTCCCAGGAGTCAATGCAAAGGGAGAAGTGACGCTGGGGGCCGCGGCCGCAGAGGGAGGAAGTGGAAGGAAGGTAAGTTCATTTTCAGGAAAAAATCAGGGAAGTGAAAAAAAAACAAAAAAAAAAAAACAAATTATAACTATCCAATTCCTTTTCAGGATCGTTTAATCTAATGGAAGGTGCAAAGTGAAAAAATAGGGTGGAACTCCGCTTTAAGGTGTTACTAAACCCATTACCCTGCATTCACTATATCTGGTGACCCACATTACACAGAACATGGAATTTTAGTAAATATAAACTGCTAAATACCTTTTCTCATCAGCTGTTAATAGCAGTCTTGTGACTTCTATCACTTCCTGGTTAAAGCTTGTAGGAGGAGTTTTCCTACTGCTCTGAGCCGTCCTATCAGGAACCAGGACCCCTGACCCTCTGTCTGAACAGCGCTGATTGGCCCTGTTCTGATTACATGCATTCTTGCAAGAAAAAAAACCTCTCTAGCAATACACACCATACTGAGCATGTGCAGCCTGACTCCAGTAACTCTGTCTTATCCGGACCTGTACTGGAGTCAGTGGAAGAAGAGGATCTGTGCATAAAAGATCAAGCAGCCTTTTCACACAATGCAGAGGATTAAGCCCTTCCACAGCAACTATAACAAGCAGGATTTACTGCAACTACAGGCTGATTTTACTGTTGTGGGTTTAGTAACATTTTAAGTTGTATTCTTGCCTTCTCTGAGGAGTTTGGTGTTGGATCAGTTGGTGGATGTAAGACCACATAGAGGCGGTCATCTCTCCTGCCTGAAAGCAGAGCTGATCCCTGTGGGTTGCTGAAGTCACGTAAACCTTTCAAATAATAGTATTCACCTTTCTTTATGGAGACCTAGGGGTCCATTTACTGAAGGCAAATAGATTGTGGGGACTTGTTGTCCCCTATGTGATGAAAAAAAAAAAGCCAAGTAAAAAAAAGATTTTTTTTAGTTGTAAAAAATTTAAGTTACACCCAAGCACATGAAATCCACCCCCCCCCCCCAAAACAAATATGGGGGCCGCCCCACCTCTGGATATACACACGCATAAACATAAATGTGTTGGTCGGGACGCCTACACCTGAAAAACGTTGATTGAGATACATGTTACAAATCACTGCACTTGCCGAAATGAGAGCAATAATTAGGGGGCTGTTAAAGCGTTGCCTATGGAAAATATAGGGTACTGAAATTTGTTACCATTTCACGGGTGCACAAAAAATTAGGGTTTGACATGTTGGGTATCCATTTACTTGGTGCAACCTTAGCTTTTCATCGGAACAGGAAGAAGTGGGGAAATCTTTGAACAGAGGCAGTTGACAAGAAGGGACTCCCCTCACTTCTGACAATCTGTTATGCCTATAGGACAGGACGTGAAAGTTGAGTTTCCCAACCAATGGGACAGACAGGGGAAATTTTGGTGTTATCGCTCTCACTCTCTCATATTGGCCACTGAAACGTCAACATGGCACCTCATGGCAAAGAACTGAGAATCAGAAAAAAAAAAACATTGTTCCTCTACATAAACATGGCCTAGGCTATAAGACGATTGCCAAGACCCTGAAACTGAGCTGCAGCACAGTGACCAAGACCATACAGCGGTTTAACAGGAGAGGTTCCACTCAGAACAGGCTTCGCCATGGTCAACCAAAGAAGTTGAGTGCACGTGCTCAGCGTCATATCCAGAGGTTGTCTTTGGGAAATAGACGTATGAGTGCTCAGCGTCATATCCAGAGGTTGTCTTTGGGAAATAGACGTACTGCAGAGGTTGTGCGAGGGGGGGGGGGGGGTCAGCCTGTCAGAGCTCAGACCATACACTGTATCAAATTGGTCTTCATGGCTGTCGTCCCAGAAGGAGGCCTCTTATAAAGACGATGCACAAGAAAGCCCACAAACAGTTTTCTGAAGACAAGGAGACTAAGGAAATTGTCCTGTGGTCTGGTGAGACCACGATGAACTTATTTGGTTTAGATGGTGTCAAGCGTGTGTGGCAGCAACCAGGTGAGGAGTACAAAGACAAGTGTGTCTTGCTTACATCAAGCATGGTGATGGAAGTGTCATGGTCTGGGGCTGCATGAGTGCTGCTGGCACTGGAGAGCCACAGTTCATTAAGTGAACCATGAATGAAAACATGTACTGTGACATACTGAAGCAGAGCATGATCCCCTCCATTTGGAGACTGGGCCCCAGGGCAGTGTTCCAACATGGTAACAACCCCAAACATAACTCCAAGATGCACACTGCCTTGCTAAAGAAGCTGAGGGTAAAGGTGATGGACTGGCCAAGCATGTCTCCAGACCTAAACCTTATTGAGCATCTGTGGGGCATCCTCAAATGGAAGGTGGAGGAGCACAAGGTCTCCAACATCCACCAGCTCCATGATGTTGTCGTGGAAGAGGACTACAGTGGCAACCAAGGAGGGTTAAGGCAGTGCTGGAAAATAATGGCTGCCACACAAAATATTGACACTTTGGGCCCAAATTGGACATTTTGACTTAGGGGTGTACTTACTTTTGTTGACAGTAATTTAGACATGAATGGCTGTGTGGTGAGTTCTTTTGAGGGGACAGCACATTTACACTGTACACTCATTACTTTACATTGTAGCAAAGGGTAATTTCTTCAGTGTTGTCACATGAAAAGATATAATAAAATATTTACAAAAATGTCAGGGGGTGTACTCACTTTTGTGAGATACTGTGTGTATAGAATATAAAAGCTACATACATTGTAATAGTAATGACACTAAGTATCATTGAAAATGTCACCGATGAGCTGGACAAGGTGTGCTGGAATGAGGAAGGAAGTCCAATGTATAAGTGTGACATCACCACGCTGTACAGATATGTATGTATGTGTATATATATATATATATATATATATATATATATATATATATATATATATATATATATCTCACAAAAGTGAGTACACCCCTCACATTTTTGTAAATATTTTCGCTTCTAAAGATGATGCACAAGAAAGCTTGCAAACAAGTTTGCTGAAGACAAGCAGTCTAAGGACATGGTCTGATGAGACCAAGAGAAACTTATTTGGTTCAGATGGTGTCAAGCGTGTGTGGCTGCAACCAGGTGAGGAGTACAAAGACAAGTGTGTCTTGCCTACAGTCAAGCATGGTGGTGGAAGTGTCATGGTCTGGGGCTGCATGAATGCTGCCAGCACTGGGGAGCTACAGTTCATTGAGGGAACCATAAATGCCAACATGTACTGTGACATACTGAAGCAGGGCATGATCCCCTCCCTTCAGGAACTGGGTCGCAGGGCAGTATTCCAACATGATAACGACCCCAAACACACATCCAAGACGACCACTGCCTTACTAAAGAAGCTGAGGGTAAAGGCGATGGATTGGCCAAGCATATCTCCAGACCTAAACCTTATTGAGCATCTTTGGGGCATCCTCAAACAGAAGCAGCGGTTTAGACAATAATGTTGAGTTATTTTGAGGGGACAGTAAATTTACACTGTTATACAAGCTGTACACTCACTACTTTACATTGTAGCAAAGTTTAAATTCTTCAGTATTGTCACAAGAAAATATATAATAAAATATTTACAAAAATGTGGAGGGGTGTACTCACTTTTGTGAGAATATATATACACACATACACAGCTATTATTAGGAAGACACTGTACAGTGGCAGTAATAGGTATAGCTCTGCTGCTGATTTCTGCGTGGCTTCAATAACATTGAACCCCAGCCTGTCAGTTTTGCAGAGTTGTACAGGCTCGTGTCCTAAGCTGCTTACTCTAATTTCATTGCAGGCTGTGAGCTTCTCACTGTGTGCATTAAAATTTGCAGCAAGTCTGATCTTACCTCATTTCCTGGCTGGAAGATGTCCAGCATCATCTATTTCTTTCCTCTCCAGCCTTACTATCCCTGGCCTGCCCCTTTCATTCATCAGATTTCAGTTATTTCATTGAATCATAGAGGCTCAGAATCACATGGGGGGTTTTACCTAGGGAGGTCTGCATGCAGTTCACCTAACACCACCCACTCCTCAGGCATTTTATTTGTATAACTTCGCCCCAGAAGAGACAGACTACTGCGTGTATCAGGGACCGTGGGCTCTTTATAAGAGTACTGAGGCAGGGCACTGGGATATTTTTAGGAAGTTATGTAGAGCACCCTGCTGGTCCCTCCCATCTGCCATGATTTGCATGCACTGCATAGAGAAGCACAAACACCCAGTAATGATGTCACTGGGTGTAAAAAAAAAGTTATGCAATGAAATAAAAATGTACCTAAAAATATCATTAGCATGTTAATGACGGGAGAGGGAGGAACCAGGGAAGGTGAGGGATAAGCAGATTAGACTTCAGCTTTAATTACACTTTTTAGAAATGGACATACATGGTATGCTATCAAGTCAGACAAATACAGCAGCATTACACAGCATCTCTCTGTTCTCTTATAGCAGAGATCATGCAAAGTAGTACAGGGACCCCACAGTCACATGATATGGCGACCCAAGGTGCTAAGCCATACAGGGGCCCCACAGTACATTCAGATGATATGAGGGCCCAAAGTGCAAAAAAAAAAAAAAAAAAAAAAAAAAAAAACAGGGGCCCCACAGTACAGTCAGATGATATGTGGACTCCCAGTGCAATGATATATAGGGGACTCACAATGCATTGCTAAGCAATACAGGACCCCACAGAAAAGTCAGATGCTATAGGGACCCATAGTGACATGACATGGGGACCAATCACGCAAAGTAGTACAGGGGCCCCACAGAACATTCAGATGATACGGGGTCCCACAGTGCTAAGCAATACAGGGGCCCCACAGTACATTGAGATGATATGGGAACCCATACTGCAATGCTACACAATGGCCCAGGAATAGTACAAGGGCCCCACAATGCATTCAAATGATACGGTGACCCATACTGCAATGATAGATCCTGACCCATAGTGCATAGTGGTGCAGGGACCCCCAGTCACATAATAAGGGGACCCACACTGTAAAGCAATACAGGGTGCCCCACAGTAGTCAGATAATATGGGGACCCACCATGGGTAGTAGTACAGGGGACCCACAATACATTCAGATGATATGGGGCCCCATAGTGCAATGGTATATAGGGACCCATAGTGGTACAGGGGCCCCACAGTCACATGAAATGTGAACCCATCATGTGTAGTAGTACAGGGGTCCCATCTACATACAGAAATATATATGGGGTCCCACAGTACAGTCAGATAATATGGGGACCCATCATGCAAAGTAGTACAGGGGACACCCATAGTGCAAAATAGTACAGGGGTCCAATAACACACCCAGGTGACATGGGGGCCCTATAGCAGTCACATGATATGGGGCCCCCATAGGCATGTCCAATTATTTGTATAATTAGATGGGGGGCCTTTTGGTAATAGAGGGGCCCCGCTCACACACAGCAGTAGTTGGCCCTCAGGGGCCCCTCCCCTCCTCAGGTGCCTCTCACCTTTGAAGAATTTCAGTGCCAGGGAGTAGAGTTCCTCCAGGCTGAACCCCCAGCGCTGCTCCATGCTGAGCTGTCCGGCCTCCTCATCCTCCTCCGCCGCCTCTCCTCCTCCCTCCGCCCCCTGTGGCGGCTCTTCCTCCTGGTCGGGGCTCAATGTTAGCCCGTCTATGGAGACCTCCAGCCTCTCTACACCGCTCACCACCGCCATCCTGCCCCGGCCACGTCCCGACTTCCGGCTCCCAGACACGGGGGCGCGCACGTCACCTCCGCCAGCCAGCCAGTCACCTCACGCCGAAGCGCATGCGCGGAGAGCTAGGCGTGGAGCGCGCGGCGCTTCCTCGCCCCTCTGAGCTGTCGCCAGTGACGGGCGCGCCCCCGCCTCCTACCACAGGCACAGCCAATGAAGGAGTGACAACTGGCCGTGGTTGCTGGGGACACACACAGGCCGAACCGTTTTGTGCCTGGTTGTTGTGGACACCCCCTGGCCGTACTCCTCTGCCCTACACTGGGCCTGGTGTCTCCAGTTCTTGTCCATGACTTTAGTAGGAATGAGTGGATTTTAGAGTTTTTATTTTCCACAAACTTCCTTGTAAATCTAAAGATATAATGTGGCACATTGGTGGTGCACTGGGCTGGAATGGCTCCTAAGGGGTATCTTTTGTACCTCTGCCCAAAAATGGCCCCACATCAGTTTCATTGTTACCATTTATAAAGGCGAAAAATAAAGTAAAATGAACATTTTAAAGGGTTAGTTCACCTTTACCAAAAAACTGCCAATTCAGATAATGGAGATCTAAACATAAAAACTAACTGTGCAGCTCTGACTAACTAAGGCCCCTTTCACACGGCTCCGTTCCATCGGCAGAGCCGTGCTGCTCAGCGGGAGATCGATCCGCCGATCCCCGGTGAGCAGGCAGATGACAGCTCCATCTCCGCACACACTCCCACACACTGTCAGATCCCTGCTGTCCCCTACGGGGGAATCGGATGAGAACGGACCGCCTGTCAGGCGGCAGTGGCAAGCAGAGGACTTCTAATTCTCGATACAGCCTGGCTGTATCGAGAATTAGAAGTCCTCCATTTTGTTATTAGGTAATTTGGAGTACCCCACTATTCCCTTCCCCATCCCTATTTAAAATAAAACACCAAAAACAACTACATACCCCTGGACTGATCATTGACAGAGCCAAGAAGGAAAGTGTTAAATTGTGAATGCCAATATTGCTAACGGTAACCCAGGGGGACCCGAAAGTGTAATATCCAGCAGTCCTCAAGGGGGCAGTGCTACATTTGCATCAAATGACACCAATGCTGGGGTTTTGTTGCATCCACTGACACCAATGTTGGTGGTTATTATTGCACTCACCGGTGCCAATTCTGGGGTTATTGTGACTTCCATCTACCCCAGCGCTATAGTTATTATTGCGTCCACTGACATCAGTAATGGGGGTTATTATTGCATCTACTGGCATCAATGCAGGGGGTTATTATTGCATCTACTGGCATCAATGCAGGGGGTTATTATTGCATCTACTGGCATCAATGCAGGGGGTTATTTGTGAATCCACTGACATCAATGCAGGGGGTTATTATTGAATCCACTGACATCAATGCAGGGGGTTATTATTTCATCTACTGACATCAATGCAAGGGGTTATTATTGCATCCACTGACAGTGCAGGGGGTTATTATTGCATCCACTGACAGTGCAGGGGGTTATTATTGAATCCACTGACATCAATGCAGGGGGTTATTATTTCATCCACTGACATCAGTGCTGGAGTTTTATTGCATCCAATGACATCAATGTTGATGTTCATTTTTGCACTCACTGGTGCCAATTCTGGGGTTATTATGGCGTCAAATTACCACAGTGCTATGGTTATTATTGTGTCCATTGACACCAATGTTGGGGGTTATTAGTGCATCCACTGACACGAATACTGGGGGTTATTATTGCATCCAAAGACACCATTGCTACATCCGCTGACACCAATTTTGTTTTTTTTATTGCACTCACTGCTGCCAATTCTGGGGTTATTATTATGTCTATTGACGCTGGTGTTGGGAGTTATAATTGCATCCACTGACACCAATACTGGGGTTAATATTGCATCCACTGACATCATTGCTGGTTAGAACTGCTTGGCCAAGGGATTCTGCTACTACATTGCAGGACCTGTCAACTTTGGAAACCTGATTCAAGTTATCCCAGGAGGAGAAAAATCCCTATTTTAGCCTGATTATTTGGATGAAATTGGAGTCCGTTACCTCTGGATTTACCCTTTATGGGAAAGTTTGTTTGACCTGCTGGTAACACAGAGATCATAAATCTCAGGTTAGAATGGTGTGTTTTCACTGGTGAAGGGTCTGTCACCTGGAACACTCAACTTCCTCCTTTTTCACACTGAATTGGATTGGACTTTTCTTTACCAACTTATTTTTAGAAATATTTTTAGAAATTTTATTACACTGCACTGTTTTATATTGTTTTTATGTTTGAGGTATAAGTGATTTACCTTTAAGCCTCGGTTTCCACTAGTGTGGCTACGAAGTCATGCTACTTCTAGCACGACTTCGTAGCAAAAGTAAACTGCGGCTTCAGTTAGACTTGTCCCTCATATAAAGAGGGAAGTCGCGCTCAAAAGTAGTACACGATTTACTTTTGAGGTCGCGGTAACTGAAGCCGCGGCAGTGGAAACGTGCCCCATTGAAAACAATGGGTTTTGACTTGCTGTGCGACTTGACATGTGTCAAGTCGCACCGCAAGTCGCACTAGTGGAAACCGAGCCTTAGTATTCAGCTGGCATTTGTATGTTAGGAATCTGTTTGCGCTGATTGTATCAATATTGTTATTATTGTTAGTTGGAGTTTACAATTAATTGGAGTTTTTTTGCAGCCACTGACACCAATTTTGGGGGTTTTTTTTGTACTCATTGGTGTCAATTCTGGGGTTATTATTGTGTTCATTGACACCAGTGCTGGGGTTATTATTGTGTCCACTGACTTCAGTGTTGTGGTTATATTTGTGTCCATTGACATTAGTGCTGGGGTTATTATTGCACTCACTGGTGCCAATTCTGGGGTTATTATTATGTCTACTGACACCAGTGTTGGGAGTTATTATTGTGTCCATTAACACCAGTGTTGGGAGTTATTATTGTGTCCATTGACACCAGTGTTGGGAGTTATTATTGTGTCCATTGACACCAGTGCTTGAAACAGCTTCCATCATGGTGGCGTTTCCCCATCCGGGGAAGGTGGAGATACAATGACCAGACGCCTTATCGGCAGCAATTTTAAGTATATATATCACTGATCTTCCTCCTCTGCTGGGCTGATTTACTCTTATATTCTCATACTTAATACATATATGGTCTGATGGCCATTGTGTACTAATATGAACTACGTTCTCTAACAACTACTGCTATTTTTATGGCGCTTCTTGCTGCAGACTCCACCTTCCCCATTATCATATTATGGCTTTGCCCTTTACCGTGCTGATATAATTTGGATATACTCAGAGCAAGTGAACCAGTAGCTCCAGAGGAAGCTGTTTCAAGCGAAACATGTAGAGCATTCTTGCTTTATGAGATACCTGCACATCTGACATCACATCAATTGACCTTATGGGCGACTATACACATCTCTATCATGGTCTGTAAGATCTGTGTGATGTGACGTATGCTTACATTATTGCATTGATTACTTTATATATCCATATACCAATACCTCTTGATGGTGGTTTAATGCACTAACGCCTTTGTTGAGGCAAAGTATCTATTTTGTTATGTCTTTTTAATTGTAAATCAATAAAATTGTTATATTTTACTTACCTAGTGCCGTTATAGTCCATGCTTTTTCCAACAACACTATTCTCAATTATTTAGGATGTGGCACTTTATTATTGTTTGCGCTCAGTAAACTGCTATCTGGTAGCGCATACCCAAACAGTATTTATGCATACTGTGTCATTCTTCCATCCATTCCTATCAAAATCACATTGATTTCAAAGAGTCTACATTGACCGCATTCCACCCTGAGACCTACCTTCCATCCTACACAGGCTTTTGGTTTTGTTTCCCTCACGGGATGTATTTCTATATTGTCAATGACTCACCTTGATTGATTTTAACAATTTGTCTTATGTTAGTCTGTCCTTGCAATATGTGCATGGTAGTCCATGCTTTTTTATCCTCTAAACTAATAAAATGTTATATGGTTTTATAACTTGGTTTTGTGTCTGATCCCTCTACTCCCACTGGCCCGTAAAGCCCCATCTTTCTCTATTTAATTTTTTCTGGCATCCAATAGGGGTAAGGGCCAAAATTACACGGCAACCTTTTTGTGTGATACCCAAACAGTATTTATGCATACTGTGTCATTCTTCCATCCATTCCTATCAAAATTACATTGATTTCAAAGAGTCTCTAAACCCAAGAACAAAAAATGTAATACTGTATATTGCAGTTTGACAGTCGTTGGATGTGGTGGCTGCATTTTTTTCTTTTCATAATTCTTCCCTAAATTGTTACCTGGTGATTCTGCAATTAATACATTCCCTATCCTAGGGGGACAATGCTCGCCCAGTCACTCACTCATTTACTGTATCTATGGAAGAGCTGCGCTGTCAGCCTAGGTTTCTCTCCTGATGTACATACATATACCACCCTCTCATATTCATTTGGGATGGAGCATTACCACATTACCAGGGATTTTTCTGTACCTTCAAAAAAATGTACTTAGCTTGTAAAAAAAAAAAAAAAAGGAATGAACACAGCCTTTCATCTAAGGACTGGTAACCTGCAATATAATACTTTTTTTAAAGAGGTTGTAAACCCATACAACTTTTTTTTTTTTTTCAACCTGTAAGAGAAACACATAATGAGCTAGTATGCATCGCATACTAGCTCATTATGAAATAACTACCTTAGAACAAGCCCCCGCCGTGCCACCCGCTTACCTGTATGACGGGCGACATGTCCAGTCGCCCGTCTTCCGGGATCGCGGCATCCGGCCATCTGATTGGCCGGAGCCGCGGTGACGTCACTCTCGCGCACGGGCTCTGAAGAAACGGCACCAGCGGCCGTTCCTTCAGAGCGAATGCACCAGTGACGTCACTGGCTGCATGTAAGGTAAATATCTCCTAAACGTTACATGTTTAGGAGATATTTACAGTACCTATAGGTAAGCCTTATCATAGGCTTACCTATAGGCTGAGTTGTTTAAAGTACTTGAAACCCATACTTGAGTAAAAGTACAAGTGCTCGATCAAAAAGCGACTTGAGTAGAAGTATTAAAGTATTCAACATTTTTTGTACTTAAGTATTGCAAGTAGTTTTTTTTTAAAATGTTGCTACTCAAGTACTGAAAGTAAAAGTACCAGTAGTTTTGAAAAAAAAATTGCTACTCAAGTACTGAAAGTAAAAGTACAAGTACTGTGTTATGTAGTTATTAAAGAAAGAAGTCAAAAGTTTGAACATCATATTGTTTTTTATTATTTCAAATGCAGCTTTTATTTATACATACAGTTGCATTTATTTTCATATGCGCTGATAATACACATGTTTTGAGCTTCATGAAACCTGCCATCTACTGTTCTGGCAGTGGTAATTTTTATAATGGTAACGAGTAACTATGCAGCACAAAAAAAAAATATCGGAGTAGAAGTATTGATATCATTGAAAAAATGTAGTGAAGTAAAAGTGGAAGTAGGAGAAAAAAATTCTAATCTAGGAAAGTACAGATACCGCCTTTCGGTACTTAAGTACAGTAGTGAAGTAGTTCTACTTAGTTACTGTACATCTCTGCCTATAGGTAAAAGTGTCAGAGGAGGGTTTACTTCCTCTAAAATTTTGTTCAGCAGTTAAATTAGTGTCAGTACCAGTGGACACCAGCAGAGGGAGGCAAAGCACCATAGCATACAGCAACACTTTCAGTTCCCATGAACAAAACGTCCAATGCAGCGGTGGTCAAAGGGCAACTTTACCTTTTACTTCTGGACCAGATGGATTTACCCTCTTAATGAACAGGCCATATTTTGCCATACGCAACTGCGTTACTTTAACTGGCAATTGCGCGGTCGTGCGTTGCTGTACCTTAATAAAATGTTTCCCACAAACAGAGCTTTCTTTTGGTGGTATTTGATCACCTGCGCGATTTTAATTTTTTGGGCTATAAACAAAAAAAGAGCGACAATTCTGAAAAAAAATCAAACAATATTTTTTACATTCTGCTATATAACATTCCCAATAAAAAAATAAATAAAAATCAAATATTTTCATCATTTTAGGCCAATTTGTATTCTGCTACATATTTTTGGTAAATAAAAAAATCCCAGTAGGTGTATATTGATTGGTTTGCACAAAAGTTATCGCATCTACAAACTAGGGGAACGATTTATGGCATTTTTATTTAATCTTTTAACTAGTGATGGCAGCGATCAGTGATTTTTAGCAGGACTGCGGCATTGCAGCAGACAGATCGGACCCCAAACTGACATTTTTGACACTTTTGGGGGGACCAGTGACAATACTACAGTAATCAGTGCTAAAAACATGCACTGTTACTGTACTAATGACACTGGCAGGGAAGGGGTTAACACCAGGGGCAATCAAAGGGTTAAATGTGTCCCTAGGGGGTGCTTTCTAACTGTGGAGGGGATGGGCTTACTAAATGAACACTAAATAGGAGGAACACAGGATGCCTGTGTTCATAACTGACAGAACAGCGGTCTGCTGTGTTTACAATGGCAGACCGTCGCTCTGGATCCATGGGGATCGATCGCGGGTGCCTGGCGGCAATGGCGGCTGCCAGGCCTGCAAATTGGCTTTCCCTGTGGCGAATGGGCGCGCACGCTCCTGCTAGCGGTCTCATGAAGGGTCGTACAGGTACACTGTTTCGCGGGACAGAGCCAACCTGCTGTCGCATATGTACGGCGGCTGGTCGGCAAGTGGTTAAAGCCAAACTCTAGTTGTTGCTGTATAGTTACAGTATATAGGTCCAGTGTGAACCAATGTTAGTATGCATATTCCATATCTGTGAGACTGTTGTGGAAGCGGAGAATCACTGTAGTAGTTGGTGCTACTACAGTTATCACCATACTCTTCCAGATCCGGTGGCATCCAGCTGCCCTTTTGCATAGTAAAGAAAGGGGATCGCTTTTTCATCATGGTTGTGATTCGCAGAATGTCTTGTACTTTTTCAGTGAACGCAAGGCGGTTTCTGATTGGATGAGGTGGAGATGTGGGGCAGTGTGACAGGTTGGAGTTTGTCTTCAAGTTGTTAGTGTATTTAAATCTGCTAGTGCAGTCTCCCCTTGAGATTGAAAATGCTGCTATGCAAGTCTGCCCCCTGTGCTCCTTTGTACAGAGTGGGGGCGCTCCAATACAGGAGGTGTGTTACTGGCCAGATCACCAGGGGAAAACAAAGGGAAAAGGCCTAAAAAGAAAACGAATGCAGCCACCACATCTAATTATTGGTAAGCTGCAATATATTACTTTTTGTTTTTGTTTTTGGGTTTAATACTGCTTTAAAGTGTATGAAACACCAACAATTAACTTATTTGCCTCTTTTTGATCTGTTTATTTTACAATTGGAAGTGTTTTTTGCGAATTTTGAACAAGAAAATTCTGTTGATTTTGTCAGAAATGTAGATCCGTCCTGTGCTCTCTGTACTCTTCTTGTATGATTTCATAGAGCTCCCCTTGTTCTTATCTTAGGCTACAGAATGATTAGCCTTTATGCCGTAGGTCTAAGAGTTGGAGTAGTTTAGCAAAAGACACCGGGCATAGCTGACACCACTCAGTCCAAGAAAATGCTGTGTGTTGTCAGTCTTTAAAGCGGAGTTCCGCCCCCAATGAAAAAAATAAAAGTCAGCAGCTACAAATACTGTAGCTGCTGACTTTTAAATATTAGAACTTACCTGTCCAGGGTTCCCATGATGTCGGCACCCAAAGCTCATTTTCGTATCAACTCTTGGGTGCTGCCACCGCCATTCAGGGTAAGGGAACCCGGCAATGAGGCCTTTCGGCTTCACAGTTGGTTTCCTACTACGCATGCGCAAAGCGCGCTGCGCCTTGTAATTGGCCCGGCAGAGGAGGTAAAAGGAGGGGGCTGAACTTCCAAGGAACAGCGCCGCAGCGCTGTCTCCCGGAAGTGGTGGGGGGGTAACTGTCAAAAACAGGTACCCTTTCCCCCCTCCCCCCTCCCCCCTGAAAGGTGCCAAATGTGGCACCGGAGGGGGAAGGAAGCATATAAGCAGAAGTTCCACTTTTGGGTGGAACTCCGCTTTAACAGGACTTTGGAGCTGAGCACATTTCTAGGAAGACAACGGATATCTTTCTGTACTGCCCCTAAAAATCCCCCGTGAACTGGACCCACCCAACCCCAAACCCTTCCGTGATTGATGCCGGCCAAACAATGGGACCAAGTACTGGGTATATCTGTCCTCACACTGGGACTTTGTGAACAGCCAAGCCCTCTGTGGCTTTACATATCATGCGTGTTGTTGTTCAAATAGGTCCCATTGTTTGGCTGGCATCAATCACGGATGAGTTCAGGGTTGGGTGGGTTTAGTTAGGAGGGGGGGGTTTAGGGAAGGGGAGTAATTTGAGGGGGGGGGTTCTGTGGGGGATGGGTTCCCTTCATGGGGAAAAGGGAGGGGGGATTTGTGGATGCTACTGACAGTAGTGTGTATAATAATAATAATAATTTTCTATATGATTAATAACATCGCGGTAGCCACAAGAAGGTGTAATTTCTTACTTTTTGGCTTCCAATATGTTTGGTTGTTTGGCGCCCCCCAATCCTCCCAATATTTTATTTTGGACTTAGACACCACTGCTTTATTTTTGGCGACGCCCGGGACCATTTTCTAATTATTTAATTTTTCTTTACCTGCGCCCAATAAAAAGGGCCTATATCCCACTGACACCCAATGAAAGGGGGATTCTCCCCCTGACTCCGATTAAATGATGCATTCTTTCATTGGATGTAATAAAAATGTAAGGGGTTATTTCTCCATTTACCAGCAATGTAAGGGTCACCTCTCCTCCTGATCTCAATGTAAGGGGACTCTTTACTAAACATCAGTGCATGGAGGCATTTCTCCAATGAACAAGTTTTAACTGTAGTGATATTTGGGTGCCACTAGAGGGCACTAGTATGACAGCAACTTCTCCTAGAGCAAGGGTGGCCATAGTTTGGACATAGCTGTCCTAGACGAAACATTTACACTTAAGCTGGATACACACTATACAACTTTTGTTGTTAGATTTCCTTTAGATTTACCTTCAACTATGTAGTGCAAGGGCCTGCCTGATTGCATACAAATTGAAAGGATTTAGGTCTGACCTCATATTATATGGATTTGGTAAGTCTAAGGGAAAAAATCTAGAAAATTGTATAGTGTGTATCCAGCTTTAGGTTTACCTTTCCACCCCAACACAGGTAATATTATCAATATATCTGATTTCTCCAATGACCACCGATGTGGTGAAGTCTGTCTACATTTCTTTTCCAGTCATTCATTTTCTTTTTTTTTTTTTTTTTGTGATTAGTACTTGAAAATATTTTAATCACATAGAGCAAGGTGGGTGCTAGAAAATGATTCACTCTGGGTATCAAGTACTCCAGGTATACCAGTTCATGTGCCATAATCTGCATATATAACAATTTTAACAGAGGTCGTCCCCTAATGCCCCATACACACGTGCAGATTATCTGAAGACTTTTGTCTTCAGATTTACCTTTTCTATGTAGAGCAAGGGCCTACCGGATTGCATACAAATTGAAAGTGTTTAGGTTTGACCTCATATTATATGGTTTTGGTAAATCTGCAGACAAAAGTCTTCAGATAATCTGCACGTATGTATGGGGCATAAAGGCCCGTACACACGTACCGATCGTCGGCATACAAACGTCGGCGGACGAAAGATCTGCCGATTGTACGCGTGTTAGTATGGTGCCTCCGACAGCTGTCTGCGCACAATCCGCGGACAAAAGTCTTTCTTGCAAACATGAAAATTTTTGTCTGCGGACACCAGAACGGACGATTGTTCGCCTGTCAGTACAGAATTCGGCCGACACACAGCTACAAATCCCAACACGCATGATCAAACCAAATGAGTTCCCGGAAGAATTTTCTCTAGTAAACTCATCATTTTATTCAGAAAGAACTTTCGGCTCGCGGCAGTCCAAGAAATAGGTGAAATGCGGAGCACATGCTCATCTTGATAAATGTGAGAAGAAGGAAGATGCTGCTCATAATGCCATACTTTTCTAATCAAAAGGCATGTGTTCTGTTATGATGAAGATAATGTTTGTCTATTCTATCTGTTCTATCAAATTTTATAATTAAATAATTTGAACTCTTCACCATTATTATTTTGTAAACAGCAAAGATCTAACTATTGATATGACCCTTTATTCTTGTCTGAATTAATGTCTAAAACATATTTTTCAGGTTATGCACAATATTAAACATGTTAACAAATTCAGATAGGCCATTTTTTATTTTCATTTTCTTTATTTTTTGTATCTCAGCAAAAAAAACCAAAGAAAACATCAATACTTTCCGTATAACTAAACATAAAAAAGGTCCATTTGGACAAAATTAAACTAGAAACTGGCAAACAGGGGTAAAATAAATAATAGGGGGTTACAAAAATTAAAGTTGCTGGTAACTGAAATCAGGTTGCCATGAGGGCAGGTTTGGATCCTGCTGGCCATATTGCCACTGGCCATGTGGCATTTGGCGAGGTGGTGGGTGTTGTGGAGGTGGAGGTGGAGGTGGAGGGCACGGGTGCTCCTGGCATGCATGGCTGTGCTCATTAAGGATCCCGTTTTCAGCCTTTTGCAGCACATCGAGGATAATTTTTCTGGCATACTGACACTGCCTGAGGTCCACCTTATCCAAAATTTTTGCCGTCATGTTGCCGAAGGACTCATTGGCCTCCGGTTTCCGACGTAGGGCTATGGTGGCCTCCTGGATAAATTCGTCTGTGATATCATCCACGTGCTTCCTCTTTTGCCTCCGTTTGGCAGGAGGAGGTGGTGGTGGAAATAGTTCCACAGGCTCCTCAGGCTCCGCAGGCTCCCCAGGCTCCTGGCTGCAACCTGGCTCCTCCTCAGTGACACTTCCCTGTTGATGAAATGAACAATTGATTAGAATGTTATAGTGTATATAAAAAGTCATGTTTGTTATATTATTGTGAACAAATAGCAGACTTTACATACAGTGGCGTATCTAGGGTCTCCAGTGCCCTTGTTGAGGAGCTGTATTTGGCAACAACCCCCCCCCCCCCAAGATCAATGTAAAACTGTAACCCACCCCCCCAAAAAAAAATTAAAGGGCATTAAAAGTTTCTAATTTGCCCCTTGTTTGCCCAGTGTAGAGCTCTCTAGTGGGCAATCATTGTCTCAGGTGTGAAAAAGAAAGAGAGGGTTGAGAGCTAGAGAGAGGGAGAGAAAGAGGGGGTGTGAGAGAGAGAGGAGGGGGTTGCAGAGAGAGAGGGGCCTGAACTTGCAGAGTGCTTGATGTAGGGCATTGAGGGTGAAGCAGTGCAGGGAAACAGGAATAAGGAAGCCACCTGCCTTGCTGACCCAGAGTGAGAGACCAGAGACATGGAAGCAAGGATGGATGGATCATTTGCAGGAGCTGTTAGTTTGTTAGTTTTGTATTAAAAAAGGTTGAGCCAGAGGAATGCTGAGGCTACAGCAGTGTTTGTTAGGACCAGAGGTGTGCTGGGGATGCAGCAGTGTTTGTAAGACCAGAGGTGTGCTGGGGATGCAGTGAGAGGCAGTCTCAGTCTCCTGGTCTTTTGGCTCAGCTGCTCTCAATGTTTTACACCTGCATGAAGCAGCTCTCAATGTTTTACACCTGCATGAATCCGCCTGCAAACTGGGGGTTCTGGGGTGTGCAGGCTGAGTGGATTGTTAAAATAAACACTAAAACAATGCCAATGTTTTTGTGACCCACCCCCCTTGGCCTGCGCCCCTGGCGGTTGCCTGTCATGCCAACCCCTTGCTATGCCCGTTTACATAAAGGGTCAATTATGGTTTAGCTTATAATTTTGTTACATGATTACATTTTAGCAGACAATTTATTGTGAAATGCCATACCTGAGTAAAACTCTCCTCCAGGAAATCCTCATCCTGGCTTGGATCTACAGACACTGAGCCCTCTGCCGAAGTCGAAGGCAGCGTAGAAATTGATGGCCTGGATTCCAAGGTGTCTGCCAGGAACCGCAGGTTATCATAGTACCACAGCCGTGGTACATGTACATTCTGTGCACCTGCTCCAGACTGGGTGGAATCTTCTATTTTTTTGACCTCCCGCCTGTAGGCAGTGCGAATGCTGTTTATTTTTTTGCGTATATAATCAAAATTTGCCCCAGGACAGACGGGCTTGTAGAAGGCCACCAAATGTTCCATGGCCTGTTTTTTTAGTTTCTTATTTTTATATTCTGCCGACTTCACTTGCCACAAACACGGCAGTTGCCTGTACTCATCAATGAAACTGATGAGAAAGTTGTGGGTGGTGTAATTGTCCACCATATTGCAGGACAGTATATGCCTGCAAGACACAACACAACACAAAACATATTAAAATAGCATGTATTTTGGCACATAATAAAGATATTCCTAATAAAAGCTGTATAGGGCCCAAAACACACACTTTCTATTAAAAGAGTCGTACCTTTGTTTGTGGGGAAAAGTCGTGATTCGCCGCTCGATCGTGCTCCAATCCTCGATATGTCCGCTAGCGAATCGTCGGCCGAACGAACTTGCGTCCTTTAAATACAGCGCAGGCGTCAACTCCTCCTCCAGTGGCGGGCTTGTGCAGGGGTGTGTACGTGCCGAAGATCAGGCCTACATGCGACACTCACACCTGAAGCAGTGGAAAAATCTTGTAATCAAGAATAATGTCTCAACAATCTGGGAGCTCAATTAGTGTGGGCCGAAGTGATTGGGCCACCAGAAAATCAAGGGCTACACCCATGTCAAAGCCAGAAATGGTGGAGATGGTCTCCATTTTAGAAAAAATGGACTATGATGGCAAGTTGGCAAATTACGATCGGCCCAATGCCAGGAAAGATGGCATCATGGATAAGGTGGTGGCCTGTTTGGTAAAAAAATTCGGTGTGGAGCGATCGAAAGATCAGATTCGTAAACGGTGGTCTGACCTGAAACACCGTGAGCAGGATCAGCTTTCCCAAATCCATCGGATTTTGAAAAAAAGTAAGTTTTATTTATTTTTTTTTTTTTTAATCATGCAATATGTTTTTTATAATTTGGTGTATGTTGTATTAACATGTCTAGATTATAATGTCTATGTAAAAAGTTAGATTACTCATTTTAGTTGTCATGTCGTGATTAGATCGATCTATTGTTGATGTTTTAGTATATGACATTAAAAGTCAGGAAGCCATAGTTAAAAATATATGTATTGTGTTGCAACGAACGTTCTTTCCTGCACGAATCTTCTCAGCAAACATTCCTATTAATCACAGATTATTATTCAAACCTTTAAATAGGAGAAAAACGTAAACTCCGTGCCAAACAATGGGAAAGGAGGAGGAGAGGTTTGGCAGCTCCATCGGCAGTTGTGGAAGAAGAGGAGGACATGGGCCCAGATGGTGGCACAGATTCGACTAAAGGTAATTGGTTCCTATGCACTGTCAAACATTAATGTACCATATTTTTCGTAGATAACCATGTACATGTCTTCATATTTGTTACTGAAAGAGCTATCAAGCAGGGCACCATGTCCTAACAAATGTGCCTCTTGTGACTTTTATGATATGGCCAATGTTTTGTATTATGTAGATGAAGACATTATGCCTGAGGTTATTCTGGTGGAGCCAACAAGTGACCAGACACCAGAACAACAAGAAGGTTGGTAGTCACAGATTTTTGTGTAGTGGGATCATAGAAATATGTGTATTTGCAATGATTGTTTAACCTTATATTCTTGTATTCCCTTACAAATTTACATTGCAGATGTTGCATCATGCCAGGATGTGGCATCCCCAGCCAGCTCAGAACCCAGATCTCCTGGCAACTTGCCAAGCAGCGTGGAAGCCACTTCCCAAAATCTTGAGGATCCCGGACCAAGTGTCCAAGAGCCAATTGTGTGCCCACGTAGGTTTTTTCAGAATGATTTTTATCAGTGTTATTTTTAGCCTCCAATTTACAACACTAGTTCCCTATGGGAGCCTCTTTATTTGAATGGAAGTCGCACCGTAAGTCGGATCAGGGTGCTCTGACTTGCGGGGCCACTTGCGTTGTGAAGATTTTTGAGGGGGAACTACACCAAAAAATTGAAGAACCCACCGTGGGTGTCCCCCCAAGTTCACAACCAGGCCTTTTGTGTGTGGTATTGAGTTTGAGGGTATGCCCACAACAAAAAAACAGCGTGGGTTACCCCCAAAACCCCTACCAGACCCTTATACAAGCATGCAGCTTGTCATGCCAGGAAAGAGAACGAGCAAGCGGAACAAACACCCCCTGGACCACAGCAGGACACATGCCCTCAACATGGGGGGGTTTTGTTGCTTTGGGCCAGGGGGCCTCTGCACCGCACACCCAAAAGCACCTTACTCCCATGTAGAGGAGGACAAGAGCCTCATCCCCACAACCCTGTCTGGTGGTTTTGGGGGGGTCATGCGGCCAGGGGGTTCCTAGGACTTTGGAAGCAACCTTCAACAAAGGGTGGCCCCCAGATCCCGGACACCAATCACTGTGTGAATGGGTATGGGGTACATAGTACCCCTACACATTAACCACATAAATGGAAGTGTATGTGAATAACGACAGGAGACGTTTATGAAATGTTCTTAAATATCTTCATCCGGTCTTCTCCACTCTGCTCTTTGGATCTTCTCCTCTCCACTCTTCTGCTGTGCAATCTTCTGCTCTTATGTTGTCTGCTCTTTTGCCCTAGGTTCTGCTTCTTCCTCCTGTCCTCATCTGATGCTGTTGCCGTGCATTCTGCCCGTCTCTGGTCTCTGCAGCTTAATATATATATACATTACGACCATGCCCTCACAATGACGTCATCATGCGTTCACACCCCTAATGAATATATAGTAAGCTCAGGAGACCGGCAGAATCATCAGCAACAGGATCAGAGGAGGACAGGAGGAAGAAGAAGAGCCTAGGGCAAAAGAGCATAAGAACAGGGTAGGTATTAACTCGAGAGTAATTAAAAATAACCTGGACACCAAATGTTTCTCGATTATGACCTCATGTAGGTGATTCACATTGACTCAGTTGTATATTTTTTTACAGATCATGATTTACCTACTTGCACTTTAGCAAAACTAACCCGTGAGGCACTCCAATGTTGCTCAGACCTCGAGCAAATCAAGGAAACAGCAACGGCATTGCAATCAAAAATGCGAGATTTTGTCGACATGATTGCCAAATTTTAAAAAGTTTTAAAGACATTTTTTATGTTTTTATTGGTTCCTTTTCTTACAAAAGTTTTTTAATATTTTATGATATCTTGATGGCACTCAGTTGTTAAGAGTGTACCCACGTTTGGGAAAAAAACTTGAAAACACCCTAACCCTAACCCTAACCCTAACCCTGTGAATGTTTTGAAAAAAAAATTTTGTACATTCAACAATGTGTGTTCCATTCTTTATTTGACTTTCGTTGGGGGGGTCGAGATCTAAAGCTGTGTAAAGAAGCATTACATGTATGATGGCTGTCCTATTCCCACATTTACATGTTAATGAAAGCATTTTGGACACTGCCATATGCGAGTTGCTGGAGGTGTCAATGAAATGTTAAAGATCCCAACCGTTTATACGCATATCACAGTGCGATCTGACATTTCATACAGGATTGGATCATACAAGTGTGAACGACTGTGCAATCCTATCCTGATGCAGCTGAATAAATGCATCATGTGCGACTTTTGTGCGAGTGTAGTGCGAATTGAGACATACACTTTGTATGGCTACATTCACACTGAACACGCACACAAGTCGCACATGACCCTTTATTTCTGATGTATCAGGATTGGATGGCACAGTTCTTCAGACTTGTGTAATACAATCCTGTGGAAAAAGTAAGTGGTGGGTCACCCTTATGCGATGCAGGAAGGATGCAAAGTCGCAGACTTCCCACATTGCATAAGTGTGACTCAACACTCAAGGTACTAGCAGTCCTAGGATTCAATATGGCATTGATATTGGCAGTGTAGGGAGATCAGTGTAATCTATAGTGTATTGCTTGTTCGTTGCTCTAGTTCACTTTCCATTACTTATATATATAACACTTTGAGATGAACAATGATCAAGTTTCACATAACACTGACATATCCTAACATTGGTGGGCAGTGAGAAGGATGTCATAAATGAACACAACATAACAGGTGTAGGTACGTTGTTAATACCCTAATGTATTATATTAAATATATACTATGGGCAACTTCTGGACAAGAACCACCAATGTAAGGTGACATTAGATGAACCATGGGTGTGACCTAGTTCTCAATGTGACAGGGTTTGTGTAAATTTTGTGGGGTGCAGAAGGCCCTTGTATTTACACCACTGGCTCAAAAATAACACATGGCCATCATCACTTTGGATCAGCTGGTGAGAGACTACAGTAAAGAAACACACTGATGAATGTATTAACCCTTCCAAAGTCACACATATATAACACATGATTAACCCAAATAATTGTGTTTGGCATATGTGCCCAAATGATTAGAATCCACAATACTGAATCATTGCAATTTTTTTTTAATGTGTTGAAAAATAATATATCTCTGACATTTATCTTGTGTGTCCAATCTTTAACAAGATTAATGGGTGTGTGACAGTGATTGCTGCCAGGACACAGCTCCTCTCCCCACGAAATAGTCCAGATATTCCTGGCGGATCTGACGGGCCCTGTGTGATGCCAATGCTGACCGTCCAACTTCCATTGACGTCATGGACTCCACTTGGTTAGAAGGTTGGGCCTCTCCACTTGTACCTGGCATAGCAGGGTCAGTATCCAGTTGCTGCAATACATAATTTTGTGCATTCCTGCGTAGGAAGTTGTGCAAAATGCAGCAACACAAGACCACATTATCCACTTTGTACAGTGCCAGGTTTATGGACGTCAGGAATATCCGTAACCGGTTGGCCATTATCCCGAAGGCATTCTCCACAACTCTGCGAGCTCTGGACAACCGGTAGTTGTAAATCCTTTGGTCTGGGGTGAGGTTCCTCTGAGGGTAGGGCTTCATGAGATGCTCCCCAAGCGCAAAAGCCTCATCTGCGATAAACACAAAGCTCATACCCTCAACAGTTTGCTCCCTGGATGGCAGGTTCAGAGTGCCGTTCTTTAGACGACGAGCGAACTCCGTCTGATCAATAACTCCCCCATCCGAATTGCGGCCATTTTTGCCAATATCCAAAAAAATAAACTCATAGTTTGCATTAACTATGGCTAGCATGACTATACTAAAAAAACCTTTATAATTATAATAAAATGTGCCGGAATTCGGAGGGGGGACAATGCGGACGTGCTTCCCATCAATAGCACCCCCACAATTGGGAAAATTCCACTTCTCCAGAAATTGATCAGAAATCTCCAGCCATTGCTCTGCGTTTGAAGGAAACTGTGGGGAAAAAAAAAAAATAAAAAAAATTAGTGCTTGAGCACATCACATTATTAATTACACACACAGTTGTCTGTTAAATGCTTATGCAACTTGCTAAAAAAATAAACAACAGGAAGGCAAAGGTTTGGATATGGGGATGTAACATCTACATACATTTATTTTCAACCTCCTATTGTTCTTATATTGTAAAGGGCCATACACACTAGAAGATTCTCTGAAGACTTTTTCGTGCAGATTTACCTTTTCTATGTAGTGCAAGGGCCTACCAGATTGCATAGGATTTGAAAGTGTTTGTTGGACCTCATATTATTTGGTTTTGGTAAATCGGAAGGATAAATTGTTCTGACAATCTTCTAGTGTGTATGGCCCATTATACTCACCAGCTAGAGCTGAGATTTACAAACTACGGCCCTCCAGCTGTTGCAGAACTACACATCCCATGAGGCCTTGTAATTCTCTGACATTCACAGACATGACTAGGCATGATGGAAATTGAAGTTCGTGAACAACTGGAGGGCCATAGTTTGAAGACCTCTGAACTTGAGCTTTGGTATATGCTGACTTTGAGATTTAGCATGTGGGTGGGGGATGGGTAAGTAAAACTGGGCATTTATACATCAATAAGGGCTTGTGGTCAGTGAAGGTTTTAACATCATTACATAAACATACAGAATCATAGGTGGGAATGGATGGACTGATGTATTTTAGATAAATCATTAACTAGGTACTAAAACATTGGCCAAGGAATAATTGTTTGAGGGAAAGCAATAAAATTTGAAAAATTCGACATACTGTTAACAGGCAATGCGTTTAGGGACACATAGGAGAGAATGGTGGGGTGGTTAGTGGGTAATTTTACAAATGGTTAAAGATAATCTACATCTTTACTACTATGTGCATGCGGACAGAGGGTAGTTTACAAATAATGGCCTGTGTCAATTGCTGTACATCCAAAAACATCATAATTCGGGTGAAACTAGTAATACATGTAATGTAATGTAAAAAATCAAACATACCTTGATATAGTCCTTCTGCAAGACCTTGATGATGGCAGAGCAGGTCTCAGGGATGATGACTCCAAGAGCTTGGGGGGAGATGCCTGTGGTGAACTTCAGATCCTGCAGGCTTCTCCCTGTTGCAAGATACCTCAACGTCGCAATTAACCTTTGCTCAGGAGTAATTGCAAGCCGCATACAAGTATCCTGCTTCAGAATATAGGGGGACACCAGGGCAAGAAGACGGTAAAAGATGGGATCCGTCATCCTCAAATAATTCCTGAAGTCATCAGGATTATTTTCCTGGAGCTCCCTCAGCAAGGACATATGAGAAAATTGATCACGGTTAAGCAACCAATTTTTCGTCCAGGAGGTCCGCTTCTTCTTCCTATTGCTCGTACGTCGTCTCAGAGCCAAAACTCCAACACTAACGACAGCAACGGACGAATTCACGGTCGCCATAATAAATTCTCGAACGATGTCTCGGAAAATAGCGAAATGTCGTCAACCAAAAAATGCTACCGAAATCAGCGCGAGATGCCCAGAAGGGTCACGGCCAAACACTCACTTCCTCTTTTGTAGCGGCGAACGTGCGTGGAACGTAGTGACGTCATTTTCTGTCGGAAGACAAATGTCCTGGGCAAGTTTTGAGCACTTTTCAACAGACAAACAACAAACACACCAGCCGCGAACATTTGTAGGACGTTCTGTCGGCCGACGATCGGTACGTGTGTACGGGGCTTAAGACCTGAAAATGTCTTCAGAGGTCTCTCTGGAGTAAATGTTTAGTGTACTGTACTATTAAAGCGGAATGCCACCCAAAAGTGGAACTTCCGCTCTTTTGTTTCCCCCACCCCTCCGGTGCCACATTTTCAAGGGGGAGGGGGGAACGGTACCTGTTTTTGACAGGTACCCTTACCCACTTCCGGGATACGGTGCTGCAGTGCCGTCCCTCAGAAGCTCGGTCCCCTCCTCCCCTCCTCCCTCCTCCGCCGCCGAGCCAGTAGGAATGCGCACCACGCTTTGCGCATGCGCAGTAGGGACCCGCCCGTGAAGCCGCAAGGCTTCACTGCCAGGTTCCCTTACCGGCAATGGCAGCGGCAGGAATCCAGGACAGGTAAGTGTCCTAATATTAAAAGTCAGCAGCTACAGTATGTTGTGTACAGTATGTTGTGTACAGTATGTTGTGTACAGTATGTGTACAGTATGTGTAGCTGCTGACTTTTAATTTTTGGAGGGGGAGGCGGAACTCTGCTATAAAGTTGATGTAAGCTTGGGCCTATATAAATGACATACAGTTAGCTAAAGTACTGTTTTTATTAACCGGTTGCCGACTGTTCACAGTATATGGTCTACGTGACCCCTTGTACGTGGTAGGTCTACGTCGCTCGCCTGTCACTCCTTTTAGAGCCAATAGCGGGAGAGCGCGCGCCCGCTGGGGCGCACGCCCGCCTCGGCTCGTTCACAGAGGAGTGCGGGCGTGTGATCGGCGGACCCGATGTCCGCCGGTCACACTACAATCGCCGGTACAGCGGGAGAAAGACAGAGCGGCTTATGTAAACAAGCCGCCTGTCAGTTCTCCCTGTGTAAAAATGGAGATCAGATGGTTCTACTATGTAGAACCGTTGATCTTTGTTTTTACACTAGTAGCCATGTCCCCCTACAGTTAGAAGCACGCCCCTAGGACACACTTAACCCCTCCCTGTCCAATACAGTTAACCCCTTCCCTGCCAGTGTCATTTTTGCAGTAACAGTGCACATATATAGCACTGATTACTGCAGTAATGTCACTGGTACCCCCAAAAGTGTCAAAAATGTCAGTCAAGGGTCCGATCTGTTCGCCGCAATGTCGCAGTACCGCAAAAAAAATCGCAGATCGCTGCCATTACTCGTTAAAAAAAAACACCAAAAATAACAAAAATCTTTCCCTTTGTTAGTAAACACGATAACTTTTGCGCAAACCAATCAAAATACGCTTTTTGCGATTTTTTTTTACCAAACATATGTAGCGTAAAACAATTTGGCCGAAAATGTTAAAAAATTTTGATTTTTACATTTTTTTGGGGGGGATATTTCATATAAAAAAATTTGAAAAATATTGTTATTTTTGCAAAAATTACACTCTTTTTTTGTTTATAGCACATGATCAAAAAATCGCACAGGTGATCAAATACCACCAAAAGAAAGCTCTGTTTGTGGGAAAAAAAGGACGTGAAATTCGTTTAGGTACAGCATCGCACGACCGCGCAATTGTCCGTCAAAGTCACGCAGTAAAAAATCGCAAAAAAAACCCTGGTCAGGAAGGGGGTAAAATCTTCCGGGGCTTAAGTGGTTAAAAAATACTATTTTTTAAATACAATTCTTGTTCAGCAGTTTTTCATCTGCTGCATCTCAGTGTTTGGGGATCTCCTGCAGCCTCTTTGCAGCCACTTCCCCCCTATATGCAGTGCAGCATATGCTGCATGGTATTTCTCAGAATGCTGACAACAAACACTACCCCTGCATAATGGGTGTTTAAACAGCCGCTTGTAGTCTCTATGGGTGGCCTCTATACCAGGGTGACAATGCAGGAGCACAACCTATAACAGGAAGCACCTGAACAAGCACCTTTGTAGATATTTGAAGTTGCATTAACATGTAAAATGATGTCTGAAAATGTTTGTTACTCAGGAGTTTGAGAAAGGGCACAAGGAGCCAATCAGATCTCTACTGCACTCACATGTGCTGCCATTGAACACGCAGAGAGGAGGAGAGGGCAGAGTATGGAGGCTTTATGACTTATCGGGGGTTGCTGCTAATTCATTTTCCGGTCATCATGTTGTGGAAGGGGAGATGACCCCACCACTAAATCATGAGAACAGATCTACAAATCTTTTGCATATACAATACTTTATAGATGTGAGCGTTCAATTGTACATTTAGCTCTTTGCCTGGAGTTCAGCGTTCAGGTAACATAAACACAACAAGTGTTTTTACAAGTGGAGTATACCTTTATGTATACAGGTCTGTCTTGTGTACTCCTGATGGGGCGGGAGGGAAGCTGTCTGCGCTCAGGAGATGTCTGGGACAGGTTCAGTCTTCACTGTAAAGGTGTGAAATAAAATCATTCAGATCAAAGAGCCTTAATGGAAACTCTCCCATAATACACAGCAGTGGTGCAATCCACATCCAGAGGTCATTGTCTGGGACCTGATGATGTCACTCTGATGTCTGATATATTGTAACCCTTTCAATGCTGGACTACTAAAAGCCCATATGCATGGTCATCAGAATGACACAGTCTAATATACCCCCAACCACTCACTTAGCTCAGGGCATTAAGAGAGTACTAATCTGTACAGATCAAATCTCAGAGCACATTAGTCCCCAAGGATTCCCTCATTGCCAATTTGAATAAGTATGCGCCAAACAGGTAGATCAAACCCAGCCACAGACAGGTAGACCAAATCTCTGGCGTAGCTCATAGTAGCTCCATTGGTACAATATATAAAGTGTGTGTGTGTGTATATATATATATATATATATATATATATATATACACACATATATATATATATATATATATATATATATACACACACATACACAGTATATCACAAAAGTGAGTACACCCCTCACATTTTTGTAAATATTTTATTATATCTTTTTATGTGAAAACACTGAAGAAATTACACTCTGCTACAATGTAAAGTAGTGAGTGTACAGCTTGTATAACAGTGTCAATTTGCTGTCCCCTCAAAATAACTCAACACACTGCCATTAATGTCTAAACCGCTGGCAACAAAAGTGAGTACACCCCTAAGTGAAAATGTCCAAATTGGGCCTAATTCACGATTTTCCCTCCCCAGTGTCATGTGACTTGTTCATGTTAAAGGTCTCAGGTGTGAATGGGGAGCAGGTGTGTTAAATTTGGTTTTATCGCTCTCACTCGCTCATACTGGTCAATGGAAGATCAACATGGCACCTCATGGCAAAGAACTCTCTGAGGATCTGAAAAAAAGAATTGTGGCTCTACATAAAGATGGCCTAGGCTATAAGAAGATTGCCAAGATCCTGAAACTGAGCTGCAGCACGGTGGCCAAGACCATACAGTGGTTTAACAGGACAGGTTCAACTCAGAACAGGCCTCGCCATGGTCGATCCAAAGAAGTTAAGTGCATGTGCGTAGCATCATATCCAGAGGTTGTCTTTGGAAAATTGAGGTATGAGTGCTACTAGTATTGCTGCAGAGGTTGAAGGGGTGGGGTGGTCAGGTCAGCCTGTCAGTGCTCAGACCATACGCCATACACTGGATCAAATTGGTCTGCATGGCTGTCGTCCCAGAAGGAAGCCTCTTCTAAAGATGATGCACAAGAACGCCCACAAACAGTTTGCTGAAGACAAGCAGACTAAAGACATGGATTATTGGAACCATGTCCTGTGCTCTGATGAGACCAAGATGAATTTATTTGGTTCAGATGGTGTCAAGCGTGGGTAGCAGCAACCAGGTGAGGAGTACAAAGACAAGTGTGTCTTGCCTACAGTCATGCATGGTGGTGGAAGTGTCTGTGACTGCATGAGTGCTGCCAGCACTGGGGAGCTACAGTTCATTGAGGGAACCATGAATGCCAACATATACTGTGACATACTGAAGCAGAGCATGATCCTCTCCCTTCAGAGACTGGGCCACAGGGCAGTATTCCAACATGATAACAACCCCAAATACAACTCCAAGATGACCACTGCCTTGCTAAAGAAGCAGAGGGTAAAGGTGATGGACTGGTCAAGCATGTCTCCAGACCTAAACCCTATTAAGCATCTTTGGGGCATCCTCAAATGGAAGGTGGAGGAGCGCAAGGTCTCTAACATCCATCAGCTTTGTGATGTTGTCATGGAGGAGTGGAAGAGGACTCCAGTGGCACCCTGTGAAGCTCTGGTGAACTCCATGCCCAAGAGGGTTAAGGCAGTGCTGGAAAATAATGGTGGCCACACAAAATATTGACACTTTGGGCCCAATTTGGACATTTTGACTTAGGGGTGTACTCACTTTTGTTGCCAGCGGTTTAGACATTAATGGCTGTGTGTTGAGTTATTTTGAGGGGCCAGCAAATTTACACTGTTATACAAGCTGTACACTCACTACTTTACATTGTAGCAAAGTGTCATTTCTTCAGTGTTGTCACATGAAAAGATATAATAAAATATTTAAAAAAATGTGAGGGGTGTACTCACTTTTTTGAGATACTGTGTATATATATATATATATATATATATATATATATATATATATGTATATATATATATACACACACTTACGTCTTTGAATTCTGTTACACGTATTCACTATGCCCTGTGACAGCCAGATCCGCATACCTGAGATCAGACGGCACTTTCAGACTGATCCCGCAGCCTCTTGGGATGTGTGATGGACAGGCCAAGTTTATGTGGAACTTTCACTTTTAAGTGAAGGTCACTTTAAACAGGCCTTTTCACCTTTTCATCCACTGTTCCGCAAAACAGCTGGAGGGCCGCCAGTTTGACACCTGTGCGTAACACTTCCTGCAGCTCACATTGGGTGGAGGGGGGTTTAACCACTTCCCGACCACCTTTTTACTGCGGCAGGGTGGCTTTCCTGCGCAAGCTGACGTAGATCGCTCCTCCAGCCCCTAACGCCCCTCCCACCCCCACTCGGCAGCGGAGAAGCCAATGCATGGGGCAGGCGGCTCGGATTGCCGCCTGACACTCGCTCCCCGCAGAGAGAGAACGATCAGCTGTTGTAAACACAGCCGACCGTCCTTCTCCCTGAAATGATCATAGAGCCCATGTGATCCTTCTATATAGGATCACATGTCTCTATGGTCATTTCAGAAGCCACTCACTCTAGGCTCACATTTTACCCCTTGATCACGCACAGCGTTAACCCCTTCCCTGCCAATGGCATTATTACAGTAACAGTGCATATTTTTAGCACTGATTACTGTAGTAATGTCACTGGTACCCCCAAAAGTGTCCAAAATGTCAGTTATGTCGCCGCAATGTCACAGTCCCGCAAAAAATCGCAGATCGCTGCCTTTACTAGTAAAAAAAAAAAAACAATAAAAATTACATAAATCTTTCCCGTAGTTAGTAGACACGATAACTTTTGCGCAAACCAATCAAAATACGCTTATTGCGATTTTTTTTTTTTTAACCAAAGTGGCCTAAAATGTTAAAAAATTTTGATTTGATCATATAGCAGCAGATGGTGAAAAATATATATATTTTTTTCCAAATTTTCGGTCTTTTTTTGTTTTATAGCGCGTGATCAAAAAATCGCACAGGTGATCAAATACCACCAAAAGAAAGCTCTATTTGTGGGAAAAAAAGGACATCAATTTTATTTGGGTACAGCGTCGCACGACCGCGCAATTGTCCATTAAAGTAAAGCAGTTCCAAATCGCAAAATAGAGCCTGGTCAGGAAGGGGGCAAATCCTTCCGGTCTTAACCACTTAAGCCCTGGAGGATTTGGCTGCTAAAAGACCAGGGGGTATTTTGCGATTCGGCACTGCGTGACTTTAACGGACAATTGCGCGGTCGTGCGATGCTGTACCTAAACTAATTTGAAGTCCTTTTTTTCCCACAAACAGAGCTTTCTTTTGGTGGTATTTGATCACCTGTGCGATTTTTTGATCACGCGCTATAAACAAAAAAAGAGCGTCAATTTTGCAAAAATAACAATATTTTTCAAATTTTTTTATATGAAATTCCCCCCCAAAAAAAGTAAAAATTTAAATTTTTTAACATTTTCGGCCAATTTGTTTTATGCTACATATGTTTGGTAAAAAAAAAATCGCAAAAAGCGTATTTTGATTGGTTTGCGCAAAAGTTATCACGTTTAATAACAAAGGGAAAGATTTTTGTCATTTTTGTTGTTTTTTTAACGCGGCGGCGATCTGCGATTTTTTTTGCGGTACTGCGACATTGCGGCGGACAGATCGGACCCTTGACTGACATTTTTGACACTTTTGGGGTTACCAGTGACATTTCTACAGTAATCAGTGCTATACATATGCACTGTTACTGTAAAATTACACTGGCAGTGAAGGGGTTAACTTTATTTGAGAGGGAGGGGTTATGTGTGTCCCTAGGGGCGTGATTCTAACTGTGATTGGCTGTGGCTTGAGCTGTAGGAACACTGATCAACGGTCCTACATAGTAGAACCGTATGATCAGTTTTTCTACACAGGGGAGAATGACAGGCAGCTTGTTTACACAAGCTGCCTGCCTTTCTCCCTCTCCCCCGACGCCCGTGACCGCGCGGGAGCGGGAGCGCGCCGCCGGCGGCGCGCACTCGCTCCCCAGAGCCTCACAGGCTAGTGACGTATATATACGTCACTTTGCCTGTGAGGGGCTGACCTCGGCAAGCGGTTAAAGTGGTTAAGAAACAGATTCTGATTGACAAGCTGCAGGTTAGTGAATCAGCAGTGAAAATGAAAAAAAACCCTGCAACATTTTTTTTTATTCAGCTGTATTGCAAGCAGGCACGGTCTACATGAGAGTGGCAACTCTGCTCTGACTTCAGGAGCAGTGCAGCATAATTGCCACACCATTGTAGGAAGCTGTATGACATGGATTTCATTGGCAGGATCAACAGGTATTTGCAGGACTTTGCTACTGTTAATCCAAATACACTTATATTTAAAGTAGAACTAAAGGCAAACTTTTTTTTTTTTTTCATTTTGCATAGAGCAAGGGAGGGCTAAACCCCTGTCAGATTTTTTTCTTTCACCATCTGTGTCCCATGGCTGAGATTTCACTTCACTTCCTGTCCCATAGCCAAACAAGAAGTGAGAGGAAATCCCTGCAGATTAAAGTGATACTAAAGTCTCATAATTTTTTTTGTATAAAAATAACAAACATGTTATCCTTACCTCCTCTGTGCAGTTAGTTTTGCACAGAGCAGCCCAGATCCTCCTCTTCTCAGGTCCCTCGTGGCTCGTCCTTCCTGTCGAGTGCCCCCACAGCAAGCAGCTTGCTCTGGGGACACCCAAGCCGAGACACATCTCTGTGCATCCATTCGGACACAGAGCTGTAACTTAGCCCCACCCCTCTCTCTCCTCATTGGCTCACTGACTTTGATTGACAGCAGCAGGAGCCAATGGCATTCACTGCTGCGTCTCAGCCAATCAGGAGGGAGAGTCCTGGAGAGCCGAGTCTCTCGTACAACATTGCAGGATCGAGATGGGGCTCAGGTAAGTGTTTGGGGGGGGGGCTGCTGCACACAGATGTTTTTTTTTTATATACTGTATATGCATAGAATGCATTAAAGTGTAACTAAAGGCAACATTTTTTTTTTTTTTTTCGTTTTGTATAGAGTTGAGAGGGATTAGAACACCTGTCGGGTTTTATTGCTGTCTGTACCCCTCTAAGGGAGATTCAGCCTCTCTATTTGTCCTGTTTACCATTGTCATTGAAAGTAAAAGAAAATCCCAAATTTTGGGTTGTGCCCAGAACAGTAATAGAGGGGAAATCTTGCAATGGGGACCGATGTTCTGGTAACCTGGGGGTTTCCAAGGAATTCCCATAATTTTCAGGGATTTCCTCTCACTTCCTGTTAGGCCATGGGACAGGAAGTGAAGGCAAATCTCCGCAATGGGACACAGATAGCAAAAAAAAAAAAAAATCTGACAGGGGGTTAAAACCTTCCCTTACTCTACCCAAAATTAAAAAACAATGTTTTGCCTATAGTTCTACTTTAAGATAAAAAAAAAACCCTCTGTCTTTACAACCACTTTAAGTGACTTCCTTGGGGACCCCCAGGTCACCAAAGCTAGTGTCCCCATTGGAAGATTTCCCATATATTACTTTTCTGGGGAACAACAGAAATTTGGGATTTTATTTTACTTTCACTTTCAATGATATAATGGTAAACAGGACAAATAGAGAGGGTGAATCTCCCTAATGGGGGTACAGACAGCAGTAAAACCTGGCAAGCATTCTAACCCCAAAACTAAAAAAAAAAAAAAAAAAAAAAGTTTTGCCTTTAGTTTTACGTGCTATATTAGTGCTGCAGAACATATCTTTAATGGGAGGCCAAGGTTCTACTTAGAAAACAAACAAAATCGCTGTGTAGCTGAATTAGCCATATATGTAGGTCTATTACTGTTGTCATTACAAACTGACTAATTAAAGCATTACCAAATTTGTTTAAACCAATCCATCTTCATTTCTGTCCCTGTTGTCTTTTACCTTTATAATGATGAATAACATCCTCTACAAGACTTTGTATTGTTTGAAATCTCCTGCTTGTCTGAATAGCTCTGCATTGGAGGAACATGTAAGAGACAACTATGCAAGGTACTATCACCTAATAGAAACCTCCAAACAATGTCCTTTATATACAATAGTACAATGGAGGAAGAAATGCATAAAATAGTAACGTTATGTCAAACAATGACAGACCATGAACTGTGTCTTTTAAATGGCTAAGAGCAATAATCATTATAATTATTATTATAATTTCCCTAATACACATCTGATATTGGTCCAAAAGGCTTTCATATTTAATTATGTATTTATTTATGCATTTGTAAAGCGGCTTTAGCATGGGAATTATGTGCACAGGTAACATTACAACTATAATACGTTCCTTCGTCACTAGAAAAATACATGGCGTTCCATTGCTTAGCTCTTTTGAAATGTTCAATTGCCTTTAAATGGCAAAGAGCAATAATCATTATAATTATTATTATAATTTCCCTAATACACATCTGATATTGGTCCAAAGGGCTTTCATATTTAAACACTTACCGCAAAGTAACGTATATTTACGTTGGCTGATTTTGCAGGGTTATCCTGGGGTGATGCCTCTAGCTAGAGGCATCATCCCGCTATCGTTGTTTAGAGCCGGCGGTTGTCTTTCCGGCGGTAACGACCAATGAAACCGCTCGATCGTTACCCCGGCGAGTGGGATGGGTCCGCGGCTCTGCCCGGTTCTCCTGTCCCACCGGGAGACCCAAGCACCCAGACAGAATGTCCACCAGCTGGATGGAGTCCCGATCTAAGCCGGAAGCGGCTTCGATCGGGTCTCCGATGACGTAACCCGGAGGCGGCTTCCATGACGTCACGTCCGGGTTACTCTGCTGCTAAAGGCGGCAGATTAAAAAAATGAGTGTATTCAAAAATGCAGTTTTTGGCGTTTTGAATACATGGAAGTGTAGTGGAGGGGTCTAGGGTCTTTTAGACCCTCGATCCCTCCATAAAGAGTACCTGTCACTGCATATTACTGTCACAAGGGATGTTTACATTGCTTGTGACAGCAATAAAAGTGATCAGATTTTTTTTTTCTAAAAAACCTGTGATAAAGTTAAAAGAAAAGAAAATAAATAGGAAAAAAATAAATAAAAAAATTTATCCGCCCCCGTCGCCGTTAGCTCGCGCACGAAAGAAAACATATATGGAAGTCGAGCCGTGAATAAAATCACTGTTCAAACCACACATGTGAGGTATCGCCGCGATCGCCAGAGCATGAGCAATAGTTTAGAAAAAAGAGCTACACTCTAACTCTAAACTGGTAACCGTTAAAAAAAAAATTATACCGTCGCCTATTGAGATTTCTATTGACCGTAGTTTGTCGCCATTCCAGGGGTGTGCGCAATTTTAAACCGTAACATGTTGGGTATCTATTTACTCAGCATTACATCATCTTTCACAAAATAAAAAAAGAATGGGCTAACTTTACTGTTTAGTTTTATTAAATGCAGTGAAATGTGATTTTTCAAAAAAAAATAAATGGCGTTTTAAAGACTGCTGCGCAAATACCGCGTGAAAAAAAATATTGCAATGACCGCTATTTTATTCTCCAGAGTCTTTGCTAAAAAAATATATATATATATATAATGTTTGGGGGTTCTAAGTAGTTTTCTAGGAAAAAATACTGATTTTAACTTGTAAAGAAAAAGTGTCCGAAATAGGGCTGGGGCTAGTGGTTACTTATGTATTTATTTATGTATTTGTAAAGTGGCTTTAGCATGGGGATTATGTGCACAGGTAACATCATAACTATAACACCGTTCCTTCGGCACAAGAAAAATACATGGCATTCCAATGCTTAGCTCTTTTGAAATTTCCAATTGTCTGACCGCCATAAAAATTCCCTGAGGGAATTTATTAAGGTCCGGTTCACACTTATGCGATGCGGGAAGGCTGCGAATTTGCAGCCTGTTCCCGCATCGCACACGCACCCCCGGCAGTTCACACTGCCATATGCGATATGCTGGGGGTGTCAATGTAATCTTAACGACACCCCCAGTTTGATCGCATATCGCAGTGCGATCGTGCAGTTCGCACAGGATCGGATCGCACAAGTGTGAACCGCTGTGCGATCCGATCCTGATGCGGCTTCCAAAAAGGGTCCTGTGTGTCTTTGCTGCGGCTGCGGTGCAAATTTAGCCTTACAAAGTGAATGGCTAATCTCGCACCCCACAGCCGATCGCATGTAATGAAGGAGCAGTGCGCTCCGACATTACATGCGAACCCCGCACTCGCATAAGTGTGAACCGGGGCTCAAACGAAAGTGAAAACTGAAGCGGCTGTGCATGGTAACGAAATCATGCACAATTACAATAACTTTAAATTTTAATCTTTCGTTTTCAAAACTTAAGCACTTCAGCCCTGGAAAGTTTTACCCCCTTAATGATCAGGCCATATTTTGCGATACTTTAACTGACAATTGCGCACTGTACCCAAATAAAATTGATGTCCTTTTTTTCCCCACAAATAGAGCTTTCTTTTGGTGGTAGTTGATCACCTTTGTTTTTTTATTTTTTGCGCTATAAACAAAAAAAGAACCATAATTTTGGAAAAAAAATAAAAATGTTTTTTTTTTTTTTACTTCCTGCTATAAAACATTCCCAATAAAAAAAAATTAAAAATCAAATTTTTTCATCAGTTTAGGCCAATATGTACTCTGCTACATATTTTTGGTGAAAAAAATCCCAATAAGTGAATATTTATTGGTTTGCACAAAAGTTATAGTGTCTACAAACTACGGGATACGTTTATGGACTTTTTATTGTTTTTACTAGTATTGGCGGCGATCAGCGATTTTTAGCGGGACTGCAACATTGCGACATCAAATATGACACTAAGGCTGGCCATACATGTTCAATTCTCTTGTGTAATTTTCTGTTAGATTTACCAAAAAACATATAATAGGAGGTCAAAGCTAAACAACACTTTCAATTGTATTCAATTAGGCAGGCCTTTGTCCTACATAGTTGAAGGTAAATCTAGAGAAAATTGTGCAGAAAATTGTAAGAAAATTGTATAATGTATGGCCAGCCTAAGTGACACTTTTTTGGGGACCAGTGACACCAATACAGTGATCAGTGCTAAAAAAAAAAAAAAACTGTTACTCTATAAATGACACTGGCAGGATAGGGGATAACACTAAGGGCAATCAAGGGGTTAAGTGTGCTCCTAGGGAGTGCTTTCTAACTGTGGGGGGAGTGGATGCACTAGAGGAAAAGAGAGGTCTGTGTTTCAGTCAAGCTGATTTCTTTTTTCCTCAATGACAGAACAGCTGTCTGCCTTGCTTACATAGGCAGACTGCCCTTCTGTCATTCCGTCGAACAATCGGCGGCTGATGGACCCGCTGATTGGCTCCCACTGTGTCCAATCGCACATGATGTATGTGATTTTGCACAGGCGTGGCCACCCTGCCACAGTATAAATGCAGCATGTGGTTCTGAAGTAGTTAAAGTGATAATAAATGATTACCTTGTAAAACAACCCATTCAGTTTAAAATAGAAATGAAAGGCAAAACATCAGTGTATGGATATAAAAATACATTATCAACACCTTTTTTCCCCTTTTTTATAAGTGATCACATTCCCTCTGTTCTCAGCTAGAAGAGCTGGGGGAGGAGAAACAACAGCACACTGAGCTTCACAGTGAATGGCTGTGCAGGTGAAGCGTGTCAGAGCAGGTCTGATCATTGGAGGAGAGCAGGCTGAGTTCCCAGCACAGCTAGATAACTGACCACAGTGCTCGTCTGCTTAGTGTGGTCAGTTTTTAATCAGAAAGCACTGGCAGGAACATCAGGCATTTCACACAAAGGAAGCAATACAAAGAGAACAGGATACTTTCTCATACAGGTACATGGCACAGCAGGCGCATATCAGGAATATGAAATGCTGGGGTAACAAACACTATTACTGAACAAGCTGAAGATAAGCCAGTCCAAATCCATCTTTCATAGGCCTCTGCTTCCCCCTGCTGCTCTGTCTAGGAATGGCCGGACCTTGTGGCTCCCGCCCCTAAGGGCTCGCATGTCAGGACTACAGACACATAAACACTATATTCGGTAAGCTAACATAGAATAGATATGAGTTGTATAAAGTACTTTACGATGAAAAGACACCAAATAAATTACCCGAGAGTACATATACACAAAGAATGCAATATATTGCAGCTTACCAGTCACTAGATGTGGTGGCTGCATTCATTTTCTTTAGGCTTTTATCTTTTCTTTTCTGTTCACCTGATGATCTGGCCAGTAACACCCCTCCTGTCTTAGGGTGTCTCCGCTCTGGATGGAGGAGCAACAGAGGCTATTTTGGAAAGCAGGATTGAGAGTCCGGAGGGAGGATAATGTTAAGGTGGCCATAGATACTGCAGATCAAATTTCAATCAGTGTGTGACCGTCCCTGTTCCAGAGAATTTAATCTAAAGAATGAACAAGTCCCACTGTTAGAATACAATGGGAGATATTTACTAAAACTGGAGCGTGCAAAACCTGGTGCAGCTCTACGTATAAACCAATCAGCTTCCAGGTTTTAGCCCAGGTTCGCACTGTGGCCGGTTTGAAATTGTGCAAGTTCAGCTGAACTCGCACGATATCCAACCGGAATTTCAGTCCGACTTGGGGCGATTTCACAGACATGCGGGTTCATGCACAGATGTCTGTTGAAATCGTCCCCCGAAGTCACCAAAAGTAGTGCAGAAACGACTTTTGGGAATCGGTGCGGCGCCATATCAAACCGCATGTTCAAATCGGACCTTGGAATGTGGACTCATTGTCAAAGTTTAATTGAACAAGCTGAAGTTAGAAGCTGATTGGTTACCATGGACAGCTGCACCAGATTCTGAGTGCTCAGGTTTTATTACATTTCCCTTATTGCCCCAGTGGGAAGGATTCCTCCACCCACCTCGTTTGCGTGGATGGAGAAATCATTTTTATTTTTGTAACCACTTGAGCTCCTGATGGTTTTACCCCGCTCATGACTAGGCAATTTTTTGCTATTTAACACTGCGCTGCTTTAACTGGTAATTGTGAGGTCATGCAACACTGTACTCAAACGAAATTTATATAATTTTTTTAGAGCTTTCTTTTGGTGGTATTTGATCACCCCAAAAAATTAAAAAAAATTTATATATTATTTTAAACTTTCTGCTTCAAAACATATCCAATAAAATAATTAAAAAAAAAATCAAATCTCGTTTTAAATTTTGGCCAAAATGTATTTATCTACATGTCTTTGGTTAAAAAAAAAAAAATCCAATAAGTGTACATTAACTGATTTGCATGAAAGTTATAGCGTCTACAAACTATGGTATAGATCAGGGTTTCTCAACCAGGGTTCCTCCAGAGTTTGCTGGGGGTTCCTTGACCAATTAGCAGCTGCTTCTTCTCAGATAAGTTCCCACTGACACCATTGATCTTTTTCTCTATCTGTAAGGGGTAATTCTTCCCAATGATCACAAGTGTAAGTTCCCAATTACTATCATGAGTATCATGAATTGTAGGTATAATCATTTTTAACAGGGGTTCCCTGAGTCCAGAAAGTTATTTCAAGGGTTCCAACAGGGCAGCCGCTGTGCACAGAATCTGTTATATACTAGTGATTGACCAATATCAGTTTTTAATTGCCGATACCGATATTTTGGCAATCACATATCAGTATCGGCTGATATTGGCCGATATTTTTACACAATTAAAATTTTGCAAAATAAACACAAATTTCAACACAAATCTGTTAGGCCCCGTTCACACTGGGGCGACGCTACTTCGCCGGGCGACCTCACAGGTCGCGGCGCGCTGCTCGCACTGCGACCTCGGAGCGGCCGGCACGGACTTTGAAGTCTATGCAGGTCGCTCCGGGGCACCCCAAAGAAGCTCCGGACCCTTTTTCTAAGTCGGAGCGACTTGTGTCGCTCCTATTAGAACGGGTCCATAGCTTCTGTATGGCAGGCGACCTGTCAGGCGACCAGGTCGCCTGACTGGTCGCCCCAGTGTGAACGGGGGCTTACTGAACATGTAAATCTTTATTTATTAACATTTTTAACATTAAGGGCTCGTTCTTCACACCTTAACTGCATAAAAACGGATAGGAAAACTTAAATTGCAGGGACATTTGCATTTCAAATCATCATTAATGCATAATAAAGTGCTGCAGTAGTGGACTCACTCACTGCAATAATTTTGATTCACTACTGCAGTGCAGTCAGTGCAAAACTGCTAGAAAAAAAGCTAGGCAACAGCTGCACAGTGGTTTGGACTGGAGTCAGTGGACTACCTCTGCAGTATGGCACTCACTGCAACTACTGCATTCAGTGCAAAACTGCTAAAAATAAAAAGCTTGGCAACAACAGCTACACATACACAGTGGATTGGACTGGAGTCAGTGGAAGACTAACACTGCAGTATGGCACTCACTGCAACTACTAGTGCAATCAGTGCAAAACTGCTAGAAAAAAAGCAAGGCAACAGCTACACATGTCACATACACAGTGGATTTGACAGGAGTCAGTGAAGGACTACCTCTGCAGTATGGCACTCACTGCAACTATTGCAGTCAGTGCACAACTGCTGGAAAAAAAGCAAGGCAACAGCTTCACATGTCACAGTGGATTGGACTGCAGTCAGTGGAGGACTACCTCTGCAGTATGGCATTTACTGCAACCACTGCAGTCAGTGCAAAACTTCTAGAAAAAAAGCAAGGCAACAGCTACACATGTCACATATACAGTGGATTGGACTGGAGTCAGTGGAGGACTACCTCTGCAGTATGGCACTCACTGCAACTACTGCAGTCAGTGCAAAACTGCTAGAAAAAAGCAAGGCAACAGCTTCACAGTGGATTGGACTGAAATCAGTGAACTGCAGTAGGGCACTCACTCACTGAAATTATTTTAAATCACTGCACTATTGCAGTAGTGATTTAAAATAAATTATTGCAGCAGTGAGTGACGCTCTACTGCAGCAGTAGTCCACTGGCACTGACTCCAATCCACTGTCTAGTTTTTTTTCTAGCAGTTTTGCACTGACTGCAGCATAGCGCAGTCAGTGCAAAACTGCTAGAAAAAAATAGCTAGACAAAAGCTAGACAGTGGATTGGAGTAGACTCAGTGGACTGGTGGACAGACACTACTACTACACTTTCAAATCAATACTCCCAGGTAAATAGAACAATATTATAGTGCAGAAAGCGTAATATTTCAGCATGTTCACCAGTTATATGGCTTATTTTCTTTTCATAAATTGCTGCCACTTCACTAAAAACACGCTCACTTGGTACTGAGGAAGGAGGAGCAGAAAGGTATCTGCTAGCATGAGAATCAAGTCTTTTGTAGCGTGCCTCATTTTCTTTCCACCACTGAAGAGGATAACTTCTTCTGTCAATTACTGGTTCCTTCAAATAGAGATGAACTTCATCACCCAGGTTCATTATTGCTGATTCTGATGAATCCTCCGCATGAGGCCCCAATAAAACGCTGAACATTGCATCTATTTGACCACAATGAATTTTCTCTTCTGTCCATTGTCTTTTGGGACATTTTTCTCCTGCATCCTGCTCTTCCACATCAGAAATCTTCTCTTCTTGACTTTCGTCAGGAGGAACCTCCTGCACCTTCTGTTGAATATCTTCTGTCAGCCATTGTTTTGCCTTGGCCAATACATGGGATCACAGAGGAAACAGATGAGTCGTAATGACTCACCTCCAGTGTCACATCCTCAAAGTGTCTCAATAATGTTGGCTACTATGTCCCACTGATCTGTAGTAGGACAAGAATGTCCTCCAAGTCCATATTCACCAGAATATATAGTGAGAGGTCGCTTCTGCTCCAGCATCCTTTGTAACATGTGTAACATTGAGTTCCATTGTTTTGGAACAGCCTGTATCAGGTTGTTTTTGGGTAGGCCAAGGTCTTCCTGAATGCACCTCATTCGCTGACTGGCAAGAACAGAATGGTGGAAATGGCCTGCACACTTCTTCAGCATGCTAACAATGTCCAGCAAAGCTTTCTGGCTTGACTGACCATCATTTACCACCAGTTGGAGGGTGTGTGCCATGCAACTGAGGTCTAACACTTCGGCAAGTCTCATACCTTTAACCATGTTCGCTCCACTGTCTCTCAGCACAAGCATCACTCGGTCTTTGGTGATTCCCCATTCTTCTAGCATGCCTAGAAACATTTCTCTAATATTCTCCCCAGTGTGGGATCCTTGCATTACTTTTTTATTCAACACCAAATGCCTTCTTGTCCATCCACTGTCAATGAAGTGGCATGTAAGACTCATTAGTGATTCTGTTTGCCCTGACCAGCAGTCAGTCATGAATGAGAGTGAGTTGCCAGCATTCTCTAGTTGCAGCATAGTCTTTACTTTGTCAACGACCTTTTGGTGAATCTTTTGCAGCATTTCAGTTTGATAAAATTTGTCACTCTTCAGTGTGTACCTTGGCTCAACTATGGACATCAACCGCTTAAATCCAGAGTCAGACACCATTGTAAATGGCTGGTTATCAGTGACCATAATCTCTGTGATTACTCTGTCCAGCAGTTGGGATCTTCCATCAGATTTTAGCCACCTGTTTTTTTTCTGAAACATATCTGTTATTGTTGCCCGGGATAGTGATTTTTCACCTTATGATTAATTTTGTTTTTTCTGTCCTGCATTATACAATTCAACATGATGAACTCTTAGATGGGCCCAAAGATTAGACGTATATTTGGTTTTTGCAGTTATTGATCCCATGCTTACATTGTTTTTGCAAGTGTTGCACAGTGCTGCTGATTTTCCTAGAGATGGAGAAGAGAAATAGTCCCAGATCACACTTTTAATTTTTCTATCTCCATCCATCTCCATTGAAACAAGAAAGACACTAATATAGGCTTAAACGAAATGGCTGGCTGGCTGGCACCCTGTGGTGGGTGGCTGTCTGGCACCCTGTGGTGGGTGGGTGGGTGGCTGGCTGGCACACTGTGGTGGGTGTCTGGCTGGCACCATTTGATGGCTGGCTGGCACCCTTTCATGGATGGCTGGCTGGCTGGCACCCTTTCATTGCTGGCTGACACAGTGTGGGTGGCTGGCTGGCAGGCATCCTTTGGTGGCTGGCTGGCAGTGGCACCCTGTGGTGGATGGCTGGCACCCCTTGATGGCTGGATGACTGGCTGGCACCCTTTCGTGGCTGGCTGGCTGTCACTGAGTGGGTGGGTGAGTGGCTGGCTGTCAAACTTTGGTGGCTGCCTGGCACCCTTCGGTGGCTGGCTGCCTGGCACCCTTTGGTGGCTGGCTAGCTGGCACCCAGTGTGGTGGGTGGCTGGCACGTACAGGCCCAGGGCCTGTGGCTGGCTAGCTGGTACAGTCAGGAGTCAGGACTCAGGCAGGGCCTGTGGCTGGCTGGCTGGTACACAGTGGGTGTGTGGGACTGAGTGGCTGCCAGCTGGCACCGGGCAGCTGTGGGTGGTGGGTGGCCATGGCGACTGTGTTACAGAACGTGTGTCAGACTGTGACTGGTCACTGTGATTTTGAAGAACTACTAGATCACTCACTATAGATCACTCACTGTCCTGACTGACCGACTGTGCAGCATGCAGACTCCAGTGTTGCCGCGGCGGGTAAAACACACTGTAATGAGGCTGAGGGAGGCGGCCTAAGAGCTGCCCAGTGCGCGGAGGTGCGTGGCGCAACATATGTAACGACGTCACGAAAATATTGGCAATATCGGTAAATCAAAAGGCTTTTTCCGATATATCAGGGAAAGTGCATATCGGCCCTCGATCGTTGTTGCCGATAATCGGTCAATCTCTAGTATATACAGTATCTCACAAAAATGAGTACACCCCTCACATTTTTGTAAATATTTAATTATACCTTTTCATGTGACAACACTGAAGAAATTACACTTTGCTACAATGTAAAGTAGCGAGTGTACAGCTTGTATAACAGTGTAAATTTGCTGTCCCCTCAAAATAACTCAACACACAGCCATTATTGTCTAAACCGCTGACAACAAAAGTGAGTACACCCCTAAGTGAAATGCCCAAATTGGGCCTAAAGTGTCAATATTTTGTGTGGCCAGCATTATTTTCCAGCACTGCCTTAACCCTCTTGGACATATACTTCTCCAGAGCTTAGCAGGTTGCCACTGGAGTCCTCTTCCACTCCTCCATGACGACATCACAGAACTGGTGGATGTTAGAGACCTTGCGCTCCTCCACCTTCCGTTTGAGGATGCCCCACAGATTCTTAATAGTGTTAAGGTCTGGAGACATGCTTGGCCAGTCTGTCACCTTTACCCTCAGCTTCTTTAGCAAGGCAGAGGTCGTCTTGGGGTTGTGTTTGGGGTCGTTATCATGTTGGAATACTGCCTTGTGGCCCACTCTCCGAAGGGAGGAGAGCATGCCCTGCTTCAGTATGTCACAGTACATGTTGGCATTCATGGTTCTCTCAATGAACTGTAGCTCCCCAGTGTCGGCAGCACTCATGCATTCTCGCCACCATGCTTGACTGTAGGCAAGACACACTTGTCTTTTTACTCCTCCCCTGGTTGCCGCAACCCATGCTTGACACCATCTGAACCAAATAAGTTTGTCTCATCAGACCACAGGACATGGTTCCAGTAATCCATGTCCTGCGTCTGCTTGTCCTCAGAAAACTGTTTGCGGTCTTTCTTGTGCATCATCTTTGGAAGAGGCTTCTTTCTGGGACGACAGCCACGCAGACCAATTTGATGCAGTGTGCGGCGTGTGGTCTGAGCACTGACAGGCTGATCCCCTCCACCCCTTCAACCTCTGCAGCAATGCTGGCAGCACTCATATGTCTATTTCCCAAACACAACCTCTGGGTATTACGCTAAGCACATGCGCTCAACTTCTTTGGTCGACCATGGCGAGGTCTGTTCTGAGTGGAACCTGTCCTGTTAAGCCGCTGTATGGTCTTAGCCACTGTGCTGCAGCTCAGTTTCAGGGTCTTGGCAATCTTCTTATAGCCTAGGCCATCTTTATGTAGAGCAAAAATTATTTTTTTCAGGACCTCAGAGAGTTCTTTGCCATGAGGTGTCATGTTGAACTTCCAGTGACCAGTATGAGAGAGTGAGAACAATAACACCAAATTTAATACACCTGCTCCCCATTCACACCTGGGACCTTGTAACACTAATGAGCACATGACACCGGGGAGGGAAAATGGTTAATTGGGCCCAATTTGGACATTTTAACTTAGGGGTGTACTCACTTTTGTTGCCAGCGGTTTAGACATTAATGGATGTGTGTTGAGTTATTTTGAGGGGACAGCAAAAATACACTGTTATAAAAGCTGTACACTCACTACTTTACATTGTAGCAAAGTGTCATTTGTTCAGTGTTGTCACATTGAAAGATATAATAAAATATTTACAAAAATGTGAGGGGTGCACTTCACTTTTGTGAGATACTGTATACAGTGCCTTGCGAAAGTATTCGGCACCCTTGAACTTTGCGACCTTTTGCCACTTTTCAGGCTTCAAACATAAAGATATAAAACTGTAATTTTTTGTGAAGAATCAACAACAAGTGGGACACAACCATGAAGTGGAACGAAATTTATTGGATATTTCAAACTTTTTTAACAAATAAAAAACTGAAAAATTGGGCGTGCAAAATTATTCAGCCTCTTTACTTTCAGTGCAGCAAACTCTCTCCAGAAGTTCAGTGAGAGTTTATGTTTATGTTTCAAGCCTGAAATGTGGCAAAAGGTCGAAAAGTTCAAGGGGGCCGAATACTTTCGCAAGGCACTGTTTATATACACTTGATCCTGTGATTTCTGGGTATGGGGCCATGAATGCGCACCGCTGGCGGCTCGCTCTTGCTGTGATTACAAACAGCAGGAGCTGATCAGCGGGAACTGCGGACTCGATGTCCGCCGGCACCTGCCAGTCATCAGCCACAGAGATAGAACTGCAATCTGCCTATGTAAATAAGGCAGGTTGCTGTTCTGACAGGAGGGAAGGTATGAATCCTGTGTTCCTGCAAGGCATGTCTTCCCCTAGTAAAAACACCTCACACACTGTAGTAAAACACAGGCTAGTTCTGTCAGTTAGTGTCCGAATGTCTGCTGCAATATTGCAGTCCTGCTATAAGTTGCTGATCGCTGCCATTACTAGTAAAATAAATAAATAGAAATATCCCATAGTTTGTAGACACCATACCAATCAATATACGCTTATTTGATTTTTGATTTTTTTTTTTTTTCACCAAAATATGTAGCAGAATACATATTGGCCTAAATCGATAAACTATTTTTTTTTATTGGATATATTTTATACCAGAAATTAAAAATAAATTGTTTTTCTTCAAAATTGTCAGTCTTTTTTGTTTATTGCGCAAAAAATAAAAGACGCAGAGGTGATCAAATACCACCAAAAGAAAGCTCTATTTGTGGAAAAAAAGGACATCAATTTTATTTGGGTACAGTATTGCACAACTGCGTAATTGTCATTTAAATAATTATCCCACAAAATGGCCTACTTAGGAAGGGGGGTAAATCTTCTGGAGGTGAAGTGGTTATACTATTAACTGCGGTGATCAGCAACTTATAATGGGACTGTGTTAATTCGGTGGACAATCTGACACTAACTGACACGGGGGGAAAACTGACCAACTGTCACTGACATCACCAGTGACACTTATACAGTGATCAGCGATAATACTAAACACTGTCCCTGTACTAATGACACTGGCTGGGAACGGCTTATCATCCAGGATGATCAAAGGGTTAAAGGTGTGCCTAAGTATGTGTAATGTGTGTACAGTGTGCTGCTATTACTAATAGATCATTTCATTTTTGATTCCTGCTTTGCAGGGATGAGAAACAGAGAGATTGTTCCCTTTGTACAGAGCTGTGTTGAGCGTCAACACAGAGCTCTGGGCTGTGAATGTACACAGCCAATCAGCAGGTCCCAGCCATGAATCATTGGGTGGGACTTGCTGAAAGGTCCCTGCTGTGTACAATCACAGCTGGTGACAGCAGGGGGGTGGGCATGCGTGCGCCCTAAATACGAAAGTAGGCAGGGAGATGGTTAATTCAACCCTCTGACCAAATGAAAAAACAATCAAATCATTGATGGCAGGCTTTAGATCACTAGTTTTAGCTAGATTTAGATGACTGTTATTAGCAAATTGAAGCTGAACTCCTCCCCGCCCCTTGATTAGACCACCTTATATCTCTAGGTGAGAACGAGATCTAGGATTAACCTTTATGGACAGAGATGTGGAGAGGATTCTCCTGTTCTCTTACAAAACATCTATCTGTGCCAAACCAGGAGGAGAGCAGGTTTAAAGTCTTGTCTCGATGGCACCATACTCCGACCAGGATTCATAGAATGTTACCCCGATGCTCAGATCTTTGTTGGAGATGTGGAGAGGAACCGGGCTCCCTTCTTCACATTTTCTGGTCCTGCTGTTTTCTTCTCCCCTTCTGGAGTGCAGTCTTGAGAGTGTCCCAGAGGTTCTCTGTCCATAGGCTCTGACTACACCATGGGTGTCCAACCTTTTGGCTTCTCTGGGCCACATTGAGTGTAGAGAAATTTCCTCGGGCCGCATATTAAATATATACTATAGTTAAGGTATATAAGTAATAAAATGCCGCCGCGCCCTTCCCGCACCGCCGCACCCCCCGCACTAATTTAACACAACTAGAGGATGATCAAATGAAAAAGAATCAGTATACAGAGGTTTACTTCTTCTGAGCGATAATAAAGGAACACTCTAACCACCATGACCACTTCGGTGATTTGAAGTGGTCATGGTGGTAGGAGTCACTGCACATGCTCCCCTCCCCACTGCACATACTCCCCTCCCACTCTGAGGCAGCCTCTGCCTACTGTTAGTTGGAAGCTGCTGTGGCCGTGCCCCCGACCTGACTAACTTCCTCCCCAGCAAAAGAAAAATTGTCAGGGGGCAGTGGGCCGCATTGCCTGAGGTTCCGGGCCGCATGCGGCCCTCGGGCCACAGGTTGGACATGCCTGGACTAAACCCTGCAATTTTCCTTCTGCACCATCACAGGTTTATGAGCCAATCTTACAGGCGCTCTATCCTACCCATGCTGTATACTGCTCTTTTGGAAGCAGGCACAGCCTCCCTCGGTGACCGTCTGGCTGAAAAAGGTAGCAGAAATAAACAAGATGGAAGACCACATGGCCACGAAGAAGGGCCTACGGGACAACTTCCTCAAAAAATGAAATTGTTGGCACGAGTTTGTCTATCCGGCGGCTTACAAAAAGTTACTGATTTAAGATCTAATGATTGAAATTAGGGATCGACCGATTATCGGCAAAGCCGATATATCGAGGGCCGATATGCACTTTTCCCGATATATCGGAATCGGTCTTTTGATTTACCGATATTGCCGATATTTCGGGAAAGTGCATGTACTGGGGTGATGCCTGCAGCTAGAGGCATCACCCCCGGTACCGGTGTCCATAGCCGACGGTCGGCTGTCTTGTAATGACAACCGATGCGGCTGAGAAGCTGCTCGGTTGTCATTCCAAGGAGCGGGAGGGGACGTCCCCCCCTCCCGCTGCCTTCCGCGTCCTGTCCCACTAGGAGACCCGAGCATCCTACCTTCACCGCCGCCGTCTGACCATTTCTATGAATTCGGCACCGCCGAGTACCTGGAAGTGATGTCATGTCATGACATCACTTCCGGGTACTGGCGGCGCCGAATTCAAAATCTTACCTTATTATAGAAGAAAATATACTCACCTTCCTTCCACTTCCTCCCTCTGTGGCCGTGGCCAGCGCCATCTCTTCCGGTTTGCGATGACTCCTGGGTGCTGAACGTCTGTGCTGAAGCTGTGCAGGGATGCCGTGCCTGCACCGGAAGTGACGAACGGGGCCGGTGCAGTGCATTGTGGGACTCCGACGTCACGGAAGAGGACACAGAGAGGGACGCTGTGGCTTCAGCTGCCCACACCTGAGATGGCAGCGATGGAGAAGAAATTTTCAAGGTAAGTATTTCTTCTTACAGGTAAGTGCGACCCGGGACAGTTCAGAGGCTATCCATTATGGAATGTACTAGCCCTGACTGTCCCGGGGGTATTTTTAGCTCAAATTGACCCCCGAGGCCGGAACTCTGCTTTAAGTGCAAAGGAGGGGTTTGGGGTCTTTTAGACCCCCAGATACCTCCACCACAGTACCTGTAGACATTAAAAAAAAAAAAAATGTAATGACCGAAAATATCGGCAGATATCGGCCGATACCGATATCCGATGACCAAAATATCGGTACCGGTGGTAAAAAAACAATATCGGTCGATCGCTAATTGAAATTCTGGAAGGAAATGTTTGAGCCCAGTGGAGGCGGCGGAGTGATGAATTTCTCCTCTTCCCCTTTCTTTTCCCCTCCCTCCCTTTTTTTTTTTTTTTCCTTTCCCCCTTTCTGTTTTTCCTTTTCCTTCTTTCTCTGCTTTCCTGTGACACTGACAGTGTCCTCACTTCTGTCTGTAAACAATAGAAAATGTCTACTGGTGTGCACACATCAGCTGGCGTGGGTGCCATATATGTAGCCATAATTCCCCATGCGAGTGGGGAACCTTTACCTCCTTATACTGGCCAGAAGATAGATGCTGATGGGGGTCATGGCTCTGCCAGTGGGTACATAGATGGGTCATTCCTTCTGGCATTGTATGTCACATGAACTTATCATGGATTGAAGTAACCTCTCTTTCTGTAATGTTGAATATGGTACATGTTTTGGTTGAAAACCATAAACTTACATTTCTTTATCTCATATTTTGTACCACAGATAACAATTATCTAGATTTTGCTGCCATGTTTTACCACTGTTTTTTTTTTGACTTTGCATACCTTTAAATAAAGAATTAAAAAAAAAAATAGCTGAACTCCAGCAAACATGCTTTAGTTCAATAAGCGTTTATCAATTTTCAAATTTTAAAACATACAGTACCATTACAGAAAGGACAAAGTAATGTGTACAAAAGGCCACTTTTTGCAACAAGAAATTATACAGTAAAACATATGACATTCTACACCCAAGTAGATCTGGGCATAGAGAAAAAGACAAGAGATAACATCCAAGGTAAAAGTGTGCCCTGTAAACAGGGAAGCATTGAGTAAAATAGATTTTGTAGCTACAGAGAAGAAGGAATCTAGTTACAGCATTTTTTATTCTTTTAGGATAAAGGTTTTACATAAATGAGTGAAAGCTGATCATTGTAAGCACCCCTGTCTGTGATAAATCGTTTGTCTCAACCCTCGAACTGCAACTTTTGCTGGACACTTGATCTTACCGGATCTAACGAATATCTATTAGCCTGGATGATTTTTTTGCCAGAAAATTTGATGGGGGGGGGGGGGCAGCCCCCCACCTCCCCCCTCATTAATTACTTAATAATTCCCTAATTATGTGAGATCTAACAGTAAAACCATTTGATCTTACTGGATCTAACAAATAGCTTCCAAAATAGCTAACTGTTTGATCAATTTTTTGATAAGGGCGGCAGTGGTGTATTTAGGTTTTGTGCTGCCCTAGGCCTGACTAAACTTGTGCACTCCCTAATTTACATATGACCCACCCCTTCCTGTAAAGGCCATGCCCTTTACTGTTTACGACCCGCCCTATCATCTGTGAACCGCAGACCACAAGTCTATCAGTGCCCATCAGAGTAGCCTCATCAGTTCCCATACGTTCAGCCTCATCAGTGCCCATCTGTGCGGCCTTATCAGTGCCACCTCATTACTGCCCATCAGTGCAGCCTCTTCACTGACCGCTTTATGGGGGTGCCAGACCAATTTGCCTCCTGGACTCTGCCCTCTGGCCCAATTCAACCCATAAGACTGGCGCTATATTAAAAGTGTAGCGCAAGGCGGCGGAGACCCTTTTCGTGCGGGAACCAGGAGGAGGCTGTTTTTTTTTGCTGCCCCCCTGCAAAGTGCCGCCCTAGGCCTGGGCCTTGTTGGCCTAGGCCAAGATACAGCACTGAAGGGCGGGCTGATGACTGGTTAGCCCTCCAGTAAATAACTGTTCATTTTGCTTCTTCTGTGTGAGATCTAAGGCAAACAATTGATCTAACAAAGATCTAACGGACTGCATAAGTTTTATTCAAAAAATTTTATTTGGTGGGGCTAACCCAGCTAAGGTATACTATATACAAGATATTATATACTGTATACAATACATCATTATGCTAGATATTATATTATATACAGCATTATACTAGATACAAGATGTTATATACTTTACATTATTATACTTTATATAAGATAATATATACTATGCAGCATTATGCTAGATATTATATTCTATACAGCATTACACTAGATACAAGATATTATATACTATACATTATTATACTATATACAAGATATTATATACTATGCAGCGTTATACTAGATACTAGATATTATATTCTATACAGCCTTATACTAGATACAAGATAATATATACTATACAGCAGGGGTAATGAATTAAAATTCAAGGAGGTCCGGTTGCTAAAATTTTCTTTGGGCCGAGGTCCGAATCTGAAGTCTTTGCTATGACTCAGAAAGATGGGCAAAACAAAAACGTGTCCATCAGCGTTGCTCTTAACATAAAATATGCCCATCAGAGTGCCCCCTAACATAAAATGTGCCCATCAGAGTGCCCCCTAACATAAAATGTGCCCTTAGCATAAAATTTGCTCATCAGCGTGACCCTTAACATAAAATAAGGGACACGCTGATGGGCACATTTTATGTTAGGGGGCACTCTGATGTGCACATTTTATGTTGGGGGGCACTCAGATGGACACATTTTATGTTAGGGGGCACTCTGATGTGCACATTTTATGTTAGGTTGCACTCTGATGGGCAAAACAAAACGTGTAAATCAGCATTGCTCTTAACATAAAATATGGCCATCAGAGTGCCCCTTAGCATAAAATATGCCCATCAGAGTAGCATAAAATATGCCCATCAGAGTGCCCCCTAACATAAAATGTGCCCTTCAGAGTGCCCCTAACATAAAATGTGCCCTTCAGAGTGCCCCTAACATAAAATGTGCCCATCAGAGTGCCATCAGAGTGCCCCCTAACATAAAATTTGCCCATCAGAGTGCCCCCTAACATAAAATGTGCCCATCAGAGTGCCCCCTAACATAAAATGTGCCCATCAGAGTGCCCCCTAACATAAAATGTGCCCATCAGAGTGCCCCCTAACATAAAGTGCCCATCAGAGTGCCCCCTAACATAAAATGTGCCCATCAGAGTGCCCCCTAACATAAAATGTGCCCATCAGAGTGCCCCCTAACATAAAATGTGCCCATCAGAGTAGCATAAAATGTGCCCATCAGAGTAGCATAAAATGTGCCCATCAGAGTAGCATAAAATGTGCCCATCAGAGTGCCCCCTAGCATAAAATGTGCCCATCAGAGTGCCCCCTAGCATAAAATGTGCCCATCAGAGTGCCCCCTAGCATAAAATGTGCCCATCAGAGTGCCCCCTAGCATAAAATAGGCCCATCAGCGTGACCCGTAACATAAAATAAGGGGCACTCTGGGCACATTTTATGTTAGGGGGCACTCTGATGGGCACATTTTATGTTAGGGGGCACTCTGATGGGCACATTTTATGTTAGGGGGCACTCTGATGGGCACATTTTATGTTAGGGGGCACTCTGATGGGCAAAACCGTGTAAATCAGTGTTGCGCTTAACATAAAATCTGCCCATTAGAGTGCCCCTTAACATAAAATCTGCCCATTAGAGTGCCCCTTAACATTAAATCTGCCCATTAGAGTGCCCCTTAACATTAAATCTGCCCATTAGAGTGCCCCTTAACATAAAATCTGCCCATTAGAGTGCCCCTTAACATTAAATCTGCCCATTAGAGTGCCCCTTAACATAAAATCTGCCCATTACAGTGCCCCTTAACATTAAATCTGCCCATTAGAGTGCCCCTTAACATTAAATCTGCCCATTAGAGTGCCCCTTAACATTAAATCTGCCCATTAGAGTGCCTCTTAACATAAAATAAGGGGCATGCTGATGGGAACATTTTTTTTCTGGGGCACTCTAATGAGCACTACAAAATATGCCCATCAATCTGCACACTTTAAAAACCTCCCATCAGCTTTAAGTGCAGCTATGACCACATTCCTTTCTCCCCTTGTGCTCCACATACCTGGAGCCAGGAGCCGAGCCAGAAGCCACGAGCAGGGGGGCGGGGCGCGCACATAATGTCACGCCCCAACTCGCTGCCTGGCTGAATGGGAGCCGCAGTCAGGAGCGGGGGGCGGGTCGTGCGCGTGACGTCACGCCCCTACTCGCGGCCCGACAGGACACCGGCCGGGAACCGCAGCGCACACACAGTACGTCACTGGTTGCTGGGACACCCGCGGTCCCAGCAAACCATTGAATGAATAAAGGAGGCGGCCTCGCGGTCCGGGTGAAAGCATCGTGCGGGCCGCCAATGGACCGCGGGCCGCCATTTAGTGACGGCCGCTATACAGCATTATACTATATACAAGATATTATATACTATGCAGCGTTATACTAGATACTAGATAATATATACTATACAGCATTATATTAGATACTATACTTCATAGAGCATTATACTAGATAGAAGATATATATTACGAAGTGTTATACTAGATGCATAGTACTGTATAATATACAGTATTTTCCCAAATAGTATATAATATAGAGAATTATTTTATATACAAGGCACTATAGGATATACAGCATTATTCTAGATACAAAATATTATATAATACTATACAGTATTATACTATATTCAAGATATTATATACTACACAGTGTTTTACTAGATACTAGATATGATATTATATACTGCAATATACTAGATACAAGATGTTATATACTATATATTATTATACTATATACAAGATATTATATAGTATACAGCATTAAACTAGATACAAGATATTATATACTATAAACTATTATATTATATACAGGAAATTATATACTATACATCAGGGGCGTAACTACAGGGGTTGCAGGGGTTGCGATTGCTACCGGGCCCCATGGTCAAGGGGGCCTGTGTGGCTCCCCTGCACACCTGGATAGGAGGGGCGGCGGGGGCAGCATGTAGAGTAATCACTGTCCTCCTTTTTTCTCCTGTAGCTGCAGGAGAAAATGGAGGAGATTGGTTCCTCTGTATGCTGCCCCTGCCACTCCTCCTATCCAGTTCACTTGTGTTCTGCTGTCTCTGGGCCCCTGTGTGCTCCCCTGGTCCCCCCCCCCCCACTGTGCTCTCCCCAGGCTTGAAGGGAAGGGCCCCGGCCAGGGGTCCGGGGGGGCCCTTCATGGTTTCTTGCACCGGGGCCCTGAAGGTTCTAGTTACACCTCTGCTATACATTATTATATTATATACAAGATATTATATGCTATACAGCATTATACTAGATACTAGATATTCTATTCTATAGAGCATTATACTAGATACAAGATACAGTATATACTATGCAGTATTATACTAGATGCATTCTACTGTATATTATGCAGCATTTTACAAGATAGTATATAATATAGAGTATTATTTTATATACAAGGCAGTATACTCTACTATTATACTAGATACATAGGTGTGCGCAGGGGGTGTGCCAGGTGTGCCTGGGCACACCCTAATCACTCGGTGTGATGCCAATTCCCCCTACTGCCCGGGCTCCCCCGTGTTGTGCCCCTCCACCGCAGTGCTGTGGATAAGGCTGCGCACGCCTACGACTAGATACAAGATGTTATATACTATACAATATTATACTAGATACAAGATACGATAAGATATACAGCATTGCACTACATACTGCATTTTACTAGATACAGGATACTATATAATATACAATATCTTCCAAGATACTTTATAAATAGAGTATTATCTTTCCTTATTATACTTATACAAAATATATAGATATTATATACACATTCAGAGCATTCCAGAAAACCTTAACTGATATCATGTTAAAAAGACAAATTCCAAATCTCATTATCTTCTGTAAACTCATTAAGTGTCAGAAGCAGCAGACAGGACCATGGGCGTTATCCTGGTCAATTCTGGCCATCCAGACAAAACTGTAGGATTATGTATTGTTATGGTGTGAGATGGTGACAATAGGTTGGTCCCCTCTGCTGCCTTCACACCTTGTACAATGTATGAATGTGTTGGAGACAGGCACACCCCCTGAGCAGTGTCTGTGTCCGATTACTCATATTTTCTATTATCATAGCTGCTCCTATTGTACATGAACATCTGGTGACAACTATAACACTAAGGAATACGGTACTAATGAAAACTATTACATAAAAGATGATGCAAGCTGCAAGTGAAAGTGACTGGCAAAGTACAGCAACTGGGAGGCTATAGCAATGAAAGGCAAATTCTGATTTGGCATTTTGTCTTGTTACAGTTTGCATATTGCGTTTTAAGAAAGTCACTGTACCCAAAACTGTTTTTTTTTTAAATTTTGGTTAGATGCTGCAGAGTTAAGCCCCGTACACACGATCAGATTATCGAACGATCTGTCGTCCGTTTTTTGTGGCATGCTAGTCTGATGTGGAAAGTGAAGAGGTTATTTTCATACAAATTTTCCCGTACGACAGAATTCTACTTCAGAAGTGATGTCATGTGTTGGATTGCTTTGTATGTGTTCTTTCTCTCTGAGCATACCTAGTCTTGCTCTTAAGATTTTTTTCCATCGAAATCTGTACTAATGAGACGAAAATCGGACGTTGTATTACGGACGACAAAAATGATATAGCCTGCACACCAGGATTTTGTCAGCCGAAAAGTCAGAGTTGGCTGTCGAAAGCACCATACTAACAATCCGAAAATCGGCAGATCGGTCGTCGGACGAATTTTCCCTACAGATTTTCTTATAGTGTGTACAGGCCTTTAAAGTCCCAACAGTGTTTTCTATCTCCCTGGAATCTATCAATGAGATCTCTGCACTGAGTACCCAGGTCTGTGCACCTGCTGTGTCCATTATAAGGGGTCCCCACCATCCCTGCTGAATTGAGGCCAACACATGTCTCAATTTTCACTGGTTCAGTCCGTGGGCTAAACATGAGAATATCAGTTGGTTCCACCATACAGTCTAACAAGATGCCTAAATACAATGGTATTGCTGACAAGATGAAGTCACTTTTGGCTGATAACTTTCCACCCAGCTCAGTCGTTCTTAAATCGATTTTTTCAAGCCACCCATGGCTCAAAATAACTGAATCAGCCAACATTTGAGCCATCTATGGGGGCATTTATGGGTTATACTCTATCTTGATGATAGAGTATACAAGACAACAGAGAGTGACCATACCTTTAACTATTACATTTAGGTGGACCAGCCCTTTTGGAGTAACTAAAATACAGCTGTAACACAGTAGAAATGCTACCGTTCTGTCTCAGTGATCAAATTATTTAAGTACTTTACAACTCTCTGAGTTGACTACAAGAATGTAGGAGTTTTGACATTTTTGTGACTTCACTTACTGCAGGCTTAGGGCTCTTTCACACGGGCGTTCAGTTTTTTTTTGCCCGATCAGGTCCTTTTTTTTTTTTTTGAAACGGACACGGATGACACTTGTGTCATCCGGTCCGTCTGTCCGTTTTTCATCCCATCCGTTTGTATCTCTATGTAAGTACGGATGTCAGCGGATGACACCACTGACATCCGTTTTTGCGTCTGTTCCATTTTTTGAACGGAAGAAAAAATAGGTTTCTCTTCCGTTCCAAAAAACTGAACTGAACGGAAAGGACGAAAAACGGATGTCAGCGGATGATCATCCACTGACATCCGTATTTACATAGAGATACATTATGTCCGTTTTTCATCCACAAACGGATGGGATGTAAAACGGACATACGGAACGCCCGTGTGAAAGAGCAAAATCTGGTGAAGCTCTGAATGGTAGTCACTCAGCTTTTAACTTCAGCTTGGTAAATTTAGCCTTGCAAATAAAAATGGAAGCTGATTGGTTTCTATGAAGAACTACGCCAGATTTTGCACACTCCAGTTTTAGTAAATCAACCCTTCAGTGTCTTAGAAAGTGTTGAAGCCACAAAAAAAAAAAAAAGAATATACGCTTTTGTACCACAATTTTTCACCCTAATAAAAAAGTTTGTATACAAAAAAAAAAAAAAAAGAAAGTGTTGAAGCCAGAAACAGACAGTAAACTAGCATTTTCAGAAGCAGGTCAGCTGTGGTTTGATAAGACAAGAATTTTCACAACTTTAGTAACCTCTTCATTTTTGATATGAGACTAGCGTGCAAAAAAAACGGACGATCATTTGTGCAATATTCTCATCATCGAGAAAATACTGGGACACAGCCAGAGTTGAGACTCTTCCTGCTCCATAGCAGACTATGCATGGCATATAGAGGGGGAAGGGAGACAAGCTGGATATTTAAAGGGATAAAGATATGACTTGTAGATAAATCTTTATATCTTTTCATACATTTCCAGTAGTTGGGAGCTACAGCCAATTACCACAGAAGAAGGGAATTCAATATATGGTTAATAGAAAATAACTTATGTATCCAGCGCTCTGCCATAGACAGTACTCAGACTGGTACAATACACCCTTAGGGGTCATATGGAAAAAGAAACAAAAATTTGTACAAAAATTGATCTTACATTCGATGACGCAATCATTGTATTGGATTTTTTCCTGAAAATATCAAATTTTTTAAGATCATTTTCAACAGTAAACATTGTTTTTTTTTTCAGATTTGTTACTACTACTATCCCTATTGCTCATGCACAATTTTTTTTTTCTTTTTTTTTTTTTTTTTTTAGAACAACGGACCTACAAGCAATTAGAAAATTGTTTCATTGAAAAAATTTCCAACATATTCATTCATTTTCAATCTTGAAACTAAAATAGTTTCCTTGTTTTCTCATTTGGCAAACCTGATGCCTGCAATAAACTTACCAGGGCCTTTTGGCGCCCAGCTAGTGCTTGGTCTGCGTCCCTAGGTACACTGCTAACTTTTATTGTAATGCTTGCTCATTATATCCCTTGCTATCTATTGTTGTCTACTTCATTTGTAGTTCCCTCCTGACATTTGATGTTTACTATTTGAGAATTTATTGATGCGTTCTATTTACCCATGCACTAACATGGGTTACACTTTTTTTTTTTTTTTTTTTTAAATGTTAATAAATAATTGAAAGTGAAATGCAAAATTGACTGTCGCAGTCAGCACACTGACCATACGAGAACTCAACGAACTGTCCTCCGACTAAACTTTCGATTTTCTTTCTATGTATGGCCAGATTTACTGTAAGAGGGTTACCCAACATACTGAAGGGTAATGGACAAATAGATGGGTATTAGATAGATGAACAGGAAAGCAATAGATAGGCAGATAGACAGACATGCTAGTAGGTTATCTGGCTCCTATTTAAATAAGCCCTAAGACGTGCATATATGGTATGTATGTGAAATAGGGACCTTAGATTGTAAGCTCCTTGTATATCCTTGTATATTATAATATATATATATATATATATATATATATATATATATATAAATAAATAAATATATATATAAATATAATATATATATATATATATATATATATATATATAAATAAATACATAATATTGTACCTTAAACTATACCATCCCCCACCTTATTGCACTCTAATAGTCTCTCATGCATGGTTTAGTATTTTAATGGTCCCAGATTTGCCCATAATTGATGTAAGCTGTATACAGTTTGTACAGTGTTTATAGGTTCGGTTTCTGAGTGTTCTTAGAGGATGTGCTGGGCTCATGAAGTGTGCCTTCACCCCAAAGATGTGTATTCCATCCTATTGTGTCCTCCTCCCTGCAGGAAATAATGACTGGCTTCTCTAACCTGTGGACAATAGTGTCTACCTGCTTGCCACCCATCTTCACACCCCTCAAGGCGTATTTCACACCTCATTACTTTGATCAGTCTGGTTGGCCCTTAGTGTATTTAAAAGAGAGGAGAGTGCCAGAGAGCAGACACAGTACCCAGTCCAGAGCAAAGCATAGCACAGTTCAGAGGGAAGCAAGGAGGAAAGGATAGAGCCAGGTGGAAGATGGCTGGATACACTCCGGACAATGAGGATTACTTCCCAGATTGCTTCTCATCCAGCCCCAATCACATGACCTTCTCCGAACCCCAGACTCAGTATGGTGGTCTCAATCTGGTCTCCTTGCAACAGAAGGACTTTCAGTCAGCCTGTGTGAAGGGTAAGTATGTTCACTATTCAGCCAATGCACAATGATGGAGCTGGTGGAACTAAGTTTCAGGGGGCTATTCCAGTTTTTATTATTTTTAAATAATGTAGAGTGCAAACTTGTGTTGGACATCTTATATTTCTCTGGGAGCTTTGAGCCTACAAGTCTTAGCATTGCCACACGAGATGCTGGTCTAGCAAAAGAAAATATTATGTAAGTTTCAAGTCAGTCCACCTAAAGTTTGTAGTTTAATTACTATCTGGGACTGGTGGGACTTCTAGTTTATAGAGTACCTGTAAGCCACAAATAATCAGAGTTTATTATGGAAAGTCTCACTGATTATGCATACCAATTTAATATTATTATTATTCAGATCTGTGTTTCAAAGGCCAATTTTTTAAATTTATATATAGAGCAGGGAAGGGTTAGAACCCCAGCCAGATTTTTAATGCTGTCAATGTTTGTTCTGGTGATCACAGAAGGTGATGGATAATTTAAACATTTACAGTTGTTACTGGAAGAGGGATAGAGGGGCAATCTTCCAATGGGGATACATGTTCCCGTTACAACTGTCTTTCAGCGAATTTCCCTCACTTTGAAGAGATTTTCTCTTACTTGCTGTTATGTCTCTGGGACGAATAGGAAGAGTAATCTTCCCAATAGAACATAGCAGAAAAATAACAAAACTGACTGGGGTTTTAATTGTTCCCTACTTTCTAAAAAAACAAAAACAAACGCTTTTTATTTTTATATATATATATATATATATACATCTATCTATCTATCTATCTATCTATCTATCTATCTATCTATCTATCTATCTATCTATCTATCTATCTATCTATCTATCTATCTATCTATCTATCTATCTATCTATCTATCTATCTATCTATCTATCTATCTATCTATCTATCTATCTATCTATCTTATATACATATATAATATATATATATTATAGATCTGAAACGTGGGTATTTGTTGTTTTGATGTGTGTGTATATATATATATATATGATATATATATATATATATCATTTTTTTTGTCTTATGTTTATTCATCAGCTTACACTTAAAAGTTGTACCCATAATAGATTCTGGATTTACAGGTGGAGTCCAGTCTACCTCATATTGTTCGGAGATTCTATCGGCATGCTTTTTGTCCACTATAGTTCTTAATTTTGTCCCTGCCCTTCTTAAAATGTGTATTTTTATTGCTCTATTGGCATTTTTCTCCTGCATGTTCCTTCACATATAATGCAACAGGGAGAGTGTTTGACCATCTTAATTTCTGTAAAAGGTGTGGAAACCTTATCATCAGAATCCCTGAGATATGGGAGAACCTGTTAAAGGGGACCTCTTTTGAATGCACTAGCGATCCCTGGCTTCAGCACCTTTGCAGCTACTGACCTGGACATGTAGACAGTGAAGTTAGAAGCCCCAATCTGTACACTTGTTCCAGGCCAGAATGTATTAAAGCAATTAAATCAACATGATCAGCTGCTCCCATTAGTAGGCATTTTCCTGAAATATTTCTTACATAGTTGTCAAATTTTATTTTTTAATTTAATTGGTTCTCCAAACTTGTTTGTTGCGGTTACTCACTATTCATGCTAGTGTTGTTAGCTCTGGGCACCCATCATCCATGTCTGTGGGTATCAGACAGTTTGTGTTGTGATGCTGTGAAGCATCTGCATATACTGCTGGTGATGAGATTCTTAAAGCATCATTTTTTTTTTTTTTTTTTGCAGAAGAGATAACAGAACAGGCCATCAGCAACCAAACTTCCACCCAGTCCTCAACATCGAAGAAGAATGTGAAGCGTAATAAGCAGGCGGCCATCACTGCACCCACAGTTATAGAACAAGCAGCTATATCACAGCGCAGGAAGAGGACAGTGTACAGCCAGGAGCAGCTGGATGTCTTGGAGGAATTCTTCCAGAGAAACATGTACCCAGATATCCACCACCGAGAAGAATTGGCCAAAATAATTTATATCCCTGAGTCCAGGATCCAGGTATGTGGATAATTGTCAATCATCTTTGGGGATATTTCTTGCACAGAACCCTCCATGTAATTTTCTGCTGTTTAATAAAAAAATGTTTTCATGTTTCTCTTATCTGGTGTTCGAAATTCTCCTCCTTTACTTCTTCCAAAGCCCAATTTCCTTATCCGATGCACTCCATATTTTTACTGATACTATATTTTTTAATTGTTCAATTATAACTTTATTCTCTCCTCCTTTACATGTTCTACTTCATAGTTTTATAGCCTGATGGGCTTCCCAAGGTGATCGGTCTACCACACCTTTACCTGTATCATTGTACTTTCAGCTTTCTTTCTTGATTCTTTATCTGTTCTAATATTTCTTTACTTGTTCATAAGCTTCTTGCCCTCATCTTTTTAATGGTCCCTCATTTAGTGTAATACTTTTTCACCTGTTCTGAAGTTCTCACATATATTTGGCCCTGATGCTGTCTTTATTTTATTGTGATCTACCTGCAATTGCCTCTTTCCAACTGGTGACAGTATTAGGCTGGCCATACATGATACAATTTTCTGTACAATTTTCTTGGAACTTACCTTCAACTATGTAATACAAAGGCCTGCCTAATTGGATACAAGTGAATGTGTTGTTTATCTTTGACCTCATATTATGTGGTTTGTGGTAAATCTATCAGAAAATTGTACAAGAAAATTGAACATGTATAGCCAGCCTTATGCCCCGTACACACGTGCAGATTATCTGAAGACTTTTGTCTGCAGACTTACCTTTTCTATGTAGTGCAAGGGCCTGCTGGATTGCATACAAATTGAAAGTGTTTAGGTTTGACCTCATATTATATGGTTTTGGTAAGTCTGCAGACAAAAGTCTGCAGATAATCTGCACGTGTGTATGGGGCATCAGTCTACTGCAGCCTCCATACATGAGTGGTGTTTTGTCATGTGTCAAATGCAATATCTCTGTATTATGCTTACAGGGAAAAACCTAGGGCTTTAGTATCCTCTTCTCAGGGACACCCTCACAGCTTTTTTGGAGTGAAAGACTTAAATTAAGGAATATGTGACTTTATTATCTTAGGAAAGTAACTACAATCCAAAAAATGGTCAGTTCTCTGGCATGTTGTGTTACTTTACATAATACATTTTTATTCACCAGTTTTATTTTGGGGAACTCAAAATTCATTTTTGTTTTTGACAGGTGTGGTTCCAAAACAGGAGAGGAAAGGCCAGACGTGAAAAAAGCAAATCCACTTATTTCACTAATGCAAACATGAGCTATTCCAACATCCGGCAACCAGAGAATATCTATTCTACAACATCAGCACTGAAGCATCCAATGACTGCCTCCGAACAACCCCAGGTCATGGCTCCCCAACAACAGCCCATGATGAATTTATCACAAGATATGTATAACCAAGCCCCAGAGTCTACCCCCTACCCCCATTATTCCTGTCCTGTTCCCCGTGACAGGTTTATGATGCACCAGGCCTCACCCAACATGTACCAGCAACAAAATTCACAGTCCCACAACCAACAGCACTTGTACAAAAACATGGCCCCCATCATGAGCCCCAAGGCAATGGACTTAAGCAGAAGACCCTATAGGCTGTCTACAGAGTCTGACTATATGATGGACTATAATAACTACCCACCCAACAAGACCATCACACCAGAGATGAGTGTCAACATTCCACCAATCCCACCATCTACAGCAACAAGGAACCACGGTGAAGTCAATCCTTTTACCAGGCAAACAACATACTCAATGTCAATCATGCATGATGACTACTACAAGGAAGGTTCTGAATCCGATTCCGGTGTCAGTGAGAGGTCTCCAGATTCTGTCTCTGATTCTAAAGAAAGCATCTCTTCTGTCCTCTCTAGCCTGTAAACTGGTGAACAACGCCAATAGTTGAAAGAACTGGAGAGAACCTTTTTTGTTTATACTGCTGATAGGAAATATTCAATGTCACTCTACCACAGCATAAGACTTCCAATTATTCTTCTTTGTTTTATTAGGGAGAAAAGGCTTTAGGAAGCCAACTCAGTTTCTGGTATCCAGTTCTTGCTTGGCTGAAATCTCTGATAAAAAGCTTACAAAGTTATCCTTCAGCTACAAGACACTTTAAGCCATGCACAATTGTACTTTATGCTTATGCAAAAAAAAAAAAAAAATATATATATATATATATATATATATATATATATATGTATATATTCATACTTTATCCTTTTGCCTTATGATTATATATTCTTTACAGGATAAACCAGTGCAATAACTTTGTTTATACAACTTAGTTTTACTTTTTAATATTCCCAAATGTAATATTTTTCATTTATGTATTTTGTTTTGTATATATGAGTTTTCTTTTCAATAAAGCATTTAAAACAAAGTAGTGTTTGCATATTATTGCTGCACAGATTTCAGATTCTTATCTTACAAAGAACAACACTGTACAGCAGGCAATAGCAGCCAATCACAAATTCAATTCCTTCAGTCTTCTGTGTTCTTTACAGCTGAAAGATTCCTTCTGATTGGGTTCTGTAATCTATTGGCAATCTTCTTTATTATTAACCTAAAAACCTGAACCATTTTACAACCCCAATTCCAATTTCCAAAACAGTTGGTAAAATGTACAAAAAAACAGATTGCAATGATTTGCAAATCTCATAAATCCATATTTTTTGGATATTTTATATAAATCCACAATAGAAAATAGAAAACATCAATTTTTTTTAAACTGAGACAATGTACCACTTAAGGACCAGGCCTATTTCTGACATTTGTTGTTTATAAGTTAAAATCAGTATTTTTTGCTAGAAAATTACTTACAACCCCCAAACATTATATATATTTTGTTTTTTTAGCAAAGACCCTAGAGAATAAAATGGAGATTGTTGCAATACTTTATGTCACACCGTATTTGCGCAGTGGTCTTACAAACGCAATTTTTTTGAAAAAATACACTTTTTTAAATAAAAAATAAGAAAATATAGCCCAATTTCTTTCTATAATGTGAAAGATAATGTCACGCCCAGTGAATTGATACCTAACATATCATGCTTCAAAATTGCACACGCTCGTGGAATGACGACAAACTTTGGTACCTAAAAATCTCCATAGGTGACACTTTAAAATTTTTTACAGGTTACCAGTTTAGAGATACAGAGGAGGTCTAACGATTGCGGCAATACCTCACATGTGAGGTTTGAACATCGTATATACATATGTGGGCGCAACTTGCGTATGTGTTCTGCGTGCGAGCTCTGAGGGATGGGGCACTTAAAAAATGTTTTTCTTATTTATTTTACTTTTTATTTTTATACTGTCCTTTTGAAAAAAAATGTTTTGATCACTTTTATTCCTATTACAAGGAATGTAAACATCCTTTGTAAAAGAAATAAGCATGACAGGTCCTCTTTAATGTGAGATCGGGGGTCAAAAAGACCTCGGATCTCACATTTACACTTGAAAGCAATAAAATGTAATTTTTTTCTATTTAAAAAAAAAAAAAAAAGTTGTCCCTTTAAGGCCGTTGGGCGAAAGTGAGGTTTGACGTCGCTCCAGTCATTTAAGGGTATAAAGTTTAGTGGGGGCCATCTTGCCCTCACTCGACTTCCTGCCCAGTAACACAGGGGATCGGATTGTTTTCCTGCATAATGACGGCTCCGGCGTGGCGAATCCGCTGCTGGGACCACTTTTATGCGAAAGAGGACCGCTGGCCGTGTAAAAAAATACAGAGGTTATGACAGCTATCTGCTGCCATAACTCCGGTATTTAATGTCAAAGTAGCGATATAAATACACAGCGGGCAGTCTGGAAGTAGTTAGAAAATAAATTGGGTGATTTTGAAATTGATAGCAGCAACATGTCTCAACAAAATTAGGACACGGCAACAAAAAGCAGGCAAGTAAGTGGTACTAAAAAGGAAGATCTGGAAGAACATTTTGCAACTAATTTGGTTAATTGGCAACAGGTCAGTAACGTGATTGGGTATAGACAGGGCATCTTCGAGAGTCAGTGTCTCAAAAGTAAAGATGGGCAGAGGTTCACCAATCTGTGAAAAGCAGCATCTAAAAATTGTTGAACAATTTCATAATAATGTTTCTCAATGTAAAATTGAAAAGACTTCTGCAAGATTATGATATATTTGTGTTTCCAGTGGAAGTTATGGTTTATTAATATGATCAGCAGCATGGTGGACATAGCAAGAAGAAAGCATTCCCCTCTTTCATTATTTATGCAGACTTAACACATTCAGCTCCAGTTAGCTCCATACCACCAAGGTAAATGGATCCATACATTCTACTGAATGCAAGGGACCTCTACCAGAATTCAAAGTCCTGTAACTAAGCACAATTACCTTGCAGAAGTTCAGCAGCAGTCACGCACGCAATGTTCCAGGATTTTTTGGCCTTTGGTAGTCACCTGAGGATTGGAGTTTGCATGCTCTCCCTGTGCCTGCGTGGGTTTCCTCCGGGTACTCCGGTTTCCTCCCACACTCCAAAGACATGCTGGTAGGTTAATTGGATCCTGTATAAAATTGCCCCTACTATGTATGTATGAATGTGAGTTAGGGACCTTAGATTGTAAGCTCCTTGGGAGCTGGGACTGATGTGAATGTACAATGTATATGTAAAGCGCTGCGTAAATTGACAGCGCTATATAAGTACCTGAAGTAATAATAATAATAACGGTTGGTAAAAGTAATTTTGTTTAGATGCCCAATTGTGGTCCTCATGCCCCCTGACAGAAAATGTTTTTCATTTCTCTGTATTGACTGCCAGCTAAAATATTAGGGTATTATATATGATGAATGTCAAACTTTACAGTTTTACATTTTATTTCTATTGGAAACTTGGATTTTGCTTTTTATAACATTATTAAAAAAATTCTACCCTCCTTATGTCCATGCATTTTGCAGTGCATATTTTACCAGACATGAACCAATTTATTTTTACTTCACTCTCAATGAGCCCAAAAGAAGAAAGTGTTAAAGGGAAAACTATAGAGATTTGGCTTAAATGCCACTTTTTAATATATTATACGGTATTAATATATTTGTTAATATTTATATAACATTTTTAACTTACAAATAGACACTGAAAGGAATTCTTGATACATCCATTGCTTTGCTGACTTTTCCTTCTGAGAAAACTAGCTGCTGGACCGTCATGTTGATCCACTGATCTCAATACTTTGAATCAATGTCCCAGAACATATAAGCAGGTAAAGCCCCGTACACACGAACTGATCGTCGGCCGAACGATCGGCCGTCTTTTGTCCAGGGCTGTCGTGTCTGTTGAAAACTGCAAAAGACTGCACACGAATTTTGTCGGCCAACAACAGCCGACTGCAGAAGTGATGTCATGTGATGGTTACCATTCCTTGTCTTTTTTCTTTTCTGAGCATGCCCAGTCTTGCTAATCTGCTGTCTGTTGGCCGAAATCTGTACTGACTGGCGAACAATCGGCCGTTCTGGTGACGGACAACAAAAATTTTAAAGTCTGCACGACAGATTCTGTTCGGCCGAAAATGCGCTGTCGGCTGTCGGAAGCATCATACTAACAAGCCTACAATCGGCCGATCGGTCGTTGGCCGAATATTTAAGGCCGACAATCGGTACGTGTGTACGGGGCTTAATGGTCTTTGATTTTGCAGGCGTGCAAACATATTCCAGGTCAGTGACTCAGAAGTACTGAAGCCAAAAGGTCAGCAAAACAGCCAAGCAATTAGAAGGAGGTTAGCAATGGAAGTATTGCACCAAAATAGTATAGTACCAAAAGTATTGGGACGCCTGCCTTTACACATACATGAACTTAAATGGCATCCCAGTATTATATATTACTCTTGTACCTTACACACAATTAATACTCTATTTGGACGGCCAGGTGAGGCCTTACTATCCTCGTCATCGAGATGGCACTTGTCTCTGAACCCCCTTTGGACCATCTTCACGTGTGTAGATATAGCTCCCACAGTTCCCGCACAAACTTTCTCAGTAGACCTATATACTCAATCCCTTGAGGCCATTTTCTGTATTAAATTGTAAGTACTATCTATGATGGGCATGGTGCCTGCTACATGTATACTTGTATGTATCACTACTCTTATACTTATATATGTTTTATAGATTTGTGAATCTATAAAAATAATCTGATATAGGGATGGAGGCACATTTTTATATGAGCCTCATTTAAAGTCCCAAAGCCTTTTTCCTTTATGGAATCAGAAAAGTATGCCACCGTTCACACCAAATGCGGCTTTGAAATCACGCTACTTCAGTGCGATTTCAAAGTGGCACATCATTGAATTTTGAATTGCTGATTTTATTGAGGCTTGCAACTCCATGAACTGAAGTCTATTCAAGTCGCAATGAATTTGGCAAAAAGTAGTGCAGGAACTATTTCATCGGTTTGAACGGGGGCCAATACCTGATCTCTCTGAACTTTTGCTGCTCTCTCTTTAGAAGTCGTTAATCTTTGTAAATGCATAGATGACCTGCAATAAAAGTTTATTTGCAAAGCAAAGATTTATATAAACTGGAAAAAGTGGAAAAAAATAAGAAAAATAAAATATATAACACATTCACATAATCTCCTATAAAGTTTAATTAATATTCAATATTAAATCTGACATTAAATGTTCCCTTTAGCTAAGTATAGTGTCATATTCAACAAATAACAAGTTATGAATAGTTTATAGATTGCCTGTTCTGCCCATCAGTTAGTCAATAGCCAGTTCACACCTCTCATTTCCCCTGGCAGACTGACTGGCACCTGAAGACTGTGGGGAGTGTGCCATGCTATCAGCATATCAATGGATTCAGTGTGTAGCCAGGTTGGAGGTGTGAAAACAAACACCCATGCCCACTAACTTATAAAAAGGGCCATAATGCCAAAGTTACATAATGGGAAAAATAGCTTATGTAAAAGAGATTTTAAAAACCTCAATAGATAGATATGTAAGTATTCCAGGAGATGATTAGGAGACATTTAACACAAAGCTAGCACAGCAGGGGGCACCCTGTTCAGTACACAGCACGGGGGTGTGCTGAAAAGAGGTAAAAAAACAAACAAAAAATGAAGAAAATTCCTTTATGATGGCAATATAGGTAACGTGATCTTACAAACTGTATTGTGATATCATAGTCACATTTATAAGGTGCAATGTTAGTTAATGTTACAATCGGAATTATGATGCTATTGTGGCTACCATACTGTCAGATACTGTGATTTAACCACTTCCAGTCAACGCACTGCTTATTTTCTTCAGCAGTGTGGCAGCTGCAACCAAAATCACGTTAATAGGCGTCATCTCTCCTGGGAGGAGCCAAGGGGCGAGTGCGCGCCGCCGCCGGCGCGCTCCCACCCCCAATCGTCAGTGGGGCAGCCAGTGCGGGTGTCAGGCGGCTCCGATCGCCGCCTGACACCAGCGATCTCTCCCCGCTGACAGAGAAGGACGGACGGCTGATGTAAACACAGCCGCCCTTCCTTCTCCCTGCAATGATCACAGAGACCATGCCATCCTGCTATATAGGATCACATGTCTCTATGATCATTTCAAAAAGTCCAACCCCCCCCCCCCCCACAGTCATCACTCCACAGAATCACTCCCCTAGGCTTACATTTAACCTCTTGATCACCAATAGTATTAACCCCTTCCCTGCCAGTGTCATTATTACAGTAACAGTGCAATGTTTAGCACTGATAACTGTAGTAATGTCACTGGTCCCCCCAAAAGTGTCAAAAATGTCAGTTAGGGGTCCGATCTGTCCACCGCAATGTCGCAGTCCCGCAAAAAATCTCAGATCGCCGCCATTACTAGTAAAAAAAAAAAACAATACAAATTACATTTAATCTTTCCCGTAGTTAGTAGATGCAATAACTTTTGCACAAACCAATCAAAATACGCTTATTGCGATTTTTTTCTTTACCAAAAATATGTAGCAGAAAACAAATTGGCCTAAAATGTTAAAAAATTTAGATTTTTACATTTTTTTTTGGGAATGTCATATAGCAGAATGTGAAAAATATTGTTTTTTTTTTTTTTCAAAATTGTCGCTGTTTTTTTGTTTATAGTGCAAAAAATAAAAATTTCACAGGTGATCAAATGCCACCAAAAGAAAGCTCTATTTGTGGGAAATTTGTGGGAAACCATGCAATTGTCCGTTAATGTCACGCAGTGCCGAATCGCAAAATATGGCCTGGTCATTAAGAGGGAAAATCTTCCGGTCCAGAAGTGGTTAAGGGTCAATATTATGATGCCATAGTACTTATTGTAGTATTATCGTATTATGATGTCAAGTCATTACTGTTATGTCACAATCAAAACTAAACAAAAAATTGGCCTGTATTTTTGTCAACAAATTGTCATACTTGGAATTATGGTAACAATTACTGCAAAAGACACTTGGGTCATTCAGCAGAAGACCCTACAGAATAAAAATAAAAGTTAAATTTGTGTCTGGGGTATAATGGTCATTTACGAGGAAGCTATAATGCAGGAAGGTAGGAGGCATGTTTTGATATTATTTAGCATTCTTTTATAAAAAAAAAATTTTTTTTTACATTTTCTTTACACTAAAAAAGAAAATGAGCGCTAATGCAAGAATCTTTTGTATAAAAGACTGTTCATCCAAAGTAATCAGCCACAAATCTACCTGGATCAACTTTTTATCAAAATCAAGTACTAATAGCACACAAAAAAATAATGGGTGCCAATATGGAGATATACATCAAAAACTAGAATACGATTTTAAATTTATTGTTATAAATTTAAAAAAAAAACATGAATTAGTTAAAAAAGATATTATTATCACAAGCCTTGATAAGGCTGTTTTTTCTACATTACAATAACTATACACTGCAAGTATTCACATGTAAGTATCAAGGTTTGCCCTAATTCCCCCCTGCCATAAGCATTATTACACTTCATTATAACAGTTTACATAACAAAAACATTCCATTATTTTGTGTGCTGATCAGATGGGGGTGGGGGATTCTGGCAATAGCACGATGCATTTGGTGGTTAATGTGGCCCATATCCTCAGGTTCTGTGAAACGCAAAAATAGAGACTAACATAAAAAAATTATAATTACATTACATTCAAAATAATAATAACTACATTTGCCAAACATATTAACATTCATCAGATCTATACAGAATAATTGTATTATCTAAGTTGAATGACTGTCCAAGTATTGGGGACCACCAACCTCGAAAAACCTCCCCTAATTAGAGCAAACTGTGAAACTTGATACATACATATGATTATCTGTGGTGTATAGTTATCATAATGTTTGAAAAACAGCCTTGTCAATGCTTGTGATATGAATATCCTTTTATCAATTGTTTTTTTAAGTACTGAATATAACAATAAAATAATGTAATCTTTTACTAGTTTTTGAAGTCATGATGCTCCATGTTGGCACCTTTAAATTCCCTATTTCTTTTATTTTTACTATTAGTGACTTCCTTAAGCCAGCTCTACACGATCAGAATATTGTACAAAAAATACCGCTTTTGAATCGATTGTATGATAATCTGATCCTAAATACACAGCTTTTGTCCGAAACTTTCTGAAGGGACAAACACAAAAATATATAATATATATATATACAATATTATAATTATATATATATATATATATATAATTATAATTATAATAATATACGGTAATATTATAATTATATACAGTAAAACCTTGGTTTGAGAGTAACTTGGTTTGAGAGCGCTTTGCAAGACAAGCAAATTTTTAAAATAAATTTTGACTTGATATACAAGCGATGTCTTGATATACAAGTAGCGTCATGTCACAACTGGGTATAAAAGAGAAGAGAGGTGCCTCTAAGTGTAGCAATATTGTTACATTTAATGAAGGTTCAATATTTAGCAGCTCACATGGTTGATGATTAAAACAGGCACATCTAAGTATGCAGGCATCCAGGGTAAAGCTGTCCATATAGACCATCCTCCGCACTGCCATCTTCTTCACACCCTTCCACGCTGCGCTCCACGAGCGATTCAAAGTCTCGCTTTCAGATCACTCTACTGCAGGGTAGTCTTCCCAATCACAATTGCAGACTGACATCGGTGAGAGCCAGTGGTTCAGAAGATGGTCTATGTGGACAACTTTACCCCGGATGCCTGCATACTTAGATGTGCCTCTTAATCATCAACCATGTGATTTGCTAAATGTTGTACCTTCATTAAATGTCCCCATACTGCTACACTTAGAGGCACCTCTCTTCTCTTTTATACTCTGTAGCTCCTGCTGGATTTTGCTTCTAATCCCCTTGTGGAGGCGCCATTTGTGGATGGACATTTTATGATGACACAACCTATCACATTGCTATAATCTTTGTATATAGACTATAAACTGAAAGACTTATGAATAAATGGTTGTGGAACGGATCATCTGAGTTTCCATTATTTCTTATGGGAAAATTCGCTTTGATATATGAGTGCTTTGGATTACAAGCATGTTTCCGGAACGAATTATGCTCGCAATCCAAGGTTTTACTGTATATATATATATATAATATAAAAATGATACCAAATCGTTCGATTTTTGTTTAACCACTTTCCGGCCACCCCACGCAGATTTACTGGACGGCTCAGCTGCGCATATTCAGGTAGATCTACGTGATTATGTGCACGCGCTCTCTGCGATTAGATACAGCAGGAGCCAGACCACAGGAGGATCGCGCACGATCGCCGCTGGCCTCCTGCTAAGCTGAAACACTGATCTCTCTGTGCCTCTCACAGACCCCCCCCCCCACAGTTAGTAAGCACAATTAGGCATACATTTAACCCTTTGATCACCCCCAGTATTAACCCCTTCCCTGCCAGTGTCATTTATACAGTAACAGTGCATATTATTTAGCACTGATTACTGTATTAATGTCACTGGTCCCCAAAAAGTGTGAATAATGTAAGTTAGGGGTCCGATCTGTGCGCCGCAATGTAGCAGTTGCGCTAAAAATCGCTGATCGCTGCCATAACTAATAAAAAAAATAAATAAGAAATTCAAAAATCTATCCCGTAGTTTGTAAACACTATAACCTTTGTGCAAACCAATTAAAATACGCTTTTTGGGATTTTTGTTTTACCAAAAATATGTAGCTGAATACAATTTTGCCTAAACTGATAAAAAAAATTTGATTTTTTAAATTTTTTTATTGGGAATGTTTTATAGCAGAAAGTAAAAAATATTGTGATTTTTTTCATAATTGTCGCTATTTTTTTGTTTATAACGCAAAATCTAAAAACCGCAGAGGTGATCAAATACCACCAAACAAAAGCTCTATTTGTGGGAAAAAAAGGACATCAATTGCATTTGGGTATGGTGTCGCACGACCGCGCAATTGTTAGTTAAAGTAACGCAGCGTCGAATCGCAAAAAATGGCATGGTCATTAAGGGGGTAAAACCTTCCAGAGCTCAAGTGGTTAATCAGTACACTTTTCATCCGAAAATGCAATACAAATACATTACATCACTTCTGAATTTTTATTCTGTTGTATGAGAATTTTCGTACTTTCATTTTCGATATAAGGAGACTAGCATGCAAAAAAAAAAACGGACTATTGTTCGTTCGATAATCTCATCCTGTGTACCCGGCTTTAGGGATATCAGTGGCTGATTAGTCAGCTTCAGCATTTGTTTAGTTCGCTAAATCAAGTACTGTTCTTATTCAACAAATCAAGTACTGTTCTTATTCAACAAAGAAAATTATCTTTAAGGAAAACTGTAACTCACAGCACCCAATCGAAATCCACCTTACTGGACTGACTTCAGCAAAGCATATCTTGACTGGATGCAGAGTCGCCCTTGAAAAATAATTTTATTTTTTCAAATTTTATTCCGCAACTCAACAGTCATAAAAGTATACATAAAGCCAAGACTGTTTTGCTTTTCCCTCTGTTTTTTTGTAGAGTAGGAAAAGGCTAGAACCCCTTTCATTTTTATATGCATGTAAACAAGAAAATGCTGATTTCACAACACATAGCTACATAGTTACATAGTTAGCCAGGTTGAAAAAAGACACAACTCCATCTGGTTCAATCAACAACAAAAAAACAAACAGTAATGAAAACCCAAGCATACAATCCCATATACACAATCCTATACCCACAGTTGATACAGAGGAAGGTGAAAAAACCCAGCAAAGCATGATCCAATTTGCTACAGCAGGGGAAAAAAATTTCCTTCCTAAACCCCTGAGAGGCAATCTGATATTCCCTGGATTAACTTTACCTAAAAAAATTTTTAGTACCCACTTATATTAAGTACACCCAGGAAAGAATCCAGGCCTTTTTTTAAGCAATCTAGTGAGCTGGCCAGAACCACCTCTGGAGGGAGTCTATTCCACATTTTCACAGCTCTTACGGTGAAGAAACCTTTCCGCATTTGGGGACGAAATCTGTTTTCCTCTAGGCGTAAAGAGTGCCCCCTTGTCCTCTGTGTTGACCTTAAAGTGAACAACTCAACACCAAGTTCACTATATGGACCCCTTATGTATTAATCTCCTCTTCTCAAGAGAGAATAAATTCAGTTTCTCTAATCTTTTCCCATAGCTAAGCTCCTCCATGCCTCTTATCAGTTTGGTTGCCCTTCTCTGCACTTTCTCCAGTTCCTCGATATCAATTTTAAGAACTGGTGCCCAAAACTGAACTGCATATTTCAGATGAGGTCTTACCAATGATTTGTACAGGGGCAAATTAGGCATTGCTGCTCACAATGAAGTAGGAGGAATAATTTGAGTGACATAATTTATAGTTAACTGTAAACCGATCAGCTTTAATAATTTTCAGTAGTAAAGTCACTCTTTATTACAGTGAATATATGCAATCAATGTAATTGATCCTCATAGCTTAGGTCTTCCATTCTTCTTTATTCATTTTGTTTCCCTTCGCCAAACTCTAGTTAAACAACATCTCCTAAGGAGTGTCTGATAAAGGGGTCCTGTGTGGCTCCGAAACGTTGCACTTGATCCTTTGTGATGTGATCTTTCCGCAATAAAATTTTTTGATGACATCTGATAATCCAAGGTGTGCTGAGGAATATGTGCGTTGTTTCCTGAGGACTAGTGATCTGAACGACAATTTTTTTACAAATATTGTTTTTTCCATTATATAATTTTGGTGTTACGATCAAATTAATAATTTGCAATCAGTGGGCAATAAATCTGTGGATTGACACCTTCAGCACAGCCTTACACTGGGTTTTGGTGATAGGCTGATAGATTGGCGCACACTCCACAGCCTGCAGGTGCCACTCGGTCTGCCAGGGAAAGACAGGCGTGAACTGGCTATTTGACACTATTCTTACTTACTTTTACAGAGCCCACACGTGTTTTTTGCTGTAATTTAATACCTTTTTGGTGCAATAAGGTGTGCTGCAGCACTGTCTCAACACAGCATGCTTTACAACATTGTGTAATTAGTTCTTTACATTTATTTCATCAAACTTCAAGAAGTTTTGAAGCTTGCTAGCAGCTTGTTTACCCGCTTGCCAATGGCGCCACGTACATGTACTACAGGGCGGGGGCTCCTACAGGCAGAATCACATACCTGTACGTCTTCTGCTACTTCCAATTTTACGGTAGCACGCGCTGCCGGCGACCAGCTCTCACTGTGTTTAATCATGTCCACCAGGACTCTCCGATCATTCCCAACAGAGGCAGAACAACGGTCTGCCTATGTAAACAAGACAGATCGCTGTTCTGTGACAAGGGAAGACAGAGATCCAGTGTTTCTGCTAAGCAGGAACATGGATCTCTGCCTTCCCACAGTACAAGCACCCCCACAGTTAGCAAGCACTCCCTTTGATCACCCCTGATGTTAACCCCTTCCCTGCCAGTGTCATTAGTACCGTGACAGCGTATATTTTTTAGCACTGATCACTGTATTGGTGTCAATGGTCCCCAAAAAGTGTCACTTAGTGCCTGACTTTAACTTTTGGGCAAACCAATCAATATACGCTTATTGGGATTTTTTTTACCAAAAATATGTAGCAGAACACATATCGGCCTAAACTGATATAGAAATTCAATTTTTTTATTTTTTTTATTTTTTTTTTATTGGGTGTGTTTTATAGCGGAAATAAAAAATATTGTTGTTTTTTTAAATTGTTGCTATTTTTTTATTTATAGCGCAAAAAATAAAAACCTCAGAGGTAATCAAATGCCCCCAAAAGAAGCTCTATTTATGGGGAAAAAATACATTATTTTTTTTTTGGGTACAGCATCGCACGACCGCGCAATTGTCAGTTAAAGTAACGCAGTGCCGTATCGCAAGAAATGGCCTGGTCATGAAGGGGGGTAAATCTTTTCAAGGTTGAAGTAGTTAAAGTGGCAATCAGCATTCCCATTAGGATCTGTGTTCAACATTTACAGTCTCTAGTTAAATGGTGCTTTAAATGCTTTAACAAAGCTTGCTGAAAGCTCTGCAAATGCTTTATCAAAGCTTTCTGTTCACACTGATTTTATACAAGCTGAAACCTATGTGAAACCAGGCTTAAAAAGATCGTACAATCAGATTGTATGATGTGCGACAGGTTGTCTTTTTAAACTTTTTAGCTTTTTTTTTTTTCTTGCTCAGGCCAACCTAAAAAAACAAAAAAGCTCAGCTATTGCCAAAACAGGTTTTTGTTTTGGATAGAGCAGGGAAGGGTTAGGGCCTCTGCCAGGCTTTTTTTGTGGTCAGTCTCTGTTGGGGAGATGTATCCTCATATCCTGTCATGGCAGGAAATGATGGTAAATCTCTCCATTGAGAACACACACAAAAACATAAATACATTTTAAGTAGATTAGGTAAGGAAGGGAACTTATGGTAAGGTATTTACTGCTGTCTGTGCTGTCCTGCCTGGGTGTCAACCACTCCCTCATACCTTTTCTTCACATCAAGAAGTGAGAGAAAACCTGCTCAAAAACTGACAGAAATGTAACTCCTCCCCACTTTCTCCAAAACTGAAAAAAAAAAAAAGTTTGGATGGTGGCTGGCCATACACTGATCAAAATTCAGTCGGTTCAGCAGGGACCAATCAAATTTTGATCAGTGTGTGACCATCCCTGCTTGACAGAACTCAACTGTTCAGTCGACTTTTGTCAAAGTGACACGCTGAAAAACTTTTGGCGATCAGAGGCTGCAGCTGCTTATCACTGTATTCTGACAGTGCTGGGTCCTGCTGCCAGAATACAATGTCCTGGTGGAAGGAACACCTCCATCCACCTTATTTGTATGATAGAGGAATCTGTTTTTTTTTCAGTCTACTGGCTGAAAAAAAAAAAAAAAAAAAACTAAAGCCGGCCATACATGGATTTAAATTTGGCTGGTTCAGCAGGGATCAAACCAAATTTCAATCCATGTATGGGCAGGCTGGTTGTACAGACTTCTGTACAACCAGTCTGTTGTTTTTTTTCTGAGCTATCAGTGCCCCTGGCTCTAGCTGACAACACTAATCAGTGTGGTCTGACAGTGGGGAGGCTTCCCCGCTGTCAGAACACAATAACATCCACCTTCCCCATCCACCTTGAATATTTGGATGGGCGAAACTGGGCTTTTTTCTCATTGAACCCACTGGTTGAACAAAAAAAATTATTAATGCATAGCTTAACTATTTAGGGCCAGCTTTAAGGTTTAAAATGCAGATTAAAAAAATAAAAAATTGCAAAGATTTTGCAGTATTTTCCTTTTTTATTTTCTCTTTATTTCTGCACTTGAACAGTGCATAAATATGAACAAGTTATAGAATCTAATATACAACATATTTACATCCAGTAGTTAAAACTATTGCACCTTTGCTTCCTTTCAATACCAACATGTACAGATGAAAATATTTGATTTTGTGCCCCATGGAGAAGACTTTAGGGTACAAGTCCATTTAAGCCTTTGTATGTCCTAGAGCTGTTGCCACATTGTTAATGGGAGGCTAATCTCTGATATCAGGATTGATAGGAAGATATATATACCACTCTCTTAAAAAGTGCCAAATAATATTAAATTTTGTAGAACTGCCCATAAACAGAATTAAGTCCATTACACTCCATCCTGGTTACAGACTGTTTAGGACAGCGGTGAGGTCTTCGTCCCAGTCGGACCCATATTCTGTGGATCTGTCACTGACCCCAGAGTCAGATATGGGGGACCTTTGCTTGTAAAGTTCATTCTGAACGGCAGGCATTGGATAGTGTGATTGGGTGGGGAAGGAATTAAGTCCAAAACAGGTATCTGGAGCTGTAGAGACTGGAATTGTTGGAAAGTTCACACTCATGTCCGGAGAGGTACTCTTGTTGGGTAGGAAGTTGGAATAATCCACAGTATAATTCATGTTAGCTTGTAACTGTCCTCTGCTCAGGTCTATTCCTTGGCTATTACAGCCCATAACTGGGTTCATGTGATTGTAGTAATGTTGCTGGTTTCCTATGGGTAGGTTAGATACCATAGTTTGCTGATAAACCCTGGACACTTGGCAGGAGTATTGAGGATATCCAAGGATTTCAGACTGTTGGAAATATTCCTGCTGGGGGTTGCCCAGTGGCTGCACCTCTTCCGGACAATTCAGGATTTGTTGTTGGTGGACATGAGGAGTTGGTGTAGAGGAATACATGTATTTGTTATCACCAAGTGAACTGGAGTACGGCTCTTCTGCTAGCGAGTTGGTTGATCTCACACCCTTTCGCCTGGCCTTGGCCCTCCTATTCTGGAACCAGACCTGTGGGAAAACAGAAAACTTCCATAAAGTACAACATGTAAAGGTAAAGTACACAGAAGGCTGGCAAGCATATGGTATACTACTTAAGACAGTTCTGAATATGAAATATAGCCATACAAATTAGGTTCATCCTTTCATCTAGATATCTAATATTAGTCAGTTTCAACTGGAGTTATGTACTAAAATTAAAATTGAGAAACTACTACAAGTTTTGTCATGACCTGAATATACAATTCACTTGGACAAAAAATAAGAGGGAATCTACCCAATGTGGAAGTTTTGTCATGACCAGAAAAAATTGGGCTAAAATTAGTGTTGGGGGTAACTAGTTACAAAGTAACTGATTACAGTAACTACATTACTTTTTTTGGTAACTAAGTAATGTAACTAGTTACAATACTAATATTGGTAACTACACTACTTTACTAGGCTATAGGAGGTAACTACACTACTTTACTAGGCTATAGGAGGTAACTACACTACTTTACTAGGCTATAGGAGGTAACTACACTACTTTACTAGGCTATAGGAACGCGCTTTCCTGCGTTACCCAAGCCGTGCGATACAATCGTTATTTCGAAGAATAGAGAGGGATGAAGTTTATGACTTTTTGTTGCACTTTATGTTTTATTCTGTTTTTTCAGGTTTTGTTCTCATGTTTCCCAAAGCCTGTGTTTATGCAATAAACTCTATGCAGAAAGAGTGTCATGTATCTTCTTCTACACGGTCAATTAAGAAAGAGGAGAGTAAAGTAATAAGTAGTGAAGTTACTTTTCAAATGCAGTAACTAGTAAAGTAATCTAGTTACAATTTACAGAAGTAACTAGTTACATTTTTTGAGTAACTACCCCAACACTGGCTAAAATTCCAGAAAGAAGGCAATAGAATTGGTTGCACTTAGAATCTGACACTAAAAGTGCGTACATACCTGGATCCTGGATTCAGGTAGGCACATTTGTTTGGCCAGCTGCTCCCGGTGGTGAATATCTGGGTACATGTTGGTCTTGAAGTATCTCTCTAGTGTGTCCAGCTGTGCCTGGTTGTAGACGGTCCTTTTTCTGCGTTGGCACACGGCTGTATCTGAGGCCTGGGGCTGACTGCTCACTTTTTTGGATGGAGCCGTTTGAGCGGCTCTGAGCTCACCATTGGTTAGGGCAAGGACATGTTCTGGAAAGAGATGATAATTAGTATAACATCCATAGATATTAATATCTATCATTGCACAATACTTTTTATTTTTCCATATCTAAATTAATTAATGCTAGACAAAGAGGCAATAGACAAAGAGGCCTGTTTGGAACTGTAGCTGCTGGGACTATAATCCTTAATCACTACCCAAGGGATCAAATATCTCAAATATTTGGATTCTAATTTAATTTTTTGCTGTTCCAACGGCTGCTTGAGTTACATCCAATAAGTTGTCATGTTCTTTGAGGGTTTTTGGAAAGACTATTTATTATAACAGGTATGTGTTCAAGAGACTACATTTGAAATGAGACTTTCAAGATGTACAGTAGGAGTTATTTTATACAGGAGCAAAAAAAATGTACTAAAAGTAAAAGTCACAAGATGACATAAATACTAACTAAATTTAAAATGCATTTTAAAAAATATTTTCAGGGTAATGTACATTACAATGTAATGTATATGCATGCCACTTCTGTACTTTTTTTATATGCTATAGTCATCTATTAAATATGTAACACATCATCTGTGCAATATTGGTCATTAATAGGTGCAAGTTGTATTTATCTACAAAGCATTTTATCAATGCAACTAAACTGTATAATTATACAATTAAATATAACTATAACTAGTCCATATTAGAAACAAGCCTTTAATAATACTTATGTTTTTTTTAAAATGCAAGCATTCCCAAAAGCTTGTTACTAATATATTATTTTAGCCATTTAAATAAAACATAACATGTAACACCGGTTACTGCAGTAATGTTATATAATCAGTGTATATGTTCATACATTTGTAATAGAAATTCAAATTAAAGTATCCATTCTTATAGATATTATATTATAGGTAATGTAATAAATATTGCGTGCAATATATAATATGCAGTTAACTTCTAAATAATAATGTGCAAGACTTATGGAGTATCTTACCTTTCACACCGGGCTGCTGGAAATCCTTCTTCTGTAGTGGAACCACACTGGCCCTCATAAGAGGGGTCTGTGAGCCTGAATATCCCATTTGGCCAGTGGGGAAGTAGGAAGGGAAATATTGTCCAGTCTCCTGGCTATATCCAGCCATCCCACAAAGTTCTTCTTGTTTTGGTCAACCAGATCCTCTCTGTGTAATAGCTGCCTGTGTTTCTGCTTTCTTGATGCTGAGTCCCCTCCTGATCCCCTCTTATAGTAGGCATAGTGGGCGGTGACAGTGATCAAAGCCCTCAGGTGTGACAATGGCCATGGGGGGGGGGGGGGGGGGGCAGAATGAGTCAGAGGCTCTGGGTGTTACGTAGACACTATTGTGAAGTGCAGGTCAGCCAGCCATTATGTCCTGCTGGGTCCAGCTTAAGACCTTGGCTTTCAATACACATACCTGTCCACTGATCCCAAAAGGTGGGTTTCCTGTCTGTTACACCAGGAAGTCACCTTCCATTTCAGCCTGGGCCCTGTGCAATACACTCTGGCTGCTTCTATTGCTGTCAAGGGCCACAATAAACAAATATGGACAGATATAAATAAACATGTTTAGGTCACTGTTCAAAACTGTTTTTGTAATTTTAGTGAGTTTATATTCTTCCTGTCTTTCATGGAGATAGAATTTCTCAGTAGGTGTTACGTGTTTCCTTAGGAGAACCTTCCACAGGTTCTGTAGTCAACTCCTAGTGTTAAAGTAAATTAAAGGAATAGAAAAAGACAATAGATATATAAGGGAAATTCTAGAAGATATATAAAACATAAAATATATTAATTCTGAAAAACATTGTAAAAAAAAAGACATATATCTATATATATATATATATATATATATATATATATATATATATATATATATATATATACTGTATATATATATATATATATATATATATATATATATATATATATATATATATATATATATATACATACACCGTTTATATGCGGGGCATTGTTTTTATTATAGTTTAATTTAATTACACCCCTTTATGACATCAAAAATTGATAAAACTGTATATTGTATAATAAATGTATTACCATTTTTTAAAAAAAAAAAAAGCCTTTATGCAACTCAAAAATAACTAATCCAGTTTACCTAAGATTTTTTTTAAAAGATATAGGTTGATTTACTAAAACCTAAGAATATAAAATCTGCTTAATTGAACAAGCTGAGGTTAGAAGCTGATTGCTACCATATTGCAAAATAAATGTGTGACCATTTTTAAAGAAATCCTTTATCCAACTCAAAAATAACTAATTCAGTTTACCTAAGATTTCTTACTAAAGAATTAGGGGTTGATTTACTGAAACTGGAGTGTTAAAATCTGGTGCAGCTCTGCATAGAAACCAATCAGCTTCCAGTTTCTTTTTTTGTCAATGCTTAATTGAACAAGCTGAAATTAGAAGCTGATTGGCTACTATGCACAGCTGCACCTGATTTTGCACTCTCCAGTTTTAGTAAATCAATGCCATTGTATTTTATTAAATAAAAGCAATATTAGCTTGTGCTACTGAGTTTGATATGACAAGAGTTCCCCTTGAACCTACCAGATGTATCCCTTTGGGTAAGAACCCCAATGTTGTTTTTAATCCACAATTTATTTATTGAGATTTGTTTTTCATTGACAATGAAATCGAAAAACATCTCAATACAAAAATTCATCCAACAAATAAAAAACAAATTCCAGACCAACCCCAGCAGTACATGTATAAAACATTGCACATTCTAATCAAACTCATTTCAAATTTGTTTGATGCTCCAAAATGCCTGCATAAATAATATACATTTGTTTTAAAAAATGTTGAAGAACGTCTTTCCAATATCTTACCAACTTTGGACATCTCCAGATAAGGTGAATGAAATCCCCCCCATACCTGTCCACATCTAGAACAATTAGGGCAGCTTTATGTCTCGTGACCATTGCTAATCATACTAACAAGCCGAAAAACGGCCGATCGGTCGTCGGCCAAATCTTTTCGGCCGACAATCTGCACGTGTGTACGGGCCTTAAGGTGTTTTTATAGTCAAAACCTTTGTATTGATTTTGGATAGAGTGGTGAAAGGTTTAAACCCTTTGTTAGGTTTTTATTGCAGTCTGCGTTCCCGCTGAGAAGATTAGCCCTTCCTTTTTGTCTGGGTGACCCTAGCCTAGTGCCCATGACAGAAAAAGTGGTGGGAAATCAAAAATGTTACAGTTGTCAGCAGCAAGAGTTGAGGTGGAAATATATAATAGGGACACTTGTTCCAGTGACAACTGTCTGAAAAGGGATTTCCTCTCAATTTGAAGAGATTTTCTCCTACTTCCTGTTCTGTTTCTGGTACAGGAGATGAAGAGGAATCTCACCAAAGGAACACAGACCACTTCTCTACTTTAGCCCAAAAAAAAAATGAATTTTACGTGCATTTTTATGATCTCTTTCATGTACATAGGGGTTTCTCTGTGTTTTCCAAACCTCTTCTCAGATTGGCGAAGTAGACAATTTGGGTGATTGGTAGATCTCCTACTGAGAACAACAACATGCTGAAATTCTACCTATATACAGTTTCATACGGTCTTTTATTTTCTTCATCCACGTTTAGCTGATGCATTAATGCAGTATGAACAGGAAGTGAAATATTTGTAAAAAGGTTGTCCACCTATCTGAAAATACCTAAAGTCAAAGGGGATATTTTTGCCACATATATCTTGGCCTGTTATATGTTGGTGCCAACATTTTGGGGGTGTGCTATATGACAATTTTATTTAAAGGATAAAAAAAAAAAAAAAGATCAAACTTATTATGTGCAGCCATGTAGAAAGGGGGAAATGATGATGAAAACAAAGACAGAGAAAAAACAAAAGAGGCTTCAGAATACTTCAGGAAAAAGATTTGGGGGGTGCCTTTTTCAGTTGATTACAAAATGAGCAAACAGTGTACAGAAATGTGGGGTGCACCATTAGAGGTATCACTAGCAGGAGGAAGGAGGTCCTGATTCCCCTATATAGAAGTTTAGTTATAACCAGACAGATCACAAGCGGGAGGAAGGAGGTCCTGATTCCCCTATATAGATCTTTAAGTTGGGTATACACTAGCAGAATTTTAAATGACAATTCTTAGGAAAAGTTGTAACAAAATTTTCAGTACATCCAAATGTCATATAAAAAATAGTTCAAGATCTTGTTTGCTTTTAACATTTGATTTTTTAATGAATGGACTTTATTGAACGAAACCACATATATGTATACATTCAAGAATTTTGATAAAAGATTTCCATCCTGCTACTAATGCCTCGTACACACGCAACGATTATCGGCTGACCGATCGTCCGACTTTTGTCCAGAGTTGTGTTTTGTTGGTTGGAATGTGCTCACAAATTTTCTCGGCCAACAAAAATCTACTTCAGAAGTGATGTCATGTGCTGGTTTACTTTCCGTGTGTTTTTTCTTCTCTGAGCATGCCCAGTCTTGCTCATCAGATTTTTGTCTGCCGAAATCTGTACTGACTGACGGAAAATCGGCCGTTGTGTTGACGGCCAACAAAAATTTTATAGCCTGCACACCAGATTTTATTCGGCCGAAAAGTCGGAGTCGGTTGTCGAAAAGCATCATGCTAACAAGCCGAAAATCGGCCGATCGGATGTTGGCCGTAAATTCCCGGCCAATAATTGATGCGTGTGTACGAGGCATTAGAATTGTCTCGTTACTGCGGTTGAAAATGAATGTCAATTTGACCACACTAATGATTAGAAAATTAACAAACGTTCTTACAATGAAAATAGTCAAACAAATTTCTACGAGTGTATACCCAGATTTGGTTATCACTGGAGGGATCAACAGCAGGAGGAAGGAGATCCTGCTTCCCTTATATAGATCATTAATTATCACTACAAGGATCACCAGCAAGAGGAAGGAGGCCCCGATTCCTCAGTATAGATCTGTAGTTATGACTAGAAGGATCGCCAGCAGATGGAAGCAGGTCTTAAATCCTCAATATAGATTTCTAGTCATGACTAGAGAGATCACCAACAGAAGGATGGAGGTCCCCTTTAAGGAGGGATTCCCCTTTAATACTGTAGTTCCTTAGTTAGACCTCATATGTGTCCATTTCTGGAGACCCGCAAGTCCAAAAGACAGGCAATAAAAATGGTGAAAGATCTGAAGGATGAAACATATCAGGAGAGACTGCAGGAACCTCATATCTTCAGTCTTAACCTCCCTGGCGGTATGATTATGTCAGGAATTCTGTACCAAAAGCGGTACAATTTTTTTCATGGAAATTTGGCGTTATGTATTATAGGCCTACAATTCTTAGTAATTACTGACTTAAACCTGACCAAAACAAGCGTCTAGTAGACATCCCAGATGTGATAAATTTGAAACACAAACGCATGAATTATAATCGAATCAATAATATAATTTTATTATATAATATATAATATATATAATAAAATTATATTATTGATTAGATTATAATTCATGCGTTATATATATATAACACACACACATATATATATATATATTATATAACGCATTAATTATAATCAAATCAATAATATAATTTTATATATATATATATGTGTGTGTGTGTGCATATATATATATATATATATATATGCATATATATATATATATATATAATAAAATGTGTTATGTGTTTTGTGCAACGTTTTTTTTTTTTTTTTTAATTTCCCTCCCTAGTTCCGCTCCCATGCAGCATTGCTGCTGCAGGGAACGGAACTAGGAAGTTATCGGACCGACAGACGAGCGGCGGGACTCTCGGCTGGCGGTCACAGCAATGAGAGATCATCGCTGGATCGCCAGGACAAGGTAAGAGACACCGCTGCGCTCTCTGCACATCTACCCCGAGCGTGACTCGGGGATACCGATCCTAACCTAAAAAATCCACCCCGAGTCACGCTCGGGATTACCACCCAGGAGGTTAAGGGAAGAAGGGAAAGGGTGGCGTGGCCTTGAAACATTAAAGAGGAAGTAAACTTCCATCATTAAGTTTTACCTATAGGTAAGCCTATATAGGTAGTGTACACATCTCCTAAACATACACTGTTTAGGAGATATTTACTGAGCTAGCAGCTAGTTATGTCACTGGCGCATGCGCTCTGAAGGAATGGCCAGTCGTGCTGTTTCTTCAGAGCAATGTGTGGTGACTGGCGGCTCCCCCGCGCATGCCAGTTACAGAACCGGAGCCAAAAACCCGGAAAGAAGAACGGGTAGAGATGGATGTTGCTTTCAGCGATGGCATTACATTTCTGGAACGCTTCGTTTTCAGGTAAGTTTAACATTGCATAGTTCAAAGCTAATAAAATAAAAAGCTGAAATAAAATATTATTTCAGAAGAATAGTTGATGCTTAGAACAGACTTTCAGAGGCTTGACTGATACTGTTCGAGATCTTTCTTACCTGAATAGAGAAAGGAACCTTCACCCTTTGAAGAATCTACGTGATTTGTAGCGCAACGCGTCAGTGAAAAGCCGTACTGACGTCACTTCCGGTCTACGGCCGAGACCGGAAGTATCGGAATTCACTGCATCGGCGGCTTTGTGTTTGCTCCGCATACTGTCTCTTGCTTAAATGTAAGTGATCTGCATTTTTTTATTAAAATTTACCCTTGAACTACTACACTATGAGAGTTTTCTCCCTTATATCCTAATTGGAGTGATTGATCGAAATATCGTGGGTTAATAAGGAAACCGTCTAAATAAGGAAAGAGTTTATGATATATCTGTGCTGGGATTCGCTGAGATCTACCTTGAGTAAATTGCATAAGGTTTTGGAGATGTATATATTACATCCATTGGAGAAGATTAAGAGGTCTGAGACATGAAAAGATTACATCTAAAACGCTCTTTTGAGTGTTAATGGAGGTGAGCGGCCATTACACCTAATGTTGGATTGTTAGCTCACCGACCCCTGCACCTGGCTGTTATCAGAAGCTGCATCTCACCCTTTTAGTCACCGGATTTTTGAGCACCTTATTCACTGCAACTATCCCTTAAAATACTTTCTTATGGACTTTCTAGCACCTTATTCAGCACTATAGCACTTTACCCACTTGTATTTATTGTTTGAATATCTTTTATGGGCTTCACAGCACTATGTTTTAGATTTACACTTCTATTTATTATACGGGATTTATAGATTCCTTGTACATGTTTTTTTCTCACTGGATTTGGATTTTATGATTATCATAAGAAGCTGAATCACTGTCACATTTTCTATAAATGACTTTTCTCTGATCCTCTTATCACTTTTGATACACCTCTTCATCACCTAGAAGATTATATTATTGCCACTTTTTTAGCCATCATTTTTATAATATTTATTACCACCTTCATATTTATTTCACACTTATATTATTATGCTTTATTGACTATTACTTAGTCCACGATCCGTTTTTTCTGATGTTGGCATATATATCATCTTATATTAAGTGTTTTCTCTTCCTTTACTTGTGGTTGTGATAAGCATTGTGATCTGACTTTGCCACTGATCACTCGGCGATCGTCGGGGGAGAGGGAGAAAGTCAGGCGGCTTGTGTAAACAAGCTGCCTGTCATTCTCCCCTGTGTATGAAGGATGATCATACGGTTCTACTATGTAGAACCGTTGATCACTGTTCATACATCTGAAGCCACAGCCAATCACAGTAGAAAGCACGCCCCTAGGGACACACATAGCCCCTCCCTTCCAAAAAAAAGTTAACCCCTTCACTGCCAGTGTATTTTTACAGTAACAGTGCATATGTATAGCACTGATTACTGTAGAAATGTCACTGGTAACCCCAAAAGTGTCAAAAATTTCAGTCAAGGGTCCGATCTGTCCGCCGCAATGTCGCAGTACCGCAAAAAAAATCGCAGATCGCCGCCATTACGCGTTAAAAAAAAAAACAAACAACAAAAATGACATAAATCTTTCCCTTTGTTAGTAAACGCGATAACTTTTGCGCAAACCAATAAAAATACGCTTTTTGCGATTTTTTTTTACCAAACATAGGTAGCATAAAACAAATTGGCCAAAAATGTTAAAAAATTTTGATTTTTACATTTTTTTTGGGGAATTTCATATAAAAAAATGTGAAAAATATTGCTATTTTTGCAAAATTGACGCTCTTTTTTTGTTTATAGCACGTGATCAAAAAATCGCACAGGTGATCAAATACCACCAAAAGAAAGCTCTGTTTGTGGGAAAAAAAGGACATCAAATTCGTTTAGGTACAGCGTCGCACGACCGTGCAATTGTCCGTTAAAGTCACGCAGTGCCGAATCGCAAAATACCCCCTGGTCGTTTAGCAGCCAAATCCTCCGGGGCTTAAGTGGTTAAGTGGTCCATCGCCTTAAAGGAGCTGAGCGCTGATTTTCTTTACTTTCTTCTTACCTGAATAACCAGCAAACTTTTTCTATGGTTGATATATGAATATTCCATATGGCAGAAATTGTGTAATGTTCAGAATCGTTATTGCTTTTTATTATTATTATTTTTTTTTTTTTTTTAGAAAACCTTCAATAAAAATATTGAAACAGAACAGACTTTCAGCAAAGATAATGAGTTAGTGAATTTAAACATTCTAGGAACAACATTGATCTATACTCTATATATATATAAAAGGGTTAAAATAAATAAGGGGCAAACTCAATATACATTGTGCATACATGAATAACAATTTGAGATGAAATTTTAACTACGTCTGAATTATTCAAAAGGTTATACTTTTTTTCCCTCCAAGTAACAGCTTGTTGCATTGGTTCTGTCTGGTTTGTGTGTATCCTCACTCGGGCGTTTTGTCCTTTTTGATGTGGATACATCCTCTAGACAGTAATGTGTTGTCTGCGGCAAAGGCAAAAGTGACACCTGCCTGGGAGGAGCAAAGATTTGCTAATGACACTGAACTCAGGTGGAGGGGGGAGGTGGGGGTAATGAGGTGTTCTCATCCTGTGCCTGACTTCCACTCTACAAAAACATCCCTTTCTTTGGCTGGGGTTTTGTGAAGCAGGTGATGTGGATTCAGACAGGTAGCTGCCTCTCTAGGATGGACTTCTCTCTTCAACAAGCCAAAAGGCCTAATCCAGGCTGAAGCTCGCAATAGATGCAAAAACTGGTCTACACTGCCATTCTTTGGCTTAAAATAAGGTGTCCTAATTAACAACCAAAAATACATCAATAAATAGAAAAAAAAAAAACTTAATAGAAAATAGATAAAGATTTTAGTAGGGATGGTGGGAACTCATAAAATATATATATATATATATATATATATATATATATATATTTTTTTTTTTTTTTTTTTTTTTTTCTTTTAAGTTTGCATTTTTTTACTGTCAGTTTGTTTTTTTTTGTTTTATTATGTTTTTTTTTTTTTATTTCTCTTTAAACTACACAAAATAATGGGGCTGTTTTTCTTCTTTTTTTTTGGTGTAAAAATATGTCAAGTTTAAAGAGTCTTCTGTACAGCCTTAAAAACTACCAAAAACCACTCTAATCTACCCTTCCCTATTTTTTCCAATGCATTTCTCCAGAGTGGTAAAATTTAGCAGTAGTCTCCAGAGATTTTGCATTAACTTGAAGGAAATGAAAACTCCTAATTTTGCCTATAGTTTACACAACCTAATATTTCAAATCACAAATTTTGGAGGGCAAATTTAAACTTGGGGCATTTTCCCTTCTCCCGAGCCAGCAATGGTTTACATGGGAATCTGGACCTTACCTCTGGTGATCCTAACCTAGGGATAGTGGTCCCCAGAAGCTGTACTTTGCCAGGAAAAAGTATTGCTCAACATTGTTTATCCTTCCAACCTGTGACATTGGATAGAAAAGGTGAACTCTAACCTATACCTTTAAAAAAGCTTAACCTATGCCCGCAGTGTAATCCTTCAAATTTCAAAGGGTTTGAAGCAGGTGGCTGTATGACCCTTCACTTGCACCCACAGTAATAATTATAAACATACCTATTGGAGATCCTGGTCGTTAGGATAGAAAGTCATAGAAATCTCCATTCACACATACTGTATATTGCTTACTACTTCATGTGTTTGGCGCAATATTATTTTTATTCATTTATTTGTTACAGGTATTTTTATAGCACCAAAAATGTTATGCAGTGCTTTACATATTGTACATGTACATCAGTCTGTGCCCATTTAAAGTCCACAGACTTGGGTTGTCCTTTAAGGGTAAATATACATTTTTTTGAGTTTACATCTTATCTAAATTAATTTTGCATTTTTATTTTCATACTTGTTCATGTAACTAATTCACAAACACTACACTGATAAAAAAAACAACCTGGGACACTTCACTGAAAATAATATCATGGCAGCTGAGAGAATTTGTGTCTGCATTGGTTCAGTTTGAACCTTGACCTGCGCGGCCAGTTTTGGAAAGCAGATCTCCGCAGTTCCATCCTCTCTCTTCCATTCTGGATATTCAGGAACAGGCTGATGTCTGGGCCTGGAGTGGGATGGTGTGAAGGGCCCTGCACTGTTCCTGGGCGCTCTGTGACTTGCATGTTGGTGTGAAGATATCTGCACAGTAAATGTTTAGGGATCAAAGTGAATGAAAAGAGAACTTTAAAGGGAAATGTGTTTTTGCTGCAGCTTCAGCATTGCATAGATAAACACACGTCCCCCTGCTCTGTTCACAGGTATGAGGCTCCATTCAAACTATGCAAGTAGATTATTGTGTAATAAAGGCATGCTGCATTAAGCCAGCAAATTCATTCTGTGTATGGACTGCTGTGCTGAAACTCATGTATGTTGAGATGTGCTGGCAAGGTGGTTTGGGGTTGCTGTTTAAAATCAATAGAACCATAACCCATTGATGAACATATAGCTTGTTACTGCAATGGATATGCGTGAATGAGACCTAATCCTGAATGTGTAAAGCACAAGGGGCTTTGATTTCCTGGCACGATGCTGCGATTGTAAATGATATGCTCTTTTGAATATGAGGAAACCATATAATTAATTATTATTTCTTAGTGTTGTCCTAACTGTGGTTGAAGCATTGGATTGTAAGATATCTTAAGGGGATGAATAAGTATATAATTTAACCCTATTTGGATAACATTTTATTTTCCTCCTCCTCCTCCTCCGTCTTTGGTAAAAAAAAAAAAAAAGAAAAAGTGTGTATTGATTGGTTTGTGTGAAGGAAATCGTGTCTACAAACTATGGTATATACACTGGAATTTTTTTTTTACATTTTGTATATTACTAATGGCAGTGATTAGCGACTTCTAATGGAAATGTGGAGAGTGGTGAGCAATCTGACACAAACAGCCCCTGACATCACCAGTGACACTAATACAGTGATCAGTGATATTACTATACACTGTCACTGAATTAATGACACTGGTTGGGAAGGGGTTAACATCTCTGGAAATCAACGGGTTAAATGTTTGCCTAACAAGGGTTAATTTGTGGAATTTGTGCTGCTTTTTACTAATGATCTCTTTATTTCTTATCAGTGCTTCATAGGGATGAGAAACAGAGAGATCATTCCCTCTGTGCAGAGCCCTGTATTGATTGTTAACACACGGCTCTAGGCTGTGATTGGACACAGCCGATTAGCAGGTCCCAGTCATGAATCATTGGGCGGGACCCAACTCGGAAACAGGCAGCAACGTACCAGTATGCTGCTGTGCCTGTATGGGCCACCTGTCCACAGTACAAAGTCTGGAAGTAGTTGAAGATAGGGATTGGTAGAACAAGTAGTGGGACATTTTTTATCTTAATGCAGAGATGGCATTAAGGTAAATAAACCTTTTGACTTTAGAACCACTTTAAATATTCTAGTATGTGTGTAGTCTTCTAACACTTTCAATAAACATCTTCCCACCTGCTTTTTTTTTTTTTTTTAAGCACTCCTGGAATTGCAGCACTTTGCTGGCTTATAAAAGGTAAAGCCCAATGAGGTGTATGGCACCACATGTACTTGTCTTTTGTTTACTTTTTAGATTTACATCTATCGCTATACTTCTGGCACTCTGACGCCGGACCTTCAGGTCTCTGAAATAGCAGCTCTGGAGTTTTTTGCAGTCCTCCCTTTCCTCTTGCCCATTCACGGCAGGCTTTGTATGTGAACCCATTCCTAAAATAAAAAGTAGTCTATGAATTGACAAAATAGGCTCGAGGGGGTTTGTCAAGCGGAGCAGCTGCTGTGTGGCAGAGGGTATCTCACCTGCCGGAGCGCCTGAAGTAGATAAAGTGCCCTGGGTGAACATTGTTACCCTAGGAAGTGTATTACTAGCAGGATCACCAGGTAAAAATAAAGAGAAAAAAAAAGAAACCTAATGCAGTCAGAACATCAAAGGATTGGTAAACTGCATTATATTTGATTTTTGTTTCTGGGTTTAGATATTCTTAAAATGAACTTGTAGGACCATATCTACAACCTAAAGCTTATTGACTGTACCCCCTGACTTGCCTGATTTGCCCTGGGTAGGGAGATGGGAGACAGAACTGAACCGAACATTCTCATTAGAACTTCGGTTTGTACTAAAACCCAATAAACCAACTTTAAAATTCTTATGAGGTGGTATTATGCACCTATTGTGTTACACGACATCTTTCCTGACACATCGGACAGGTGCTGGAGGTGCCATGGCGCCAGAGGCACGATGTTCCATGTATTCTGGTCTTGCCCTAAGTTGACGCACTTTTGGAACAAAGTCAAACTAATTATTTCGATGTTCACAGAGTGAACGATCCCAGATGACCCGGCCTTCTTTCTATTACACATTTCAGATATCCCGGTTAGTGCTTATAAAAAGTAAATTATTCGCCATATGTTGAACGCTGCTAGGGCATGCATTTCTCTTTATTGGGAGAAAACTTCCTCCACGACAATAGCTCTTTGGCTCCAAAAAATTGATGAAATCAATAAAATGGAGAATCTTATTGCGACAGCTCGGCATAAAAGTGATAAACATGCAGAGAGATGGAGACTTTGTGATTTTTTTTTTAATGCATCTAGAGAGGGAATCGCCCTGCTTAGTACATAGCTCTATGCCCTGGTAGTTGGGGTGCTTTGAATCCGGCTATATTGCCTGTTGGTGACAGTGAACGGGGATCACCAGTTCGGTGGCTCCTCATCCCCTCCCCCCCTTTTTTTTTTTTTTTTTTACTTTCTGTCTCTTCGGTTCTTCTCCTTTTCTATATTCCAACCTTCACCTGCCACTTTTATCTCATCTTCCTAAAAAAATGATCCGGAGTGAGCTTCCACTGGTTTAATATATTGGAGAAGTTATCCCTCTTTTTTCCTTCTCCTTCACCTAGAGGTGTGATATAATTGCAGATCAATCTGCGAGTTGGAAGGTGCTTATCATTGCCGTTTGTTCTGCCTGTTGATTTGTTGTAATGATGTGCCCAATATCTGGATGTTAATAAAAAATTATATTTGCAAAAAAAAAAAAAATGAACTTGTTGTTTTCCATGCATGGCTAAAGCACAGGTTCACTTTAAGCGTACTGTCACTTCACGTGCCCTGGCAGCAGCCGCCCCCAGGAGTCTTTCATCTTCAGAGAAGGAAAATCCTTTGGTATGCAATCATGCACTTCATCTCCACTTCACAGCACTTTCCATTAGCTGGATGGAGCTATTAAGGGAAAGTGCTAAAAGTGTGTCCTGTAATAAACTGCTGAATAGACATGTTTTACCTACTGCAAGCTCGAGGCAGATCTCATTGTGTGGGCATGTGTGCAACTATGGCTTGTGGCCACAGTGCCATGTGAACGCTAGTCTGCATCATTATGTTACAAGACAAGCATTTACAAGGTGTTTGAAAAGCTTCAACCAGCTTGCAGGAAACCAGCACCAGTACAGGTGTCCTTCAAATTTAGGACCGTGGAACATGGGGTCTGGAGCAGAGCAATAAGACAACCACGGTCTTAGGTGTAAAGACTGTTATACATGCAATTACATTTTTTCTGCCTAAAAAAATGTGATCCGCCCACTGTGCTGCCAGATAATATCAAAATTACATACTCTCCAATGGAAGCTGTATGCCAGACACAAGTGGGAGACAGGATAGAGCGTTGTTACTCCAAGGAGTGCCTGAATACAGCCATTCATGGCAGAATAACCAGGGATTATTTTAATGAAATCTGCAGATTTCGAAAGAATAAAAATTACTTTTAAAATGTAATTAACATGTTAAAGCCTATGTGAGATTTAGTGGTTGGTTTTCATCTACCCAATTGTCTTGTATTAAAAGTTTCAAAGCCCCATGGTGCCCGGAGTATTTACGTGCAATTTTTCAAATCTTCTGTCTCTCTTATAACAGTCTAGTCCAATATTAATGTAAACATAAAACATATATAGATATACTGTAAAGCAGGAACATCTCTATTTGGCATACTAGTGATCCTTGAGTGTCCATTACAAATCTCATAATACATAGGTGGCAGGTTCTGCACTGATTGTAAGGTTCTAATAATACCACTCTCTTTGGAGAAGTGGCCACTGGACACTCCAACCACAAATCATCTGATGGATTAAAGAGCCCTGCGGCATTTGAACCTGGCAGAAGGAAACCACCGGGATCAAAACTGTTACTTAGAAATAAGTCACTAGGTTCTTTCATGTCATCATAGCGAAACTCAGGATTACCACAGGACCACTAGTTTCTGTGGACGAATCCACAGGAGCCAGAAGCTACAGAACATTGTCCAGCTAAGGCAGAACCCATAGAACAAAGCCCAATCAGGAACACACTAGTGGGAACCCACCCACTAAGTGGAGCCCAACACAATCACTGGTAACAGAACAAAGCCCACTGGGAACCAAGCTAAACAACCAAAACCAGGTTGCCCCAAGCTTCTCTAGAAGACCATTAGAGAAGTTGCTAGAAAATTGAGGAGCTGAGAAAATTCTTCAGGCACACAGGACAATATCAAGACCAATGTCAAGGCCTAGCTTAGAGAATAAAGCTGGCTATACAATCTTAGCTTTGTTTTAATCTGTGTGAATGAATGAATCTCCTGCAGCAGCTTTTGTATCAGCAGTCGGTGCTGCCAGCTGTCAACATTCTTGAGCAGCAGCTGTATCAGAATGGATGCAACCACTATTTGTCGGACAATGATTCGCTTGCTCTTCGATTTTTCAGTCAAAGGATAATCAAGCAGGAGGGGGCTGACAGGGCCACCTACTGATTGAATTTTGTACAGTTCATCAGGAACTGGCCAAAATTCCATCAGTGCCTGATGAGCTTGTTCTCCAGTGTTTGGACATACCAGAGTATTAGCAATTTCAGAGCTAAAGCCCCGTACACACGCAACGATTATCGGCCGAACAATCGGCCGTCTTTTGTCCAGTGTTGTTGTGTTGGTTGAAATGTGCTCTAGACTGCACACAAATTTTCTCGGCCAACAAAAACCAACTTCAGAAGTGATGTCATGTGCTGGTTTACTTTCTGTGTGTTTTTTCTTCTCTGAGCAAGCCCAGTCTTGCTCATCAGATTTTTGTCTGCCGAAATCTGTACTGACTGACGTAAAAACGGCCGTTGTGGTGACGGCCAACAAAAATTTTATAGCATGCACACCAGATTATATTCGGCCGAAAAGTCGCAGTCGGTTGTCAAAAGCATCATACTAACAAGCCGAAAATCGGCCGATCGGACGTTGGCCGAAAATTCACGGCCAACTATCGATGCGTGTGTACGACGCATAAGTTTGTCATTAGTATTGCCTGTGTAATTTTGATCAAAGGCAGTATATGGACATATTTGGACAAAAGCACTTGGAACAGAATAGGCACCTGGAATTGCACTTGAACCTCTTAGCAAAAGAATGAATGCTAGAGTATTTATCTTTGTTAAGAAACAAGACTGGGTACCCAACTCTACAGCAGAAGGAAACTGGGAGGCTTTAGACATAGGGGGAAGAAGCACATACACAGAAGACAGTACAAAATCACCAGTATCACATATGTACTATTCAAAGAATCTTAATCGCAAGAAGTCTGCCCAAAAGTAGTTGAAGCTGACAGGGTATCAGGAGAGCGTAGTACTGGCATAGCCTTAGGGGAGCATGAAAAACCAGTGCCAATTTCAGGAACAAGAAAACTATTATCAGAGGTGGACTCAGACTTAGAAGAGGTGGACTCAGATCCAGAAGAGACAAACTCAAATGAGGGGGACTCAGAAGACAAACTAATATAAAAGGAAAGATAGGTTTGAATTTAGAAGAGACAAGGCCAGAATCTAGGAAGATTGTCTCCGCCACAGGCACGCTTGGTGTGTTGGGCCTCAGGGCCAAACTCTAGGCATATCTCAGAACCCTCTCTAGGTCTGGATCAGTAACATAAGCCAACATGGGTGCTAAAAGATCTTGTACTGTAATCACTGAGTTAGTTGGAAAGTCTTTCTTTATGTGCTCAGGTTTAAAGTTTTTTTCCAAATTGTTCTTCTTCTACATGGTTATAGAAGTAAAGTCAGAATCAGATAGCTCCAAATCAGAAATGGATTTCACAAGTGAGGAAGATTTACAAGGATGTGGACAGCTGGTACTGGAATACTAGGATCCCTCCTCTTCTGCCTCATCATTGGAAGAACCAGTAAAAACCTTGGGATCCATCCCTGTTTGGTTCTTGGAATGCCAAGGACTAATATTTTTAGCTTCTTCCTTTGGGATAGATAAAACAAAATTGTGGATATAATCTGTTGTTACGGGAGACAGGAACTGTAAACTTACATTAAAATCAGATTTGACAGTGTGTTTAAAAGCCTAGGGTGAAGTTTCAGAGTAGAAAGTAGCTTGAAAAGTGACAGAGAGATGTGATAGAGAGATGATGGAGTGTTAAGCCCCGTACACACGTACCGATGGTCGGCTTACAAATGTTCCTCTTTTCTCCCCGGGATGTCGGTGTCTGCTGAAAAGTGCAAAGACAGCACAAGGACAGCACAAGAATTTTGTCCGCCGACTGCAGAAGTGATGTCATGTAATGGTTAACTTTCCCTGTGTTTTCTATTTTCTGAGCATGCCCAGTCTTGCAAATCTGCGGTCTGTCGGCCGAATTGTGTACTGACAGGCGAACAATCGTCCGTTCTGGTGTCGGCATACAAATATTTTCATGTTTGCACGAAAGACTTTTGTCCGCGGATTGTGCGCAGACATCTGTCGGAGGCACCATACTAACACGCGTACAATCGGCAGATCCTTCGTCCACCGACGTTTGTATGCCGACGATCGGTACGTGTGTACGGGCCTTTACACCCATTCCCAGTTGACGCCTGCCAGAGGGGGAAATGTGTTGGACGAAGTAGCCAGTGTTTGTCATTTTACACAGACCGCACTGCAGAGGGTCGTGTCATCTTAAAGCGGAGTTCCGGCCTCAAAACGAAAATTTGACATCCGCTTGTTCTAAGTAACCTGAAAAAGAATTGGATAATTACGATTTTTTTTTTTGTTTTACTTACCATGTTTTTGAAGAAAATATACTTACCTTCCTTCCACTTCCTCCCTGTGCGGCCGCAGCCCGCTCCATCTCTTCCTGCATGCATTGATTCCTGGGAGCTGAACGTCATCGCTCCCAGGAGTCAATGCGCCTGCACCGGCCCCGCTTGTCAATTCCGGTGCAGGCACGTCATTCCCTGCTAAACAGCTTCTGGGCATGCCCAGAAGCTGTGCAGGAAGGCATTCTGGGACTCCGACATCACCGAAGAGGATACCGAAGAGGACGCTCCCGCTTCAGCTGCCCACACCTGAGATGGCAGCCCTGGACAAGACATTTTCAAGGTAAGTATTTCTTCTAAACTGTATGTGAACCCGGGGACAGTTCAGAGGCTATCATTGCTGAAATGCACTAGCTCTGACTGTCCCGGGGGTATTTTTATCGAAAATTTTTATTTGAGGCCGGAACTCCGCTTTAACTTTCCACTACGTTTTAAAATTTTGATTGATGTAAGGGCACTTCGTTTTAAATGGTAATGCACTATGAGTCTCTCTCCTTCCCCTGCGCACTAATTGCCCGATTGAGTCGGTCAGCTGATGAGCCGATGATCTTAGCTTGCAAGTGGTGTGTGAGGGAAGAGTGAGACTGCGCTCAGGGAAGCCGGCTGGTCTCTGTTCCAGTTAGCTGTCTCAACAAACAAGACAAAGGCTAGAGAATAGTAGTGGAGAGGGACTGTACTTCATTCATTGAGAGATCTGGTGATATCATGCTGCTTGCCCGCAGCTAGCTGGTAAGCGGGTATTACCATGATCACTCACTGTATTGGAATTTTACCTGTCAATCTTTTATTCATCTTTAGGAGCTGCCTATGATCTTCACTTCAATTTTACCCTTTATATTCAGAAGGACCTTTTTTGAATCACCAGAAACAGAGTATATAGGACTTGAAATATTAATTTATATATACTGTCTTCCACGGACAATATATTCACTTTAGTGGATTATTGCATTTTGTACATGTTATTACTCATTTATAGTAATATCGGGTTCTTGTGTATTTTTTACATGTCCAGTGATTTTTATGATCACATACTCCCATAGGATAGCGCACTTATTTTTATTTTTCTACCTTAGTAGATGCCTCTTACTAATGCTTATGCGGCAGTGCAATACAGTAAACCCCCGCTCCATCGCGGTTCAGTTTTTGCAGTCCAAGTATATTGTGTTTTTTTTTGTAATGTTATTTTACTATATAAATCATTAAAAATGAAATATTTTTGTGTTTTCCATAGCTCTTGCTATGCCTCTCAGTATCTTTTATGTGTTTAAATGAGTTTCTATTGTTTTAATTGTGTGTTTAAAGACCTTAAAATGCTTTTACACGTACAGTGACAGTAAAAAAAACATGCCTACAATGCATTTTAATAGGGTTTTTCTATTTCACGGATTTTCAGTTTTTGCAGCTGGGTCCGGAACGTAACCCCCGCAATGGAGGGGGGTTTACTGTACATGTTTAAACTTTAATGTGTTATTATTACATTCTCTGGATGGAATTGTGTTGCCGATTTAGAAATGGCCAGCAGAGTAGTGTTAATATTGATGTCACTTTTTAATTTAGTTTTAGTCACAGTCTTTTGACTAAAATGTCATTTTAGTTTTAGTCGTATTTTAGTCATCTGAATTGATTTAGTTTTAGTCGTATTTTAGTCCACTAAATTAGTGTTAATTTAGTCGACGAAAATATTTTCGTCAACAAAATTAACACTGGTTCAGAATCCTAGTCCCAACCCATCTGCCAGGAAGCTGTAACTTCACACCGCTATTCACAGGCATCTAGACATTTCCCAGTCTGTGCAGCTGCAGACCGGGAAATATCCCACTGCCTGTGATTAGCGGTGTGCAGTGTCAGCTTCCTGGCGGGATCAGGCAGGTGGGTTGGGACTAGGATCCCAAACACACCTGAGCTCATCTCTAATCAGCACACTCGGAGTTCACGGATACTACAATACTAAATGTCCTTCAGCCGTGGTGGAAAATGGGACTTGTAGTTTTCTCGCTCACAGTTTCCTGTAAATGAAAGACATAGCTATCTGGGCTGAGCCCCTTACAGCCACACCATTTTTAAAATGTAACAGTGGGTGCAGGGAGAGGATCCCCTACCCTCGGTCACAGAGAGTGGGGTCCTGGCGGCAGGAGGTGGCTGCATAGGAGCATGTTACACCATAAATATGAGTGTAACTTATTCCTAAAGATTAACTTGTTCATTAATGAATCACATGAAATGTTTTCTAATAACAGGCCACTTTGGCAAGCCTCCTAGCTTATTCTGTAAATACCTTCACTAAGAAATATATAGACATTGGAAATTGACCACCTTCTGAAAATGCTAATTGCCTGGCTGTCATCTTCAAAACATTGACCATAAGCAAGCCAAACAGAAAAGTCAGAACTCCTAAACTGCATAAATGCTACAAGACAGTAACTTAGAAAACAATGAAGTTGCTGGATCATTATGACAGCCAGGGAATTAGCATGCACTGGAGGAGAGGTAAGTTGTGACAGCCACCATACTTTCTCATTTCAGGGTTCTTGTTGCTGCACATGGACATTTACTGTGACTAAAGCTGGATACACACTATCCAACTTTTGTGGTCAGATTTCCTTCAGATTTACCTTTTCTATGCAGTGCAAGGGCCTGCCAGATTGCATACAAATTGAAAGTGTTTAGGTTTGACCTCATATTATATGGTTTTGGAAGTCTTCAGAAAATCTTATAGTGTGTATGGCCCATTAGACTACAAAGAAAAGGCTGCACTTCTGAGATAGGTGATGTCACACCGCCCAACTTTCTGAGATGGGAAGGGACACCTATTAGCAAAAAGTATGTAAGTATAGGACACACCCCCTACCACACCTCCAGTTATATGAGGAGTTAATACACAAAATTTTATTAGTTAAACCAAGTGCTTTTATTTTTTTCAAAAACACGATTATTTTATTTAAATGGATTTTAAAATATAATTTCAACAATTAAAGTGGTAGTAAACTCTGTACCTACAGGGGGCCTATAATAAGGTTTACCTGTACGTATTGTGAATATCTCCTGGACTTGCACAGTTTAGGAGATATTTAGAGTGCATGCAGCCAATGACATCACCGGTACATGTGCTCTGAAGGTCTGGCTTAGTGTCGGACCTTCAGAGCCTGTATCGGAAGCGACAGCTCCCGCGTGCATGCGCGGGAGAGACATAACCGCGGCTCTGGCCAGTCAGCTAGCCAGAGCCCGTGAACCCGGAAGACAGACAAGGGGACACATGTCAGCCCTCTAAGTTGTGACTTTACAGGACTGGAGGGCTTCATTCCTAGGTGAGTATTTCATAATGTGCTAGTATGCACAATGCCTACTAGCACATTATGCCATTGCTTTGCAGTTTTCTTTTGAACAGTTTAACAGAAATTGGATGAAAAGTTTAGTCCTGGAAAACACTTTTTGATAGAAAAATGGTGTATTTTTTCCCAGGTATGTACATCGGACTAAAATGAGGAGGAAAGATGAACAGAGGGACTTTGTTCCAAAAGAGGGACAGTTGGGAAATATACCCTCAATGCTCTCTGGTACCATATAGTATACTCAGGAGGTTGCAGTCAGGTCTGTTCTTCTTCACCTATGGAAGGTTCCAGTAGTCCTAAGGTGGAGTCATGTGGTCAGTGGCAGCACGCCAGCCATTAGTGAATTCACCTTCCTTGTTCTCCAATACACATGTGCTGTAGAGGATGCTGTTATTTCAGATGACAGTGTAAGCACCATTATGGTGTGAACAATGGAGCTGTAAAGGGCTGGGGTGAAGGACAACCAGTTCCTGTCTTCTGTCCATTGTCTGCCAGGAACAGGAAGTGGATTGATGGACAGCATGTTATTTGAGGAAAACCGATCTTATGTCATGGCGTCGGGTCTTCAAACGTGGCATCAAATTGGCCAACAACATAGAGGTAATGGTCACCAGCACAATGGGACACCAATCTAAATACTGTATAGATGCCATGTGGTGTGAAATAACCACAAAGCCACAGTACCCAGAATGGTCCTGATTCTTCCAGCCTATTGTTGGGTCTTGTAGCAAAATACTCAGCCTCTTCTTAATATATCAGAACTTAACCCCTTACCCCTTTGCACCTAAGGGTAAAACAAATCTTAATGCCTAAGCACAATTTTGCAACTTTGACATGTGTTAGGAAAACTGTACATATCATGACAACTACTTTGGGCATCCAGGTGGATTATAATGCATTTTTTTCAGGACAAATTGGGCTTTCATTTGGTGGTAAATGGTAATGGATATCTCCTGATTTTTTTGTACTGCCAAAGGAAAATTGTCCCAAAACTGTAAAAATATATATATATTTTACATTTAGCTATATATTTCTTGCTACTACCATAGCCTTCCACCAAAGAACCCAAATTAAATTATCCTTCTCATATTGCAGCAATACCACATGTGTATGTTAGTTGTTGTTTGTTCCCCCCTTTTTTTTTTTCTACATAAAATACACTGATACTAATTAAAAATAAATAAAAAAAATCCTGTCCAAAAAATACTGACCCTGACCCAAACACCAACCCTGGCACTGACCTGGATTAAACCTTGATCTAGGTATTTTTATTATTTTTTTTACTCTGCAAGGGGAGAGAGAGGAGGGGAGGGGGGGGGGAGAGAGGGGGGAGAGAGAGAGGGGGAGTGGGAGAGGGAAAGGGGGAGAGAGGGAGAGAAAGAGGGGGACAGGGAGGGAGAGAGAGGGAGGGAGAGAGAGAGAGAGGGAGGGAGAGAGGGAGGGAGAGAGGGAGGGAGAGAGAGAGAGAGGGAGGGAGAGAGAGAGAGGGAGGGAGAGAGAGAGGGGTGGAGCGAGAGAGGGGGGGAGAGAGGGAGGGAGGGGGAAGAGAGGGAGGGAGAGAGAGAGAGATAAAGGGAGAGAGAGAGCGAGAGAGAGATAGAGAGAGGGAGGGGGAGAAGAGAGAGGGAGAGAGGGAGAGGGGGAGAGGGGGAGAGGGGGAGGGAGAGAAGGACATCTCTCCTCCATTTACAGAGAAAAAACACAAGGGCGGGCTTCACAGTGACTTATCACTGTGATAGCCAATCAAAGGCTACCATAGCAATCAGGTGACCGGGAAAAAGGAGTTCCGGGTCCACTGTTAGTACGGGGCCCTGGGCTCTCCGTGAGACCCCGGTCTGTGTGCTGGGAGCGCGTCCAGTAGGGCCGAACATTTGTCTTAGGTCAGTGTGAAGGGGTTAATGTATAACCCAAGAACAAAAAATATATTTAATGCAGCTTATCAGTTCTAAGATGTGGTGGCTGCATTTGTTTTCTTCTTTCCCAGTCTTTTCCTTGTTTTTGCCTGCTGATCCTACCAGTAATACACTTACTCTCCTAGGACTACAGGTTTCCACCCACCCCACCCCACGTATTTCATTCTTACTTCATTCTAAAGGCCCGTACACACGTACCGATCGTCGGCATACAAACGTCGGTGGACGAAGGATCTGCCGATTGTACGCGTGTTAGTATGGTGCCTCCGACAGATGTCTGCGCACAATCCGCGGACAAAAGTCTTTCGTGCAAACATGAAAATATTTGTATGCCGACACCAGAACGGACGATTGTTCGCCTGTCAGTACACAATTCGGCCGACAGACCGCAGATTTGCAAGACTGGGCATGCTCAGAAAATAGAAAACACAGGGAAAGTTAACCATTACATGACATCACTTCTGCAGTCGGCGGACAAAATTCTTGTGCTGTCCTTGTGCTGTCTTTGCACTTTTCAGCAGACACCGACATCCCGGGGAGAAAAGAGGAACATTTGTAAGCCGACCATCGGTACGTGTGTACGGGGCTTTAGGGATTATATAATCTTTATTATGTATACCAAGGCTCTAAAATTTCATATAGGCTTAAATGTGTTAAGGTAATTTCAAAAAGTATTTTTTTAAAGGTTTAATTCTGCAGAATTTATGTAGGGAACATTTGGGGATTTGGCTATGATGGCCTTTTTTAGGCTCTTCCTGTTATATGGTGACAATACTCTGTCCCTCTCTCCCAATTGTGCTTCTGCGTTGTCACCTTCTCATGTGGTCGTCTGATAGAGACTATAAGTGGCCGTTTCAATACACATTACACAGGTGTGGTCTACTGCTGTCTCTATAGGGTTAAGGAGCCACAGGATAGAGGTTGAGTCTTCCGTCCACTCCCAGTCACGATCTGCCCTAAACTGACCGGGAATTGGCCAACACCACCAATACTGTATAATGGCACTTACTAATCATTTCTTTACTGCGGTACATGTTTAAAAAGTGCAGAGTGGTAGATTGTTATTTCAGCAGGAACAAGCAGCAAATGTTTGTATGTAATCTAGCCTAATAGCCAAAGGACCCCTCACCACAAGTACTGGTCAAAGTCCATCCCCCCCCCCCGGAGGCCAGAAAAAGAGGTCATGCCACATACACAGGGCTCCCCTCTCAAGATGGTGGCAGCTGTATTTAAGAATTTTTCTACCTGAAGCTCTGGACACCATTCTTTTGCAGCTCTGCTTTATATTGCTCTGCCACTGTAGCTCAGTCCTCTTCCCAGCTTGACAATGGCTTCCCCAGTAACTTTCCACAGCAAGATCCAGTGGCAGGGCTAAACATCCAGCCTTGTGGTCTACAACAAATGACATCTGAGTTTTATGGCATCCTGTGACCAGAAGTTGAGGGAATGTTTCTCTACCTTCCTATGTTGTTGTCACCAGCACAGGAAGTGAAGAGAATGTGTGACACTGTTGGCACTCGTCACCCATTTTTTGCTGGAGTTGAACTTTAGGCTCCATGCACACAATAAGCTTAAACAAAAGCCAGAAAAAAATCCCTCCTAATTGCGTTTGTGCCAGTTTTTTTTTTTTTAGCAGTGCTGCGTGTTAGCAGCAGTTAGGAGCTTCCAAATTGCTCTCAAAAACACACAAAAAAGTTTTTCTTTTCTCTGCTTCTAGAAGCTGAAGCTTCAAAAATGCTTCTAGACTAAAATAGTGTGCATGGACATAGAGGGTAACAGGATTTGATAAGCAGGAAAAAAAATTCTCAAAAGTTGCTGCTAGGTAGGGGTTCATGAACACTACAGCTTCTAAACTTGGGTTTAGGAGCTTTTGGTGCTTTCTGCCAACGCTCCCAAACTCATCTCCATGAAAGCCTATGTGTCCATGTACACACACACACAGAGTTAGCAGAGTTTAGGAGCTGCTGTGTGTAGGAGCGGCTCAACCTCTTCTGATCGTAGAAGAAACGTGTTCAGGATAGGAACGTTTGACCGCTGCCGCGGTAAAACAAAAACGCAGTTTCCGGTTTTGCCGTGGTTTGTGTTTTTCCGCAGCCAGGATAGGCTAGTGTACATGTAGCCTTAAAGTGTATGTAAATGGAATGTCTATTTTCAGTATGCTTGGAATCATGGCCAACTGGATACAGTTTTATTAAAAAATTATTTTTTGGGTGAATTTGTTGCAGTTTCATACCTGGAGATTCTGCCACTACCAGAATTTTCAATTGTAGACTAACAATGCTATGCCGCTGACTCACAATTAGAAGCAGGGGGGTTGATTTACGAAAGGCAAATCCACTGTGCTCTGCAAGTGCACTTGGAAGTGCAGTCGCTGTAGATCTGAGGGGAAGATCTGAAATTAAGGGAAACTCTGCTGATTTCTATCATCCAATCATGTGCAAGCAAAAATGCTGTATTTTATTTTCCTTGCATGTCCCCCTCAGATCTACAGCGACTGCACTTCCAAGTGTACTTGTAGGGCACAGTGGATTTGCCTTTAGTAAATAAACCCCCATTGTTCTTAAGCTGCTATGCAACTCCTTCACTTGGCTGTTGAGCGATATCCAACTTAGTACACACAATGAGACTATTGGACAAATGATCAAACCTTTTTTTTGCATGCTTGTCTCATATTGAAAACCAAAAGGTTACAAAAATGTGGGTAAGACAGAATACAACTTTGGAAATGATGTGATGTATTCTTTTGTTTCCAAGCATGTGTAGTCTTTGTCACACTATTTTTTTTTCGTACAAATACTATACTAATTACACAAAAATCGTTACTCTGAGAACATTTTTCGTGTTTGTCCCTTTAGAATATTTTTGCATTAACTGTCATAATTGGCTCTCGAAAGCTGTGCACTAATAGGTGATCAGGCGATCGCTCCAAATTTCTTTTTTTTTCGTCTGATATTCTCACCATGTGTACCGGCCTTAAGAGATAGGCATCCCAAAGGCAACCTGAAGGAGCTTGCACAACAGCCTGACAACCCTGCAGCTCATCACCAGACACCAGGTTATCAGCCTGCAAAGTGATGTTACTGGCAGAAGCTCCAGGTAAGAAGCTGCAACATATTAAAATACAACAATTTGCTTAAGACTACTGTATGCAGTATGGCAAGATGCAAAGCATAAAAACTAATTATAGGATTAGATATAAAATTAACGTATATAGAAAGTACTATTGAATTTTGGTATATCATACAACCAATGCCAACTATGATGACTGTTCTGTAGTTAAGACTACCATACAGGATCTTAAGGTAGATCTAAATCCAATCAACAAAATCTCATGAAAGCTTTAGGCTCGGTTCACAAATATGTGAATTGGATGCATTTTGAACCGCACCCAATTTGCATGACAAGTCAGTGAGCAGCTTTCTCCTTGGAGCTGGTTCACATATCTGCGGGCGGGCTGGCCCCGGTCTGTTTTTAAAAAGAGTCCTGCAAAATTTTTTTCAGTTGCGTTCAAGTTTGATTTCAAGTAAAAATTTTCACCTAAACCGGTGAACAAAACCACACAATAAAAACCACGGCCAGACATATGCAACCCGAGCCTTAAATATGATAATAAAACCCAAAAAGCTTTCAATTGTTTTAAATCTACAGCTTTCATTGAAAGTATATCCAGTGATCCTCCCATGAAGATCCTTGTTCATGCACTTCCTGTTATAGGTGACAACTGTCCCCAGTATTGCTATTGCCATACCAACTGACATTGCTCAGGCAGAGTCTGCAGTTGTAACTATCAGAAAGCCAGTGCAGGGCAATAATGTGTAGCCAACGCTGGAGCCAGTGCATGTAGACAGAAGTGGCTGGAGAAGAAGATCAGCAGCACTGAGATGCAAAAAAAAAAAAAAAAAGCATTGCAATACACAGCGAAACTAAGGCAAAAGCATGCTGCTGAGGTGCATTTTTAACTCACCTTATTCATGTGTTATAACCAGGCAATGGCTGCTGGACGGCCCCATACACACTGCTGTTATGACATACTGTATTGCATAGGCGATACTGCTTGCCACCACACCCTATAGAGGTGAATGGGGCAGTGCCACAACTGTGATGCAAGCATGCCACGGTGAATTGTTTATTTGTATGCCATGATAGCTAAAATAAAAATTATATATATATATATATATATATATATATATATATATATATACAAAACAAACATAGAAAATATAGCAATATGTATCACAAGTATGAAACAAAGCATTTCTTTAATTGTTATGAGCTGTTGAATAGATGCACTAAACCCCCTATAATCTAGCAGGGGTTACTGCTGTATTCTAACAGATGATGCCACCTAGTGGCCAATCAATTAAAAATGGAAGGTGGTCCTAATCTCTGAGCAATGAGTTTGTTTAGCAGTTCTTTAGCCTGAGGGCGCTGCAGGAAATGCTCTCTGTTCCTTGGTCACACCTATATGACTTCCTGCTGCAGAGTGGTCACTTTCCTCTGACAATACACAAACCTCAGGATTCAGGAAGTCCAAGTTGGGAGATTCAGATTTGTGTGGAGAAACAATCAGTTGTGGTTGTCCAGAGAACATCCCTGGTTGGATCTGGACTCAGAATCCAGGGTCTATAACCGTATTAGCCATTTGGATATCTATAAAGAAAACCATTTTTTTCAAAGAACTGTTGTGAAATTTCCAAAATGTTTATACATTAAAGAGGCACTGTCAGCTAACCATTCAGGGCAAAATGATCGTGTCTGCCAATGCCCACCTTCCCAGCAAGTTATATTCACCATTCGCTGCCTTGATGCTCCATCGGGGTCTTTGCTCTATTGCCCTTACGGAGTAGGAGAGCTCCATGTATGGAGAAGTATGTGGCCAGCCCCATGTGACAGAGCTGAGGTCTTAGTAGCCAATCACCAGGTGGGAACACTGGTACATGGGTAGGGCCATTGAAGCCATTCTCTGCATAACCTATGGCAACAGACATGATGGGTGAGTATACCCTTGACAGGGTTTATCATCAGAGACCTTCCCTTTGGTATGAATGGGCAAGTATAAAAAAAAAAAAAGCCTGTCTGCCTTGGCTGGTAGGCAGTGGCTTGTAACTTCATAGCCTCCAAGACCTATGGTTCCAAAGTATCTTCTGCATTTCACACAGCTTTGGGAGTGTCAGATACCTGGCACCTCTGTGGTTCTTTTTGGTAACCGGGGACTGGTGGAAGGAACCAGATAACGCTGCTAGGGACACACATGGAAGAGTGTTGATAGCAAATGATTCCTTGGTAGCCAAAGCGGTTGCATGCATCAAAGGTCTGAGGCACCGCCCACCTGAGAGGTAAGTAATAGTTTTGCAGGTAACTTTTTTTTAACCTTCTACATATATGTATGTTAGCAACAATGGACTCCATTCACAAAGTGGTATCTTACCACATATGAGTATGCGGTAAGATACCACACAGCGTTTTTTAAAACATTTTTTTGCCATTTACTAAAAAAAAAAAATAATAAAAAAAAAAGGCTACTTAAAAACCCCATCAATTATTTTATGAAGCCATGCGGATTTTCAGTAGTAAAAAAAAAAATAGCAGGAAAAATTAAGAAATAAAAACCCAGCCTGGCCCCCCACCCACCCAATGCATATCAGGCTCTTTGGCAGGTCAGGAAAGGGGGGGAATGAGCGAGTGCACCCCCCCTTCCTGAACCATACCAGGGCACGTGCCTTCAACATTGGGGTTGCTTTGGGGCAGACGGGCTGCATGCTGGGGTAAGGGTCTGGTATGGATTTGGGGGGGGGGGCTCCACGCCAAATGTTTGGTAATTTTGGTGTGTGGGTTCTCCTCAAAATCCATACCAGACCTGCAGAGATAAGTATGAATTGGGGGCGGGACCCCACTTTAAATCATAATTTTTCAATGCCAGCATTTTTTTTTTTTTTCTACATTCAGCGGTCACCAGGGAACCCGCTGATCGCCAATGACTCATTGGTTGTAAAGGACGTGTCAGCCACACGCTCCCTAACAACAATGTTATTTACTGATTGTTAAGGATGCTGGTGGCTGCCGGTTCCTTAAATAAGCGCATGTCGGGACCAAGACCTATTTAACGTATTCATTTTTTTTTCTTTTTGTGAATTGACTTTCAGTCCTGTCTTATGCGGTATTTATCAAGCATTTTTGCTTTATGCGGTAAATACCACAGTGAAATAGTGAAGTGACATTTTCAGGATTGCATGCGGTATTTGGGAAATCGTATACATACCCCATGCGGTCTGGTTTTGTGAATGGAGCCCACTATCACTTTAAAGCTCCATGAAACCCCAAAACCAAAAATTTAATATATTGCAGCTTACCGATCATTAGATGTGGTGACTGAATTTGTTTTCTTTTCCTTATGCTTTTCCCCTCTTTTTTCACCTGGTGATCTGGCCAGTAACACACCTCCTGTATTAGAGTGCCCTGACTCTGGATGAAGGAGCACCTTTGGACAACAGCATTGTCAGTCTGGGCAGAGGGGAGTGTTAGAGTAAACCTGCACTAGCAGGTTTAGATACACTAACAAATTGAAAGGATACTCCAGCTAACACTTTTTAATCAGTTACTTTTTGGATAAAGGTTTTACCATTGTAAGCATCCTATCAGTGGTAAATGTTTTGTCTCATCCCTCCAACGGTTACATCTGCAGGACAGCTTGTTCTGTTGAAAAACAACATTTACTGGCCAGATCATCAGGTAAAAATGAAAGAAAGAAAACCTTAAAGAATAAAATAAAAATTAAAAAATGAATGCAGCGGTCTCATCTAAGAATTAGTAAGCTGAAATGTAATAAATGTTTACTTATGAGTTTATTACCACTTTACCCACTTTCGGACCGTCCGACGCGTATTTACGTCGGTACTTTGATGTTAACTACCAGGGTTATGGCAGCAGATAGCTGCCATAACCCCCGGTATTTTCTTACAGGGCGGGCGGCCGTAATTTGCCGTTGGATCACTTTTATGGGCAGAGGGAGAGGTGCCCACCCCCCTCCTGCCGCTACTCGGTCGTTTTCCCCGCTTACCGGAGCAATCTGTATCGGGGAAGACAATCTGGTCCGTCCCAGTCCCAGGCAGGAAGTGAGGGCAAGATGGCACCCCACTCGACTCTATGGCCTTGGAGGACCGGAGCGATGTCATACCTCGCTTTTGCCCAATGGCCTTAAAAGGCCCATTTTTTTCTTGCAGAAAAAAAAATGACTTTTTTCTATTTCTTTTGCTTTTAAGTGTAGATGTGAGATCTGAGGTCTTTTTGACCCCAGATCTCACATTAAAGAGGACCTGTCCTGCTTATTTCTATTACAGGGGATGTTTACATTCCTTGTAATAGGAATAAAAGTGATCAAAATGGTTTTTGTTTTTTTGTTTTTTAAAGGGACAATAAAAGGTAAAATAAACAATAAAAATGCTTGCATGCAGAAGCGATCGCATACGCAAGTCGCGCCCACATATGTAAACGGATTTCAAACCACACATGTGAGGTATCACCGCGATCGTTCAAGCGAGAGCAATAATTCTATCCCTAGACCTCCTCTGTAACTCTAAACTGGTAACCTGCAGAAAATTCTAAAGCGTCGCCTATGGAGAAGTACCAATGTTTGTCGCCATTGCACGAGCGTGCACAATTTTGAAGCATGACGTTAGGTATCAATTTACTCAGCGTAACATTCTCTTTCACATTATAGAAAAAAATTGGGCTAACTTTACTGTTTTCTTATTTTTTAATAAAAAAAAAAGTGTATTTTAAAAAAAACAAAATAAAATTGCGTTTGTAAATTGCACTGCGCAAATACGGTTCAAAGTATTGCAACGATCTCCATTCTATTCTCTACTCTCTGCTAAAAAATATATAATGTTTGGGGGGTTCTAAGTAATTCTTATTTACTGATTTTAACTTGGAAACAACAAGTGTCAGAAATAGGCCTGGTCCTTAACCACTTCTGGACTGGAAGGTTTTCCCTCTTAATGACCAGGCCATTTTTTTGCGATACGGGCAGCCCTGCGTTACTTTAACACTGACAATTGCGTGATCGTGCGACGCTGTACCCAAATAAAATTGATGTCCCTTTTTCCCCACAAATAGAGCTCTTTATTTTGGTGGTATTTGATCACCACTGCGATTTTTATTTTTTGTGCTATAAACAAAAAAAAAAGCGATAATTCTGAAAAAAAAAAACCAATATTTTTTACTTCCTGCTATAAAACATTCCCCCCCCCCCCCCCCCAACAACAAAAAAAACAAAAGTGTAAAATCAATTTTTTTAATCATTTTAGGCCAATATGTATTCTGCTACATATTTTGGCTAAAAAAATAAAAATGTAATGTATATTGATTGGTTTGCGCAAAAGTTATCGCGTCTACAAACTAGGGAAAAGATTTAGGTCATTTGTTTTTATTTATTTTTTACTAGTAATGGTGGTGATCAACGATTTTGAGTGGGACTGCGACATTGCGGCAGACGGATCGGACACCTAATATACATTTTTTGACATTTTTGGGGGGGAACCAGTGACATTACTACAGTAATCAGTGCTAAAAATATGCACTGTTACTGTAATAATGACACTGGCAGGGAAGAGGTTAATACCAGGGGCAATCAAAGGGTTAAGTGTGTCCCTAGGGGGTGCTTTCTAAGTGTGTGGGGGATGGGCTTGCTGAATGAACACATAGACTTGTGTTCCTAAATAGGAGGAACACAGGATCCCTGTGTACATTACTGACAGAAGAGCGGTCTGCCGTGTTTACAATAGCAGACCGCCGTTCTGTCTTCACGGGGAGCAATTGCAGGTGCCCGACGGCAATTGCGGCCATTAGACCCGCCGATTGGTTCCCCCTGTAGCCAATCGGCACGTGCGCATCCCTACTAGCAGTCCTGCGAAATGACGTCCAGTTACGGCGTTTTGCGGGACAGAGCCGACTTGCCGCAGTATATGTACTGCTGGCGGTCATCATGTGGTTAAGTGGTTAAGCAGGTGTGCCACCTACAGGTAAAATATTGATATGGCTTTGGTAAACACTTTTGCATCTAATCATACAGCCCAACTACATCCATGAAAAAAAAAAAACACTTATTGTTGTCCTCCTCCATGCGTCTCTAAAACTAAGCTTACAAATGCATTTTTAATCCTAGCTTGTAAACACCAGTCTGATGATCGTCATATTTAGCAGCCATTTACCAAGCTTCAGCAGGTGCTTAATAAGTATTTACTAATGTTGTACCCCAGTGGTTTCTCAGATCTTTCTAAAGTCAGATGAAGCTTGTTAGATACTTGCTGATAACTAGTATAATCCAAACGTTTTCATGTTTGAATAGAGTAGGGAGAGGAGGGAAGGATTACAAACCCTTGTCAGTTTATTTATTTTTATTTTATTTCCTGATAACACAGAGCCTATGGAGTCAGGCTGCACATGCTCAGTTTGCTGTGTATTGCTAGAGGGTTTTTTTTTTTTTCTTAGGAGTGTGCATGTGATCAGCACAGGGCCAATCAGCAATGTCAGACAGAGGGTCAGGGGTCTTGCAGTCTCATAGTCAAAAAAACTCCTCCTACGAGCTTTAACTAGTGCTTAGCTGGACACTGATAGAAGTCATAAGACTGCTCTAACTGCTGATGAGAAAAGGTATTGAGCAGTTTATATTTAATTAAAATAATTGCATTTCCATGTTCTGTGGACTATGGGAGAACAGATATAGCGAATGCAGGGTCCTGGGTTTAGGAACACGTTAATGCCCCTTTTTTGGTCGACAGTAAAAAACAGTGTTTTTATTGAATAGGTACCAATCAAAAGCTTTGTATGTCCCTAAAAATATAATATGTATTTAGGTAGTCAAATTAATCATAAGAATTACAGTCAAATCAAAAAATTGGATTTTTTTTACTTACTGTAAAATCCATTTGTCTGAGTTCGACGGAGACAGCACTCCATAAATCATAACTAGTGGGTTATATTTCCTCATCCAGGAGTAGGACTAAGCAGAAAAAAAGTGGACTTGGCTACACCCATGGGCCATCCTCAGCTGGTATAACCCCCCCCCCCCCGTCTGCTCTAGGTAACCAGTTTAGTAGCAAGCAGTATTAGAAGTATCAGAGCTCCATTGAAGGGTGGGTGCTGTGTCTGTCGATGAACTCAGAAAAATGGATTATACTGCAAGTACAAAAATCCAATTTTCTCTTTCGTTCATCGACGGACACAGCGGTCCATAAATCATAATTACTGGGATGTCCAAAAGCAGTGCCAAAAGGAAAAGGAGGGGTGGGGAAAATACCCCAAGACTAAACATAAGAGCCCTAACCAGGACACAGGAGCCCCATCTGAAATACAAATGTAAAGGAAAACACCTCTCAAGAGGGTCAGCCCCTTTCAAACAGCAGCCTACAAAACCCTGCAGCCAAAACAAGCATCTGCAGATGCCAAAGTATCTACTTTGCAGAATTTTATGAAATTATGCACTGACGACCAAGTGGCTGCCTTGCAAATTTGAGAAACTGACGCTTGATGACGGAAGGCCCAAGAAGTACTCAGCGCCGGAGAAGAATGCGCCATGACAAGGAAAGGAGAAACCTGACCCTTAACCACTTCTGGACCGGAAGGATTTGCCCTCTTAATGACCAGGCCATTTTTTGCGATTCGGCACTGTGTTGCTATAACAGACAATTGCGCAGGCATGCAACGATATACCTAAATAAAATTGATGTCCTTTTTTTCCCCCACAAATAGAGCTTTCTTTTGGTGGTATTTGATCACCTCTGCGATTTTTATTTTTTGCGCTATAAACAAAAAAAGAGCGACAATTCTGAAAAAAAAATATATATATATATATTTTTCACAATCTGCTATATAACATTCTCAAAAAAAAAAAAAAAACAATTTTTTTTTAACATTTTATGCCAATTTGTTTTCTGCTACATATTTTTGGTAGAAAAAAAAAAATTTGCAATAAGTGTATTTTGATGGGTTTGCGCAAAAGTTTTCACGTCTACAAACTACGGTAAAGATTTATGTCATTTTTATTTTCACTAGTAATGGCGGCGATCTGCGATTTTTAGCGGGACTGCAACATTGTGGCGGACAGATCGAACCCCTAACTGACGTTTTTGACACTTTTGGGGGAGCCAGTGACATTACTACAGTAAACAGTGTTAAAAATATGCAGTTACTGTAATAACGACACTGGCAGGGAAGGGGCTAACCTAGTGGGTGATCAAGGGGTTAAATGTAAGCCTAGGGGAGTGTTTTCTAACTGTATGAGGGTTGGGCTTTTAAAAATGATCATAGAGACCTGTGATCCTATATAGAAGGATCACAGGCGCGCTGTGATCATTCCAGAGAGAAGAATGGTCAGCTGTGTTTACAACAGCTGACCGTCCTCTCTCAGCGGGGAGCGATCCCGGGTGCCCAGCGGCAATCGGAGCCACCTACCCCCTGCATCGGAGTCCCCGCTGCATCCCCCTAGCTGCAGGTGCGCGACCGATGCAGGGTCACGTTAGTTCGCGCAGGAGGGGCTGCCTGCCGGGCGGTCCAAAAAAGGTTAATCGAATAAGCCTGAGTTACCGTCTGTCTGATCCATCTGGAGATGGTAGCTAAAGAAGCGGCCAGCCCTTTCCTATGCTGGTGCGCAACAACAAAAAGCGAGTCTGACCCCCGAAAGGACTCTGTAGCTGCCAGATATGCCCAAATCACATCCAAGGTATGCAAAGCAAAAGCCTTAGGATGAGCCGGCTTGGGACACAAGAAAGGCAACACAATGTCCTCATTCAAATGGAAGTCAGAGACAACTTTGGGCAGGAATGATGGACAGGAACGAAGAACCACTTTATCCCTATGGAACACTAAATAGGGACTACGATAGGATAGTGCCGCCAACTCCGAAACCCTGTGGGCTGAGGTAATCGCCACCAAGAATGCCACCTTCTGGGACAATGAAGGTAAGGGAATCTCCTGAATATTCTCAAATGGAGCTTTCTAGAGAACCGAAAGCAATACATTTAAATTCCATGGCGGCAAAAGAGACCATACAGGTGGAGTCACATGTCGAACCCCCTGAATGAAGGTACAAACTAAAGAGGGCGTGGCTAGGGGGTCACTGCAAAAAGATTGCCAAGACAGACACCTGGCCCTTGATGGTACTCAAGGCCAACTTCTGCTCAACAATGTTGAAGAAATGCTAAGATCCGAGTCACAGAAAAGGATCGAGGATGAGCGCCAATCGACTCACACCAAGAAATGTACGCTTTTCATTTACGATGGTATATCTTGCTGGAAGACTACTTCCTCTCTTTCATAATAGTAGGGATCAATGATCCAGACAAATCTCTATCCCTCAGTGCCTGGCTTTTAATAGCTAAGCCATTAAAACCAGCGACTGTAAAATAGGATGGTAGATCAGCCCTTGGGACAACTGGTCTTTTTTGAGAAGTAGCCCCCAAGGGAAGTTTACAGCCACCAGAGAGATTGGAAGACCCTCGCCCTTGATTCCTAGCAGTAACCGCGTAAGAAGCTTGAGCCGAGGATGATACTGGCCTTACCGTACTTTTAGGACTCCTGCGGCGTCTGCCAGAAGAACCCGTGGCCATCACCACAAATCTTCTTTTGAGCTGAACCTGCTGAGGGAGCTGCATATAGGACTGTGCAAATAGAAAGGTCTTAAAGGTGGATACCTCCAGATCCAGAACCTGTATGCAAGTCGGGAAAGAGAACTGTCTGTGTGACAACAGCCGGTAAATCACGGCGTGTGGTTCCTGAAGTTTGTCCAGAGGAAGGACGACCCTGGGCTGAAATAAAATCAGACCTAGGTAACTCAATTTCCTGGACAAGGATAGAGGTTACCTTAGGTAGTTCGGACGTCACCCGAACCACTGCAGGAATTATATCCGCACAAGGGGACTTAGGGCCTAAAAAACCCGAAATGGACAAAGTTTCCCCCCCCTTTCTGGGTGCCCCCAAAATAATCATTCCGTGGATCCTCTTGACGTTCACGAAGGAGGTCCACGGGGCTGTAAACCAGCGAAGATGTCCCTCCACCCCAGTAATGG